>NC_072415.2:33542602-35010102 GCF_028858775.2 Pan troglodytes | reverse complement strand
GACATTTCTTCATATTGGCCATAGAAAAGCATTTTTTAAATAAAAAGACCAAGAAGGTTTTTGAGGTTTCAAAAATAACAAGCATCCACCTTTGTCCAAAAATAAGACAAAAATACAGATTTACTCAATATGGTCCTTCTTCAAGAATTTTGGTCAGGTAAGTTTTGTGTCTTCCAATTTTACTGGATTTATTTTATTCCTAAAACACTTCCGTCATTTTGGAGTATTTTACCTTTAGAATTAGTATTAATACTGATACCTGCCTTTAAAAATTCAGCCTATTACTGTAGAAGCACTTACATAAAACAAGTGTTTTTTGTATGTTTTAAGATTCTGTGAACTTTGGGCTGGTAAAGAGACAAGCAGCCCACAGAAATGTGGAAAATTGTGAATGTGAATCTGTAAAAATTAAAGTATACTTAAGACAGGGCTTCCAGGTGAACTTTCATGGCACCATATTGATTACCATTTGGTGACCACTTCCCTGTGAGACAGTAAGTACCCATTCAGATGAACTAGGTTTACCTGTGCTAGGAAGAGAACAATTAAACATCACTTTCTTAAGCCTTAGGAATGTGTGCTTGGCTAAGGCTGAATCAGCAGAAAAGCAGTGATGAGAAATATATAAAGTAAAGCAAATTTAAGTTTATTATTAGTTAATGAAAAAAGTAATCATTATTTTCCAACACTAATAGCATATTAGCTCAATAATATTAGTTAATCCATATCTTCAACAAATATTAATGTACGAACTAAATCAAATACTGCACCAGTAATCATACAGTTATAGGTGGAGTTGGACTAAACATTAATATCAATATTTAAATATGTGGCGCTGTCTTATAAAAGAAAGCTAATTCTGCCAATTGTCTAGTTATATGTTTTCTATAATAATTCATGTTAACAGAAACATGGATGTTTGTGGCATGATTTAGGGGATTGCAGGCAGAAGCAGCTATGTTCCTACATAGGAAAAGATTTGAATTATATTTTTGTATTAAAAGTCTACAAACAACAGAAAGAAGAAAGATTGACAGTGTACAATATAGTGAAGTGTATTTCTATTACGTCAGTGGGTAATGTGTGCATATGTGTCTTTATCTCTTCTTTAAAAATAATGATTTGCAATCTTTTTAATGTGCAGGCATAATGATCTAGAACCAGAAATATATCCTATGGCAAAATAACAAGAATCTTGTTTAAAAAAATCCAGTTAACTTCAGCCCACACATTGAGGCAAATTCTATTTATCTAGTGAATTTCAAATTTACTCAGCTACTTTGGAATTTTGAATATCGTGATAGCAATTCATTCTGTTTATGCTTCCCACTTGAGCTACAGTCAAAGGGTAGAGAATGAAGTATATAGCAACAGGTTTGATTTGTAGAAAAATCTGTACCCTGTGTCTTTTATTTCATTAAAAAGAGTAGAAAAACTTGAATGTGATGGAACAGCAGAGATTGTGTTGAGAAAGTGAGTTTTAAAGATTTTTTTCAAATCTGTGTTTATAAAGGAAAACTTTAAAAAATGGATAGCACTTTTGTGTTATATGTGGACTAACCTACCTTTAAGACTTTTTGAGAGGAGAGACTAGAAGCGGTTGGTGGTTTCTGGAAATAATGGCTGTAGGCTGTAACTGATGATTTAAGCCAATTAAACACACAGAGTGGTTCTTTTTGGTGTTGTTTGGCAGAAAACGATGAAATGGTGTTGCCTGATAAGGAAGAGCCCAGCGTATGTGTGATTTCTTATGCACATGTGCTAGAATCAGTGCAACTCATAAATTCAAATTACTTTTAAAAGCTGGTCATGATACATTTGCTCATTAACCATATGGAAAATGGCACTCAGGAATTTTCTACAGTGTGTTTTCAAAGAAAGAATCCAATTGCAGGCAGACATTCCTTAGTACAGTGTTTATGCAGCTGTACTTGTGATTAAATTACACCAACTCAGGCCCACATGTAGCCACAGAACTTATTACTTTGAGTACAAAGCACCTTGTAGGAGTATGAGAACTCTCATTGTGATGTTTTTTGGCCTCTTGGCCACTGTATCAAGCAAGCATCAAAAGTCATGCATGTGCTCTGAGGTCTCTGGAGAAGGAGCTGTGGGACAGAACAGAGCTGCTCACACTGTATGAGGAACTTTGACAGTCTACCGGGGGACGGTGGGATTGCTGCTGTCAGCAGTTCCAACAGCGCAAACAGTGTGAAGAAGCTTCCACAGGGATTGAATTACTGAAGACTTCTGCTCCGTGTTTTTTGGTATAATTGAGAGCACAGAGGGAGCTTGATTTCTCTGTCTTATGATTTGAAGGTGAAGACAAGAGCCTGCAGGGCTCTGTCAGAGTTATGGGCATGCTCAACCCAGACTTCAAAAAAATCTAATTCCCATAAAACCTTACAAGGCTGAATTGCTTACCTGAATATAAAAGATTTACTTTCACTGAATCATTTAACACACAACCATATTAATTGCATTTTGAAAAAGAAAAGAAGCATAGAATACAGTACAACTGAAAAACCATACAGGGTTAAAAGAGTGCTTCAGTTTAAAATGCATGTTTGAAAGTGAAACTGGTGTGTACAGATGCTCTGACATACTTAGCCACACACGAACACAAAAGTCATATCTTTCGGAAAGAGCACGACATCGGTGTTCATTATTATCTCTATTGAAAATGAATTAATACCCCTTCCTCTGTGTTCTGGAGGGGCAGACCTATCCAGGTGTATTGCATTTATACTGTGCCAGTGGGTATAACTATTATTCTGATTACACAAAAACAAATAAGAGTAAAAAATGCCAGCTGGTCATCTTCTGTCACTTTCAGCATGAATAGTGAATTGAGTGCCCCCCTCCTGGGGATGCCCAGGGAGGGGCAGCAGTGTGATCTCCTGGCACTCTAACCACCTTTTCCTTCCTTTTTCACACATAGTCTGACCCAAATGCTTCCCTTGTATGGGGAGAAGCCAACCGTGACAACTTAGTCCCAGAGCGAGGGCAAAAATCTCCTGAGATATGCTCCCAAATAGGAAAGGATAGCATTGCTATACCCGCATGCAGTTTAAATTAAACTGATAGTAACACACATGACTACTTTGATCTTCCTAGTTTCTTTCCGTGCAAAAATGTGGTCAAAATGCATGATAAATATGAAACCTTCTTGAAATGGTAGCTTGCTGTTTGGACTCAGGTGCTGGCCTGGGAGGAAGTGTTTCATGTACAGGCTTTCTTCTTGCAAAATGAAGGTGTTCCATCTTTGACCACCACTTAACCTCATCTATTGGGGTTGGCTCTCCTGCCCTGTCATGACTACTTGGACATCTTTAGACATGCTTCCATCTGAAAGCAAGTTAACCCACTCCAGGGACAGCCCTGCAAGGCACAGAAGCTGCAGGAGTATTTACACAGTTAACCAGCATACTTTATTTAACTATTCCTACTTCAAGCTATTTGGCAGGGAAGTGGGGGGGGGATACCACCCTAGAACAAATACCAATTGTTAGCTTCACTTTCACATTGCCAGCAAGCAGATCTTTTCCAACTGGGAGTAATATCCTGTTAGCTATGTTTAATTCCTATTTTACCTGGGGGATTGAGAGTACCAAATGATTTCAGCTGCTCAGGCATTACATTTCGATCTGTCCTCTCCTTCTGCCCCTGTCTTTCTCACATACTCCTTCTGGGACCTTCCTATCATTTGTAGTGAAAGGACGGCTTTTCTGTAAACCCAAACCAGCAGGCCCTGTTCCGAAAAGGAACTTTCTGATATGTCGCGAGGGAAAGACACACACCTACCATCCCACACACACTGTTCTACCTGTGTTTTTGGCAAAAAGCCCCCATACCTGCAACACAGCAATTCATCCTGCATCAGATCCACTTCTTTTTTTCACTTGGCAAAATGGTTTTGAGCAGGAATGTATGTGTATGTGTAACTTTTGGTTAGAGGCAGTTTACCTTTAGCCATGAAATGGGCACTGTGTACATGGTGTTACCACAGGCGTTCTGTTCCAATTGCATTGTGTCTTAACAACAAAGCCCCCCGTGAAACTCAATAAAATTACCAATTTCACAGTTGATTTTCTTCCTGCTCTGCTCTGCAGCCCTCACACTCCTGGCCTGTCTCCACACACTGCAGGGGATGGTGTCCGACCAAACCAATAACACGGTGCTAAAAAGGGGCTTGATATAAACCAGGCCAATCTTAATTCTAATTAGTGTGTCCAGCAACTTTTAAATCTTTGAGCCATCTTTGTTATAAAAAATACTGCCATCAGTTTATTATGAATAGGAAGAAGACAGTTGTCTGTGTGGTTGAGATTGCACTGTTTGATTCAGGCCATACTTGCATTGCACAGAACATACGTGGATCCATCTTATTTATCATACTGTGCTGAGTTTTCTCCTCTGATATTATTGACTATGCTAACTTTGATAATTTAAAATCAATCAAAGCTGTAGGACCTAAGGTATATAAACCTTGGTTCATTGATTAGAAAGCAAGCATTCTAGATCTAATTCAGCTACTAACTAGCTATGCAATCCTGAATTATAGTCTCTTCTTGCCTGCATCTCTGCAAATGAAAGAGCAAAATACAGATGGAACAATGGAGAAAAATATATGCAAGTGCCATTTTATGTTGATCTTAGATTAATAGTTAAATAATGAACATATTTTAAGGCTTAGGTGAATCCAGTCTTAGCATATTAAACCCTACAGGGCTTGTTAACTACAGACAAAAAAAAAATCTAACCTAATGCCTCCTGTAAGATACAGCTTAAAAATTATGCTTAAATTGTAAATGTCTTGTTCTGTGATTAAAATACTCCAGACACAGAGATCACTTCCTTTACTTTATTTCAATTACTGCTATTTATTCTTGTAGGAACCACATCCAACCCCAAATCCATGCCTGAGTTGGATATGAATTTTGTCACTGAAGCATCATCGGCAGTCATTTTCACTGCATTTTTACATCAAATAACAGACTGTCTGGTCTGATGGCCAAGCCCCGTTGGACTTGCTTTACAATCTCTAATGTCTTATAGAAAACATTTAAAAATGTATTGGCATGCAAGAGAAGTTTGTTGGATGATTGATTAATCAACTGAATGAATGAGTAAACTTAGATGATAATTTTGTGTGTTGCAGAAATAGATGTAGTGATGCCCTAGTTATTTAGAAACACTGAAAATTATTATAGAATTCCGTATCCATACATTATAATAATAAATTTGAAATCTCATCTTGCTTTTATGTCCTTCAATTATTATTCTTATCTTTATTTTGTATCTTTAGTTTGATTGAACCTTATCTATTTTTGCAGTCTTCATTTGCAAGTATCTTAGAATGATAGTTATTCCCATGTATGAATGTTAAGGCCTTTTTTTTCCATCAATTCTAACTTCATTGAAACGACTATTTGTAACATTGAACATTTGATTTCAGGTTGGAACACAGTCATTTTTCTCTTCATGATCACATACAGAGGAAGGAAAATAGGTTCAGGCGAGCTAAAAGAGTGACCCAGCAATGGAGTTTCTCTTGGGAAAACATGAGTCACAGAGGAGATTTAAATTTTCTTACATTTTCTATCCTGTACTCAACTCCCCTGAGGACTAGGAAGTTTGAAAATCCCACAGAAGGTAGTTCCCATGTGCCCAGGAACTACTGCTTATCATGTTTTAACCCGCCATCATTGTTAATGAAGTGGTTGGGGAATTTCAGAAGTCTACCTGCTTGTCTGTCTTCTGGGCTAGAAATCAGAATATTAGTAGCAAAAAGATTGCAGTGCCCTGTTAGTCTGAAAATATTGAACAAATCACATCATTTTAGTGCTTAACCTACTCGCTGTACATTAGTCAGCTCTTTCTTGCATTAACTCAAATGACCAGCAAGCCGTTTTAAAAGTTAACGCATCAGTGTGTGATGTACATGCAGTCTTCCATTCATTCAGGAGATTCTGTGATTTTGTAAGTTTCAAATCAGCTCATTGTCTTCAAAAGAGTTTTAAGTGAAATTAAATCTAGTCATTTATATCTGTCTTCAAATAATTATTTTAGACTGTGACTAGTGGGAAGAATTGAGGAAACACACCATTTTACTTACAAACAGCCTTCATTCACAATGCTGGCCATTTCATCACACATCATGAACCTTAAAAGTAGCTGCCAACAACCATTCCCCTCCATTGTGTCCATAAAAAGTGGCATTTCTTTTTCTGGACCCCCACAGCAGCTGTCACACTTGATTTCCATGAGATTTTCTATATGTACTTCCCAAATAACCTTAATTGCCTTAGAACAATTTAAAATCCTTCATGTTGACGGAAATGTGTCCAAACAAAACTGCCCCCAACCACCGTGTGTGTGGTATGTGTGTGTTTTAGAAAAATTATTAGTGAGCCTGCCTTCCATCAGGTGCTTTGAGGGAGAAGGAGACAAAGGGAGTGTGACGTACTAGGAGGCCTCTGGTTTGAGGTGCTCCCGTCACAAGCCTTCATAATGAGTATATTGCATATTGCCATGAGTTATCATGACTGTGACCTGCCTCAGGAGGTCTCATGCCACATCTGTATTAACAACTGCATCTGCTTCAGGGTCACCTTATTAGCTTGCCGCAGCTGAGCCAGGGGCCTCAGGAGGTATCAGACTGGGTCCTCAGGGAGGCCTGGTACTTCTGCTCTCCTTAAATTCAGTTTGGTGCCCAAAATTTAACATCAGAACCTGCTGAATTTTATTTGGAATTATCTACTGTAGCATCTCTTAACAGAAAAAACACACACATATACACACACACATCCCCCTAAAAATTGTCAACCTCCCCAAATGTCATCTCTCATCCCCATTATGGCATACGGCTTGTTTGTTTCACATGAAAAGCAATAGAAATATCAGAGGAAAAGTTCTCACCTTGATTTGTTTTTCTTCTCACCACGGGAATGTACAAAGTGCTGTAAAGAACACAAAACCTAGAGAACACATATGCGCGAACTTATCTGTGGAACTTTTACTTCTAAACCTGACAACGAAGATAGTAAACAAAAATTCATCTGAATGAGTGGTGATGTGTGTGTATGTATATGTGTAATGTGTGTGTGTGTGTGCATAAGTGCAGTGTGTCCATGTATGAAAGAATCCATGAGTGAGTCTTAGCTCTTGCAACCAAATTCCTAAAAAGAGGCCTTTAATCACTTGCTTCAAATTAATCACGTAGTGTGGAATTTGGCCACATGTGCATCATTCATTCACCCTCTGGGCAGTAAGAGGGACAGAGAAGCATCAGTTCACCAGGGAACATATCTAGGTCAACATCTTACAGGCAAAATTCCCAGAGTGCACTGGTGGCTGCACTATTCTATCCTCTGACAGGCAAACGTTTACCCAATTTCATTTTCATGACTTTTTCATTTAATGTTGTCTTGACAGTAAAGACGAATAGAGTAGTAACAAACGTGGCTAAAATAACTCCCTGATGGCTAATCCAGATTGTGCCTAACAAAATTCCACCTTGAACCAGAAGAGTGTCCTGGGAGGTGAGTTGTCTGGTGCCTTTGCATACCCTCATCTTCCCATCTCTAGAACTTCCAGAGTATTTCCTTAAGCATTTTCTGATATGATTACAAACTAACGACACATTATTTTATTTTGGCATTTTTTAGGCTATTTTCAGCTGTCATTTGTAGAATACCTTGCACTGAGCTTAGCATGACACATATTGTCTCATTTACTCCACCCGCATAACCATGTGTACTATTATCTTGGTGTGACACTGAGAACACCAAGGCCGAAGGATGCTGAGTAGCTTGTCCAAAGCCACATATCCTGAGTCTTTCTTAGTGAGTGTAACTTTGTTGACCCCGATGTGACATTTCTAAATTTGGCACAGTGAAGTGGCCCCCTTATTCTGTCCAGCCCTATCAAGGTTCACAGCTTCTTTCCTCTCCCAAGTATTAACTGTGTAACTACCAAACTACTCTGAATTTTGCAGTGACCCACTCAATCAGTACCTAGCTGGAGGACTTTCCCTCATCGTCAACAGATGTGATCATTATTTAGTCATCAGTCTTACAACCCAAAAAATCTATGGTTTCTTTTTGTTAGTGTTAGTCATTTCTCCTCTGCAGAAAGCAACACTCCTGTTTTTCACATGTTCCCGAGTTTAGATTCTTTTCTCGGCCAGTAATAGCAGAAAACTTAAACATCTGTATGTCTTTCTTTAGATCACAATTTCTTTCTATCCTGCCCTCAGGGTATTCCTGGATGCTGGGGTTATCCAAACTTTGGGCAACATAGCAAATAAATGTACTGTGAAGAAAATAAAGAGAAAATTGTCACAGAAGAAACTGTTTACCTCACTTTGTAGAATACACCCCACCATGCCAAGTGAGCACAACTTAATTGATAATGATCAGCTTCTCAGTTACCTTTAACCATTTTCTTGTAACCGTATCCTAAAGCTGCAGCACTTTACATTTCACTGTAAAGAAGACTCTGAATGGGGGCGACCGGGCAAATCACTCTGACGGGCAGACTTGGATAAAGCAGTCTTCTGTGATTTTATATTCTTATTTACCTCTCACACTTTACATGTTTGCTGGATGTTTCCTTCTTTCATTTTTTTGTTTGGTATTTTTACCCTTTTTTTTTTTTAAGATGGAGTCGCAGTCTGTCGCACAGGCTGGAATGCAGTGGTGTAATCTCAGCTCACTGCAATCTCCACCTACTGGGTTCAAGCGATTCTCCTACCTCAGCCTCCAGAGTAGCTCTGATTACAGGCGTGCACCACTACACCGGCTAATTTTTTGTATTTTTAGTAGAGATGGGGTTTCACCATGTTGGCCAGGCTGGTCTTGAACTCCTGGCCTCAAGTGATCCACCTGCCTTGACCTCCCAAAGTGCTTGGGATTACAGGTGTGAGCCACCACACCCGGCTGGTATTTTTTCCTCTTCTTACCTCATTTCATTTCCTTTTCTTCTTCCTTCCCTGTGTTCTTTAGCATCCTCAGCTGTTTTACAGGGTGTCTCTTTTCATGCTTTCGTGGTTTCATGGATAATAGTGTTTCCTTTTCCTTTGAAGATTTCTTCCCTAAAAATCAGAGAATAACAATATAGAGAAGTTATTCCTGTATTTCCTTTGAATAATCTGTATTTTTGATGATTATGGCCAGTTGGGAAAATGCAGAATAATTAATTAAAATTTAAATTAATTAAAAAATTAATTAGAACTGTAAAACTAGAGGTGGTACATTGTAGCATTTTGGAATGTTTTCTTCAAGTTTTTTCTTTCTTCAGCCTTTTAAAAAATTTATGCAAATATACATGCACATGCATATATACTTTAAATATATATGTGATCTTACTATATACAATATAATATTTTAAATGGTTTCTGCTTTTCCTCCTCAAAGTTAGTACATAATACACCTATCCCTTTGTCATTAAATATCTTCAAAGATATCAAGTATTTAACGAAACCGCAACTATTCTATGAGATAGGTACTACTGTTATCCCCATTTTATATTAGAGAAAACTAAGCACTAAAAGGTTAAGTAGGCCAGGCGCAGTGGCTGATGCCTGTAATCCCAGCACTTTGGGAGGCCGAGGTGGGTGAATCACCTGAGGTCAGGAGTTCAAGACCAGCCTGGCCAACATAGTGAAACCCCGTCTCTACTAAAAATACAAAAAAATTAGCCGGGCATGGTGGCAGGTGCCTGTAATCCCAGCTCCTCTGGAGGCTGAGGCGGGAGAATCACTAGAACCCCAGGAGACAGAGCTTGCAGTGAGCCAACACAGCACCATTGCACTCCAGCCTGGATGACAGTGCAAGACTCCGTCTCAAAAAAAAAAAAAGGTTTAGTAGCTTCCCCAAGGCCACACAGGTAATAGTTGGCAGGATTTGAACTGAGCAGTTTGGAAGTTCAGAGACTGTGTTCTAAATCACTGAGACACAGGGACTCCTTCTTTATATTCTTTATATGCCTTAATGATTGCAAGACAGTTCCTCACACACTTGTGCCCATCTTTGCTTAAGCAATCCACTTAGACATTTTGCACGGTCTACACTGGACACTGAATTGTTACCAACGTGTTGCTCTTCTAATAGTATTATCTCTGATTATCTCCTTAGGATAAATTCTGTGAGTAAGAAAGTAAAAGAACACTCTTAATGCTCTTCATTTGAACTTTCCCATTTCTGATCACTGAAGTTATACTGAATCACATCTCTATCTTTGTGTGTGAATACCCATTCCTCATAAACTTGACCACACTAAATCGTAGACTTTTTTAAACAGACATTTTACATTTTAAACCCTCCATCAGATATGTAGCAACAATCTGTCATTTTAATTTTCGATTTTTTATTGTTAGTGAGATTGATTATTTGCTTTTTTTTATTTTTATTTTTGTGAGATGGAGTCTCACTCTGTCACCCAGGCTGGAGGCAGTGGTGCAATCTCGGCTCACTGCAACCTCCGCCTCCCAGGTTCAAGCGATTCTCCCACCTCAGCCCCCGGGTAGCTGGGACTGCAGGTGCCCATCACCATGCCCAGCTAATTTTTCTGTTTTTAGTAGAGACAGGTTTTCGTCATGTTGGCCAGGCTGGTCTCGAACTCCTGGCCTCAAGTGATCTGCCCGCCTCGGCCTCCTAAAGTTCTGGGATTACAGGCATGAGCCACCTTTGCCATTTCTATTTGTTGTTATTTTGGCAAGAGCTCCTTCATGCCTCATGTCCACTAAAAATTGGTTTGCTGTCTTGATATTGATTTCTAAGAACTCTTCACGTTTTAAGACTATGAGACGTTTTGTCTTTCAGAATACTATTTTCCCTTTATTTGCTATTTACCTTTTTAGTAGTGTTTAATATGCATATATTTTTCATTCTTAGGTATTTTTAAATGTAACATATAGATTTTCCATATATATGAAAAACAATTACATATATATGGGGTACTAGTAGCCTTTGCAAATTACAACGGTCATCAGATGAAGAAAATACTCTTGCCTGGATTGTATATATAGGTAATGTGTAAAATTTAAGTCAAGATTTCAATGGATTAAACCAGGTCCAGTCTTTCTACTTTGCTCATTAGACTTTTTAAAGTGTATTGAAATATATATGCACATGTGTGAATTTTGCATCTCTGCTTTGAAGAGATGAATGAGCATGAGAAAATGTTTCTTCTGAAATAAAGAACACTGATGTATAGGTTTTTATGCAGTGAAATCCCCCGCACAGAATGCAAGTACCTAGAGGAAAGGCACTGTGGGAAGTTCATAGAAATGGATGCTGATGGGAACTGGACTCTCAATTTGGCTCTGCCATTCTAATTGAGTGGCATTAAACAAGTCCATTTCCCCTTATTTTTTAAAATTGTCTGTATTTAAGGTATAGAACATGATGTTACAAGATAAATACATATAGTAAAATAGTTATAATAATGGGAAAACCTAATAAATCTATCATTTCACATAGTTACCCATTTCCACCTGCTGTGGTCAGAGCAGCTATAATCTCCTCATTTTCGCAAAAATTCTGAGTACAGTACACTATCACTAACTATAGTCCTTATGTTGTACATTAGCTCTGTTGACTTGTTCTTCCTACATATTTGCTTTATGTCCTTTAAACTTAATATCTTTCCCACTGTTTTATTCTCTATATATTTTATTTAACCTTTTATTAAGATTACACATGTAAGTGAGAATATTCAATATTTTTCTTTTTGTGCCTGGCTTATTTCATTTAGCACAATGTCCTCCTGGTTCATCCATGTTGTACAAATGGCAGGATTGCCTCCTTTTTTTAAGACTGAATAATATTCTATTGCATGTATTTATACTACAGTTTATCCAGTTGTTCATACATCCAAACATATATGGACAACTAATTTTGGACAAGGACATCAAAAAGACACAGTGAGGAAAGGATAGGCCTTTCCATACATGCTACTGGGAAAACCAGATTTCCATTTGCAAAAGAATGAAATTGGGCCCTTATCTTACACTGTACACAAAAATAAACTCAAAATGGATAAAAGACCTAAATGTAAGACCTAAAACCATAAAATTCCTAGAAGAAAACATTGGAGAGAAGCTCTTTGACATTGGCTTTGGTAATGATTTCTTGGATATCACACTAAAAACCCTAGGCTACCAAAACAAATATAAATAAATAGGGCTACATCAAACTAAAAAACTTCTGCAGAGCAGAAAATAATCTGCTGTGGAAAAAAGCAACAAAATGAAAAGGGAATTGCTAGATTGGGAAAAAATATTTGCAAACTTTATATCAGAGAATGGGTCAATAGGCAATATTAATAAAGAACTCATACAACTCAATAGGAAGAAAACATGCAACCCAATTAAAAAATGGATAAAGAACTTGAATAGATGACAGGACTTGAAGTAAACTTCCCCAAATATGATATAAAAATGGCCAACAGTTACATGAAAGAGTGCTCAACATCACTAATCAAGGAAATGCAAATCAAAACCACTATGAGATATCACCTCACACCTGGTAAGATAGCAATTACTAAACGACAAGATATCACAAATGTTGATGAGGGTATGGAGAAAAGGAAACCCTTGTCTGTTGGTGAGAATGTAGGTTGGTGCAACCATTATAGAAAACAGTATGGATGCTCCTAAAGAAATAAAAAATAGAAGTAATATAGGACCCAGCAATTCCTCTTCTGGCCATATACCCAAAGAAAATGAAATCACCACCTCGTAAAGATATCTGCACTCCTGTGTTCATTGTGCATTATTCACAATAGCCAAAATATGGAAAGAACTTAAGTCTTCATCAATGCATGAGTCATCTTATTTTTAAAGAGAAGGTGTGTACTAGACAATTTCTAAGGTCTTGTTCAGCTCACCCTTCTCTGAGTTTATCAAAAAGTGTATTCTATCACCTTTTAGCTTCTAGCTCATCTGATTTGAGTTATTTACAGGTAGATTATTTGAGTTATTTATAGGTGATTTTATTAAATTTCAGGGTATTGAAGGCTAATAAAATTTCTTCCCCCAAAGCACTTGGGATGAGGTTGGTACCTCAACTTATATTAAGAATTTGTTGACTGAGTGATTAAACTTCTGAAGTTCACTTTTGCCTATTTTGCCTCTTTTCCTTCACCCCTACCTGATGGTTCCTTAGAACCATCCCACCAGAGCCAGGTGAATGACTCAGGTATTCACCTATTTTGAGATGTCTCTGAGAAAAATCTTTTTGTCCACATTTCATGTCAGTTGGCCAACTTGTATAAACCTTGGTAATTAATTAATGGAGAAACAGCAGTAGCAATTTTAGAACTGGTATAGAGATTAGCAGCTTCGGGTCACAGCATGTTTCTAATTTAATAATTGCTTTAATAGTTGTAGAAAGGAAGCCTTTTAAGAAAAAGTTCATGTTGAATTTGGCACTTTTTTCCCCAAATAGCTTGAACCAGAATGAAATCAACAATTCTTTCCATCCAGGATACCCTCATTTTACTAATGGAATTGACTATTAGAGCAGAGTAGGTTCAGATTTGGAAGATGGTAAACCATCTGAATGGACACAGAACACAGAACTTGACACTTCCTCGTTGCTTCTTTAATCTTGTCATTGTTTCTGTGACTTCTCCTTTTGCCCTATTCCTGATTTCTTAGAACCATTGACATTAGAACTGGAAATACTCAGGATTGTATGAGGGAGATAAAGTATCTGTGCTTGTTTTGTTGTGTTCTTGATATTACGACTGGTGAACCTTTGTCGCTTCCTTTAGAACTGTGCAAAGGCATGTTGGAGAGGAGAAGGAGGAGAAGAGGAATGGGTTATAGGACAAAAGAAAAAAAAAGCAATCATGCTAAAGCCTTTGAAGTGTTAGACGATCCATCTGCCTGTTTGAGTCTGAGGCTGAATCCCTTTTTAAAATGCATCAAATGTTTGAGTGTGAAGTTCGGTCCTGACAGCATCTGTGATTCTCTGTGGAGACATCCGCAGTGCAGTTTCCCAGACGCTGTCTGTATTCACACGAGAAGAGTTTGATCCAAAGACCTAGCCAGACTGGGACCATGTGGAGTTGAAGTAGACAGGCCATTTCAGCAAGGCCCTGTGAAGTCTCAGTAGCCAGGCCCCATAAAATCAGAGTGGGACGAGCTTGAGGCTTTTAATTCCAACCTGAAGCCATGTTGTCAAGCTTCTCATTATCCCAGTACCAGAAGGTAATAGGAGAGGGGGCAGGGTAGAACAGGCTTCCCCATGACTTCATAAATCCTGCTTGCGATGAAATGTGTATAGGCAGTGTAGGAAATAAATTTTTAATTTGAAAGCACAGATTTTTATTAGAGAGTTGTAGTAACATGATTTCCATTTACATGACCAAGTGAATTACTTAAAATATTAGTGTAAATTATATGCAACTTGAAAGTTTAGCTGACCAACATTCTCCATACTGACAGCATTACGATCCACTTAGTAATAGTACTTCATGTACCAAAATACATAGTAAACACAGCCATCAGCACCATTAGAAAATATACATTTAAAACCTTAAACCTAGCTGTTTCACTATTTGTCAGTAACTGTTTTATAAAGATCACAGGGTTTATGTTTTAAGACAAATATCTATACATTTTATGGTGTTTGGGGGGTATTTGGGGTCAGATTTCAGGAAGAGTAACTTCCATCCCATGGTGGCCATCCCCAAGACTCTTGTAGAAAAGCAGTAGCTCTGTAACTTTTGCATTTTAACTTTATCTCTAGTAATTCCACTGTTTTCATTAATGCCAGCGAAGTATCAAAAATAGAAGACAACACGGAAGAGCAGAAAAAAGAGATTAAATTCATTCCTCATGAAATTAAACCTGTAGCAGATCTCAGACTTATCTGCAAAACTTCAAGATGTATGTAGTCAAGAGAGTTTTCTGTGAACGGGCGTTTTTCCGCTTACCATAACACAATATCATAATTTTCCAGGGTTTCCTCTCCTTTGTACCAGATGTAAAACTTTTAAAAAAATGTTAAATTTTCTATGGCAGTAAAAATCCCTCGGTAATTGGTTAGACACTTAGGGAGGGGCATTTAGTTTTGGAGATCACCAGGGGATAGCTTTCTTTTCTTTCTTTCTTTCTTTTTTTTTTTTTGAGACCGAGTCTCACTCTGTTGCCCCGGTTGGAGTGCAGTGGCACAATCTCAGCTTGCTGCAACCTCTGCCTCCTAGATTCAAGTGATTCTCCTGCGTCAGCCTCCCGAGTAGCTGGGACCACAGGTGTGCGCCGCCACCCAGGTTAATTTTTGTTTTTTTAGTAGAGACGGGGTTTTGCCATTTTGGCCAGGCTGGTCTCAAACTCCTGACCTCAAGTGACCCACCCGCCTCGGCCTCCCAGAGTGTTGAGATTACAGGCGTGAGCCACCATGCCCAGCCTAGAGGATAGTTTTCTAAATTGCCTTTGTAGTGCACTAAATAAATGTCTAAACAAAGGTATTCTGATCTTCCGGGTGGCTAGGGCTTCAAAAATGTGTAGAAAGATTCCATAGTGAGGGTTCATAAAAACGGTCTTTTGGGATCATTCCTCATTAATACTCTGGGAGATCTGTGTAGGCAGTGGAATGCTATGTTAGTGCTTATGCTCTCTCATGTAAAAAAATAACCATTTCAAGCCAGCATCAAGAGATCTGCCAACCCCCGTTCCATAAGAAAGGACTGGACTTTGCTTAGATCTTTTGTTCATAGAAGTCATTCATTATTTGTGCAACATGAATCCTCAAGTGAAATCCTCTTTAACTCTGATTGACAGTCTTAGCTTATTTTTGGGGGGCTTTTCTAGTATTTAAACCTGGATCCTGGGCTGTGAAAGAGAGCTGTGAGTTTCTCACTAGTCTGCTTGTCTGAACAGCAAGCTCAGATTCAACTTCTGCATGATGCCTGCCTTGACTCCTTCCTACCCTACTGCTAAGCGAGAAGCCCTAAGGGAGTAGGGTGCAGAGGGAAAGAGTTGAAAGAAACGATAGAAGTCTCGTCCAGACTACTAGCTGAACACCTAAAGACTCACCACCTCCCAAAAGAGCCTGGTCCAGTCTTCAAAGTTCTGCTTAAAGAGTGGGCCATTCAGTCAGTCAATCATTTATTCACTCAACATCTCATTGGGGGTAAAAAGATAAACAGAATGTTATTTTTCTTCTAGGTAATAATAGTAACAACATAAATCATTAAAATCTGGTAAGTCACAAGGTGTTAGAAGATGACCAGAAGTGATTAAATGAACATGCCTAAGAGGGTCAAAGAAGGTTTATCAAAGAAACTTCTGAGCAGAATCTTCAGTGATGAATACAGAGTCCCAGGAGGGCCAAGGAAGAAGGATATGAATCAGAGGAATAGTGTGTCTAAAGCATGGATTTCTAAAAGATTCAGGGAGACACTCACTCCTCAGAGACCCTGTTTCCAAGCCAAGGAAGTTGGGTTTTATTTTTAGGGCGATGAAGAGGCTTTGAACAGATTTTAGTCAGGGGAGCAACATAAGACCTGGATCAGGGCCAGGTGTGGTGGCTCACACCTGTGATCCCAGCACTTTGGGAGGCCAAGGCAGGAGGATCACTTCCCAGCTACTCGGGGGCTGAGGTGGGAGGATCACTTGAGCCAAGGAGGTCAAGGCTGCAGTGAGCCGTGATCACACCACTGTACTTCAGTCTGGGTGACAGAGCGAGACTCTGTCTCAAAAAAAGAAAAAAAAAGACCTGGAGCCAGCTGGAGAGTAGAATTGAAGGGGTGAGAGACCACATGGGGGGAAATATAACTAGCCCAAGAGATTTAGAGGTGGATCAGAACTAAAACCATGGGAATGGAAATGGAGAAGAAATGGAATTTAGAAATATTTAGGAGTTATGACCCAATAGATGTGAAAGATAAAGGAGAGGAAGGGATCCCAGGATACTCTGAGTCTGTTTCTGAAATTTCCATTCACTAGTCCACATGGAAAAAAGTCCTTATTCTACCATAAAGTCCTTCATGTATTTTATTGTGGCTGACATCTTCTTCTTTTGGTTTTTCTCCAAGATCAACATCCTCTGGTCTCTTCAAACACTGCTTATATGTCATGGTTTCAAAACCATCATCACTTCTCCAACTTTGCTCCTTTAGCCTGTACTTATTTATTTATTTACCTATAATTTTTTTATTTCCGTAGGTTTTAGGGAAACAGGTGGTATTTGGTTACATGAGTAAGTTCTTTAGGGGTGATATGTGGGATTTGGGTGCACCCATCACGCAAGCAGTATACACTGCACCCAATTTGTAGTCTTTTATCCCTCACCCACTTCCCAGCCTTACCCCCTGAGTCCCCAAAGTCCATTGTA
This sequence comes from Pan troglodytes, assembly GCF_028858775.2. Lineage (NCBI taxonomy): Eukaryota > Metazoa > Chordata > Mammalia > Primates > Hominidae > Pan > Pan troglodytes. The sequence goes on along the minus strand of NC_072415.2, from coordinate 34,992,751 downwards.
TCATTCTTATGCCTTTGCATCCTTATAGCTTAGTTCCCACTTATGAGTGAGAACATACAATGTTTGGTTTTCCATTCCTGAGTTACTGCACTGAGAATAATGGTCTCCAGTTCCATCCAGGTTGCTGTGAATGCCATTAACTTGTTTCTTTTTATTAACCTGTACTCATTTAGTTTTTATCTGATATAAGCCAGGGACTTTCATTAATTGTGGGTACAAAGATATACTGAGCATATCTCAGGGAGCTCATGATCCATAGGCAAAAAGACCAAAAACAAGAATAGTTATTGCTCTCTGTTATAAAAGTTTTGATGGAGGTGTCTGTAGAGGGGTGGTTCTCAGAATTTTTTCTGCTCAGAGCATATCTGATATCTGTGACTGACATCATCGGCTATCATTGCTCACCCAGGTGGCAGAGTCTCATGAGCACCATTGTCTCATCTTTCATTATGGACTCTAATAAGATATGAGCACCCATTATGAACTACTACAAGATATGAACACCCAGAAGTGAGGCATAGCTTCACTTTAGCTGTGGCCCCCAGCTTCTTAAGAATCAGTGAGGTAAAGGTTGCAACAGAAATGTCATACAAAATTTATAGCATTCTCAATGAGAGTGCTGCCTGTGGGAATGCAGTTAACCATCTATAGATAGAACATCGGGGTGCAACAAGAGATGAGACCAGCTCTTCCATGTAAGTCAGCCTTGAGTCTGGTTTAAACATGAGCCAATATGAAGGTCTCTATTAGCCATAAAAGATGGGCTTCCTTTAATAAAATCATTGCCTGCACAGATATCTATGATAATTATGACATCATAGATAATTATAAGAATATGAACCTTATATATTGGCCCCACATCTTCTGGTTATCAAAGCAAATTTACATGTGTTTTACCATTTAATACTCACTATAGGAAAGTTCTATGAGGAAAGAATCATTCTCTACCCATAACACACACAGACTGAAAGAAGACCTACATCTATGGCTGATTCAATCGTAGCACCTTAGAAGTTACACAGTAGCACCTGTCTTCCCCTTCAGACCACATGGAGGGTCTGCCTCCTGTCTTTAAGGTTCAGCAGCTACGTGGACAAAGACCTGTGCCTTAATGCTTCATCCTGTGTGCCAGAGGCAAGACAGCAGACTATATTTGGCCAGTGGACACCCTTCACCTATCTTCACCTATCAATAGTTGTAGGGATGTGGTGAAAAAAGAAAACTCCTTTCAAATTAGGAAGACATCATGGGTACAGTTCCTCTTCTGTACATTTGTTTTATGCTCCGAGTTCATTTATGTGAGCACACTGAAAAGGGACATAACAGAAGCTGGTACTTGTATAAATAATAGATTGGTTGCTATATTTATAGCACCAAGCTATTATATTGACTAAGGAATAGTAGTCTTAAATAATTGTATCTTTTAGGCATTTCTGATGTTAAGCATTAAAATATCATGTCTTCCCAATCTCTCCTTGAGCCCTAATTTATGACAAGTGAAAAGACTTTTTTTTTTAATTCGGATGCTCTGAAAACCAATCCTTCACTGACTATGACCGAAATTTGTCACTCACAAAACACAGTTATCTTACAGTTTCACAGCAGGTAGACCTCCCTTTGCTAGTACAGGTTCAGGGTATCTGGAAATAAACTGAATATTTTGCTGAAGGGCTTTTTAATTTCTCATAAGGATTTATCCATTGACCTAGCCTGTTTCCAGAATATTTATACTTAAAAGAAAGCAGGAAGGGAGGATTAGAGGGAAAGAAGAAGGAGAGAAGGAAAAGAACAGAACAGAAACGTTAATTTTTTTAAAAGCTCAATGCATAGAAATCAGTGAACATAAAATAGATGACAGATGTGAATACATAGTGACCAAAAACTTTGAACTTTATCCCATTTCCAGACCACAAGAATATCCATCCTCTGGTGAGCCTCGTATCTATACTCAATCAGGATAACTAAGAATGGCATAAATAAGTCCTGTGCAAATAATTATGTCGGGTCCATTTATGCTTCACATTCATACATGCCCTACTAATTGAATCAAGTGTTTAATCCCAGGATTCATTATCTATTTCCCTATCTAAGTCTTTTTTCCCATTTATATTTAGCACCCAGCTGTCCCCTTCTCCAAATGGTCAACTGCTGTCTCATAAAAGTCTTGAGATTGGCCTCCGGAACCCCTAGCTTTGTGCAGCAATTTTCTCAGTAGGGGGCAGCTGGATCTTGGTGTGTCCCTGCTGCTGGCTTGGAATTGTTAAAGAAAGCAAGCTGCATGGAGATGGGGATAGAACTCAGCCCTTCCTAGCAGATATTCCAGGTAGAGCCAGGCATGGTGTTCGGTCAGGACGGGGTATGGCTGCCTTTTGTAGTAGTCAGAATAAAGCAATAAAAAGATCAGTTAAAATGCTTGCTGGAAGTTATTGATAGAAAAATTCTTTCTGCACGAAAGATTATAAACAGAGTGTTATCTGAAGATGGATTTGTTTTAATTTGGCATTGATGTATTTGATACCTGGTAGGATCAAAGAAAACAGAATCAAAGGGAGAAATACAAGCAGCCCTGTTTCTCTGAATATAGGCCTCTTTTATAGATATAAAATCTCAGGACTGGAGTGCTCAAATTTATTTGTACTGATGTTTGTTTAAAGATCAATATTAAATAAATTGGTCTGGAAGCTATAGTCATAAAGCAGCTGTCGAACTAATGTAATCCCACAATGCCATTTTGTCTACTGCATGAAACCTGGTTAACTGTGTACTTCTAATAACGTGGAAATCTGTTGAAAAAGAAAATAGCTGAACCGGATTTTCTGAACTTGGACTAACCTGCAGTCAAATGTGAGGGGAATTTGGAAAATTTATAGTTTGGTCCCTTGCAAGATGGTGATTGATTCATTTTTATGGCCAAGTATTAAAGGTTCATATAACCTAAAACTTCCTTATAAAATATGTAAAAATGCCCCCTTAGACTCTATTATTACACTTCAGTATTAAAGGTAAATCTCAAGACCCTTGTTATGACTGGTTTTGTTGAATGTTGCCATTATTATTATATTTCATCTTATTGTTGGCATTTGTTGACTGATTTGTTTTTGATCATTGTCCTTGCAGTTGGCTTGTTAACTGTGAGCTGGGATGCATTGTTGTGTTTATAAACCTCAAATTTTAAAATACTTGCCCTGCTCTGTATCCTCCAAACTTTCAGAAAAAGAAAACCAAAGCAGAAAACCCTGTGGTTGTGTATCCTATATCTGATGCCTATGTAATCATACTCCTACTATCTTTGTCACACATTTTTGAGCATCCAGTTTTGTTTTATTTACAAACACGTAAGATGTGACTCCTGCTATCAAGGAGCATGGGATATTTATACCTATATCTAGGTATAAAGGGTTTATCACAATGTAATAAAACATGGGTAAAAAATCATATGAGAAGGATAAATTGTGAAGACAGTGGAGAGCAATGCATTTTATACCACCGAGTCATCAAGGAGGAAGAGGACTTGAACTGGGCCTTGATCTACACCACTATTTTTTGGTTAGGGAAAGGAGAACTAAACAATGATATGGCATAATTTTCATAGACCCTAAAGAAATAGTTACGATTAACCAGGCCAAGTGGCAAGGGTTATAAAAGTGAAAAACAGTTTTTCTAATAAAGGTGGGGGGCTTTTTTTGAAAAGCAGATAGTGGAGTAGCCTTTTTTCAGAGAAACCAATGTCATGGCATAAAAGATGCTCATTTTTATGTATTTTTCTCTATCCTTTCTAGTTTTCTATAGGGCTCCCTGCTTGTTTTCTTTGTCGCTAAATGCTTTTTATATATCCTAGCCCCAAAGGACACCTGGAAGGGTAGTTTTATAAATTGCTTATATGACAACTATGAGAATTAAGCAACTCTTTTGATTTCCTGGAATTGCATATTCCTATAAATTGCTTATATGACAATTATGAGAATTAAGCAACTCTTTTGATTTCCTGAAATTTCCTGGAATTGCCTATTGTTCATTATCCACTTAGGAGGGTTAGTAAGCTCAGTGGTTAGAAAAACAGGCCTGAGTGTTAGATTAACAAGTAGCCAAAACTCTGCACTTGCTAGCTGTGTGACATGGGGCAAGTGACACAACCTTGCAAAGACTCAGTCTCCTAATCCATAAAATAGGAATAATAATAGCTAACTAATAAGGTTGTTTGAAGGTTGAAGTAAAATAATCTATTAAAATCATTAAGCACCATGCCTGGTACACAATTAAGACTTTATAAATGGTAACTGTTGTCATCATCTCTCTTTCTAAAGGTTTCCCATGTTGTCATGTCCTAGAAGGCCTGAAGCAGTTTCATTTCCACTTTCTAAGCACTAGGAACTATAGCGTTTTCCAGAAGAAGATTAAACACTAGAAGGGAATAAATTAGATGATATTATTAATTTGTAAAAGTGAAATCAAACCTATGGAAAAGCTGGAATTTCGAATGCTGTTTTTGTTTCTGAAGGCTCAGAGTGTGTTTTGAATAGGTAGAAGTGTAAGAAAGTATTTAGTCTTGTTAACTCTTAAACCAAGTACTTCTTAAGTCTTTTGTCCCTGCTCAAAAAGAGGTTGTTGGGCATCACAATATTGGATGTCAGGATTTGTCACTCGGGTCATTCGTGCTCAGTGACAGACCCAAGCTTAAGTCAAATGGAATTTGTCTTTTGAGCACTCCTACCACTCAAATATGGATGAAGTGACATCCGATATGATGAAGTGGAAGAGGTTTGTTTTTTATTTTCATTTTGTTGATGGTTGTGGTGGTGGTGGTTGTGCCATAGGTTTTGCCACTGTTGAGAGTAAACAAAAACTATAGATCGATAACACCAAAGAGGCCTAGGAGGTTAAGTTATTTGTTTTAAAAAGTTTTAACCTTCAAGAATTCAGTACTCTCATCCTTTCAGTAATATTGATGTAAATATTTAGGGAAATTCAGGGATGTCAATAAAGAGGGGGAGAAATGGCAAAGGGAGACTGATATTTCTCTTGATGGCTAACTGGCTTTGTGTAGTTAAGAGAACACATAGTGGACAATGGCCAGAAAAGCCCTGCATGATATTGAAACCTCAGTCTGGTTACAAAAGTCAAGGTTAGCTTCAAGCACAGTGTGGAAAACTATGTCCACAACCAGGGCTACGGAGATAGGTTTTTTCAGCATGAAAGGGTGCGATCTTGGAGGAGTTCCACAGACAGTCATCTGCAGCCAGCAGAGCTCTTGCATGCTGGTGAACTTACTTACATATGTGGGTCACACAAAGGGGAGAATGGAGTTCTTTGTTCCATGTCTGTGGGATAACTGAGTTTTGTATGATATAAATGGGGGCTTAGCACTGCAGTGGATATTTTCTTGGACAGCATGTAGGGACAATAGATCTTTAGCCTTTATCTTGAGATTCTAAAATCACTCTTTCCTCCTGCGTTTTCCAGTTAAGCAAAGGCTAACTTTAAAAATGTGAAGATGTTTTCATTTGAATAGTTTCAATAAATATCTGCTTTCCTCAACTTCAAGTGTTTCAGCCTTGGTTTCTTTGATTTTTTTTTCTTTAAAGCCTTAATCATAGATAACTACATGGCAATGAGTTGCATTTCTTACCTGGGTTTGTTCTATCACTCTGGAATGTTTTAAATGTCCAAAAGTGATTTCAGTTAGCATCTTGATTTAGCATCTTTAAAAATCCATGTATATGTATCCAGTTTATATATTTCTACTTTTCTTGATAAAGATATGAAACTTAAAGTAAAATTGTAGCTGATTGTGCTGAATTATTACTCTAAGATAGATTCATCAAATCTCCCAGCTGTATAAGACAGGGCTTACTAATGAAGTTCCCTATCAAAAAGAAAAGCCTAATTTTGATTTGGCTTAGGTAATGAACTTCTTTTTCCTGGTGTGATTATCTGCATGGGGTGGCTAAAAGAGTAGCAAGAGAGAGTGCGCTCACAGAAGCATTATGCAAAATGTCTTTTGTCTCTTTTTGCTGGGATATATTAAATTTTCAATGTAGTCTATGTAATATAAAATTATGATAATGACTTTTGGCCCACTGTGAAGGCAGCTTGCTGGTCCTGAGCGTGTGTGTCTGGCTTGAGCACTAGGATACACTGTGGGAGTTGCCTTTTCTATTAACAAACCTCTAGATACCTAATGATGAATTTTCTTTCACCAAATGTTCTCCTTTTGTCTAAAATACAAGCATTTTCTAAATTGCTTTTGAGAAAAACAAGAGAGACAGAGAGGTCTATGGCACTAACAAGGGATACTGAAACAAAGCAAAGGATTCAGTTAGCATCATTCTTGTAATTATAAACCAACCAAAAGGTTGTTTCATGTACCAGTGAAAATATTTACTAGCTTATTGGTATAACTGATTGTATCACTTAGTAAGAGGACAAATTGAACAATTGCCTCATAAAATATTTCTGCTTCTTCTAGTCTTGTGAAATTTGATGGTTGAATTTATTATGGATAGTTATGGCAACTTTCTGTCTCTACAGGCCCTTCTAATTGGGGAAAACACGTTGTTTCTTTTTTAAATTTTTAAATAATAGAAATGTATAAAATAATAGAAATTTGTATTTTTGTTACTTAGCATCTTTGCTACAAGGTATCTGAAGAAAGCTTCATGAAGATAGTTACAAATACTATATATGTCATATCACTTTTAATTTTAAAATGATGGTGAACTTTAAACTGAAGGCTAGCAGTTTATTCTAAACAAAACCATCCTTGCCCAGAACAAGACCTTTTGATGGTCCTCAGAGCCAGTTTACAAGATACACAAGAAAATCTATCTCATTTACTTACACACTTCATATTTCCTTAATTTTTCATCTCTTTACTCCTGAAAGCAAACATCTACATGAAAAACAGGACTCTAACTATTGGTAGTTATATCCCCATCTCTTACCAGCTTGACATGATAATAAATTTCTGTTTAGGCATTCACAGTTATTAGGGAAACTCCTGTGATGTCACAAAGCATAGATAAGATATTTGCTATAAAACTAGCTTTAGAGAAAATCCACTCTTTGATACTATGTTCAAAATGCTAAAAAAAGAGTATAAATGTAGAAAATATGATAAAAAGTACATGCTGACACTAGATGTGTTATTTCAAAGTTTTGCGGAGCATCTGATGCTTATTAAGTCCTCTAGTTATGTTAGTCTGTGTCAAGGAAAGGTCAATGCCAAGTATATCTGCATATCTGTTGATAACAACGTGAACATCTCTAGCAGGTGTGATTTTGTTTATAGTCAGATTAATATCTTTGGAACTGAATTACCATAACCTGTTAGAATAGTTCATTAAAATTGCTTTTAAAACCCGAACCAAAGGACACATGTGAAATAGGAATCTCTTAAGTAACAGTCTCCTGAATTTTATTTCTAAAACTAATAGAAATTATCACAAAGTAGTGTTAATGAATACTTCTGCTAGCTTTCTTAGATGCAAAAAATAACTTACAAAAGGGAATGTACAGGATCTATGAAAATCTAAAAAAAAAATCAAATTTCAACATATTGGTTAAAATGTGTGGCATTTTGTAGTGAGCTGGCTCTAGTTTTTCTCTCTTCTAGGCTTGGGTTCTCAAGGTTCCATTGCTTAGATATTCTAAGACTTGGTAGCCACATCTTTTCCATGAAAGTGCTATTCTCCTTGTCATTAGAAAAGAAGTCCCAAGAACTCACAAGGTAGGCAGGGAGGAAGCAGATTAAGAATTAGGTTGTGTGTTAATTAGCTGTCATTCCATTGAAGGCCACTGAGAATGAGGCCAGTTCTGATGATGTTATTTCAATCAGTTTTGTTTGGGAATGAGAAGCCATTTTTGAATCTAGACAATGCTTATGGCAATTGCTTGATCTTCTTTTTTAAAATTAATTTTAAAAGTCAGTAGTGATGCATCTGAATAACCCAGGTGCTATGCCTGGTGAGCTGCCTGAGCTTGGTAGTAGCCAGAGATGGATGAGAGAACTTGAAAGATCTAGGAAATTAGGTTGGTAAAGTCCAAACGGTGTCAGTCTGGTTTATTTGATGAGGTGCTGTGCTTCTGTGACTACTCTACTGCTGAGCCAAAAAACAGGATCCCTTTGGTCCAAGCTCATTCTTCCATATGTTCCCTTTTTGGTGTGATGGGGGAGGAGGGTGGAAACAGCCCTTTAGGAAAAACATTTAGTGTCTTAAGCTACACAAGATGATGTTTGCATAGCAGAAAGACAGTTCTTGGCAGCAAATTGTTATGTTTTTGCCCTTAATTCTGTGTCTGTGTTTTATCAGCTAAACCAGACAGGCGCAAATGAGCAAAAACTTCCTAGCGCATGGAATGTTGGAAAGTTACACTGGTCACCGACAGTCATATGGTGATGTTTTGGAGAGGGTCATGGCTCTATAATTGGAAAACTGGGGCTTATTTTGTTTTTACTCATTAGAGTATTGCTGAAAAAGCTGAGCATGGAGTAATCATTTACAAGATAACCAGGAGGGCAAGAAAGGCTTTAAATTAAACACACCCTAACCTGTGGACAATAAACACTCTCCCGAAAACTAACCAGAAAATCCCAAGTCAGATGACCAGACACCTTTGAGCCTCTGTAGACTACAAAGAGTGTAAATCCTGAAGTAAAAGTACACACAGGCTTCCATCTCTGGCAAAGAGCAGTAAGTTATTCGCTTCATAGAGACTTATTCAACTGAAGACTTTTCTTTACATGTAGAACCACTAAGGGAACTCTAGAACCAAATTTCCATTTTCTGTGCTCTAAGGAAAAATGGCCCCCAGGGGATGCCCTAACTTCCAAAGACTATTTCATTACCTAAGGTCTTAAAAAGCATATGGGTAGTGTGGTACTAAAAGGTATTGCATTTTCTAGCACAATTTGGCAGGACCACCACACCTTTTGTGCACGTCACAAATAAACAGCCAGCTTTTTTTCTTAACTTTTTTCATGAAACAAACACGTAATTTTTAATTTACTACTCAGAGGGTGCTGAGAACAAAATTCCTCTAATTCAGTCAAAACATTTGTCCAAATAAGCTGAGGGTTCCATTTCATTAAAGCATTGTTCTGGTCACCAACAGCTGGAACCCATTGAGTTGCTGGAGGCACGTGTCATTGTTAAGCTTTCAGTTTTCTTTTCTTTCGATCTGCTTCTTGAGAGGAATCAGGTGAGGCAAGATTCTGTGTAATGGGTCTGTTTGAAGATTTCTTGAAGAAGCAAGAGTGCCTTTGCATTTGATTTTGTTCATCTTGTTGGGTAAATATCTGTGTTTCTGCTTTTTGCCGCTTAGCTTGTCTCTGAAGTAATTGAGTCCATTGAAAGCAGAATGTTAAGCAGGCCTTTGATTTTACTTCAGCCAAACCCATGTGTTTGCATCAGCGATTATTCTGTAAACTTGGCATCATCACAGTTGTATGTGCACTTTGTTTTCTACACTAAAAAATCTTCAGGAATATAACAGGACCAATACAAATGCCCTCCCTCTCCCATTTTCCCTTGTTGGGAGCTATATCTTAAAGGAATCATTTGTCATTCTTATCAAAACGGCACTGGCCTTCTCCCCTCTGTCTCCCCATGTGTTGAAAAATGTAGCCATTATTATCCCACCCAGTTTTATGCATCTTCCAGATGATTTAACTGAACTGGTGCTATGGAGGATATGCTGACTGGCACTTTTCCCATGCTTAATGTGTTAACAAAAGCCAATGGTGTCAGTTTTAACAGTTTTAGCTAAATTCCCACGACACTCTTAACAAACGCTGAAACCTCTGCCATGTCTTACCCTGACAGATTTCCTGCCGTCATTGCACACTTAAAATAAATGTCATCCCCAATCAAAAAGTTCACGTTTTCTCTGACAATATAATTTGTTACTTTGTTCCTGCTTTATCTCTTTCTTTGGCACAGAAATCTCAGCCGAGAGATGTTACTTTTCTTCATGTTGGCTGCTTTCCTTTTTGTTCTTCCAAGTATCTGAGTGGAATAAGAAAGGGAAGCTAAGAAGGGACTGCCTTTTCATTTCATTCAGGAGTAGATAGAAATTTCTGATTTGTGATTTGATGAAGCAAATTCATGTAAATGATGAGTTGATACCATGGTCTCCTTTCACCCGGTGTCTTTGTCCATTTGGGCTGCTATATACCATAAACTAGGGGCTTATAAGCAACAGAAAATTATTTCTCACAGTGCTGGAGGCTGGGAAGTTGGAGATCAAGGCACCTGCAGATTGTGTGTCTGGTGAGGGCCAGCTTCCTGCTTCATAGACAGTGGCTTGTTTCCGTGTACCTTACTTGGTGAAGGGGCAAGGAAGTTATTCGGGATTTCTTTTATAAGGGCATTAATCCCATTTGTGAGGGCTCCAATCTCAGAACCTGAAGGCCTAATACCTCCTAATACCACCACCTTCAGGGAGAGGATTTAAACATATGAGTTGGGAGGGAGACATACACATTCAGTCCACTGCACTCAAAGACCTAGTGCTGTATTACTTAACACAGAGCACTTGTAGATTGAAGGAATCAAACTAGGTTCCAAAGAAAGAACTTGGACTTTGGAGTGGACCTGGGCTAGAATATTGGCTCTCTGTGTGTAATAATGGGCAGGTCAGGTAACATTTCTGGCCTTGATTGTCTTACCTGAAAAGGGCTGTAACACCTCTACTAGAGGCACTCAGCAGATGGCAGCTCCCTTCTGTGTCATACCTTTCCCAAGGGCTGTGGACTGTAAGACCAGGATATTTCCCTGGGACAGCTCTTCTGCACTGACTTTTCCTGTATGGTCTTTTGCTACAGATTCCTTTGCTCTTAAAGGCTTATTGTCTTTTTTTTTTTTTTTTTTTTTTTTTTTGAGACAGAGTCTTGCTCTGTCGCCCAGGCTAGAGTGCAGTGGTGTGATCTCAGCTCCTGGTTTCAACCTGTGCCTCCTGGGTTCAAGCGATTCTCCTGCTTTAGCCTCCTGAGTAGCTGGGATTGCAGGTGCCTGCCACCACACCCAGCTAATTTTTTTTTCTTTTTAGTAGAGACGGGGTTTCACCATGTTGGCCAGGCTGGTCTTGAAATCCTGACCTCGTCATCCACCCACCTCAGCCTCCCAAAGTGCTGGGATTACAGGCGTAAGCCACCGTGCCCAGCGTCTTTTTGTATTACTAACTTGGTGGAGGCACATGGAACGCTTACTCAACAACCCAACAGGCATATAGATTCTTCTTGATATAGAAAAGAGTCTGCCTTTCTTCTGCACAGAAAAATATCCCAGCAGCTAAAACCCAACCATCTTGTACAATGTCCTTACTTGCTGGACTTAACAGAGTTCCCTCTAGTGCCCTGTGGCCTGTTGAATGAGTAAGGCAGTGTTCGTGGGTAGAGCACAAGATAGGATGGGAATCACAAGGCCAGGCTCCTGCCACCAAATTGATACGTGGAAATGAGGTCAAGCCAGTTCTCTTCTCTCAACCTCAGTTCCTCAGTTTCCTTTTATGTTAAATCGGGGCATTGAATGAAATGGTCTTTAAGGCTCTTCCAGGACAAAATTATTACAATTTCAAAAGTATGAAAGATCTGTCACCTGCAACTATTATTTTTTGATCATACATTTTCTGTTCATTAGCTTTGAGATGGTCCACAGACTTCTAAGCTAATGCTTTATCGATGAAATCAGCTCCTTTCTTCCTGCTTTTCCTGAGCTCTGTCCTCCCCACCCCCACCCTCTACTCTCTTTCTCAGAGAATAAGAGAGGTGGCTTTCACAGCAGCTGGTTAATTTCCCTGGTTTCACACTACTGTTTAATGATCCGTTTCTCGTGTGCCACCTCTCTCATCTACGGAAAGATAGGTACAAATTGTACCTATAAAAATTAGAATATTATTCAGGGTTATCTTTTTTCTTTCAAAATTTTGAACCTCAAAATAACTTTCCGATATTTGTTTTCCTTCACAAGTTCTTTGAAATATGTTGAGGTCTTTGACACCCTCTGTTTTCAGATGCTGAGAGAGTAGATGCCTTTAATATTCTCAGTTGTATTCCAAGCATAGCAGTTGAATCCCTGGGAGGTATCAGCCCTGGAACTGGACCAGAGTATGAAGCATGTGGGCAAGGTTGGGCTTGCTGGTTCCTCAGTCTCCCAGGAAGTCCTTGGTACTGTTTTGTGTCTGGTTCTACCAGCGGAGGCCCTATCCCAGTGGGTGAGGATGTCTGTGTGGAAGTCCTTACTCAAGAAAGACCTGAGAAATTGATCGCTTGTAAAATGGAGTCACTAAACAAGGGCTTACAGAAAGGGAGTTTCTGAACACCCCCATTAATAAAGACTTTTTTTGCTTTTAGTAAAACAGTGCTGCATGAAGAACAGTGGACTTAGGATTAGGCATCCTTAGGATCAAACCCTAGCTTTGCCACTTACTAACTAACACATGGAAGTCTCTTATTTTCTCTGGGACTTGGTTCCTCAGCTGTTAAATGAAGGCGTTGGACTCGATGTCTGTCCCAGTTCTTCCCCAATGAGGTTGAGGCTCACTGCTGGGATTTATGAGGTGTGTGTGCACACACATGTGCTCTGTCTGTCTGCTTGTCCATAAGGAAGTGCAGAATCTGGACAGGAAAAATGAAGAAGACGGACTTGATTTCCTGCTGACATTTTCCTCTGAGCCAGTCAGATCAGTCAGCTGCACTGGACTCCATGGGACCAGTCTTCATACCTGTGATTGTCAGCTTAGTGGAAGGTCTAAATGTGGTAATACAAATGAATTGGCCATTACCAGCGAGACAAATCCTGATAATACAGTTAGGAACTGTCAGAGGAATCCGCCAAAGAAACAAGAGCAAAGCTTGTAGGGGCAGCCTACTTCCAAATATCCCAGTTCTAACAGCAGAGAAACCTTTGCCCGAGGTGATACTGTGGGGCAGGGTTTGAAGGAGCCTTCTCCACCACTTATAGCTGCTGGATTGTAAAGGTTATTTTGGTTTGTGTTTTAAAAGGAAAGTTATTTGCACTCATGCCATACACTGTGGTTGTTCTTTAACACTGCTTTGGCAAGCAGAGGAGTTTTCAGGAAGGACGTTAGCAAGAAGGGTTATAGATTTTGGCTGTTTTAGGAAGACGCAGTCTTTCAATTACATTTAAAAAGCACCAGAAATGGAACACTTGTTTTTATAGACGTAATCGGATTTGGACTGGACTGTGGTGTGGCGAGACTCATCCTGGGGGTTACAAGGAGACAGAGGAGGATCCTTTTGGGAGGTCAGAGGGCACAGCAGCAGGAACCAGGCCTCCCTGCCTGTATTTTTCCCAAGATCTCTCGTATTCCCCGAGTCCAACAACCACATTCGGCACACTCACTCACACACACATGTGGTGTCCCATTTGGTTTAACAGTTCAAATTCATATAGGAACTTTCAATTTGAAATTCAGCTCTGTGGGTGATCTTTTGGGGCGGAGAATATTTCAGCATAATCTAATGGAATGAAATAATTTTCTGTTTTATTACTAGACTCCAAAACAAAGGATCTGGGGTCTGGTGCCCACACCTCTGTAATCAGTGCATGACAGGAGAGACAGCGTAGCCTAGTGATTAACTCTGGTGTCCCTGGAGTCAGGAATCCCTCTTCCCACTCCCTGCTTCTGCCCTTCTCACGTGGTCTTGGGTGAGTCATTCACCCTTTCTCAACCTGAACCTCTCCTTCTATGAAAACAATAAAAGTGATCATTGATAATAATAGTAATACCTCAAAGGGCTATAGAAAGAATTCAATAAGGTCACATATGCAAAGAGCTCAGAGCAGCACCTAACAGTAATTACCCAACCCATGTGTTAGACATTATTGTTGTTATTATTGTTGTGTTTTTAATACTTAGCCTTTCTGATTCTTGTTTTCTTACCTGAAATGTGAAAGAGTTGAACTAGGTGGTCTGAAAACTCCTCTATCTCCAAAGCTTACTAAAATATTGATGTAAAATAGGGACTATATAGAAGTATTTTAAACAATTGACATATCAACAAATCACTATGCACTTTCTGCATTAATTGCATAGAAATGAAATTTTTCTTTCCAAAGAAACTGTATATCCAGAAGAAGAAAACATTGGGAAGCCAACAACTTTTTTTATATATTATTACAAAATTTTTGGTGCATTTCTTTTAACAAAATAGCTTATTGATTTATGTGAAAGGAAAAAGGGGAATATTTCTGTCTACTTTAATTTTCTCTGATTTTTTTGTTGAGTAGCAATAATGTATTTTATCTTGTATAATCTTTCAAAAGCCTTCACGTTTTTAACAAGATCTTACAGCTGTTTATATGTTATACTGAAATATAATATTGACTAAGCTGACATATATATTAAAAAGCAACCAAGGAATAAAGGGTATTGTTTTGGTATATAAATCAAAAATAATACAGCAACTGGTCTTTCAGTGATTAAAGCTGCCTTTCCCTTTAATAACTCTCCTAAGAAACAGGAAATGTAATTTCCCTACACCTTTCCTGGGGCTCTCCAATCAGCTAGGTCCTCTGGGGGTTCCCTACTGTATATTCCTTCATCAACAAGGAGTCCCCCAAGGGGCCCACACACACTCTGTTAAAATTAGCTGTGCTCCACATTAGTGACGGGAGCTGAGTATTCCTCAGAGGGGTACACAGTTGTATGGTGCTGCTTCCTGTTTGAGCAAAATCATATCTTTAATTGCAGAGAATTTTTTTCATTACCTGTTAATTGATAAATCATGCTTGCTCCTGCTGCTGTGGCTTGTGTAGCAAACCTGGTCATGGAGCCGTCTCCAGCCCAACCCCCATCATCCTTCCACCCCAAACAAAAAGGATAAGAAACATTATGGCCAGAGAAGGAAAACAAGCAGGTTGGATTTCTGGGCAGTAGCCTCAAGGAGTTGCATTAAAACAAAACAAAGACATACACACACACACACACACACACACACACACGTATACATATACATGTATGTATGTGTACATATATAAAATAAGATAAAGAAGCCATTTAAAATGTTTCTCTTTTCTTTCCCCCTCCTTTTGTCATTCTTGTCCTTTTATTCATGTTTCTAATCTGGGTAGCAAGAGGCCACTGTCTTGGGAAGAACAGTAAAAATCCTGAGTATAGTGAAATAATTTAGTTGATAATTCCCCACTGTATAATTTTCTACGCTTCCTGCTAGCTGACCTTGTGGGCTCCTGTCAGGTTGCTAAGGGAAATCCAGCAGGACTCCAGCTCTGTTCCTTTACTTTTAAGAAGTATTACAGGATAGAGTGGTGTGTTTGTGGCAGCTTAGTTATGGGGCCGTACATTCAGTGTTTGATCAAATAGCACTAAGCACCCCCTCCCCACCACTTGCTTGGATCTTCTCCTCCCACCTCTCTTTTTGTGGTAGCTGGAAGATGGAGAAATTGCTGCAAAGTGTTGAGCTGGAATCATGAGCTTGATGGATGTCATCAGAATGTGCCTGGATCCCTTGGGGCGTGGCCAGGGAAGGAGGCTGGCCAAACTGAAGACATCTAATGGAGCCTTTTATCTCAGAGATGTCAGTCTTAGTCCAGATTGGGATGGAGTGAAAAGCTGCAACCGCTGCAATAAAAATTGTTTTTGGAGTTGGAACACATCACCCCCAATTCCTTGCTGTCTGAAGTCCACTTCCCACATCCCCAGTCTTGCTGGGCTACATCAGATGCAGTTTGGGCAGGTAGTAGAAGGCAGAGTAAGCAGATGGGAATATTGTCTTTATCATAATGTTCACAGACCAGGCAAAAGTTACCCTGCTCATTAGGAATGGGACACAATACACCATTGATTTGTGTCCAAGTAATTCCCAGGTAATTATAGGCCATCGATCTAACTGAGCAGTAGCTATGGTGGTTATATTCTGCAAATCTCATGTTGCCTCACACCTGGTGACTGCAGCGCCATTACATCAAAAGATCTAGAACAGTTTCCTCCTTAAGCTTCCTTT
Source organism: Pan troglodytes (assembly GCF_028858775.2). Classification (NCBI taxonomy): domain Eukaryota; kingdom Metazoa; phylum Chordata; class Mammalia; order Primates; family Hominidae; genus Pan; species Pan troglodytes. The sequence goes on along the minus strand of NC_072415.2, from coordinate 34,976,769 downwards.
GGCCACAGGGATGTGTGGAGACTGTGGGATGGTTCCAGAAGTCTTTAGGAAGCCTGATGGCTTGTACTTGCAGCCACTCTGCAAGCCTTGTTCTTTAAAATTCCGTCTGTTAGGATACAAGAGGTAAGGCAGCTTCCTGTTTGTAGTTGCTGTTTATAGGCCGCCAGCAGTAAGACAGGAATTGCATCAGCTGGCTGGTTTTGTGTCTCAGCTGTCACCAAAAGAGTGTAGTAATATTCCTGATTAAATGTCATTACTCTGTGGCACAAAAATGGGAACACTGACATGATTTTGGATCTGTTCCTGTTAAAATTCAGCCCTAGTAGCAAATTATGTCTGCTATGGATTAAACACAGCTATTTTTGAGCTATATTCTATTGCAGGCTCAGAATTTTTATCAATAAGTCTACACATTATACCCATTGATTCCCTCAGGCCTTTAACTAAAACATTAAAAAAAAAAAAGAGACCCTAAGTAATAGAATGTTGAAAACTATTGTTCAATCAGCAGCTGCTGTCGACTCAAAATAATGTGGTTAATGTCCTAGATTAAAATAAATTGATGATAATAAAGTTGATTTGGTAACAGGAGGTAAAACTATAGTGTGAGAAAATAAAGTTTATTTTTGTATGCATTGTTGCATATATGGATATGTTTAGAAACACAATAGTCTCCATTACCTAGGAAGAATTTATTACTTGTATCATAATTATCTTTTAGTGGCTTATATGTCTATAATCAGATGATAAATGGTTATGTGGGTGAAAGAGAAAAGAAAGTGAGGTCTTAAAGAATTTGAAAAGTCAATTCTAAGGAAATAGTCACAGATTGTTCCTTCTTGCCAGAATTAAAATTACATCATTGCCAAATCTTAGCCTCAAGAAAATGAACTGTAAAACCTGCTCATTTGTCCACTTCCAGTTCCTTTAGCTGATTACAAGCTCATAGCCAGATGGGAGCAAACAGAAGTAGTGAAGGGAGACATTTGACTCTTAACCACAAATGCACGTAGAATCTATATTAGGCCATGTTAATACATTCGTCTAGATTAGGATAATAAATTCAACTGCATTTGACAATACTGGTAGATGGTATTATTTATTGAACTCTACCAAGAGACCTTGAAATGGAATATATGAAGCTGCTTCCTCAGTTGGAGGTACTGTGTCCACTGACCTGGCATTTAGCAGATGATGTGATATCACTGACTAAGCAGCAATTAGGAAACCTACCAAGACTGCCCATCCAACAGACCAACACACCTTTTGCTTCGGGAACTCAGCTGATGCCGCACACATGTCCTGCTGTTGAATAGGTTCCACTCTCAGATCGGGGCAGACGGTAGAATTTATGCTCCCGTTTGGCATCTGTATGTTTCCAGATCGGGGCTTTGTCTCCTCCTCTTGCTAGATAAGTTGAAACATTGACAGGCAGCGTGTTCCTTTTTCTCCCCTTTTATTACAGTAATTTATAAGATATTTTAGCTAACAGGAGAACGGCCCAAGGGGGCATTCTCATGTTAATTACCAAATGTGGGCTTGTCAAAATCAAATAGCTCCAGGAATAATGCAAGTAGCTCTGCATCATTATATTGTTTGGCCCTCAACCCAATATTAGCTACTTTTTAAAATCTGGGTTCATTAGGCTTTTAAATTTAAAAGAGGAATCACTACTGGGGGCCTTCAGAAGAATGTAAAGCACAGTCAGCAGTGCCAGAGTTTAATGTAAATGACATTAAAAAATAGTTTCATATCACATAGTCAGGGAAACATAAAACAAAACAAAATTGTGCCTGAAATTAAAGTATTTATTTTTCTCTTTACTAGCAGTCTGAAATGGAAGACAGTGTTTAATAGATGATTATTTCAGGAGTGTGCAGTTGCTCATGTTTTATTCCTAAACATCCTACCATTTATTGCAGTCATCAAGTTAGTGACTCCAAGGAAATGGAAAAAGTTAGAAGTTATAAAACACTAGTCTGCTTAGAAGATACAGTAGGTGGAAATGTAGGATTCTTTGTTGAGGAGCATATCCTAAAAGTTATTCAAAGATTTGTAGTTTGTGATGAAGATCCTTTTCCCAGAAAAATGTTCCCCGTACTCCCGTTTCACACCGTCACTCAAGTAGCTGCCCCTTTCATCACTGTTTTTATCTGGCTTACCTTGATAACCTCCTTTTTCTGACTTTGGGATCTCTTGTGCCTTTAAGTCCAGAATCTTGGGTAGGGAGAGGCAAATAAGTATGTGTAACTTTTAAAAAATCCTTTCTTTCTAGCTTCTGCTATGCTCTTGGCTGCATACAGGAGTAAAAGTAGATGGAATTGGTGACAATGTCAATGAAGGACATAAGTAAACAGCTGGTGATGTCAACAAGAAGTTAAAAGTAAGATTTGCTACACTAAACTACAATGTGGAATAATCCTCTGGTGCATAATCAAGAGTTCACTATATATACAAGTGAGAATTAATTAGAGAAGTGTGAACTATTAAAATACTAACTAGAGGATATTACTGTAGAGGTTGTGGTGAATCAGAGCTTGAAGATTCACCTCCCGATGTTTACTGAACAAGCATTTATTCAGCACCTACTATGTACAAGGCTCTGGGCTAGATACGAGGGATATAAAGACAAATGCAACACAGTGGTTTTCTAAAGGAGCTTGGGTCAAATTTGGCACCAGACATGCAAATGAATATTTATGTCACGATAGATATTTGTCTTAGGAAAGCTAGGTACCATGATCAACTGGAGCACAGGAAAAAGTATTTGACAAGGACTGCCTGGGAAGCTTAGGGGACACTTCGTTAGGAAGAGAACTCCCTAACTAATATTCGAAGAATGAGCTGGAATTTGCAAGGCCAAGGAAGGATTTTCCTGTGTGTACAAAACTTCTTGGGAAAATTGTACGTGGGATGAATGGAATGAAATGATCCAGGGTGGACAGAGAGATGGAGCCTTACCAGACCATCAAGAACCTTGTATGCCATGCCAAGGACTTTAAGTTTTATCTTGCAGCCCATGGTTTTCTTGATGAAATTTGAGCACGAGGGTGATATGTTCAGATTTTCTTGTAACAGGGTCATTCTGGCATCAGAGTGGATTGAGGGCACTGTTGGAAGCCACAGGAGCAGTAAGAAGCAATCTTCTCTTTCTCATGCTTTCTTCCCTTTGGTTCTCTGTGGCTGCTACCAAACTTTTCTGATTACACTATTCATTTTCCACATAAGTATACCATGGAGACTCTCCAATCAGAAAAAAAGATATATTTTGGATTGTGTAGGATTGATTGATTGATTGATTGATTGATTTTTAGAGACAGGATCTCATTCTTTCACCCAGGCTGGAGTGCAGTGGTGTGATCATAACCCACTTCAGCCTCAAACTGCTGGGCTCCAGTGATCCTCCCACCTCAGCCTCCCAAGTAGCTGGGACTACAGGCATGCACCACAACACCTGGCTAATTTTTTAATTTTTTGTGGAGATGGGGTCTCGCTATGTTGCCCAGGCCTATCTCCAACTCCTAGCCTTAAGGAATCATCTCACCTCAGCTTCCCAAAGTGCTGGGATAACAAGTGTGAGCCATAGTGCCTGGGCTGGATTTATTTCTAATGAATAAACTTTCTTAGAGCAGTTTTAGTTTTTCAAAAGAGTTTAACAGAAAGTACCATTTCCATATTGTTTTCCTCCCATGACTTTATTCTCCCATCATTAACATCTTGCAGTGGTATGGTACATTTGCTACAATTGATGAACCAATAATGATCCATTAAAGTTCACGGTTTATATTAGGGTTCACTCTGTTTTGCACAGTTCTATAGATTTTGCATATCATGTGTCCACAATTATAGTATCTTACAGAATAGTTTCACTGCCCAAAAAATTTTCTTTGTTCTATCTACTCATCCCTCTGCTCCTTCCCTGAAGCCCTAGTAACTACTGATATTTTTTTTTTACTGTCTCCATAGTTTTGCCTTTTGCAGAATGTCATATACTTGGAATAATACAGGATGTAGCTTTTCAGACTGGCTTCTTTTACTTACAATATGCATTTGAGATTCATCCATGTGTTTCATGACTTGATAGCTCATTTCTTTCTATTGCTGCATAATATTCCATTAAATTGGCATACCACACTTCATTTATTCATTTATCTATTGAAAGCCATCTTAGTTGTTGCTTCCAGTTTGGGCAGTTATAACTAAAGCTGCTGTAAACATTCGTGTGCAGGTTTTTGTGTGGACATACATTTTCAAATCATTTGGGGAAATACCTAAGAGCTCAATTGCTGAAATAATATGTTAATATTATGCTTAGCTTTATAAGAAAGCTCCAAACTGTCTTTCAGTGAGGCAGTATCATTTTGTATTCCCACCACAATAAATGGGGGTTTCTGTGGCTCAGCATCATTGCCAGCATTTGGTTTTGTCAGTGTTTCGGAAATCGGTCATTCTGACAGGTACAGAGTGCTATCTCATCATTATTTTTGTTCACAATTCACTAATGACACATGATGCAGAGCATCTTTTTATGTACGTATTTGCCATCTGTGTATCTTCTTCGGTGAAGTGTCCAGATCATACCCCCCACCCCGCCACTTTCTAATTGAGTTGTTTGTTTTCTAATTACTGGATCTTAAGACTATTACATATTTTAGATACAAGTCCTTTATCAGACATGTGTTTGCAAATATTTTCTCTCATTATATAGCTTATCTTTTCAATCTCCTAATATTGTCTTTTGCAGAGCAGAAGTTTTTAACTTTAATGAAGCTTATCTTCTTGAATTTTCTTTCATGGATCATGCTTTTAGTGTTCTATCTAAAAATTTATTGCCAAACACCCAGTACCTAGATTTTCCTGTTGTCTTCTAGAAGTTTTGATTTTGTACTTTACATTTAATCTATGGTCCATGTTGAGTTAGTTTTTGTGAAATGTGTAAGATCTGTGTCTAGAAATCTAGACACAGATTAATCATTAATTTATTATTTATTATTATTATTATTCCTTGTGAAAGTCTAGTTCTAGCATCATTTGTTTAGGAAATTATACTTTCACCATTAGATTACCCTTGCTTCTTTGTCCAAGATCAGTTGACTATATTTGTGTGAATCAATTCGGGGCTCTCTATTCTGCTTCATTGATTCATTTGTCTGTCCTTTCACTAATACCATACTATCTTGATTTCTGTAGTTTTATAATAGGTCTTGAAGTTGAGTGGCATCAGTTCTCTGATTTTGCTCTTCTTCGATATCATTTTGGCTATTCCGGTTCTTTTGCCTTTTGTATAAACTATAGAATCTTTTTGTCAATATCCACAAAAATAACATGCTGGTATTTAGATTGGGATTGTGTTAAATTTATTGGTCAAGTTGGGAAGAATTGACATCTTAACAATATTGAATTGTTCTATCCATTAACATGAAATATGTTTCCATTTATGTTGATCTTTTTAAATCTCTTGCATCAGAGTTTTGTAGTTTATCTCATATAGACCTTATACATATATCATTAGATCTATACGTAGGTATTTAAATTTTTTGAAATTAATATGAATGATGTGTTCTCAATTTCAAATTCCTATTGCTCATTGCTTGTATGTAAGACTGCAGTTGACTTGTATATTAACCTTGTATCTTGCAATATTGCTGTAATTGCTTATTAGTTCCAGGAGTTTCTTTGTTGTGGTTGATTCTTTGGGATTTTCTACGTAGGCAATCACGTATTCTGTAAACAAAGTTTTAATTTCTTTTTTTCCAGTCTGTATATTTTTTATCTTTTTCTTATATCAGCTACAACTTTCAGTATGATATTGAAAGGGAATGTTGAGAGGAGACATCTTTGCCTTGTTTCAGATCTTAGAGGGAAAGCTTCTAGCTTCTTACCACTGGTATGATGTTAGCTATAGATTTTTGTAGATATTCTTCATGAAATTGAAGCAGTTACCCCCATTGCTAGTTTTGTCAGAGTTTTTATCATGAATGGATGTTGGATTTTGTCAAATTCTTTTTTTGTATCTGTTGATACGATTTTTTTTTCTTTAGTCTCTTGACATGATAGATTACATCAACTGATTTTCAAATGTTGAACTTGCCTTGCATACCTAGAAGAATCCCACTGGGTCATACGGTATAATTGTTTTATGTATTGTTGGATTCAATTTGCTAATATTTTATTGAGAATATTTTTCATCTGTGTTCATGAGGCATAGTGGTCTATTGTTTTCCTTTCTTCTAATGTCTTTGTCTGGTTTCTGTATTAGGTAAAGGCTGGCATCATAGAATGAGTTGGGAAATGTTCTCTCTGATTGTTTTCTGAAACAAATTTTAGAGAATTGGTGTCATTTGTTTCTTCGATGTTTGATACATTTCACTATTTTCCGTTATCCATTATTTATTTTCTTTTCCACAGAGACCAAATCAACCAAGTCTGTTTTGGATTGGGTTAATTTTTTTGTTTTAATTTATTTTTCTTTAATGCATGTACTCTTAAACTCACAAACATGACTATAAAACAGTCCATGCATGCTCTTCAAAAGCAAAATTATTATAATAAGTGATTACCACACTTGAAATGTACACATATTCTCTTAATGCAATCAATATTTTCCAAAACTCAAATTTCTGAATATAAATTCATACTTGTTGGCTCCTTTCCAAATCATTCTGGATCGTATCTTTTTTTAGGTCTTTTTCTAAAACATTATTGTGTTTTTGATTAGGCAAGTTGCATAAATTCTCCTTTTTCCTCAGTTTCCTTTTTTAACGAAAGCATTAATAATAGTACCTAACATCCTAAAGTTATTATTTCCATTATTTGAATGAGTTAATACATGTAGAGGATGTAGATCTATGCTGGGCATATAGTAAGTGCTTAATAAAATCTAGCCATTGTTAATATTAATGCTATTACTCTGCTAGGAAGTCTCTATGTCGGTCCTCTTTATCCCACCCTGTATCTTGTCCTACTACTGTCACCTACAGATCAAAATCTAAATCCCCTATTTTAAAGTTCAGGACCTTCAACAACCTGACCTTTATATCCATTGTAAGGTTTTTGTTATCTACCCACACAAAAATCTCCTTTTCAAACTGATTATTTCACTTCCCCCAAACAGCTTCCACATCATATTTCCTCCCTCAATTGCATCCCCCAGCCCAATCACTCATTAATGGTATGGCGTGTCTTTGTATTTAAAGTATAGCTTTGCAACATTTGTCAATCTGAGCTTTATTAAAGTATTCCCCACCAATAATACAAACCCATGATGTTTTTAGATCTGGCACAGACCTTATGTGTCACTTGGCCCGAATGAATAAACTAAGTCCTGGAGAGGTCAGCTGGCTTATCCAAGTTTATGGTGCTGGAGGCTATCAGACTAAGATGTCCTTTCCTGCAGTGCCAAAAAATACAAGTGCAGTAATTACAATAATTTAATTATTTGGTTTTTTTAATTTTTAATTTTGTGTTACATTCCAAATAATACATTAATCACTGTAGGTATTAGAAGTAGAATTTTCTCCTGATTTCCAAGATTTACCTTATTGTGCTTATCTCTAATATAGGAAATTTTAAAGTATAAAAAGACTTCTATCCATTTAAATAGATATTTCTAGAATGGTTGTATGTGGCTCCTATTCAGTCCTTTAATAGTCCCCAGGAGGTAAACGTTATTCATGAGTGACTTTACTTACTTCACAAAACAGAGCTGCTTCTTCAGTTGAATAAAGATTTTTAAATATGACACAGGTACAGAGAAGGAAGTAAATATCTGTATAACTAATTGAAACTACAGAGGGAATAGAAAAACAGAATGTTGTTATTAATAATCCCTCTTTTTATGTGGAATAAACTATTCATTTGAGGAACTAGAACACAGAGTAGATATTGCTTCATTTAAATTTATAATATTACTGTGTAGAATGTAAGCATAATATCAATAGCCTGACTTCATTTATGAGTTTGCAACTTACAAAGTTAGATGCTGGGGAAGGAAAGAAGGATATTTTCTGGTCAATTTAATTGGGAAAAAAGTGTTGAGAAACCAAAGATTGCTTGTGAGACCTGTTTAGGGGTTAGAGAAAATTGCTGGTGTATTACCATGTGGTCTGTGTCACCAGGTAGTCGAAACCACTTTCAAGTTTTCAAGGTTATTCATTCCTGTGAGATGTCCTAGAGGAGTCTATCTGGTTTCTTGAGGCTCTTCCTAGGATCCAAATTCCTAACTAAAAACTGTATAAAGGCAAACATAACATTTATGAGGACCATTGAAGGGGAATATGGTGCACAAATATTCTAATGCCAAAAAGCTTGCTACAACTAGAAATAGAATGTCAGATAAAATATACAATTTCCTAACTTCATACTTGAGTAATGGCCAAATTCTTGCAAAATGTGGACTAATATCCACATTAAAACTTAAAGTGCCAGCCACTACTGGATAGCAAGCAAGTTTATTTCTTGGAAATAATAGCAAAACCACAACCAAATCATACCTTTCTGCTTATAGTATTTTTAAAAAAAAAAAAAAGCAGTTTTGAAAACTAAATCTATCCTGAAGAAATTCCCTAGAGAAAGTGTATGACACCATTACACATACATACACACACGCGCGCACACACACACACACACCATTAGTGCCCACTTATTGGATGCCACATAGTCAAAGAGATAGCTGATGCAATCCTACTAACCCATAATCAAACTTGTTTAATACACACAACATACACACACACACATACACATACACATACACATACACACACAAGACCTATTCAAGATGGTTTACCAATTACTGTTTCATTTTAGGAAGAGAGATTAAACCACAAATTGAACATGAGGTATGTCTTGATATCTGTTAGTATTGGGCCTAATTTTCTTAATATGAATAGACTGTTTTGAAATTTATTGTTAATCAAACAGTTCTATAAACTGAAAAGTGTAAAATGCCAAACTCTTGAATTGAATCAAAGACCTCATTTCATTCAATTAATAAATTAGATAAATATAAGACTAATGTTCAACAATGGATTATTGTCTATCATATTCCCATGTGGCTAGGTAAGATTCAAATTTCACTGAAAATAAAAACAGAAGAAAATCCACCGTTTCCTTTGAGGTATAAACTGCTAGATTTATGGGATCAAATATTATGTGGAGGGTGAATTTATACCTCCAGGATACTATCGGATCCATGCATACTCTTTGAGGTACTTGTAGTAGACACATAATATCAACTAATTGAAATCACTTTTATATATACTGTGCTCATAAATGGTGTCCAGGAAATTTTGGTTGAATGTTTTAACATAATGCCATAATAACACTTCCATAAGCAATATAAAACTACTTGAAGTAGAACTAGTTGTTACTGTGAGCATAGCTTGGATTTATATAGCTCAAAACATTTGCACATGTATCTTTCTAATATCTATGGTTTAAAATCAGGAGCTTTGGAAGCTGTATCAACACTGTTAGAGGAGTGTATTTGACATAGATGTTAATTTGTTTGGAACAAAATATCTCTGCTTATTTGATGTAACTTAAATAGAATTTTTACTAGCATTTTAACTGTCAGCACAGTTAAGTCATTTATTTGTTTCTCCAATTGAAAATAAGATAAAGTTTGCACAACACAAGAACAGCAATACGACAGAAATGGAGAAGGAAATCTGAGTAAGAGTTAAGGACAAGAAAAGGGGGAAACATTCAGTTCAAATAAAAGCAGCAAAAAGTAAAGGGTGGTTCTGAAATTAGCTTATATTTACACTGTAAATTCATAAAGGCACTCTCAATTCTTCAACTTTTATCATTTCACCAAATGATCTGCTTATGAAAAGCAGTCAATTGCCATGACTTTATTCATGTGTTACTTAGTTTCTGAAGCAAGACCCAGTGGCCAGTAAGCTAAGGAGAGAAAATGAAGCAGGCCTGGAGCTGTTGTTAAAAATATAAGGTATACAAAATTAGGGTGGTTACTTTAGTTCTTCCCCACCTCCTCCTCATCCTGTATCTCTTCACAGATCCTTCTACTTGTTGATGGGTACAGAAAGGGGAACAGAAGAAAAACTTACCCAGTTACAAATAAAAGATGACTAGATATTTTTGCTCTCCTCACTCTTGCAATTGAAAATAATAGAAATTTAGAGAAAAGAGCATTCTGTCGGCTTCTTGTTTTCATAAGAAAGCTGAGATCCATAAATGTTCCATCACTTAACGCAGGCTCCAAGCAGCACTGGGGCCAGGACACAGATTTCTTGGCTCCCAGTCCCACAAGTATATCTCTACAAGATACTGGAATGATGGCTTATGGAAATAACAATCAGTCGAGTGAATTTGAATTGTTTACAAAGCTAAAGGTGATGGTTTATCAAAAAGGTTAAAGAAGGGATCATTTCTTTCATGAGAAGATCTTTAAAAAAATCCTCAATCATCCAAACCAGCATCTGGCAAAAATGTTTCTAAATTCTGAGAACCCCAAACCATTAGTAACTAAATATGGAATTCATGTTTCTTATAGAAAGCACATTAGGTCAAGGTAGGTCAAGGTTATATTAGAAAGTGTATTTTTATGAATGTTAATACGCACTTTAAAGTGCACTGGAGTCCTCTGTAAAATCACTGCATACAGTCTACTCTCCCTCCCTTCCCTCTGCAAGGAAACTGGAGAATGCAACAACCAAGGCTCAGGGTTGTGATTGAGGAGACTTGCAACTCAGTTTCTTCCTTTACAGTAAATAGTTGCATCACCTAGGTTAATCTCTTTACTATCAGGAAATGAGGAGATTGCTTGAAGGTACTTTAGCTCTAAAGGTTTTTGACTTGGAAAACATTAATCTTATTTCACGGAATTATTTCCATTGAGCGAGGAGGTTTGTCGCTTTCCCTTTTGTCCTTACGTCATTTTCTTTATCATTTCTGTGTTTTCTTTTAAACTGAGTCTTGACTCAATATTTTAGTCCCCAGTAATGCCATTGTGACTATGGAAAAAATATAGCATGCTTTACAACAGTTCCCTGACGATGTGGTCTGTAAGTGAATCTTTGAGGCAAAAACAAAACGAAACAAAACAGTGTTTGCTTCTCTTACTTCTTTGTTCTAATAATTATCTGTGCTTACAAATGACTTATATAATGAGTCATTTGTAAGTACAGATAATTATTAGACATCTCTGTAATAATCTTCCAAATCCCAAATAGAGGAATGTCTAGTTTATATTTTTAATATTTGGTATAATGGTCACCACTTACAGTAGATCTAGCTTAAGAAGCAGATAGAATCTCATCCTAAGTTAAGGGCTTTATATTTGACCAAACCAAAACACCTGTGACTGGCTGAGTGCGTGTGAATTACACCTTCCCCACTGCCACACTGGACCAAGTTTCATGTCCCATTCTGTAAGCTAGTTCCTGATGTTTTTTTCTCTCCTTCCTTTTTTTCATCATGATCTAAAACTTGTCAGTTTCTATTCTTTCTTTGATAATACTTATACTACAAGTTACCAATTTTTTCTGTGCCACCCACAACCAAAATTTATTTCTTTTCTTCACATTCACAAGCTACCTTCATTCCAATCAGAGGGAGAAGTGAGACATTAAATTTCTTAACTGCTTCATCAGTAATAGATCAACATTCAGGTCCATAAAAAGTGGAGATAAATCTATATTAGAAGTTCACTTTACTTCTTGAATGTATTCTAAAAGTCACTCGCTTATTTGATAGGATATATGTAATTCTAGATTTTACATTGGGGCTTGTTTTTAAATAAATATTAGACATTTCCAGGTAGAATATAATTTTAGGTACAATATTCAGAATATAGTATATACTTAAAACCATGAAAATACCAAAAATTATAACTTAAATAATCTGAATGTTCATGACACTCTGTCACTTGACAGTTACCTATTTTTCAAATATTTTTCTGTACATCTCCTTCAGGGATTCTAGTCATAGGTATATTAGCCACTTGAAATTGTCCCACAGTTCATTGATACTTTGTTCATTTTTTTTTTCACTACCTTGTCTCTCTGTTTCATTTTGGATAGTTTCTGTTGCTCTGTCTTTAATTTGCTAATCTTTTCTTCTGTAATGTCTAATCTGCTGTTAAATCCATCTGTATTTTTCATCTCTTCAAGTTCAATATGGATCTTTTTATCTCTTTCATGTCTCTATTGAACACCTTCAGTGTTTCTTCTATGTCTTGAATACACAGAAATGTAGTTATAGCTTTTTTAATGTCTTTTTCTACTAATTTTATCATGTGTCATTTCTGTGTCAGTTAATATTGACTGATTTTTGGCTTTGCCCTATGTGTTGCATTTTCCTGCTTCTTTACGTGTTTGGTGATTTTTCATTGGATGCCAGACATTGTGAATTTTACCTTGCTGGGTACTGGATATTTTTGTATTTATATAACTACTCTTGAGCTTTGTTTTGGGAAGCAGTTAAGTTAGTTTGTAATAGTTTGATCCTTTGAGGCCTTCTTTATATTCGGGGGGAGGAGTTGCAGAGCAACCTTTAATTTAGGGCTAATTTTTCTGCACTACTGATGCGACACCCTTCTGCATACTCTACCCAGTACTTTCTCCTCTCAGAGCCCCTCCTGTTGTTCCTTCACTGTCCCCCTCCAGTGGTGGGGAAGGGGATGGTGGTCACTCTACTGGGTGCTTTCTACTTCCACATGCAGTTATTTCATGTCATCTAACACTTTTTTAAGACTTTCTGGCTGGGTGCTGTGGCTCATGCCTGTAATCCCAGCACTTTGAGAGGCCAAGGAGGGCAGATCGCAAGGTCAGGAGTTTGAGACCAGCCTGGCCAACATGGTGAAACCCCGTCTCTACTGAAAATGCAAAAATTAGCCAGGCATGGTGGCGGGCGCCTGTAGTCACAGCTTCTCAAGGCTGAGGCAGGAGAATTGCTTGAACCTGGGAGGCGGAGGTTGCAGTGAGTTGAGATCGCGGGCAACAGAGCGAGACTTTGTCTCAAAAAAAAAAAAGGAAGAAGAAGAAGAAGGCTGGGCACGGTGGCTACTCGGGAGGCTGAGGCAGGAGAATGGCGTGAACCTGGGAGGCGGAGTTTGCAGTGAGCCGAGATGGCACCACTGCACTCCAGCCTGGGAGACAGAGCGAGACTCTGTCTCAAAAAAAAAAAAAAAAAAAAAAAATACTCCTTCTTCCCTTTCACTCTATTTTTTAGGGGTTAAGGAAAAACAAATTCAGTATTATTTTTTTGCTTTGGATTTTTCTCCAAAAACTTCTTGACCAAACTATGAAATTTACTACTGAGAAAGATAAACTTGAGAGCATAGATGACCCATGACCTGAACCAGGTTTCTTACCACCTTCCTGAACAGCAGGTCTATGCTGTGTTGCCCCCACTGCCAGTGTCTTACTGCAGAGTGAAGGTGAAAGTGACTGTAATGAGAAAAGACTGCTTCAAAAGTGAGAAGAAGGGAGCCAAGGTATTTGTTCACAGATCAGTTTTTAATTCTAAAGGGGTTGATCTGTTTATTATTAAATAGATACAGTAATAAGAATAAGAAAAGGAAAATAATTTTATTTGATTTTTATTCCTTTTTTTTATATCTATCAATGTCCCGTTTAGTATACTCATGTGGCTGACTGAACTATGGTTATAGGCCCGTCCTACTAGGTTTGTTTGTTTGTTTGTTTGTTGGTTTTTTTTTTTTTTTTTTTTAGATGGAGTTTTGCTCTTGTTGCCCAGCCTGGAGTGCAGTGGTGGGATCTCAGCTCAATGCAACCTCTGCTTCCAGATTCAAGTGATTCACCTGCCTCAGCCTCCCAAGTAGCTGGGACTACAGGCGCATGCCACCACACCCAGCTAATTTTTCGTATTTTTAGTAGAGATGGGGTTTCATCGTGTTGGCCAGGCTGGTCTCGAACTCCTGACCTCAGGTGATCCACCCACCTTGGCCTCCCAAAGTGCTGGGATTACAGGTGTGAGCCACCATGCCTGGCCTGATCCTACAAGTTTTATAAAATCTGTTTAAGGGGTTGATATTAAGGTTATGCTGACCTCATAAGAGGAATTTCTGAAGAGTTTAAGATAGGTGTTATTTTTTCCATAAATGCTTGTTAGAATTCACCAATGAAACCATCTGATCTGGAATTGTGTCTACCTTTCTTCCTTCCTTTTTTAATAAGTTCAATTTCTTTAATAGACAAAAAAGGCTGTTCAGATTTTCTGTTTAATTTTGTGTCAAATTTGTTGGCATAAAATTGTTTGTAATATTCTCTTATTGGCCTTTAAATATCTATAGGATTAATAGTGCCACTTATTCGTTCCTGATAATTTGATATACTGATAATTTGTACTGTCTTTTCTTCCAATCAGTTTAGCTAAGTTTGTCAATTCTGCAGATGTTTTCAAATGATCAATTTTCTTATTTTATTAACTTTTCCATGGTTTATTTTGTATTTCATTGATTTCTATTTTTATCTTTGTTTCTTTTCTTATACTGATTTACATTTAATTTACCCTTCTTTTTCTAGCTTCTTAAGGTAAAACTTAAGTCATTAGTTTTAGACAATTTTATGTTTCTAATACAAGCATCTGTATCTCTTAAATTTCTTTCTAAAAAATGTGTTAGCTGCATCCCGTAAATTTTAAAATATTGAATTTTCAGTATCTTTCCATTCAAAGTATACTCTAATTTCCCTTGTGATTTCTTTTTGGACCCATGGATTATTTTTTTAATTTTAATTTTTTAATTTTAATTTCCAAATATTTGAGGTTTTCCTAGATATCTAATTGTTACTAATTTCTAATTTAATTCCATATGAATAGAGAGCATACTCTGTATGATTTTAATTCTATTAAATTTATTGATACTTGTTCTATGGGTGAACATATGGTCAATCTTGATGAATGTATTATGTGCACTTGAAAACAGTATGCATTCTGCAGATGTTGAGTATAATGTTCTGTAGCTATCAATTAGGTCAAGGTGGTTGAGAGTGTTGTTGAAATCATCATCTATGTGTCTAGTCATTGGCGGGGGCAGGGAGCTAGTGTTCTATCAATTGCTAAGGCAGGCGTTCAAATATTTATATGTGATTATAAGATTGTCTTTTTAATTGCTAAGAGAGACGTTCATATATCCATAATTGTTAAGATTATCTTTTTTTCATTATATTCTGTCCGTTTTTGCCTTATATATTTTGAAACTCTTCTTAGGTGCATACACATTTATGTCTGTTATATTTTCCAGAGCAGTTGGCTTATTTTGCATTATGAAATATCTCTTTTTATCTCTGGCAATATAATCTTGAAGTCTGATATTAATGTAGCCCCTCTAGCATTCTCATGCTTACTGTATTCGTAGTATGTATTTGTTCCATCCATTTGCTTTCAACTTCTCTTTATTGTTAATGTGTATCTCTTATAGACATCATATAGTTAGAGCTTCCATTTTTATTCATTCTGACAATCTTTCTGTTAATTAGTGTTCAGTACATTATAATGTGATGTAATTATTAATGTGGTTAGATTTAGGCCTCCCATGTCTTTGCTATTTGCCTCATTTTTTTGAGTCATTTCTTCCTTTTCTTCCCCCTTTTGGACTTTCTGAATAGTTTTTATAATTCCATTATCATTTATTTGTAGGCATTTCAGCTGTATCCCTTTGCCTTATTATTTTAGTGGTTTTTGTAGGGATTTTAATATATATAATTAACTTTCACAGTCTCCTTAGAGTTAATATCTTACCACTTTATTTTTATTAAATGTAGACACTTTGTAACCATATGTCAATCTGTGATATAGATTTCATATGTATTATGTCTACATAGGTAATAAACCCCATAAGATAATGCTATAATTTTTTGCTCTAAGTAATCATACATTTGTTAAAGAAATTAAAAAGAAAAATAATTATTTAATGTATACTAGATATTTACTGTTTATGTTGCTCTTAATTCTTCCCTGAAGACCCAAGCTTTCATCTGGTCTAATATCCCATCAGTCTGAAGAAGAACTCTTTATAGTTCAGTTCTGCTAAAGATAAATTCTCTTAGTTTTTCTTATATGGAAATATTTTAATTTCACCTTCCTTCTTGAAGGATATTCTTTATTGGATATAAAATTATAGGTTGACAGATTTCTGTAGTATTTTAATACCTTAAAGGCATTAGTCTGCTGTCTTCTGAGATCCATTGACTCTAGTGAGAAGACAGAAATCATTCAAATCATTGTTTTGCTCTGTGTAATATGCTTTTATGAGTTTGGGGTTTGTTTTTGTTTTTTATTTGGGGAGAGGTTTTTTGTTTTTTGTTTTTTTCCTGCTTTTAAAATGTTCCCTTTGTATTGCTTTTGAACTATTTGACTAGGATATGCTTATGTGGTTTTCTTATACTTTTCCTTCTTGGAGTTTGCGAGATTCATGAGTCTGTAGAGTTGTATCTTTCACTAAATTTGGGACATTTTGCCATTATTTTTTAAACTATTATTTTTTCCCGTTTTCTTTCTCACATTAAAACTACAGTTACCCATGTGTTGATATTATCCTACTGGTTATTGAGGCTCTGTTCATTTCTGTTGAGTTATTTCTATTAGTCTATTTTCACATTCATTGACTTTTTCCTTTATCATATTCATTAAGGTGTTAAGCCCATACAGGGATTATTTTATTTCAAAAATTATAATTTTCAGTTTAAGAATTTCCATTTGGTACCCTTTTATAGGCTATTTTTCCTCTTTTGTGATTTCCTATGTTTTCATTCATGAAGAATATATTTTCCTTTATATCATTAAGCATAGTTATAATAGCTGCTTTAAAATCCTTGGATGCTAGTTCTAACATGTAAGTTAATTGTCTTTTCTCTTAAAAATAGGTCACATTGTCTATTTTCTTTGTAAATTGTATCTTGGACATTGTAAATGTTATGTTGTGGATACGATGGATTCTGATACATTCTTCCAGAGGAGGCTGATATTTTTGTTTTAGCAGACAGGTAACTCGATTGAACTCAGACTGCAAACCATCATTTGGACCACAGCTCAAATGTCAGCACTCTCTCTATTTATATAGAGAGAGAGAGTGAGGGAAAACACTAGAAAGGAAGAGCTTGGTAGAGATGGGGAAACACATACTGTATACAAACTCTTCATAAATCCCTGACCAAATTCTGAACCATACAAGAGCAGGACTGACTGCAAGCAATCTAATTAAGGATTTGTGTGTGTGTGTGTGTGTGTGTGTGTGTGTGTATGTGTGTGTGTGTATGTATATATATGTGTGTGTGTATGTATATATATGTGTATGTGTGTTATATATAACATATATATATAACATATATTTATATATAACATATATATATATGTAACAGATTTTCCCCTTACTTTCCAGTGGCTATGCTTGCCCCAAATTATGTTTTCTAGTTCTTCAAGTCAGACATAACTGAAGCTTTCTATTGGAGTACTGACATCCACATGCATATAAAATATGATTTTTTTAAAAAGGAGGAAATTCATCTTGTGTTATTCCCTTCTTCATCCAAGTGTTGACTCTCCAGACTCTGCCTGCTTTTATTCACATGCTAATGCCTTCAGGTTGATGATTGTTTGTCTTTTGTCTGAAATTTATAGTAGTTATCTGCAAGAGGTTTGCTCTAGTAGGAGTTTATTCTGCCAATCCAAGTGGCACTCCCATTCCACAAGGTTTAGTGTGTAGGGTGATCCTAGAGAATGTGGAGATTTAATGTACTCTAAATATAATTTTAAACCATGTTTAAGGGGTTACCTTTTGTTAGTTTTTGTAGTTTGTTTATTTTTAAATAAACTGATTCCCGGAATGGCCCTCAGTTGGAGTCTCACTCAACCCCAATGCAACCCATTATCTAAATCTAACCACCACCTTCCAAAGAACCCACTTTCTCATTCTAACCCACCTTCTCCAATCAACTCCTTGTCTTTTTCTCACCCTGGATTCTATTCCAATGGCAGTTCAGATTGCCCGTGATCATTTAGCACAGCTTCTGGGTAGGGCCACTGATAAGAGCATTTTCTTCTTCCTGGAGTGCCTAAAACTCTTAGCAGCTGAGTTCTACAGTGCTCCAGTGCCACAGGAGAATACCATCACAACAGATCGCTTCAGTCACCCATTGTTCTTGAGCCACCCTGGTCACTGAAAGTTCCAGAATAAAAATGTCATTTTATTCAAATATTTGGTCTTTTTACCACCTTAACCCTAAGTGCTTATCTCTATTAATATACTGCTTTGAATATTAGGGTGTCTAGGCCAGGATAGCTAGAGCATTATTGAGGTTTTCCTGGCGGAGAAATTGAGGTCAAGCTCTTTGTAAACTCACTGGAGTCAGGCCCTGCCTCAAAGCAAGCTGTGGCTGAATAGACAACCAGCCTTGAGCAGCCTCAACTCCCTCAAAACCCACTCCCCTGGGGAAGGCAGGAGATTGGGGCTTGAACATTCATCACTGAATGACTTTTTTTTAGTAATTTAGTAACTCTGTTTTCTTAAGTATGTAATGGAGACTGTAATACACAGAACACAACTGCTTCACAGGAATGTAATGTGAATTCATGATATGAGAATGGAAAGCACTATAAGTTACTGAGAAGACAAATCT
The DNA here is from genome assembly GCF_028858775.2 of Pan troglodytes. NCBI lineage: Eukaryota > Metazoa > Chordata > Mammalia > Primates > Hominidae > Pan > Pan troglodytes. The sequence goes on along the minus strand of NC_072415.2, from coordinate 34,958,167 downwards.
AAACATGCATGTTACTTTTATTTATTATTTAGAGAGTCTTTACTATATAATACTTTATGAACAGCAAAGCCCATGATTCATGCCCTGCCATAGGTATAAGAACCAGCTAATGAAAAGTGCCATTGATTTCCTTTTTCTGTTTTTTTTTTATTCGTTAAATTTAAAGGGGAAAAGAGATACATTAAATTCCAATTCTAATAATAGCCCCCAATGGGGACTAAGTGGCTAAGACAATGGGAAAAAAGACCTTTCAGCAGTAGGATTTGCTTTGAGCCTAAATGAAGTCTGCCATGATCGTATTATTTAGTGAAATGAAATCATGGAAAGAAGCTGATGACTTCTGGTCAGCCCTCAAAGAATAAGTGTCAGATCCCCAAATTATGTCCACGGTAGTAATTAAGCTTCACTCTCTGCAGAGAGCCCTCAGTGACTTAAGAGGCAGTGCTTTTGAGAATCCCAGACTATAGATTTCCAGTTATTCAAGTAACAAATGGATACCTTCACTGTCTTTTCTACTCCCTTCCATTGGCATAGAAAGGGGCCCTGAATTCAGCTTTTGTGTGTTAATAGGACACCATTAGAAAACAGCAAATTTATAAAGGAAAACAATATTCATAGGAAAAAAAATAAAACAAGAATTTACAAAAGGAATATTAGCAAAGAACAATAAACTATGTTGCACATACATTTTCTGAAGCAGGAGCTGACACTTTTAATGAAAACTTCTGTGACATCTTTGAGGCATTTCTGAAGAACCAGAGTACTTGTAATTAATTGTATTAATCACAAAGACTAAATTTATCCTTAGCTTCTATAGTGTGTTAAGGATAGAGATGTTTACCCAAGAAGAAAGCTAACATGGCATTCTCCTATGCGGATGTAATTTTCACTTGACAGAGTGAGTATTTGTGTGGTAGGTGTTTGCTTTTCATTTACCCACTTAGAGTTTTTTCATCCTTTTGGAAATTTATTGATTTATTTCGTGGAGTGCAGAGAGGAGGAAAAGAAAAGGACTATGATTTGTGACAAGTGTACTTCCTGAGTGAAATACTTATTTATCCTGCCCACTATGCTATTCTCTCCATCATCTCTTATCAGTTAGTCTTTGTATATTATAAACCAGAAATCTAAGACCTCATTAACCTCACAATTTGTCAACAAATTATAACAGCTGTAATTTTTAAAAATATAGACCTCAGTTTTCCCCAATTTGACTTCTAAAGAATTGCATTTTGACCACTCCTATCAAAAATATGGAGTAGGGGGAAATTTGTAATCTCTTGGTATAAAAATGACATCCTCTTTTCCACCAGTATTGCAGCATTGGAAAGCAGGCATGAAAGGTTTGCATTGTGGATATCTATATCCCATCTTGCCAAAGGATAAATAAAGGGCATTCATTCATCAGCTTTCAAGCTGCCACCCTCTTTTCTTTCCCCCAGCCCCCACCCCTCCCTGAAATTGGGAGGAGGGAGATTCTGATTATTTTTGCCTATTTCTAGCAGAGCTAGGCATGAACAATTAAATTTAGGGCTTCCCTGTGGTCTGTGAATAACAGTGCACAGTGCTAACCATGAGGGCACAAGGCAGAAAACAAAAAAAAAGGCTTTTTTATTTTTTGTTTACCCTTCAGGACACTGTTTACCTTATCACTGAAGGGAAAGTTATCATCTCATCTTTTTAGGAAATTGTACTGGGTTTATTCTCTAGTTTCCAGTCTCAAACTGTCCAGTGATAGAGTGAGTATGTCAGCCTGGGGCTAGAAGATTTCTGTAAGGCCCTGCTGTCTCCCCCGTCTCTCTCTCTCTCTCTCTCTCTCTCTGTGTGTGTGTGTGTGTGTGTGTGTGTCCGTCCTTCGGTCTGCCTGCCTGCCTGTCTGTCTCAGGCATTTGCTGTCTCTAGCACACTCCCACTTCCTCGTTCTCTCCACGCTATCTCATTCCCTTTTCCTTGATTTTTCTGTCAAACCTTTTTCTTTTTCTACCTTTCAACCAGAATGATTTTTTCCCTTTTCTCCCTCTCTAAATTTACTTCACAGCAGATTGTCTTGTAGTAAATCACCAAAAACCCAAATAGCACTAAAGCATTCTGATACAACATTAGCATTTGCTTAACAAGCACAAGATAAACATTAAACAAAGAACTGCATTTCTTTATTAGAGGCTGCAAGATACATAATCCATGAGCACAAGAAACATGGGACCCAGTGGATATGCAGATGTGTGTTATTTCATTGGCGCTGGGCGGCCTTGTTAGAAAAGGTTTTCATCTGAAGGCTTGGGGGTGGATGGTTGACTGTCCCTGGTGGGGCTGTAACTAGATACAGAGACTGTTGCAAGCTAGGCTGGGCTCCCTGGTGGACCTGCTGATTGGACAGCCTGAGGAAAACTTGGGAAGCATCGGGAAGTGAACTCAATCACCTTGGGGATGATAGGGTAGAGCCAGATGAAGGCATTTGACTTCTTTTGTAACTCCCACTAAGGACAGATTGCCAGTGCGATCCAGCCTCCATAACTGCAAATCAGGCCCTTTCCCCTATGCCGATTTCATTAGAATGGCCAGCATGGTGCAAAGAGGAAAAAAAAAAAAGGTTAGACACAGTAATTTTACAGGCAGGCGGGTACAAAAAAAATCTGCATAATTAAGCAGTCAAGGCTGCTAATAGGGGAGTTTATATGCTCTGGGACCAGGCAAGGGCAGCACATATGGATATAGCACTGGATATTAAATCTACGGCATGCAGACTTACTTCAGGGCCCTCAGAGAAAAGGCTAATTATAGAGAGAGGAATTGTGTTTACTGGTCTGTCTTGGGCAAAGATGGTGAAAGAAGTGCAACCAAGTTTTGCAGTTAGACACGAACAGGCTGTTAATAGAGATATCAAAATATGTGCTTGTGGTTGTTTCCTACCTAATCAACACAAAATTATAGATTCTATGGACTCTGCCCCCCCGCACCCCACATTCCCTACTACAGACAAAACGCTTGGAGTCAAGGTTCATACATTAAGTGTATGCAGAATGGCAAGATGCGCTGGATGGGAGTGTGTTTATTATTAAATTGCCACAATTTAATCTCAGCTGTGCTCTTTATCATCAATAAATTTTATTTAGCAGTTTAGCTAGCCCTGTTTAAAAATGTCAGTGCTTCTGGGCATGAGCTCAGAGTCAGCACTTAAATATAAATGGTGAATTTGAGTGGAAGTTGTAGTGGGCAGGGGTACGCCTTTCTAGAAAGGGTGTGTTTCTGGAAGGGGCCCTGATGGGATGAACATTAACATTTCATAATGCAGATCAAAGGTAAAGAGAAAACCCAAAGGCCCCTTTGTCACGGGCCCCTAGCGACTGCCTCATACATGAGCTGAGATGATATCTGGAGATTATTAAAGAGATTCATTTCATATTTGTATGTATGTATGCAGATATGTATGCATGCACTTATTTATTTATTTAACTCCATACAAAGAACATTTTCTGAAGAGGACAGGAGAGTAGGCCATTTGCCCCAGGCTGAATGTGCCAAAGCATGCCTGGTTGTTTCAGAGGACTGGAGCCTCCTGCAGATTTGGTTTCCAGAGAAGCAGTCTGGACCCTTTGTCCTTTAGGGAAGCTTCCCACGGAAAACAGCAGCTCTCTCCTCATAGTGATCTGCGGCTGTGGGCACAGGCCATTTGTGAGCTTGTTGTGCATTCCATTACTCCGCCACACCGAGGAGGGCCAGAGAAGAATCCCACTGCCTCGTCTCAAGATGCAGTAAAACCTCGGGCTTATGAAAGTAAACAGCATCTGATCAGCCAGATACTGGGTCAGGCTTGCTTGACATCTGTGCTCTTCTTAGAGGCAGGGAATTCAGTGCTAATGAGAAGACTCGAGCCTGTGCCTTGGAAATTGAGAGTTGCAAAGGCTAATGAATGGGCAGTTTAGCCCCTTAAAAAGAAGGAAAGCATCACATTGGCACACAGGGTGCTGTGCACCTCTTCCTTGTCTGCGCATTGTTCACTGACTGACCAGGGGCGTCAGCTTTACTTGAGAACAGCTGGTCAGGTATTATGTAGCAGTTGGCAAAGAGGGTAAAGTTCTTGAGAGACTAGTATGATGCAAACACCCAACGCAGATATTTCATACTGAATTTTTAAAATGTATTTTTCCCTCGTAACTATTAAGTTAATTGAGCCTTTAAAATCACATGAGTCCTCAGAATTTTTGTTAAACACAATGACTTCTAATATCGTCTGGTTTCTAGAGGTTACAATGAGGTAGCAGCACTCTAAAGAAATTGTGATTGCCCATAGATTAGTAAGGACAGTGTGGGACAAGTGGAATGCAGTAGCATTGAAGTGCTTATTCAGACCATTCTTTTAATCTCATTCTTAAAATGTAAAATAAAGAAAACTTTGCAGGGAAGGCCAAGTAGAGGTCAGCACCTGGAAAATGGTAGCAGCCAAATGTAGACTGCATAGGGAGGAAGCTGGGCACCGTTTTTCTGCTTGTCGAGAAAATAGAACACTAGCAGGCAGTAAGGAGGCCCTGCTAAATAAAAGGAAAATAGGCCAGGTGTGGTGGCTCACGCCTGTAATTCCAGCACTTTGGGAGGCTGAGGAGGGTGGAACACTTAAGGCCAGGGGTTCGAGACCAGCCTGGCCAACATGGTGAAACCCCATCTCTACTAAAAATACAAAAATTAGCCAGGCGTGGTGGCGGGTGCCTGTAGTCCCAGCTACTCTGTAGGCTGAGGTAGGAGAATCACTTGAACCTGGGAGGCGGAGGAGGTTGTAGTGAGCTAAGATTGTACCCTGCACTCCAGCCTGGGTGACAGAGCAAGACTCTCTCTCAAAAAAAAAGGAGGGGGAAATGTTATTTTTTAGATAGAAATAAATATAGGAGACAGTGCTTCTATATTTGAAACACACGATTTTTTTTTTTTACTTTTGGGCTAGTCAAAAGTAAGATAGCTGGGCAAGAAGCCTGTCACAAGTAAAGGAATGGTGTGAATTTGAAAAGATCTCTTTGACGACATGTTGAATTATTTGAGGATACAAAGAAGAATCAACCATGTGCTTCTACCTCGTTCATGGGTGGACTTGAAATCCCTTATAACCCTGCGGCTTCACCAAAGCTGTCTCTTCCCTCCCTCTCTCATTCTCTCCCTCTTTTTCTTTCTTTCTTTCTTTCTTTTTTTTTTTTTTTTTTTTTTTTGGTCTCCTTCCTTCCATTCATTCAGTCAACAACAACAAAAACCATATAAAACAAAAACCCACACTTTTGGGATTTTGGATCAGGCAGGATGCAAGGGGGCAGGCAGGACCCAAGGCGCAGGCCCACCTGTTCTAACCTCCTCAGTCCCGCTGATAGCATTCTGCTGAGCGGACTCGGTGTTTCAGCCCTTATAGCCATTGCCTCAATTTTACCTCCCAGATCCTGCAAGACCCACCACTGCTTTGGGGCAGCTGACGGAACTGACTGTAGATGGGAAACCCACTTTGATAAAACTCTGCTGTCTCCTGTCTTTCTCCTGTCTAAACACACTCCTGGAAGCAGGGTCCCTTTCTGCCCCACAGCCTATGGCTTCTTCTCCCTTTTCTTCCTTCTCTGTTTTTCCTATATGGAGGAGAAGAGGAAGAATATAGAAGAAGAAAATCAATATAAGAATTATAAAGATTAAAAACACTTGGTATAGTTCAAACTAAATACAAAACAGCTTTGGCACAGCAGAAGAAATAGTCAACAGGATAAACAGACAATCTTCAGAATGGGAGAAAATGTTTGCAAATTGTGCCACCAACAAAGGACTGATACCCAGATTCTACAATGATCTCAAACAGCACAACAAGAAAAAAACAAACAATTCCATTAAAAAGTGGGCAAAGGACATGAGCAGACATTCCTCAAAAGAAGACATACAAGTGGCCAGGAAGCATGCAAAAATGCTCAACATCACTAATCATCAGAGAAATGCAAACTAAAACCACAGTGAGGTATCATCTTACACCAGTCAGAACGGCTATTATTAAAAAGTCAAAAAGCAACATATGTTGTCAAGGATGCAGAGAAAAGGGAACACTTATATACTGTTGGTGAGAATGTAAATTAGTACAACCTCTATGAAAAACAGTTGGGAGATTTCTCAAATAATTAAAAATAAAACTACCATTCCACCCAGCAATCCCACTACTGGGCTTCTACCCAAAGGAGAAGAAATCATATAAAAAGACACCTGCATACCTGTGTTATTGCAGCACTAGTCACAGTGGCAAAGCAATGGAATCAACCTAAATGCCCATCAATGGATGATTGGATAAAGAAAATGAAGTACATTTATACCATGGAATACTATGCAGCTATAAAAAAGAATGAAGTCATGTCCTTTGCAGCAACATGGATAGAGCTGGAGACCATTATCCTAAGTGAACTAACTCAGAAAATCAAATTACCACATATTCTCACTTATAAGTGGGAACTAAACAATGGATACACATGGACATAAAGATGGAAATAATAGAAACTGGGAACTCCAAAGTAGGGGAGGGTTGGGGGCGTGAGGGTTAAAAAAATACCTATTGAGTACAGTGTTCACTATTTGGGTGATGGGTACACTGAACGTCCAGATCTCACCATTATGCAATATATTCATGTAACAAACCTGCACATGTACCCTCTGAATCTAAAATTTAAAAATTAAATTAAAATCAAATAAATTAATTTTTAAAATCTAGCCAGGTGCAGTGGCTCACACCTGTAATCCCAGCACTTTGGGAGGCTGAGGTGGGTGGATCACTTGAGGTCAGGAGTTTGAGACCATCCTGGCCACTATGGCAAAACCCCATCTCTACTAAAAATATAAAAATCAGCTGGGCATGGTGACACACGCCTGTAGTCCCAGCTACTCAGGAGGCTGAGGCAGGAGAATCACTTGAACCAGGGAGGCGGAGATGGCAGTGAGCCAAGATCGAGCCACTGCACTCCAACCTGGGCAACAGAGTGAGACTCTGTCTCAGAAAAAGAAATATCAAATTTCTAACCATAGCTCTATTGTATTTGGTAACTGCAAATTCCCCCTGCTTATTTTTTTCATAGTTTGCAGCTATGGGAAACAGGTTTTAAAATGGAATAAGAACTATGAATTCCAATATCTATTATTACTAAAATTGCCAAAATGATAAAGCACTAAAATGGTAATTGTAAAAGCAGTAAAAAGATAAGACAAAAACATGAAAAAAAAGAAAAACTTATACCATATATGTTACATCTTCAAAGTTGTTTGTGTAACCCCAAAAACAACTTTTAAAATTATATATCTCCTCGCATGCTTTTAATTTGGCACCTATAAAAATTTTTAAATCATAAATTAAGTCATTGAAAAGATGCAACTTTCAGTGCACTGTATATTGCATATACTTTAAGTATATTTTTATCATTAACATTTATCTCATTCAATTGGATGAGATACTTGCCATGTAATTTAAAGGACAAAGCCAGTCTTCACTGTCAAAGTCATAAGCCAAAACAAACTTACACTTAATGTCAGAAAAAGTCTGACTTTGACTTGAAAATGAAAGTGTTAATATGCATTCCTGTGACAATAATCTCACTTCTAAATTCTAGCTCTAAGAGAGATGGAGAAGGCACAAGCCTTGTGAGTCTCCCACCTGGATGAAAAAGGCACTGCCCTCTTTAGCATGTTGTACCATGACAAATTTTGCTTTCACCCTTGCGGATCTATTCCACAGCAGGTATCCAGTTTTTGAATTCCCCAGAATATTTTTGCAGCCCAGGACAAAACATGAGTAAGATTGAGAAAGGGCAGGAGGTACTCCCACATTTTGTACAATAGGACAAGGTTAAGTATAAGGAGAGGCGAGATAGGGGAACCAGCAGACCACAGGCTGCTTGCAGGCAGATCAGTTTTAGGAAAGAGTCCATGTGGAGTTTTAACACTGAAAATCAGTTCCCTCTGAATTATTACCGCAGTCTGCATACTTCTTTGAAAGCCTCTATGTACACTCAGGTTGTGCATTCACAGTTTAGTGGTACACATAGCTGCCTTCCATGTATACCCAGCTTGAAGACTCTTGGAGTATTCTAAATATTATTTAAAAACTCAAAGAAAATATTTACAAGGATGAATATGATAACTTCCATTTCTGATTATATAAATGAGTAGATATTCAGAGAAAGTCTTCCAGTATAGATCTAAAAATTATGCATCAAAACTGTTTAATCTTTTAAAATAACTGGCTGAAGTGTTGGGAAAAAAGAGTAAGATCTGTATCCTAGATAATAAGAAAGTAAAAATGCTGAGTGTTAAAAGATATTTCAACAAAGGAACAAACATTTGTTTCATTCTTAATAACAAGAATAACTCACATTTACTGAGCAGTTACCATAGGCCAAGTATTATGCTAGATACTTGATATATATTATTTTGATTGAGTCTCACTTCTACAGTCCCATGACATAGGTACTTGATATTCCCATTTAATAGATGATTTGATGAAGGCAAGGATAAATAACCTATGTGAAATGGCTCAGCTTGTTAGTGGCAGGGTTGGGCATCCCACCCGCTAAGTGATCCCAAAGCCTTTGTTTTTTGAACCTCTCCACCATGTCGCATGGGAAGAAAGGCTTTGGGGATGATGCCTGTGCTGATTTCTATAAATACTGTCTCTTCTGTACACTATAGTGTAAGTTACTTTACATCTGTAGTAGAGGTCCGTGTTTGCTAACATACCAGGCCTAGTACATGCCTTGTATACCAAGAATTTCCCTCCCACTGTGGAAGCAACTTTTATGACAGTAGAAAAGATGACAGATTATAAAACTGGACTCAGTAGTAATGATCTGCTTACTAACCAAGCTCAAACCCTATGTTAAAATAAGAGGATTTTAAAATATATATATTTTAAAAGATGTAGTGGGTGACTATCCAGTATCTGAGCATTCATCAGAAATTAATATTTAAGCAACACACAAGCAGGCTTAATTGCATTCATGACCTGCTTTCTTATATATTGGGGAGGGTGGAGATGAAAATGGAGAACACACAGTAGAAGCATTTTACTGCCAGAGTAGAACTTTACAATCGCACCAGGGGACCTTTTGGTAATGTTTGTAATGTGCTGCTATTGTGATTTAGGAAAGAAAAATGCTACTGCTGGGCTTTATTTTCAACGGATTTTTTTTTTAAACATCAATTAATGCAATCAAATGTAGTACAGGGAAATCTAACTTTTTATTTACATTTCTAGGGGCCGGGAGGGTTTGTTTGTTTTTGTTAACCCCAATCATTTGAGCTGTACAGTATATGGTTTTCCTGGTATTTTCCAAATCAACTCAGTAAGTGATATTTAGCAGTATATGTGAAACTCTCCACATGAGGAAGAGAAAACAACCTTGCAACGGGTACCATTTGTTGGGAAACAAATGATTCTGCCTTGTTTCACACAGTTTGAAAATAATGACATTTTGGATTTTCAAACAGTTTGTTAATAAAATGAATCATATCAGTTTTCTCACCCATAAGAGCAAAATTGAAATAGGTTATTTCTTCATGAATTAGTCAGATTTTTTAATGCCAAGTTTTAAATTAAATCTTGATAAATTCAGAAACAACAACAACAACAACAACAACAAAACGAATACCACATTTTTGGCCTTAATGAAACCTTAAAAGGGCCCTAAAATAAACCATCAAAATAACCAGAAAGGCCCAAGCTGAAAGTATATTTTTCTAATTTTCTCTTTATTGCTGTTCACTGCCTTAACTAAACATACGTTATCAACACAAGTAGATGGATGATCTCCTATCCTCCTGGGCATAGGGACCCAGTAAACTAAGCATCATACACGATTTAACTAAAAATTTGCTCTGATATTGAAATTTAGTTGTTTTCTTTTCTTTAATCTGGAATCTAAATCCATATTTGAGCCAGGCTCTCAGTAACTACCCATATCACTTCAAGCAAATCAGTAAAGCTCTTCCTAGGACTTGAGTTACCTGGAGAAATTTGTGTTATTGAGCAGATTAATTGAGAATGGATGTATATAAACCCACACCCACACATTTTGAAAATTGTAAAGGGCTATATAAATACAGTAGCTATTATATTTATAATCATCCTCAGAGATAAGGGGAGGAGAATGTACCATTGTCATAATCTTAGCAACAATAAGAGTCTCATTTTTATGGGGCCTTCGACATGCCCATGAGTTTGACTTGTGTGGACACTTCCTTCAACATCTTGTGCTTAAAAGTCAAGTTGGCCTAAGCACAAAGTCTGATATTTTGCAGAAGATGAGATCATATTTAGACCTACTCGGGTGAATTAAGGCCATAGTGATTACTTTGATTTGGAATTTCCCTGCTGTTATCAGTTTAAGATAGAATTTCTAATATTCATGTCAAAAGAGAGATGCCTAGATTCTAGGTCCTGTGTGTCACTGGTTGCATTCTTCCCCTTCCTCTCGATGTTCCCTTTGGAGACGTGTCTAGCTGAATTGTGAGTATCTGGTAGAGGAAGAAGAAGATTCAGACTGAACTACATGAGCCAGAATGCCAGTCTGTCTCTTCATCAATCCCATGCTGTCCTATTGAGAGAGCAATAGTTATGTCTAATTCTTTGAGAATTATTTTATTTTTAATTCTTTAAAATAGCCCAGGGCAAAATTTAATTAAGAAAACGTCTCTTCCCGTCCCAGAGAAAAAAAATTATTTTGCCTGGGCATTTTTCTCTAAATATAAGTATCTATGCATGCTGAATTATTGCAATTGGCTGAAAAGATGCTGAAATTATGTATTCACTTTTTTATTTTCTGCACATTCATACAATGCTAATCTCTATTTACCCACTCTTGTTTTAATTTCTGAACTGTCTTTTCTCCTGTATTCTGAGATGAGAACTTTTGTTACTGGTTCAGATCAGACCCTACATCTCCTGTTTTACGCAACAATTACAGTTCCACAAAATTATGTAAAAGTATTCGCTTTTCTCCAGATGGTCAAATTTAAAAATCCTCATGCTAATCTTTGTCTTTAAGGAACCAAACATTGCTACTGCTTTCCAGAAGCAAAGAAAGGGCAAGAGGCCAGGTCACCCCCATAGGTCACTTTCTGTCCTGGACTTTTATGATTTCTTTACCAAGAATGAAACCAATAAGTGAGCTAAATATGACTTGCTTTCAGAAAGGAAATAAACTTTACAGTCCTTGGCATCAGACTTCTACTTAGATTGTTTAAGACAGCATTGGAATTCTGTGCTTATTGTATGTATCACATATCATGCAAGGCAAAACAGAGCCTTTAAATATATAAAATGTTTTAAGGCCATTGACAGATATTTTAGTGAGATTATGTCAGTAGATTTCCTTTTGTGTTAGGAGAGTCATTATCAGCCTTTATATTGACATAGTGTACACTTTTTAAATTTTTTAAGTGGATCTTGAATGAGCTGGTTCAGGTTTTAGAAAAATTGTCATAAAGATAGGGGATTAAAAATTTATTGTGCCCCAAACATATTTATAATTTGGCATTATAGACTTAGAAATATTTAATAGCTTTACAGAAGGTAATATAAGGAATTATCATCTGAGAAAGAGCGCTCCATAACTATTATGTCTCATTCTTTATTTAACAGATAGACTTATTAACTAATCCATGGTTTTTGTTGGGCCCTTTTTCATAGTCTTTAGCTTTGGTTTTTGACATAGCAAAAATACCCAGAGACATCTACTTCTTCATCACACTTCATAACTAAGTAGAAATGAGAAAGAAATCTTTCTTACCACCAGTCTTTTGTCTTTCCTTCCTCCCTTCCTCCCTCCCTTCCTTATTTCCTCCTTCCCTCCCTCCCTCCCTTCCTTCCTTCCTCTCACCCTTCTTTCTTCCCTCCCTTACTCCTTCTCTCTTCCCATCACAGAGGATAACAACTCTCTCACTTAGATAGCTCTTGATTGACAGAAAACAGCAGAAGGAACTAGAAATGAGTATGATTCATTGATATGCCAGTAACATCTTGGCTTCAGCATACAGTGTCTAGATGTGCTAGTGTATCCAGAATGGTGCCCAAGAGAGAAAAGTAGGTTAGGAACATATTGAGCTGACCTATTTTCCATACATAAGTATGGGGTTATGTTTCTAGTAAGCCACACACTTTGGGTTATGCATGCAGTCTCGGTTTCTTCCCAAACACTCAATTTAACACCATATCGGGGAATGATCCAGGTACTTGAAGAAGTACAGTTAGCTATAGGCAGAATAGAATTAAGAAATCAGTGTTTGTTTTTGAGTAATTATAACTCCATAAAGGAGCACTCAAGCCCAGCCTCCACAGGGTTTTGGGTAACAGTTTAAGCAAATCATTGGGTTATTGTCATCCAGAGCATCAGCATTCAGCCACTCCATCACAGGTTGTATAATCGGGAAGATTTCCTTCAGACTGACAGCTCAGACCCAAGTGCTTTACCTAGCCCCTCTAGGAGCACCATCTAGGAAGATAAAATTCCCCATGTCTAGAGATATCTCCATCTCTAGATATGGGAAATTTAACTTCCTATAACCAAATTTTCCAGCCTTCCAACAGGTGCATCACATCAACTTAGGCTTCCCTTCCCTAAAAGGAGAAGAAAAGCTTTCAAGGGGTGAGAGAGACTTTAACAGTAGCTGCTTAAGACATAGGGGGATGAGGTGGATTTGAATAAATTCAGGCCTTGATTTGTCAGGGAGCAAAGGCGTCACCAGGTTGGCATGGAAATAGAAATAGCTCCTTGCACATCAATAAGAGATCTAGAAAACAGTAACTGCTGTTTTGTTTCCTTGACAACTTACATTGTACTAAGGGAGGAAATAACTTCTTTTTTAAGTGAAGGTTGGTGGGACAGTATAATCTTGGATTCGGGAAGCCTGAATTCTGGTGCTGGCCATGACCATAAGGCTTTTCTGTCATGGGTGTGTTGGTTAATATCTATAGTCTCAGGCCATGCATGGCAGCACACACCTGTAGTCCTGGCTATTCAAGAAGGATTGCCTGAGCCGAGGAGCTTGAGGCTGCAGGGAGCTATGAGCACATATACCGTACTCTAGCCTGGGCAACAGAGCAAAGACCCCTTTACTCTAAAAAATAAAAATAAAAATTATATATATATATAGTCTCAATTTTCTCATCTTTTAAAAAAGTCCTTAGTTAGAGCATCTCCAAGCTCCTTCTAAATTTTATCCAGTGCTCCAGTGTTCAGCCAAATGTACCATGTTGACTCTTTCCCTTTTTTCCTCCACTCTCCTCGTTGCTTGCTTCTCCTCAATTTTACATGAAAATCTTTGAAAATACTTAAGCCAAAAAATGCAGTTTTGTGAGGTATTTATTAGAATGTCTTTTAATTTAAAAAATTATCTTTTAATTAAAAAAAAATGCCAAATAGTAGCCAGCCAATTCTTGTGTGCCTTCCCAGTCATGTGTCCCATATTACATTTCAGATTTCTCTGAGCATTAGGAGTGTTATTTGTTTTTGGAGGGATGTTAATTGCTTTATAGTAGTTTTAGGCCATCGTCTATTTTTCTTCAAACATAAAAGCTTTATCCAAAATATAGTCTGGAAGAAGACACTACATGGATTCATGTGCTGTACATTTATTTTTCTTTTAAGTGTATCATTGCTGTATTTTCCTTTGCTAATATATTTTGACACCTTATAGTTGTAACCTGCTGTTCTCTTTAATTGCTTATTGTTATTAATTATATAGTGGTAACGTAGTTGGCTGCTTGAGCCACTTGGCTGTAAAGAAATTCATTTATCATTATTGCTGTTGGAGCTACAGAAAATTGCCAGCATTCTATCCAGAGATGAATGTTGTTGAGTTCACATCCAGTAAAATTTTGAACATGGGTCAAATCTGTAAGTGTTTTCTCCCTGCTGCTTCCCTTTGCTTCTGCTAGTCTGTGCTTTGAGTACCTACATTTTCTTTCATCTTTTGTTTCAGTCCTTGATTTGCTGCCCTTTCAGTGAAGTTTACATATTGTTCTCAGCACTCCATTCAGTGGCCTGTCCAAAGAATACCTTTTCTTTTCTCCTCATATTCCTGACTATAAATTTTCCTTCCTAGAATTTATTTATAGTAAGATTCCTGCCTTTACAACTTTGTTACATGCACATTTCATTTTAAATCATTAATGCTGACTGGACATTGCCTTAAGCCATGGCTTTCTGTGAAAGAGGTCATCATGCCCTTAAAAACATCTACAAACCCCTTCTCCTCATTCTGTAAATGATCAGCTGTACAGCTGTCCGTTGGGATATGCAGGGGATTGATTCTAGGACCCCCACATATACCCACATCCATGCATGCACAAGTCCCGCAGTATATGTGGAACCCCTATATGCAGGTTTCACATCCCGTGAGTACTATATTTTCAGTCCACATTTGGTTGAAAAAAATCTGCAGGTAAGTGGACCCACACAGTTCTAACCATGTTGTTCTAGGACCAACTGTATTTAGATTCCTAAATTGGAAAACTGCCAGCATACTGAATGACTGAATGAAAGAATGAATGATGTACACATGCAAACATGGGGGCGTTTATTTACACACATCCAGCTATTTACTGATATCTGTAGTTTCTTTAAAATCTGGGTTTAATTTAGAATACATGACCCCACAGCTGCATGTGCCACAGAACAGCCAGGCCAGAATGCTCCTCTGCCTTCTGGCAGCATGACATTAAATTCACACTAGTTAAGCCAACTTAAATTGAGCCTCCTTGAACCTTCCTAAATAAAACTAGTGGCCTTAATTACAATCAGGCAATTTAAAGGTTATGGAGCTCTAACTAGTACTGCAGTATATCACTTTAATAATGCACAGGCAAATTTCTCTAAGGGGTGGCATCGTTTGATTAGAAGAATTCAAGTTTCACAGCACATTTCCAATAAACTGTTTTTAGAAATCTTATTGCGTTTATTGTGCCATTACCTTTTTTTTTTAATTCTTCAAGGCCAAGTTTCTAAGGTCACACCAATAGAACAATAAAAATGTGACTCATTTGCAAATAGCATGCAGTATTGTGATTTTTGCATTGCTGCTTAATGGTTTTCTTACCATTGCCACAAAGTGAAAGGAGCAGGATTGAGCCCCTTGGAAATTAGAGAGATTTTGGCCCCCTTAACACCCCCATGTGCCATTGCAGATATGACGTGTGCTTTCGTGGTGAACTGTGATTCTATTAATAAACAGAATCAGAAGGAGAGAAGATGTCATCTTTGCAATAAGTAATCAATAATATAGTTTCTTAGAAAGATAATTAGCTTTGAAAATGCTTGACTTAGTTTCTCATCTAAACCTGTGAGCACTTAAAACCCATGGTTGTCAAGGACCATAACATTTGCAGAAGCTGTTGAACCTCACTCAATTTCTTGTGTTTGTTTGATTTGCTTTTGTTGTTTAAAAAATCATCAGCAGTAGCAAGCCGTGCTTTCTAGCAAGGATAAACAGCTTTTCAGTGTTTGGAGACTTTCTCCTTCAGATAACTAGTGGCTTTATGCCAAGAAGAAGAAGATTAAAAAAAAAAAAGAAAGAAAGAAAAAAAGAAAAGGCCCTGACCCTTGCCATAAACTCAGCACAGCAACAGGAAAACATGCCTGATGAGTGCCGTGTCCAGCACATGGCTTGTGTTGCGGGCCCCCCGCTGTGTGGAATTAATATTGACTCTTGCACTGTCTCAGTTCTCAAAGATGTTTTCCCAATAGATTTAACTTTAAAGCAGGTTACATTTAGTTTATGCTGCATGAACTATCCTCTTTCGATCTTACCAATTTGTGGGGGTTTTGTACAGTACTCAAAGGTAAATATACCTGTACTTCCACTACTGCCGGAAGTCCCAGATGTAAGGGCATTAATAGAAGGTATTTGATATCAAACAAGAGAAATTTTAAACAAAGAGTATAATAAATGCATACATCTGATTTAACCAATTAGTTAAAAGAATGGAGCTTTGTAACATGAGAATACAGACAATTAATAAAAATTGTTTATTGGTCATGGATGTACGGTATAGAGACTTCTCTATGACTTGGGACAAATAAAAGGTAATTATCCCTTCTTTGATATGGCACTTTTTGGTATTTCAGATATAAGATACATAATAATATTTTTCTTCTGGAAATAAGGGATCAGTTTTGGCTTATCAGTTTCTTGCCAGGGATAAGTTGGCAAATTAGACAGCTACTTTGTTAATGCTTTATTTGCCAGAGTATTTTCATCTTATTTTGGGAAATAAAGAAGCCAAGCACTGTAAGGTGGATTTTGCCAGTCCGCTATGTTATATGCACAGGGTTTAATGCACAAGGGAACGGAGCGAAATTTTGAAACCCAACTGACAAATAGTAGATATTGTTTTACCATCAGTCTTGGCATTTTATTCTGATGAAATTAAATATAGGGTTTGCTAAGTAGTTATTTCCCATGAATTCAATAAATATTTATTGAGTTCCAGCTATGAGCCATGTACTGTTCTAGGTACTTCGTGTACATCAATGAGCAAAACAGACAAATACCCTTGCCCTCCTGGAACTTGCACTGTAGCAAGAATAGGTGAATAACCCCAAACTGAGTTCTCAACACTCTTACGGCATTGAGATGGTCAGGGCTGCCACACACCACTCTTTGTAGGCAAGGCAAAAACTGAAATGCGTTGCTGAATTGGAAACACTGCTGTCTTCAATCATTCCATTCATCTAGTCTGTTATGTGAAATGGAAACAAATGTTTTATACTTGTATTTGCGTGCCCACAAACTTTCTTTCAAGTCAGAGAACAGAACAGCACTAAAGATTAGGTGACAAAAATTTTTTGAAAGAAAAAATGTACTCTCCTGTATTCAAGTGGGTATAAATGAGGGGGAGAATTGACTGTTCAAGTAAACTGGATCCTTTTCAGTGCAACACAGTGGCACTGTGTTAACAACATCCAAGTTGTTTAAAAGCAACTCCAATATCTAATCAAACCTGGACGACATACATCAGACTTAGTTGGTCTCAGTCCTCACTCCCGTCCTTATCCCTGCCCTTGCCTTTTCCAGAATATTTACTAAGAAATATCCACTACTTTCTTCTTTTCTTGGCTAACAATTTTTTTCTTGGGATGGGGAGAGGAAGAATCAAAGTGATTTTATCAGTGCCCTTCCAAAACTGGTGTTTGCAGTTTTTTTTTAATAAAAAAAAAAAATGAGGGCAAAGTTTTACCTTTGAAGCTATTTGTAGACACCATGTTTTCTCTGAGACTTCAACCATGGGGTCCATGTTTAGATTCAGAATGTGAAGAAGAAAAGAAGGAACTAGAGGAGCTAATGTACTGGCCAGGTTTGAAAAACATTGTAGTCTGTGTGCTTATCCCCATTCCCTACTTGTGCCAAAATACCACTGCTGAGTCCCCTCAGTTGAAGGAAAGCCACCTTTTTGGTGGGCTGTTTGTTTTACTGTTTATTGTTTGAACAACATTCCAATGTTTTCTCCTACATGAGAATATTCTAATAAGTACTTCACACAACCTATAATAATAGCCAAGGAATTGGACGATATTGCATCTCAGAGCATCTAAAATCCCACTGCCTGCCTCTCCTCTCCCTACCCACCTGGACCTCCTGCTAGTTTCCAAGCTGCTGATGTTTATGGGGCTCTAGGCAGCCCCTGGGCTCTTTAAAATCTGCTGGGTACCATGCAGCCTACCCCAGTTGAATCATTTCCTGCTCCAGCCCTGCTGATAATGAGAAGTTCAAGGCAGGAAATAACAGTGGCAATATCAGTGGCTTTGCTTATAAAGTCCAAAAGCATTGTAGCCTTTAGACCATTGGCTAAAAACAGCCAGTAACTAAGTTAAGGTAAGCTTGCACCTGTAGATCTCCTGGAAATGAGATTCTGACTGAGGCACACAGGATGTGTATCCTGCGGCTCTTGAGATACCTAAGGGTTAGGCACTTTGTGCACACAGTCAGGGTCCAGGAACCTGGAGCTCATTTCCTCATGTCCCAGTGTCCTTTTCCTCTTATTGTAAGAGTCTCATGCCTGTGTCTTCTGTTCCTCTCTCATGTGGCATAGAAATACTGACAGTGCCAGACACTCCCATATTGCCAGTGACAAAACTCCTAGAAGGTGCTAGCGTCGGTCTTCAGGCTGCATTCATTTTCATGGCAACTTGTTCAAAAAAAATAAGGGCAGAACTTTTTAACTGGTATGAGAAAAAACGTTCACACAATATGCAATTCTCTCAAATTCTGCCTTACTTTGGGGGCTTAATGACTAATCTACCGGCAGAGTTTGAAGCCTAAGTCATATTCTCCATTGCCAAATTAGCACCACAGTGTGTTTATGTTACAGTCATGAAATATGTGCTGTATATAATACAACAAATTATCGTGGCTGAGTGCTATGGCCCTGGAAAGAATGTGATGGCTGTGTGCATGGCAAATTACACTGCAGTCTGCCTATTTTTCTACTCCTGGTTTCTAGGGCGAGCCAATGTAGCCGAGGGGTGAGTTTTGTCATGTATGGCTTTTCTTTGTTACTCCTCGGACCCCTAGCTTATAAATGTGTGCTTGGAAATTAACTCAAGGAAGAGGAGAAGCAAAGTAAAGGGTGGGGGGTTGGGAATTGGGTTAGGGCATAGTTTTCTTAGATTTAAAAATATATATGAGGATATAGTGGTAACACACATTCGAACTGGATAAGTTACAACTGTAGGGCATTTGATTCCTCTGTTTGGATTCTGAGGGCAGAGTTTACTCCCACTCAGATCAGAGCTTTTAAGTATGGCCCCGGCCACATGGTGATATAGCAGGAGGGGTTTCTATCTGTGGACTTTAGCCTATAGATTTATGCAGTGGAAGAGGCTGGAGGACCCTTCTGGCCAGTCTTGAGGGTAAAAGGGAGAAGGAGTTCTACTTATAAACTGTTACAAATTGGCCCTCAGTAATGGCTGTAGCGTTGATCAGACGATATAAGGGGGCCCCCAGTGATTCCTGGGATAACAGCAGCATGTAAGTCAGCCACTGAACATTTGCTTGTAGCCACTCTAGATTTTTGTTTTTATTGAAGGAAAAGGAGTATAAACATGGGACACACAGTCTGGAGGCTGCTTAAAGGGTTTCTCTTGTTTAAAGCTTATATTGAAATGTCAGTGTCTTGTGTTAAACTAACAATTGCCACCTTGGAGCTCATAATTTAAACCTGTGCTTGAGCATCCAAATGGTAACTAATATTTCTCCTGTTATAAAACAGGCTAATAAATAGTTATGTAGGTCCAGGTTTTATAAATTGGAGGTATAGAAGTTGTCATTCATCTTTGAACTGGCTTTAGACAAGCAGATGGTTTTCTTAGAGCACAAAATTTTGTAAGTGATTATCACGTTTCCAACTAAGTCAGTGAGGTTGTAGTCCAATTATGTATGCAGACGCTTTCCTTTGAAACATTTAATATTGGAGTAAATATTTACATTAGCATCAGTCTCTTTTATGTAGACTTGATTCCTGTTTACATTTATGTTCACAGTTAAATGAAGATTAACAAATGGAAATAATTATTTTAGATGAAATTTCTATACATGTGAAATGATTTCTTAATTATACTCAAAGCAGCTTTGGTCATGCCTTTCCAGTGGGTGAACAAGACAGGAAGTTGCTGGCTTCCAGCATGTTCTCAATGGTAAAGGCCCCACTCTGACACTGGACCCCCATTGCTAGGCACATATACCTCCCTCAGTATCCAACAGAGAGGGGTATTCTGTGTGTTCTGGAAAGATACAGGCTCATACAGAAAGCTCCATGTTTGTTCATATAGCTAAATTGCATTCTGATAGTTCTTTCTCCCTTTCCTTGTGCTAATTTTTGTTTTTGTACATACGTGGCTAGAATACTTTTAAGTTTAATTGGGCAAAACTGGAGTTTTTCTATACTTCATAATATTGCTCATTTCTTATCTAATTTTTTAGCTAGCAAAATTTCAGTGTTGTAATCAGTCTTCATTAATAGGATTTAGAAAAGGTAGGTTTTTCCCTCTCTCTTTTAATTTCAAAGTACCCTACAAGGCAAATTGTGCTCATTGTAGAAAATCTGGAGAATATAGATAAGCAAAAAGGAGAAGAAAAATCTAGAAGTTTCGTTCGAAGATCCCATCTATAATTCTTAATTAAAAAATTGGGCTGTACTAGCCTATTATATCCTTAATGGAATATTGTAATGGTTATTAAATCAATTGACTCTGAATCTCTTTTTAATAAATGAGTCAGGCTGTATTATCCAATTACTGTCAGCTGCTACCTTTCCAGAGAGCAGAAATGGTTATTTTGATTGAATTTTTTAAGCTTTTTGGCACCTTTAGGAAGAGGAGGAGGAAAGACACAATTCAGGTTATGCTTTGTGGGCAAAATCCTGAATAGAGGTGCTGATAGTATCCCATCAAGAACATTGGCTTTAAAATAAAACAGCAGTTACATTTACTGTTCTTTACTACCTTATACCAGATAGGGGGAAGAAAGGAGAGTTTTGAAAAGAGATGGGGTTTAACTCAGCCAGATCCCCCCCACCCAATTCTAAGGGTTTTCAAGAATTCTTTGAAAAGTCAGACATGGCTCTCAGCCATAGAAAGGTAAATATGGAATTAGAAGAGAAGAGTTAAAGACTCTGAATAAGGATAAACTTTTGAAATTCTTATTATAAATAAGTTTCATTTTCTTTTACTACCTGTGCTGCCCTCAATTAAAAAAAATACAAAATGAATTATATTAACCAGTTGTTAGAATGTTTTGTGTTACTATCTCTCTTTCTCATTATACATTTGACCTTGAGGTAATAAGCAAGTGTGAAGATGGGGGAAGGGAGTAGGGAAATGAACAAAGGTGAGAGAAAAGGAGGGACTCTAAATGTCCACCTAAGAGCTTATTGGCTTTTGCTCATCTTATAATGTGCTGTGTAACAATTCATATATATTTTCTCTCCTATGGAAATAACTAGGAGATCAGTAACTAGGAAAGACCTCACAGTGTAACTTAAAAATAAAAGGCAGGTAGAACTTCCAACTTTTTTTTAACATTACAACATGCTTTTAAGCTGTAAAAAGAGTTCTGAAAATGCTAGATGCGATTGTTATCATTGCTGTCACTTAGCGCTTTCACAAATAAAAGATAGATTATGTAGAAAATAAGTCTTCCCTAATAATGCATAAATACCTTTATGCCTGTGTGTCACCTTTTTATGAATTCACTTGACTGAATTTGGATTATTTAACATTTTGGGATGCAGCTTCTCTTTTCTTTGGGTAAGAAATACATAAAAATGAATGAGTACATTTTCCCTGCACTCATACACATATGTCTTATTTATTTTTCCTTCTCTTATTTTTCCAAACAAAATACTCATAGTCAAGAAAGATAATATTACATTACAGAACATCCTAACGTGCATAATTCACTTTATGCTCATGTGACAGTCAATTGTTATCCCCAGGAAAACCTGCCAGATCTATTACATCACACCTATTGCAAGTTTTAAAATTCTGGAACAAGTGTATATCAGTTCATATCCATGGGCCATCTCTTGGTTCTTGTGCAAAGCACACATAATTTTAAAAGGAGATGAAAACCCTTAGTAACCTTCTTACTATTCAAAATAAAGTTATGTAGCATTAAGGAAACAGAGAACTTTTAAAGTTAGCAGGTATTTCTGAAGATGCACTTGCCAATCCAATTTCTTACAATAAATAGTGTTTTTTATATTTCTTAATGTCTAAAATCTGGAAATTTTTTGGTGACTTCAGGATTTAAAAAAAAAGAAACAGATGAAAAAACCCTTGATCTTATATAATCCCTAAAGCTTTTTGTATAACCCCTTGTCATGTCAGTATGCACAATTAAACTCCCTCTTACATAATTATAATCAAGGAATTTACTGTGCCACCCAGATACAGAGTAGGTTTTTATCTCTTGTGAAATGTAGACAGTACTGGGTGGCTTAATTAGTGCTTTGCTTCTCTTTTTACAAATTCCAATCCTCTGCTTCTAAAGACTCATACTTGTATGGGAAGAAAGATTAGGAATACAAATAGAGTGATTTTACTCACAGTTAGCTAATAATTACTCACTTTGTAATTGGGACGTGGTATTACCAGTAATATCAGCTGGCAAAGGACTTACACATGCATGTTGTCTTTGAATGAAAGAAAATAACTGCAGTGTAGACTTGTTACCCTTGTAGTGTGACGGTGTCTTTCATTCCCTAGACCTAGAATGTCTTAGTAGCATTTTTTAATCATTGCTAATAGGAGAATATCAAAGTGTAATGTGATAACAAGCCAGGTTAAAGTGCAGCCGCTACCCTTTAGTAAGTAGTCTTGGAAGTAGTGGGTGTGTGCCCCACCATATCTATTAAGATATGGCCCCTGAGGCCAGAGTGCCCAGGTTTGAATCTAGACTGCCTGCGTTCAAGTTCTGGCTCTTCCAATTATGAGTCCTTGTGACTCAGAGCAAAGTTACTTCAACTCTCTGCGCCTCATTTTTCTCATCTGTAAAATGAGACTAATAGTAGTTTTTCTTATAGGGTTTTAGTGCAATTAAATGAATTTGTGTCTCTGAGCAGTTCTGAAACACAGCAAACAGTAAATCAGTGTTAGCTAGGCTGCTAGCTCTAGTGCCCCTGGTTTTTTATACCTTACAATTGCACAATGAAATAAGTTAGGATAATCCTTACATTTTCAACTTAAATTTTAAATTTTAATTTTAAATGTTTAAAATCCATAAATGTTTAAAATAACAGTGTCTATGTATAACACAAACTCTCCACTTTATATAGCAATGTTATGACATCAAAATATTTTTCTGCCCCCTCGTTCTTAAGATATCCAAGAAAAATTCAGGGCTAGTCAAGTGAGCCTGGAGGTCACAAAAGTGCTTTGGAGAAACAGAAGCAGAGTCTGGTTCTGGGGGTAAAATTGAAACTGTCTTCCAGAGTTAAGGGAGAGATGAACTAGGAAGAATATGGGAGACTGGAGGTGGGAAGCAGAGAAGAGGGCATTTGTAAGAGACTGTCCTATTAATGATACTTCAAAATTGCCAGAAATTCTTGGAAATAGAAAAAGATAGTTTGTATCAACTGAATACCACTGAAGACCTATGGTTAGAAATAGACACTTCCAGGACCTTCTAGATAAGCCAGAGGAGAATCACTGAGGAAGAAGCTGTCCACACTTTTTTATTTTAGGGCTTTGGAAATACCCCAGAAAATCATGGTAATTAGAGAAAAGGAAATGCCTCATTATTGATATACCAATTATATTTTAAAAGTGTAATAAAATGCATTAGCCTTAAGATAAAATCTGACTTCTGATTATCTTTGGATTTTAAATTCCAGAACTGTTTTAAATTGATATAAACTCATGAATAATGTGAAATAACCAGAAACCATATATAATACTACATATGTATATTAGGTGATGGAAATAGTTTAATATATGCAATTAAAGATAACTCTCTAGTGTATTAAAGATATGACAGGTTTTCACCATTTCTCTTCATGTATTTTCCTTGACAGATGAAGGACTGAACCATGAATGCAAACTCTGCAGCCAGACCTTTGACTCTCCTGCCAAACTCCAGTGCCACCTGATAGAGCACAGCTTCGAAGGGATGGGAGGCACCTTCAAGTGTCCAGTCTGCTTTACAGGTGGGAAGATTATTTCAGGAAGACACAGGAGAGGCTGATGGCCACATCATGTCTTTCCTACCAAAGCATTACTTCCCACTGCTATGGCCTTTTACAGACATGACTTCAGTTCAATTTGGGGGGAAGATGTTTGATTTCTGCTTTATTAGCATTATTGATTGCAGCCTACTTAAAGGCTCACATGAGCAGGAAGGTTAACTGTCAGGATGAACAAAGGCATTTCAAGTTCTCTCAGAAGTTTGCACTTTTCCATTTGGAAAACTACATACATGTTGTGTTCACTTTTGTTTTTCTCTCGATGTTAAAGGTTACAAAGGGTAAGGCTGCCTGTATAGAGCTGCTTTTTAATCACAAGATGTTCAACTAAAAGTGCAGCCGTGTTGTCAGCACATGTCTGCTACTTAAACATGGAGAATTTCATAACATTCTCCACCAGAAATACAAAGACAGTATTAAAACTCACCCCAAATTCTCTGACATGGAAAACAGATTAGATGAGGCATTTATTGCCTATGAAATTGGATTTTTAGAGTAGAAGTTGATCTACATTTACACTTTTAAGAAGAAATTTTTTAACAGATATGATAGCATTACAGATTTTAGCAGAAAAAAAAGGAAATCTGAAACTCTCATTTGAAGCCCATGGAGGTTGAAATATGATCACACATATTTCTGATATTCCCCTAACAATGACAAAGTTATTTTGGAAAATCCTTTGTGATTATTTTGCATGTGTTTTGGACTCAGTAGTTAAGCCCCTCAAGCAATGCCTTTTTATTTGTTGGAGGAGGGAGAATATATCCTTCTCTCAAGGATGACTTCTTTGTTTGCAGAGCAAAATTCCAAGCATTGATTATTTACCTTCACTGAACTGAGCCTATAGATTTCTATTCTGTGATAAAGAGGGGCCATGTTCATTGCACAGCTAGCACAATTACTAACTGAGTACGTTGATGGCTCTGCCTTCAACAGTTGCCTGTTTGGCTCCTTCATTCAATAATTCCATCAGCCACTCTCCATCCTTCTTTTGGAACTCTTTTTATTCTTCCAGGTTTATACTTAAAAATATATACTGCTATGGTTTACCATCAGTAGTATATATCCTAAGATACAACGAGTCAAGAGTCTAGGTTCTTTATAAAAGCTCATAAGTCTTCATAAAGGAGGACTGGGTCATAGGTCACCTCACGATTAAGACCCCCTAATAAAATAGGTCTTTCATGTTGTAGCCAGAAGCCTCATAAAATGTACTGAGTTATATGCAGATTAGCTGCAAATCTGTGTAAAAACCTCATTTCTTCTTGTTGATACGGATAAAGAGACAAAAATGCATTAATCGTGCACAGTCTGCATTTTCTGTGCAGACAGACATGAATTGTTTTAGCGTATCTTGAAGTAATTTAGAAATAACATTTTTTTTTAAATGCTTCCAATATAAAGTGTGTTAGGTGGGAAAGGAAATCTGAGCAGTTTTTTAAGGTAATGAGAAATGTGATTAAAATGTATGACTCACAAGAACAATATTCTAATATTTTAGGTTGGCTGGCAATTAGAATAATTTTAATGATTAGAGTGGAGTCAAAGTCAAATGCCAACATCTTTAATAAATCCTTTCCCTGCCTATACAGATTAATATTGTAGATGCAAACTTTTTTAGGTCACAGTGCACCAGGCATCCATCAGAAGTCAGTTCTGCCAACCCAAACACTGCCTCTGGCATATACAATTTAATTATTAATAGCGTGTCTCCTAGGTAAACTGTTACACAGTCTTAGGGCCTTGTTTTGTAGTCATTAAAATTGAACATGTTTATATTATTGAAACCCTTGCATTCAGTGTGTAGGCTGAGTTGATCTTAAAGTATCCAAAGAGAATTTACCTGCCGTTCTGTTTCACATTTATAGACAGTGCCCCAGAGTAGCTGTGGGATATGATTTTTAGCATTAACACATTTAAATAGAGAACTGTTTGCTAGCTATAACTTTAGGCAAACACAATAAACAGGGTTTTGGCATCTATGATTTCTTAACCTGTGGGTTGCTGAGAAATAGGAGTCATTTCTGTTGAGACAGAGCTATGCATTTGACAGTTTTCGGCTTTATTTTTTAAAGATTTATAGGGAGCAGGGCCTCCATAAACCTTTACTTTGGAGCTGTTTGGGTTGAATTAGGTGCTCCGTAGAGTGCATCTTAACAAAAGCCAGAGACCCAACCATGAGCAAATGTGACTCAGCTCTCCCCAGGTCTCAAGCAGTAAGTCACACCTGGGAGGCGTGCGGTCCGGCCTGCTGTCTGTTCATGCAGAGTCATCGACTGAGGGCATTTCGGAAACAAAATAACCCAAGTTCATCATTCTTTTATCATTTCAGTATTTGTTCAAGCAAACAAGTTGCAGCAGCATATTTTCTCTGCCCATGGACAAGAAGACAAGATCTATGACTGTACACAATGTCCACAGAAGTTTTTCTTCCAAACAGAGCTGCAGGTAATGTCCTCATGAGGAGGACTGGGATTGAACTCAGTTGCTATTCTTATAGGAAACAGGGGCATTTTAAATCTGGATTCTCAGTATCACTCACCCTGGGCCACCATGATGCTTTGTGTGTATTGGGGCAAAGGGAAAATTAGAGCCTGGATTAATAGACACCAAAGTAATTTTGCCTCTGGCTGCTGTCAATCATAAAAAGAACTAGAACAGACCTATAATTGGACCTTCTGACCTAGTGTGATAGACTTAGGGGTCAGGTTTATTGGACTGTGGGATCATTCACCTCGCTTGTCATGACTCATTCTCCCAAATCCTGTTTTATTCATGTTCTGTTCCCACTAGGCTCCAAGCTGGGTGGATGTCCAGGTTATTGTTGTCCTGAGGGGCTTAAAATTGGAAGGGAGAGGGGAAGAAAAGAAAGAAATCGTACTCTTGTCCAGTATGTATATCTTCCATTTAATGGAATAGAATAACTATTACTTAACCAAAGCCTTATAGTTGAAAATTTTGCACCCAAAGACATTGAATCTAGCCTTGAGTGGTCCACTTGATTAATGTGTGACTAACCTTGGACTGTAAGTCCTCTGAACCTCAGATATGAAGAAATAAACAAACATCACACTTACCGGGCTATTATACAGTGAAAATGAAATGATGGGTATGGATATAAGATATAAACATAGGAAGATTTGGTTATTCTTATTTTTCTTAGCTATAGACTGGTAGTTTAAAAAAAATGAGTCAGAGACCTAGATTCTATTCCAGAAGTATCATGTATTATAAAGGAAAATAACTTATTTTTTAATGTTACTTCACCTTGAAAATGGGTATAATGTCTTATCCTTATTTTTCTGATGAAATGATCTGAGAGTAACATGCTTTTTGTTCAATCTTGTTGGTTCCCATGGAGGAGAATAGAGTCGAACTGAAAATTATTCTGTTGGCCGGGCGCGGTGGCACACACCTGTAATCCCAGCACTGTGGGAGGCCAAGGCGGGAGGATCACGAGGTTAGGAGATCGATACCATCCTGGCTAACACAGTGAAACCCCATCTCTACTAAAAATACAAAAAAAAAATTAGCCGGGCGTGGTGGCAGGCACCTGTAGTCCCAGCTACTCGGGAGGCTGAGGCAGGAGAATGGCGTGAACCCAGGAGGCGGAGCTTGCAGTGAGCCGAGATCACACCACTGCACTCCAGCCTGGGCGACAGAGCGAGACTCTGTCTCAAAAAAAAAAAAAGAAAAGAAAATTATTCTGTTATTTTGAGTATTATTATTAACAACACAGGTATTTAGCCTAAAATGAGGGTTGCAGTTAATTTTCACAGTGAATCCCTGAACCAAATGAAAGAGCTGATCTGGTTGACCTGGGAGAGGCAAGACTGAGGGACTGGGAGCCCACCCACTCCTCAGTCTTCCATCCCACATAGGGTCCTGGGGCAACTTTGTGCTTCCTTGGGCTCTGATGGAACGAGAGTTATGAGAGTTATGTGTCAAAATAAGGAATTTGCAGTTTATCTTCTCAGTTATCATTCTAAAAGTGAACAAATAGTAAGTTAAGGAGATAAAATACAAAATATAAGAAAGAATGGGTGAGCCCATTTAGTTGTCATAATGTGTCAGTGGATCCAAATTAAAGTTACTATCTTACCTTGTATCGCTTCTAAAAATGCTCTTCTGTCACGTGTTCATGAATTGAGTATAGAAGATGGGCCAAGTTAGACTATTGTTTAAAAATACATCTTATTAAAATAATCTAAATTTCTGTTTGAAAAAATGATACATTTTTATTGCATAGGTATCAAAGCATAAGTCATTTTGGTTTTGTGAATCTATAAAGGATATGGCCAAAACACCTAGTGATACTGTTAATTAGTATGTAAACTGTGAGGCAGAATTAAGTAATCGTTTAAAATCAAAGCTGTAGAGTTTCTTTAGAGACTGATTCCTACCTAGTGTTCTTGAAAACAAAAATGTTTGCAACAAACTTCCACTTTTGTACTGTATTAGTAGATTCTTACCTGGCGGTACCATCAATGTGTTTCATTAGAAGAACTCAGCACTATGGCAGCGGTGGCCTCTGACCCATTGTAGAGCAGACAAAATTAAGCAATTAATCACATCCTTCAAGATTCCAGGTTTCCTTTATGATGATGTATTTTCAGGTTTTATTCTATGTGGAACATACAGTATTCACTCTTTTCTACGATTAGTATAGACCAATCACAGACTCCTTCATCTCAGGATGCCTTTACATTCTTAGAAATTATTGAGGACCACAAAAGGCTTTGGTTTATGTGAGTTGCTATCATTTTCCATCTTAAAAATCAAAACTGAGAAATCTATTAAATACAAGAATACAAGCACATATTCTATTAGCTGTCAGAGATATGATGTCATCACATATCAGGTAGCGTCTAGAAAACTTCACTGTACCCTCTTGAGATAATGAGAGTGTAAAGGGCAAATAATGTCTAATATTATTGTGAAAATAGTTTGACCTTACAGACCTCTCATAAGTGTTTAGGAGACCACAGAAGTCCCTGGGCCACCCTTTGAGAACCACTGGCATAGAAATTTTAGTGCAGAACACACAACTCTTTTTGAGTTTTTGTGACCTTTTTGGTCAAACATCTACCAAAACATTTCTGACTCGCTCATACAAATTGTCATCTGGGCCAAACAGAGACTTACTCTGTAATCCAAAACTATGAGCCTTATATTTCTAATCCCACAACTCGAAATTATATATATTTGCTCTTGATGTGAATACTCAGGTTTAATATGTGAATCATTCCTTAGATAAGAACAGTATTTATGGTGAGTATGTGATAATTATTATGAATCTGAGATGAGATATTGACTACACAGTCAATATTTCACAAAACTATAATTCATAGTTATTGGAATCTCTATGTGGGTCTAGTTTCTGAAATCCTCAATAATGTCATTGGCTTTAGTTTCAACACATTAAGAAAAATGGATCAGAGTTAACTTGACTTTTTCTAGTTTTGAAAGTGTTTTTATTTTTATATTTTAACTTTTGGCATTCATGGTCCTTTGCATTTGCTTTCATTATCCAAATTGCATTTATACCAGTGCTTAGAGGATGGAATTAATGTCATTTTAAAATATTGATTTATTTTATTTGCTGTATAGAAAATGGGATGGTAAGTGTACAAAAACCATGAAACAGTTCTGTTATTTTCCTAGGACAAGTGAAAAAACATTTTCTAAAATTCAGGTGACAATAGAAAATAGGATCTATAACCAAAATAACCACAGAGTAGAAAAATGAAGCCATTTTATCAGCCACTGTAGTTCATGCCTTGGTGTGCAAAATAAATATAAATTTTAAACCACTTGAACTCACCTACTTTTTTATGCCACCAAAGTTCAGAAATAAGAAGGACTTTTCACAAGAGACTATAAAACTAAATGTCTAAGAACTGCAATCCTATTAGAGATTTTAAAGCATACAATTTATTTGGCTTTTCTATCAAGATGAGAATAATAGGTTAAGTTTAGGATAAGCATTCTGGAATTGACCATCAACATCATCACTATGGATATCTTTTAAATGTACATAAATGATTTTATGACCATAATACATAACTTACATTTCTTTTGCTTTATGCCCAGTTGAAAATATGAAGGATTTTTTGTGGATAGAAGTGCTTTCTTAGGTATAGAATTTATATATATGTGTATATATGCATATATATGCATATATATATATATGAGGGAATGTTCACGAAAATTACTTGCCACCATATATGTATACACACACACACACACACATATGTATATGGGGATGTATAAGTATGTATACATGCGTGTATATATGCTATGTGTGTACATATACTATGTATGTACACATATATATAGTGGTGTGTTACCTTCATTTGCATTGCCTACAAAGCCAGTCAGAATGTAGATAATTCTTCACTGTACACTGTTCATCTTTAGGAGATCAAGCACTCAGGCACCATCCTTTGAACATCACAAACCACAAGTCCTTTAAGATTTAGGCCAGATGAAGCCCTTATTTCTATGAAACGTTTAATCTAAGTCACACTTTTTGCCAGTGTAGAAGTTATGTTCATCACACAACCCATAAACCTTGCTGACCAAATGTTCTACATATACAGATATGTATCTGGACTGAAATTTTATATAATGTGTATAATATAAAATTATATCATATTATACATATATATATACACATAAAAATATAATATAATTTGTAGCAAGATATAACCTTTCTCTTTTGGCAGAGTTTCCCTCCATTTTTGCAAGAAATTCTAATACACTTCAAAGGCCACCTAGCATGCTGCCAGGAGAGGAGATGTGCTTTGGAATAAGAGTCCATTATTTCAACTCAATGAACATTTTATTATTTTTTAAGTGAATGAATGTGTTCAATGTTTCACATGTTTTCCTAATAGACCTCAAAATTTTTCAGCAGAACCTAAGGAAGCTGCTTTGAGAGAGGATGGTATGGTCCAAGAATAATATCCTACAATGCATATTTGTATCCAAAGTGGTTTATGCAGGTGTGAGCAAGTGGTGTTTGTAAAAATCCTGTTGAATAGACCACATTCTTTCAGTACACTAATTGCTGTTTAATTGGTGCCTCCAGAAAAGCTACTATTGGATGGCAATGATCAAATCATCCTCTCTCCCAATGTGTCCACATAGAAAGTTCTGTCAGGCCTCTTGTTATAAATTTAATGAAGATTGAGGGAATTCCTGCAGTACGGGTAGAAGAAATTGGTCTAGTTGAACTTTAGGCTCTGAAATTCTAGTATTTCAATTCCTTTTGAATCAAAGATTATCTTAATACCCAGCCCTTCCCTTCATTAAGTCATGAGTGCAGTGTTTCCTACATTCAAAGTGCAGTAGTAATTTGACATTTGAGGGATATACCGAGACTTTCAGAAATCACTAAGGTTTAAATGTGTAATTGTCACTATAGCTATTTGATTTTCTTCTCAAATCACTTTTCCACCAAATCACCTGATTTTGATGC
The DNA here is from genome assembly GCF_028858775.2 of Pan troglodytes. Taxonomy (NCBI): domain Eukaryota; kingdom Metazoa; phylum Chordata; class Mammalia; order Primates; family Hominidae; genus Pan; species Pan troglodytes. Next base: position 34,926,959 of record NC_072415.2, on the reverse strand, counting down.
ATATTTTTCATACCACAGTTTAACTGGTGCTTGAGTGTTATGGTCATATTGCTGAAGGAAAAATGAATTACTGCCTATGGGATGGGACGTATAAGACAACAATACAGCATTAAATTGTCACCATTGAGTGGCTTGCTGGGTCACTTGCTAACTTAGCTACTGGTCCTAAACTAGCTTCTCAGTGAGTATAACACAAAATCTGTCTCACATTATTAAATAATACGTGATGAGGCCTTTAGGAGTCCTTGTTAATAGTCAGAATTACAACTGCTATATTACATACTGCTATAGTCCCCATGCCATTATTAAGAAAATATACTTATTAAAAATATTTACAGGCCAGGCACAGTGGCTCATGCCTGTAATCCCAACACTTTGAGAGGCTGAGGCAGGCGGATCACTTGAGCCCAAGAGATTGAGACCAGCCTGGACAACATGGTGAAAGCCTCATCTCTACCAAAAAAAAAAAAAAAAAATTACCCAGGTTGAGGTGCCTGTGGTCCCAGGTACTCAGGAGGCTGAGGTGGGAGGATCACCTGAACCTGGGGAGGTTGAGGCTGCAGTGAGCCATGATTGTACCACTGCACTCCAGCCTGGGCGACAGAGAGAGAGAGAGACCTTGTCTCAAGAAAACAAACAAACAAACAAACAAAATATATATATATAAATATATAATTCCATCTTTTTAAATTCACCATGATGCCAGACGCTTCAAGACATACTTAAAATAATTAGACATATATTTACAATCTACTAGGAAAGAGAAGATAGGCAAAGAAATAGCTACTATATGAGGTGATATGTCATCAATTGTTATAAATCTTCCCAGAAAAGGTGTTTCTTCTCCAGCTGGGAGAATTGGGTGGGAGGCACCCCTGCTGGTTTGGATGGATGGTTATGGAATTCGGAGAACATAATAGACACTCACGGAACGTTGGCTCTGTGACCTTCTTGCTGCTTTCCTAGTGCTGACCTAAGTGAACAAAATCCAGATTCATCATTATTTGAAAACAAAATCTCTACCTCAGACATATCAGAACTTTCCTGAGTTCTCTGTTCTAGCTTACGAGAATAATTTTGCAATGAGTCATATCTGGACATGGTTTCATGTTAATCAGTTTCCAGGTAAAAATTCTTATTTTTAAACATTTGTCTTTTTCAAGTGATTAGGAGTCTTGGGCTTTGTTTTGGTTTTTAACCTCTAACTACAAAACTAAACATGTATACTTGCTTTCAGAAATGTATTCCAAACTAATACACTCCCCTGTCTTTCATCCAATTACGGAGGTGTGGCTAAGACAAACGGTTTTATTTTACCCCTTCATGAAAGACAAGGTAGAATCTGAGTGTAGTTTGGAAAAAAGTTTTAGTTTATTTTTTCATATTTTCCTCCAAGCGAGGCTGAAATCCTCTTTTGCAAACAAGAGGAATGAAAGGGTGTGTATTCACAGCACATCCAAAGGAAGTAACCCTCATCCTCGTTTTCTCACTTTTTCGTATTTTTCAAGGGCTTACTTTTTATTTCCTACAGAGCTTAATTTTTTTTTTTTTTTTTTTGAGACGGAGTCTTGCTCGCTCGCCCAGGCTGGAGTGCAATGGCACCATCTTGGCTCACTGCAACCTCCGCCTCCTAGGTTCAAGCAATTCTCCTGCCTTAGCCTCCCAAGTAACTGGGATTACAGGTTCACACTGCCACACCCAGCTAATTTTTTGTGTGTGTATTTTAGTAGAGATGGGGTTTCACCATGTTGCCCAGGCTGGTCTCAAACCCCTGAGCTCAGGCAATCCACCCGCCTTGGCCTCCCAAAGTGCTAGGATTACAGGCGTGAGCCACCACACCAGGCCAAAATTTCTTTTATTATCCCCACACAAAATATAAAATTCAAAACCCTGTTATGTCTTGCCTCTTATCATGTGTTCTTCTGCTGGGACCCCTGGGTTGGAAATATTTGCCCATCACCACATCTAGATCTGGCATATCCGTGTCCTATACTGATCAGTTTGGAGGAAAGCCAGTGTGGGGGATTGTAATTCCCACCCCTTCCTGGATGGTCTGGGCCTCATTCCTTTGCTCTTTACATCCTTAGATCCACTGTGCCCCTGTGTATCTCTTGTTCTTGGGGCTGAAATCGCAGCCCTTAAGCACATCACAAAGACTTCAAAATTCACAGGAGTATAAATTGTGTCAAATGAGCACGTGGTTCTGGAACTGGTCCATTTCATACATCACCTCATTTCTTTGCTTTGTGGGCCTGCAGGGCTTTGGAAGTAAATTGGTGCTACAGCAACTTCCACTTAATTTGCTCAGTGGTTAAATTGATCTATCTCTTTTATTTGATCGGATCTCCAGGAGCCGAATCATTTGCATTGATTTATTGATTGGTGCTATGTTTTCACCATTAGTTTTGATCACTTTCAGCTGTTAATATTGGATAATTCAATCAGGATTGATTGGCCTTACCATTGAAGGCAGAAAGTTAATCACATAGGACACAAACAGGACATGGCTAAGCTAACCTCAGTTTGTTATTCTCTCTCTCCGTTCCAACCCCCCATCATCTATGCAGTAGCAAAAAGACTAGAGTTTTTCTTAAGCAAAGGAGGGAAGTTGCAGTTGTATAGCATTCATAATGCGTCTAAAGTAAGATAGTTTTATTTGGCTTTTTAATAAAATTGCATCTAGAAATTAAGCAAGCATACAGAAAGATAAGCATGATTATCACAATGAACTCATTTGGACTAAATGAGTAAATGTATTTTCAATTACCTGTTTTGTACAATAAATGCCTAATCTGTGTGTGCATGCTTGGAGGCACAACCTGGGCTCACCTTTTTCTAAATTTGGCCCTTCCTGCTTCACCATGTGTCCTGGTAGTCAAATTTTCAAGAATCAAGTGGTTAATATGACTGAAGTAAGGGCAACAGAGGTAATTGCAATAAGCTGAAACCACTTTATTTGCATTTGAATTGTTTCTACAGCACCCCAGCTCAGTTTTTAAAAATTCTCCATCCATTAATTTCTTGATGTTCATATCGATGGCTGATTTTCGCTATTAAAAGAGGGAGCACCACCTCTTCATTCTAGGACTCGTTTCCTCCTCCAACAGCCCTGTTGTTAGCGAGCTGCCATTACATTATTTTTTTGTCTGGCCCAGAGTTGACGACAGATGGCCATCTCCGAACTGCCATCAGTGCGGGTTTATGGAGCATCCAGCCAGGGTGTACTGAAGAGCACTGTGGCCAGTTCTGCAGCCCCCTCCCTCCCACCCCCTGGAAATGTTCATCACCTCTGCCACATTCTGCTTTGGCTGGGCTCTGCTGGCCCTGCCATTTTCCATGTCGCCAAGACAGCCTGCTGCCATAGCACCAGAAGATCTGCCTCCATTAGGAAGGAAAGACTGCATGTGTGACTGTCTTGTAAAGACAGAGCTCTGTCTCAGCGCCTTTGTAGTCGGATCCTTTGGAGAAATCCAGAAATCCAAATTTCCAAAACATTCTGCAATCTAGAGAGGCACATGGAATTGCCACCTGTTTCTATTTTAGATGTTTGCACCACACATGGATCAGTTTCCTCACATTAGCAGAGACAAAGTGGCAAGAATAGACCCTTTATGTTTACAAACTTTCCTCTAACTATTGGGAAACACCACTTCCATATCCAGCTGTTGTGACAATTAGGGTAAGAAAGATAGTAATCATGGGCTTCCACTATAAATCCCCTGAAACGAGCAAAGAATCCATTCCAGCGTCTTCCTGATCCATCAATGTGGCGATCCCTCGGACAGCCGGGTGAAATGAGCTGCTGCTGTGCATTTGGAGAAAGATTGATAGGCTGCTCTTGATCGAGTTTGCTAAGGCCAGGCAGCTTCAGAGCCAAACGTGTATTTTAAGAGGAATTCACATTTGTATCCTTTATTGTTATATTTGCAACGAATCTACAGCTTGGAACAGGCTCTGCCCTGCAGCTATGAAGGAGTAAGTTCCCCTTATTGGAGAGAGAGAGTAGTGTTCTGTAAAAGCCTGAGATGTGGCGGCGAGATGAATAGTGCTTAAAAGCTGTGCTTGCGGTGCTGTCATTTAGAACAGCAACTCCGAGGCTTTAAACGGGAGTGAAGGGCAGGGTAAACGAGTCCTTTAATAGTGGTGAAATTTTAAACTGCCTAAAATAACAGGTCTCCTTCATTGATAACTTCATTGAATGAGTGAGTGGAAACTAACTGGCCAGGAACTGCTTTCCCATAGGAGGGCCAAGTTTGCAAAAGCGGGGCTTTTTCCTTGGGCCCCTCCATGTCTGGGAGGACAGCTTCTTTCCTGCGTGATCCCTGCCCCTGCCTTGATAGCAGCTCCTGGCTGGCAGGAGACCATCCTTCACTGGAAACCCAAAGCGCCCATAAAAGACTTCCTTTTTCACATTGCCAAAACTTAATTTTATAATTGTCTGACTTACACCACTGGGCACATCTGCTAAGCTTGTGTGCCTTCTAGACATAAAAAAGGCTACTGTGATACCATTAAATATCAGCAGTGTGCTTTGCTGTGCTTTGAGTTTATAAGGGTGAAAGGTGATTGTGCAGGAAAATGGAACAGTATATTTGCTGTGAGACAGGCACCAAGACTTCACTCCCATACTCAGTTATAATTCATGACAGTACTGGTGGGAAGCCCTTATCCCTCTGTGGAGTTAATGCATCTCCCCTGAAGCCTGCTGAGAGCACCCTGCGTCCCCCCCCACCATCTGTGCGCTCACTTCCTAGCTGTCTTCTCTCTTTCACTCTCTCTCTCTCTCTCTCTCTTACTTTTTCCTGAGATCTCTTGGTGTTAGTATAGTCAGACTGCTACTGAATTGTAAAACTGGTTCTCCAAAGCAGAATTGTCATTTAACTAGGGGAAGAGCTCGGGAGAATGTATTACAGCATTGTTTAATGTCTCATTTAGAAAATGTCGATTAGAAATTAGAGAAGCAGCAATGCCTTAAACCCGTCGCTGACTCTGAGAGCCGAGGCTGTGCTGCTAATCATCGATGAGTAAGAGGTACCCATGGCCTGAGCGTGGATGGAGGCCAGGGACACAAAACAAGGTGTGCATCACAACCCAAACTAACCAACCCTGTGCTGAACCTGAGTTCAGTGTCCTGGAAGTCGAACTTGAGTGAGACCAAGGTCCTGAGAACTGCTTGCCCACTCTGTCCATTGGCCTGGGCCAGCCAGTGGCATGAGCGCCAATCCAGACCCCACGCGCTGGCCCCGTCTGCCATGCGATGCCACCCACTCTGAGGACCAGAACTAATTGCCTTGGAGCTCCCCAAGTCTCAGTTCAAAATGATCAAACCCCTGGGTTGTACAGAACTTCACTTAAAAGAGCAGTGGTGATTTGTGCGATGCAAGCCACAGTCTAAAGCGAAAGAAGCCAAGATGGTCAAATTTGTTGCAGCCCAGAGCCGGCAGAGGGTCACAGAAATAGGTGGTTTGTTCCCACTCTGTCCTATCCCCTTGTGTTCTCTCCCACCTCCCCCGCCCTCTGCACTCCCACTTTCTGCTGGGAGCCCAGAAGGTGATGGGACATGCGGAGGGCGTGTGCTGAAACAAAGGATGAAACTGCACCTCGTTCATAGCCAACCCAAGATTAATTTGCAACATTTCATAGTATGTGTTCTTGCCATACTCCATTGTTAGTACTCCTTTTAAAAGATAAATCAAATCCGGGTCTGAAATACCAGTGTATGCATTTAACAGATGTGATGCCATAGGGGACCTACTGTGTTATAAGCTGCAGAAATGGCCTTTTTATGCCTTAGACTCCACTTATTCCAAAGGGGCTTTAGAACTGCAGCGGCGGGGTGAGAGGTCATGCATTAAGACAGCAGCACCCACGCATAATTCTGCCTCGCGTGTAATTGGCTCACGGTCTCATTCTGATGTTTGGGTGGCGTTAGTCACATCGTCTCGTTCATTCTCCAAAGGAAAAGTAGGGCAAGAATGGCCGTGTTCACTGTCCAGGTTTTCTTGGGTGAAAGATCACTTTGAGATGACACAGCTGAGTAGTCAGCCTGAAATCCTGGTTGGTATTTTATTAATTTTGCACCAAGATAAATCCTGAAATTCTGACAAACTCCATGACAGGTGAAATTCCTTCTTGCAGAATCTGCGCAGCAAGAGGCTGCTCATTTCGTTCTGTTCCGAGGCAGGCAACAGGAGGGCAGCTTTATAATCAGCCCTCAAAGGACCCCCAGCCGCCCCAGAGTCTCGGGCTGATTGAATAACTCCTGGGCCTCTTCCCCTAGGCCTCCATCAGCGGGGGTCCTGTGGAAAGCAATCTCCCGCAGACTGGCACTGAAGTGAGCTTTAAACCACCATTTTCTGCTCTCCAGAGGAGCCTGGAGTACTAAAAGATAGATGGACTGCAGATATTTTATGAGAAACTGTCAGAAGAAGAGCAGAGTAAATGTTTTTTTTTCTTCTTCTTCTTTGAGTCACACACTACATCACTGTTGAATTTCTCCCAGAATCTTTTACATTTCAAGTGAGAAATTAATTGGTTGCTAACCTTTAATTCCCCCCCTCCCTCTTCTTCGTTGTCTTCCTCTTTTTTTTCTTAAATATTCACACAGAGGCCCTCTGCTTAACCACAGTTGCAGAAAATCAGTACCATTTGCAATGAAATATTTATAATGACAGAATGAAAAATTGGATTCATTTTCTGGACTGTAGCCGAACAGTCTGCAACTTTGGTGCGGCATTGTTTAGCATCTCTCATTCCTCCCTTTCATTGGCGTCGTTTTCGGAAACATAACGCATGGACGTTCACCTATGCTTTGGAGGGATGCCTACCAAAACACAGAGCCTGTGTTTACGCTTAAAAAAAAAAAGAGAGGAGAAAGGCACATGTTTGTGTTGTGCTGCTATGTGGGGGGCACGCGGATGTGGCCCATAAAAAGGTAGAGAGGACCTGAACTCTGTCAAAAGGAAGGGCGTGCTTGCTCTGTAGGGAAGAGCTGGGAGAAGTTTATAAGGAATACAGGAGACAGTCTGGCCTGGACTTTGTAGCAGAGCACAAATAGCAATCAGCATGCCATCGTATCTTGGGGCAGATTTATAAGGGGAACGGGAAGGCAGAACAGAGGTGAGTAAATACACGTTGAATAACATAGCTCACGTTCTTTCTTCCCTTCAGTGTTTGCTGTGTAGGCTTTCCTTGCCATGTGACCCTTGTATTCAGAATTCAGAGCTGTCTCCTAACCCGGGCTGATGACTGCATTTTTTAAGAGATAAGAGACGAAAGGATTTTGCTAGGACAGCCCAGTGTTGTATTTTAAACAAGTCTGCCTCACAAGTGTGAGAGCCACAACAATACACTGACTCTTATTACAGGGCTGGGTAGGATTTGTAGCAAGTTGCCTAGGCAGTACATTTGGGTCTAGCAAATAAGTTTGTACTCACTACTCCACAGACAGGCCCAAAGAGCCTGCCTGTTTCTTCTCCCTCCGTTGGAATAGAACGAGGGATTTTACCCTATAAGGGGGCCATCCCAGCCTTCCATCCCAGGCCTCTGTGTTAACTTTTCTTTGTCCTTTTTGGAACACTGGGTTTAATTAGTTTTAGTGTTGTTTTATTTTGATGGTTTTTCAAAAGTGAAAATAGTTCAGGTAGATTCAAGCGTCAATACAAATAGCCTCAAATTCCAATATTGGAGGTTTCCTTCACTGAATTTGCATCACGCAATTGCCAACTCCACAAGATCAATAATCCATATTTTATTATATAATAAAGGCTGCCTGTAAGTGAATTGGCTCATTCATTCCATCTGATTAGCTCGATTGTATTCATGGAGAGAAAAAAGAATACAAACTTACCTTCACCAATATATTGCATTATTTGGATATAAAAAGCTTCCAGCACTATAAAACAATTGCATAGGGATAAGAGATAATTCATTTCAATATTTGTTTACTCTAAGAAGAATATGACTCCTATCATCCTGCAATTTTTGGTGACAACTTTAAGTTTCACATCCATTGCGTGGAACTGGTCTCCGGTCAGCCTGGTCTGAGCACCCTGTAACAGGTCTTTCTTCCAACCAACAGCAAGAATCCCACTCCAAAATTCTGAAAAACAACTGGGATAAACAGTCTTTTTCTTTTATAACCCTTGGAGAGATTCACCTTTTACTTACCCTAAGGCCATTTCCTCTTATTCATCCACGGATTACCATTTTCAAGGTTTTTGAACGCTCACTGTGTTCTCTGAAGCAAAATCTTAGCACAGATTTGTGCCCACTAAGGTGATGAGAAACACTGAGCAGGAAAGGAGTGGTTCATTACTGGGATCTCTCAAGATCATGATGCTTAGTTTAACTTGTGGGTGACACATACTTTCTCAGAGGCTTGGAGGTTTTATACAGGCTTCCAGATTTGTCGTTACATTGCATTCCAAAAAAAAATGATTTTGAGAAATATGCTGACAGTTCAGCATGAAATGATGTGTGTTCTGACACACACTGCATTGTAGCTTAGGAATCTAGCCTGAAGTAATTTTTCTGTAGCGTTTCTAGGACTCTGATTCAGGGGAGAAAAAGAAGTTCCCTTTAAAGCATATGTTTTAGGATGTGACAATAACTTTTCTCCTGCGCCGTGCGTGGATTCAGTAGACTGTTTCCACTTAACCCTTATTATTGTTTTCTTTCTTGAGTGCCAGGGTTAAGGAGAAGAAATTTTTTCTTCCATTAGTTTTTCAACAACTTAGGTGAGTCTGAAATATATACCCAAGTAAATGGGAACTGTAATAGTGGTGTGTTCAGAATCAATCTCCTCTGCAGACCAGGCAAGGAACATTGAATAGCGTTCATTTATGCACTGCCAGATGTATTTCTGCATGTGACTGGGCTCGCCAAACCGCTTTGAATGATTTTCAGTGTTATTAAGCAAACTCACAGGAGCAACAGGACTCGTGACAGAAGTAAAGAGCCCGGTGGCAGGAGTCATTGGTGAAGGAAAGTTGCACGGAAAGAGAAGCACCACAATGCAGACTCTATTTTAATATCTGAGCTAACAACTCTCTGGGAATATTTCTCTTCCTCTTGTCCAGCTCCTTCTGTGTTGTGGCTGGTTTGCATTTGTGTTTGAAGTGCCAGGCGGTTTAATGAAGTTATTCTTTTATAAATTTTGCAACACTGAAGCAAGCATGAGGGCTTTAAATTAGAATAAGTGCCACTTCTGTATGGCAGGTTCCTTTGAGGACTGATTAGAATGAGGCCTCCCGTTGCCTGGCCCTTTATGCATGGCAGTGTTGCTGTGTGTTCTTGTTTACGGCTCACCTTTGAATTTGCATGAGTTTGCACCATGCCTGCCGCCTGGCCCTCTGTTAGTCAGGACTGTCTTTCTTTCAGGATCATGTTAAATACTTCACTTTAAAGAGATTTTTAAAATTATATTGCTTTATTGTAATGAATTAAAATTAACTTGGAGTAGCAAATTATTTAAGGATGTGAGGGTTATAGATTACTCTCACCATAGCTACAGCACATCTCTGCGTGGAGGAATTAAAGGGTTCTCTTTCCAGTAGCTCTGTGCACCATAAGGGTTGAGGAAACTGTCCCACAGAGACCTAGAAGTAAAGCCAGAAAAGGTGCCCAGGAAGTGAGAGGAGAATGGGAACTTCAAGTGTGGGTTTCTGAAGCAAATAGAAGCTCTTCTTGGCAGGGTAGAGAGTGGGGGCAGCTCTGCCATTTTAAGACCTTAAAGAGTATAAGACAATGGGAAATCGTGGACAAGAAAGAATAAAAATATATCTTAAGAACAGGTTTAATAGAGAATAGGAAATGCACCCAACCATTCCTGACTTCTTTGTGCCTGTATGAACTTGCTAATAAACCGGGATGATTTTAGGGGGTGGGGAGGGATCGTTAAAGAAAGAGACCTGAAATTTTCAACAATACACAATAACGTACAGGGAAAAGAGAAAGAAAAGCAAGCACACAGGCAAAAAGAAAAAAGCACTAAACTTGAGTGTGAAATGTTTTCTCTTCTCCAAACTTGGGTTTTTAATTTAAAGTAGGGGATAACCAAACAGAATTGGGCCTGTGAAATACTTGCATTTTTAAAGGGCTTGCTTAGATCTTAAAACAAGAATTACTTGGGGCTCCTTCTAATTGCATTCTCCATGCAGGAATAAGTCCCCAGAGAGACAGAAAGATCAAAGGCAAACACCAGGAATTTTACCTGTAGAAGCAATGCATGTATGTAACTCTTTTTTTTGCCCTGCGCAACACTCGCTTAGGCGTGGAAATGGACATGCTCACAGGCGTATTCCCGTGCGTGTGCACACACGCACGCACACACGCGTGTGCACACACATGTGCACAGACATGCACACACACATGCACGCACACACACCTCTCAGGAGGTGGCTCATACTTAACACAGTTTATCTAAATTAATACATTGTCCTTTCACAGTTTTATTTTTATATATCTTTACCAAAGCATATGCCATAGTAGACAAGCTTTTTTTTTTTTTGCTTACGGTGGGGAAAGATGTTTTTCTGTTATTCTTAATGATTTATAACATGTTTGACTTACTCTTAATGTGAGTTTACCTCCTAGGGAGTGTGGCAGTGTTTTTAATAAAAGAAATAATACACTACAAGGAAGAGGCATTTCTTTTGCTTTTTGCCCAAGTTCAATAAACTATTTTTTGTAATTATTGGAATTTGGTTGAAGGGAATCCGTGTCCCTATCAAGTGGAAAAGCAGAAAGAGTCTTGGCTCCCTCCTTCTTCCTACAAAGGTTACCCTTTGAATATAAATTACAACGCCCTGTGCTTCTCCCATTCTAATCAGATGACCTTTTGAATCTGGTGGACCAGAGTTTAAATCCTAAGCCTGCCAGTCAGTTTTTAAATCAATGCCCTGCTCCACCATCTTTCAGTGTGTAACTAAATTTCAATGGATTTCAAACACGGAAGTGAAGTAAATGATGCCAGTGGAATCTTGCAGCTGACTGCAAAACAGCCAAACTTAACTCTGAGATCTTGACCAAGTGATATGATTATAGTTAATTTCGCTGACTAAATTCTCTTCAAAAACCTTCCAGGATTCAAAATCTAAGAGAAAAGGGAGGAGTTGGAATTTTGTAATGTTTGTAAGAGGACATTTCTGAGCAATTATCAATTTAAGCTTCCATTATTTGCTGCTAATTGGTACACAAGGCTGTTAAATATTTAGCAGAAGTTTGTTTAATTGCGTTTGACTGGGAAGGGGATGCTTGAATATAGCTTCAGCAGCAAGAGTTGGTTGTGTGCACCGAGAGCTGGCGGAGAGGAAATTTGTATTCGCCCAAGATGAACACATTACAATGTCAGACAAGCCTTCTTTTTTCTTCCTTCCAAAGATTTATTTATCTTTAAGGTATCTAAAATTAGAGCACGAAGAAGGGGCACTGTTCGTGGATGTAAAATTGGAAGGAGGTCATTCTTAACCTTGTTTACAGATGTTCTAGTTTAGAAAGCGCCAGTGTGATAAATTAAACATTACAGGGGAAAAAATTAAAGCTTAGCAACAACTGGCACATGGACACATCTGTCTGTGAAGCACTGACTTAATCCCTGAATATCTTATTAGACAGTATTGCCTATCAAAGCCTTCTGTCCCACAGTACGCTGGAATCCTGCAATTCCAGAATCTTGAGTGAAATCTTTACACTCTCCCTCTCACTGGTGCCGGCTTTATATAGTTTGATTTAAATTTTCTGCTGGTTTCTTGCATGGAAACAGACAGCTCAATTCATTGTTTTCTTTTAAAAATAAACATCGTACTCTTTACTATATTTCCCAGTGGCCATTTTGCTCTTTTTCGCCTGTTCTTCCCTTTCGGCACCTTTTCCCCCCACTCTCAATGTAGTACATAGTGCACGCTATTGTCAGTTGCAAAGAGGGAAATTTTCAAGCTTGTCAGGTATGCACAACAGATAGGGGTCAGCTTGCAACTACAATTTTACTACTGTTTTTAAGTTCTTAATGGAAAATGGGATTGTCACGATGTTAACATTTCCCACGTATGACGTCACAGCAGAATTTGTCCTTTGGAAGCTGGTGGACTAAAGGGCTTGTTTTATATCTCCAAAATGTTTAATTGTCAAAATACTAGGAATTGTTCTATGTTAGCAACTAGGACTTAGCATTATTTAAATAATTAGTCTTTGCTTAGTCTTCTGAAGACTCACATTAGACTAAGGTCAAACTGGGTATTCTTGGTACATGGTAACCGCCATGGGCTTTTCCAGCTCGTTTGATATTGCAGAAAATAGCAAAATGTGGTGAAAATAGGCCGTTTTTGAAGTGACTCCCTACCTCCCGGCACAGCCGGACATATCTGCAGCTCCACCAGATGCCTCAGCTCCTACACAGTTCCTGCCCTCTGCCCTCTGCCCCCCTGCCTTCTGCCCTCTGGTTCTCAGCTTTGCTGCTGCTCTTCCCTCTACTTCGGGGGCCATTCTCTCCCTTTTTACCTCTGCCTCCTCATCTCTCCCGCACCAGGCATGTGTGACTCCTCCAAGAACAAAGCCTCTGACATAAGGTGAAGGGCCCTTTCTCTGTGTCCTAGAGCACCCTGTCTCTCCAGATAGAAGGTTTGGGCTGTGGCAATGAGTGTCGTTTATCTGTACAGCTGGCCCAGCCGTGGGACTAACTCTAAGACCTTGAGTGTTGGCTTCTACCCTCTGGGACTTAATTTTCTCATCTATAAAATAAGATACTGGACCAGATGCTGCTGTGTACCACCCCCAACCCCCAGCTCTGAAACCAATTTTTTCTTTCTCTGCGGTATTACTTAGAGGTGTAGTTGATTCACCTGCCATTGAGTCTAGACCAACAAATTGAGGATGATGGCTCTGTAGTTCTTTCAAAGTAGATAGTTTTTTCCATTCCCCAAATACTGATTTCCAGAGTTTAATATTTGGGTACCTTTAAACATTATTAGATTGCAAATATCCCTAAAGCAGCATTGGTTGATTGCCACTAAAACGTACCATCTTTGTTCATCAATGGTGTATGGATGGTCTGGATAAGTCACTAAAAGAATGAACACTTCTGGAAATACTTGGTTCTTTACATAAACAATGCCATTATATATCTCGGAAGAATTCTTTCTACAGTTTCTGTATACTTGCCCATGTTCACCCATTGACTACGTTTTACTGCAGTACGGTATATATTTACTGCAGTACAGTCTCATGTGGTATATGTGTCCCTTTGCAGTTCTCTTTTTAAAATGGGGAAAATACCATCTTATAATGAAGACAAAGTAGCATACTCAAGCATGGTATAGCAAGCTCAATGTGTTTTCAATACAAAGTAAATTCAAAACAATTATATACCTTCCTTATGACCACCTGTTCCTGTGTCTGACCTCTAATTTAAACCTGTCAATAACAAGACAGGTCATTAACAAGACCTCCTCATTACAGCTATTTAACACACCTCATAGGCCACCATTTCTTCTTCCCCTTTAGATCAGTTCCTCCCTGCAAATTCTTCAAAACCCTTAAATTCAGAACCCTCCTTATTTCCCACCTTTCATTTATTCATGCACAAGTGTTTTTCAAACAGTATAAGGCAGTGTTCCTCAATATCTCCCTGGTGGGAGAGATGCTTCCCACCAAGAGATATGTGGCAGTGTCAGGGGACATTTCTGCTTGTCACAACTGGGAAGATGCCACTAGCATGTTGGCAGTCGTGGCTGAGGATGCTGCTAAACATCCTACAATACCCAGGACAACCCCCTGCAACAAAGAATTGTCCAGCGCCAAATGTCAGTAGTGCTGAGGTTGGGAAAACCTGCTTGTGTAAGGCAAGCCCCACTGGCCTTCTAAAATCTATTTTCAGGCTCCTCTCTGGAACCAAGCAAGTGAATGGGATGTGTTTTATGTAATGACTGAGAAATGGTGTACTGGATAGTCTTCTAGGTTGCTTTGGATGAGATGGATGAACTTTATACTATAGGTACATGGTCTAGTGTTTGGAACATAAACTCATCAACATGCTTGTCCTCATCCTTCAGGATTATCTCAGATCACCCTTTTTCTGGACGTAGTTAGCACAAATGTCCAGAGAACAACAAGAAAAATGTCCTTCAGTGAGGTTTATTAGAATGCGAAATTGTTTCCTATGGGAGGTATGATAGCAACTTCATTGCCAGAATCATTCAAAACTGGCCTAGTGTGTAAACTTTATCAGACAATTATGTTCCTACAAGGGGACAAACCAAATGCCCTAATAGTCCTTTTCCTTCTTTAATATCTTGTATTCTTCTGATCGCTTCTGATGATGCCATTTCACCTTTTGCTTTAATATAGCTTAGTGTCATCCAGAAAATGCTTTGAGATGTCAGACCAAGCCCATGTGAACTGTTAAATGTCAAAAGAAAATGCATCACTGTCTCTGTAAGTTCATGGTGATGACATTACCATATGAAAAAATAAAAAGGGAAATTCTGTCAGTGCAAACATGATCATAAATGCAACATTCATGGCATTAAAGAGAGGGGCAAAAGCATACATGACAATTTGGAAATGCCATTGCTGTGTCATAATAAAAGAGTAGAACTTCATTCTAGCAGATTCTACAAATGTAAAGATTATGAGTCAACTTCCCTGGCTATGAAAAAAATCCACTATGCATATGTCTTTTCGATTCTCATAGCACTTAGGGAAAATACTGTATATTTGTCCTTTAAAAAATATGCATTGAACTATAGCATAGCTCACAAAAATGCAATATCCACAGATATGGTCCTGATGTTTACCTGGTAAGGTCCATAAAAACACAATTACCCCAGATTTCCTCAGCCAGGAATTATATAGTTGTGGGCAGTAGAAACTTTGGGGTGGGCAAAGTAGGGTACTTGAGGGTGATTTTGGTCTTCAGTGTAATTTTTAGAACATTCCTAATGGTACTCCCAGAGCCGTAGCAATTTACTTTTAATCAGTTGAAAATTATGAGTACTTTTGTAATTGTGTGGACTTTGAAAATGTTAATTTATTAACATTCACATCCTGTTAACCTTATTAAGATGCTTAAAGATCACCCTTTGCCATTGTGACTATTTTTTCTCTTAACGTTCAGGGGAAATAACCCAGGATCCTGTCATCATTAGCTGTATACACTTTTAAAACTATTTTACTAGCATAAGAAGTTGGGAATGAAAAGAAGAGAGGGTGGAAATGTAAAAATCTTGATTAGAAAGTATAATTTAATAGAACATGTATTGAACCAAATGTATTGATTAATGTAGAAGATATAGTACTTATATTGATTCGAACCAGAGATTTAGTACTAAAAGCTCTAAGCCAAAAAGCTGTTGCAGATTGCTACAAAAGTCAGTTTAATGCTGTCCTTGAGAATGCCTTCACAAAGAAATTCTTCTAATGTTTGAGGACTAGGTAGAATGCGGTATATGTCAGTCTGATCCCGGAGGGTTTTATTTTGTACTCTAATAGCTGTTACGAGCCTACATTATATCCAAGGAGTAATTTTCCTTAGGGGTGCCCAGCTCGCTTTGTGTCAATATTCTAGCATTTTAAGTCACGTACAGTATATGCTTCTGGGAACGGGGAAGGAGCCAGCCAGACTCATAATGGTCTGCATTCATTAATAAAGGCAGAAGCTTCTGTCCCTCCATTGCCCACTACAGGGATGCCTCTTTGGCCTTCAGGGACCCGTACAGACACATTTAAAGGAAGCTTTATTTTGAGTGGGCAGGAGATGAAATGTAGGACTTGCAGGCATTTCCTAAGTCAGCTATATGCCCGAGCACAGGGGTGACCTTAATGGGTCAAAGAAGAATGCAGGTCAAAAGACTTATTATCCAGCCTGTTGGAAACCAATTGCTTTTGTTTAAAAAAATAAAATAAAAAATGAAAAAAAGCAATAGTGCTTAAAGGTGGACGGTAATGTAGAATTCTGTTTGCAGCCTGTAACTGCACGGCTGTATGTGAACTAGAATATACTTCCAGAAAAATAAGAGCATACCGATTATCCTCAGTGTTTATGGATAAAGGTCCAACCCAAGTGATAAAAGGAAGGGTAATATAATTAGTTAATCAGTGATGATTGATTACGGATGTTTGTGTTCTTCAACTAAAGAAAAAACAACACGCTGCCATGGTGCTGTCACCATCTGTTGAAAGAAACAGCCACATTTAATCTTTATATTTCTTTATTTCTTCCCGCCTTGCATTGTTTCTGAGCCACAATTGCCTACTATTTCATCTAGTTAGAAAACATCTCATTTAAATTAAATACAACTGCAGTTTAAATTCGGGTTTCTAATGGCATAGTGAATTAGTGGTGGAAAGCTTGTTATTTTTTTTCATTCCTTTTTAAAATAGCATGCTGGCTCTTTTACTTAGTTTTAAAAGCTTGTCAGAATTTGTTTGAAACAAAAGGCTATAAATAAACAAGTCATGGTAAAAATGATTAACATCTTTGAATCAACAGATTTCACAAAACTTCCATTCAAATGCCATTTTTGTTTTTATGACCACTGATATGTAACATTTTGCCGATGCCAACAGAGTGTTACAAAGCACAGACGAGACATGGTCTCTGCCAAAGAATTAGAAAAGTGAAGGCCATCTCTGAGCATAAGTTTTGGGGTTGGGAATTTAATTTTTCAACTCTAGGAAGATAGGTTCCCCCTGGCTTTCCTCCAAAGCTGAATTTCATCATTGATGTAGGTGCAAAAATTCAAATTTACATCAAGATTGCAGGAAAATGGAATGTCTTTAGCCAAGGTGAACAGTTTCAAAGGATCATGGATTTTTATTTTTACTTAAAAATATTTTTCTTGGATTGCATTTTAAATAGGATTAAACTGTTTGACCAGCAAATGTGGTCAGCTCTCAGAAAAAAAGGAGGCTGAATTAATCATTTGTTAGAGTGCCAAGCCCAAAATGAGAATTCCAGTCTTGTAAAATGAAAGGCATCTCATATTTAAAAAGAAATACATAGTGCTAGAAGGGAATTTTTAAGGCCCTCGTCTGTTTTTTAGCTTTCTAAGTTTAATTTCACATTTATAGAGAAAAAAAATACATACAGCACACTCCTTCCAAATGGGGCCCTTTACAGTAAAGAAAGTGTTTTTGAAACCTCGCTATTAAGGTATCATACCTAGATGGATCTTCTTTTCAGCTTTAAGGTATGTTGTGGATTTGATTTTTTTTTAACACAAACCCCCCTCGTGTAAAACAACTGTTCATAACTGGGATTAATGGTTTGCAATTTTCAGTTACTTAGATATGGGGTCTCCAGGAGATGGCTTTTTGCAGAGTAGAATATGGCTCTCTGTGGGATTACAGAAGTTTTCTTCTCTTCCTACTTCCTTTTCTGTCTTCACCCCCCACCTCCACCAATGTTGCACTGATGTTCTTCTCAATTATGTAAAACACTTTCCCTTCATTGGAACAGATATTTTTTCTCATAACCTGTCATTGCATTAAAGTACTTTAGGGACTGTGAATTGCTGTGTAAAATTGGTGAGATTACCCACTGCTTTGTTCTAGTGTAGTGGTTTCCTCTGGACCTAAAGAGCTGAAAACTCTTGCACAGAGAGAAGGCTGCTTGTGGATGGCCTGGCAGCATTTTTCTGCTTTCTGCTCATATGCATTTGTGTCCTTGCTGTCTCAGGACTGGTTCTGTGGTGTGGCAAGTAGCCAGGGGGAGAGCAAACTGGGCCTCAGAGCCTACCCTCTCTTTGCTTGGCGCTTCTGCTGTCTACTTTTTTATCCTTCCCACTTGCCTCTTGTCTCCCTTTCTAAAAAAATAATGTCTATGAGCATCAGAAAACACAAAAAACACTGAGTGCTCCCATGAAGCTCTATTCAGAGAATCTTTAGTCGAGACCAGAGACTAGGACTTCGCGTCTGTTCTCACCAACACCTAAAAGCCAATCGAATAAACCATGGCTCAGATATTCCATTCCTTCCCCCAGAGAATGAAATGAGGCCATTTGTATTTCCAGTGGACTTGAAATACTGCGTGGGGGAGGAGAACAGACACATCCCCCGGATCCTCAAAGGTGGCAAAGGCAAGCCCTTGAGGATGGAGCAGAATCCCATGGCGGGGTTGTTTCCAACACAAGTATATCCATTGCCCAAGAAGCTCTAGGAACGTGCTGCCTTCCACCATGAGCATCACTGCCAATGGTGGACAGCCAGGCCTGGGGACACCCTGCCATAGCACTCTGTTGGGCTGGAGCAAAAAAGGGAAACCAAACAAAATGAGAATAAGAGATCTCCGTGGTCTGCAGGCATCTCCACACCAAGAGGACTTCCTGCCCTTACATTTCTCATGCCAGATTTCTTAGGTTGATACTACTTACATTGGGTTGCTTTATTTTTGAATTTCACAAGCCATACCCTTGCCCTTCTCACAAGTGATTTATATTCCTCTCTCTTATATGCAAAACATAACTCCTTTATGAAACAACTTCAGTCTGTTGTAGTAAGTGATGTATGTGTATTTGTTCATGTCCTTGCACCTCTGAAGAGACTTGTATGGCTTTGATTGAGGATGAAAGCATACAACACACAACCATTGCCAACTGTTATGGGCAGTTTGTTTTGGGTTCTTGTAGCATCTTGATATGAGCACATACAAAAACACCAGGAAAATTGCACTGTGTACTCTTTTACTAACCCCTAGAATCCAATCACATGTGGAGTGTCCATCATAAGCACTTAAACATTTGAAAATAATGTAATTAAACTGTTTTTTTTTTTTTTTGATTTGGTAAGAAGAAAAAAACACCCATCTTTCTGTCAGAGTCCTATCATTTAGGTAAATACAGGTTGAGTATTCCTTTTTTAAAATGCTTGGGACCAGAAGTGTCTTCGATTTCAGATTTTGGCATATTTGCATATACATAATGAGATGTCTTGGGGATGCAACCCAAGTCTAAACACAAAATTCATTTATATTTCTTATATACCTTATACACATAGCCCAAAGGTCATTTTACACAATATTTTCAATAATTTTGTGCATGAAACAAAGTTTCAGTACATTGAATCAGCAGAAAGCAAAGGTGTCACTAGCTTAGTCACCTATATTCCATCATGTCAGTGCTCAAAAATTTCAGATTTTGGAGTATTTGGATTTTGGATTTTCCCATTTGGAGGTGCTCGATCTGTATTATCGTATCTTCTTGTACTTATTTGGTCATTGTTTTTGGACTTTTTAAAAATAAAAAACCTTTCTATAAACTTGACTCTGAGATAGCAAAAGGTATAAGAAGGCTTAGATGTGGTGTATTTTGAGTAATCAAACTTTTATTGTTTATAACCTTTCCGAACAGAATTATGTTGATTTTTAAGAAAATAGCAAAGTTTTTCGGTCTCATTAGTACTTTTATTACCCTTTCTGTCTACATATCGGTGACAAGTACTTTTCAGAAGTATTAAAAATCAATATACAGATAAAAGAGCTGGCATAAAAACAATTTGCTATTTCCTGTATTCACTCTGAGGCTGGGACTATTAAGATATGTTTTAAATAAGGGAGAGTGAAATACTGGTCTGCATCATGATTTGTCATCCATCTTTTTCAAAAATGAGCTAAATTTGAAATGGAACAAGGAAGACCTAAGTCCTCTTCACAAGGCTTCCAGCCCCCCGCCAACTTCTGCACCCAGCCCCAATTGGTTCTCAGCTGAACCTCTGGTCATTCAGCCTGTATTCAGGGAGCAGGCAGTTTGCTAGTTGCTGTAAAGGATGAAGAGATAACAAACATCTCTAAGATGAATCCCTCTGCTTAAAATACTCCAATGGCTCCCTTAACCTACAAGACAGTCTCAGCTCTTTAGCAAGGTAGATAAGACAGCTCATATTCTTGCCCCAAACCAGCTCCATCTTCATGTCTCGTGAGTACTGTTGATTCAGAACACTCCAGAAGAATTCAACCAATCTAAACAAGTTGCAGGTCTGCAAACGTACCTTGCATATTCCTGTTTCATTGCCCTGACCCATGTGGGTCCCTTGGCCTAGAGTGCCCTCTCTGTACTCTCTGCTCATGTCTCCGGCTGTCAGTGTGCTAGATCCACTTGGAACCATTCCCCAATGGCTAGGCAGGTTTAGGTGTATCCGTGACATTTCTGTGTTCTTTTCTAATAGACTGCTTGCCATCTTGCTTTACTTTTATGTACCCGCATGACCTTCTTTAGACTGTGAGCACTTTGAAGGCATGAAGGCAAGGACCATGCCCTTCCTCTCCAGTAGCCCTTGCCTTGCCAGCCAGTCACTGAGATAGCCAAACCCTCTTTCCTGAGCACTGCAGCACTATGGCATGTGCCAGGTGCTGATGTACGTTTTCAATAGATGCTTGTAGATGAATGAATAAATGAATGAACATCGGAATTATTGGCATGAGTGAGAGCCAGGCCTACAAATAATCATGAGACAAGACCTAAGATGCATCCTATGTAAGCAGTATAAAGTGCAGCAGGAAATCAGAGAAGGGAGAGATCAGTGTTAGATGGGGTGAGGATGGAAGTGGTGATATTTTGAGCTGGGCCCCAAGGTTGTAATACAAAGGGATTGGGGTCAGGGGATACAAGTGAGTAGTGAGAGAACATGGCTCCAGGAAAGCACAGAGGAGGAGAGTGGAGATCAGGTCATCTCCAGGCTTATGCTCCAGGCAAATATCCTGCAGATCTGTGACCATCATCCAGGCCTGGTTCCTGGCGAGCCAGGTTATCTCTTCATCCTTTACAGCAACTAGCAAACTGCCTGCTCCCTGAATACAGGCTGAATGACCAGAGGTTCAGCTCAACTTTCCCACCCGGCGTCCACCCTCAGGGCATGGCTGGTGGTCCTGAGTTGCCCAGCAATCCCAGTTACCCTCTCACAATTTGGAAAGAGTGTTCACTCAGAAAGGGGACATGCTAGCATAGATGAGCAGGGACCACCAATATACAGCACAGGCTGTGTCAGCTGAGAAAGAGCATCCGGGGACAAGGGGAGACCTGGCGGGCTACTGTAATCTGCTCCTGAGCCACGGTATGACCACAGCCCAAAGCCCACCCTCAGGAGGGGGGCTGCTCCCACTGTCCATCATCAGCCAGCTAACTCTTGCATTTCATACCCATATTCAGGGGCAGATAGAGCCCCTGTTGTCAAGATGTTACAGTCTCAGAGGGATTGGAACAGAGGCATATGTAACCAATGGAAATCACGCACAGATCCATAAAACTGTTAAAACGGTGCTACCTGCTCCTTGAACACTGGGTCGTATCTTAATAAGAAGAGATGATGGATGGCGGGAGGGTATTATAGAAAGGCATGGCAGAGGTGGAGAAAAGGCAAGGTGCCAGCCAGCCATCTCACATTAAGGAGGCTTCTGCCCTGGCCTCTCCTTCCAGGCCCTCATGGGTGACAGCAGGTTCAGAAGATCTCTGGGTCTGTTTCCCCCTGGGGAAGAAGCATTAGATTTTTTTTAACATTAGAGGGCACCCATGAGCACTATTCATCAGAGGGCAGAAACTCATTGTTCTGTTCAAGTCATTATGAATTAATTACATGTATATATGCTTGGTCTGATGAAAATGAAATCACTGAAGTTTGTTTTCCCTCTCTTCTCTTTTTTTTTTTTTTTTTTTTTTTTGTTATTTACAGAATCATACAATGACCCAACACAGCAGTTAGTGCAAGTACAGTCTCTCAAGGAGAATTGCTTTTGTGGCACAAAAAGGGAACATGTTTTACTCTTTGCACGAAACTTTCATTGTTAATGTATATTATTCAGAAACATTGTATTGTACCATAAAACTTGTATTATCAAACTGTTGGATGTTCATGTGTTTGAACTTTTGCGCACCGGATAGACCCCTTGTATATAAAGTGTTGCACATGTATTATGTCGTCTGATACTAAAATGGTCTTATAAAGACAAGTGGACTTGGGCCCTATTCAGGCAAGATTAAAAAAAAAAGACTATGACCAAAATGGCTTAAGATAAAGTATTTTTAAGGAAGAAAGATTAAAAACAACTGTTATACATGAGACTATGGTTGGACTTCCTTTTCTTTACACTTAAGCCTAGAATTTCTCTTTTGGTATATCAGCGCTTAAATCCAAGACTATTTTTTATTGCTGAAGATTCTTGCAAACCATGAAGAGATGTTCTCACAGAACAGAACCCCACAGCTGGATAAGGCCCGTATATATATATTTGTAAGCCTTGCAATGTGACAGGTAGCATCACTATATATGCAATAGTTGTTATGTAGACTGTCAAAGAATTTTTTTTTCCCTGGATACATTTGAAGCTTTGAGTGTTCAAGGTTTTCCTTAATGATTTCACGCAGCCAAATTCTTGAATCAGTTGAACTAACCTGTATGTTACTGTTATTAATGTTTACTCTGCAGTCTGAACCTGGAGATTACTGGAATTGTTTTCCAAGAGGAAATAAATTCAGTTTACCATTAGGTATGAGTGTATTTGTGTGTTTTCTTTCTCTAGTTACTACACCATTAAAAAAAATCTAATTGCCTGCACCCTTGGATATGAAATCTGCTCTTGAGCATATCACAGGCATTACCTCAATCATATTTAACCTTTTCACACTGGGCCAAATGCATCTGGAAGGATATTCATCACTCTTCATAGGGAAGGAATCAGACACAGTATCCTTCTACTCTGTTACATACTAACAGGTCACATTGTACTTGAGGATTCTGACATCACAGATGGATGTGATGGCTGTTTTCTGCATAATTTGCAGCCCAATTCATGTCATGCTGTGCAAATCTGAACTCAAAGTAGATGGCTGCAATTTGAGAGGCAGTTTGGCTTATGTGTACTTAAGAAGCAGCATTGTTCATTCAGAAGACAAAGCACAGAGCAAGGAGTCAGATGGTTGGTAGTTGTAGTTCTGGCACTGCCTCCCGATGGGAGTTCCTTTACCTCCCAGCCTTGGTTCCTCCAGCCCGGGAAGGTAACAGAACCTGGTCATCAGCCTTCACCCAGGCATGGGGCATCTCTGGAAGGTTGCCTCCACTACAGCCTGCCATCCAACGGTGAATAAGTAAGAGCTCTAATTTCAGGGCTTCTTTTTGTTTTTTGAAAGAAGAAAAGAATTGCTATGTGTAACGTGAACCCTGATATTCACGTTTAGTCAAAATTGGTAAGTAAAGACCTGGTATTCATGGGCAACCTTCATGCAAACTATGCTGAAAATATTTAAGCCACTGTGAGTCTTTTGACCTCTTCTAAGCTCTGAGATCTTTGAACCTTAAACAAACAAGAATCCTCACAGCACTTTTTTGGTGGGGAACTAAAAGCAGGGACCAGTTGACTTTGTTGTGACCACGTGTCACCAGGAGAACCATTGATGAAACCAAGATTACCAGCACCACAGTTAATCCCCATCCCATGGTTCTCGAGCCTTAACCTGTTCCAGGATCACCTAGAGAGCTTGGTACATCCTGGGGTGCTGGGCCCAACTCCCAGAGCTGCTGATTCAGTCGGCCTGGGGTGGGGCTCAAAACTGCCTAAGGAGTTCCCAGGTGATGCTGGTATTGCTGGTATGGGGACCACACGTTGAGAACCACTACCCTACCATATTTCCAAATTAGTTGAATACATTAAACATAAGCAATCAAGTGGAGTGGTGGCAAATTACCCTATTATGTTAGCAATATAAAAACAGTTTGGTCAAATTTTAAGATTATTCAGAAACAAGTATTTTATAGTGATTAAAGTATGTGTGCTCACCAGAATGTTGTGTGTGTGTGTGTGCGTGTGTGCAGATGGTTCCCAACTTACAATGGTTCAGCTTACAGTTTTGTTTTGGTTTTTTGTTTTTTTTTTTTTTTTTTTTTTTGAGATGGAGTCTCGCATTGTCACCCGGGTTGGAGTGCAGTGGCACGATCTCGGCTCACTGCAACCACCGCCTCCTGGCTTCAAGCGATTCTCCTGCCTCAGCCTCCCAAGTAGCTGGGATTACAGGCGCCCACCATGCCCAGCTAATTTTTTGTATTTTTAGTACAGACGGGGTTTCACTATGTTGGCGAAGCTGGTTTCAAACTCGTGACCACGTGATCCACCCGCCTCAGCCTCCCAAAGTGCTGGGATTACAGGCGTGAGCCACTGCGCCTGGCCCAGCTTACTTTATCACGGTGCAAAAGTAATACACATTCAGTAGCTCCTCAAGTTACAATGGGGTTACATCCGGCTAAATCCATCATAAGTTGGCGAACATCTGTATTCAGCTTCATAATGCTAGGAAAACCTGCATCTATACATTTCACAATGGATTGCCAGCACGCTATTTAATTAAAAAGCTTTTTCACCAGCTACATAAATAATGAAGTATGCTGAGAATATGCAAGTACATCTATAATTAAAATACTCAGCTATATTTTTTAAAAATTAAGATCTCTGGTCCATTCAGGATTTTGCATTTAGAATGAAATAGTCATGCTTAGTAATGATTTTTTTAAAAGCTTTAAAATGTCTGATTATTAATGAGTGAGTTATATTTTACTAAAGGTAAGCTGCTCTGTATTTACAGAAAGCAGGTAATGTGTCAACCCAGGGATGTATCCCAAGATGCCTTTAACAACATTTCCTCTCAGAGACTTCCCTGACTCTAGTATAAACACCAGGAGTTGGAATTCTTAGGACGCATCAGAGACTGTGTTCACCATTCTCCCTAGAAGCCTCCACACGACTGGGCATCGGGCTCCTTCAGCACAGACACAGTTCAGCCTCTTTCCATACAAAGCCAAGAGGCTGCAGGAGTTGACCATTATTTGCTCCATAAAACTGGTTGATCCTCCAGTAATTAGGAGGTAGTTCCTACTTAGCAGGTACTTCCTCCTTAAAACCAACCGTTCTTTGGGTCATAAATGCTGAACAGTGCTTGGAGCAGTCATTCCCCTCATTGGCTTGTTACCTTGTTGATATTTACATCCTAACTCCTTCCCTAAGGATATAAAAAAGCAACTTAAAGATGAACAAAACATTAATAGGAAAATCAGCATCATGTGAAGTCAGAGGGGAGAAAATACACTACAGTAGTTGCCTTGTTTTATGCTTCAGTTTCGATTTTGAGTGCGTTTTAGCATTGACTTGGAGCTTCCTGGTAGTAAAGGGGGGAAAACATCCAGAAAGGAAGGAATATATCAGTTCCTCAAGAGAGAAAATGCTTCCCTAGCACTTAATTCCAAAAGAAATTTCTCCAAGGCCTTATAGATGGGTAGGGGACCAATATAATAGCCACTATTCCTGACCATAATTTTATTACTTAATACAGTGTTTTCTTATCTGGAGAAATGCTACTGCATCTATGGGTACAACCGAATATGCTGCTAAACTCAATACACAGGACAGGTCCGCACAACAATGAATTATCTGGCCCGAAATGTCAATAGTACAGAGGTTGAGAAATTGCTGTAATGTAAAGTTGTACATGATTTGCAATGGCCCAAACTTCTTTACATTGGAACGACCTGGGGAACTTTGAAAACATCCATTGCCTGAGTCCCACCCCAGAGATCCTGACTTAATTGGTCTCAAGCAGGGGTCGCCAATCCCAGGACCACAGACCATTATGGGTCTGTGTGGCCTGTTAGGAACCAGGCTACACAGCAGGAAGTGAGTGGCAGGCAAGGGAGCAGAGCCAAGCTTCATCTGTATTTACAGCCACTCCCCATCACTCACATGACCGCCTGAGCTCCGCCTCCTGTCAGATCAGTGGCAGCCTTAGATTCTCATAGGAGCACAAACCCTATACCGTGCATGCAAGGGATCTAGGTTGAGAGCTCCTTATAAGAATCAAATGCCTGATGATTTGCCATTGTCTCCCATCACCCCCAGATGGGACCATCTAGTTTCAGGAAAACAAGCTCAGGCCTCCTACTGATTTTTTTTATTATGGTGAGTTGTATAATTATTTCATTATATATTACAATGTAATAATAATAAAGTACACAATAAATGTAAAGCACTTGAATCATCCCAAAACCATCCACCGGTGACCCTGGTCCATGGAAAAGTTGTCTTCCACGAAACCAGTCCCTGGTGCCAAAAAGTTGAAGACCACTGGTCTAGAGCACAACTTCGACATCAGAAACTCCTCAGCTGATTCTAAGGGGGCCAAGTTTGAGAACCACTGGGTTCTGTAGCTGACGTTCTCAGGTGAGTGTACCTGACTCAAGACTAGAAATTAGACAAGAACGTTCAAGGAGTAGAGAAGTGGTGTGGGCCTTAGTCTCTTCCCTCAACATTGATTTTTGCAACGGGGCATTTCATGATTATTTTAACCCTGAAGTAACATAATAACCAATAGCAAGTCTGTGAAGAGGGAGAAAGGAAGAAATGACCCAGAATCCCATCACCCTTACACCTGGTCCAGGGATTATAGACTCAGCAAGTGAGAAAACTGGCGCAGGGGCCTCTAGCAAACTGGAGAGCAAATGCCCCCTCCTCTGCCCCACTGTTGCCTGCAGGGAAACAGACTCCCAGTGCCAGATTGCCCCGTGCCTTCCGAGGAGCCAGCAATCCGGGTGGCTACATGCTATGTTCCAATTTCCAAATGTTGGCAACCTATTCCATTTTTTTTTAATTCGAACTCTGCTGGCCCCCACTGTGTCGGCCATATGAGACACACTTTCAGGCCAGGCTTGAATCTTGGATTGCCAGTTTTGACCTCTGGCATCAACTGTTTTTTGTTTTTTTGTTTTTTTTTTTTTTTGTTTTTTTGTTTTTTTCTGATTCTCATTCCAGCCCATTTTAAATGTTTGTTTTGAAAGCACGATATGACTTTTGTATATAAAAGTTCAAATCGTGCTTTGTTTTCAATTAGCATTATGTGCAGTTTTGAAGCTGCTCTGTGACCTTCATATTCACATTGCTTAATGCTGAACTGAGTAATCCAGTGAATGGATGTGTTCTATATGAGGCTGCCCCTATTTCTGGATCTTCAGATTTCAGACAGATTTTGGGGACCGATAAAGGATAACAAATGATAGAAAGTTAATATTCTCTGATGCAAGTCAGATAATGCTAAATTCTGTGTTGTGAATGGGGGCCAGATTAATACGCTTTAGAAATCATGTAAATGGGTGACAAGGTTGACATTCTACTTGGAAAACTGACAAGCATAACCAGTGTTCCAGCCACAATGGAAGGTCACAGCACCAGAGACCCTCTAGGGACCCCCACAGGCTGGGCTAGGCTTCCCAGAGCAGCTCTGGGTCAGTTCCAGAACATGGACAAGGACTCCAGTGAACCCTCAAGTTCTGCTCTATAGAGCATGGCAGCCTGACTTTGTGTCTGTTTGTGCCTGTTGGGGTGCAACACTGCAGAACTCTTGAGAAAGGAAGCCTGGAAATCCAGATCCCATTATAGAGCACCTGCAAATGCTTCTCCATTTAACTTCAGCAGGCCAGAGACACTTACCATCTCCCTTGTGTGGAGGAAGCGCCTACCAAAGACACTGAAAACTGGAGTTCAAGAAAGAGGGATGATTTAGGCTAAAATAGGCCAGCATGGGTTCCTGGCAGAGTCCCAAAGCTCAGGTCTGGTTGGCACTGCATTCCTGGGTGAGTGCCCCCTGAGACTGCGGAGTAGCCTCAACCATCTCTGCCAGATTCCTCTGTAATGAAGTCAGCTGTCAACTCCTTGGGGGGAAAAGCACAGAGCCCCTTTATTTCCAAGCAGGTGTTGCAGCATATTAAAGGTTGAATTCCATCTTGTGCTCACATCCTGAATGAGCCAGTTTGCAGGCAAGCTCAGTTCTTTCTGCAAAGAGGGAAACTTGGCAATGGTGGAGGCTGAGTACTTAAATGGCAATCAACTTCTGGCTCATATCAATTAATTCCTTCATGGACTTCTGCCTAAGTATAGCATCTTGAATTCCCAGCTGCGGCGGCTATGAAAAACAGCCCAAACAACACACGCCACCATCTCAGGGAGGGCGCACCGGCGGAATGACGGGTGATGCTATCTCAGGGCAACCGCGGATGTTGATTTCGGGCTCTCTCTTTGTTTACCTGCAGAATACGGAGAAGAACATACACTCATTTCTCAGTGTGGGAAATTCTGCAAGAAAACGTCAACTAAGTCTAAGAAAAAATCCCTCTGAGGGGAATCACCTCTTTTTGGCTTTAAAATGCCTAGATCCAAAGTAACGGTGAGATGTGGGAGCAGAATGCAGGATAGAAAATCAGAGGATGGCTTTATTGTGAGCAATATCTTCTCAGAAACTGGAAAGCCCCATTCCAAAATGACCTTCATCCCAAGGAACCTACCAGAGTCCTGTCCATCTCTGTTCCATGAACAAGGGGCTCTTGCTCAAGGGCTGCAGACAGACTGAGGGTGATGCGCTGTGCCATGTGAGACTTGGCCATCCTTCAACTCATCTGGTTGGTTCAGACAGTACGATTCAGACCACAACGTCCACATGGGGATGTGAATTTTCAAAGATCTCTCCTCATCTAATGATCTAATAATGTGGCTATCACCAAGGTATAACCAAAAAGTCAAGGTCACCTGGGAGGGGCAAACACATTTTTCCTCTCCCGAGTATGAACAGCACTGGCTTCTCTCCTTCTCTGCTTTCTTTTTCTGAGTCAGTGGAAGAGTCTAGTCCCAAAGCCTTTGGTTCCCTGAGGCTCTTACATCATCCAATATGGTAGCCACTAGCTATTTAAAAATGTGGCTATTTAAATTAATTTAAATTAAGCAAAATAAAAAATTAAGTTCCTCAGTCTCACTAGGAACATTTCATGTCTTTGGTTGCCACATGAGGTTCATGGCTTCCATATGGAATGGCACAGATACAGAACATTCTCCTCATCGTGCAGAGTTCTGTTGGCAGTCCTACCATTCTAACCTGTCCCCTCCCTGCTGCTTTCACCCCCTCAATGTACAGAGGTCCCTCTTTCTCTAGTTCCTTCAATATATTCCTTCCCTCTGCATACTTTCCTTCTGTCTTCAAATGCGCACAGGTTTCTTCACTTCTTTAAAAAAATATATTTTTGCTTGACCGTGAAGCGTCTTAACAGGACTGTTTTATTTATTTCCTTCATTTTCTTCCAAATTTCTCAAATTTATGGTCTTCCCCACATCCTCCATTTCCTGACCACTGACTCGCTTCTGACTCACCTGCAGGCTGGCTTCCATCAATCAGCAATATCCTCTTCCTGAAAATGAATTGGCCAAGGTCACCAGTAGCCACCCAGTCTTTGTTTTTCGTTTTTTTTGTTTGTTTGTTTTGTTTGGTTTTGTTTTTTTCCTTTCCCAGTTCTTCTTCTCCTTTTTCAATCATTTAGTCCATCAGACACCAACTCCCATGTTCTTATTCCGCAATATTTCTATGTTTATTCTTTCCTTTCCATTTCCAGTGATAAGACCTTAGGGGCACCCTTATCATTTACCTGCTTCTGGTCTTTCTCCCCTTATCCCCCTTGTGTATGGCCACCATGTATCTTTATAAAACACTTATTTCACATCATTTACTCATTTAATAAATACCTATGACTCCCAGAGTAATGTAGTGAAAAAGGATGCAGTTTAAATGAAGTTTGGATCTTTTCCTGCCACTTACTCACTATGTAGCCTACACCAACATACTTTGCTTTTTCTAAGGCCCTTTTTCCCTTCTTTAATTTAATGATAAGTATACTTATAAATTATGGTAGGATTTTGCTGATATTATCATCAGTGGCTAGAAATACCGGAAACATATTAGATGACCTATATAGAAAAGTTTTTAACTATTATTGTCTTTATTTAACCCAAGCTCTTTTTCTGTCCATTTTAGAATCACTGCCTTTTCTCTGTTGTAATCTCTTACCCCTCTGATTCCTCTGTACCACTCCCTTGTAATCTTTCTAAAAACTACACTTTTTATCATGTCTCCTACCTATGAGAGCCTGGAATAATGGTCTTCATCTTCCACCAGAAGTTGAATATTCCTTTGACTTTCCAGAGTGTCTTAACTTTGTCCAACTCTGTACACCATTCTTATACCTTATCCTGCTTCAGCCTATTTAAGCCAATCAAGCCCCATCATCATGCTCCATCATCCTCCCTTGCACATCTAATTCATTCCTTTTTTTATTGTTCACTTCTATCAATTCCCATTCTGTGCAAAACATTTCCTTCCTCCTCTCCAGTTACCCAGTCCTGCTCAGTCTTCTGGTCCCACAAAAAGCCCCTCTTCCTTCGTAAAATCTGATTTGCCACATTATCTCCTTTCTCTGAATGCCTGTTGCACTTACAACCTAGCTTAACAATTCACGATTTCCTTCAAAACTAGTTTGTCTTCAATGAAACAAAACTAATTTATCCTCAAACTGGATTACAACTTTTTCAAGGATGAGGAATTTGCTGTCTATTTGGTTTTATTTTTTAAACTATCCTTGGTGATTTCACCTAATTGAAGTTCAATAAAGCACACATTGTTCAATTACTAGCTTAAATATGGTCCTCAGTTTATCTTAGTTCAACACACATGGGTTATTTGCCTACCCTGAGCCAGGTACAAAGGATAAAGAGGTATGACAAGATCCCTGCTCTTCAGAAATTCGCAATTACAATTATCCAGAGACTCAGTGTTTTCTCCTTGTTCAACAGTTGCCACCATCCTCATAAACCAGATAAGGAAGAGCATGTGGGAGCCAGGTCAGCTTGGACTTGATTTGTAGCCATAAGATGTTGAAGTTGGAAGTCATAATGCCTTCCTCTTTGGCCTCTTCATTGATGGTGATTTCAGTTGATGTATTTAGCACCAGGCTGCTCCTGAACAGTCAGCAGCATGCTGCAAGGCAGAAAATCAACTAGATGTGGTCCACACCCAACTGACTAAAAGTATTTCTCTACCACGAACGAAGTTTTGCACTAGAAACAGATCACGCTACACATATTCAAAATGCAGGTTAAAACAGCGTGCAAAACTGCATCTGGAAAGGTACCAGATCTATATGTAAATTCAAGCTGTAGCCCATTCTTTCCTTAAAGCAACAAAGATGTTGACTGTGATTACAGATAATAAGAGCTTTCCTTCTGATGAAATGAGCATATACTGAACCAAACATACGATATATTCCCATGACAAATATATTTACACTCAACACAGAACACGGAGAGAAAAGAAAATGTCAATAGTTGACAGCTTCTTGGCCTATGGGGTGTAATCCAGGAGCATAATAAACTCATTTAAGCTTGGTGTTGAATAAATGCATGTTAGGCCTGTGAATTTTTGGGGGGCTTTCCCCCAACACATTGTTTTAATACAATGTCACATTTCTCCGTGTTGCACAGTCCTTCTGCTGCTGTCAGCAGAGACAGGGACCAAGCTAATCTTTGGGCCAAACCAGAGGTAATTTGCCCTAATGAGTAAAGATAGGAACAAAAAAAGGACATCATGGAGAAAAATGCCTGATTGTCAAATGCTGGCAGATAACCGTTTCACACTGGAAAATACATCTCAAGAATGTTGGCTGCTGGGAGATTAAAAGTCTAAAAGAAGATGTATTTCCATGGAAGATCTTAATCATGCTGATAAAAGGATAAGCATAGTCAAGAGGATATAAACCACATCAAAGGCCACCTCTGTTTAGAAGCTGGAGACTGCTCCCTTCCCCTTATTAATGTATTTCTCATCCCAGCCAAATTGGATGAGAAGATATGTTCCTTATTCCTGGCAGATCTTGCAAGATATCAAACATTTCAGACTTTGCGTGTGAAAGCATGACATATTGCTTAAGACTGGAAATAGCATGTTTCTGGTAGAGTTCAAGTCTATAAGAAATACTACACCCTACTGTTTTCGTAAATGCCAGAGTTCCATTGAATCGAGACAGATGGTAGCAGGCAAAGACGCAATCTTATAATCAAAAGCTAAAATATGTCAAAAATATGTTAGCAAGCAAAATATAGCAGATTACTAACTTCTCATGTCATGACAGCTTGCAAAACATGTTAGGATGTTGAATTTCTACTTACGTAAATAAAGGAGCAGTAAACAGAGCAGCAGCATGGAATGAGAACTCACGTGTTGACTGTCCCTTCACTGCAGTTTGGGGAACAGAACGAGCCACGTGGCCCCAAGGAGTCCCAGATGGATATTAAAATGTCTCCAGAACAAAGCGTGGGGATCCATTTTCCTTTCATGAGCAACGAATTTCTCTGTGATACCTAGAAGCTGTTTAGCTAAATTACAGGAGACATTCGAACTTCCCAGAGAGAATTGTGAGGGTTCCGTTGAGAATCATCATGCCATTTAGCTCAAGGAAACAAGAGGGTGAGTACCCAAGTACCCAAAATGTACCCAACGCTTTCTGTATATGTCAATCTCAGCCCAAGGAAGTTTCTTTGATCACAGTCCTGGTTTCTTAGTGTCTTGGCTAATTTTGGTCAGGGTTATGGGGAGCAAAGGCAATGTTAATCATGGTTGGGGCAGGTGGAAGAGGAGGTGTTTTTCTTTTTTTTTTTTTTTTGAGACAGAGTCTCGCTCTGTCACCCAGGTTAGAGTGCAATGGCGTGATCTTGGCTCACTGCAACCTCTGCCTCCTGGGTTCAAGTGATTCTCCTGCCTCAGCCTCCTGAGTAGCTGAGATTACAGGCGCACGCCACCTCGCCTGCCTGATTTTTTTTTTCTTTTGTCTTTTTAGTAGAGATGAGGTTTCACCATGTTGATCAGGCTGATCTTGAACTGCTGACCTCGTGATCCACTAACTTTTATTGAGCACTTACTGTGGTCCAGGTGTTGTGTACTGCTGTCATACCAAATTAGATTCTCAGCTCTTGAGATGGTGAGAAGATCACTTTTACTACTCCATGCTTAATGGAAGTTCAAATCTGACCCTCTTCCCTGCTCCCATGGTCAGGGAATCTAGGGTGGGAAGAAGGTGGGTCTTCCATTCTCACTCCAGCATGGCCCCGCCTGACACCTGCATCGCACTCCAACACAGGCTGCCTCTGCTCTGCACAGTACCAAAGACACAAACATCAGCTCCATTTTTAAATTTCCATAGAGAATCTGTTGGGGAAAACATCAATGTACCAGAGAATGATGCATTTTGGAGCAAGAAATATCTATATATCTATATCTATTAATATTTATATATACAGAGATAGATAGATAGATAGATAGATAGATAGTCTCGCTCTGTCGCCAAGGCTGGAGTGCAATGACACGATCTCGGCTCACTGCAACCTCCACCTCCCAGGTTCAAGCAATTCTCCTGCCTCAGCCTCCCAAGTAGCTGGGATTACAGGCATGCGCCACCACATCCAACTAGTTTTTGTATTTTTAGTAGAGGCGAGGTTTCTCCATGTTGGCCAGGCTGGTCTCGAACTCCTGAACTCAAGTGATCCCCCCATGTCTTGGCCTCCCAAAGTGCTGAGATTACAGACATGAGCCATAGAGCAAGAAATATTCTGATAAACTGCTTGGGTTGGAGAGTGAGGGTCCAAGGGTCTGCTCCTATAACAAAAGATGCTGCCTAAATTGCTGAACATAAACTAAGGAAAGGAGTTTGCATTTTTCCGGAGGAGAAGCCAGCAACCCTGAGCTCTGGAGGAGAAAGGACCACAGTAGGCGACAGGTGGTGTAGCTGCTAAGTTGGGACATTGGAGATGAGACGGGTCTAGAGCATATTCCTAAGTTTGTGTTGTTGTTGTTGCTTTGGTTTGGTTTGATTTGGTTATTGTTGAGGATTGGGCCACGTTAAACCTCTTCTGCTATCTTCTCCACAAAATCTTTAGTCAAGACGCAGTGCTTGCTAATGCTTCTGAGTGAGCTCACTCTTTATGGGGAGCGTAAAACAGGGCACGAGTCCTGTCTCTGGCCTGACTGGCCTGACACTCAGTGAAAACATAGTCACATAAGCAGGAGCCACAGAATAAGGGAACGGCTGGCATCTGGATTACCCACAGCAAACGGCACCCCTGCAGAAGCGTTCCTGAGAAGAATAGATGCATGGAGAGTGTGAGCTGGGAGACAGAACAACGTTTAGTTAGTGCAATGTTTAGCACTAGCGCCTAATGAGTCCCTCAGTCAGTGGCTGGGGAGGTCACAGCTGCTCCCCACTGGGTGCCCGACCTCACATCATCCCCATGGCCTCTCTCCTGCACCCTTCCCAACCACCCTCCTCTTCCCACATTTGAGCAAAAGTGAGTCCTTCCACTTTGCTCGTGGACAGTATTTTCAAGGCTTCCTTTCGTTGCTTTGGCTTTTGCAGACATGTTTACCCTCGGAGTCGCCACCCTAAGAGGCTTAACAACATACTTTTGTACAAAGTTCTCTCCCCGAATTTCAAATGAGAAGTTCTGGGGCTAGTTGTTAAAATAATAAATTTCGAACCTGAACTACATAGGTGTCTCCCTAAATCCACACAACAACCTCGGAACACTTGACATCTGCATTTTACAAATGAGGAAAGTGGGGTTCAGAAAGGTATTTGCCCAGGGTCTCAAGGCTGAGTGTGGGCATGATTCAAAATCAGAGATTATATGAGAAAAAGGATGAGAATATGTATATCTGTGTGATACATATTTATGTATCAAAGACTGATGTAGAATTATGTCTCTACATACAGAATAACGTTAAACATTTATTAATTAGCATCTTATTCGGCATTCCATTGAGAAAGATAATTGTTTCTAAGACCAAATAAGATCTCTGAACTTCCCTATAACTGTCATTCTGTGCAAAAAATTGACTTGGGGTGGGTTCCTGCTAAGTAACGTATGAAATATGCAATTCACACATTCTAGTAAAATTGAAGCAGGTGAACTCTAACTGACAGGAAGTAATGAATGTAATAAGCCAAAGGGAATACCTCGGTTTAAGCAACCATATGCTTTAGTTATCAGTGGGAGTATAGAGGTAATGGTCCCCACTGCATAATTCACTTGGTGGCTTTTTCCCTAAGTGCACCTAAGTGGATGTTCCCCTGTGGGCAGAGCCAATGTACAAAGTCTTTGGGGAACTTTTTTCACAGAGAAAGGAGGTACAGGGCCATGTGTGCTCTGAGGGGGGCTGAGTTGGGGTTGGCTCGAGAGGTAGTGGTGACTGGGAGGCAATGGGGTGGGGTCCTGGGTTCTTCAGCACTGTGTGACTTTAATCGTGGAACAAACTCCCTGGACTTTAATTTCTTAATCTCTAACATTGGGGAAAGGCCTCCATCACATAAGGCTGCTGTGAAGGCCAAGTTGCACATGGATGTGAATCATTCAGCACAATGTCTGCTGCACCATCCACGCTCAATAAATTTTAGTTCCTATTCATTAGCAGAATGTTCCTGAAAGCTCTTGCAGCCTAGGAGCAATAAAGAGTTTAAAGAACAATTGTTAATTTTATTTACCATCAATGTTTCTATCAGGTGTCATGCATGCCACTAGTGTCACAGAATTGAATCAAGATACCATCTTTTCATCCAATGAGTTCAACAAATAATCAGGAGATAGAGAAACCAACATGTAGCAATAACCCACATGAGAAACGCTTCTTGGGACTATTTTTGGTTTATTGTTTGTTTTTTCAGACAGGTTCTCACTCTGTCACCCAGGCTGGAGTACAGTGACACAATCATGGCTCACTGCAGCCTCAGCCTCCCAGGCTCAAGCAATCCTCCTATCTCAGCCTCCTGATTAGCTGAGATTACAGGCATGCACTGCCATGCTGCGGTAATTTTTTGTATTTTTTTAGTAGAGATGGGGTCTCTCTATGTTGCCCAGGCTGGTCTTGAAATGCTGGGCTCAAGCAATCCTCCCACCTCAGCCTCCCAAAATACTGGGATTACAGACAAGAGCCACTGCATCCAGCCCCTTCTTCAGAGTATTTAAAAGGTGCTGTGGGAGTCCAGGAGCCAGGTGTTCACCTGTACACATGACTTCAGCCAGGGCTTCACAGAGGAGCTAGCAGAGGAACAATCAGTAGGAGTTTTTTAGGTTGTCAAGCCCAGACAGAAGAAACAGCCTGTGTGCTAATAAAGATGAATTTCTGTCTTTTTTTTTGAAATTATCAGAATAATTCTTTTGGTTCAGAGGACACAGTTCATGTCACATTTTCAGAGTCATCAAAGCAGTGTGTATTAAGCTTGTCTTTTAATTCTGATGCTTTGACATCCGGGGCCTTGCTGACCCTGGAGAGACTGCCTCTCCCGGAGCTAGCTAAAATTCCTGGAGATAGTAAATGACTCACCTGGAGCGCGCCTTTCATATGCAAACCAACTGATTGGAGCCCATCCTCCTCCAGCTCCTCTATTGGGCTCCCACGGGACTCTATATTCGAGAACACATTCCACCTGCCCTAATCACCCCGGGGCCTAGTACCCGACAACTAGGAACAGCCCCAGCACCCCTGAGCCCACTACAATTATTCAAACTAGCCAGTGCTAAACCTGCGTAACCTGCTTACTTGGCCTCGCCTATTCTCCCCGAAAAAACATAATAAATTATTGTCCATGTTTTCTCCTTGCTCCATCTGCTCCTGACCAACCCTGGTGCTTCCCCATGTGGCCTGTGTGGTGTGCCTTGTCTCCTGTTTCTCAGGATCTGTGAGTAGAAACTTCTTCATTTCTGTGTCCTTGGGTCGTACCGTACATGATTAAATCAAATCCCAGGTACATTCTGAACACGGTGTGTGGATAGGGAGTAGGTGGGGGTTCAGAACCTGGCTCCTAATCTTCAAGCTGGACCAAAAGCCCTACAGAGGAAAGAGACTGTGGCTGTCTTGTCACTGCTGTATTGCTAGCACCCCACATAGTGCTAGTACACGCTGGGTGCTGGACAAGTGTTGTTAATGAACGAATATGCAACCCACACTCTGGGCAGCGTGGATCCTGCTGACAAAGTTTGGTCTGCCTGGATATCATGTCCAGGGACTTGGAAATTCCTGAATTTCAAAGTGCAGCCCAAGAGCACACTTTGGTCCTTGAGGAGGACACAGGGGTTCCCCACAGGAGCCCACAGACTGGCCACAGCCAATGCAGACAGGTAGACCAACAGGCCAGCAGCTTTGAGAACTTCTCAACCAAACTCCTGGGGATCAAAGACCATAGGAGTATCAGAATGGGGACATGATGGGACACAGGGGACTGGATTCTGGGAGAAGGAAGGAATCAGTCAGATTACAGCAAGGGAGACTGATGGGTTCAGTGAGTCAAAAAATGAACCCATTCATTTTTTGTCATCCCAGGTCAACAAAAAATAGGAAAAGGAATTAAATACTGAGCTTTACCCAAGCTCAGACTGACCTGCCTACAACGATGACACATCTGGAACCTGCCTCTGGGGTTCGTACTGAGAGTAGAGGCAAGGAAAAAAAGCCAGGACTCATTAGCTCCAAAAGTATGACAATATCTGACAATGTTTTCATCGATTGATATTGGAACATACAGCTGCACATTAACCACAAGAATTTCCAGATCTTAATTTAAATTTCTTTGTTCTTTTGTGTACATGCTTCATCCCTGGGAACCCTAAACCATTACCAAACTATGATGCTAATTAATGGAGCTAGTAAAATGTCACCACTCTGGGGCCATGAGCCAAGATTCTTCTACACGAATAAGGTGAAATGGCGAAAGCCTAGATATTCATATCCATGGTGTCTCAGCATCATACATCAAAGGGTGCAGGGAACTGATAGCTTTGTCATTTTCCTATTAATTGACTTGATCACTTTCATGAGCACCCATCTGCCAGGTAGAGGGGAAAAATAACAATTAGATTTATGCCAGTCTAGCAAAGCTCATCCCATGCAAGCATCTAAAGAATCACTGAATCCCTTTTTTTTTTTTAGATGGAGTCTCGCTCTGTTGCCAGGCTGGAGTGCAGTGGCACAATCTCGGCTCACTGCAACCTCTGCCTCCTGGGTTCAAGCAATTCTCCTGTCTCAGCCTCCTGAGTATCTGGGACTACAGGTGCCTGCCACCACGCCCGGCTAATTTTTGTATTTTTAGTACAGACGGGGTTTCACCTTGTTGGCCAGGCTGGTCTCGATCTCTTGACCTTGTGATCCACCCGCCTCGGCCTCCCAAAGTGCTGGGATTACATGCGTGAGCCACCGCGCCCAGCCAGAATCACTTTAATTAATATCTCGAAATACAATTCTCCCAGATTCCTTCTTCATCTCCTGACTTCTCATAAAGATGACATCTAAATTCTGAAATGGTACATAGATGTAGGAAAAGGAATGGCTGTGAACATGGTTCAAATGCAGTGGACTATGCATGAGGTATGTTGCCAGAGAGATGTCTTAGACTACATGAGGGTGATGTAGGGGTGGGTTCCTGCATTGAGCATGGCAGGATCCATTCCTGCCAATACGAGTGAACTTCTCACTTCCTGAATCGTCTCTGAAATCTACCCTTCTGCTCCGCAGGGCAATGAGCAATAGAGAGGGCATCTGATAGAAAATACTATGACAATGACTGCTACGACTTGTATTAGTAGTATTCATCACTGGAAAATTTAGGTTTAAATTTTAAACCTAAAATAAACTTACTACTTCGTTGTAGTTAGTAGTAGTAAGTCTATTTTAGGTTTAAAATTTAAACCTAAATTTTCACTGTGTTCAGAATGTACCTGGGATTTGATTTAATCATGTATGGTAGGATCTAAAGCCACAGAAACGAGGAAGTTTGATGCTACTATTACTACTATTACTAGCAGCACCTAACGCTTACATAGAGCACTTACCGCTTGTCAGCCGTCCTTTCTTCTAAGCCCTTTACATATACAAATCATTTCATCTTCGTAACAATTCTATCATGTAGATTCCAGTTTTTATCCTTTGTAACATCAGCTAATCATTAAATGTGCTGGTGGCAGAGCATGTGTGTGTGTGGTAGCAATAATGAAATAGGGAGGTGATAGGGTATGTCCTAGAAATTTTAGGTTTAAAACAAATGAAAGGTCATCAATCATTTATAAACACACGCTGGGTGCCAGCATTGCACTAGGCATTTTACACACATGATCACGTTTGATTTTTAAAACAACCCAGTGAGACGGGATATTAATATTGGTGATGCTTACCTGATAGGAACTATCACCATCCTCCCTGGAAACATTTTATTAAGGTTTGCCTCTTCCTCATATCCAGCTTCGGGGCATGAAAATTCAGGATTATTTATTTTCTGCCTTTAAGGTACTTCTATTTAAGATAAATTTCAGCAAGATTTGGTTCCTGAGCATGGAGATGATGGCCAAACAAATGCCAGTAAGAGCTGGAAAAAGATTTCTTGGTAGATTTCACAAGGATACAGAATGTAACAGCAGCCAAAAGTTATCTGGGTTCACCCAGATTTGATCACCCCTTTGGTGTCAAGGGTGAAGAGTCCACCATTCAAAATAGGTTTTGAATAGAAAGCCGTCACTTAGTACTCAAGCTAATTTCACCTTTTTAATCAAATAAAAAATAAAATCAATAGAATCAAATAATAAAATTAGTACTCAAGCTAATTTCAGCTTTTTAATCAAATAATAAATATAATAATAAAATTTATTTTTAATCAAATAACAAAATTGTAATCAAATCAAAAAATAAAATAATAATGTTTATTAAATCCTTCAAGGGTTACAGGAACTGTGTTAAGACATTTTAGAGCTTTAATTCCTTAGTGCTTGTAGTTATTAATAGTATCAGATCAGTCTTGTTGCAATACCCTCAAACCTGGTGCCTCAGGGCTAAAAACTGTCTTCTGGCTTGTTTTCTGACTGATGCTCTAGGTTTTTTTTAGAGCACCTTCACTCTCTCTCTCTTTTTTTTTAGACAAGGTCATGCTGTGTTGCCCAGGCTGGAGTGCTGTGGCACAACTGTAGCTCACTGCAGCCTCAACCTCCCAGGCTCAAGCGATCCTCCCACCTGAGCCTCCCGCATAGCTGGGACCACAGATGTACACCAACCACGCCTGGACAATTTTTGCATTTGTTGTAGAGATGAGGTCTCACTATGTTTCACAGGCTGTAGAGAGCCTTCTCTTGCCCTGTTCTTCCTGAGCTTCACTTTGAGTATCCTTACAGGGTTTCAGTTTCTCCACAATTGTGTTTCTGCCTGTCTCCTGCCCAGCCTGACCTAAGCTCCATCCTGTTACTTGATGTCAGACCTCCTCAGTGCTATTTTGCCTGCCTCCTGATTGACCTGGTTCTCTGATTATTTCCTGCTTGCCAATAGTTCGTCCCTTTGATTGTCCCAGCTGCCTGGATGGTTCTGAGGCTGTCTGGTTGTGTGAACTGCCACCAAATGCTCCAGGCACCCCACATTCCTCCCCTAGCCAGCACCACGTTTAATTCAGAAGAGCCAGAGCATGCCCCACTGGGGGAATATGTCCAGCTTCCTAGTCTTAATCCTTCTAAGTCTCGTCATTCTTGATGCCTTCTGATCTCCAGCTTTGTGTTCTTAAATTACAATTTGGAGACAAATAAATACTCATTCTGGTCCTCTCATTTCCATAGCAAAAAAAAACCTCAGCCCCACTCACAGGAGGGAGTAATAGTCGCACGGGAACAGTTGACCTTTCCCTTCACCTTCTTACTTATTCCTCTCTGCAGAAAAGAAGTGACATTTTTGGTAAGATCGGGAGAAGCTGGCAACCACTGGGCCACGTTAACAGAGGCAAGAGCCAAATCTGGGGCCTCAATTTGGTCTCACTTTGGTGCTTTCTGATCTGTCTGTTGCTCGGCCCAAGTTGGCCTCATGCTCCCTGCAGTGTGCTGGTCAGTCTGATGTGAAGACCCAACTCCCCGGAGAGACCTCCAAGTCTACTTGGGGGAAGCCACATGGAAGCTGTTCTTTGGTTCCAGACCAACTGGAAGCTCTGCTTTGAGGAGTTACTGGGTTCCATCCAGCCAGGAGTAAAGCTGATACTCTTTGCTCTTCATCTATCTCCCTGTGCTGTTCTCAGTTTTCTGTGAACCTGAAGGAGCAGGATGGGCACTTGACTGGCATTTGTACGCTGCCCACAAATGCACCAACCATATACTACATTATAGTCTCAGGCTTTATTTGTGAATATGCTATGACTGCTGTCTTCACCTGGAATGGAAGCTCTGAAAGTAGGAGCCACATAGTCTACTTACACGTGTGTAGCAGGAAACCAATTAACTCTGGATATGACTTTATGATCGTTTCTATAGCGCTACATAAGTAGATTCCACAGCCAGTTGTTTCAAACCATCCCAAAGTCACCTGATACTAGTAAAATTCCAAGAAAGTCACTTTTCAATAAACTGATAGTCACAGCTTAGTAAGCTACCTCCTAAATGGGTCACCAAAAATAAATCCTCTAAAGGAAGAGCCACTGAAGGATAAACGATGTCAGCCCTTCTCCTTGGCAATGCTGGCTTTCCTCCAGCCAGGTCCAAGTGACCTCAATTACTTACCGCAAGTCATCTTGGTTAAATAAAATCAGTCTGCAGTTTGGGTGGCTGGGGCTTTATCCAGGAAAGCTGTGGCGCTGAGAGGTAGCAGATACAAAGCCTGCTGAAATCTGTCCAGATAGTATCTGAGCTCCCAGCAAGAAGGAAATGCCACCACCATCTGCCTCTGTTTGTGATGACCTGGGAATAAATAAAAATTAACCTTGGCCCTTGAATGAATCATGGAGCTTATCAACACTTCCTTCGTGTCTTTAATGACTATTGTGAAACAAGTTGACAGTGAATGTTGGAGGGACAGGGCAGAAGGGCTATTGTTCTAAATGGCTCTTTACCAGGCACGGCACTTCCCACCTTCTCATATTTTGTGCCATGATGCACTTTGCACCCTGTATTAGTAACAGTGAAAAATAAGGAGACAGCATCTTCTGAAGCCAGCAGGAGCTCAATGAACCACCGGAAAAGAAAGAAGAAAGGGAAAAAAAAGGAAGGAAGGCAGGAAGAAAAGAGGGGAAGGAGAAAATGCTGGAGAGAAGAAGGGAATGACAATCCCAGTCTCCAGATGGTCAGTGTGACTGATGGCTGAGGTGGGTATCCAGGGGGCTGCATCTGGCCTCCGCCCAATTGTCAATAAACAGGCCAGTTTCTGTACTAGCTGCTTAACACACATTATTTTCTTTTATCCTCATAGCAACTCCATGATGTATGAATCATGATTTTACAGGTGGGGCTATAATCTCCAAAAACTTTTTAGAAAAAACAGCCAGGCTGGGCACGGTGGCTCACGCCTCTAATCCCAGCACTTTGGGAGACCAAGGCAGGTAGATCATCTGAGGTCAGGAGTTCGAGACCATCCTGGCCAACATGGTGAAACCTCATCTCTACTAAAAACACAAAAATTATCCAGGCATGGTGGTGGGCATCTATAATCCCATCTACTGGGGAAGCTGAGGCAGGAGAATCACTTGAGCCCAGGAGATAGAGGTTGCAGTGAGCCGAGATCATGCCATTGCTCTCCAGCCCGGGTAACAGAGAGAAACTGTCTCAAAACAAACAAACACCCAAAAATACAGCCAGAACACTCAGCTAGTGAATAGAAAAGCCAGCACTTGGACCCAAACATGGCTGATGCCAAAATCCAAGCTCTTTCCACCATTCTGCATTGATCCTCAGTAGAAATGCCACTGGGCACTGGGGGAGAAATATTATTAGCCATTAACTTTATTTTGAACTAACAAGCTAGTCACTTAGAGAGGCCCTGAAGAAATGGAACAAGGTACAGACACATTTTGATTGGGTTAGGAGTTGGGGGGGGAGGAGGAGGCGTTGGGGAGGGCTCTGGAAGAGCAGCGGGGAAATAGCTCTAGATTATGGGATGCTAATTTAAGCTTTATTGGTTCTGGCGTTTGCTGGACCTCTGAGCACATGCAGGCTTTCCTCAGAAAACACACTGCCGCAGGTGCTGAGGAGCACATTTAGGATGTGTTATCAGGGACAGAGTGGGCCAGAGCCCTCACCGCTGAGAGTGCACGTGTAAAAAAAGATTCATGGTATATTTTTCATGAACTGGTTTGGGCTGGAGCTCAGTCAGTTTAGCCCTATTTTTCTAAATCCGCATACCATGGGGAAAAGGTAAAGAAGCAAAAAGATATTTTGATCAAATGGCTCGTCGGATGTGCCTCTAGAAGACACAGAGAATTGTAAAGCTAACTCCACAGTCAAAATCAGGAGGAATGGAGATCCCTGGGGTTCCGGTACCCAAACCTGACACTATTTTTTTCTTTCAAATGATGATTCTAAATAAGTGTGAAGACGACTCCCAGAAATCTGAATCCACTGCAGAGACTTGTCGGCCATTATATAATTGGAAGCTTGGTGAGCTGAACCAGCTATTTCCGAAACTTCTTTTGTTTAGTTTCAGGAACATTGTTTGCAACAAAGAAGGAGACATCCCTTGCATCCTGACATATGGTACCTTCTATTTATAACAAGATTAACAATTCATTCACACCTTGATTGAATACTGCTTTATTGAGATGTCACAACAGATTCTCACAGCCTGCAAAGGGAAAGACTTACAAATGATAATATTATGACAAGCAAGACACCTAAAAGTAAATGAATCATAATTGATGACAATTAGAAAGAGTTCAGCACAAACACAGAATCATAGCAGTGATGGTGAGCAGGATTCGCCTCTTGCAGAAGGACTGCCACAGAGCAATTCTGCTGAATTTTCATTGAGAAGTTGAAATCCACTCACACCTGTAAGTCCTAGCTTATTTTCTTATTCATGTAAGAAGCTCCTCCCTGGTTTTAGGGTTTTAGCATATGTTTACATTTGTCGTCCGCAGCTTCACATGAGCCCTTTGCTTGAGAAGGATAAAACTGACGGCTCCTTCTATTACAATCTGGCTGGAAGCAAGGGCATCATCTTTAACACCTCCTTCTGTCCTTCACCCCACATCAATAAGCAAGACTTGTCGATTTGACTCTCTCAATATTTACTGAATCTCTCCATTTCTCCCCATCCATACTGTTGCCATGCAGACTGGGCTGATATTGTTTCACCTGAGAGTTACTGCTTCCTCCCTGGTCTGATGTCTCCAATCAATTACCCAGAGTACTCCATCTGAAGTGTTTGAAATTCCTCTATGGCTCCCAATTGCCCTTAGAATAATGGTTAAATGTCCAGGTCCCGCAATCCTGCCTGAGAAGCAGGACAGTGATTGCATGGTGATTGAGGGCACACTCTAGTGTGAGTCCTGGTTCTGCCAGATGGGTTACCTTGGGGAGGTCATGTAGCTTCTCTGACTTTCAGTTTCATTATCTACAAATGAAGATTGTGATAGTATCTATCTTACAGGAATCAGCTCCATATAAACCTCATGGAGCAGTGCCTGACCTTTGGCTAATACCTGTAAGCATTAACTTCCCACTGCCTCCCTTAGCTCAATAGATGAGATAGCAAAGCTTTCTTCTTCTTGTCTCTACGTGCTAGCCCCAGGCACTTCTCAGTTCCTCCACTCCACACTCCGAGCCTAAATGCGGGCATTGGCTATGCCCTCTTACTGGAAGTTCCTCATCAGCTCCTCCACCAGGCCCACCCTCTGCACATACTTGACCTGAATAACTCCAAGTCATTTCTTACGTCTCTGTTTTAATGTCACCTCCTCAGGGAAGCCTTCCTTGACTGCTCCTGCC
Source organism: Pan troglodytes (assembly GCF_028858775.2). NCBI lineage: Eukaryota > Metazoa > Chordata > Mammalia > Primates > Hominidae > Pan > Pan troglodytes. The sequence continues at coordinate 34,882,372 of NC_072415.2, read as the reverse complement.
CTTTTCACCTACAGGTAGGCCAGATTGCTTTGTAAAACACTCTCCTTATGCTTACACTTCTTTCCGTAGCCTTTCACACCGCGGAAATTAGCTGTGTTTACTTTTTCTGGATAATGCTTATCTCTCCCTTAATACTGAAAGCTCTGTTGAGGACAGGGATTGAGTCTATCTTATTTACTATTGTGTCATCCAGACCTTAATTTGTTGGATGAACAAATCTACTTCATACTGCCTCCCTCATTAACAGATAATATTAGTTGACTTACTGTGGTAGGCAGAATAATGGCCCCCAAAGTTGTCCACGTCCTAATCCCTGGAACCTGTGAATATGTTAACTTAAAGGCAGAAGGACTTCGCAGATGTGATTAAGGATCTTGAGATAAGGGGATCGTTGTAGATTAGCTGAATGGATCCAGTGTAGTAACAGGGGTCCTTAAAAATGGAAGACAGGCCAGGTGCGGTGGCTCACACCTGTAATCCCAGCACTTTGGGAGGCCGAGGCGGGCAGATCACGAGGTCAGGAGATCGAGACCATCCAGGTAGCATGGTGAAACCCTGTCTCTACTAAAAAGCCTAAAAAAAAAAAAAAAAAAAAATTAGCTGGGCATGGTGGCACATGCCTGTAGTCCTAGCTACTTGGGAGACTGAGGCCGGAGAATCACCTGAACCCGGGAGGCAGAGGTTGCAGTGAGCCAAGATCGCACCACTGCACTCCAGCCTGGGTGACAGAGTGAGACTCTGTCTCAAAAAAGAAAAAAAAGAAAAAAAAAGAAAGAAAAAAGAAAACAAAAAAGGAAAACAGGCGCAGGAAAGTCAGGGTAAGAGAGATGTGATATAGGAAAGACTTAACCAGCCACTGAAGGCTTTGAAGGTGGAAACACCTTGTGAGCCAAGAAATATGGAAACCTCTAGAAAACAGATTCTTCACTAGGGCCTCCAGAAGGAAGTAGCCCAGCTGACACCTTGATTTTAGCTCTATGAGGCTCACTTCTGACTTCTGACCACCAGAAGTATAAGGTAAGACTTTAGTGTTGTTCTATGCCACCAAGTTTGTAATTTGTTATGGCAGCAGTAAGAAATGAATACACTTACCCAAGATTAAAATGCAATGGTTAGCGCCAAGGGCCAGCCCCCTGTTCTTTCCACTACACTACCCTGCCTCTGCCTCTGCTTCTCAGATCTTGCTGGTTTTCCAATTTGCTTTCATCTTTTTGTTTCCAGAGGAAGAAATCATTAGAGATGCAGCTGCTTACATGCAAGAGCATGTGCACGAAGCCTGGATACACAGATGCATGTGTGCGAGAGAAGGTGTACGGGATTAGAAAGCTCTGAATGGCCTCATAATAGAATCCCAGGGGAGGGCCGGAGGTCCCAGGCCAGCGACGCTCACACGCCCATCTCCTCCTGTCTGTGCCGCACAAAGCCTGACAAGGCCTCACTCATGTTTCAAAGCGCTTTCTCTTTTCAGAGCTATTTGTTATTGTCTCTGCCATCGCAAGTTTAAAAAAGGAAAGTTAATTAAATATGGAACAAGACTGAGCAACATCTTTTAAACCATCATGTCATTAGAACTGGAATCCTTAGAGAGCTGCTTAAAAGGGGTTTGAGAACAATGACTGTTCAATCAGATATTTATGGGCATAGTTATGTAAACACACTCTTTATTGTCTATGTATATTTAATATAATTATCAGTTTTGTAGTTGGACTCTCCAGAGACCCAACAAATCACAGTGTTGCTTTGAAAATGTCAGCAGAAAAGACAATTATGTTGCTAGCAAATATTCATAAATTATATTAAAAAGTCCTGTGGAAATGTCCCCATGTTGCAGAATCCTTTGCAGGAACTAAATAATTCTTGTATTTCTTTGATTTAAGGGTGATTTGAGAAGCAAGAAGGTTCTTTGTGAAATCTTACAGATAGGTGCATGGCAAAGGCACAGGCCAACCCTGGAAAACAAAAGCATGTGCATTGCAGAAAATTCAGAAAGTCTGTCCATCATTTTCCTTTTGCTGACTATAATCAGTTTGTACGTGCACACATCCATACAGGTACACACCTGCTCACATAACCGACATGCACATTTTATGTCTTAAAGTATCCCATTAAAGAGAGAAAATAAATTCAATCTGTTCAGTTTTTTAGTACCTACTTAGAGCCATAACTCTTTCCTATGGTATTTTTCTTTAGAAACTATTTATAGTATTTCCCATTTTTCCTCTCTTATCATTTTTTTTTCTCATTATGCACATGGAGAAGTAAGTGGAGAATTGGGAAACTGCTCGGTAAATTAAAATGCACCAGGCTCTTGCTAAACCAATATGAGTGGTGTAGGTTGATAAACACCTAGTAAGCATTCACAAATCACTTCTATTGCAAGATATACAATCTGCAAATCAACATCTTAATTAGCAGCTAATGACATTTGGAAGGAAAGGTTAATGTTAAGTGCACAAAAGCAGTGTGGTTAAAAAAATTAGATTTTCCTGCCTTCTTCTTATAAAAAATAAAAAAGGAGAGAAAAGATATCCCATGATTGTAATGGGTATTATAAATATACACGTATTGGCAATTTGAAGCATCTTAATAATAGAAGGCCTGTATTGATATGCTACCTTTCATCTCAGGAGTTCAAAGCACTTTGCCTGTATCTCATTTATCCTCAAAATACCCCTCTGAGGGTAAGTATCTATAGGCAAAATGAAGTGGAGAGTTGAGGCAATTATCAACATAATTCAAACCCAAACCCCTGTTAATGAGAAATAAGTGGACTATCTGCAGAGGCTGAATTTTCCTGATGGGCTTTCTGTTTAGATCAAATTCCCCAGACACTGAGCCACTTGGACTGCACCATCCCCAGGTAGACAGCCCAAGGAAGCGAGTGCAGGGAAATCAGTCACTTTATTTTAAAAAGCTAGTGCCGAGTCGCATATTCAACCCCATCTCTCCTCAGCTGGGGCCGCCTGGGTCTCCTGCCACCTCCCCACACCACAGCCCATGGAAAGCTCCAGGTGGGCCCCTGCCTCAACTGCTTTCCTCTCTGGAAACCCTTCACACCTGTCCATGGCGTTCCTCCTCTCAAATCTTATCGTTAGGTCCAGTTCCTCCTAGAAATCTCTTTTGTTGGGGCACAAAAAGACACCATCGTATTTTTATTTTTTGATACATTAGATTGGCTTGCTGGTAATTTTTACCATAACCTGTTGGACATATCTTATTATCTGTATAATTTCAGTTACAATGGCATGAACTGTTGCTAGCTTGCCCTGTATTAAAGCGCCCCATCGCTTTCTGGGTCCGGCTCAGGCATGCGTGGAATGGGTTCTGCATGTCTTTCTGCATCCATGACCTCCTCCCCTTGGGCCTGTTACCAAGAGGCCTCAAGGAATTGCCACTCAGCAGGGCACAATCATCCTCTACAGGAGACCACTGCCCTCCCCTTGGCCCATCTATCTCCAATGGTGGACACACCATTTCCTTTCATTTCCCATGGGCTTTCAACAAGTAATAAGATTTGTGGATTTGGGGGCAGCTGAATGAGTGAATCACATATAATGACCTATACAGGCTGGCCGTGGCCCATGCCCCGGGTCCATCAACAGCTGTCCCTGGTTGCACCCGCAGGCCTATGCCCCACCAGGAGTGTGCCTTGCTTCTCCGGCCTCTCGCTCCCATGCCCCTCAAGCTGCAGAACAAGGAGGATGTTTTTCTCCTTATCCCACTCCGAGCCCCACCTCCTGAGTCTCCATTTCCAGTCTTAAGACACAGCTTTCCCCAGAAAGATTCCCAGTGGAACATCCATTTCTTTCAGGGGAAATTCTAGCCCCACCTGCAGGGGTGTGATTGGTGCTGTGCCTGCACCCCTTCCCCAAAAACACAACCCGCAGCCATTGTGCAGTTCCCGAGCCCTCAGCTCAGCTCAATTTGCCTTCAGTTTCTTACCCAGAGGAAAGTGAATCCCAGGCCTGCCTGGCATTCATACTCTGGGCTCTTCAGCACTATGGCCCAAACATACTTTTTCAAAGAAAATCACAAAACCCTAAAGAAAACACAACATACAGAAATAGGACATTCTGTTTATAGCTGGAAAGAGACACTTCTTTGATTAAAACTGCATGTATTTCACTCACTGCCCTATTATCAGGGCCTTCCCAGTGTGGGGCCCACAAGAGGCCCTCACTTATGTGCTGACGGGAAAACTCAGCCAACGTGAAGGGCAGCGGATGCAGGTAAGCATGGAAAAGAGGGAGAGAACCTGTCTGCTAACAAGAGATAAAGAATACACCCATATTTTACGGAGAAGTTAGTCTTTGAAAATTGACCACACAGCAACACAAAATACCTTGATTTTATATAGCACTTTCCTCCTAAATACTTCAAATTATTTTCATGTTCATTATCATGGTCATTCCCATAACCCAGCTATAATTAGTTGTCATTGATCACATTTTATAGGAGCACAGTTTTAAGTGACTTATCCAAGGCCACAGAATAAATCAGTGGGAGTGACTTTGAAGAAGAGGCTTCAGGTTCTCTCTCTATCCACTCCCCTTTTTCCTGCAGGGATTTAGTTAGACTAGACAGTTATCAATACACTGCATTTTAACGACTTATTTTTTATATCTGTCTCCCCAGTAGATTGTGGGCTATGATTATCCATGTCTGATGGAAAAGACTTGATGCACAAATGCTTAATGAAATGCTTGTTGAGTGAATGTTGAATGTTAGTGTGCTTGCTCTTCAGGTCAGTAGGACCAAATCTCAGGCCATCTGCATTTTCTCTCACTAGAGGGACACTCCCAGGTTTGCACTGTGCTTGTTGTTCTATTATTTGGCATCCCACCAATGCTTTCCTTGTGTCTTTATTGAGGAAGGCTGTGATGATATTGCAAGACAGAAGTCAAAGCTATTTAACAGCATGGTTCATGCTTCTTGGTATGGTTTGCAGGTTCTAGGCCCAGATGACTGGAAGGAGAGAAAAAGACAGGACAGGTAACTAGGAAGAGAAATAAGGAATAAGGAGATCAAGAAAAGAAAGGATAAAAGGAGCTGTATCTGGTCAGGAAGGGCAGCTGCCCTCCTAACTACCTTTGGTGCCTCATGGGCACACCGATGACACAGGTGTTTCTCCTTGTCTTGAACGATAAATGGCTCCCAGCTGGCCTACCCTAAGTGAATGACTCTCACAGGTGAATAATGGTTAGGTTTAATTAAGACTCGGGCATTTTTAGGGCTTCTTGGAAGGTTCATCAAGATCCATTTATTGTAGGAAGATAGATTGGTTACAGGGATTGGTCATTTGGTTATCTTCTCAAGCAATTTCTGAGCTAAAATCTGAACCATTGCTGTGCGCTTTTAGACCCTCTGCTTTTTTAAATCACTAAAAAAAAAAAAAACCAACAATCACTATGGAATGTAAAGAAATTGCCTTGGGTACATCTTTAAGGGTATAGAAAGGGAGTCAAGGAATTGTTAGACCTCACTTTGTCTCTAACGTCCAGGACTGGGTTAGGGATCCTGTCCAGGCTTGCCCGTGGTGCCCTGTGCTTCATTCCTGGTAACGCAGAAGCCTATTTACCCAACTCTTCACTATCCTGAAGCCAGTGAATGGATAATTCGATGCAACAGCACAGGTTTAATAGCAGGTTGAAAGCATCTGAAAGAAACAGTAAGTGCAAAGTGATACCATCTGGTAGCTTATCCGTGAGCACAAATCATCTCAGTTTTCAGAATTCACAGGAATAAGAGGACCTACTCTGTGCCAGAAACGTCCCAATTATTATTTAATCCTCACAACAACTGTAGAAAGATGGATTCTAATCTCCATTTACCAACAAGGAGACTGATGCTCAGCGTGGCCTCATCAAAGTTTATAGAGGTAAGATTTAAAACCAGCTCTCTCCAGGCTGTGTTTCTCCCCTCCATGTTGTGGTTCTCTCTTTCTCTCTCTCTCTCTCTCTCTCTCTCTCTCTCTCTCTCTCTCTCTCCCCCCCCCTCTCCCTCTCTCTCTCCCCCTCTCTCTCTCTCCCTCTCTCTCTCTCCCTCTCTCTCTCTCCCTCTCTCTCTCCCTCTCTCCCTCTCTCCCTCTCTCCCTCTCTCCCTCTCTCCCTCTCTCCCTCTCTCCCTCTCTCCCTCTCTCCCTCTCTCTCTCTCTCTCTCTCCCTCCCTCTCTCTCTCTCTCTGCTCTGTTACCCAGGCTGGAGTGCAGTGGCGCCATCTCAGCTCACTGCAACCTCTGCCTCCCGGGTTCAAGCAATTCTCATGCCTCAGTCTCCTGAGGAGCTGAGATTACAGGTGTGTGCCGCCACAGCTAATTTTTGTATTTTTAGTAGAGACAGAGTTTCTTCATGTTGGCTGGGCTGGTCTTGAACTCCTGCCCAAAGTGCTGGGATTACAGGCATGAGCCACCGTGCCTGGCCGATGCTGTTTTCTTGAGAATGTACGTGCTGCTTCCCCTCCCTTCTCCTCTTCTTATCAGTCTCCTCTTCTGCCTCCTTCTTCATTTTAATTTTTGGTCTATTGGACATACTGCCTTTTATGAAAAGAGTATATGTCTCATAGGGATATCTTTAAATGATAGGCAAATATAGAACAGTCACACTCTTCATGTGAGGGGCTGATAGCCTAGCCATATAGATATTTTTATCTTATTCTTTAAATAAATTTGGTACTGGGTGGAAATAAGACAAAGAAAGAAGAAAATCTACCGCAGGAAATATGTAATCCCCAGGCAAAACCAACAATTCCAAGGGGACTGTCTGGGGGTAGTTTATTCTGCAAATTGGTGCATTTCTCAGAGTTTCTGGGGAAGAGAAATAAAAGGTGTTATATTACCTAACTCCTTTCTGCAGTTTTGACTGGACAGATTTCCTTACTTCCTGCCTGAAATGGTTATGAGGTGTTGGCATGAAGAATGAGAGATCTGTGATGTCTCCCATGCGAGGGCTGGGTGCTGCAGGGAGAGGCCAGAGGCTTTGCTCTGGGCTCCTGTAGCACTTGTCATTGTTAAAGCATTCATGGATGAAAGGCTACCGTGCGTATAAATTATTATTATTATTGCAGTAACTGAGAGTGTATCATTACATCTACAGGATGTCTGAAAGCCCTGAGAAACTGGAATTTGTGGTGAAAAGTGGCTTGCCAGAGTTTGAAAGCCTGTGAGGGACTTGGGGATCATCTGATGGAGACACTGGACAACCTTGCAGCTCGTGGCAGGAGTGTGTGTGTACGTGTGTGTACACATGCATACCTGCGTGTGCGCATATGTCTGTGTGCATGCATACGTGTGTGTGTATGTGTGTGTGTGCATATATGTGAGTTCCTAAGACTAAATGGTACAGAGCATGAGGTCAGAATTGTGGAGAGGAAGATACAAATGGACTAACAGCATCCCTACCTCTTGAAATGCTGTGCTCTGGGCATTTAGGAAAAACGTAGTGGTCCGGGGAGGGATTGTTAGATGGGCTTTTTGGGCTTAAAATCTTCAGTAGAAAAGTCAGTACATTGTCTAGCTATTTCAAAAGGAACAAAATAAACACTTGCCCACTAATCCCTCATACGAAGTCAAAGATAGGCTACTTTTGGCCTGAATCTATGCAAATGTTTTCTTTCAGACTTCCCTTTCACCCTGAGAAGGGAAGAGCTTGCAAGAAACCAGGAAATATCTGAGTTTTGTGTGTGATTTCAATCAAGAAGTGAGACCACTGTTGAAAGTCTTATTTAAATATAACCGATGTTGACAAATTTTGGTTACATATAGCCACGTGTCCCACTTTAATTATCTCCCCAAAGCAATCAAATAGAAAGCTCCTTTCAAGCCGATGAAAAAAGTGAACTAGGGTTGGTTTGGGATGAATTTATTGTCCTCTGCCTGCACATTGCCACGTAGGGTGCCCACTCTTTTCCCAAGGGCACAGAATGTTGGGAGAAGAGCCCAGGCCTTTCGTCTCACTTCCTGACTTAGAAGAAATGGTACTAATAGGTGTCTTCATGGATTTAATCATTCTAGTTTCTTATCTTCATGTATCATACCTTTCCCTTGTTTCATATATTTTATCTGAAAAGGCTGCCATCTAGAGTTTTATCCCTTTTCCATCCAAGAATAACAAACTCAATGTCACCTTGTATTTCAATTACTCATATCCAGAACTATTCATCAACAAAAATGTGTAGGTAGTTATTATTGTCATTGCAAACCCTCTTTCATACAAATGCGCCCCCCACTGAAGAATGTCTCACACCACAAAGCAGAATAAGGATGTAACATGGGGATCCTCCATGAGTCCATGGAGGAAGAAACTGAGCCCAGCAGGATACACCTGACTACAAGATCCTGTGGTCTCATCTAAGGCCTTGCTCGGTTGCTATTGGGTTTAGGAACCTACGACAGGTCACTTCACTTATCTGGGTTTCAGTTTCTTCTAAGAAGGTTGGATTCAAGAACCTCTAAGGCTCTTTCTAGCTTTACAATTCTCTAAATCCCATAGTTTTGCATGCACTTCCATGATGTATAAAGCCAATCTTATCATTACTCTAATATGACTGCCTGAGACATTTCAGCTGGGTAATGATAAAAGAACAAGGCAGAACTAATGTGAACGAACTTCTTGAGTTTCTGGCTTTCTTTGCAATGTGTCTTCCTAAGGAAGGGACTTTAGTAATAATGTAGTCTTCCCTCTTCCCGAAGAGGCCCATGTGTAAGCATCTCAGACCTATAGGCTCATCAGCTATTAATAAAGCTAACACTATTATTCCCCAGATTCTCTTCGAATCTCCCTTGCAAATAACCAAGGAGATAAAGCTTCTTTTTGCTTGAGAGTTGGAACCAAAGCTGCAAACCTACCTTAGGAACACTGTGTACAGAGCCCCTAGGCAAGGAATGGCAGAGAAGTTTCACATGGTGTGCCTGCTCTGACGGGCAGGATGTAGACAGCTGGGTTGGGAAGGGGGTTGTGTTCAGACCAGGATTGAATGGCAGTGTCTGCCATGGCCACCCGAGGCAGAGGCTGTGGCAGTGCACGTGCCAGCTATATGCCGTTCTTACCTTTGGACAAATAATGGAGACAAATTTAGGTCAGACTAAATGTCAGTTTCAGTTCCTTCAGACTAAGAATGGAGGAGCAATGTGCAGGGAAAAGAGGTGCTCTGGAAAGAAGCATCCTGAAGTGCTTTCCTGAAGAAGAGGGAAATCAAAGGACATGTATGATACTAATGACAGAGGATGAAGGTCTGGGAAGCAGACTGGCTCTCCTTGCTCCTCAAGCTTGCAGACAGCCTATTGTGGGAATTTGTGATCATGTAAGTTAATACTTAATAAATTCCCATATAGATAGATAGATAGATAGATGTCTCCTATTAGTTCTGTCCCTCTAGAGAGCCCTGACTAATACACATGGATATATTGTGTAGTGGTGAAGTCTGGGCTTTTAGTGTAACCATCATCTGAATAGTGTACACTGTACCCGACTGGTAGCATTTCACCCCTCTACCCTCCCCCTTTCTTTAGTCTCCAGTGTCTATTAGTCCACTCTGTATGTCCATGTGTACTGATTGTTTAGCTCTCACTTACAGGTGAGAACATGGGTTTTGACCTTCTGTTTTTGACTCATTTTACTTAGGATAATGGCCTCAAGCTCCATCCATGTTGCTGCAGAAGACATGAGTTCTTTCTTTTTCATGGCTGAGTAGTATTCCATGGCATATATTTACCATATTTCCTTTATCCAATCCTTCACTGATGGACACAGGTTGATTCCATGACTTTGCTATTGTGAATAGTGCTGCAATAAACATACGAATGGAGGTGTCTTTTGATATGATGATTTCTTTTCTTGCAGGTAGATACCCAGTAGTGAAATTGCTGGATCAAATGGTCATTCTATTTCTAGTCCTGTGAGAAATCTCCAAACTGTTGTCCATAGAGGTTGTACTAATTTACATTCCCACCAATAGCATATATGGTTTCTCTGCAACCTCGCCAACATCTGTTGTTTTCTGACTTTTTAAGAATGGCTATTCTGACTGGGGTACTTTTCTTTTTTAAAGGTTTAAATAAGGTGAATCACCTACTTTCTGTTCTTGTTCTGAAAGTATATCACTAGCTTTTCTTTCCTGTTCTTCTAACAGGTCCTTCTTTTTTCTTTGGAGTGGCTATAGTGAAAAACTACTCCATTTGCAGTTGGAGAAAACACAACATCAAGAAGAGCTTCTTTCTTGAAGTCTACTCATATTGGTGGCTGCTTCCAGATTGATTCAACATCATTATTTTTATGCAGCAGCTGGGCATTGGGGCACAAGCAGGCTCTTTGGAATTTGCTGAAAGATAATGGGGAGATTGGGTCAGGGGTACACCACCCAAATTGAGTCCAGTTGCGGTCATTCTGAGATATTCTAATTTTTAAAAATCCTGACAGATGGCTTTGCTCAAAGAACAATGTGCAATCTGATTTTTAGTTTCAGTTATTGGCCAGTTTTATAAACTGAAGGTAGGGTCATTTGCTGAGTTTAGAGTCAGAGCCTGAACTTGATTCAAAGTTTGAATTCATTTAGATGGTATGAAGTGATTACAATGTGTCAGGCATCTTACTAAGCTCTGGGGAACAAGAAATAAGACACAGTTTTCAGGGAGTGTAAACATTTCCTTTTATGCACATATATTGTATGGGGTTTTTTTGTTTGTTTAGTTTTGTTTGTTTGTTTTGAGACAGAGTCTCGCCCTGTCCCCCAGGCTGGAGTGCAGTGGTGCGATTTCGGCTCACTGCAAACTCCGCCTCCTGGGTTCAAGCGATTGTCCTGCCTCAGCCTCTTGAGTAGCTGGGATCACAGGTGCCCACCACCACGCCTGGCTAATTTTTGTATTTTTAGTAGAGATGGGGTTTCACCATGTTAGCCAGGCTGGTCTCGAACTGCTGACCTCAGGTGATCCACTCACCTCTGCCTCCCAAAGTGCTGGGATTACAGGTGTGAGGCACCACGCCTGGCCCCTTTTATGCACATACATTGGCTTTAAAATTAGTATACATGTGCAGCATTGCCCCCTTATCCAAGGGGGATATGTTCCAAACATGGATATGCTGGACAAAGGGATGATTCAGGTGCCAGGTAGGATGCAGCAGTATAGTGAGAGATTTTATCATACTACTCAGAAATGACGTACAGTTTAAAACCTATGAATTGTTTATTTTTGAAATTTTCCATTTAATATTCTGGATCGCAGTTGATCGCAGGTAACTGAAACTGCAGAAAATGAAACCACAGATAAGGTGGGACTACCGTAAGTATTTGTTAATTCATTTAGCGGGGCTCTATACTAGGCATTGGCAGAAGGCAATGACTGTGACATAGTGTTTACCCTAGAATCATTACAGATAAACGCTTCACTGCAACAAACTATACTGACCTGGTGGGGAGACAAAGAATAACAACTTCAATTCCAGTACAATGTGATGAAGTGCATGAAGGAGCACATTTCAGGCAACCAGAGCAGGCTGCCCTGAGGTGCTGAGCTCTGCAGGGTCTTGAAAATGGTAGCTCTTAGGAGAATTGTGTTGAGGAAGAACTCTGGTGCATGGCTGGCCAGATACCTTGGTTACCAGAAGAGTCACTCCTCTCTCATTTCAGCTGGTCTTTTTCATCAAATTAGTTTTTCCTTACCTTTCCTGTCTGATTTCTTTTGGCATCCAATGAAGGCATATAAAGTGTCACCTAGAGGTTATTTCTGTCTAGCCAGCCCACTTCTCCCAGGTGTCTGGAAGAGTGGGTTTTGCAAAGGGTTGTTAGGCAATTGTGTGATTATCTCTTTCCCTTCTTCCTTTTGTTTTCCCTAGGCATATCTCTACTCTGTTAGAAGTGAACACACACAGTTTGGAACTACAGTATCTAATTTTCAAGGAAAGAGTTCATGGAGAATTGCTTCTTACAGTGGCTAATAAGTATCTGTCTGCAGTACTACTTCAGAAAGTCCATGTATCTCTGAGTTGATATAGCAAATTTCAATCAATCTAGGTTTTGTTCTGTCTTTAGCTCCAAGACAATGATCCCATTGGTCTGTTGTATCTAATGACCAGAGTTTTATTTCTGTTGTTACTGCTGTTGGACATTTCTTGGATGCTTGATACTGTGATCTGAGCATTTTTATCGTGGCTGACAAACACTTGTATTGGTCTATCTGGAAAAGTCCTTCCCTGTTTGAATCTTATTTTTCTCTGTGAATGGAGTTCATTGTTTTTGAACTTTGAGTTTCGACTGTGACCTAAATTGTTCCTTGATGCATGAGGAATTGGGGCAGGAACTCATTTTACTTAGCATTTAGGTACTTTTTTTGGACAGCATTGTTTTTTAGGGTAGTTTCGATCCAGTATATTAGACATCTTCAGATCATGACCCCAATTTGTCTATAAGGGGCACACACTTCATCTCCGGCTTTCTAGTTTTAATGTGCACTTGGATGAGGAAGGCTAAAAAGCAGTTATGCTAGAGTTTTACAAAAGAACACCTGGGAGAAATCCCCTCAGAGTTAACACAACACAGGTGAGTGTGAGGATGGGGTTGAGGTAGGAGAACCAGACCAGTGATTGCATGAAGACACCGACTCACTGTTTTTTTATGAGGACAGCCTCTTTCTGGCAGCCAATTATATTTTATTGTGTTCTGGTAAATCAAAATAACCAATTGTAACTAAAGGAAATTTCAAAATGAATAAGATAGAAGTTCAACCATCATTATACAAACATGCTACTGTATGAATACTATGTTAAGAAAAATTCCAAAACTCTACCTATAGGGAAAAATAAAGGCTGGAAGGAAATAATCCAAAACATTGACAGAGAAGGGACTATGGAGAATATATCCTCCACATTTTTCCATTTTCAAAACTTCCTTTCATGTACACATGTTGTGTTTTTAGGATAAACATACAGAGAGATTTATTAATTTATGTTGCTGGGCTCTATGCTAGGCACTGGTGATAAGGCAATGAGCAGGACATAGCCTTTGCCCAAGAATTACTACAAATAATCAATTCACCATAAGAGCTACTACAATTAATATGTGAAAAGTGCTCCTGGGAGCTCAAGAAATAAAAAAATAGGAAAGCTCTGCATATATCTTAAGTTTATCCCTAAGTATTTCATGTTTCAGATGCTATATAAAATGTAATGGTAATGTTTTTCACTTTTTTTTTGAGACAGGGTATCGCTCTGTTGCCTAGGCTGGAATATAGTGGCATGATCATAGCTCACTGCAGCCTTGATCTCTGGGCTCAAGTGATCCTCCTGCCTCAGCCTCCCGAGTTGCTGGGACTACAGGCACCACACCAGCTAATATTTTGTATTTTTTGTAGAGATGGGATTTTACCACATTGCCCATGCTGGTCTTGAACTCCTGGACTCAAGTGATCCACCCACCTTGGCCTCTGAAAGTGCTGGGATTACAGACGTAAGCCACAGTGTCCAGCCTTTCTTTCAATTTTCAGTTACTCATAGCTAGCATATAGGATGCAATTGGTTTGCATATTGACCTCAAATCCTTTGATCTTGCTAAATTCATTTATTAGACCTACTGCCTTTCTTTTTTGTAAAGTCCTTAGGATTTTGTAAGTGCATGATCATAGAATTATCAAATATAGGCTTTTGTTTCTTTCTTTCCAATGTACATATGAATGGCTAATAAGCACATTAAAAAATGTTCAAAATTACTAGTCATCACAGTGAGATACCACTTCACAACCTTCAGAATAGCTAATGTAAAAAAGACGGAAAATAGTTTTGGTGAGGATGTGGAACAACTGAAATTCTCACATGCTGTTGGTGGGGAAAGGAAATGTTACAATCACTTTTATTTACATCTTTTCATTCTTTATTACAATGTCTAGGAGCTCAAGTACAATGCTAAATTGAAGTGGTGAAAGTGAATATCCCTGCTTGTTCCTGATCTCAGTGGAAGGCATTCCATTTTTTATCATGTAGTATGTTATTGTAGAAGTTTTGCTTTTTGGGTTTGTTTGTTTGTTTTTGAGACAGGATCTCACTCTGTTGCTCAGGCTAGAGTGCAGTGGTGCCATCATAGCTCACTGCAACCTTGAATTTCTGGGCTCAAGCAATCCTCCTAAATAGCTGGGACTACAGGAGTGCACCACCGTGCCTGGCTAGTTTATCATTATTGTTACTATTTGTAGAGACAGGGTCTCATTTTGTTGCTCAGGCTGGTCTTGAACTCCTGGCCTCAAGTGATCCCACCACCTCAGCCTCCAGAGTCATTGGGATTACAGGCATAAGCCACTGTACCTCGTGTATAGGCTTTTTAAACATAGATTTTCCTGGCTGGGTGCAGTGGCTCACGCCTGTAATCCCAGCACTTTGGGAGGCTGAAGCGGCAACATCGCTTGAGGCCAGGAGTTTGAGATCAGCCTGGCCAACATGGGAAAACCCTGTCTCTACTAAAAATACAAAAATTAGCCGGGCATGGTGGCGCACACCTGTAATCCCCACTACTCAGGAGGCTGAGGCACGAGAATTGCTTGAACCTGGGAGGCGGAGGTTGCAGTGAGCCGACGTTGGGCCACTGCACTCTAGCCTGGGTGACAGAGCAAGACTCTGCCTCAAAAAAATGACAACAAAAAGAACATAGATTTTCCATATCAATGGGAAGACGTTATCTCCTATTACTAGTTTACTAGCTCTCATTATGAATAGGTGTTGAAATTTGTTAAAGGTTTTCTGAGCATCTAGTGAAATAATTTTTTTGCCTTATTAAAAATACACAAATTACATTGATTTATTATTGAATGTTAAATCAGGCTTTACATCTCATTTGTTCAAGGTGTAGTCCTTTTACATTTTGCTGTATTTGACTTGGTACATTTGGCTAAGAATTTTTTGTGTCTGTATTCTTGAGGGATATTGATTTGTAGTTTCTTTTTTGAAACAAGGTTTTCAGCCTGGTTTTATACCAAACTAATGCTGGCTAAAAAAACAAAACAGAGACAGAGTTGGAAAGTAACTCTTTTTTTTTTTTTTTTTTTTTTTTGAGACGGAGTCTCTCTCTGTCACCCAGGCTGGAGTGCAGTGGCGCGATCTCGGCTCACTGCAAGCTCCGCCTCCCGGGTTCACGCCATTCTCCTGCCTCAGCCTCCCGAGTAGCTGGGACCACAGGCGCCCGCCACCACACCCGGCTATTTTTTTGTATTTTTAGTAGAGATGGGGTTTCACCGTGTTAGCCAGGATCATCTCGATTTCCTGACCTCATGATCCACCTGCCTCGGCCTCCCAAAGTGGGAAAGTAACTCTCAAAAGACGTTATGTAAAATTTGTATTTTTTCTTCCTCAAATGTTTGATAGAACTCACCACTTTCCTTCTGGAAAAGTTTTTATTAATCCAATTTCTTTTAAGACAGGGCTATTCAATTTTCTACTTTTTCTTGTCTCCATTCTGAAAATTTGTGCCTTTCAAGAAATTTTTCAATTTCATTTACGGTGTTGAAACTCCTGGTGTAAAATTGTTCATGATATTTCTATATTCTCATTTTAATGTTTGTTGGACATGTAGTGAAGTTCTGCTCATATTGGTAACTTGTGCCTTCTCTCATTCTTTTTGATCTTTCTAGAACACTATTAATTTTACTGATTCTTTCAAGCTAAACTTTTTTGGCTTTGTTAATATTTTTTGTTGTTTATTTCTATTTCTCTGATTTTTTTTCTTTTTACTCTTTACTACTTCTTTCTTCTACTTACTTTGCATATAGTTTGGTCTTCCTTTTCTAGCTTCCTAAAATGGATAGTTCAATTATTGATTTTATACTATTTTTTTCTACTATCAGCATTTAAAGCCATAAACTTCCCTCTAAGTAGGACATTTGCTGCCTTCTGCAAACTTTGATATGTTGTGTTTCATTACTATTTAGTTTAAAATATGTTACAATTTTCTTCATAATTTCTACCTTGTGTCATGGATTATTAAAAGTGAGTTGTTTGATTTCTAAATATTTGAGGTTTTCTTAAAAATTTATTGTTGTTGAGTTTCAATTAAATTTCATTGTAGTCAGAAAAAGCACTCTGTAATATGGTAATCTTTTGAAATATATTGAGATTTGTTTTAGTCAGCATATGCTCTACTTTTGTGGATCTACCATATGAATTTAAAAGAATATATATTCTGCTTTTGTTGGATATAGTCTGCTATAAATCACAACTAGGTAAAAGTGGTTGATAGGGTCACTTAATTCTTCTAGATCCTCAATGACTTTTTTTTTGGTCTAGCTAGCATATCAATTACTGAGACATTTGTGAAAGTCTGTAACTGTGATTGTGGATTTGTCTATTTCTCTGTCAATTTTTCCTTGGTTATATTGAAGCTGTCTTATTAGATACATAAATATATATAATTATTATGTTTTTCTGATATATTAGGTTGGTGCAAAAGTAATTGTGGTTTTGGCAAAAAACACAATTACTTTTACACCAAGCTAATATTTACCCATTTGCCATTATAAAGTTTCCCTCTTTGTCTCTAACAATACATCTTATCTTGAAGTCTATTTTTTCTGCTATTAATATAGCCAATCTTATTTTCTTGTGCCTACTATTAGCATGACATGACTTTTTCAGTCTTTTTACTCTTAACCTATTTGTTTCTACATATTTCAAGGGCACCTCCTGTAGACAGCATATAATTAATTCTTCATTTCTTATTCAGTCTGACAATCATGTCTTTTGATTGGATATTTGACTAATTTAAATTTGGTGCAGTTGCTGAAATAGATGACTTTAGGTCACTATTTTGCTGTTTATTTTGTTTGTCTTGTCTTATCTCTCTTGATGCTTGTTTGTTCCTCCTTTACTACCTTCTTTTGTGTTAATCAAACATTTTTTAGTATTTTGTTTAATTTCTTTACTGGCTTTCTAGCTATATCGAGCTAATTATTAAATTTTAATAGCATTGTTCTAGAGGTAACGACATATATCTTTCATCTTTCACTTATCCCAATATACTTAGAGTTCATACTGAATAATTTCAGGTAAAATATAGTAACCTTGCAACAGTATATTTTAATTTCCCTGTCTTCCTATTTTAGTGTTATTGTTGTCATTTGAATATGAAATCAATATGTTATCAACTCAATAATACAGTTTTACAAATTTTGCTTAATTTGCCAATTGTCTTTCAAAGAAGTTAACAGAAGAAAAGAAAAAAGTGTATGTCTATGCGTGTGTGTTGGGTGTGTGTGTGTGAGGGTGTGAGTGTGTGTATACATATTTAGTTCTTTTAATTTATCCAAGCATTTTCCATTTCTGGTGTTCATCATTTTTTCCTGTAAATCTGAGAGGTCATCTGGTGTCATTTCCTTTCAGCCCCAAAAACTTACTTTATAGGTATGAGCTGAGAGGAGTGAAAATAAAAAAAATTAGATTTAAAACCTACTTTAGATTTTCTAGTAGCACAGTTCTGCTAGCAATTAATTATCTTAGTTTTGTTTATCTGGCAATGCCTTAATTTCTCTTTCATATATGAAGGATAAATTCTTTGGATACAAAATTCTTGGTTGCTAGTTTTTTTCTCTCTCCAACAGTTGAAATATGCCATTCTAATTTCATATGACTTTCATTACTTTGATGTAAAGTCACCATTTATCATATCATTGTTCTCCTATATGTAACATGCCATCTTTCTCTGACTGCTTTAAAGATTTTTTCATTATCTTTGACTTTCAGCATTTTCACTATTTATTCTGGCTAGGGTTTGCTGAGTTTCCTAGATTTGTAATTTAAAGTTTTTTCCATAAAAATTTTGAAGTTATAGGCCATTCTTTCTTTTAACACTTTCCTGCCCCTTTCTCTTCTCTCCTATTCCCTCCGCCTACCATTCCAATTACACCACTTTTCATCTCTTGATATAAATAGGTCTCTGATGCTCTGTTTATTTTTCTTCAAGTTTTTTTCTTTGTGTTATTCAGATTGAGTAATTTCTGTTAATCTCATTTAAAGTTTATTAACTCTTTCTTCTGATACTTCAATCTGTCTTTAAAACTAAATTTTAGTGAATTTTTTATTTAACTGAAATGAGTAAATTCTTCACTTAAGTGATGGTGCTTCTTAGCTCTAGAGTTTCCCTTTCTTATAGTGTCATTCCTCTGTTGAGATTTTCTAACAGCTCTTTCATTAAGACCATTTTCCTTGAATACTTTGAAAGTATTAGAATACCTGATTTGAAGTTTCTTTCCTGCTAAATCCAACATCTGGGCTCCATTAAAGTCAGTTTCTATTGACGTTTTTTGTTTTTCTTGAGTATGGGTCACATGTTTCTGTATCTTTGCATGTTTAGTAATTTTTGTTTGAAAAGTGGACATTGTAGAAAATACAATGTGACTACAATCAGTTATGTTCTTAAATATTCGTGTTATTGTTTCATTAAGCAATTAATTTGCTTGAACTTAAACAGAAAACTTAGTCTCCTCTGTGGTGTGTAGCCGTTGATCTTGTCTCAGTTTTTATGACTTCCAGCTGCTAAATATCCTCTTGGTAAATTCAGAGAACTCATCTGGTGCAGTTCTATCTTTACAGACTAAAATCCTGTCTGGCCTTTGCCTGCTTTTCTAATGCCTTTGTCAGATTCTCCCCCACATATGCATACTTTACTAGCCAACCAATGATGTGGGCAAAAATTTTTACTCAGGATTTGGGGGTTTCAATCCTTTTCCAATTATCTTATAGATTTTCCCCCAAAATTTCTCCTGTCCTCTGTTCTCTGTTACCTTGAGCCTGGAATGTGACTGATATTTTTCTTTGCCCTGGCCAGGGGTATTGGGGAACATCTTCAGGCAGGATAACTGCCAACTCCCAATTCTTCCCCCTTCAAGGTGTTTAAAAGTAATCTGCCTTCTGTCTTCCACTTTTGGATGTGTTCTTATTCCTATAAATAGTTGTTCTTTTTTTTTTACAGATTTTATAATCGTCATCTGTAGGAGGGTTTATATAGCGACTCCAACACCATTACTAGATGTGTTTATGGTTATGTCTTTAGTCTTTGTCTTCTTTATGTACAGCACGTGAGCACGAGGGTAGGTACATACTTTATTACTGTACATCCACGATTTCACACAATATAAATGCTTCATAAATATTTGTTGTATGATTAAATAAAAATTCTGACTGCTACTGCAATTACACAATTGATTCCTCAGTGTACATTCACAAATATTTATTGCTTTAAAAAAGAAAGATTCTCATAGTCTCAATCACAAGGTCTGTCCCTTGAGGAGCTAGTCCTCATTTTTTTGTACAGGCTTTTTGGTCACCTTCTGAAACAACAAGCGAGGGGACCATATTTACTCAGTGGAGTTTCTTGTATGACCAATAAGAGAATATACTACAAGCAAATTATGTGCCTTTCTTCAACTTCTAGAAAAAAAGAATGTCATCTGTGAGTACTGTCAGTGGTCTTGGAAATTCCACAGGCAAGGGGTTCCCAAATATGAGTGGATGTGGCTTGATGACCACAAGGCATTTTGCTTGTGTCTTAAGGCTTATTTCATTCTGAAGGTCACAGACTATGACTTCCCCAAGTGAGAAGTGAGCCTCCTCCCAACCTTCACTTTGGACAAGGGGCTTGGCCTACAACTATTAACAACAACCAGGCACCAACCAGTGTAGGAAGCAGATGCATTTTTCTTAGGCCAGTTGCTATTAAAGCAAAACAAAATACTTCCCTCTATACAGAAGAGTTGGTATCTTTTAGATTGCAGCTGTTTTTGCTTCTCACTGATGGCTGCATTCCTGTTTTGGACAAGAGACAATTATCTACAAAGTGTGTAATATCATCGGGGGCCTGGAATTAGAGGCAGTGTATCAGCATTAAATATAAGTAATTATTATTACCAGTTTACACTTTTGGATATGGGGGTTATTTTGCTTTCTACTTTGAGCTACACAGATGAAGAGTACTATATAGGTGTTACTGGCTGCATGTTGGGAATGTTATATATTTAAACAGTTTGCAGTTAATTAAGAGTATTGACTTGGAACTAAATCACTGGTCTCACACAACATCTGTGCTCTCTTCCTATCTGTCTATGTATTTAGATGGCGTCTATCACTGTGGTATCTAAGTGCTCTGAAAATCTAATTAGGCTAATTTCAACTTCCTCTGTGAGGGAGAAGGATCTACCTCTCTTCATCACCCTTCCTGCCAGAGCCTTCTTGAAGGGAGTCATTATTATTCCTTGAAGAGAAAGGCAGTTGAAAGAGAGCCTCAAGCAAGAAACAGCATTTCTCACCTTCCTTGAAAGTTGGGGGTTTGGCTTCTAGAAGTGTTTTCAGCTTGTAAACGGCACCAGAAAGGCAAAAGGGCAGATGCTGCTGAAGAGTCTGGTAACATGTATACAGGGGAAGGAACTCTGGAAATTTCCTTGCAAGCCCTGGGTTAAAGAATTTGCTGGTAGATTATGCTTGATTGTGTACTTACAACATCCAGGCCACCACCACCTGACAGACGCACAGTGTTTGTTTATCCAAGGAGCATAAAGGCAGTGTTCTCTTTCCAACAATGAACAAGTGTTGTTGTTGTTCCGTCTGTGGGTCTCTGTTAACATTCCGACATCTTAATTTCTGGGCTGAGGAGAGCTGCCTGATTTCATTGGTTTTCGATGCCTAGCCTGCAGCTAGAGGTATGGAGAAGACAGCAGCACAATCATTATGCGTTCCTTTTTGTGGTCGTAACCCACAAGGGTTACTCTTCCAGAGCGAATCCAAAGGCATACATTCATGCACAGGCAGAGAATTGCAGTCACACAGCAGAGCTTGTTAGTTGGAAACGAGAAAGGATCAGAGATGGCCAAGTATGTTAGTCTGAGCTGGGCCAGGAGCTCTGTGATGGAGTATGAAGGAAAAAGAGGGAGGTTAAAAAAAAATCACTACTTTACCTCAGTCACAGCTCAAACACAACATGGCTAGTTGTTATCAAGTTTTTGATGTCAAAGTTTTGTTTTTTTTTTCACTCTTTGCTTGAAATTTGCATTATGCAGAGCAGTGGTCCCCAAACCCCGGGCCATGGACCAGTACCAGTCCATGGCCTATTAGGAACCGGGCTGCACAGCATGAGGAGAGCAGTGGGCAATCGGGCATTATTGCCTGAGCTCCGCCTCCTGTCAGATCGGCAGCAGCATTAGATAATCACAGGAGCACGAACCCTGTTGTGAACTGCACATACAAGGGATCCAGGTTGCCCGCTCCTCATGAGAATGTACTGCCTGATCATCTGAAGTCGAACAGTTTCATCCTGACACCACCCTCAACCTTGGTCTGTGGAAAAACTGTCTTCCACAAAACCAGTTCCTTCTGCCAAAAAGGCTGGGGAACCACTGATTTAGACTATCGAAGAAAATGATGGGAATGTTTGGCTGGGAATATTGAGATCAAGTTCATTTTTAAAAAAGGAATTTTTAAATTTCCTCATAAACTGGGTGCAGTGGTGCCTGTCTATAATCCTAGCTACTAGAGAGGCTGAGACGGGAGGATTGCTTGAAGCTAGGAGTTCAAGACCAGCCTTGGCAACACAGACCCCCATCTCTAAAAGAATATTTTAAAAATTGTCTCTTCTTTTTTGGGATACAGAGTTTCACTGTGTCACTCATGCTGCACTGCAGTGGCATAATTATAGCTTACTGCAGCCTCTACCTCCCAGGCTCAAGTGATCCTCCCACCTCAGCCTTCTGAGTAGCTGAGACCACACATGTGTACCACCACATTTGGCTAATTACAAAAATGTAGAGATAGGGTCTGACTATTTTGTCTAGGCTGGTGTCAAACTCCTGGGCTTAAGTGATCCTCCTGCCTTAGCCTCCCAAATTGTTGTGAGTACAGGCATGAGCCACTGCGTCCTCCTTCTGGCAAAGACAATTAAGAGTACTGGCAGTATAAGAGATTTGGTATAAAAAGACTGAGACCAGAAATGGTAGGGTGGCAGCATTTGGGACTGTCCCTCTCCTCCAAGCTCCCCTTGGTCTCTGGAGAAGGATCGTGGGGCCTCTCTACAGGTCTGTCCAGGATCTCATTAAAGAGACTAGTGGGGACCTAGCATTAGAGAGATTTTATAGCCTGAGGATGTGCCCAACTGTGACAAGAAGATGACTGCTGACCAAAGCCAATCCTTCACCCTCAGAAATTCAAAGACCAGTCCTCGGAGCAATAGCATCTTTCCAGAGCTGACACTCCGAGGAGAGCGCTGCACGTGGCACTGCCACAGATATGAAAAGCAGAAACTTCCACGTGCAAATGACCGCGTGGAAAGAGAGGAGAACAGTCCTCCCCACCCCCTCCCTTAAGCAACATAATTACTAGCTGAAATCTCTCTATGAGGGTCCCCTAAATGGCTGAGCCATTTCACTGGCCCATTAAAGGAACACAAAAATTTGTTTGTAAGCTTAGTCCTTGGCCTGCCTCCACTGACCTTCTAAATATGGAAGACCTAGGCTAACTTCAAGATTTCTTTGGGAGGGTGTGGATTCCCCTGAGTTGCTTCTCTACCTAAAAGTCACATTTGTGAAGATGTAGCTACCACCGTGGGCTGGTCAACTGCAGGATGGGGCATCTCGGGGCTGCTTTCGGAAAGACTATGGTGCTCAAAGAGAGTCACTCAGAGGGCAGCAGAGTGATCGCCAACAACACTGAGAGCATCCCAATGTCCTACGATCATGTGAAACTTACGTTCAGTGACATGAAGAACGTGCCAGAGGCCTCCAAAGGGACCAAGAAAGGCACCGTCTACCTTACCCCTTTCATCTTTCTGTCCAGGGCGAAGGATGCCATGCAGTCCTTCGTAATGTCATTTTATCTCTTGAAGGCCTGTGAGATCAAGCAGCCTGTGTTTGACACAAACTGCATCAAGGGAACAGTGAACGCCGAAGCAGGCGGTGGCTGGGAAGGCTCTGCTTCCGGCAAGTCCGCCTTCACGGCAGGGGGCGCCACTGAATCTGGACAGCAGGTGCTCCAGGTGACATCTCAAGCGTCCAGGGGTGAAGCCCTCAGTGGAGCCTACGGCCACTCTCACATGCCTGGCAGGACTTGTGTCTTTCCCCCGCCAGTCACTAGTGGAATGTATCCCTGCCCTCCTGGCTGCCCTTCTCCACCACCTTCCCCTGAGTTCTATCCAGGACCTCCCAAGATGGACAGGGCCATGGGGTATGTGCAGCCCCCGCCACCGCCCTATCCTGGGCCCATGGAACCTCCGGTCAGCGCAGATGTTCCCTGCACTCCTGCAGCCGAAGCCAGGGCCACAAAAGCAGCTGCCAGCACCTATTATAACCCAGGCAAACCACACCACGTCTCCATGCCCACGAAGCATCCTCCGCCATCTTACCCGAGGGAAGATAAGAAGACCCAGTAGACGCCTCCTACCTCCAGCCTCCTGCCTACCTCCCAGTCCTTGTTTCCTACCCCTTCCCTCAGGGCTGCGGCTGGGGCTGGGGGAGGTGAGAGAGGGCCTCGTTCTTCCTCTAGGTCTGATCATAAACAGTTACCAGGAACGAGCGCTGGGGGACAGTTGGGTCCCTGGCCTCGGGAGAGGCCCTGCTCCGCTTCCCAGCCGCATGCCTCCCTCACATCTCTGGGGCTCTCAGGAGCACAGGGCGTTACCCCCGCCCCCCACCCTCCCGGTCCCATTTCACTCTCGTAGCTTCTCCCTACACAGGGACTCTCTGGCCACCTCATCCACTGCAGTCCAGCTCTCTTGGTCTGGCAGCCACTCTACACTCAGCCTCATGAGCTGCCTCAGACCAGCCAGGTGTCTTCCCAGAGACCCCCGCCAGGCCTGGTTCACATTCCCTCCTCTGGTCTGTGCCTGGCCTGGGAAGGCCACCATGTGCGGACGGTCAGCCCAGATTCCACTCAGCCAGGTTCTGGCCCCAGCCACTGTCACCCTCCCCTTCCCTGTCCTGGGTCATGGTGTTGCCAACTCCGTGTGACTTTTGAGGCTGTAAAATGAGCTTCTAGGACTTGAGTGGCATCAGGACAAGCCCACTGAGGCTGGGGAGGAAGCCTCCCTGCTTTCTGCTAGTGTTTCTGGAATTTGCTTTCCGTCTCCTCTCTCTTCCCTCTAGAAGGGGCTTCTCTACTGGAACTAGAGAATGCATATCTGTGCCGTTGTGCCACCTGGGTGGGCCAGGAATGAGGGCCCCTGACCCTGCATGCTGGCTGGAGCCCCTTAGCCTGCCTCTTTCCTATAAGCCTCATGCCTCCGGATACACTGACATTTGCTCTAGTTCATTCCTGCACTGGCCATGAAGTGAGGAGATGGTTATTTAAAGATAATTCCCTATTTATTTGACAAAAAATCCAGTTAATATATTAATGTGAAATAAATCCTGTTTGTACCTTGATTTGTTGGCCGAAAATGTGAAATAGTAAAGATGAAGTAACAGGAAAAAAAAGTAGGATGGTCCAACTCCTCTCTGCCTGAGAATCATTGGATGATCTTCTCCGTGTCTTTGACTTTTTATCTGTAAAAGAGATTATACTCAGGTCCTCTGTTCCATATGTGGGATGACAATAGGGGCAATATTTAATCTGGACCATAAATCTTTAAAATCATTTAATTTTCAGCTCTTCTGCCATGTAATGCCACTACTACTTTATATATTTAGGCTACTTGATACTTTTGAAGTAATTCAATATGACTCTTTCAAGAGCAAGAAAATGTATCAGATAGCTTTTTGAGGCCATTTAGGGATGGAGGCAAGCCATGAGTTCAAGATTCAAGGGAATATGAAGAGGCAAACAAATAACACTTTCTTCCCCGCTGGAGTTACTAAACAGTGCGAGAAATAAAATAAAAAGTATGACAGACAAGAGACCACAGTATCACCTTCTTATCCTGATACTGGAGAATGTGGCTTATATCTGCAGGCAAGTCGGTTTCATAATATAGAGCCTCAGAATGAGACAGACTTTATGGGTGGGTCACATTAGCTGGATCACCACCGGCCCCCACCCAGGGGAGCCTGCCCCAGAGAACTTGGGGTGTGGAGAAGCAGGGCAAAATGTTTGCTTCCTATGGACTGCTAATTCTCAAGAGCAGGAAGAGAGAAAATGGCTGGGAAATATGCTCAGTTTCTTCTCTCCAGCTCATTCCCAGGTAACTGATTCCTCCTCCTCCCGGGGGAAGACTGAAAGACAATATGGAACGAGGCCAGGAGTGTTGTGTTCTCTCCAAATGGAAGGAAACCTCTGGAATGGGAAAGAAGCATTCCCTCCTAACATGGTGTGTTCCTAGAAGGTAAGTGAGTATTTTCAAGAAGACTTCTTATTTTTTATACCACCCCTAGAGAAGGTAATGTTGTCTAGTCATCTACCACCCTTAGGAGTTAGGCCAAGAAACTTGGTACCCAGGGATTTTGCTAAGTCAGTTTTTGTATTTTAAAACAGCATCAGGAGAAGACATTTAACCAACTCACCCCAGTATAATTCTTGGATTTATATTGCTTTGATATGTTCAAAGCTATTCATTCTTTTCTGAATTTTAGAAAGTTGGACCACACTTACCTGGGTGACAGGAAAAAAAGCTTCATTCTAGATTTTATCATGATAGCCACGATCCTCTTCAAAGTTGTACTCACTTATATGTAACTTCAAAAAGCATTCACTTATTCATTCTTATATCTACCTATTCAGTCAATTATGCATGTATTTTAAAATTCAGTAAGAATTCATGAGTTGTTTTTCACCTATGTGCCAGATACTATACTAGGCAGGAGGAAAACAAAACCAATTCTGTGTATATAAAAGGTGCTAAATAAGGGGCTCACATAGTCCTAAAAGAGCTAGGACACTGTATTGGCCAGCACCCCACCACATACCTATGTGTTTATCTGCTTTAGACCCTTTAGATCCTGGTATGCACTGGGGGTTGCAGAAAAGAGACATAAACATCTTTACTTGATTTCCCCATATAAAGTGTGTAACATTAGATATGTAACTTAGATATTTACATGTGTCTGAGAGATTTGTACAAGAATTTTCATAGCAGCTTTATTTAAAATGACCCCAAACTGAAACAACCCAAATGTTCATTAACAGATTAATGAGATGCTAACACTCAGCAATAAAAAGGAACTACTAATTCCATACAACGTAGATGAATCTCAAGCCATTACAACATAGTAACACATACAGTAGTAATACATACAGCAGAAGAAGCCAGATTAAAAGAGCAGGTACTATCTGATTCCACTGTGTGAAGTTGTAGAATAGACGAGAATAAGTTATAGTGAAGGAAATCATAATAGGGGTCACATCTGGAAGTAAGTAGTGGGGAGACAGACTACAAAGTGATATGAAGAAGCTTAGTAAGATGATGGGAATGTTTTGTATTTTAATGGGGGTGTTTGTTACGCAGCTGTGTACATTCATCAAAACTCGCCAAATGACACACTGTACATGCATTTTATGTATAAAGTATACCTTAAAATGTAAAGAGAAAGGTACAAAGGTACAGATTGATCAGAGAATAAAAGCTCAATTAAGCATATTTTTAAAAAATGAAACCTATCAAAAACATTTCAAATGTTTCTTGGCATTTGAACTACACTTAAATAGGTCGTGATTTATAATCTCCAAGCACAGAATGTTTTTCTTCCTAAACTTTGTACCTTTAGGGAAAAAGTTTTATTACAGAAATGGAATACAATAGGAAAAATAAGCTGCTTCTTAAATATTTAACTTAATACATAAAGAAAACTAGGGACTGTCATAATTAGAGAGAACACATGTAAGTCTTTTTTTACATATGTATATTTATAGCTGACTGCATATAATTTTAGACGATAGTAATTGCCATTGTGTGTGAGTTTGTGAGTGTGTGTGCTGTGTACCAAGCAACATGGAGAAATAAAAGAAGGAAAGAGGGGAAGCAGTATTAGCATAATTTGAAGAACTGGATGAAATTATTTCAGTACTGTCAAATTATAATCATTTACAAAAAGAATATATATTATTGGTTATTTTCATGTGTATTAATTGGCATTCAAGCCATTGTATCATTTACTCATATATATTTAATGGGGATCATAAATATTCCTCTGCGAGCTAGAGAAGAGCCATCTATCAGGAGAGATGACAATCTTGGGACTATTACTCAATGACTTGGTAGTAAAGGCTGAGCATTTTCTTGAGGTTATTTGAGTTGGATTTTAAACTTCTTTTATAGTAATGTACAGTGACATATAAAACGCATTGCTTTAATGGATTTTTAAAACTCCCACCAAAAAAGTCCACTTTAAATGTAGTGAATGCTGATCTATGAAATGAAGTTTATTTCATAAGCCATAGTTAGCTTTTGAGCTTTAAGTCATATACTCTGTCCTAGAACACTAGTCCAATTTTAGTAGACCTGGAAATAAAAGTGGAAATTGTTATTGGCCCATTCAGCTCCCATGTAGCAACTTTTTTTTTTCTATAAATGTAGTTGTGCACACATTTCTTGGAAGGGATAGAAGAGTTTCATTCCTGATATTGTCAACCACCTTTCATTCTGATAGTTGTGTCAATGTGTCACAGTCACCAGCACTATCAAAAGGGGCTTTGAAATGAAATTGTATATTAAAAAGAAAAGCCTGGGGTGATTTGATGTGTTTCAGTTCAGCCTGGGAGTGGAAAGGGAGAACCTTGTGCTAGGCCCAGGACACCTCCTGAATGCTCTGTGTCAACCTGCTCTGTGTTAATTTGCTTGTCCAGGGCGGCTTCTGGGACTTCTCAGTGCCCCACAATGTAGTCCTGGGACTTGCAGTGGCGCTGCAGTTAGGGTTGGCTCACAGAAGACTGTCAATTCACTTACATGGTGGCCAGCACAATTCCCCGTTTTCATATGCTGAAGCAGAAATATTTCTTTAGATAAGACAAAAGTATAGATTTAGTAGCATTCTCCCCTCTGTCTGGAATCATTTCCTCGAGTGTATGCGTCTAGTTCTCTGGTCTGCAAACTGGACTTAACAGTTGTAGACCACCATTTTAAGCAACTAGAAAAAACAAGGGCCATTCTTCCTTTGGCCTGATTGCAGAGCATTCACTTGTATCGTTTGTATAGTTTCTGACATTCACCTTTCTGACATTCTGTCTCAAAGAGAGTTGGAATCTGTATCTTTAAGAACGAGGACAGTTTGAGACTTGGTGAGAAGAATAGATAAATGACCTCTCCCTTCTGATTTGAACTCTGAGTTCAGAATTAGCAGTTCAGATGTGACTGGCTGAGCGTCGAATTGCTTCTCAGCCCTGCCGGTACATTGAAATCGCCTGGGGAGCTTTTAAAAAATTACTGATGTCCAGGCCCCACCCCTAGAGAGCTCATTTAATTGGTCCAGGGTGGAGCTTGGACACCAGTAATTTTTTTAAAAGCTCCCCAGGTGATCTTAATGTGTACCAGGGTTGAAAACTACTGGTTTACAGCAAAATAGTTTCAGTCATAGAGCAGTAGCAAAAAAGGGGACTGGGGATTGAGTGTGGCAAAGAAAGAGAAGGTTTGCATGGCTTCTGTAACTCTAGCAAATACCCACAGCAAGGATCTGGAGATGCAAACATGAATCAGACAGGGCTATGCTCCAGGGACTCATGGACAGTGAGAGAGGAAGACCTAAACTCAGCCCTGCAGTAGAGGGTGGTAAATGCTGGCCTAGCGGGGATGGAAAGAGGCACAAGGCTTGTCTTGCAAACCAGAGGGAAGTGAAGCCTCCCTGGGCATTAGCCAAGCAAAAGCTGAAAGAATTACTCTTACTTAACTGAATCACACCTTAAATACTCGATTTACATTATTCCTTCATCTGATCCTCACAACCATCCTGGGGAGGTGGTTTAGTCACATTCCATAGAGGAGGAAGAGGAGATACAGAGATGTGAAGGATGTGACCTACAGTCACAGCAGTGGAGGCTGAGATGGCAATTAATCCTAACAGGCATGGCCTCACCCAGTCCTTACAGGACAGCCCTGTAAAATAAGTGTGACTGCTACTTCCCTTTATAGATGCACAAAGTGAGGCTCAACCTGGTTAAGCAACTTGCTCAAGAGTAAGCTAGCGCTTCCTAAGTGCTAAAGTAGGGTATATTCATTTCGTATTGGCACTGTAACAGAGCACTATAAACCTTGTGGTTTAAAAATAGCACAAATGCATTTTCTCAAAGTCCAGGAAGGTCAGAAGTCTAAAATGGGTTGGCAGGGCTGATTCCTTCTGAAGGCTCTAGGGGATAATTTATTCCCTTTCCTCTTCCAGCTTTTAGACGCTGCCTGCATTCCTTGGCTCATGGCCCCTTCCTCTATCTTCAAAGCTGGCAGCATAGCATCTTCAGCTCTCTCATCTCTCTCCGACCTCTGCTTCCGTTGTTCCATCTCCATCTTTTACTCTGACTCTCCTGCACCTCCTCTTTCCCTCATAAGGACCCAGGTGATTTGACAGGACACACTCAAATAATTCAAGACAATCTCCTAGCTCAGTATTCTTTTATTCTTATTACAATTTTTAATTTTTTTCTTATTTCCATAGTTTTTTTGGGAACAGGTGGTGTTTGGTTACAAGAGTAAGTTCATTAGTGTTGATTTGTGAGATTTTGGTGCACCCATCACCCGAGCAGTATACACTGAACCCAATTTGTAGTCTTTTATCCCTCACCTCCCTCCCACCCTTTCCCTCTGAGTCCCCAAAGTCTATTGTGTCATTCTTATGCCTTTGCTTCCTTGTAGCTTAGCTCCCACTTATGAGTGAGAACATATGATGTTTGGTTTTCCATTCCTGAGTTACTTCACTTAGAATAATAGTCTCCAACTCCATCCAGGTTGCTGCAAATGCCATTATTTCATTCTTTTTTATGACTGAGTAGTATTCCATCATATCTGTCTGTCTGTCTGTCTGTCTATCTATCTATCTATCTATCTATCTATCACAATTTTTTTTTGAGATGGCATTTCCCTCTTGTCACCCAGGCTGGAGTACAGTGGTTTGATCTCAGCTCACTGCAACCTCCACCTCCCAGGTTCAAGCAATTATCCTGCCTCAGCCTCCCGAGTAGTTGGGATTACAGGTGCCTGCCACCAGGCCTGGCTAATGTTTTTTGTATTTTTAGTAGAGACAGTGTTTCACCATGTTGGCCAGGCTGATTTTGAACTCCTGACCTTAAGTCATCCACACGCCTTGGCCTCCCAAAGTGCTAAGATTACAGGTGTGAGCCACCATGCCCAGGCAACAATTTCTTTATCCACTCATTGATTGATGGTTTTGGGGGCCATTTCCATATTTTTGCAATTGCAAATTGTGTTGCTATAAACATGTGTGTGCAAGTATCTTTGTTGTATAATGACTTCTTTTCCTCTGGATAGATACCCAGTAGTGGGACTGCTGGATCAAATGGTAGTTGTACTTTTAGTGCTTTAAGGAATCTCCACACTGTTTTCCATAGTGGTTGTACTAGTTTGCATTCCCACCAGCCGTGTTAAAAGTGTTCCCTTTTCACTGCATCCACACCAACATCTATTATTTTTTAATTTTTTGACTATGGCCATTCCTGCAGGAGTAAGGTGGTAGTGCATTGTGGTTTTGATTTGCATTTCCCTGATCGTTACTGATGCTGAGCATTTATTCATATGTTGGCCATTTGTATATCTTCTTGTGAGAATTGTCTATTCATGTCCTTGCTCAGTATTCTTAACCTAATCACTTCTGCAAAGTTCCTTTTGCTATTTAGGTTAGCATATTTGCAGGCTCTAGAAATTAGGATGTGCTCCTGTGTGTGTGTACGTGTGTATGCATGTGTTTGGCAGTGGAGGCGGTGGGGGGGGGTGGATTATTCTGCCTACTATACAGGGACAAACCCAAACAAATGCAGGTCTGATTCTAAATCTTTTTATTCCTGGATGATACTCCTTGACCCTTTTTCTAACACACACACACACACACATGCACGCACACACACACATACACACATTTAGAAATAAAATCTTTTGACTTCTGCAAAATGGAATCTTTCCTCTTTCTACTATTAGATTCTTTCAGACAAAAATGTTATTGTCTGAGTTGTTGGAATAATTGTCCTATGCCCCTCTTCATCAACAACCTGGGCACATAGGAGTCCTGAAAACTGAACGTTCTTGAGAAGGAGCTGGACCTAACACATAATGCCCACACACAAACATGAAAACATCCTAAACTCTAGAACCTGGGACTATGTTACCCTCCATGGCAAAATGAACTTTGCAGATATGATTAAGCAAAGAATATTGGAATAGGAGATTATTTTAAATTATCTGGGTGGACTCTATCAAAACCTAAAACAGCTTTGAGGGCCTTAAAAGGGGATGGCTTACCCCTTGGTAATCATTATAGTAAAAACATGTACATTCCTATTGCTTCTTATCTGGTGCCGCTTGGACCCAATCTTTTCATTAATACCCCAGAGAGTCTCTTCTTGTATCTCCTGTAAGTTCAGAAACAGCATCTGCCACACCTGGGTTATTTTTATAGGATCTTGACTGAATAACATCTGTAATTTTTCTGAAGTTGAGGGTTAAAAACAAGAGGAGATGCTGGAGACAAAAAACCTACCTTCTGACACTGTCAAACCTTCTCAGTTCGCTGAGAACAGAGATTCGCTGAGAAGCCAAATCTCACTTGAATAAAGGCAAAAGGAACAATTTTGCCCTCTGCCAAAAAAAAAAGAGTTATAATATTTATAAGAATGTTAAATACATTTTCCATGAGTGTCAGTAATACATTCTTGGAGTCTCATAATGCAGGCCTTGAGCGAATGGATTTAGATGAGAATACTTCAGACAACATTAAAAGTAACTTGAGTTTAATTTAGTACATGGGTAATGTAACACTCAACAGCAGCCATGGTACCAAGGATGATTAAATATAGTGTGTGTGTTAACTGAAGTGGTCTCACATATACTATATTATAGTCTATTAAGTTTCTGCTTTTCATACTTAGTTTCTTTTGAGATGCCTAAAATGAGGTAGGTGAGTGTTTGTGCTTGGCCTGCAGTTGGTCCTTGGCCAATGTTAAATGGTGGTAATATTCAGGTGAACAGAGGGTTAACAAGCTCTGTAATTTCTGAGTAGGTTCATCTGAACCAAAAGTAGAGTTGACTATTTAAAGGATCAGACAAGCGAGCACAGTGAGTACCACCGTGGAGGTACTCTGGCCACAAGAGTGTACAAAAGATCTCCATGGATGATGGAGAACTCACTGGGCCTGGGTATGCAACCTTGGGAAGGTCCACATAAGAAACTGAGTTTCTGGGTTGAGCTCAGTGGCTCACACTTAGAATCCCAGCACTTTGGGAGGCCAAGGCAGAGGATTGCTTGATCCCAGGAGTTCGAGACCAGCCTGGGCAACATAGAGTGACCCTGTCTCTACAAGAAATACACAAATAGTTAGCTGGGGTGGTGGTGTGCACCTGTGGTCCCGGCTACTTGGAAGTCTGAGGTGGGAAAATCACTAGAGCCTGGAAGGTCGAGGCTGCAGTTTTTCAGCCTTGAGGTTACTGCATGAGCAAATTCTACCTGTCTCTGAAGCCATCATTCATATTCTACCTCTTCCAGATGATGGTTTTTTAATCCTAGAAAACTAGTCTTCTCTTCCACTTCTGGATTCTCATAGCACTCTATCTGGTGGCTGTCCGAAGTCCTCTGGCTGGGCTGCCATAACAAAGTACCATTCACTGAGTGGCTTAAATAACAGAAATTAATTTTCTCACAGTTCTGGAGGCTGGAAGTCTGAGATAAGGTTTTGATAGGGTTGGTTTCTTCTGAGGCCTCTCTCCTTGGCTTATAGATGGCTGCCTTCTCCCTGTGTCTTCCTAGGGTCTTCTCTCTGTGCCTGTTTCCAAATTCTTTTGATTATAAGGACACCAGTCCTGTAGGATTAGGGCCCACCCTAATAACCCCATTTGGACTTAATTATCCCTTTAAAGGCCCTGTCTCCAAATATAGCCACATTTTGAGGTACGAGGGGTTAGGATTTCAACTTACTAATTTTGTGGGGGACACAATTTATGTTCTTATCTTCTCTGCTTCTTCTTTGGCACTTCTTCTCTCCTTCAACTTTATTGTATAGTTGTTTATTTGCCTGTTGTTTCTCCTCTATTAGATGGCAAGCAATGAAGGGAAGGAAGAGAAGGAAGGCAGAGACTAGACCACATCAGTAAAACTCATGATTCACAGGTTAAACAATCATGCAACTGAACAAAAATAAAGACCAATGAACTATAAAATGGGAGATATGGAAATGTACATAACCAAGGAAAAGTCTTCAAACTTA
Source organism: Pan troglodytes (assembly GCF_028858775.2). Lineage (NCBI taxonomy): Eukaryota > Metazoa > Chordata > Mammalia > Primates > Hominidae > Pan > Pan troglodytes. The sequence goes on along the minus strand of NC_072415.2, from coordinate 34,849,088 downwards.
TCAGCGCTATCCAACTGGAAAAAAAAAAAAAAGTTGGCCAGGGCAGATGAACACTTTCTTAGAGAGTGTTATTAACAGAGCTAAAGGGAGTGGGCTTTTGTCTGATTCTGGGTGGCGTGTTTATGTCAGAATAGATGTGGTCTATTTTTCCTGGAACAGTCACCCAAAGAAGGTGTTCAGTAATCAGAACACTGTTCCCCGAGCTCTCCAACACCTCTCTGGCTTCCTGTCTTTGTTCTGTTCTCTCTAGAGGTCCTGTGCAAAGCAGGACTTTTTGTTGCTTTATCCAACTGTGCAGTCCTGTGATGTGGGCCTCTCGAAGTCACCCTGCTCAACTGGGCAGTGTTTCAAGGGATCAGGAAGCCGTTTTCCATCCCAGGAGCCAGCCTCAAAGTTAGAAAGTTCTGTGGTTTGGTTTGGATTTCGCTCATCCCTACAGAGAACTTGCTTTGCCAATCTCTACATACATGTCAGCATAAATAGCAACAGATGTACCTTCAACATGTAAAATCTCCATAAAATATAACAAACTCTGTTTTTCCATTTGGGATGAGTCATTAACCATATGTTTGTGATACTCTTTCATTTGCAGATCTGAGGCACACATTTTACCTTGCAGGAGACCAAGAGCTATTTTTTTTTTAGGAGGTTCCTTCCTGTCTTGAGAATTGGTTAAGCAATGCCTTGGTCTATTTCTATGGGTATCTTGAATCAGTGCATGGAAAATGTATGGAATTTTTTTTTTTTTTTTTTACATGAGCTGCATGGCGTGTCTGGGCTCTGCCCTTGGAACTATTCTTGGCCAGAATATTTCAAAACCCATTCTGGTACTCAGAGTGCTACTCATGTGACGGCTTAGTGGCTGGCCTCTTGCAATGGAATATGCTGATTTCAGGAGAGTTTGTTTGCTTTTTGATACTTCAGAGAGAGAAATGTGGCATGTGGCAAGGCTGCAAGCAGGGAATACAGAAGATGAGTAATCAGTGGATGTCATTTTGCAGCAAGTAGGAGGGTATTTTTTTTTTGTCTTATCTGAAAGTGGTGTAGAAAGTCTTTTCTGTACTTAAGTCTCTGAAAGTAAATGCTCTTGAGGAATTTAGTCTACTGTCAAAGTTAGTATTTTCTTGGAATTTGAATTTTTCTCTTCGAAAGAAGAAGAAAACTTTTTATTATGAAAGATTTTGAAAATACACAACATAAGAAGTATAATATTATAGTATAATGAACTCCCAAATACTTATCACCCAGATTCAACAGTTAACATTTTGCCACACTTGTTATATTTATTCTATTTTTCCTTTCGTTTTCTTTCTGTCTTTAAGTACTGAAAAATTCCACTGATCTATAATTTTACCCTTATGCATCTCCAGATAAAGACCTTGTCTTACAAACATCATATAATTATCACAACTAACCAAATTAGCAGTAGTTTCTTAATATCATCTAATGCTAAGTCTATATTCAAATTTCCTGGATTATCTCAAATACATTATTTTACAGTTGGTTTGTTCAAGCCCAGATCTAATCAATGTCCACATGATGTTTTTGAGTGTTTTGTCTCCTACATATTTTTAATTTTCTAATAGTCCCCTTGTCTTTATTTGGGGTTCCCCCAAAGCAGACCCTATGATAAGGACTTGAGGGCAGGCATTTTATTTGTACAGTAGTGCTAGGAAGAAAAAAATGAGGTAGTAGGAAAAGTGAGGCAGGAGAGGGTGAAAGACCAAGAAAAGATGCATTAATGAGCAGTGTATCACTGTAGGCAACTGGGGCTTAATTCTGCTGGTGATACTCTGAAGACCTGGGTACCACGCACCTCAGAGCTGTCCCACCAAAGCTGGGGAATGCAAAATCTCTGTCTACAGACTCTCACCCCTCACTCTTCACTTCTGGGCTGCCTTGCTCATGGGCTGAGTGAGCTCACTTGGTTCCACAAAAACGCCCCAGACAGAGGAGCAGAGAGACCCACGTGACTATTAGTCCTTGTTGGTACCCTAAACTTGTTCCTCCCTCCCCTATATTTCCTGCACACTGGAAATCAGACTAAAGGCTCTATTAGAGTCAGTTCCAGTCTGTTTCAGCAAAAGCTTCAGAGGTGGTCTTCTTTCTCCAGATTTGATGGGGAAGTTCCTGGGTAATTTGCATCAAGGAGAATGAGCCTTACTTCCACTCAGCAGCTCCTATTGCAAAAGGCACCTTGGAGATTATCAAGTCCAGCTTCATATTTTATGGGGAAGGGAACTGGGGACCAGAGAGATCATTGGCCATTTCCCTTGCCATATACTCTTCACATCTATTTCACAGTGTTTTAAAATGTATTTAATAACATTCTGCAGTTTCTTCACTACTGTGGACATTCCACAGAAAACTTCTCCATCCAAGCTTCATCAGTGGCCTCTCTGTTGTATAAATTTTATGGACTCCTCTCAGTTCCTATTCTGCCTGTTGTCTCTGCATTATTTAATAAGTATACTCTCTGTCTTAAAATACTTGTTTTACCTATCTTCTCTTATCACACTGTTGTAATTCATTTCCAGTCTTTCTGACTAATACCTATCAATCATACCCATTTACCTCTAGAAAATAAATATTTGCTAAGATTTGAGGGACACCCACCAGATATACTACAATTTAAAAGAAGATTCTATATCAAATTAAAAGAAGATTCCAGGAGCGAATGTACAATTTCTATACTTGTGAGAATGGTGGAGAATTAAGGGAAGTGAGCAGAGACAATTCTGTCAATTCCTGATAACGTTTTCCAATTTGGGGAGATGGAAATGGGGATTGGAGTGGGCCTCTGAAGAAATGGAACCACATTCCCAGAAGCTCATTCCCTCCCTCTGGCTCAACAGTGGGCAGCGAGCTGGTGGAATTCCTTGGAGTTCTCAGGCTCCTTGTTGTATTCCTCAAGCTTGAGAGCATGGTCTGGAGGCAAGGTTAACAAGGATGAAAAGTGCGAGGCAATCTCCTAGAAAACAACATTCAACCCTGGATTGGCAGCATCAGACAATAATGATTGTGTTGAGAAAATATCTAACTGACCAAATGCAATGCCTAAGTGCTCTTGGGTATCAGAATAGCCAAAGTTCCCAGCAATCCTACTTCTGGGTACATATCCAAAAGATTTGAAATCAGGATCTCGAAAGATATCTGCACTCCTGTGTTCACTGCAGCATTATTCACAATAGCCAAGATATGGAAACAACCCAAATGTCCAATAAAAGGTGAATGGATAAATAAAATGTAGTCGATACATATAACAGAATATTATTCAGACTTAGAAAGGAAATCTTACCATTTGCAACAACATGGATGGACCTGGGGGACATTAGGCTAAGTGAAATAAGACAGTCACAGAAGGACCAATACTGCATGATTCCTCTTATAAGAGGCATCCAAAATAATCAAATGTATATAGAAGTAGGCAATAGAATGGTGGTTATCAGAGAATGGGGGAAGGAAGATATGGTAAGTTGTAGCTCCATGGAGGAAAACTTATAGAAGTTGCCTAAATTCTAGAGATTTACTGTGCAACACAGTACCTGTAGTTAGCAAGAAAGTATTATGCACTTAAAAATTTGTTAAGAGGATAGAGCTCATGTTAAGCATCCTTATCATTAAAACAAAACAAAACAACAACAACAGAGGGACACAAAGAAACTTTTATAGATGATGGATATGTTTATTACCTGGATTGCGGTAATAGTAACATGATTGTATACACCTATGTCCAAATTCACCAAATTGTATACAATAATCATGTACAGTTTTTTTGTAAACAAATTATACCACAGTAAAGCTGGAGGGAAAAATAACTGTATTAGGAAAACAAGCAAAACCCAAAGCCCCTCTTTCTTACTCCTTCCTCCAAGAACTGACCCTCAATAAAAGAGTTTCTATTTATGTCTATCAAATTCAGTGGACCAAGCTGTGTGTGATCATAGCTCCTTCTCTAACTTCCTTGGGAAAATGAATGAATAAAGTGATATTTTAATCTACAACATCTAGCTGTCCATATTAAATCCTATGGAATGAGAGTTTAGAAGATTTGGTTCTCTCTATATTGATGGCAAATTCAGAGCTACAAGTTCCCCTTTCAAAGGTGAAAATGCAAATAAAAACAGAAGCTTGAGACCTAGAAAAATTACACAATGAAAAGGGAGGAAGTGAGCTCAACATATAAGAGAGAGGTAAGAGATAAAAGGCATAATTTGACATAAATTTTATACAAAAAGATATAATGAAAATATATATAACTTTATCACACTCCTATGAAGAGGAAAGGATAAATGGACTTATTAAATAAAAAACGGGAGAAGATAACAAAATGAAAAGGAAACTACTGAGGTGAGTTCAAAAAAAAGCAAAGGAGAAAAATAATGTTATTATGGAACTTAAAACTACAGTAGAAGAATCAAAGCCAGAACTGACATTAAAAACTAGAATCCATAGAGAACTATCCTGGGAAAATAATCACTCAGAATGAAGAAAGAGAGACAAAGGAAACAAAAAGATCAGTGTGAAGATAATAGCTATGGAAATCAAACAATGAAGATTCAGCACATAGTTTGTGTGCCTGCAGAAGTTAGAAATGATAAACAAACACAAAAAGAGGAATATACAGGTGGCGAAGGCTCACTGTAGCCAAATGGAAAGAATTTGTCAAACCCAAAGTGTCTCTGAGCAAATGTATAGAACTTTAAGGACGAAAAGAAAAATAATCCTTTAAGTCAGAATAGCACTGCTTAAGACTACAGTCAGATTACCTGGGTACAAGCTGCATTGCTGTGATATTAAGCAGGTGGTATGTAACTTACAAGATTATAATGAAGATGAAATACAAAAATGTTTGCAAACGCACTTAGCCTGTTATTTGGCACATAATAAGTACTTGGTAAATGCCATCTATTGTCACAAATATCCAGCCAGAGAAAATATGTAACCAACAATGGGAATCATCAGGCTAGTCCAGGATTCACATTAGCAGTATAGGAGAATTTTAAAAGGAAAGCTGTGGCCAAATATCCCATAAACCGTCGAGTTGTTATTCTTGTAAAGGCAAAAGAAAGGCATACTCACAAAAGCAAGAATTTGGAAAGTATATTACCAATGAACAATTCCTGGAAAAGGTCATTTGCACAAGTTTTCTAGCAATGTGTAAGATGAATAAAAAAGAATAGGAAGTTATGGTATAAAAGGACTGTGCATGTGGATTACTTAATTAATTTGTTCTTAACCCCTAGGAGATTCTGAGGAAGACATGGACCTTCTCAGAAGAAAGTGCACTCCAGATACCTGAAAATGTACATTCTACTTGGTGTTATTCAGAAATCTATGGAAATCAATCCATGGCCTACTTTGGAATCCATAGATCACAAATCCCATTTTAAACACAAATCTAAGTTTAAATAACTATGTTCATTGTGATTATAAAACAAAAATTAAATCTTAAATTTTTGATGGAATACATATATAATAAAAATAATATTTTAAATACAATAGATATGGACAAAACCTTCAAGGAAAGCAATACACCTAAATACACACGTGCACACACATACCAGGAAGCAAGGGGGTGAGTGGCAGGAAAAAAATGCATATTTTTTCTCATTTGTTCAGTGAATAGATTAAAAGATATGGCAATGTTTGGTAGGTTTAAGCAAGTATATAAAGATATAAAAGTAACATTTAGAAAAATTGGAGAAAAAGAATACATTCTAATGGTGAGAAAAAATAAATACAGAATATTACAGATAGGTTAATTAAACACGGTAACATTTTAATAATCAGTGTATCTAGGCAGTGAGTATATGGCTGTTCATTGCATATCATTCTGTCAGCTTTTCTATATATTAAATTTTTTTCACAATAAAACCATGTGTGATGAGAAAAGCAAACTATGCAGTAAGGGCTAAAGAAGAAAAATCATAAAAGCTATTCTAGAATTGCTCTAATAAAATTTAAAAACAAATCTCAAACGGAGTAAGCTGAGTAATGTAGCTGTTTCCCTCTCACAATTCAAATACTCCTTAAAATAAAACCAGTAAGTCCAAATACTCAGAAACATAATACTCATAAGGTGTGGCATCTAATCATCTAATCAAAAATTATAAGATAGAGATGAAGCAGGAAACCGTGACCCATAATGGAGAGAAAAAATTCAATCATAGAAACGGGTATAGAAATAACAGAGCTGGTGAAATTATCAGAAAATGATGTTTAAAACCACAAGTGTAAATATGTTCAAGGATTTAAAGGAAAACATGAAGAAATAAATAGAACATATGGAAAAAACAAAATAAAAATTCTAGAAATTAAAAAATACAACATATGAAAAGAAAGTGTTACTGGAATGAAACTTACCTCAAATTATATGCTACATAATAACATATCAACGGATTTGAAAACACAGCAATGGAAATTATGCAAAATGAAATGTAGAGACGAAAAGACTGAAAAGCTTGAATAAAGACTCCGTGACCTGTAGGACAGTATCAAGTAGCATAACATACATGTAATTGGGATCCCAGAAGAAAAGAAATGAGAAAAGGACAGAAAATATATTTGAAAAAATGATGGCTAATCAAGAGCATCAGTGAACACCTACAGATAATATATTTAATGGAGAAGATCAAATATTTTCCTCCTAATGTTAAGAACACAGCAAAAAATCTGTTCTTACCCCATCTATTTTACATTGTACTGAGATCCTAGCCAGAGCAATAAGGCAAGAAAAAGAAAAGTAGAACTGTGTGAAGTTCTTTGAGATGTATCCCAGCAGTGAGATTGCTGGTTCATGGGGTTTACATACACATATTTTGACCAAATGTTAACAGAATGTTCTCCAAAATGTCTGCATTAGTCTCTACTACCCCCTATTGTGGTGGAAGCTTGCCCTATCACCATACACCTGCCAGCACCTGGCATTGTCCAGTCTTCCAATTTGTCCCAATGTGAGTGTGTAACGTCTATCACTGCCATTTAAATTTACAGTTATCAAAATATACTACATTTGAGCATATCTTCATTTACTAGTCACCTTTTAAGGTTCATTTTCTAGAAATTTCTTAGTCAATCTAACCCTTTCTCTATTGTGTTCCTGTCTTTTTCCTGTTGGTTTTTCAAGATCTCTTTTCTTGATTCAAGGCCCTTGGTTGTTTTTGAAATTGCAAATGTCTCATGTATCTGTCAGTTTTATCCATAGTTTTCTTTGTTGAGCAATAGCCTTCATTTCACTGGTGTCAAGTTATGTCACTTTTCACTTTGTTGTTAGTACTTTCAGGATTTTGTTTAAGAAATTCTTCCTCACTCCTAGGTTACAAAGGTATTGCCCTACATGTTCTTCTGGTTTCTTTTTTTTTCAGTGTTTTGCTTATACTTAGGTTATTAATCCTCTGTATATTGGTTTATGGTGTTAGGTAGATGTTAACTTTTAGTTTTTTCATATAGTCATCCATTTTTCTGAATGGCATCTACTAATTGTCTATATTTTCCCTATATCTTTGTGATGACACCATTATAAGACATTACATTGTGTGTCTGTCTCTGAGCTCTTCATTGTGTTCTATTGACTCTATTACTATAGAGAATGAAGCAATTTATCTTTGTTTTTCTGTTCTTTTTCAAATTTGTTTAACTTTATTACTCTGTATGGTGTGTGTTTTTTTCTTTTCTTTCTTTTTTTTTTTTTTTTTTTTTTTTTTTGAGACAGTCTCACTTTGTTGCCCAGGCTGGATTGCAGTGGCATGATCTCAGCTCACTGCAACCTCCCAGGTTCAAGCGATTCTCATGCCTCAGCCTCCTGAGTAGCTGGGACTACAGGTGTGCACCACCACACCCAGCTAATTTTTGTATTTTTAGTAGAGACAAGGTTTTGCCATGTTGGCCAGGCTGGTCTCGAACTCCTGACCTCAGGTAATCTGCCCACCTCAGCCTCCCAAAGTGCTGGGATTACACCATGCCTGGCCTCTATATGCTTTTTAGAATACTCTTATCAGGTTCCTAAACAAATGTAGCTGGAATTTATTTCAGATTGCATTGAATTTATATAATAGCTACATAAAATTTATATACATATAAAATTTGGGAAAGAATTGACACTTTTCTACTGTTAAGTCATTCCATCCAAGAGCATGTAATGACTGTTTATTCAGGTCTTTAAAATTATGTTCTTCTATGAATTTTGAATTTTTCTCTGTAGAGGTCTTAGGTATTTGCTGCAATTTGTGTATTCATTATCATTTTGTGGGGGTTTATCTTTGTTTGGTTTGCTATTAAGAAAAATAACTTTTTGTTATATTTTGTATTTGGGTATTACTGATGTAGAAAAATGCTACTGATTCTTTTAAATTGATCTCAGATCAGGCAACCCATTAGATGTAAAGTCCATGGATTCTTCTTTTTCTATGTAAGGGTCCTGTGACTTACAAATGATAACTGCCTATCTTTTCCTTTCCAGTTCTTACTCCTATGATTTTTTCTTTAATTTATTTAAAACATTGGGTAGGATCTAAAGTAGGAATAATATATGCCTATTCTGGGCCAAAGTGGTTAAGAAACAGGTATATCCTCTTTGCTGTTTTTTCTCCATCTCCTGGCAGAGGATGCTGAAGTAAGGGAGAGGAGGGACAGGATGACACCATGAAAGAACCTTTGATCCTTGCATCATTGACTAGCATGCAGCCTTGTGAATATTCACTTGGACTTTTCGTGTTAAGCCACTACATTTTTAGAAGTTACCTGTTTTGGCAATTAGTGTTACCATAACTAAAACACACACACACACACACACACACACACATACACATACACTCACACACACACACAGACCTTGAAAATGGATCTTTGTACTTTGTTCTGGGCAAGAGAGCTAAACATAGAAATGTAAATTTTCTTTAAATCAATATATAATTTAAATATGATCCCAATCATCCCCAATAGTGTATCAATGGAAACATGACAGATGTCTGTAAGTTTTATCTTTTAGTAAATATTTGAAGACAGAGATATAAAAAACTAAAAATAAAGTAGATTATTGAATAATTTTTCTTGCAAAACACTGTGAAATAGGTTAATGGTATATAATAGAGAAACTGACTAATGTAACAAAATGTGTAGTACCAGAAGATAGAGGGAGTATAGGCTAAAGGAGATTTTAATTCAATAAGGGAAAGGACTAAAGTAAACTGAGTACTTACTTTATAACTTACAACAAAATAAGCATCAGGTGGGTTGAAGCTTTAATTTCAGTTATTAAACATATGTTTTGTTGAACACTTAGTATATGCCATGTTCCAGCTCCTAGAGATACAATAATTAACAACAACAACCAAAAACAACCTCGAAAATTCCTACCCTCATGGAGCTTACCTTTCAGTGGTAGTAGAGAAACAGTGAAATAAATAAGCGAAATACATAGTAGGTTGAATGGTGACAAATATTATGAAGGAAAATAAAGCCATGAATAGAGTTAGTGTTTCCCCAGTAGGTAGGTGTGGGATGCAATTTAACTGGAAAGGTGACATTTGAGTGAAGACCTCAAGAGTGTGAGAGAGCATCGTTGTGCTCCCATGTCAATAACAAAAGCATAACATGAATACAGGAAAAGCTAGGTGCCTATTTCTGAAATCTTGAAATGAGGATTTTTTTCAAAGTCTGATACTGAAGCTGGAAATCATAAAGAAAAACTGGACAAAATTTACAACATAAACATTTAATCAAACTTAAAGATGAATGACAAGCTGGGTAAAAACAGCAACAGGTTGGCAAAATAAGGGGTTATATCCAGGGTACCCATATAATTTATTGTTCAGACCAAAGTACTTTGGAGAGTGAAAGGAGGTACTATTTGTACTTATGCCAGGAGACCAGGTGTAATGTAGGACTTCCCCAGATAAACTAAACTGAGTCCTTGTAAATAAGTAAGACAGATATCTCAAGAGAGAAGTGCATGCAGTTCACAAATGACCAAATGCAATGGCTATGAACATATGAAGTTATGTTAGACCTCACTAATTACAAAAGGAAAACAAAACAACAATGGAACATCATGTGTTTTGCTCATCTATTTTAAAGATACATATAGTGATAATGCCTCTGATGTTGAGGATATGTTGGTGGGATTTCAAAATGATGTAAATTTTCTTCAGGGATACTGGGCAGAATGCATTAAGTTTAAAATGTCCATATTCTTTAACCCTGCACCTCCAATTACAATAATTAATTGTAAGAAAATAATTGGAAAAGTGGACAAACTGTAGTATCAAGATATCCAAAGTAGAGCTTTTAGCAATGGCAAAACAATTGGAAACATCCCAAATGGTCATCAGTAGAGATTTGTTTAAACAAATTTGAGATAGTCATACAATAAAATACTCTGCAGCAATATTAATTAAAGTGATAGATTTTATAAAAAACACAAAACCAAAAATGTCCACATGATAAAAGTTTTATTATTTCATTAAGTCCAGAACTGAATTATCTCCAGTGTCTTTCATCTGCACTTGAAAACTAGCCAGTTCTGGCCTCAGCATCACTTTTTCTTATAAAGCCTTGCTAAAACCAGATAGTAGTAGCCATCACATACTTATACGGACTCTTGCCAACAGTTTTCTTGAGTTAACAGTCTTGGTATGTATATGGTCAGCCTTCCAAGTTATTGCAGGCAACAACTTTGCTAAATGTTTTGCCAACATATAATGAGGCACTCAGCCTTCATTTCAAAGAAAGGATACCGCTTGTTTCTTTACTTCCTGCCATTCCATCACTAGGCCAAATGACATTGATTTCAGGTTTTGGTTATGAAAGCACTCTACTTCACAATACAAATTTCTTTAAAAGTTAATGTGGTCTGCTGTTGTAAACAAAACAAAAAATGTGTAATGGCTCAAAAACCATAGAAATTTACTGTCACTCACATAACGTCCAACACAAGTGTTCCCAAATGGTGGGCAGCTCTCTTATAAGCAGTCTTTCAAGGATCCACAATTTTTTTTAACTTGTGGCTCCTTCATCTCCTAGGCTTCATCGTCATCAGGAGAAAAAGAGGAAGAGAAGGTACACATACTTCTTACTCATCTCAACCCCCAAAGTAACATGGTTAGCTTTTGCTCACAGTTCATTGGCTAAAATTCAGTCACCAAGTCTGATCTAGTTTTTTATAAGGAATTGGGAATGTCATCTAGCTAAGTAACCAGGAAAAGGAGAAAATGGGTTTGGTGACCAATATGTTAGTCAGAGTAGGCTTACTAATGCTGCAGTAACAACTCCAACATCTCAGTGGCTTAACCAACAACATGTATTTCTTTCCCACACAAGTCTGTATGGCACTACAGGCAGCTGTCCTCCACATGATGACTCAGCAGCACAGACCACTGTCATCTTTTGGCACCATCATCTCAATACGAAGCCTCTTCCATGATTGCTAGAACAGGGAGGGGGAAACTGGAGAAGTATGCCTGGTCTTTTCACTCCTTCCGCCCAGAGGCAGCATCTGTTACTTGTGCCGAGTGGTCAGTCTCTGTCACAGCCACCCCCAACATCATGATGTTTATGGAGATATATATATATTTGTCATGAATGGCCTTCAAATATTTGTTACGTGAAAATCCATAGAGTGTGAAATAACAGAAACAGCATGATACCACTTTTTAAAACTATGTACGTGCAACATAGATGAAACTCAAAGGACCTTACCCTTTGAAATTCAAATTAAATTCACTCCAACCCCATTTCACATTCTCCGTCTCTCTCCAATTCTCTCCAGGGACTCTCTTCCTGAGGTCCAGGCCTCAGGATGGAGGGGTGGCCACTTACTGCTTTCTTCAGTGCTTCTGACCCTGAGCTTATGCAGTCGCTGAAGTAGGTCAGGGAGTAGATAATCTTGTCCTTTTTGCCATCCTGGGTTGACATCACAGGATATCACCCCAGAAGTGTGGAGTGAGACAAAGCATCTTTCCTTGATGTCTTCCAGAAAGATCACTGAAGGCACTGGAGATTTGAAAAAATAGTGAGAAGAATTACATTTCAGCTGCACATAGAAGAAAAGTCCAAATGAATGTTAGATATCCCTAAAGTGGCTCCAAATGTCCCTCTTCCATTTTTACAACTCCACCTCTGAGTATCAGCAGTTTAACCATCTCTTTGGTCTAGTTGTCTCTTGTCAATCGTGATTTTAGTGTCATACTATCTAACTTTGAGCAGTATATTAAGACAGTTTCCTAATGTTATTGTATTTATTGTATTCAGAGAAATTCTGATTTCTTAAGGTAATTAACGTTATTGAGATATTAAATTATAGATAAATAGTTACACTTGAGTACACAGGCATTCAAAGAGAGAAAGAAAGGGGAGAGAGAGCGAGGGAGAAAGAGAGACAGAGAACGTTTCAAACCAACATGTTAATAGCAGTATCTGTAGGATTAGATTGAAAATGATTTTTCTGTCTTTTTGATTTACTGTATGTTTTTTGCTTTTTCCATGATGAGCAATAATTCTGTAGTAAGAAAAGATGAAAGCAGTAATTGCCATTAAAACACTACATTTCTTACTAGTCTGTTTCAAACACCAGAAATTTTGCTAACTCCTTGTCACCCTTCTGTTTCAGAGTCAGTCTTGCCAATGATTGAATCACATAAACTAATAGGTTTTACTGAGATGGTGGAGCATTACTCGCTTCCGGTCTCTGGCATTCAGTGGGGAAGTGCACACGTGAATGGGAGAAAGGCAAGGTTAGCATCCTCTTTTGTTTCGCTCTGTCACACTACCCTTTAGGCCAGATCACATGGCACTAGGATCTGTATTCCCCAGGGAAACCGTCTCCTGAATTTAAAGTCAGAGCGGAGAAGAGGGCAAAGGTGATAAGAAGCAGAGCTGAAATTTTTAATAGGAAATGCCTCATGGAGCCTACAGAGGAAAAGAGAGAGAGAAGATTGTGTATTTTAAGGTTGTTTGCAAATTAAGCCATTTCCCTTCTAGTTCTGTGTAATAATTACATATTTTTGAGGAAAAGAAATTCTAGAATATTTCTCATGGAGTTTGAAATAGACAATCAGGTAGCTGTTTACTTAAAAGGTAATTACTTTCTTTAGCTCAGTTGAGTGAATCCTGTGTTTGCAAGCTCTAAGGTGGGGTAAGATAAGAGTGCAATAGATTTGTTCATTCAAAGGATACGTATTGAATACATGCTCTATTCAGAGGTCTGATATTTACGTTAATAAATAGTGGGTCATGGAGGCTAAGCAATATCCATATGGGATGAATGCATTCAGAAGCCTGGCCAAGAAAACATCCCTGAACCAAATAAGAATATGTGGTTATTAAGCATTTAATAAGTATTAAGTAATAAACACACAAAAGAGGTCAAATAATGGTGTAAGGGGTGGGGGCTTTTGAAGGCCTATGGCAAGGTATCCCAAAGCATTAAATATATGAGCCCACTGCTATCCTCCATCATCTCTGTCCCTGTCATCTGATGACTGATTTGTGAGACTATAATTCAAGAATTTGTGTAAGGAAGGTGCACAGATGTTTATAGCCCCATATGTCAGTGCTTCTCCTCTGAATTTTCCACAACACGCTCACTGAATTCACCCTGAGCCTATCAGCCTTCCAGGTTCCTTGGGCTCTCAAGTAAAGATGAGTGCTAATTACTCACCGTGAAGTTGAAGAAACAATCAGCTGAATCCTTCTGACACTGAGTAGTGGTCTATTTCATAAGCATGCAAGAAAGTGTTTTAGAACAACTTGCCTGCTCTAGTCAGGATAGGCTATTTCCCACCCCAAAACTCAGTGGCTCATAACAGTAAACATTTATTTTTCACTCAAACTCTGCTGTGGGTTTGGGCAACTCTCCAAGACACCGCTACTCTCCATGCGGTGACTCAGTGATCCAGGCTGCTTTGATCCTCTTGCTCTACCATCTCAACATGAGTCCTCCATGATCACCACAGCAGGGAAGCAAGTGCTTGGAGAATTCTGCCTACTTTTATATGCTTTGGCCCAGAAGTGTTGCATGTTCCAGTTGCAGTCCATTGACCAGAAAACATCATATGCCTCAGTCTAATGAGAGTATAAGAAAAGTAGGTATGCCCACAAAGTATTTTAGAACTTTATTATCTCTGATCTTTATTTGACTTTTCTTTATTTTTCTGAAGGAGAGATTTAATTGAGTTTGCATAGGTGCATTCAGTGTGGAGCACCTGAATTGGGCAGAATTCCTGTTGGCATCTCCAAGGTGGCCAAGTTTCCTGTGCTGGGTACATATACGATTGCTTTGTGCTCATCCAGCATCTCTAGCTTTGCCTCCCCAAAACAATGTACCCAAGCAACTAACATAAAAAAAAATCAATTGGGGCCATTTTTCTTTTTTAAAAATCCCTGAGGCTTCATAGATTTTCCCCTGTGGTGTATCCATCACACACAGTCTGTTACCATGACCAAAGGTCCACAGCCCAGGTCTATATCGAAAACTAGTGTCTAATGTAGGAATGTCCTCTCCTCACCAAACAATTATTGAATCATTGTCATGTGCCAGACTGGGAACATAATGGGATTTCTATCTTCAAACACTTTTTGGTTAGTAGGAAACATAGATCAATGAATTATTCTAGCTCCTCACATAGTGAAGAATATGAGGTATGCTAAAAGACAGCTGGGAAGGGTAATCTAAGTCTGCTTAGGAAATCCAGGAAAGCTTCCAAGAGACAGTGACATTTGAACCAGATGAGAAAGCTGGGGAATGTGAAGAGCAGTGAAAAGAAACCAATAGCAGATCCTCAGTCTTCCCAGAACTAAAATGCAGGAGGTTGCAGGAGGTGAGAAGGAGGCTGGAGAAGTAGGTGCAGCCCTAACAGGAAGGTCCCTCTGCCATTTCCCAAACAAAACTTTTCTGCACCCATTTCTAATTTGACCGTAAGATGTGGAAATGAGAAGCCACTCAGGAATTCAGGAACTCATAGGCTCACTTCCTCCCAAATGTTGGGATCTCCTTAACGTAGCCCTGAGATCAGAAACCCCAAGGAACAGGGAAAAGCTCATTTGCTTCCTCTGGTCTGGAGCCAGCTGGCAAAGAAGCGAGCAAATAAAATCGATGCAGTACATCTTGTGGCGGGTCATCCAGACACCCGCACATAGCTGGTTACATTTGTGTCCCTGACCATCTTCATGGCTCACAGTGTCCACTTCGCCACCACCAATCTCACGCCTGGTCCCTGACCCAGGAGGGGAGCGCAGCAGCCGGCAACCTGCCAGCCTTCTCACCTCTACGTTCTCCTAGACTTCATAACCCCATTCGCTCCCAAGTCTCCCCAGCCAGGGTTTTCAGGGCTTGGCAAGAACGTAGAATTAAATACGTGGCAGATGTGCTCAGGGTCAAGGGGCTTTCATTCTTTTGCTGATTTGCAGTTTCTCTGACAGTCTAACTCTGTCCAGGCCTCTCTGATTATTTCCTATCCCATCACACTGTGAGGTCTGGAGGTCTGTGAATTTAGCTTTGAGCATATGACCAAATCTAGCCAGACAGTGTCAGGGACCCAAGAGCCAGTCTACAAAAGAGATAGAATAAAATATCAGTGGCTGGTGACGGGAGAAACCAGTCACGAGAGAGTTTATCTCGGGAGGTGACAGACAATGATAGGTGTTGCAAAGTCTTAATGTCAACCAGTATCTTGGCGGTTGAAGTTCAGCTCGCCTAGGGTAAGAGGACATTATCAACCTTTGCTCATCCTCTGAGGAATAAATGTGTCTGTTACCAATCCAGGGGGCCCAGGACACCATAGTAATAAATGTTATGCCACCTAGCAACAATGACTGTGACCCAGCAATGAATTGTTTGGGGAACAGGTCATATCAGAGTGACTTTTAAATAACTGTTCCCTTACAACCTCCTGTTTTTCAACTGGGCAACCATTCCCGGCGTTAATGCCACTCTTTGTCCCTTAAGGCGGTATACATTTAGTTTTTTGTGTGTCTGGAAAAGCACATGCTTTCTGGCCAGACTTGGAGCACATCATCAATTTTAACATGATGGAAAAGGTCTGGGATGTTTGTGTTCAGTCATTCTGCATAAAGGAGAATGAGGTCTTGGAACTGTCACTATCTTTAGAATCCACTTCTCAGCTCCTTTCCTGAGATGGCAGAGACAATGGCAGTAGCAGGAAATGATGCGCCCATGTAATATACTGGTCTGTATTATAGATTTAGAATGGAAAAAAAATAGAATGCCAAAGAGTTATTGTTTTTCTATTCTATTGGGCAAGAAACACTTCGTAACAAGGCAACTGCTGGCTGTTGTTAATGAAGGGGGATTTCCGTCTGTGGTAGGCTAAATAAAGGTCCCCAAAGATGTTCACATCTTTATGCCTGAAGCCTATGAATGTCACCTCATATGGCAGGAGGGACTTGGCAGATGTGATTAAATCAAGGAGTTCAAGATGGAAAGATTATCCTCATTATTGGAATGGGCCCTAATGCCATTGCAAGTGTCCTTATAAGAGAGAGCAGAGGGAGATTTGATTCCGGAAGAAGAGAAGGCAATGTGACCCCAGAGACAAAGCCTGGAGTAGATGTAGCCACAAGCCAAGGGATGGAGCAGCCACAAGAAGCTGGAAGAGGCAAGGAACGTGTTCTCCCCCTAGGGGCTCTGGAAAGAACCAATCCTGCTGACACCTTGACTTGAACCTGGTAAGACTGAGTTCCTCTATCTGGCCTCCAGAACTGCAAGAGAACACATTTGTGTTGTTTTAAGCCACTTAGGTCATGGTAAGTTGTAGGAGAAGCCTTAGGAAATGAGTACACCAGTGGGTTACGTTCAAAGGGAAGCCTCAGCTATGTGGTTACATTCTATAGCTCTTTCTTTCTTTCTTTCTTCCTTTCTTTCTTTCTTTCTTTCTTTCTTCCTTTCTTTCTTTCTTTTTCTTTTCTTTCTTTCTTTCTTTTGTTCATTTGTTCTTTCTTTCTCTCTTTCTTTCATTTTCTTTCTTTCATCTCTTTCTCTCTTTCTTTTCTCTTCTTCTCTTCTTTCTCTTCTCTTCTTTTTTCTTTATTTTTTTGAGACAGGGTATCACTCTGTTGCCTAGGCTGGAGTACAGTGGCATAATCATGGCTCACTATAGCCTCAACATCTGGGGATCAAATGATCCTCCTGCCTCAGCCTCCCAGGCAGCTGGGACCACAGATGCATGCCACCACACCCAGCTAATTTTTCTGATAGAGGTGCAGTCTCACTATGTTGTCCAGGCTGGTCTTGAACTCCTGGTCTCAAACGATATTCCTGCCTCGACCTCCCAAAGTGCTGGGATCACAGGCATGTGCCACCACACACAGCCTGGTTTTTAAAATGGGATATATATATAAATGGATATATATGTGTGTGTATATATATATATATAAATGGATATATATGTATGTATTTAATACGGAGTCTTGCTCTGTCAACCAGGCTGAAGTGCAGTGGTGCATTTTTGGCTCACTGCAATCTCTGTCTCCTGGGTTCTCCTGGGTTCAAGTGATTCTCGTGCCTCAGCCTCCCAAGTAGCTGGGATTACAGACATATACCACCACGCCTGGCTAATTTTTGTATTTTTAGTAGAGACCAGGTTTTGCCATGTTGGCCAGGCTGTTCTTGAACTCCTGACCACAAATGATCCACCCGCCTTGGCCTCCCAAAGTGCTAGGATTACAGGCATGAGCCACTGTGCCTGGCTTGGTCTTATATATTTTTAAATGAAGTGGTTGTGTGGGTAGTTACCTGTCGGATTTGCACCATTATAAAAACAAATACAAACTACTTGGCTCATTTGCAACAAAGTTTACGCAAGAACTGTGGCAAGTGAGCCTCCTGAAGTTCAGGAACTGCAAGAGAGAAGGGTTCCTGTGAGAGCCACTCCCAGAGGTCTTGGCCAATCAGGATGGCTGCAGCAGTGAGCAAGTGCTGAGCTGAATTCGGGGGCCTCTGGAGATCAGTGCTGCTGGGCGTGGAGCATCTTACAGTGCCCCACACAGCCACCCTGAGGCCAAACAGGATGCCCCCTTTTCCTGCTTCCACACATATTCCTTAGACTTCTCCTTTTTTGTGATATTTTTCATTTTCAACTCAAACCTGCCCTCAAAATCGCTTAAATCTGATTGTGTCTTTGTAAACATGTAGGGAGTGAGGACACACCATGTGATTCGCCTCGGGCCCCACACACCCTAGGGATCATTCTTGGATCCTCTATGCTTGGACGGGACACAATTGTTTTAGTTACGTAGGACCAGGAGAATTTGCAAAGTTATCAACAAAAGCATAGGGTCAGAGAGGAAGAGTGAAGCAGAGACAGTGAACTTTAGAAGCATAATCTCATTTAATCTTTCCAATATCCAGAAATTGAGGATTTCTTAAATTCACATATACACTGAGGACCAGGAAGACTTGTTATTAAAGTTACCCATGTAAGTGGCAAAGCTGGGCTCCAAATCCAGGCTGGGTTGATTCCAAGGCTCTTGTTTTTCACTGCACAATTCTGAAGGCAGCACAGGTTCCTGAACAAAGTGTTCTGGGCATTCCAAACTTTCAACTCTCACCAAAAAGCCCAGCAAAAATTGGGGGAAATCCTTCAGGGAACTATTCTCAAGTGAGCCACAGGAAGAGTCCTGTTTTGAGGGCAAGGCTTTTCTTGAAAACTACACTCTCTATGCAGCTCATTCCTGAAGAAGGGCTTTGGCATGTGGAGATTATGCCCTCTTGCTAGGGTACTGGAAGGGATCCATGTGGTATTGTCCCAGCAATAACTCTGCCACAGAGATATGCGATCTCCAGCAGCTGTCGGCAGGCTTCACTCCCATTCCATCCTCCTTCCTGCATCCAGTAGTCTCCCAGCCCCGCCTCACCCTCCCACTGCTCCAGAAGAATGACAGAACTCAGAGCTGCAAGAGAAAGAAGACTGAATTCAGTCTCTCTTGCAGAAAAATTGTTTTCCGTCAAGTTGATAATAATGATCACACTGAGAATGAATGACTCAAGATGAATATCCAAAGATATATCAAAACCTGGTCAGCAGTCGTGGGGAAAGGAAGAAAGCCTGAGTTGAGTTTATGAAAGTTTTCCACTAAAGTCAGCAACAGCTTAAATTCAAACCAGGCACAAGACGCTTGAATCTCCATATGAGTTGTTCATCAAAGGGCTGAAAGAAAAGAAATCTGAGCCCGAGCACGGTCTGGCCTAAAAGCTTTCAAGTGACTCCTTTCTGGTAAGGAAACTATTTCCTTTGTCTGTACGTGTTCAGGAAAACTGCCTTTTTGGAGCCTGGTTCATTCTCAATTCAGGTCACAGTTATTTTCACCAGTTAAAAGAAAAAATCCTAAGCATGGAAATGTCTGCTGTTCACCATACTCACACTCACAGATGCACACACACACACACACACACACACAATTATAAATACACAGATCGTGTTTATTCATGCTGGAATACTATATGACTTAACATGTTTATTCTAGGCTGATTTCAACTGGGGTGAAGCAGCTAGCACTCTGGTATTCAGGTTATCTATGACTCTGTTTGCTAGAAATCAGGGAAGTCATGTACCATGATATTGCCAACACGCCTTTAATAAAAAAAAGCAAGCTCAGAGCTTAAATCCAGACTTCTTTGCTAAGGAAAGTAGGCTATTTAGACAGGATTGCATTGATTAAAAGTGAGGAGGAATAGCCAAACTCCACAAGGAAATGAATCTTCGTGGCTACCCCATCTCGGGCTTCCTTTCTTTCAGCACTTGGTTTAGACAAATGGCTCTGGAGTTCGCAGGGTTTGTTCACAGTCAGTTGAGAGGGATCTCCCCTCTGCTCACTTGATTTTCAGCTTGCAAACCCTTACACGGCATTCAGATGGAACAGTAGCTGGGAGATCATGAGGGTCTTCTGGTGTGTTTCTTAACAGTGTGCCTTAACATTATTTTCTCTTCTGGCTTTTGTTTCCTTTTTTTCCTGTTTCATTTTTTCTTTTATTTTTTTTCTCTGTAGTCTAATGGGATTCTTAGAAATTAGAGCTGAAAGAATCTCTTTAAGCTTGTCTCCCCTATCCCTTTTCAGGGCACAGTTTTTAACCTAGGGTTACATTTCCATTTTTCCATCAAGGCCCCTTCTAAATGCCTCTAACTGTGGGGCTCCCACCACTTCCTTTGGGAGACTATCCCCTGGCCTCACAGACTTGGCTGTAAGGAAGATTTTTTGAGAACCCATCCACCAACTCTTCTTTCCTTGCTTCATGCTACTCCTCCAGGCTGCCTCTCCTGAAGGTGGATTTGGGTTTCTGCATCCACTGCACTCCCTGCAGGAGGCACAGATTTGATATCTACACAGAGCAATGGCTATTTTTACAGGGTTCTTTTTTGGGGGAAATGTGAGTCTGCTTCTAGATAATCTGTCAGTGGACCGAGATTATAAGGCACCCAATTCAGGAGCCTTTTACATTTACATTTGGTGTGGCGTAAAGCAATAGATGAAATGAAGTCTGAATTTTGCCTATTAGCTTGTCTTACTTGCATTAACTAGTTAGTGGAAAATAAGTCGTGTTGATAGTACCCTTTTCTGTTTATTAACAAGGTGATTGGATTTCTCACAAGGCTGACAGGGTGTTTCTGTCCATTTTTAGAAACTAGTCCAAATAGTACTGGGGGAAAGAAGAAAGTGTTTCCCCTAGTCCATAGAATTTCTCGGCAGAGACGACCCCAAATCATGCCCTTTGTAGACATGTTAGAATGTTCTGGCTGATGGCCTGTGCTCACACACCACCAAACCACTGGTGGAATTTGGTTCCCTGTCAGCCTTTCTCCATGAAACTTGAGACTCAGGAAACTTTCAAACAGATCCTGAAGTTTTAGAATCATAAAAGCTGCCCCAAAATGAATTAATAATAAGTATTTTAAAAGATTTATGACTATTTCTGAAACCTTACTTAAGTAAGACAGGAACCAAGTCGGGATTTGCCCAGAGTGCAACAAATTGTCTTTTAACCCTAGTTGGGAAGAGAACAGCCATTCTTGGAAAACTTAGAGATCTGCCTGATTACAAATTTACAATTTCCTTCCTTATGGCACTGTGGAAAAAAATACGTTAATGAATAAAAGCATGTGCAGCTTCCTTTATTTCTGTCACACAATGCATGTCAGTTGTGTAACTATTGCCTACCTTTTAGGGGGTCTCCTTGGGGTAATTGCCAGAAACCTAATGAAGTTTCGGGAGCCCAGAAAATTTCCCAGCTGAGTGGAAACGTTGTTTCAGGGGAAACAGTTTAACACAGTAGAATTGTCTTCTCTTATAAGCCAACACCCTTCCCTTCTTTTCCCTTCTTTGCCCAATGTCTCAGTTTTACACATTTTGCTTTAGCAGTTACTCTCATTTTGAAAACATCCCTTTCTCCAATGCTAGGCCCTGACCTACCCAGGTGGGGAAAAATTTTTGCTTTTAAATATCTTGTTACACCAACAGTTCTTTCCCCCCCAGCTATAATTTTCATCTTCAAACTCATTTTGGGCATAGGAGTGAATTCCTAGTAAAGGTCCCCAAACACCTAGAGGTCGTGAAGGTGGTAATGGGAGTCTATATATTTTACATATTTCAAAAAGCCTAATGGAAATCACATATTTACTCAGAATAAGGCTGCAGAAAAGATCAGCACAATTTCTTTGATTTGGTTAGAAATATAGCAAGTCCGTGTGTTAATGACGGATAATTTGTGTGGATGGGAAAGATGTCGCTGTCAGCACAGGGACTCTGGGGTATGACCAGTAAATCTCAAGTTGTTCTTAGAGCCCCCCCCCCCCCCCCCATCAACTTTGGTAGATAAAAGCCTTTGGAACAAATATTGTGAGGTGGGGAAGGGGGTGCAATTTCTAGAAGGGAGTTTGAAGCTGAGAAGGTCAAGAATCATTGCTCTGTAATGTTCCTTAAGTGACCCTGTGGTCCTATAGGGCCAGTGCCTTTACTTTTGATGGCTTTCCAGAAGGAAGGGAGGTTCCAGGAGGAATCCAGTGACCCAAGGATTGTTAGAGCATCTTACCTGACTTCTTCCTTGCATTTCTTCTTCTGATAGAGCAGAAATGTGTTGCAGATTCCAGGGAGATTGCAGGTTCCCATTCCTGCTCATCGCCAGCTGCATCAGTGCCTTGTTTTCTCTTTCTAGGAAATTAAAGGAGGTGACACCATCTATTTCTTCATTCCCTGCAGAAGAGGGAGAATAAACCAGATATTATCAATGTTCAAATTCCTTGGAGTAGGATACTTTGTAAATACAAGTTGTTATGATCTTATTAGTCCAAGAAAAGCAAGAATACAAAGACCGATACAGTCTAAATGGGTCCCTATATATTTTTATATATAGGTAAAGAAATAGACATATGTGTATAAATATATACTTATGTATATCTTATACATATGTGTACATCTTACACGTGTATGTATACACACATTGTTGTTCCATTTTTGGTCTGATTTATTAATAATTAGTGTTCCATTAGAAAATGAGTTTTATGTGAATCATGCACACACGGCTGAAATTGTTTCAATGGCAGATCATATTTTACCATTGGGGTTTCATAAGTCACTGCGGAGCACAACACCATCACCATATTCATATTTCAGATCTGTCAAGACACCCGGATAGTTCATCTGATCACATGGATTTCCATTCCAGGCCTTGAGAGACAAGAAATCCGGTCATCACAGAGAGCCTGGGCAATTAAACTGAATCAGTGCTCCCGGTCTCAGCAGATGTCTTCTGGGTTACCATGGGGGACATGGGTTGGTATGAGGTTTAATCAGGCACTAACAGCACCTTGCTGGGAACTTCATGGTTGATAAAGGCAGCCGCATCAGACCAAGTAGCTCCTACTTTTTAAAGAGAAAGCAGCCTCTTTGAAATGTAAAAAAGGCAGGCTTTGTTGCAGCATGCAGTATGAAGAGAATCTGAGAGGAGTTGCAGTTGTTTCTTTCATAGGCCCTAGCATTCTTTCTGGGTCTCGATAATAAAGTGAAAGGCACCCCTAAGGCTAAATTTTTAAAGGGCCCTCTATGAACCCCAAGCTGGCCAGCCCTGTGGGCCCCATTGCTGGTCCACTATTATGTAGGATTTCGCTATTACACTTGTCATTGTCATGCTGCTTTGTGAATGACATTGGTCACAACCAGGTTCTTGTGCCATTTTGAATAGCTGGATCCATGTGCAAAAAAAAAAAAAAAAAAAAAATAGAGAGAGGGAGAGAGAAATACCATCCAAATAGGGCCCAAGTATGTGTGAATGGGAGCCTCTTCTGAAGTCTAATTGCACTTGTCTCTGAGGAGGAGAAATGATCTTGAAGGAGTTATTCTTTGCCCTGGAATTTCATTTTGCAGTAACTCTTTTCAGGCAGTTTTTAGTCTCAATGAACGTGGGAGGCGTGGTTGATAGTCCTATTAAAAGAAGTCTTTAATTTGTCTATATGTAGACTGACTATGTAATTTCTCATTAAAATCAGGACACTTTAGTGAAAGGGGGTATTAGTCATAATCACTCAGAGACAACAGGCATAAACCAGGGTTATTCCAGGCACATGGTGACTCAACAGGCAGGCTGGCTTTACAGCTTCTAACAGCAGAACCCAGGCTTCCTCACAGAGGACCCCTGCCCTAAACTCGGAGGCAGGTCTTGGAGAGTCACAGGCTAAGACAGTCCACTTAGCAAAATCACAGGAACCCCAAGTATGCAGGTGAAGAATATATAATTTAAATAAAATAAAGAGACAAAATGTTGCTTCATTCACAACTGGATATCTCTGTATTCTTTTCTAGAGTTACAGAATGCTAGTGGCATCTTCTTTATTATTATTTATCCCCTCTTTCCTCTTTTTCTTTTTCCTCATCTCTCTTTTCAAGCTCTGAGACACTCAGCAGTGCCTGTGTCTCTTGGTGGCCACAGCAATCGGGGTTTACAAGTGTGGTCCTTCCCCATCCCCAACATCCTTCACTTCTGCAGCTGCCAGTGGCCTTCAGAAAGACACATTGAATCCCTTCTAGCTATCGGATGGGAGCCTCAGTGCTTGCCTTTCTCATCTGATTCTTCTAGAGCTACTGAGTCACAGCATCAGTGCTGGGATGCTTGATGACAAAAGTCACTGCACCCCTGCCAACCACCCTGAAGCCTTGGAGGAAATTTTCTTGAAGATAGTGAGGGTCAGGGAGCAGGAAGGGGGTGAAATCAACCCCAGAACTCCCGTCACCCACTTGCTACCACTTCCACGACTCTATCCTTCCCAGCACTTGCCGGGAGCCTTGCCCCAGAAAAGAGAAAGGTACCAAAATCTCTTCTCAAAAGCACCCAGATACTGCCACGGGGTTTGTGTTATTTTCCCCACATTTTAATTCTATTTAGTTACTGTATTCCACTTCAAAACAGGACAAAGAGGAGGAAGAGTAAAAGAAGAAAGGGAAGGTTGAGGTGCTCCTAGGGAATAGTCTTGGGGTAAAGTAACACAGGGTGACAGCTATTTTGAGGCAAAGGAGAGAAAGAGCAGGAGGCTAGGGATATGATCAGGATAATGAAATGTTGGTGACAAAAAGGTCCGGGAATGTAGTCAAGTGTCAAAGGGCCCTTGAAGAAAAGAATTCCCTTTACTCGCCACAAATCTTTTTTTTTTAAGCCAGTTCTTAAAAACTGAAACAAAACTTTGTGTCTGTTGTCACAATTTCTCTCCAGCGTGAAACATGACAGTATTTAAGCCTTCATTGACACATCCGGAATGCCCCAAAGAGAAAGGGGTTAATTGAAAAGGTTGCAAACCTTCCAGTACATGGGACTTGAAACGGATGTACGTGGGTGTTCATGTGTATGTGAGTGTGTTCCTTCCTGGGCTTCTCCTTCTAGAAGATTTTGATGGTGGCTGCACTGTATCTTAACTGTCAAGCTATTTTTTCCCTGCTAGCTTTCATTTGTGTTTTTCCTCACCTTTCCGAGACCCTTACCTCTCCTCTCTTAAATCTACTCACCACAGAGCAGACATAATCCCAGATTTTCAGTAAATCAACACTATATGCTCCCCACTGACTGAGAGAATTTGATACTGACAGACTGTTATACCTAAAAGAAAAATACTGCCATGGTTCCTCACATTCTTCGCCAGGAAAAGAAGGCAGGGAGGAGTGTGTGTGGGATCCATTATAAATTAGGCAACACAGAGCCCACTATTCTTAACGTGTATTTCATGAAAGTGGATGCATATGTTACCCTACCCTTGCCCACATCTTTGACCAAACCAACCTCAGTACCTGGAGTATTTCCAAACGCAATTAACTCCCTTCAGTACCAGGGCACTGGTGATTTATTCGGACTACAGCAAGGGTAGAGTCCACTGCCCGAGAGAATGCACGGCCCTCCACGTGGGAGATCGAGGCTGAAATGTGGGGACTTTGAATGCCACACGTTGCAAACTCTGGGCTCTGTCTTATGAAGGCATGTTCTGGCTGTGGGGTTGAAAGAGCGGTTTTCTTTTGTTATTCATCCCTGTGTCGATGATGGGCATGGTGGCAGGATTTAGACTTTGTGTTACCAGGTCAGAATTACTGAGAGCAGAACTGGCTTCAAGGTTTCTGAGTCTATCTCAGCTTTAAATATCAGATCATGAGCACATGCTTAGATTTAGAACTGACTGTCTTTAGGAGATTAGGACTTCTACCCATATGTTCCAGGGCCTGGGGGTGGGAATCCAGGTAACGACTATCTAGGGACCACAGTAGGCAAAAATGTCTGGGGTAGAGTAGTTGGCAGTCGTGGTCTTACAGTGATCCAGTCATCTCTCAGACCAGTGAGCATGGAAGACTGAGTTATTGCTTGGCAGACCTTGGATGGAAGTGGCTACCAAGAGATCAGGAGCTACTCAAGGGCAGGTGCCATGCTTTCCCCAAGGAACAAACACCAGTCCCAGTATACACTGTAAAGGTGTGTGCAGAACAGGGAGTGGGTTTTTAACATCAATTATACTTCAGAAAGGATGCAAATATATGCCCCTCTTGGGAATTCACAAGCCATATTCACTTATTGAAGTCTATGAGAAATCCTTCTGAAATAAAACCAAACTTCTTATGTTTATTTGGTCAAAGAACTTCCTCCTCCCTACCCCTTCATAACACCTCTTAGGTGCTCACAGAATTCTTCAGGAAGGGCTGACTTATTCATCTCTCTGTTTCTAGTGCCTGTCACCATGACCAGCACCGAGAAAGTGGCAATATGATCTGTTCCTTTATCCCACACATATGGATTGGGCCCCAGACAATGTTCCAGGTCCTGGGGATATAGAAGTAAACTAAATAAGACAGTTCCTGTCTAGTGAATCTGATGTTCTAGTCTGTTCCCTGTAATCTCAGTTTGATCAATGAGGTTCAACATCAACCCAATCCCTTAAAGTCCCTTTAAGTGAACTCGAGCCAGCCTGAGCCAAGCAGGTGAACTGCTGGTGGACATGACCCAGCAAAGGAGTCCCCAGCCACTCCTACAGGGTACTTCAGGCAGCAGACGACCCCGCTGCTAGGTGGCGTATGGGGATCCTGGGCATCATTGCATTCAACTGCACGAGCCCCCACAGCCTGCTGGTGTCTCTTCTGCTTTGCAGAGCGTCATGCTTTTGTCTGTCAATCCCAGCCCTGTGGCTGCCACAGCATGTGAATCTGAAGGAAAAATCACTCATTTTCACTTTTTCTCGGTTTCCTAACATATAGCAAATAGGGATGATTAATAATATTCATCTCCCATTTCATATCCCCTTTGGGAGATAGCAACCTCTCTGTAACACATAATATAGTGCCTGGGCCCTCTGGGCATTCAAGACTATTTAAATTATTTCGTAAAAGCAAATTTCATTCCTTTTATTTCCTCCTTTTCAGCCTCTATATGTATTTTTTTTCCATAGGCAATGTTTCTCTTCTGGTTTTTGTTTTGTTTTCTGAGGGCAACGGCTGATGAAAGGAAACAATCACCCCATCTTCTGTGAAGCTGAAAATCCCCCAGTTTCTCCTTTGGTGCCCAGCGATACCACTGAGTGTCAGCATGCATCTGTCTCCTTCACTCATTTTCCAAGGACCCTCTCCGTGTTTTTAGTAATTGATTAGGGGCCCTGCAGAGGTCTCCTGCACCCCCTGTGGTCTGTTTCATTTGTGATGACCACACCTCCCTCACAACCCACTGAGATGTCAAAAGCTGCTATTCAGAGGCTGGCTGATCCATTGAAGTAGGTTTTGGCTGGGAAAACTCCCCCTCACCTCTTCTCCCCCCACCCCCTCCCCACTGTCTGGATCTTCCTGAGGTCCTCTGGATCACCAGTAGCTTGGCAAGCAGGGAGCTCAAACTCAAAAGTGCTGGAACCACGGTGCAGGGTTTGTCTGGGCTCCCAGCCTCCTGACCCAGCACATGGAACCTTGCTGGGAAATATTCAGCATGTGCCTGTTACAGACTAGTTCTTCTCTTCCTCATGCTCCTTTTTTTGCCACACTGTTTAGGGACGGAGGTTCTCCTCAGCCTCTGGAATAAAGCCTATTTGCTTTGTATAATTCTACCCTCTCCTGGCTTTATGCTGGGTCCAATCACAGATTTTAATCAATAGCCACAAGTACCAGACCTTCTTATCTTTTCATTACCGCTACACATCAGAACCCTATTTGCTTGTGTTCTTGAGAAAGAAAGACAGAGAAAGCGAGAAAGAGAGAGAGAGAGAGAAAGTGAGAGAGAGAGAGAGAGAGAGAGAGAGTATACTGACTCTGAGATCTTGAGAAACTAGCCCAATTAGAAGCTACCATGAATGGACTCTTAGGAGAAAGGTGTGCCTCTACAAGTTCTAAGTAAGCTCTTCTAAGACACCAGATAGAAGTCATATGCTGTGTACTGAATGCCAGACAATCAGCAAATGTGTGATGACACAAATGAGTATGTGTAAAGCTGGTGAGACCTGCAATTGACATTGGGACAATGTCCTGGTCCTACTATAGTTACACAAGATGTTACCATTAGGGGAACCTGGGTGAACGGTCTATAGGACCCTTCTATATTATCATTGCCATTTCCTGCCAATCTATAATTACTTCAAAATAAATAGTTTTAAATATTGCATGGCGAGACTAAGCAAACATTTTGCTCCAGAAAAGTAGTTTAAAATTTGGGTGCTATTTATAGATCCTGCCCACTTTTTAATGACGATAAGACTACAGCACCCAAGCTTTTCTCAATAGACAACTTACTGCAGACCCACTAAGGTGGCAGGCACTGAGGATGTATATTTAGCATGGTTTTCACACATGTTGCTGAGAGTAGACATTGGATGAATGATTGGATGAATTTTAAAATAAATGAAATACCTTTCACAACATCTGGATGGCAGGGGAGGCAGAGTTGTCCTTTTTGCAGCAAAATGGCTTAGTGGTTTGCAACAGAAGGTAGAACCTGAATATATAGTGTGGTTGCTACATTTGACTATAAAAACAGGGCTTGGAGCAATAAACCAACCATGATTATAATAATAGTGACCGTGTCTTTCAGTGTTGGGGACCCTGAGAGTCAGTATGGTTTATCTCTATATCCCTACTCTAAAGAGCAGGTGACTACTTTCACAATGAAAAGAGGGAAGCCACCAGATCTTCTATGTACAAAGCCTCTTTGAGCCTTTTTGAGCATGTGGGTGTCCTTCAGAACTGAAGCAGACCTCCAAGGCCAGATATTTAATACCTGAAATGAAGTAATTCCACTGGAGTAGAATGAGAAACATCAGCCTGGGAACAATCAAGTTTCAAGATGAACCATCCATGTGAACTCTTTCTGGAATATTAGTTCTATACTACCTATGCCCTCATCCTCCCTCCAGATGGTGGACAGCCCTGCCTGCCCTAGCCAGGCTTAGCTACTCAATCTGCCCCAGGCTGGAAAAACCTCTGCTCATTTTTGACAAAGTTGAGAGGAACTAGGCACAGTGGGCAGAAAGTAACTATCTCCCCTGTGCACAGAAATTAAATATGGCTGATAGCCCTGCACAATCTCATTAAATCATTCAATATCTGTTACAGGGAAGAACAGTTAAGGACTCTGTGTGGATCCAGAAAGCTGATAGAACAGAATGGTGGAAACTACGGTCTTCTCTAGGCAAAGCCTTAGTGCAATGAAAGACTTTCTGTTAGAGCTCTCACCAAAGAGAATGAGCTGTTGCCTGAGGAGGAGTGTGTCTCCATCCCTAGAGGCATCCCTACAGAAGTTGGGTGGTCATTTAAATGACGTAGGATGGAAGGGATTGATGCTCAGTTTAGAGACTTGAGTTCAATAGATGGTCTGTCCCAACCTTCTAGATTCTCAATGCACACACTTCATCCAAGGTCAAAATGGACTCCTGAGAAAGGTGTGAGACCCAGGCAGAGATGGGCAGCCTGTGAAACAGGCAACAGATGCTCACCTTGTCATCTCTATCTCTGTCTCCCCACCAGGGCTCAGGACAATGGCCCCCAGGAGCCACTGGATGTTCCATTTTAGTCCTGGCTTGTACGGAGTGCGCCCTCTTTCTGAGAGGAGGTGAGAGGGAAGGGATGGAAAGGGCCAGGCTCCCTGGATGCTCCCCAGGGACTGCAATTCTCTCCCAGTAGGCAGGAGGATGGGCAATTGCACATACAGAGGGCTGTCTGGTCAAAAGAACCAACAAAATCCCATGGCTTAACAAAAGCCTTCAAAATCTTCTCTGGGAAAGAATTCCAGGCTCTCCCAAATTGTAACTTATTGTATCATGAACACTTACTTTGGAAATCATGTCAGATTCTAAATTTGAAGAACACTTCTAATATCTGAGCACCTACCTACTGGGTGCCCAGGGTAGTGCTTGGCGGTTTTACATCTTTGGCACAGAGATAGGCATACATGTCTTATTGTCTAACAGTAGTAATTTTTTTTGCAGACTTTGATTCTATTATAACAGCTCCAGTATTGTGCAATAACTGCCATCACTCCAGTGGAAGCATTGTTCCTGGATCTGTGACTTTTATTTCACGAGTAGATAAAGATTTAAGAGGGAAATGACTGAGAAACTTGTGTTTGGGTTAATGTAAATAAGACACAAGGTTTTCATGCCCTTCTGCTTTCACTGGGGACTCATTTCCCTAATACAGTCTCGTAAAACAATCCACTCCTGAGGAGGTCAACAGTGAAAAGTTTGTCTTCTGAAATTAGTAATCAAAGAGTGAAAATAATTAATAGAGAAAACAGTGCAGTTCCACACTGCGTTCCCATGTAGATGTCTATAGAACAATAAATCAGTAGGGGAAAGAAACAATATAGGCATTTACAATTAGGCCTCATGCATAATGCCCTGGAAGGAGAATTTGTGTTAAAAAAGACAACATCTGCTGCAAGTTGGTTTATAAATAATACAGCTAGATATTCAGGTAATGACATGACAGACAGTCTCTTGTGTCCTTGTCCTTTTGTGTCCAGTGCTGAGTGTGTTTACATCCCGCAGCTTATGACATACATGCCTGGCCTGCTTGTGCTCGGGCCAGGAGCCTCTCTCTTCTCAGTTAAATGCTTCTTTACCCAAACCATAGCATTCCACATTGACGACCCAGATATCCAGAGAAATCTGCTCCATTTGGTTTTAATTGATCCCTTACTGTGAGAAGGTAAGCGCCTGAAAGAAGTGTGATCAGATGCTCATTCAGTACTTTCATCCATGAACCAATTTCTTTTGTGTTGACACCCAGGCTTGACAAAAAGAGTGATGGTTAAGGTCAAGTGCATGAAAGCTAATTCTAAACAATGATGGATGAGCCAAGGCTTGGGCTCTATCTTATCTAGGATATGCTGCTAAAAGGTTGGATATTTTCTCCCCATTTTTAAAAGTCCTCTTATTCTCAAATTAATGGAGTTATCCCAGATCCAGTATTTGTGGGGGTCTTTTCTTTTATTATTCAGCTCTTTGCCACTCTGCTGACAGCAGTGTGAGTGATGGCCTTCAAGCAGATGATTCTTCTTTGCCATGAAGGAACTGATAAATACTGCCTGTCTCTGCAATAAATTGTGCATGAAATAGTCCACTCTGGTAATCTACAGAGTTATGGTAAGGAAAATGGCATTGTGAGGAAATACAGCAAAACTGCAATTAACTGAAATCCAGTTAAACAGAATCTCTAAAGAAGCTGAATTATATGTTTGTTTATTTGCTATTGTTTGCTTCTATTTATATTCAGCTTTGGGGGAAAATAGTAGTGTTGTCTGGGGCTTAATCAAAAAATTCATTTTCAGGACATTTAATGTAATTAGAGATTTATTCCCAGCTCTGGTACCTTCTATGTCCTCAGTCCTTACCTATGAGATTTCCCATTTATAATGATGACCCAGAGGCCAAGCAGCACCCAGAATTCACAAATAAAAATAAAAATAAGCTTATGAATTTCCATTTCCTAAAATAAAGCAAATTTATGTATGACACACATTTGTCAATAGTAAAGACCGAATAAAAAGATGCAAAAATTAAAGATTTTAAATTAGAAATCTCAAGCTCCATTTTAGTATATAAGGATTTTTACCATACTTAGCAACACATAATGCATTTCTAAAAAGATTTAAATGAGTTGTTGGGATAATTTTTGTTAGTTTATTTGGATAGGTGCTTTAGACTTCAGTGTTTTGTTGAAGTGGTTATAGAGTCTTTTCTGAAATATACACATGCTGTTAGATATCTCTCTCTAGGATATCTATATCTATGGCCACTATAGAGATGTTACCCGGCTTGTAAACTAACTGAACATGTTCTCTTTCATTTCCACACATTGACCTAATATGTGCTAGGAACTCATTTGTAAACCCAAATATTTTGTGTCTTTCTCATGGATATTAAAATGTGCCCTGGTGTTAGCCTTTCACAATAGAGTATAAATTTAAGTCAATGCGTTGACCCTTCCAGGCATCTTACCAGTGTCAGGATGATCTCAAAGAGTGAAATCAAAATGTTTGTCATCATTAAACAAGCATCAGTGAGCAAGTATTGTGATGAAAACCAAAAATCTCTTAACATCATGGTATTGTTGAGCTGAAAGAAAACTTGGAAAGCATCCAGTAGCTCATTCCAATGATTTAGGCTCAATTCATATTGAGGCCCTGCTTTATGTCAGGCAATACACTGTTTTGTGAAATCTGCTGTTTCATTTAATTCTTACAAAACCGTATGAAGTTAGGGTGATTATCATTGTTTCATAGATATGGTAACTGAGTCCAACAGAGTATTAATTTATGGGCTCAAGATCATACAACCAGTACACAGCAGAGCTGGTATTTAAGTATTCTGGCTCCCAAAGTAGAGGTCTGTCTGTTACAAGACTAATTGGGAAGCATATTAAAAAGAGCAGGAAACACAGGACTTACCACTGGTGTTCATAATGAAATTCTTGGGAGAAAGAAGAAAAGAGAAATCCTGGTATCATTAGCTTTTGCTACAGTAATGCTGTAACAAATACCCAAAACTCAGTGGATTAAAACAACCATCAAGTATCTGAGGATCAGCTGGAAGTTGGCTGATTCAAGCTGGGCTCAGCTGGGCTTAGCTTCAAACTTCAGTTTGGGACCAGGCTTGGTCTATATGTCTCTCATCTTCCTTGGACCAGTGGACCAGTGAGAGCATTCTCTTATCATGGTAATGGAAGAAGCACAGGAGAATAAGATTAACCACCCAAGGACATTTCACATCTCTTGTTTGTGTCACTTCTGATGGCATTCTATTAACTCTAGGGGAAGAATAACCCCCATGGGTTCTTTGTTGGGAACAGACCCCTGTAACAAAAGTGATTACCAAGAGAAAAACAAACAAGTTTATTAACATGTATATTTCATACATACATGGAAGACACCCAGGGAATGAGTAGTTCTCAAAGTAGTGGCTTTGAATTCCTGCTTATATAGCATCTTCAACAAAGAAAGTTAAATTTTTAGAGAAATGACAAGACATAAAAAGACTTTGAGACTCTAGGATAAGTAACTTGGAGGAAGGCAAGTAAATGGCAGATAAAGGCTAGTTAGCAAAGTTAGCAAATGTGAATTTCTCTAGTAATGTGTCAAAGCCAATAAGGATCTCAGGTTGTCTTCAGTGGTTTATCTTTCCTCTCTTTGGTAGAAGGGAAGGGTGGAGGGGCAGGATACCCTCATGTCTTGGTAAATCTAAATCTTGCTTTTAGACAAGTAAAGGCAAATAGAGGGATGGCAGACAGCATTCCTGTATCTGCTTCTTACTAATCATCTTCAGTCCAACCATCCTTCATATTTGGGGATGGCATATTCTGGTCTCCCACATGACCAAAGCAAATTGCAAGGTCAAATCCAAACTCAAAGTTAAAGGTGCCATTAGTGGGAGAAACCCCATCTCAGGATCCTCAAAAGCCTCATCTAATCACGGCATCGGGCTCAAAGCCCATGATTTCTTAAACCACATCAAGTTTGGGTTGATTTAAGAACCAAAGAACTGAAAAGGCAAGATATGTGCTCCCTCCTTGCCTAACACACATGGTAGAACAGGGACAGGCCCTCTCCTCTTTGAAGAGGAAAGGATAAGTGGCCTATTGCTGCTCTCATTCACAGCAAGACGAAAAGTCTGCTGGGCAAAAGTGTCCAAGCCCTTCCCTGGGGTTAGTAATGTTTCTCCTCCAGGCCCCAGTTCTGCTCCTTAGGGGTAGACCTTGTGTCCGCTGTTCTCCACCACTCTTGGCTCCACCTTCTGGAAGGTCTTTTTTCTTTTTTTTTCTCAACATCTTCTTTGGCTACTTCTGATGAAGACAAGAAAAGAAACTCTTTTTAAAGGCTGAGTAGCTTCTTCAGAGAAGGGATGTTTATAGCTCAAACAATTTCAGTCCTTTTCTATGTCCAGCAGTGCTTTTGCCAATACAGCAGTTCTCTCTTACCCGGTTTCACTTTCCACGATTTCAGTTACCCACCGTCAACCATGGCCCAAAAATATTACATCCAATTAGATATTTTAAGAGAGAGGGACCATACGCACACAACTTTTATTATAGCTTATTCTTATAATTGTTTAATTTTATTATTGTTAATCTCCTTCTGTGCCTAATTTATAGATTTTATTGTAGGTATATATGTATAAAAAAACATAGAGGCCAGGTGCGGAGGCTCATGCCTGTAATCCCAGCACTTCAGGAGGCCAAGGCGGGTGGATCACCTCAGGTCAGGAGTTCGTGACCAGCCTGGCCAATGTTGTGAAACCCTGTCTCTACTAAAAATAAAAATTAGCTGGACTTGGTGGTGCACACCTGTAATCCCAGCTACTCAAGAGGCTGACGTGAGAGAATCGCTTGAACCCGGGAGGCGGAGGTTGCAGTAAGCCGCGATCGCACCATTGCGCTCCAGCCTGGGCAACAAGAGTGAAACTCCGTCACAAACAAACAAACAACATAGAATACATATAGTTGGGTTCTATCCATGGCTTAGGATATCCACTGAGGGCCTTGGAACATAACCTCTGCAGATAAGAGGAAACCACTGTGTACGTTTCTCAAAAGTTGTGTGGGTTTTCTGTATATTTGATTCCAGTCAATTCCATGTGCCCAAAACTCACTCTTAGTTATTTCCAAGACAGGCCTCTCTCTCTAGAATCAACTAGGAGTATTTTGGCCTCATTAGATGTCTGTAGAACTATGCCTAATCTTCCTACAAGCCTTTTTGCTTCGCTGAGAAAGCATGTTAGACACCATCTTATTTCTTTTGTAGCTCAAACAAAGTGTGGAAGAGCCATCCCTCTGATTTGGTTTTTATGTTGAGAATATATCTTTTTGGCAGTTGGATTTGATTTTTTCATAGTCTCTATCATCATGACCACACCCTTGGTTAAGTAAAAAGTCAGTTTTATTTTCTACATTGAGATTTCTGGATTTTCTATATTTCCTCAAAATTTTGCTTGCAAAAATAGTCAGCTATTTTCTGAGTTCTTCTCCTTCTCAGAGTTTGTCAAATGCAGCTAGGCAAAACAGCTCAAGCTTTCAACGTTCTGCTTCCTATCTCCTCCCTCAAATCTACAAATTCATTAAGTACATATTCAACCTTCCAGATTATTGCCGGCAATAGCTTACCAGTGTTTGCCATGGTGTTAACATGTGCATGCTCATGTCATACCATACGCTCTCAGTTTTTCAGTCTCCTGCAACATGTGTTTGCATGGCTGTTTCTGTTTTGGTTTGTTTTTGGCCATTTTTTTTTTTCTAGCTCCCTATGGTAGCTTTTACACCAGTTACTATCCGGCTCCCACATATTTTAGATTTTCGTTATGGAAGTAACCTATTATGCATTCCTGTATTCATCATTTATCTACCATAATGTTCCATAACAAACCATCTCAAAATCCAGTGGCTTTTAAAAACAGTCATGTTGCTTATGCATCTGTGGGTTGCCTAGGGGCTGGCTGATCCAGGCTGGGCTAAGTTGGGCTCCACTCCAGGCTGCAGGTTGGGTCCAGATTTGGTATGTGTATCTCTTTAGACTAGTAGGTTTGCTTCATCATGTACTTCTTATGGCAATGGTAGAAACCTAGGCACATTTGGTGTCTCTCATGAATCCTGATTCTTTACATCCTATTGGTAAAAGCAAGGTAGACCTAGGATTAGCTTTTTATGGCTGTCATAACAAATGACCACAAACTCAGTGACTTAAAACACAAATTTATTATCTCACAGAGTTCTGCAAATGAGAAGTCCACCATGGGTCTCATGGGCTTAGCTCAAGGGGTTAGCAGGGCTGTGCTTCTTACTGGAGGATCTGGAAATGTATCCGCTTCTAATTTCATTCAGATTGTTGGCCAAATTCAGTTCCTTTGGTTTGCAGAACTGAAGTACCTGTTTTCTGGCTGACATTCCAGCAAGGGCTCATCTTTGCTTCTAGTGCCTTCCAACATTCCTTCCCATGCCTTCCTCCCCATCTACAAAACCAGCAAGGACACATCAAGTCCTTCTTGTGCTTCAAATATCTCTGACTTCCCTTGTACTGAGTCTCTTCCACCTTGCTTTTCTGCCACATTTCTCTGACTGACACCAGCCAGAGATATTTCCCCATTTTTAAGGGCTCTTGTGATTAATTTGGCCTACCTGGACAACCTGGGTTACTTTTCTTGATTTAAGATCTGCAGCTTTAATTTCATTTGCAAAGTCTCTCTCAGGCCGCATATATTCTTGTTAATTGAATAGCCAGTGGACAGAAACATTGAGTTTGGTCCACTGCAGACCCTAAGTCAAGGGGTATAGACATGCCCTCTAGTCCACCATGAGGCTAAAGCATGTCACATGGCAAGCCAACATCAATGCGGGTGAGAGAAGCATAATCTTATTAGAGACAAGGGAGAAAGAGAGTGAATATATTTGAAAAATCAAAACCAAGGATTGGCACACTTTTTCTGTAAATGGCCAGATAGTAAATATTTTAGGCCTTATGAAATATATGACTGCTGTCCCAACTATTTAACGCTGCCATTATAACTCAAAAGCAGCCATAGACCATACACAAATGAATGGGCATGGCTGTGTTATATTGCAATGACACTTTATTTGCCCACAGGCTGTAGTATACTGACTCTGATCTAAACTGCCCCAGTTCCCCATCTGGCTTCTTCACATATAGAAGAGGCTTTGGCAATAGGTTATGTCTTCTAATATCAGGTGAGCCCCAAAGATAACAAAACAACAGAAATATTAGATTCGTTAGTGATTTTACCATTGACAACTATTTATCTAAAAGTTTCCTTCAAATTGGTATGTTCCACCATTGAAGGTGAGGTTCATAAGCTGAAATATTTCACCTTATTATCTGTTGATAGGTCACACAGTGCAAGATTGCACCATGCTTTTGTGGGCAAATAACACACTGCCCACAAAAGAAGCCGCAAATTTCCTCCTTCCCTCTGTGGGAAATATGCATGAGGAATTCTGCAAGATTTCTCTTTCTATGTGTTACAATTGCAAATAGAGGGAGGCTGCAACTTTTTCCTATAGGCCATGAGACATAGAGCTTTCTAAGCTTAGCTTGGGGCGACACTCACAAAAATATAAAGGAGGTAAAGTCTCTGGATGTCTGTTGTGCTTCATGCCTGCCTTGGTGGCTGAAGCAGGTATAGCCTAAGCTGCCTAAGTCCCTTGTGGACATGAAGCAGTGGCCTCCCTATGTAAAGACTGCCCACTATATTAGTCCATTTTCTTACTGCTATGAAGAAATGCCCAAGACTGGGTAATTTTTAAAGAAAAATAGGTTTAATGGACTCACAGTTCCATGTGGCTGGGGAGGCCTCACAATTGTGTCAGAAGGTGAAGGAGGAGCAAGGGCATGTCTTACATGGCAGCAGGCAAGACAGCATGTGCAGAAGAACTGTGCTTTATAAAACCATCACATCTTGTGAGACTTATTCACTATCATGAGAACAGCGTGGGAAAAACCCGCCCCCATGGTTCAATTACCTCCCATGGGGTCCCTCCCACAACACATGGGGATTATGGGAGCTACAGTTCAAGATGAGATTTGGGTAGGGACACAGCCAAACCAAATCACCCCCAACTCCTATGGGTGCAGCAGAGGCATATTGCTCTTATTAAGAATTTCTAGCACATTTCCCATGGGAATGGGAAGGAGTGCCAGAAATCCAGAAATGCTTGTCTTATGGAAAGACCCTTGTCAGAAACCTTAAGAGTCCTCCAGGGTTTAGTTCACTTCAGCCTGATAAACACTGAACATCTACTGTGTGTCCAGCATGGGGCTAATAAAATAAAAATGGCCACCAGCTCCTTCATGTGGCCCGTTGACTGTAATGGCAGCCCATTATTGGGGCCCATCAGAGGTGCTCAGGCAGCCTCTTTACATTAATCTTACTAATTGTTTGACTTTCTTGAGCATTTATTTATGGAATATTAAGGATTTTTTTTGTAGCAGCTGATTAAAAGATTGCTATTACTGAAGAAAAAAATGAATTAAAAACAAAAGCTGCTGGTAGCTTTTATCCATCATCAAGGAATTAACCAATTGGCAACAAGCAGGACAGCTCAATTTCTTTAGATATCTGAGGCCTACATAGCTTAATTGGGGAAGCATGTTAAAAGGAATGGAGTGACATTCATTATGGATTAAGTTAATACATTTCAGACCCATCACATGGCTTAATTTAACAAATTCCACATCTTACTGTTTGGCAGGAAATGGCATCTTATGAACATCATTA
Source organism: Pan troglodytes (assembly GCF_028858775.2). Lineage (NCBI taxonomy): Eukaryota > Metazoa > Chordata > Mammalia > Primates > Hominidae > Pan > Pan troglodytes. The sequence goes on along the minus strand of NC_072415.2, from coordinate 34,810,869 downwards.
CCAGTCATTCTGACTTGAGTCAGTGGAAAAGCCTGACTCCATCTGAAAACCGTTAATCTTAATAATACTGTGCCTTGTCTTGGCAGAAGTCTCCATATGCTTGGGAAGCCTAGGACTTGCTCCATACTCTAACTTAGCCTCCCTGAGGCCTTCCCTCTCCTCCGTAACAATCAAAGTGAGAAAGGGAGGAACAGCATCTCCACCTTCCAGTTAAACTCGTCTGGACTGGAGCAGTGTTATTCACTGCTGGGAAAACCAGATACCTCCTGCTATGATTACCATTCGATTTTAAATATAAATAATTAAATTATGATATGTATATGTTTCTATGTCATTAGATCAATTATAGTATCTTTTCATGTAAAAAGGGAAAATGAGAAATTTGGTGAAAAATACCACAAATCACTGTTTTTTTATTATTGACCATCTACCATGAACCATAGAATCTACATGATCATCTCATTTACTCTTCTAAATAACTGTGCAAGATTGATGCTGCTACCCTGAATTTGCTTATGCGGAAATTGTGTCAATAAAGTTACATAATTTTCCCTGATGGAAGCAGGTTTCCAACCAAATCATATTGACTCCAGTCCTTCCGATTTACACCTTCTACTCCACCATGTTGCCTTTGGAGAACTGGGGCTTTACTCACAATGCTTGAAGCAATCTATTTCCCTTCCTGACTCCAACCAAAAGGTTTCATTTCCAACTTACATAGGTAGTACTTGGTTAAGTCGTCTCTTAAGTACTTGGTTATTATTGAGAAGGGATTCTCCCAAATTTCCTCCTTCCCCCTGTGGGAAATATGCATGAGGAATTCTGCAAGATTTCTCTTTCTATGTGTTACAATTGCAAATAGAGGCAGGCTGCAACTTTTTCCTATAGGCCATGAGACATAGAGCCTTCTAAGCTTAGCTTGGGGCAACACTCACAAAAATATAAAGGAGGTAGAGTTAGCCTATGTTTCAGCATCTCCTACTCTCCCTTAATTACCCATATCCAACAATGCTACATGAAAAACACCACAAAATCTTAGTGGCAGCAATGGTAAGCATTTATTTCTTATTCACTTATCTACAGCTATCTTGGATTGCTCCACTCTAGGCAGACGGTCTAGGTTTTAGGCGCTACTGAAGTGAGCACCTAAGCTCACCGAGCTCACTGAGCTCTAGGCCCTGCTGTGGATCAGCAGATTGACTAGATTTTGCTAATCTCAGCTTGTCTTGGGTAGGTTTCAGGTCTGCCCTATTCTGGGGCCAATGGGGTATTTATACTAATAGAGAGGCACTAAGTCACAAGACAGATGAGAAAAAGGAGGCAGTGCTCTTAAGGGTCAGAACAGATGCACTATCCCCTCTACCCATATCTGTGGCCAAATCAAGTCACATGGCCAAGCCCATCTTCTATGGAGGTGAGAAGAGGGAGTAAATACTTCTTAAAACTGATCTAGCCTACAACATTCTTTGCTTAACAAAGGGCTTATTAAAATAATTTATACTAAGGTATAAATATCTGATAAAGATTGGTGTTTCATTCCCTTTAGTACCATTTATACCACAACAGGGACAGTGAGCTTTCACTTAAACAAGAAGTAGGGTGCTAACTGCGTAATTTTAGATGTTAATGAAGCTAGTGAGTAGAATTTAGGGAGAAGGAATATATGATTAGAATTCATTGAACTGCAAATAAAAGAATACCCTTCCAAATGTGGCTTGAGCCAGGGATTGGAAAACTAAGGTCCATGGCCAATACCTGTTTTTGTAAACTAAGATTTATTGAAATAGAAAGAGCCACACCCATATATTTATATACTGTCTATGGTTGAGTTTGCATAAAATGGCAGACTTGAGCAATGACTATGAGGACCCTGTGGTGAAAAGACCTAAGATATTTACTATCTGGCCTATTAAGAAAATGCTTACTAACCCATAGCTTAAACTATAACAAGAAGTCCAAAGGCAAGCACTCTCAGTCCTGCCTCTTGGTTTTGCAACTCCACAATGCCATCAAGGATCCAGGCTCTTTCTATCACTGCACTTACTCATCCTTTTTGTGTTCGTTTTTCATCCTCATGCTTGTAGCCTCATGGTTGCAATATGGATGCCATAGCTCCAGAGATCACATTTTGTGTTTAAGAAAGAGAAAGAGGTGGTGCCAGATAATTCTTCTCTTGTGCCTATCCTTTTAACAAGAAAGCAAAAGTTTTTCTAGAAGTCTCCCCCAGGAGACTTTCTCTTAAACTTCATTAAAAAGTATCATAAGGCCATTAGTCACAGGGGAATCTGGAAAAGTGATTATATCACAAGGGAAAAAGCAATTTCCATGTTTGGCCTAAGCCAAACATGATCCAATGTCTTGGGCCAAACATATCACTGACCTAAGAAGGAAAATTACAGTTCTATGGGCAATGAAGAAGGGGAGAATGGAGCTCTGCCACAGGAATGCTGGGAATAACCTATAAAATATAGTTTACTAGCAACCAGAGGCAAGTCTCCATCCCAACCCCTCTGAACACCAGCCTAAATTATGTGCACATAATAAATGCCTTGGTAAATACAATGAGCACCTGATCGACCCCAGTGGACCACCTGCCAAAATTGTCCTTGTTATCTTGGAGTGGCTTTGAGGTTCAGCACCTACCAATGAGCATGTTCCCTGGATGAGACACTAGTCCAGCTTCAGAACTTAGGGCCTTTCCCAGAAAAACTGACCTGGGGCTGGCCATTTTACCATGGCCATAAATGCAGTTACATGAAATACAGCCCCTTACAAGAGTTTTCTAAGATATGCAACTCACTTGCAGACAATGTCCAAACCTTACTTATATCTCCATATACAATGGCTAGCTTTTATTCATTGCTTTGGCATTTATAGATCTTCAATTGTGATCCAGGTACTGCTCTAGGACTTAGAAGTAGAAAGATGCCAAATTCACAGATCAAGGCCTGTTGGGAGATCACCATCTAGTTGATGAGGCAAACATGTAAAAGAGCAATAATAATGTTTTTAAAAGCTAACATTTATTGATCACTGGTTACCTGCTGGACATTCTTCTAAGTGGTTTGGGTTTGATTTTTTTAAAAACGTTTTAACTCATTGAATCATCAGAACAAAGTATGGGGTGGGTAGTACTACCTTTTTTTTTTTTTTTTTTTTTTTTTTTGAGACAGGGTCTCACCCTGTAACCCAGGCCAGAGTGCAATGGCCCAATCATGGCTCACTGCAGCCTCGACATCGTGGGCTCAAGTGCTCTTCCTACCTCAGCCTCTTGAATAGGGACCACAGACACACATTACCATGCCCAGATAATTATTTTATTTTTTGTAGAGATGAAGCCTCACTATTTTGTCCAGGATGGTCTTGAACTCCTGGCTTCAAGCAGTCCTCTCACCTTGGCCTCCCAAAGTGCTGGGATTACAGGCCTGAGCCACCATGCTGGGCTCAATGCTACCATTATCCTTTTCTTTTGTAAAAGATGAGAAACTGAAGCAGAGAGAGATAAAGTCATTTGCCCCAGATCACACAGCCTGTAAGGCATAGAGCCAGGATTTGAACTCAGTGAGTCTGGATCAAAGCCTATGTGCTTAATCGCTCTGATGAATTTCCATCAAAATATGATAAGTGCTAATGAAACCTCCATTGCAAAATTATGATGGTAAGAGGAACCTGACACTGTTGACTCCATCTTGCTTCTAGCCTCCCAGCTGTCTTTGGTAATTCCTGGGTGTAGGCCAAGTGAACTTTGAGAGGAATTTAGTTTATAGTCCCAAAACTAAACTGCATTTGTAAAACTAACAAAAGGCCACAAAGTTAGGATTGTGAGAGGGGCCCAAATTCTGCTAAAATGTAGGCATAGTTAAATGATAACAAGCCATTGTTTTGGAGGTCACAAGATTTGTGACTTCCCCAGTTACTCCTGTAGTGATGTTATCATTACTATTGTGGAACCTAAGATTGGACTTTTAAGATGTCTTTTCAGACTTCTGCATTGCTAACCACAAGCTGACTCCACCCAGACCTGTGACTCGTGACTCAACTGGTCCTTTGGCCCCACCCAGAGGCAGACACAGTGCCCAAGGACCGTGAAATCATAGGCCACACCCCTATGATTTCATCCCCAACCAAGCAGCAGCACCCATTTCCTAAACCTCTGCCTACCAAACTATCCTTGAAAAACCCTAACCTCTGAGCCTTCCGGGAGACAATTTGAGTAATAACTCCATCTTCTGTGTGGCCAGCCTTGTGTTAATTGAACTCTTTCCTTACTGCAATACTGTGGTCTCAGTGAATTGATTTTGTCTGTGCAAAAGGCAGGAAGAATCCATTCTAAGAAACCTTCAAATCTGGTGCTTTTGGGTGCAGAGAGGTGAAAGCATTTAAGTCCGTCTACAGAGAGTTTTCATGAAGAAAACACCCCATGGACTGGGCCCTGAAAGACAGAGTTTGCATATAAAAATGAGTGAGAGGACTGGATTTCAGAGAGAACCTCATGGGCATGCATGCAAGAAGGAGAAAGCAGAAGTCAGAGTTCAATATGCAGGAGTTGCAGGTAACTGAACTACTTTTACTTGGCAACATAAACTGGTTTGAGATGCATCTCCTTTCGTGTACCCTTCCAATCATTTATTAGAAGAAAATCTCAAATGCTGGAAAGCTGGAAGAAGGAATTCAAAACATATAGATAATATTCATGCAGAACAGTCCACCCATAAATGAAGAATTGAATATTTGTGGGAAATATTTTTTTGCTTCTGTGGAAAAGTGCCCAAATGCAGCTTGTCTTGTTATGGTTAGATGAGTCTTAGCCAAGGATCGGTCTTTGCCAACCATTTAGGACCAATCGAATGCAAATTTATCTGTGATTGAGCAAAACAGAATAAATAAAATAACCAAGCCCATAAGAAGGTACTTTCAAGATATTGAATCATTAAAGAACAGTGCTGAGTTGACTAAAAAGTAGAGGAAATCATCCAAAATCAGTTTTCACTTAGATAGATGGAAACTAACTAAATAATTTAGCTTACTTGGAGATGACTTCATTAATTTGTTCATTCATTTAAGCAATATATATATAAGTGTATATTATCTATATTATATATTTATATTATATATATTATATATACACATAAGTGTATATTATCTATATTATATTACATATATAATTATTATATTATATTACATATATAATATATAGTCCCAAAACTAAACTGCCTTTGTAAAACTATATGTAATTATATATAATCATATATCAATATATATTACATAGATTATATATTATATATGTAAAATTATATATATATTATCTATTGAGCACTTCTTATTTAGCCTCCCTTCCAGGCTCTGGGCACACAATGGTAAACAGCTAGACCAAGTTTGCCCTCATGGAGCTTATATCTAGTAGAGGAACTTACTTAATAAGGAAATGCTCAGTGGGTACCTATTAGTAAATGGACTGGATTCCACATGCAGGCTTGTAAAGCATACATCTCTCAGGAGACAGCCTCTCAAGCTGTTGTAGGAGAGAATATTTGTGTGAGAGCATTGCATGTGCTCTGAGCATTTGTGTGGGTGGCAGTGGTGTGCATACAGCAATAAGAAAGATCATATTCAATCTCTACTTCTCTCTCAGTGGCATACATGGGATCTATTAGGTTGGTGCAAAAGTAATGGCAGAAACCACCATTACTTTGGCACCAACCTATAGACTACTAAGAAATGGGTTTGTAAAGCCATTAAGGCAGCTTTGTCGGTTGGCAAAACGGTTCTGGAGTGTGAGGGGCCCAAAGCACCTTCGCATAAGATTCTTCTCCAAATTCTAGACCTATTAAGAGATGGACACAGCTGGGTCTGGTGGCTTATGCCTGTAACCCCAGCACTTTGGGAGGCCAAGGCAGGCAGACTGATTGAGCTCAGGCATTCGAGACCAGCCTGCAACATGGCGAAATCTCATCTCTACAAAAAAATTAGCCGAGTGTGGAGTCACACACATGTAGTCCCATTTACCTGGGAGGTTGAGGTGGGAGAATCGCTTGAGCCTGGGAGGTCGAGGCTGCAGTGAGCCAAGATCGTGCCACTGCACTTGAGCCTGGTTGACAGAGTGAGATCTTGTCTCAAAAAAAAAAAAAAAAAAAAAAAGAGATGGACCAGAAATTAGGCACATGGAGGGCCACATATGAGCTTTGTCTCTGATAAGGCGATTTTAAAGATTACAGAGTGCTTAGATGTGTGGCCACAATTGGGCTTCCTCACAGTTTCCTCTCTGAACTGAGCTTACCCACCTAGCTGCAGACTATTCCCTGTCACCACCAACAGGGGTAGAACCCACATAGTGAGCATGGGGCAAGGAGAAACAAAGAATCTCTATATCCTGAGGACAGGCCACTTTGAAAAAAAGAGGAGAGCCAAAAAGAACTGAAACGTGAATACCTAGCCCCTTCTTCCATCTTTAGCCTTTGGTAGACAGATTACATATGTAACAGGAACTCAGGAAAAATAGTCTAACCAAAATGTAGTATTGTTCTCACTGACACATGTTCCAGATGTAGACAGTCCAGAGTTAGCACTGCAGTGCCATCAGACCATAAGGGGTCCTAGTTCCCTTCGCCTTTCTGCTCCATCCTCCTTAATCTGTGTTCCTGTCTTCATGGACACAAGATGGCTGCTCCCCCTCCAGTCATCACATCTAGTCCTAGGCAGGAAAAAGGGGAAGAACCAAAGGCAAAAGCTGAAAAGGGACTTGTCAGTTGAGTTGGCCTCCTTTAGCAAGCTTTACCCCAAGCCCTATCTGGATGACCATTTACATCTCAATAGCCAGAACCAAAGCAAATCTACCCCTGGCTACAAGGAAGCCTAGGGAGGAGAAAATACTTTTTTGGTAACATTGGCACACTCAACAGAATCAGGGCTCTCCTACTAAGGAGGAAGAGGAGAACACATATTATACAAAAGGAGAATGTAACTGTATCTGGATGCCTTAGGGAGAATCCCTGGAAGGCAGAACCTATTTTGCCAGATTTCTGTTTAAGGACTGTACATTTCTTCCAATGGATGGGAAGTCAGAAATGTGAGATAAGCTTTACCCCAACAGATTGTCCCCCAACAGAAATGTGGGATAAGCTGCTCTGTGACAGTGCTGTCCCTCTCTGGCACCCTATCATTTTGTGCTCCACTCACTCCTGCCCCAAATCCTTTCCTTTCACATCCACTGCCCCTGCCCCATTAGGTGCCTGTGTCTTGCTCCTTCTTCTGTGGCTCCCTTCCAGACAGCACCTCAACCCTGGGGACCTTCCCCACCCTCACTTCTCCCATTACGCTTTCACTTCATCGCACCTGACCACATCAAGGCTTATTCTCCTTAGGGGGAGCTGACTGGAGAATTGGAACAATGAACCTCATGAAAGGAGTCATGGCTGTGATTGCATTAGTGGAATGCCCCTTCCAGACAACATATTTTGACACAGGTTACCCTAGGCCAAAGAAATATCTAACAGTGGAGTTTCAGGCAAGGAATTAGGAATTAGCAGGGGCCCCTCAAAACATTCCACTTCCATGACTCCTGGTCGGCTCCTGAAAGCATTTTGATAGCTCAGCCTTTGGAAAATGAGACCATAGAGTCAGACTTTCTGGAAAAGACTTGGTTATTGATTGGGAGCTGCATTGCATGATGATAGGAGAGTCGTGATCACCAGCCAGAAGCCCAGGCAGTGGGTGTAGTTGTGCCACACAAGTCCCCTGGGGTCCCCTTCTATGGATATCACACCCACCCTCCCCACTCACACACCACACCTGTCCTTGTCCTCTGGGGGTCCACACTTAGGCTACCAGAGCCTGCTTTGCCCACATTCATGAGAAATTGAAACACCTGGAGATTCCTATTCTCCCTGATGCATCTTTTAACCAATGACAGATGGAGACGGAAGTCCCTTAGAGCAGACAATGCTGAGGCGTAACTCAGGCTCCAGAACTTCCTTAGAGATCAGGGTGAGATCCTCTGTGGGGCTTTGGCTGAGCCACATGCTTGCTTGCTTGCTTTCCTCCTTTTCCCTACTCTGTTTCCCTCATTTTCTTACCAGATTCCCCGGGAGCATCTTATACATTCATTTTATACATATCTTCATCTCAGGGTCTGTTTTGGAGGAACCCAACCTGACACTGGGCAACCTTAACATGTTCTTTTACTTCTTAATTTCAGACTTTCTTTATACATGAGTATAACCCAAGGCGCCTTTCAAGAATTGCCTTCTGGTTAGCAGGAATGGAGAGTTCTCTGGTTGTCAAGTGAAGCAATGGGGGGGGGGGGGTGTGGGGACTCGTGATACAGAGAGAAGAGTTTTTCTGTAATAATCAGAAGAAGACAGGAGAGACCTACTAGTTCTAAAGTAGCTCCCTTCCAAGAGTGTTTAAGAGGTCCTAATGACAAACCTTTAAGAGATAGCACAGTATTCATGCAGTAAAATATTACCTATCATTTTGCTGCGATTTTAAATCTAGTAGTTAACTAAAGTGAAGCCTAACTACTAAAACTGTAGATCTGGCATTGGTTTATAAAAGGCAATAATTTGGTCCTGGTAATTTTTGGTAGCTTCTACCTTCAGAAAGTGAGTCCCAAGAGTCCCTAGTTTATTATGAATTTGCATTCAGCACTTACTCTGATTTAGGTGCTATGCTAGGCACTGAAGAGACAGTGGTGACCAAGTTAGACTAAAACCCTGCCCTCTTGGAGCATTAGGTTGGACCTAAGTGGTTCTGTCTTGGAAGGCTTCTCTTTTCTAGTAATTTATAGGAATTAATGTTGGCTAAAGCAGCAGGTGCCATGAGGAAAGGGAGTATGCAGATAGTATATTAGCCACAGAAGAAATGATGATGGGAAGAAGAAAGCACAGGCACCTTAAGTCTTAAATTGCTTCTCAAACAGATCAACACCATGAATTTCCTGTGTTAACTATGAAGCTGTTTGGAGATGAACACCACATGCAACAGGTCAGCCAGGAAGAGCCACTGAAGTTCATCGGCGACTCATGGGCTCAAAGGCACAGCAATAAAGCAGGTCACGTGCTCTTCCTCTCTGGAGGACAGTGCCGTATTTCTCGGTTTTACGAGAAATCTCCCTGTGATTCAAGGCTCCACCCAGAGCCATGTGTGACTGCCTGCGAGCAGACAGCTACCTGGTTTCCATCACCATGTCTGAGACAGCTCGAGGGCTCAGGCACAGATTATATATCATTCTTAGCATTCTGGGTAATTTGTAAGGGAAACACCACTTGACTTCCAGCCTGGTTGCCATGTGTCACAGGAAGGCTTCAACCTGTAGAAATCAAGCTTTGGTAAAAAGATCATTTTGAAATTGAGCAACTTTTGCAGAAACAGTGTTGGGGGAGCTTAAAAAGCACTGAGTTGTAACACATCCTCTCAGGCGGCTGATCATTTTCTCAGGACTCAGGAACGAGGCAAAGACGAGCTACTCCGACAGCCAATCAACTTGCTTGAGCCAGCAGATGTGGGGCTGCGCCCCTGGACAAAGCAGCCTCAGGACCCGCTGTGCACACTCAGACCCTGGCAAGGGTCTGTCAGGCCTTGTTTTTACCACCCTGCAAATGGGGAAGAGAATATTTACCTACCAGGTAGGAGCAGAAAGTTTGGAGTTTTCAGTGGAAATAATAAAGTATTTGTGCTCTGCATTAAGCACCTTTGTAAAAAATGAAGCATCTGGAGTCTTAGCTGCTCTCAGAAGTGCTTCTGAAGCCCCATGGTCATCAGACCCCAATGCTAATGGAATCCACACTCCTGCCTTCCTCTCCTGATCCCTTGCTCCTCCATGGTCTTTTTCCACAGGACATTTGTCAGCACTCCAAACCCATGAAGATGAACTTCCCTAATCATTCCCTCTGAATGAGGGAGATCACTCCCTCTGAATGAGGGAGAGTTGGGAGGCTGGCGAAAGTTAATGGTATTAACTAACAGTATCATTGTCAGTAACATTTATCAGACACCAACTGTTTCTCAATCATTGTTAGAAATGCTTTATGTGTATTTTTTTGTTTCATTGGCAAAGAGAGTGAGAGGTATTAGTACCATCTCCATTTTGTGAGGGAGGAGACAGGCTCAATGACTATAAAACACTTTCCCAATGGTCATGCACAGCTGTCAAGTAGCAAAAGTGAGATTTGAAATCTCATCTGATTCCAGAGCCAGGGCTCTTAACTTTTCTGGTTTCCTTGTCACACCTCCCATACCTCAGCCACGTTCCTATAATCCAGTGGCTCCCAGCCATTTGTTGCAGGCTGTCACACTAATTCAGGGTGGGCTCTGTTCTTGGCTCGACTATAAGAGGTGTATTGTTTGGGGGTGTCTCTGGCCTTTTCTAAGTACATCCTTTTCTCTTTTCCATTTCTAGGCATCCAAGTTCCCTCTCCTTCCCAATATAGAAATCTCCAATATAGAAACACACTGGGTATTTCCACCTTGGTTTGCATTTAAGTTCTCTTTTCCAGGACCAATCACCTCCCACAGTGAAGACTTTTCACTTGTTAGGGAAGCACCAGACCACAGTAAGAAGGTGGATGAGGCATTTCAGAAAAAAGAAACTGATATGCTCTGGCTCTGTGTCCCCACCACCCAAGTCTCATCTTGAATTGTAATAATCCCCACATGTTGTGGGAGGGACCCAGTGGGAGGTAATTGAATCATGGGGGTGGTTTCCCCACGCTGTTCTCCTGATAGTGAGTGAGTTCTCATGAGATCTGGTGGTTTTATAAGCATCTGGCATTCCCCCTGCTGGCACTCATTCTCACTCCGTCCTGCCACCCTGTGAAGAGGTGCCTTCTGCCATGATTGTAGGTTTCCTGAGGCCTGCCCAGCAATGAGGAACTGTGAGTCAATTAAATCTCTTTCCTTTATAAACTACCCAGTATCAGGCAGTTCTCTATAGCAGCATGAGAATGCTACTATCAAGATCCTGGAAGTTACAATTATAAGTGACTGCACCTACTCCAGGTCCTGGAATTGACAATTATAAGTGACTGCACCTCTGCCATTGCTAAAGTTAATCCTTTTTTTTTGTTTTTGTTTTTTTGTTTTTTTGGTTTTTTTTGTTTTTGATGGAGTCTCGCTCTGTCGCCCAGGCTGGAGTGCAGTGGCACAATCTTGGCTCACTGCAAGCTCCACCTTCCAGGTTCATGCCATTCTCCTTCCTCAGCCTCCCGAGTAGCTGGGACAACAGGTCTGGGAGCCTAGAATCACAGGGAGTTTTCTCGTAAAACCGAGAAATATGGCACTGTCCTCCAGAGAGGAAGAGCCTGTGACCTGCCACCACGCCCTGCTAATTTTTTGTATTTTTAGTAGAGATGGGGTTTCACTGCATTATCCAGGATGGTCTCGATCTCCTGACCTTGTGATATGCCCGCCTTGGCCTCCCAAAGTGCTGGGATTACAGGCGTGAGCCACCACACCCAGCCCAAAAGTTACTCCTTAAAACAGTCCTCCCAGGATGCAGTCCCAGGTCCCACAGTAGGTTGGTTGGTTGTGACTGGGAAATAAGAAAGGGTATTCACCCAAAACAAATCTATGGTGTCTAATCCTGGGCTGGATCAAGGGACACAACACTCTCAGATTGTAGCCACTCCCTTAAGGGGCATGTTTTTGAGGGTGCAGATTGAAGAGCAGGGGCGTTCAGAGGCCCTAAATTTAGAGTGGGCCAAAGTAGATACTATCTGATTTAAGGCAGCCCTTTATCTCCAGGGTCATTCTATGGCTCTGGGAACATTCCATGTTCTGTGGTTATCTCACCTGAAACTGATTTCTCACAAAAGGAGCAAGGTATAGTGATTAAAAGCACACCCTTTGGAATTAGTCCTAAATTGATATCCCAGCTTTGCCAGTTATGAGCTGTGTAGCCTTAAGCAAGCCGCTTCCTTCTTGGAGCCTCAACTTCCTATACAAGGGGGGAGGGAGTGCCAGGCAGATTTTAAGAGCTTAAGTGAATATTAGCTATTATTATTTATATGATTGTTATTAGGTAATACACATTACAATGGCACATAAGTGCTCAAAAATAATAACTCCTTTAAGTTATAATTATTACATAAGATTCCTAGCAAACTATTTAACTTACTTATAAGCTACTAAAAGTAGCAGAATTTCATTATTGTTGCTATTACTATTCATGTTATTTTCAAGAGCCAAGAGAATTCCAAAATCATGGATGGTGTTGGGTTTTGTAGCTCTGCCATACTTACCTGAAGCTGACAATTTGGGGGCTCACAATTTTTTTTTTTTTGAGACGGAGTTTCACTCTTGTCACCCAGGCTGGAGTGCAGTGGCACGATCTTGGCTCACTGCAACCTCCACCTCCTGGGTCCAAGCGATTCTCCTGCCTCAGCCTCCTGAGTAACTGGGCTGAGCAAACTTTTTTAAGAGACGGGGTCTCACTTTGTTGCCCAGGCTGGATGCAGTGATGTGATCATAGCTCCCTGCAACCTCAAACTCCTGGGCCTAAGGGATCCTCCCTCCTGCCTCCCAAGTAGCTGGGACCACAGGCACCTGCCACCATGCACATGTGTCACCATGCCCAGCTAATTTTTAAAAAAATTTTTGGAGCGACAAGGTCTCCCTCTGTTGCTCAGGCCAGTCTTGAAGTCCTGGGCTCATGCAATCCTCTTGCCTTGGCCTCCCAAAATGCTGGGATTACAGGTATGAGCCACTGTGCCTGGCCTCACAAACTTCATAATAGACATTCTAGAAAATGACATGAGATTTGGCATCATGGACTAGGTAACTTCTGTCCCATAATATTGGCCAAGCTACTGTGGTGAGTGGGGAGAAATGTGGAATAAAGAGGCTAAGCCTGACAGGTCCCCTTGGTGAGTAGTTCTGCTCTGGAATAAGAGCATCAAGGAAACTCATATTAATTAAGTTTTCACCACCTGCCAGGCACTTTCACATAGGCTCGCTCATTCAATCCTCTAGGTGACCCTTAAGAGAGGTAACACACTCTGTATTCTTTAGAAAGATTGAACAACCTTAGAGAAGGTAATGAACTTGTCTAAGTTGGGGCAGCCAGTGAAGGGCAAAGCCAGGGTCAGACCCCAGAACTGTGTGGCTCCTTTCTGTTCTCCAGTGCTGCAGGTAGTGTGGTTTTAAGACAAAATGGAGTGAAGGGGACTTTCATAGAAAAGACAAGTTCATTAATGAATTCCATGTGTGTGTATTGGGCACTGTAGATTCTCACTTTCAGGGTGGCCTTCCAATTGGTGTGATAATGAGATACCCTAGAGAAACCTTCATCTTTCCTTCCTCCTCAAAGTGCTGCCCACTCCCAGATGAAGGGACCAGCATTTGGCCAACAGTAAGGGCTTTTATGATCTCTGGCTGTGAAAGGTTATGGCAGTGGGATGGACAATGCCTCTATTCTCTCTCAATTTTCTTTCTTGTGGAAAAGGCATCTGCACATGTGGCTTCTTTGAATTGAAGATGTGTGTTAAAGCATTAGGAAGAAATCAGCCCAAATGCTAATACTCCATCTGATGATGCAGACTCATTTATTATATGTGCTTCTCTCCATTAAAAGTCAGAAGAGAAAGGTAACAATGAGAGACATGTTTACAAGGCCTTATCAAATAAGGATCCTAGACTTCCTCCTCTTCTTATTATTCACAACTGTATTCAGTACAGTTGCAAAGCTGGCGAAAAAACTAGCTTCTTCCATTTTTTTTCTGTGCTTTTTATTCATGTTTTGGTTTTGGTTTCTTTTCTCTTACCACTTTTAAGGGGATTTTCTTTGTCAGGCCCTGGTTCTCTGGCACAGACTCCTGGAATCCACATATCCTTGGCTTCACAAAAAACCTGCTCCCACTTCTCAAGGCCTGACAGTTTTCAGATCCCTCTGAATCTCCCAAGAGAGCAAAGGCATTATTCCTCCACATCTGCTGGAGGGCAGGCTGTCTCTGTAGCAGGGGATGGGGGATTTCTTCTATTGTAATCAGCAGTCATTAGTTTTGGGAGTCATAGTTGGCCTATCTTTATTTCAGACTTTATCCATCAGTTTTCAAATAGGAAGACAGTGTTTACTAATGAACTTTATCTTTCCTGGGGTCAGCAGCCCAATAAAGCAATTGTTTGGATTTGGGAATGTAAGGACCATCTCCTCCAAGCTAAACTCTGAAGTATAAGGTGAGTCTATTTCTATCATTTACCTTCTGTTAATGCCCCTTTCCTCCCCTTCCCCAGCCCTTATCTAGATATACAAGCCACAAAACTTATATATCCCGCTCCACAAGGCATTGCTCCTGGTGAATTCTTTCATTCATTCATTGAACATTTTTTTTTTTTTTTTGCATATACTATATGCCAGTCTTTCTGATAGTAGCTGAAGATTTAAAGAGGAGTAACCGTCATCCTCTACTTACAAGACACTCCTGACTGGCTGAAGAGAAAGATACACAAACACAGATCAATTTAAATGTTATAATAATACAGAAGGCCTGGCAGAGATGGGTTTTGTTTGTGCTTAGTGAATAAGAAAGTCTCAATGAACAAATTCTCTCTAGAATATTAATTGATGTTTATTTAAGAATTACTTTTTCAAGAGTTACAGGCATAACACTTAGGAATAAATTTAACCGGCCGGGCGTGGTGGCTCATGCCTGTAATCCCAGCACTTTGGGAGGCCGAGGTGGGTGGATCACGAGGTCAAGAGATTGAGACCATCTGGCCAACACGGTGAAACCCTGTCTCTACTAAAAATACAAAAATTAGCTGGGCATGGTGGCGCATGCCTGTAGTCCCAGCTACTCAGGAAGCTGAGGCAGGAGAATTGCTTGAACCTGGGAGGCGGGGGTTGAAGTGAGCAAAATCGCGCCACTGTACTCCAGCCTGGTGACAGAGCGAGACTCCATCTAAGGAAAAAAAGAAAAAAAAGAAAAGGAATAAATTTAACCAAGGATGTGAAAGAAAGACTGAAAACCATAAAATATTGATAAAAATAAATGAAGGAACAAATAAGTGGAAAGACATACCATGTTCATGAATTGGAAGAATTAATATTGTTAACATGTCTATATTACCCAAAGTGATCTAAAAACTCAAAACCATCCCTATTAAAATCCCAATGACATTTTTCACAGAAATAGAAAAAATCCTAAAATTTATGTGGAACTACAAAAGACCCTGAATAGCCAAAGTAATCTTGAGCAAAACAAAACAAAAACCCCAAAAAACAAAGCTAGAGGTATCACATAACCTGACTCCAAAATATACTACAAAGCTTTAATAATCCAAACAGCATAAACAGCATGGTATTGGCATAAAAAGAGACAAGTAGACCAATGGAATGGAATAAATAGCCCAGAAATAAACCCATGCCTTTATAGCAAATTGATTTTTGACAAAGATGCCAGAAAACACAATAGGGAAAGGAGAGTTTCTTCAATAAATGGTGTTTAGACAACTGGATATCCAAATGCAGAAGAATAAAGTTAGACTCTCATCTCACACCAGATATAAAAATTAATTCAAAATGATTTAAAGACAAAATGTAAGACCTGAAACTATAAAACTTCTAGAAGAAAGCATAGGGGAAAATTTCCATATCACTGGTCTGAGTAATGATTTTTAAAAATATGAACCCCAAAATAAAAGCAAAAGACAAATGGATTATATCACACTAAAAAACTTCTGCACAGCCAAGGAAACAATCAACAGAGTGAAAAGACAATCTACAGGATGGGAGAAAATATTTGCAAACCATACCTCTGGAGATTTGGATATTAAGGGTTTACATCCAAAAACCCCTTACACATTTGAATATTAAGGGGTTAATATCCAAAATATACGTTTTACAGTGTCTAAATCATGTTTAGGCAACTGGATATCTACATGCAAAAGAATAAAGTTAGATAAGAAGAATAAACTTAAGAGATCTATCATACAACATGGTGACTATAGTTAACAATGTATTACATTCTTGAAAATTGCTAGGAAAGTAGATTTTAACTGTTCTCATCACAAAATAATAAGTATGCGCAGTAATGCACACATTAATTAGGTAGACTTAACCATTAAACAATGTGGAAATGGTGTTTGGGCAACTGGATATTTACATGCAAAGGAATAAAGTTAGACCCTCATCTCATACCATATACAATAATTAACTATGTTTTAGAATAACATGTTATACATGATAAACAGTTTTTAAGTCAAAATAAATTTTTTAAAAGAGTTAGGGTCATAATCTATGCTAATTCTCTTGAATTCATTCAGATGTTTAACTTCATGGTTACTGGCATTTCTGGGAATAATTATAATATAGAAATGGTCTTGTTAAAAATTTTATATCAAGAATATTAACAAAAAACTCTGTTATTGATATACCAAGAAGCAAGTAGACTGCATGTCTATTGAAAATTTCTGTGCAACTTCAGTCTACAGAACCCTCATTACATTTGCAACCACCGACCCTTTATTTCTTTCATTGAGTGGAGATTCGATGCCTTGGTGTCCAGTTGTTTCTGTTTCTGGGACTCTACAAAATTATTTTTGTCCCTTCCATAGTCACATGATTCTTCTTCAGGAAAACACATTATCTTAAGGGTTAGAGTATTTATTTCATATATGCTCTTTATATCAGATTCCATTACTCCAATATGAACATCAATAGCTGATTTTTAGCAAAGATGATTTTTATCTTTTATCAGGTTTATACTCCTTAACTAACATGTTGTAAGCATTTTATATGCCAGGCACTAGTGTTAAGCGTCTCTCCGTGGAATATTTCATGTACTTCTCCCTTTATTTCTATGATGCAGGTTTTAGTAACCTCATTTTCAGCTGAGGAAACTGAGACCCACAAGGATGAAGTCTCCTGCCTAAGTCTCACAAGTAAAAAGTGGCAAAGCTGGAACTGGAACCCAGGTCTGCTAATTCCTAGTCCAGCTCACCCTCTGCCGCACCATAGCACCCCCTGTAACTGGATGCTAATATTTGAATTTCCCCAGAAACATTACAGGCAGACCTATAGCTTCTCTTCTTGTATAACAGCCTGTTTCCAGCATTGAGTAGTGGCCTGTCTAACTCCTATTAAATCATTAGTTAGGACAGACATGCAGAAAGAGGTTTCTTGGAAGAATTCAAAGCCTGCTCACTTTGGTGGTTTTATTTGAAAATGGCTTTTTCTAGTAGTTGGCTTTCAAGTAGCTCACTGGACTTATAACTTCTTGAGCTCGGAGATGCTCTCCTGAGGACACGTTCTTTATTTTAATTGAAGTCTTCGTCATTGGCTGGCTTCCAAGTGGTCTACCAGATGTCTTTTTCTTTGCTCTAGCTGAGGTAGATTATGATGTTCCAGTTCATTTTTCCAATTTGCTGTACTGTGCCTGATTTCTTTAGCAAACCACACTTGAAAGGCCACAATCATGGAGCAGGCAGCAAGTGAGCCTTCAGAATATGTTTTCTTAGGTACTCTTGGGCAAACAATACACCCACACACAAACACACAAACTCTCTCACCTTTTATTTTAGTAGTTAGGCCTGGATTTTCCTAAACATTCACATACATGCAACTTTCTCAGGATGTGTAACTCCAAAATGGGTCCTCTAGGGATTAAGTAATCCCCCAACTAGGACCTTAAGAAATCTCCTTTCTAAGAACCCTTTCCTTTTCTTCTTGGATGCTTGAAGAAAATAACCCACTGATGTTCTCTATTCTTTTCCTCAGTCCTATACTTTATGTCCTGAGATGCTTCCCATTGTGAAATGAATTGTATATCATGTGTCTAGGAACAGGGGAGGTCTTAAAGTCCATTCTACTCTTGGAAGCAAATACAGAGTTAATTCTTACTTATAACCATATCTACAGCATCTAGAATAGTTTCTGGTACTTAATAGTAGCTAAAAAACCAATTTATTGAATCAACCAACTCAGAGTCAGGCATCAACTGATTGACTTAGGCAACTGGGAGGAATTTAGTCATTTCTTATTTTTTACACTTCTTTGAGAGTCAGCGTGACCTTTACCCCTAACTTAAGTGGCACATGATGAGGGGTTTCATTTTACTTTCCTGTTCCATAGAGGAGCAAACCAATTAAACGTATAATAAAACAGATGGGAATTTAGACTTTATACGAATCTGGGAGGGTCTGAGGGCCTTCTGGGACCTGTCACTGGAGTGAGGACTGGAAATCTCCATCTCTTAGCCAAGTTTTGTTAGCCTCAAGTGACGGTGTTAACACAGTGTTAGGCTGCCTTTTCAACAAAATACAAACAAAACCAAACAGAAGAAAAACAATCAAACCAACCCCCCACTGCCCACTGGCTTACAGAGGCAGCAGGATTGTTGTGTCGAGGAAGGGGCCAGAACAGGAGGAGGTGGCAGTTTTCTAACAAACCGTATTGTTTGAACAGTTTTATTTAGTGTGAAAAAAAAAGGCTCTCATACTGAGGATTTATTTGGAAGTTCTGGGCAGATTAACTTTTGGTAAGAGTCAGAACTAAAAACTTTATTGGGAACGCCACATACACTCCAAAGACCAACAAGAGAATTTAAGTTAGATGTGATTAGTATGAAGAAAGTTACATTTATTGTACTCTTATGTATAATTGATCACATGAAAGGCCTTTTGTAACTATAAAAGAGACAGCCCATTAAATTGTTTTGCCCTGAGGATTATACAAATTTGCAGATATCGGATTGGATTACCAGCCTATTGGTTTCATAGCAATGGTAAATCATTAAGATGCTTATTTTTATTCATCTATCTTTTTTGTTATTTATTATTAACCAAGTAGCTCCTCCCAGTTTTAGCTTTACTTTCAGACATCTGAACCAATCATTCTGCCTCTTTTCTATGATCAAACTGGTTGCTAGAACTCTATGGGTCACCTTTGAGGATGCTTAAAACAGAAAAAAAATATTTGGCAAGAACAGAGCTATGTTGTTTAGTCATGGACAGAGAGTCTATAGAAAAAGTCAGAGACCATCTTATCTCTTGATTTGAGTAGAGAAGCCATTACATCCTTGGCATTGTGTTGTGCAAATTCGTTGAGCTCATTTCCAACCCTTCCATTATCCAGATGAGAACGTGCTCAGACAGTTAAAGGTTAAGTTATGAATATTATCTGGCACATGTGAGACAAGCACATTTGTTTTAATGTTTATATTAGAAAAGGTGATAGAGGTTGGTGGCTATTCTTTACTTATTTCAAATGGCCCAGAGGAAAACTTAAGCTTTAACTCTTCCTACAGATGTTTCAGGAGGGTATAGCTGCAAATCACAGCCTATATCACAGAATAACTGAATCCAGTGTGTCATTGTTTGTTCCCTTGATTTAGCATTTTTATTTGGAGAAATATACCTGGTGGATCTCAGTCATTAGAACTAAGTGTGGTTGGAATCAGACGGTCGTGTTGCCACGTAGAACTTCTCCAGTTAAGCATCTCACATTTCTTCCAGACCCCATAATGAGTACCCAGCCTCATGTTTTTCAGGCAGTGCAGAAACTTTGGGATGTGCTCACTGCCAAGGACACAGCCACTATCTACTGTTTCCTTTGACTCCAAAGCAATCCACTAGGCTGATTTTTGCTTTGTACCAGATCAGTTCCACTTTGAATCTTAACTGGAGCAGTCAGAAGGTGTGTGTGTATCTATAAATATAGGGTTCTGTCAGCTTAGTCCAATTTGGTTGAGAGAGGGGAGAGAGAGAGAGACAGACAGACAGACAGAGGGAGAAAGAGAGAGATTGTGCTAAATAAATGGTATTCAGTTCTAAATGAAGCCTCTCAATTAGTATTAAACATTTTTTTAAACAATCAAGATATTAAAGCTAGAAAGGAGTTAATGAGCCTATAGAGAAAGTAACTTCTAAAGATCATTGTGCTTGGGACGGTAATTGCTTTACGACATTTTGATGTCATTACAACATAAAATTAGGAGGGCAAAATGTTTCAAGAGTGTTTCTTCAGATACCCTGTTAGGAAGCTATTAAAAGGCAAGAGTATGCTGGCAAAATGATTTCAGTGTGTGCCTTTGGATACCTGCTTAGCAAAACATCATGAACTGAAGCTACAATGCAAAATGATTCCAATGTGTGTTTTTCAGAAAACACCCATTCCACTGCTGTTATGTCCAAATTGTAGTGGATGATTAAACTTGAAAGCAAGAACGAACGTAAGGGAAAAAATCAGTGGAGATTAGTCTCAATTATGATGTCAGAGTGAAATGAGACAATCATAAGCATCAGGATTGAACCTCAAACCCTCCCTGAACCAAGCACTGTCTGAGCAATGACGTTCATGAGATGCTGAGACTTTCCAGTTTTTCTCATTATGGTAAAAATGACATCTTTCACTGAAGGACCAAAGCAGTTTTATGTATTAAGAGGTTGCAAAACAATATGGTTTGTGGTAAGGAGGAGGTCAATTTACAGCTGAAATTCTAAATCTGCATAAATGCAAGAAAAATCCTTTTTCTCTAGAAAACTGGAATATTGAAATACTCTTCTGCTATTGCACCCAGAAATTAATTATAAATGATAATTACAATGGAGGCTGCCTTTTTAAAAAATTCTCTGAAACATATCCAAGAATCACAACCGGGTGCGCACCAATATCCTAAGTCTCTTACACAATCTCTCCTTTCTCCCCCAGATGTTGCCTCCTGCTGTGCAATCTTCACATCCAAAGAGGCACTAAGAAGCAAAACATCTGGGATGCTCCATTATAGAAGTTAGTGCTTAGAGGAAAAGAGGGTTAAAATAACTAATGTCTCTTTCTGTCAGTCCATGAAGCCAATTTTACTTTTCCGATGTTTGCCAGTAAGCACAATGTTCTGTAAATGCAACATATTTTAAAAGTCTCCTGGCCTGTATCTATCTTTCATGCTTATCAATGGGTTCATTGGAACTCACAGTTATGTTTTGTTTTGTGTGTGATGTTTATCTGTTTGCATGTGCAGATATGTATGTGTGTGTTTCTGTGCATATATGCTGTGCTGGTGGCAGTAAATATACTTGTAATGGTAAGATAATGTGAAACTCAATTAGCCTGTTCTCAGAAATAAAGAAATAAGAAATTGGTTGAGATTAATATCTCCCATCACAAACACAGTGGGAAAGTTGGTTCTCATCGCTCCTGACAGCAGAGAGTGCCAATGGAACCATTAGGCACCATGCCACCTCTCTTCTCATGGTACCACATATAATTATGCGATGAGGTGTGGAGTCTACATTTTCAAACAAAAGAGAGATGGCCTCTGGATAGATTTAGCAAGCCCATGGTCTTTCTACGTAAAAGACGCTGGGGACAAGGACACCTGAATATATTTTCTGTCTTGTATCCCAGCATCCTTGCTTTTACCCAATTCTGTTTCATTTTAGAATAAAATAATTGTGGTTTTAGATTAGTTGAACATGAATCAGAGTAAAGAAAGAGACAGGGCCCTATTCAGTTTCAATTCAGTTACAGAATTTGGTATATCTCTTAGTTTTAGGCCTACTGATAGCTGCTTAGAGAGTCACTTCTGTTTGGGCAAAAAATGCCCCTGTCAGAATGTATTTATGAGGTTACTCTGACTGCATAAACCCCTTCAACTTTGCTCAATGATGCTATCAAAGCTCTCAACGGAGTTTGAGTTTTAATTATTTGCTATTTATGTATTTTGTAAACTCCTCAGAGAAAGTGATGCTATAACAGCTCAGTATTATTATTAACGTTATTATATGCATATGCACTGCCACTTATTTTTGAAGAGTAAATATTTGTGCTAATTATATCAGTGTCATCCACTGTGCTAATTATATCAATATCAACATGTTGATATTAATATAATTAATTAGCACAAAGATTTACTCTTCAAAAATACATGGCAGCGTCTCTGATTCATTTGCCGTGAGGGGAGCATGAGGGGAGCACGGTTCTGCAGCACTGTATTTAGGCTCTGATATGCAATCAGCTTTAATAATTACCTAATACTGTAGGTGGCCTTAGACAAGTAAAATGGTTTTTTCCAGGTTTCCTGGGAATTGGATGCTGAGATGAAAAGCATATGAGTAGCTTTCTTCCAACATTCTTCTTGGTGATTAACCAACTATCCAAGTACAAAGTTGCTCCTAATTAACCCTGAGGACCCCAATATAAAGGTAGGTGGAATGAATTAAAGTGTTTAAAAAAGAGAAAAAATAATTCTCCTGAATTAACTGTTATCGTTAAACAATATCTGGCTTGTTATATTTTAATTTAAAAAAAAAAACTACCCAGCAATAAGAATCAGAAAGGGGATGTAAAAAACATCTGAGTCATGAACAATGAGAGCAGTGAGCAGAATTTAATTTGTGGCTACTCATTATGTAATAAGCTCCTGGTAATTGTATTAATGACAATGACATTATGATAATAGTTTACGTTTATTGATTTCACTCTAAAACAGACATAGTGCCAAGTGTTTTTTATGTACTATTTTATCTAACACTCACAACTCTCTGAAGCACACTTACTATGATTGTTTCATAGATGAGAAAACTGAGGCACAAGAAGAGTAACATCTGCTCCAGCCGCACGGCTGATGCATGAGAGGGCCTAGTCTATACCCAGGTCTTAGCCTCACCATGCTCTGAGGCCTTCCCAATGGATGTGTCCAAGGTACACAGGAAGAGGTGGCCCAGGAACACTTGAGAGATGGTCCTATCCACTTACTTTATTAGGGTAGAATAGGAAAGGTGCCTTGAACATACTTCGTCCCAAGAAACTGTACTGGGGCTGCCTAGAAAGAAGCGTCAAACTCAACAATGTCTTGACCAGGAAGTTAGCAGAAGGAAGGCTTAAGTACAGCTGATGCGATTTCTCCCAGATTCATAAGCTGATACCTGGAAAGCAGTACTTTTTTGAAACAGGTATCAGGAGGTAATGAAAATGGCAAAGCTCCAAAATTTTATTCACAAAGTATTGGTGATATGTCAATTCAGAAAAAGAGATTTCTTGAGTCCAGTCTTTGAGATACCATAGTTCTGACACAAATGGGAAAACTGAACCTCAGAATCTGGTAACAGGCCAAGGCTGAATGTCCCCAGAGGAGCAAATAAAAGCAGTTGGAGCTTGGGGCCGCCACTTGCATGTTCTTTCTGCCATACCACTTGGCCTCTTCTTGCTCTCCTCTGCGGGGTTAGTCCGATGGCATGAAAGTCTCCCCAAATTTATGAGTAAACTTCAGATATGCTCTTATGTTCTTGAATCAAATAATTAAAAGAAATAAAATAGCCTGGGCAACATAGCGAGACCCTGTCTCTACAAGAAAATAAAAGCTGGGCATGGTGGCATGTGTCTGTAGTCCCAGCTACTTAGGAGGCTGAGGCAGGAGAAATGCTTGCCCCTGGGAGGTTGAGGCTGCAGTGAGCCGTGATTGCATTGCTGCACTCCAGCTGGGGCAACAGAGTGAGACCCTGTCTCAAAAAAAAAATTAAATTTAATTTAAAAAAAAAAAGAAAGAAATTACGAATTCCATTTAAAAGCAAGACTCATTACTCTCACCATTTATTCATCTCTTTGGCCTCATTTTCTAAGTCTTTGAATGGTCCATCTGCTACCTTAGAAATCTCCCTAAGTGGGGAAAAAAAAAAGAAAAAGAGATACACTAATACATATGGTTCATGTAAACAGGTCCCTACCTTTGTTCTGGATGCCACTTTTTGCTTTTCCTCATTTTTGAGTATTGCCTATTGTCATTTCAGCTAACTTTGATGAGTGTTGGATAGATAGCAGAGACACACGGAGGCAGGAGAGAGAGAGACAGGGAGAGAAAGGCCATTGAGGAGCAGCTTTCAGCTTCTACAGAGTTTCTCATCCAGGAGCGCTGTTCTGCTTTTTGAGAATTTCTTGTTCACGTCCTCTTTCACTGTTTTCCCAGGCTAGTAGTAAAGCCTTGGTGCTTGATGCCTTTAAATGTGGGTAATGAACCTTCTCTAGACATTTAATGACTTCTACCTCACCATGACACAGTTCTTTTCTTCTCACATGGCCCAGTCTCACAGTGGCCTTAGTTTTCTCTTCTCAGTTCCTGGCACTTGACATTTCATATTGGTAGTGTCCTCTCTCCCACCGTTCCCTCCTCCTTCTGCCTAAAGCCTTCTTTGTCACCCTGTCCAGTGTGTGGCATTAGAGAGCACCCCTACCAGGCCTGCCCTGGCCTCTCCACCTCCCTCAACCCCCTTCTCATTTTTCTCTACTTCCTTATGTATGCCTTCCTATGTTTAGAGGACACTGCCTTCAAAGGGTGCTCGTAAGTATTATAACACATTTAATATGTGTTTTTATTTCTTTCCCCATGGAGTTAACAGCATTCGTGGTCATCGTCCGAGTCCACACTTAAAAGTGCTTTTCATCTTCAAAGAGCTCCAGAACTAGGTGAGGCTCTGGAGGTGGGCCTGACTACCAGGCTCCTCTGGTCAGGCAGCTAAATGCATTAATTAAGCATCATGTGCTTTGTTTCAGGAGAGGGTCACTGACAGATTTATCACTTCCTTTGATTCACTTTCACCGGTTTTTCCTTCTTTTTTCTTCAAAAGCTATAGTCCGCGATGGACCTTTTTCGGGGGGGTGGGGCGGGGTACTTCAAAGATGTACATTCTTCTGGTGGAATATACTGTTTCATGCCTCGGACTCCTACGACGCCCTTTGCTTCAGTCCTATAGGGAAGCCATTCAGAGCCTTCATGAACCCAACATTGGCGTTTTCTTTTCACATCTTCCTTGTCCCTGAATTTCTCTGGAACAAATTCAGCTCTTCCCCTGCCCTGTTTCTGTAGAAACTCTCACTTACACTTTTCCTCCTTCTGTTTATCCCAGTTTCAAGCCTTCTCCTCCTTCTTGCAGCAGGTTCTGGACTTCTGATTGGAATCTTGGATTCAAGAAAATATCCTTTAGAAGGCAACACCAAGCGCTCTTTGACCTTCAGTGGCTTGGCACCACCAACCACTTCCTCATCATGTATCTTCTGTCTCTGCCTTGTGTAGAGAATGGTCCTCTCCCTCCCTTCCTTGCCTCTTCTCTTTTCTTTTTTTCTTTTTCTTCTCCTTCTCTGCATTTTTCCTTCCTCTTTCTTTTCCTCCCTTTCTCTTCTTTTTCTTCCCCTGCCTTCCTCCTTTCCTTCCAAAGGTGGGGTTCTTTCAAGTTAAGTAAGTTTTTTCACAGCCAGAAAATGGTCAGACCAGGATTTGAACACCAAACAGAGAGACTCAAAGGCCTTTCCTTTTCTAATTTTGAAGGGAACTGATACATTAATTATGACATGAATCACTGATAAACAATTGAACATGATACATATTCCCAGAGAAAATCACAGCACCTTTCTAGGCCTCATTTTCCTCGTAGGTAAAGCAGAAGGGGTTAGTTCAAGCTAATAGGAACTTCCAGTTTCATTCAAACCTATAGGCATCATAATTAGAATGTGCACCTCAGTGTCTTCATTTTAGTACAAGGATATAAACTGCCTCCTAAGTTTTGAGTGATAATTAAATTAGAGAATGTACATAAGACCCTGCATGGTTTATTCAAACATAACAAGAATAGGATAAGAGGTAGTTGCCATTAAGTACTGTGAAACTTAAAGCTAAGCACTGTGCTAGGTACTTAAACCTTCAACACTTCATTTAGACTAGCAAGAGAGAAGGGGCTACTCACAGCTTTATTTACATTCTAATAACTAATATCTCTTAACCCCCTAAAATATTCTTATAACATGCCTTGTAGCATAAGTAACTGAAGGCAAAGAGGATATTTTGGGGCCAGAATCTTCCCATGCCTCACAAATAATGCTTATAGATAGTTACCAAAGGGACCCTGCTCATAATATCCTTTACTGGAAAAACATCCAAGGTTGGAGCATTTCCACAAATAGGACCAGGAAAATTCCCATGGTGCCGAGGCACTTGTTTCCAGGGGGTTAGTGGGTCAACTGCGGCTCCCTATTCCCAGTGGAAAAGTGCAAGTTATCCCACAGGCCACAGGGCCAAAGGAGAGTTGATGTGGTGTGTGGGAAAGAACACAGGGTTGGATGGGGAGACCTGGATTCTCTTCCCCGGCCCCGCACCAGCCTGGTGGGATCCTGGGTAAATCATTCCACCTGCCTGGAGAGATGAGTCATTCACAGTCTCATTGTGCACCAGAATCACCTGGGAAATTACAAATAAATACCAATGCCTGGGCTTCTCCCCAGAGTTTCTGATTCAATTACTCTCAAGTGGGGCATCAGCATTTTTCAGAAGCGTACCAGGTGATTCTAACATGCAGCCAGAGTGGAAATCATTTGGTTACACAATAGTTCCATCCTCTTCTAGATTAGTCTGTTATTCTCTACATATAGGCTTGAACACTAAACCTGGGCCGAGATGCTCTGTTGTAATGGAATGTTCTTTTTCATAAACCACTTGCCATCTTTTCTTTTTTGGTGGAAGAATGGTATTGATTTGTGCATCTGACAAATCATTATCATGTGCCTACTATGTGCAAGGTGCTTGGAGATGCCAGCCAACAGCTTGATGCATGCAGGCACAATTGCCTCGAAGAGCAAAAGTCTCTCCTCATCAAATTCCCTTTATCCTCTGGGAGATGGTCAGAAGCTCAGAGCACTTTTCCATCTGGAAAAGTCACTGGGGAGATCGCCTTTGCTGCTGTAGCAGATGAGGAACTTGGCTGACCTCCCTCTCTTCTGATAAATGCCCAGAGACTGGGTGAGAACCATCTTTCTTTGCATCCCCCAGCTTTATGCTTTCCATTCCCAGTCACCCCACAGTTCCAGAGGTGATGGGAGCCACAATCAGAGAACCAAGGCAAAGTTAGGCTTGGTTTTGGGGTTGACTCCAGAGAGAGGAAAATCCACTCTTAGGTACTCAAAAGATTTGCATCTGAAGAAGAGATAATGTGGTATTTTTCAGAGATGTTTAAACTAATTCCTCCTAAATCCAAATATTTATTCATAGCTCATCTCTTTCCAGAAAAGATTTAAGGCAAAGGATCAAAATTTGGCTAGACACCAAAGTAGATCTCCTCTAGCGGAAGCCAGGCTGATGAGCAGTCCTCATATCTCTCTAGAATGGCAGCCCTCCTGTTTCCATCTGTTAAATGTCTGTGTACCTTTCCAGACTCTGCTTATGGTGCTAATTTTCCCTCACCTTTCCATCTTCACATAGCCGGGCATTATTGAGGACTGTTGAACATTGTGGAGGGAGAACTACTTACATTCTGGGAACCAGAAATAGGAGGGTGTGATAAAATAAAAAACACAAACAAGACGTGAAATCAATGAATGGGGGGCTGGGGGTGGCCTCAGAAAACCTTCTAAAACCTTCTAGTCCTTGTACCTCAGGGAAAACAGGCCCTCTTTGGTGAACCAAGTTTCATGGATAGTAAGACATTTCAAACAGTATTTTCACCCGAAAGCAAACACAGATATATTACTAAGTAAAATGTAGAAGCCACACAAATTATTAAGACAGACAAATTCCAATATATTGAGTGCATTTCTCACTTGCACAAGGTCACTTATTGCCACATCTCCAAGCTTCTACTCTAAACATCATCCATTCCACTCTCCTACGAGGGGCACTTTGGTGAACTATGGAGAGCAATGGACAAATCAAATGACTTTATTTTACAGATGAGGAGTCTGAAAGCTGGAGAAGTTTTGTGAGTTGCTCAAACACACGTGGCTAGTCAGTAGCAAAGCTAGGGCTAGGATGTGCATCTTCGTCTCATACTCTCATGCTCTGCTGGTGCATAGGGGAATATCACTGGAGAAAGCCTAGGGGAAAATATTTTTCACTCTCACCTTGAATGGGAGTGTTGAAATTGCAGTCAGGAAGCATGCACTTGAGCCCGGCTCTGTTACCTACAAGTTCTGTGGTGCTGAGCTTGCTCTTACCCTTGCAGGCCTCTGTTCTGGCCCTGGCGCCATCAGGTGAAGACGTACAGGATCTATCTCTAAGGCCCCTTCTTGCATGGTCACTCTAGTGCTCAGCATTTTCCTGGGTTTAATTGCCTCCCATGGTATCACTTCTAAAAGTGACCGGTCTGGTGCTGATTTGAATAACAAAGTCAATACTGATTTGACTTCCCTGTGGCTGGCAAAGTGTGGGAGATTCTAGCATCATCAACCCTTCCGTGCATGTTGGTCTTATTTCACTCGCTGAATCAATCACTCCCGAGAGCAAAATCCATGGCGTGTACTCTTTTTCATCCCCGATTGTAGTAATGGATATTTGTTCCACAAACCAATTCTTGGCCTTGCTGACCCTCTAGGGGACATACAATGAGGAGCCACAAGGAGTGCCCGTTTATCCATTCAGTTGTGAACACAGAAGTATTTCAATCCTGGTACACCGAAATCACTTTGGCTTCAGGTTGAGGACTAAGTTATTTGGAGGCATTTATCTGGAAAAGAATGAGGGAGATGGCTAAAACTTAAGACATTTTAAGAAAAGGATGCTTTATATTTGAAAGGCTAGGCCATTTTTAGGAAAACACCCCCAAAATATTATATTTACCATGCTAAGTAATGCCAAATTCTGTGCTTTTGTGTGTGTGTGTGTATATATATATATATATATATGTACACACACACACTACATATAAACATATGTAATTTTATATATTAAATTTATTATATATTATATATTCTGTTTGGTGTTATATATTATATATAATATAATTATATATTTCTAAGTAATATATATTACTTAGAAATTTATATGTATATAAATTTACATGTACATAAATTTACATGTATATAAATTTATATGTATATAAATTTACATGTATATAATTTATAAATTTACATGTAAATTTCTAAGTAATGTATTGTATATACTCTATACCTATATATTATAATGTATATATTATATACCTATATATTATAATGTATATACTCTATACCTATATATTATAATGTATATACTCTATACTATATATTATAATGTATATAGTATATACCTCTATATTATAATGTATATGCTATACACCTGTATATTATAATGTATATGCTATACACCTGTATATTATAATGTGTATGCTATATACCTGTATATTATAATGTGTATGCTATACACCTGTATATTATAATGTGTATACTATACACCTATATATTATAATGTATATACTATATACCTATATATTAGAAGTATATATAGTACTACATAGGTATATATAGACACATATATAGTACTATATAGGTATATATATACATAGACACACCTATATAGTACTTAGAAATATATATATATACTTCTTAGAAAAAGAAAGTGCCATCTCCACCCACATTATTAAAATTATATATATAAATTTCTAATATAAATTTATATAGAGAAATATATATTACTTAGAAATATATGTGTATATATATTACTTAGAAATATATGTATATATATTACTTAGAAATATATGTATATATATTACTTAGAAATATATGTATATATATATTACTTAGAAATATATGTATATGTATTACTTAGAAATATATGTATATGTATTACTTAGAAATATATGTATATGTATTACTTAGAAATATATGTATATGTATTACTTAGAAATATATGTATATGTATTACTTAGAAATATATGTATATATATATTACTTAGGAATATATGTATATATATATTACTTAGGAATATATGTATATATATATTACTTAGGAATATATGTATATATATATTACTTAGGAATATATGTATATATATATTACTTAGGAATATATGTATATATATATTACTTAGGAATATATGTATATATATATTACTTAGGAATATATGTATATATATATTACTTAGGAATATATGTATATATATATTACTTAGGAATATATGTATATATATATTACTTAGGAATATATGTATATATATATTACTTAGGAATATATGTATATATATATTACTTAGGAATATATGTATATATATATTACTTAGGAATATATGTATATATATATTACTTAGGAATATATGTATATATATATTACTTAGGAATATATGTATATATATATTACTTAGGAATATATGTATATATATATTACTTAGGAATATATGTATATATATATTACTTAGGAATATATGTATATATATATTACTTAGGAATATATGTATATATATATTACTTAGGAATATATGTATATATATATTACTTAGGAATATATGTATATATATATTACTTAGGAATATATGTATATATATATTACTTAGGAATATATGTGTATAGATATTAGGAATATATGTGTATAGATATTAGGAATATATGTGTATAGATATTACTTAGGAATATATGTATATAGATATTACTTAGGAATATATGTATATAGATATTACTTAGGAATATATGTATATATATTACTTAGGAATATATGTATATATATTACTTAGAAATATATGTATATATATTACTTAGAAATATATGTGTATATATATTACTTAGAAATATATGTGTATATATATTACTTAGGAATATATGTATATATATTACTTAGGAATATATGTATATGTATATATATTACTTAGAAATATATGTGTATATATATTACTTAGAAATATATGTATATATATATTACTTAGAAATATATGTATATATATTACTTAGGAATATATGTATATATATTACTTAGAAATATATGTATATGTATATATATTACTTAGAAATATATGTATATGTATATATATTACTTAGAAATATATGTATATGTATGTATATTACTTAGAAATATATGTATATATATATTACTTAGAAATATATGTATATATATATTACTTAGAAATATATGTATATATATATTACTTAGAAATATATGTATATATATTACTTAGAAATATATGTATATATATTACTTAGAAATATATGTATATATATTACTTATTAGAAATATATGTGTATATATATTACTTAGAAATATATGTGTATATATATTACTTACAAATATATGTGTATATATATTATTTAGAAATATATGTATACATATATTTCTTAGAAAAAGTGCCATCTCCACCCATAAGCAAATAAGTAATGTCTTCCATTGAATTTTTCTAAAGAAGTCCCAGGAAAATTCTTTGAAAAAAACTTAAAATAATCAATAAAGAAAAAGCTCTGCTCCTGTTGTAAATCTGATCCAAGTCTTGTTACAATGTTTTCCCACTGACGTTGTTCTGTAGAAATCCTTCCTATAAGCCTCAGTTGCTTTTTTTTCCTTCCCTTTTTGGTGGATCAGGAATAAAATTGTTCGTCTAGCATTTGGCACAGTCTTCCTACGAAAGATCGAAGGAGGAAGGGGCTTGCTAAATGTATTCCTTTCAAGCAGTAGAAATGCTTCACTTTGTATTTCTGCTCTTTTACCTCAAGGTCACTGGCACGGAGGGTCCAATTGGAAGCAGCAGCTTTCAGTGTGGGAGGAAGTGCATCTCATGCCGCTGTGAACCCCTCCTCTCTCAACCTTAGATTTTGAGCTCATTGCATGCAGCAATGTGTGATGTCTCCAAATCTTTTCACTTGGCCAGGCCAGTCCTGAACTGATCTCACCATCTTTTGAGTTGAGAAGAAAAGACCTCCATGGTTTCCTGATACTGTGCCCTCTGGAACTCTCAAGCTCCTCTGTGTCCTGACAGAATGTTCTCTGACTGCAGAAAGTGCCTATTTAGCCTCTTCTCTCTGTATGTCTGCAGAGGTTTGGCCCATTCTTTACCTCCTGAGCACAAGCTTTGCATTGAGGAAAGAAATGAACCACTCTCCAGACAAGGACAGGCTTAGCATGATAACTGTCCCCGAAGGGTCAGAAAACACAGCCAGGGTAAAGAACTGCTAAGGAAACACCATTGCAAGGGAGGAAAGGGCACCCGCTTTCACGATGTGCAAACCTTCTTGGCTGAGTCAGCTGACAGGGCTTTTGGCCAATGCCAGATGAAGGGGAGTTTTATAACAGTGACTCCTGGCAACTACAAAACAGGCTGAGCTTGTCAGTTCACTGCACTGACACTAAACTTCAGGCAAGAGAATCATAGCTTTGGGTCTTTATGGCTGCCTCGCCAATACCGTTGATGGAGAAGGAGGCCCCCATAACATGGAGCAGCAGGTCGGCTAATCGATGGTGTACATCATCCCCAAATCATTTCCGTTCAGTGTTGGAGTGCCCGGCCGCAATTTCAGTGGAACATGTCAGGATTCTGGAGGTCCACTCTGTTTTAGACTAAATAACAAAGTCGGGTTTTGAATAACTTCACGAGAGTCTAGAGTGCTGGTCACACTTCTGATCCTGGTCTCTGTTCAAAACAGCCCCTTGCAGGCTTCCAGGACAGAGTCAGCAGCCTCAGAGCATGCACCTGGTGCCCTGTCTCTGACGGGTTCGTGGCTCCCTGAGGCATGGAGCCTATTAGGAATCTTAGCTTAAAAGGTCTCCTTTCCAGCCTCCTTCTGAGTCAGGTTAACAAGGGTTTCATTAACCTCAGCAAATGGGTTAATTAAATTTGGTTAATTAGATTTGGTTTTAAAAATGGGTAAATTAAACTGATTTTCCCAGAAGCTGTTCCTTCATACCAGATCTTGGAATTTAGAAGCCACTATCTGTGAGCCTCCATCAAGGTACAAAATGGGGTTTCCACCAAAGTGGACATGGGTCCTAAATGTGACTCCATCAATTTGCCAAGTGGGTACTTGAGGAGTAATGGGTCAAAGTGACCTAACAGTCTCTGGGCCTATATGCATTGCTTTCTGGGCATCCCTTGGAAAATGTACCCTTATATGTATTTTATCATGTCACTTGCAGGACCGTTTATCTGAAATAAGAATCTGTTTCAAAACAGGGCTGCTCCCAAATGTTACCTTAGCCACTGGCTCACACCATTGCTCAGCAAGAGGCTTGCTTACCCCCAGACCTGCCCAACCTTCTCAGAACAGGCTGCTGCAGCTCCTGCGTGCCAAGTTGAAGCTCACGTTTTAAGCCGCACTAATTGGAAGTGAACATCTTATAAATAATCCATGCTCACAATCTTTGACGTGCATATACATTCAGCAAATCAAACCCAACAGATTACATTCAGAGTGGCTCAACAGGAAGGCCAGTGGTATCTGTGACCTTTCAGTGCCCACACAGACAAAGGGGTGCAGATATACACTGGGACAGTATTCTCTTTGCCTTCTTCAATGATATTTCCTGTCCTGGGTGGTTGTATTCTAATAGGATATGTAGAATTCAGGTGGTTTCTTTCTCTCTCTACCTCCCTCCTTCGCTCCCTTCCGTCCTTCCTTCCTTCCTTCCTGCAATCCTTCCTTCCTGCCTTCTTGTTTCCTGTCTCTTTATTTATCTGGAAAAAGTGAACAGGATGATAAAAACAGAACTTGCCTTTTATGTGTTGGGGGGCAGGGGTGCAAGGCAGGTCTGAGTAATTGGAACAAATCAACTTAAGTGAAAATTTCTGAAGCTGTATTTCATTTGAGTGTTTGACATTTTCAGAAGAAAGCTGTTATTATGTTGCTTGGAAAAATAATTGGTGGTTTGGAGCCACACAGATGTACAGTACCCCCTGAAAATAGATGCATTTTCTGAGAGTGATAGGAAACATGGTGATTCTTAGGACCCATTCCCCAAATTCCTTTTATACTTACTATGTCTCTTGCATCTGTTCTTTCCAAGCCACAAGAGCTTAGCACAGTTCTGCAGTGCTGTTCAGGGAGTGGGGTGGAGGAGCTGGAGCTGAATTTTCCATATTCATGCCCTCAAATAGACCCTCAGAGGTCCCCTGTGGGAGGGAAAGAGAAACTCAAGCCCAGTACAATAACATACACTTCTGGGGTCTCCATGCTCCTCAAATCTATTTTTAAAAGCATGCTTTAGTAAATTATATATA
Source organism: Pan troglodytes (assembly GCF_028858775.2). Taxonomy (NCBI): domain Eukaryota; kingdom Metazoa; phylum Chordata; class Mammalia; order Primates; family Hominidae; genus Pan; species Pan troglodytes. The sequence continues at coordinate 34,777,020 of NC_072415.2, read as the reverse complement.
ACATATAGCACATCATGAATGTATGTGTACAAAATGATGAAGTGGAATCACTTCGGGTTGCGAATGTCATTCAGTTTTTTTCCTCATCTAAGTTCACATCCAGGGTGAGCTACATAATCTCACTTTAAGAGAGTGCCATCCTCCAATGTCTGGATTACTGCTGCCTGTCTCCCCACGGGCATTTATGCAGAACCATGGCATGGGCTGGTGGGTGCACTGGAGGCCACCAGATTAGTTTAACAAATGTTTCATCTGCATTCCTTGGCATTGAGGAGACCTGGACATGCAGAAACCACCTTTGTCAACCTGTTCTACCTCAACCATCATCACCATGAATCCATGGGTTCAATTTCTCCACTCATAGTCTTGAGGGTGAGGAATGCGTGGGACAGGTTGAAATTGAATTTTCCAAAGCCACACTGGAGTTTATAGCAAAACAACTTGGAAGGTGTTAGATGTGATGCCTGCCTCTCCAGCATCCCACAGGAAAGAAAGTGACTGTCTCTCCTAGGTCACTGCATTTATTGCATTTTCCTGAAGGTCTGGCAGCTTCAGGAAGCAGAATCTGCCTTTGCACATGGCTACCACTCCAATAAGAGCTTTTGGTTATTTGAGAGCAGCTATATTGAATGGCGTTACAGGGGTTCATTCATCCAATTCTCCTTGGCCAGCCCACAGCAGCAACCCAACTCCATAGTGACTCATCCGAGCCAGGGGAACAGAAATAAGGGAGTCAAGTGAGATTTTTCGTGCTTGGACATTTGTGAGGAACTGATGGAAGAGGTTTCCCAAAACTGAAGTCTTTCAGGACTAGTTGGTGAGTCCTGGAAGAATCTTTAAACCCCCTCAAAACCTAAAACCTCCTAAGCAGAGTCCAGACTGAAAAATCAGCCTCAACTGATAGAAATACTGGAGAGGAAGAGGGCATCTCTGTCATCCCTTCTTGAACAAATTAGTTCAAGGAAGATGAAGAAAAGGGCTGCAAAGTAGAGGAGGAACCTGGCCAGAGTGATGATGGGTTCACCCCCAGTGTGCCGAGTGGCAGCACCATTCCTGGTGCATACAGCCTTTCGCTATTGGAACAGCCAGAAACCACACAGGTTATGCTTAACTAACCACGAGGCACAGAAATAAATCAGACAAACCAAGCAGGCAGTAATGCTGAACTCAACAAGGCTATTGACATTTGTCTGCAAGCCTCTAGATAACAAAATACTATAAGGCGAGATCATGAAGTAAAAGAAAATGTATGCATTTTGAAACCAAATTAAATACTCTGGCTAAGTTCCAGAGCATTTTCTTAAATTCCTCTTTTTTGAAGGAGAGGGGACTAAATTTCATTAGCTAAAATCTTTTAAAGCGTCATTTAAATTCAGCTTTTGGAAATGAAGACTTTGCCTTTTAACGACCAATCTGCATTTCATCACAAAGATGGAACATGACATCTTTGGCTTGGTTATTCTTCTGAGGAGTAGGCCCCTGTTTGTATAGCACACTTAGAATAGAGACAAAGACTACAACAAATTTATCTCTGGCACAAGGGAGTGGATTCATATAAACGCAGTGAGGTAGCTTCTACTCCAAGTGGTTCAAATACCCTTTAGCAAAATTTTTGAAGTAATCCCATTGTTCTATTGTTTTCTATTACAATTTTAAAAATAGGACAAGTCACAAATATAAGAAATATTTTAGAGTGACTGAAAAAAATCTATTAACGTTTTTGACAATGTAGGCCCAGTAGGTCAGAAGTATTGTGTTAGGAGCAGATAGGTCAGAGGCAAGTTCAAATGCTTACACGATGAGCAATGAGAAAGAATTTGGTACTGCATGTGGCTATAAATTCAGAACACAGCACCTTTAACACTAGAATAAAATATTTTATGCTAGTATAAATAAAATTTACAAATACTGTATCATAAATTATGGTAAATAATAAATAATAAATTAGTATAAGTAATATAAAGAATATTATATAACAAATGTATACTATTGTATAACAAATTTGTATAAGAAATTGATAATTGAGAATTTATTATAAATTATAAACAATTTATTGTAAGTTAGTTTATTATAAATATTACTAATTTATAACAAATAAATTAGAAAATAGTAATTTACTAATTTATTATAAAATTATAAACTAGGATTTACTAACGTATTTATTATTTCAATATAATTAAGTAATATTTATGGCCTAATTTTGATATGCATTTTTTTTCAAGTTGCAAATGAAAGAAGTCCTGCTACTCTAAGGAATAACTAAACCAGACTGGAGTCACTGAAACTGATGGAAGAACACCTCAGGCATGAGTGCCATGGTGACGTCATCAGCTCCGTTCACAACCACTCACCATGAGGCCATTGCTCCTGTGGAGGACACTGGCTTAGGACTCATGAAGTAGTACCTCAGGAAGGGGGGCTCTGTAAGTGTTCCTTCCACCAGCTCCAAGACACAATGAGATGGAGAGAACTGGAACAATTCCCTATGATTGCAGCTGGATATTTTCACACGAACTATCTAGTAATGAAGGCAATGGCATGTGGTGTGGCAAAGACTGGCCCCAGATTACATGTCCAGTCCTTTTGTACCGAGGAGGGGCTTTGGGACCAAGACAGTAGGAGTGAGGGTACAGGTTCCACATTCTATTTCTCTCTTAGTTTTCTGTGGTTATCTTGGTGACTGCATGGTAAAGATGGAGGTGACAAAAGATGGAAGGAGCCTGGATCCCTGAATGACTTCATGGTGCAGAGCCTTACACTACCCCCAACTCATACTAAAACAGCGGTGGGAGGAACAATAGACCATTATTCTGTTAAGGTGCTGAAATTGTAGAGCTGTTAATTTGAACCGTTAAGAGTTTCTTATACTGATACAGTATCCTTACCCTGGATTGTTGAAATAATTAGTCCAAATAGTTTCTTTGCCTAAAACTGTGGACAGAGCCTAAGCAATATTGAATCCAAGACAAGGTATATTTATCAAATGCTACTCACTATACAATACAGATGAATGTGGCACTTACTTCCTGTGTTGTTACCCAGCCTGCTTCTAGTATTCTTTACACAAAATAACATTCATGAGCAACCTGGGCACAAGAGGTCTCTGTCAAAATAAGTCTTTGATTTCTCTCCAGATAAACTCGTGTGTGTGTGTGTGTGTGTGTGTGTGTGTGTGTGTGTGTGTGTGTGTGCGCATGCGCATTTTATATTTGGTTTTAGTTACAATTCAAGGAGTCTTTCCTTTTAGACAATGGTCCATACATTCATGGAAGGCAGAACTAATCAGAGAACCTGGTTCAAAAGTTTTAGGGGGTTCTTTGAGAAATGTTTCCCAGAATTTAAACTTGGGACTTGACTATAAGTATTAGTGTACAAAATCACAGAGGATATCAAAGCAAGATTCTTCCTGTTCTCCCAGAAAAAAAAAATATATTCTTGGAAAATTATTTTCCTAGACTGTCAAGCTCAGAGATGGACAGTTGGCCAATGAAGCCCTCATCTACAGCAAGAATGAAGAATCTGAGCCTCAGCAGTGAAAACACTGCCTACTACTTCACTACCACCCTTTGGACTAAAACCAGAACAAACTTGCATTTAAACCATTAAAAATGCCACACACATTAAATTCTGTGCCTGGGCCAGGCAGCAGCCAAGGCAGATGGTGTGTAGTGTTGGAAAACTTGGTATTATTTAAATGAAACAAGCATTCCATTGCTCTCGATCACACTGAACAATGAAGATTTCACACCCAGCGATTCTATCAGTGGAGCTCTCTCTGTCTCCATTTGCAGCATTGGACAGATAAATAAATATTCTTTAGATCAAGTTATCTGCCTGATGTTGCTTAGAGAGACAGAAACTCTAATGATCAAGTTGATGTAGCAGTGGGTCATTATCATCTTCCTCTGAGACCCACTGTTTGAGGGAGAAGTGTGCAGTATGCTGCAATATGACTCTAAGAAAGTATTAACATGCCTAAGATGACTTGAAATTGCCAGTCTTCTGGGCTGTTGTGGGGGACATTGGAAGGAATCAATAAACATTTCCAGGAGATTACAGAGATCACAGGGGAAATTGTTTAGTTAGCACTGTGTACACAAAGCTGACTTTAGACACCTGCAAAAATCAGAATCATTGAAAAGAAAGAGAGAGAGAGAAAGGAAAAGATAAAAGAAAGCCAAGATGCTGTGTCCCATTCCAAGTAATACTGCTCTCTCCTTCCAATGCTTCCATACCATTCTCCAAACCTGAAGCTCCCTGGAGCCAGGTTCCATCACTAATGGGGCATCTCAGTTCCGACTAGATCATACTGGGTTGCCTGATTTGCTGGAGAACCTCAGTGAGGAGCTGCAAGTGGCTTGGTTTCTGTGCTTAAGAAACAGCAGACTACAAGGCAAAGAGCATGGCAGAAGGGATCAACTCAGCTTTTGTCTCTAAAACCATCCCCATGTCTTTTGGGGATAAAGCCTGACTTTTATTCCTCCCTTGATAATCTGTCCTTTACCTCTTGGGATTTGGCATTAAGCCACTCCATAGCTTTGCTAATTCTTGGGAGGAAGGCATTTATCAGGACAAAAGAGGAACCTGCACTCTCAAAGGCTTCCAGGGGCAGTCATCACGTTTGTTTGCTAACTAACTACTCTGAAAACAATGACGTCTGGATCGCATGGGCAGAAGTCACAGGGGCCTACAAGAACCAGGCTGTGACAGCCGGGAAGCTAATGTGTGTTACCACGGAATCCACCAAGGGGAAAAACTTTGAAACATTTTAAAAATGCAGGTGCACAAATTACTCATGCCAGGAGCGGCAGTGGCACTTTGTAATAAAATCTTATGTTTATTTTCCACTGTTGAATACACATACCTTAGTGTTCCCAGAGAGGGAAGCCTACAATGCTATCCAATGAATAGTTTGCAGATGGATTAAATACATGTACCAATGAAATAAAACGTGCAGATTTGGGGCTTTTTGCCTCCTACCTTTGCTCTGGGCCCAGAGCTCCCCGATGATGACACAGGAGGTTTGTGCAAAGATCTGAAGTCAAGAAGGATTAGTTTAAAGAGTCAGATGAAAAAGGACACAAATGAAAATGCTTCTGCATGAGCCTGAAAACCAAAACTTAGCAATGAGTGATTCTGACTTTGGGGCCTGTAACAAATAATAGCAAATGAGGGAAGTTTCCAGTGGCTTCACAGCAGGAGGGCAATGGCCAGGGAACCACTGTGAAACCGATCAGTCAACGGGACTTCCTGGTTCTTGAGGAAACTTTGAAGGCAGGGAGTGTGGCATACATGTAAGGGTCTTTGTTGCTAATATTTTTTTTTGAGGCATATACTTTGCAGGGGCAAATCTTCAAGTTGCCACTTCCTGAGAACTCCCTCATTTTAGTGAATATATATTTCAAGCCCAGTAGTTGAATAGCACTATTATTGGCGCTGTGCAGGAACACCAAAATGTGCAAGACAGGGACTTGAACTCACTGGAGTAATGATCTAGTGGCATTCACAAACCACATCGTGTGCAGCAGAATTCTATGAGATATTCAGACAATAAAGTGCATAGAGAGAAGGAAGAGGTCCCTCTGGCTAAGGCGATGGAAGAGATTATGAAGGGAGAGCAGGCTAGACTCTGGCCTGCAGGTAAGTAAGATGCATGAACCAATGCTTACGGAGAGGAAAGAAGAGTTGAGTTTAGGAAGGACAAGAGGACCTCTGCCGTTGCTATGCAGGCTTTGGTTTAGAGAGGAGAAGACAAGAATCTTAGAAATGCATTGAGTGTGCTGCTCTGTGGGCTCAGGAGCATAACCCAGGCTTTCCACGAGCTCTTCATTCCATACACTGCCATCTAGACACTGGGGCTTCTCATGTGCTAGGTCCTGCCAGCTTTCCCTGGGAGCCCCTCAGACGGCTACTTGAACTGGTAACGAAAAATTGAGAAGATGTGTTGACTACACACCACACACACACACACACACACACACACACACGTGCTAAACTGGCCACTCCCCTACCGACACCACCATCAGTATGTCTGGGGCTCGGCTGCCAAGGGAGTTGACCTCCTTGAGGACAGCAGAGTCCAGCCCTCTGTGCAGGGAGTTAAGCTTCTGGTGTGCCTATTATCGTAGAGAAGAAGAAAAGAGAGGGCACAAAACGAATCTCTATCCCTGTCGAAATCCTAACAAAGGCCAGGCACGGTGGCTTGTGCCTGTAATCCCAGCACTTTGGGAAGCTGAGGCAGGCAGATCACCTGAGGTCAGGAGTTAAAGACCAGCCTGGCCAACATGGTGAAACCCCGTCTCTACTAAAAATAGAAAATTAGCCGGGGGTGGTGGTGGGCGCCTGTAATACCAGCTACTTGGGAGGCTGAGGCAGGAGAATCACTTGAATCTGGGAGGTGGAGGTTGCAGTAGCCAAGACCACGCCATTGCACTTCAGCCTGAGCGACAAGAGCAAAACTCCATCTAAAAAAAAAAAGCAAAAAACAAACAAACAAATCCCAACAAGACTGCACAGTGGCTGGCTTTTCTCCAGCCTGGTGACAGAATTTGCATCTGCCACAAACAGGAACCAATCTCCTGTCTATCCGAAGCTCTCATGTTTGGATTCTATTGGCCCTCCTCAGAGGTGGATGGAGGCGGCACCAAACATCATCTAGTGGGGCACTACATAGAAGATGGTGTGGTGCTGGGAGGAAAGGACCCCTCACTGTCCCCTCACTGTCTCCTAGCAGGGACAAAGGCGAGAGCAGGGGCACAGAGAAGAATCCCAAGAGTGATTTTCTCCCTGCACCAAGCCCCCCTCACCTGTGCATGCTCCTCCCAGCCCACTCCACATCACATAATTGGCATGTGAAGATTGATCAGCAGTGGTGTGCGGCCTGCTCAACAGACGGATCAGCTGTGGCATGTGTTCAGCTGGGCAAACCTAGCACGAAGATGTTTCTGTCGGTGTGCAGGGGACAGCTGTCCATCAACAGCCATCTTGTTTTGTTTATTTGTTTAAGCAACCGCAGATGCGAGAGAGAAAGAGACAGAGAGAGAGAGAGAGCAAGTGAGTGAGGAGAATATTTCCACCCCCTCTCTCCCCTACAGATCTGTCCCGAGGCTTCGAATCTTCTTTCCCACTCTAAGCACTCTGGGCCACATTCGATTCTACTTTTGTGCCCCTCTTCAACTGCAATGAGGCTTGCTTTGGCATCTGAGCTACCACCTGCCGTCTGCTCTTTAGTTCCTGTTTGCTGTAAATCTCGCTTTGGGTCTTGGGTATCTTCACAGCTAGTTCTGCAGAAGAGAAAGGAGCATTTCGGTCTTGAGGTAACTCCCAGTCGGTCTCCAGCTTCCTCCAGATGGAACTCTGCCCTGTTGTAGCCTCTGTGAAGACCAGCTGCCTCTGGCTTTAGCATTTTCCTGCAGCTAACAGGCATCAGCCCGGAGAACAATTGTCTTGGAGGAGAGAGGGAGAGTCTGGGCTGAAAACTGCCATGCAGGGATGGGAGCCATTTTTAAAGCCCTCCTGAATGTTCAGTTGTGAAACCAACATCCTGATTGTTGTGGAGCTTCAAGCAGGTGAAAACATAAGATGAAAGGAAATGAAGTGACTGCTGACAGGCTGGAGAGCATGACTTAATCAGCAGCTAAAATCAATGAGTCGAAGGCTGCTGCCCCCAGCAAAAATCAATGGGGGAAAAGGACTGCTGGCCAAGATCTCTCCTACATTTTTATTTGCCCCAAGACCACCCAGGACTTTCCTATCCTGCTCGTGCCCTGCCTAAAATGCTAATTTAGGCTGTGACTTGATAGGCCCTTGAAAATTTCCTGGAAATCTAGCCTCCTACCCTGAATTAATAAGTTGTAAGGAACAACCTCAAATCTCGAAGGATTAATCCAATAAAAGTTAATTTCTCCTGCATGCTGAGACCAATAAAGATATTTCTCTTCTGGCAGCTTTCCTGGTGGCTCTCCTTCAAGCCGTGACATGGGGATCTAGGCTTCTCCCATCTTGAGATGTCTCCAACTTTAATCGAGGGCCTCTCCGGTGGCTGTAGAAGCAGAAGAGAGTATGGGGAAGGCACATTAGGTAGTTAACCATCTTGCCTGAAAGTGACACCTGCCACTTCTGTTCACATTCCATTGGCCTGCATTCGCCAGTTGGTCCCACGAAGATGTGAGGAGTCAGGAAAATAAAAACCCTGGCTGGATATCCTTGGACTCCACATAGTTGGCTCTACCATATTCCCCTAAATAATACTCACATCCCCTGACAAACAACACTCAGAATCCTAAAACCACCAATTGGAAAAAAATTGCTACATTCCCACCTACTTTGAATCTCCTCTTTACGGCTTAGAAACCCAACCGTCACCGACATTTGCCCATTGACATTTTCCACGTAGCCTGTTAGACCATCTCTTCCCTCTTAGCATCTTCTACAGAACTTCCATAGACCTGTTTTCCTTTGTCTTTGTACTTTCTGGTTGTTTTCTAGAACGTCTCCAGTTTCTCTGCATGTAGTGTTGGTTCTTGTCCTTAAGGTAAATAAGTTGTTACTGGACCACATCCTATTGTGGGCAGATTTAAGGTCTAATTTAAATAGACTTGGGAGATTAGAGGTGTAGGTGATATTAAAGTGATTATTATTTTTAAATTTATTCTGGTCTTCTAGAACTTCCAGGGCACCAGCAGCTCTTCCCATATTATTCCATCTGAAATCTCAGGTTATCAAATAGCACACGGCCCAGCCAAGGCACAATATACATGGGACAGTGTCTAGCTCAGATCTCACCTGTGACCTTCCTCTACAGATATATTTATTGAATTTAAAGATGCTGGGATGCCAAGGGGTTATTATAAAAGTATGAGGTTGTATTCCTCTAGGGAGAAGCTCCAGCCTTCTTACCTATTCAACGAATCATCTTTAGACTCCCACTTCCCATGCATATTATTTTCTTTATAAGTAACCTAAAACAGAATCATCCCCTATTTAAGAACTGATAGCATCAGCAAGGCCACACCCCTTTGATGTTTAGGGGCTTTCCCAAGCTGAAAATGCCCTGCTCATAAATCATTCAATCATTCACTGAGGAAATGTTTACTGATCACTGCTGTGTGCACTGTTGTAGGCACCAAGGAAATGAAGGCAGATAAACATGGTCTTTGATATCAAAGAGGTCATAGTCTCATTCAGAAGATAGAAATGAAGACAAACAGCTCTAATACATATAAGCCCTATCTTTTGCCTTGCTCAAGATACCAGGGTGGTGCAAAATAAAAAATAACTGAACTCTGTGTAGAAGGAATAAGGTTAGGAAAAATTTTGCTTCGTGGAGAATATGATGCTTAAATTGAGTATTGAGATATGAGACAGAATTTTCTCTATAAATAAGAAGGCGATATAGAAAGAACAATCTAGTCTACAAGAATAACATTTGCAAAGAAATAAAGGCATAACTTCGTAGTGCGTGATGAAAAAATTCTCAATGAGGTTAAGAATTTAGAGAGGATATGTGGATGCAAGGAGGGGAAGAGTGAAAAGTGGCAAAAGCAGTTTAGGTAGAAAGATAGATACAGAATCATGATTGCCATGGCTTAGGATCTCACGAGGCTTCAGCAGGAGATAAGGAAGAAAAGCTGCTTTTCTGAGTATTTCTTGCTGTGAAGAGGAAGCCCAGCAGTGCTGCCCTCCAGACAGTGCTCCACAGTCAGGCCATTCTGCTCTCTGCCTGTACCTCCATAGCTATCGTCCCCAAAGCCCCTTCCTGCTCTGTGCCTTTGCAAACGTCTGTGAAACCTTCTGCATATCCCAAACTTGCCTACTCTTTCTCAAACACCCCGTTCTGCACCAGTTGCCTTCAGGGCGGCTACAATGATACAGTGGCCCTGCACCCAAACTCTCAGTTGATGTGGAATTGGCCCCAAGCCATTTGGCCCTGAGTAATCACTCATATAAGGACTTTCCTCTCCCCACCTAAGATCGTGCATTGTGTGATGGAGTGGAGTGGAGTTATCATCCACAAATTGTGTCTCCCACCACACTCAGTAGAGTGCAGGCCACATAGAAATTATAAAATACAGACTTAGTGATTAGTCGAAAGGGAATGTTGCTAAGGTTATCTTAGGCTCACCTACATTAGAATTAGCTTCTGTAGTTCTTAGAATGCAGATATGGGAGGCCCAGTCCAAGATCTACTAACTCAGATATCGGGCGGGGTGATCTGCAGATTTAATAAGTGCCCTAAGTGGTTTTTATGAACGTGGAAATTTGAGAATCAGTGACCTAGACGGGGGTTGGTAAACTCTTTCTGTAAAGGGCCAGAGAGTAAATAACGTAGGCTTTGTGGGCCAGATATGGTCTGTATTGCATATCCTTCTTCTTTTCAATTCTTTAAAAATATAAAAGCATTCTTGGTTTCGGGCTGTACAAAAGCAGGCCACAGGCTAGATTTGGCCCATGAGCCATAGTTTGTGAACCTCTGGCCAAGAGGAGGGGTTCCCTCATCTCCTCTAGAGGCTTCAGAGACATGTGAAATCCAGTGGCTTCAGGTGTGGACAGTCTAGAGAGAAATCTCCACTTCGGTTCTTTGCAGGGAGCAGGGCCCATTTGCCCTACAACTTTCCCTTGTGCCCTGGCATCATGGGAATGTGCCCAGGCTTCTTGGCGGATGTCCTCTAGTCTGGCCAGCACCATAGGACAGTTCTCTCTGCCAGTTCCTGGAGCCCGCACCCTGTGGCTCGCCTACATCGGGCCCTAAACACAACCTCTCTCCATGTTATTACATTAATACAGGCAAGGGAGGCCCTAAAACCAGAATGGGACTGCAGTTCCCAAACCCCCTACCTCCTCCTGACCTGCATGGTTAGGTGCTGCCTTTCTGCAGGAGCCTGGATGTCAGCATCTAGATGCCTCAGGACCAGCTGTCCAATCCCCCTTCCACCATTCCCTGTTTTAGGTCCTCCATGAACTTTTTTCTTAGGGGAAAGCAGAAATCCTATCCCATCCTGCTGCACTCACAGGAAGAGTCTGACAGTGGTTAAGAGATCATTCTCCTCATTCAGCACCTCGGTGAGGTGTGAATTTGCACAAGATGATTCAATATATTTTCTTTGTGTATTCTTCAGTATATTCATGCTGTCCGGTGAATTTTTGACATTTCGGTGTGCTGCTCTAAGCTGCCCGTGTTGGGGACCTGATCCTGACCCTGACTATGGCTTTTAAGCAAGGAGAGCCAGAATAAACACAGACAAATAGTCCTTTGCAGTGTGCACTGGTGCCCAGATAGCCCTTGGTTATCTGCTGTGTTCAGTCCTCCGGAGGTAGTGATGAAAAGGGCAGTCGGCCCTCCTTCCAAGATAGCTTGTAAGCAGTCCTGCCTTGAGGCTGAGGGTAGACGAGATGACCCCTCCAGTCCCATCCGGTCTTGGTATCCTGTGATTTCTCACGTGAGTCCATTTTGTGCCCTGGGCTCACGTACATCAATTAAAAACACAACAGTGTATGCTTCCACAGGAGGGAGGAAAATGAACCATAGCAGTCTTCCTATCCGAACCAGACCCCATTTTTCCAAGTCACCACCTTACTCTCATCTGTAAAGCGCTAAATAGCCTGAGACCCAGTTATCTTTGTGACAATCTCTCCCCAGGTGCCCCATCACGGTAATTACGCTCAGTGGGGAGCCTGGAGCTGCCCATCTCTGGAGTTAAACTCATTAAGACAGGAGACTGAGAAATCTCCGCAGAGGGTCCCTGCCCCTGAAATCATGGGCATTCCCCTTCCTTGGCTACCAGTTTTGGGGTTTGGAGGAGTCTGGGGTCTGGTCTGAGGCTCCACATTGCCACAGAGCTTGCTTTAACCTGGATTTGCTGTTGTGATTTGTACTTTGGGGAAGATACTTACTATGGGAGTCTGCAAAGAGAACAGCTTCCATTTCATGAAATGAAATGAGGATTGAAACAAAGCCATGGAGGTTGCTTATTCCAAATATTGAACATGATGAACAAGTTGATTTGTCAATATTTCTCAAAAAACTTAAAAAGAGCTTTTTCTCTGACAGTGCAAATGACAAGATATTTTTCCCTCTGTGCTGTAAAAAGAGTAAGTTTCAAGAACTTTGTAGGGTAGAGATCCCAGGGATGGGAAGAGGGAGGATTCCTGATCAGTAGGATTGGTATGGGTGATAAGGGGGGACACTCCCTTCTAATTAATTAGTGAAAAGAAAAGGAAGTTTCTGGAGGGAAAACAGTAAGAGTCAAGATATAGAAGATAATTGGAGCCCGAGATAGGAACTTGGTTATGAAGAGAGAAGTATGTTCAAGGAAAAGGAGAAAAGACTAAGAGAAGGAAAGGGGAACTGGAGGAAGACCTAAGGTACTCTCTAGGAGAATAAGAACTTTCTAATGTCTCGTAGTTTGATGAAGGTTTGGATAAGATTTTTCAAGAGATGAAAAAAAAATCTCCATTTGCTTTGTTTAATGGAATGAAATGTCAGACAGGTGACCTGCGCTAAAAGATAAGAGGAACTGAGAAATGTGTTCATGGCTGTGTAACATGTGGCTTTTCTAGTCAAAAATAAATGCCAGAAAGGTCACAACCTATTTGCCTAAGTTGGGCACCAATATTATTTCTGTACTGGTCAACAAGGAACAACCTTGTACTCAAATATCTATCTGTGACAATACCTGGAAGAATCTGTGGATGTTGGACTTTATGAAGACAATAAAAAAATTAACTGAAATGACTGTGCTTATGAAATGAGAACTATATGGGGCAAATCATGAAATAGAATTATTGCAAGAAATCATACATGAATCTATACTGGGGTTCTGTTATCAAGTTCTATTTATTCCTCATTAAAAGAGTGGTTAAAAAACAAATTGAAACAAAACAAAAAAACCCTCATGGATGGTTGTGGATAATACTAGAGGGTTTGTTCTGATTTGGTTGGGATTTATTTTCTTCTCAAATTGTCCAGGTGCTTCTAAGCATCTTGAAATGCATTTCATGTGGTTTTTAGCCCAAGGAAGTTTGTATTGCAATCATTGCAAAGCTCTGGGTTCTGAGCCTGGTAATTTAGAGAGGGAGGAAGAAAATCCAAGGTATTTCTTCCCTCTCTTTCTGCTTCAGGTGGCATTTCTATCTCCCTTGCAGTCCCAGATCCTTGGTGCAGGCCTGCCCTCTGTGACCTCACTTGCCATCAGACAGCATCTGGGTTCTGGAAACACCATGGCCTCAACTCAGACCTTCAAGTCCTAGAGGTTTCCTGTTGTTGTAAATCTCTGATTTGCCTTCCTGCCATTTTTTATGTGTTTGTTTGTTTTTGTTTTTGTTAACTGTTCCAACACCTTTATAACCAGTACCCCATATAAAATTCCCTCCATCGAGCTGATATGAGCTCTGTTTCTCTGGCTGGATTCCAGCTGATTAAGGCACTTATTATTTGGAGAAAATAATTAGAGAGCATATGTGATTTTTTTATTTAAAAAAAGAACAGGGACTATGCTAATTTATTGCTAAAGAGCATTTGTCCTTCTCACTTTAAAATATCTGCAGCCAGTTAATTATTAGTAAAGAGTCGTTTCCCTCTACTTTGTGGATGGTCTGGTAGCCCGCCTATGCTGTAGAGAAGATGGGTCTCTATTGCTCCTTCTGTGGGAAGAATAACTTCTAGCAAGGACCAAGGCTCAAGATGCATCCCTCATTGAGCAGAAGCTTAGAGTCCATGGCATTTCCTGTGAATCACTGTTAAAACCCTCCGTGGCCATAGCAGATTGGGATTTTAGTCTCTCAACAGTTCATATTCATGGTAGGCACAGGAGAAAACAAGGTTGGCCCAGAAGCCACTCAGGTCACTTGTGAGCAAAGACAAGAGGCAATTTCTCAGTGAAAAATTATGGCGGAAAGAAAAGTACAAGAGACCCACACACAGGAACTGAGGACATTTTGAGGCCCCAGCAGAGCTGAAGAAGTTGACCACTTGCAAGAAAGGTATGTCGGAGTTCGCAGTGAGTTAGGAAAGGGTAATTTTTAAGACCCATTTTATTAAGGAATCCCAGAGGACACACACACACACACACACACACACACACACACACACGAAATGAGAAGTGATGATTAGAGGGCCACATTCAGTAATTCAATTCAATAAACACTTTCAGAAACACCTTCTCTATGCTAGAGACTGTGCATCTGGTTCAGGGAATAGGGAGAAATAAATGTAACTGTTTCTGCCCTCACGAAGTAAATAAAAACTGGGTTGAAAGGAATCACAAAGAATTAGGTGAAAGAATACAGATGGTGCATAACATATTGTAGAAGTCAAGGTGTGAAAAAGAGAGATGAACTAAGGCAGAAAACTAAGGCAAATATGGATATGATAAAGGCTTTTGAGAACCACAGAAAATAGAAGCTTTGATTCCTCGCAGCGAGACGGACTAGGTCAGGTAGCAAGTTTCTAACTTTGACATGTTTTGCACATTTTTAGGAAGTCAGATGCTTCTTTTTGCCAATGTAGCCACTCTTTTAGAGCATCTTGCTATAACTTTAAATGGAAAGAGATGTGGAGAAACATACACACAAAGCAGTGGCCTGTTTGGGGCTCACAAATTCAAGATTTGGCCTGGCACGGTGACTCACTCCTGTAATCCCAGCACTTTGGGAGGCCAAGGCGGGTGGATCACCTGAGGTCAGGAGTTTGAGACTAGCCTGGCCAACATGGTGAAACCTCATCTCTACTAAAAACACAAAAATCAGCCGGGTGTGGTGGTGGGTGCTTGTAATCCCAGCTACTCGGGAGGCTGAGGCAGGAGAATCGCTAGAACCTGGGAGGGGGAGGTTGCAGTGAGCCGAGATCGCGCCACTGTACTCCAGTCTGGGCGACAGAGTGAGACTGGGTCTCAAAAAAAAAAAAAACAAAAAAAAAAACTCAAGTTTTGTCCCCTGGAAAAAAAAAATCAAGAAAATCTTCATGTCCACTAGCTATTCTGTGCTCTTGGGCACGCACCTCATATTGACTTTGTCCGTAATTAGAGTTAGCTTGACATGGAAATTGTGTGTATTTATCAAGGGCTGAACAGAATAGAATTTACTTTTTAGTACATAGGCACGGTAGGTCATCATCTCCATAAAACTCTGGTTTGCTTTGTGTGTAGACTTTAGAGATTTAATTCTTAATTGTGAGTTTCTTTATTTTGCAAGTTCCTTTTCCTAACGTGAGGGCCTTTTGCATGTAGTTTTCATAGACTATTTTATCACATATTTATATACTTAGGATTTACTAGTTTAATGAGGCAATGAAAATAAATCATGTAATCATGTGTTTATAAGGCTTAATGACAGACCTTCATATATACAGACACAATTATGACATATAACCTTATTATAAAATTGCTGCTTAAAATTTCAAGAGAAAAAGAAGAATTTTCCCCTTGAGTTTCAATGTCTCAGGTGTTTTCAGATTTACTTGGCAAATTGCTAAAATGAGTATATCTGCTTTTGAGACTCAGCAAATGAGAATTTTGAAGAACACAGTGTGTGAATGTTCGATTTTCAACTTATTTTTAATTTATATAGCTAAAAATATGACAGAACTTTCTTTAAATTGAAATTCACTCCTACGTGACATCATAATACAAAATATCAAGCTCATATTGTCTAGAGTGAATTTTTGTTATTTATTTATTTATTTGAGACAAGATCTTTCTCTGTCACCCAGGCTGAAGTTCAGTAGTGCTATCGTGGCTCACTGCAGCCTTGACCTCCGGGACTCAAGCAATCCTCCTGCCTCAGCCTCCTCAGTAGTTGAGACAAAAGGCAGGAGCCGCCACACCCAGCTAATTTTGTGGGGGTTTTTTTGTTTGTTTGCTCTTTTTTTTTTTTTTTTTTTTTGTAGAGACAGGGTCTCACTATGTTGCCCAGGCTGGTCCTGAATTCCTGGGCTCAAGTGATCCTCCCGCCTCGGCCTCCCAAAGTACTGGAATTACAGGCATGAGCCACCACCCCTGGCTGTGAATTTTTGTTATCTGAGTTAATAGTTGGGATGGGATAGCTCCTTCTCTCCTCCTAATTGACACTCTTTGGGAATTCGGCTTTGCTTTCACTGAAGCCTGGGCTATAAAACAAGTGCATATGACCATCACAACAACCACGGCAATAATAACAGGAGCTACACTGTGTTCAGCATTTACCCATTCCAGGCACCGTGTTTTAGGCACACATTCTCCCAAGCCTCTGAGACTTCAAGGTTTATAAAAGTGGCAGAGTGGCTCTCCGGACGCAGTTCTGACCAACTCACAGTTATGCCTGTACCGTGGATGAGCCTGTGTGGTACTGATTTGTGATTCTCAGACAGCCCCAGTGTTTACTTCTCATTATGGAATTGGTATTTAACATTCTTAGCACAGGAATGCCAAGTGAAGTCTCATTTCTTCAGTGGCTGACGCCCCTCAGCCTGGTGAAGGCCTTTGTTGAAGCTTATTGACTCTGAAGGGAATTTGCCTGTGTGGGGGCTTTCAGGGAGTAGAGACAAGGGGCACCAGCAGCTTGTGTGCAGGACTCTGTGAGGATGTAGACGGTGAAGATGTCCCCAGATCCATGGCCAGAGATGATAGAGTCCAGTTCTCTTTGAGACTATCTTTGGCTTTCGGTGAAATGCACTTGCCTAATTGCAGGATACTAAAGCCCCCACCATCACAGAGGGTACAGTCCAATCCCCATTGTTCCTCAGGAAGCAGCCGCGTAGTTAGCACCATGACTCTTCCTTTAAATCATGGCTGCATTATGTCAAATAGAATTTGTCAGCCATCAGCTAGCTGAATGCAGTAATTGATCATTATTCCCCCAGAAAGGTAAAAAAAGCAACAATTAAAAAAGCCATGAGAGAATTTATTAAAGCAAGGAGGGGAGGAAATCTCCAAAACCCTTTCATCAAGTTAACTGGAAGGAGACAGAGAGAAATATAGAAATGGTATTTTAGGTTCTTCATTGATTTGCTCTAAGGCAGAGCCCTGAAAAAAAAATTAGCTGATCAATCCAGAGAGGACTGTGCTCTGCTAGATGCCCTGTCAACAGCCCCCTGCGAATGGCAGCATATTAATTGCAGTGGTGTTTGCTGTGAATGAAGTTCTTTAATGTTCATTCATTCATTTATTTGTTAATTCATTATTAAGTGTGTTGTTCAATAAAAGAGGCTATATCACCTAGCTTCTGCTGCATTTGTTCAGCCAGCATGGCAAATGCTGAGCTGCCTCTGAAAACAGAAACAGAAAAAAAGACACATTGAATTTTCTTACAGTTGTAGATTGGGGTGTAATATCAATAACTTTAATGGAAGCAGAGTTGGTGCCCTGATAGGAGCCCTGCTGCTCCTCAAATAAATGGCTTGGCTCCACCTCAGCATTTATCTGCCAGGGCTCGGCTTTATCAGGGCACCAACTCAGATTCCATTAATGTTATCTCTTAATTAGCTATGCGATTAACCTGTGTTACTCCTGCACGATAATGAGTCGAAGACAGAACCAGAGAAGTTCAGCTGCCTTGTAATTCCCTCTCCAGAAGCCAAATCATTCTGGAAACCATTCCAGGAAACAAAAAAAATCAAAGCAGTTCTGATTCATTCTTCACTGGGATACAAGGGCGAATTTTGTGCTCTTTGGAGGAGAAAGCAATTGGGATTTTAGCTGACATTTATGATAGTTACGTGGTACCTGACACTCTACTAGAGCTTTCTACTGATTACTTCATTTAATCTTCATAGCAGGTCTATAGGGCAGGTCCTATGGTTACCCCCACTTTACAGAGAAGGAAATTGAGATGCAGAGAGGTCAAATAACTGTGTTCCAAGGTCACACAGGTGAAAGATGACCGGAGCCAGGATCCGAAGGGAGGCAAGAGGCAGGAAGCCTGGGCACCCAGCCATTGCTCTGGGATCCTGAGTACCGGAACCATCAGAGAGCAGCAAACGCAGCCCCCACACCGGCTCTGAGGCAGAATGCTCAGAGCCCCCAGGGCATCTTCCTCCCACAGGGCACCTCTGCGGCAGGAGCGCTCCCAGCTGCGCGCAGCTGAGAGGAGCCCTCTCTGCTTAGATTTTCTGCCTGTAGAAATTTGCTCTCCAGCAGATCTCAGGGGAACCGGGACTTGCACTGGTGGACTTGGATGGCCCTGAGCAAAATGTAAAGATTGAAAAATACCCTGGCTTCCCTGTCTCTCCCGTCTCCTTTCTGTGTCCTTTGTCCACTCAAAGCCAGATCCCATCCCCCCCACCCTCTTCCTCCCCTGCCCTGCCTCCTCCCGTGCACATCATGCAGGCCCTCTTTTCTGCTGAAATTACCAAAATCACCAGAACTGTACTGTCTGGACAAACAAAATTGAAGAGATCGTGACCTCGTTGACACTGTCACTGGTAAAGACCTAGGCAAGAGCACCTCCTTCTCCTCGGTTCCCTCCCCTTTCCCTCCCCGCCTCCCTTCTCTGCTCTGAGCCAATGGGAGAAGCGGGAGAGGTGAACAAACTTTTTAATCTAAACCTCATGCTGGTGGGGAGAGAGGGCTCTTCATGAAGCCCTGCAAATTGCATTACTACGTTGTACTTCCCTGCCCCAGCCTCGTGGAACCAGACCACGGTAGTCTAAGACAACATGGAGATTTGCTCTGGCTGGAGAGAGAAGAGGCACTTCCTGCCCACCACCCTGTGCCCTCCTCTCTCTTTCCCTGCTACTCTACAGCCTTCACCCTCCCACCCCACGAAATCTCACAAAGCAGTGTTTTCAAATAATGTTTAGTAGTTGAACTCCTTTTTAGACCATTCATTTCCTGTTTTTCCCCTCAGAATATGCCATCCCTACACTTCCTAAGCCACTTCTAGAATCCCAGGGCCTCTTCTTATTTGCAACTTTCCCCATTAAGATCCGACCATAAGGCCGGGCTCGGTGGCTCCCACCTGTAATTCCAGCACTTTGGGAGGCCAAAGCCAGTGGATCACTGGAGGCCAGGAGTTTAAGACCAGCTTGCCCAACATGGCAAAACCCTGTCTCTACTAAAAATACAAAAATTAGCCAGGTGTGGTGGCAAATGCCTGTAGTCCCAGCTACTCTGGAGGCAGAGGCATGAGAATCACTTGAACCTGAGAGGTGGAGGTTGCAGTGAGCTGAGATCGCCCCACTGCACTCCAGCCTGGGCGACAGAGCGAGACTCTGTCTCAAAAAGAAACAAACAAACAAAAAAAGATCAGACTATAATATTATAGATCAGTTCATTACATTATAAAGTTTAGATGAGAGGAAAGAAAAATCTACAATGTGATGGGTGTCTGGATATTCCATTTTATGGGTTGATGTCAACATGGAGTCCTTTAAGATGTCAAAGTCATAGATATAAGTGAGCAATTCTATATATAAGTAGGTTTGCCTTGAAGTGCATTGCTTATAGATGATTGCTCCGGTGTTTCTTAACATAAAATATAACAATTAGAAATAAGAATCTTTCGGAGCCATATTTAAAAAATAACCATCATACAAGTTTTTGCTGTTGTTCTAAGAAAATATACAACAGTTCTGCTAGGAATTTAACTGGAATATCTCTCTATTGCCTTCTCCTACTTTTGTTCCCAGGCTGGGAAAATGAGAACCATTTCTATTTTACAATCTATACATTGTAGCCTTCTAGGCAAATCCAGAAAACACTACTTATGTGGGAATTAAAGCAGGAAGAAAAGATGAAGATGAAGAAAAGGAGGATAGGGAGGAAAAGGAAGAAGCTGCCTTCATCACAAATAGAGAATATCACAGACAAAAGGCACTGCAATTCACATTTTACTTCCATTTCAGCAAAGGGTGGGATAGGGAGGAAGGGTAGACACATTTGACTACATGGTCAGGACAGACCAAATTCATTCCTATTCAGCTAATGGGGAATTTTGAGTAAGGTAAATGTTGCCTGTCTGATATTTACATAGGGCATTAAAACTTGCAAATCTCTCGTGTGTGTGTTTTTTTCCCAAAGACTCAAAGACCAGTTTATCATCTAAAACTTGCTTTATTTTCAAAATTATGTCTGCCTAGGTGAATGCATTTTCTCCGAGAGCTCGAGTTTGTCTTTAAGGCAACATTAATGACTGATGGTGAGTCATCCCATTTTGTGGCTTGTACAGTAGTTTATATTTATGCAAGAGCTTAAAATTCAACTTTGAGCTATGTCCACAGCAGGGAAGAACAATTAGTAAATTCATTAATTGTGCTTTTGTGTACACTTTTATTCTCAAGACTAATTATTTGTTTAAATTATTTTTCCTCTATCAGAAGTGTCACTACATGGAAATATTTCAGCTTAGGTTTCTGGTATGAAATATAAGGTTTAAGAAGTTCCGATGTTCTTACGAAATATAATCAGCTTTCATTTGCTAATGACAGACACTCATAGTGGAGCCTTTTATTTAAGCAAATGAGCAATTAGTTTGGGGAATAAAAGTGTACAAAGAATAGTGATTCATGGTGCTGCTTATCCTTCCTCCCTGATGTGGACAATGGACATCTTGCATGTTTGACTTTTAAATATAATCAAACTCTGGTGTACCATAAGTTGGAATTATGCAGTTTTATGCAGAGCAATGCTATAAAAGAAACACATCAGTTGCCAAGCCAATATGCTAGTGCACATAATAAAAGTGGGGGCTTCAGACTTTGTGGAGAGGAAGAAAAACCTCCTCCTCCTCCTCCTCCTCCTGTTTCTAAATTCTCCGTGTGTCTGGGCTGTAGCTATAAGACGAACCAGCTGCTGCTGGAGCGGATGCCTCTCAGTGCACACAGTTCCAGGTGTGTGGCCTGAAAAAAGATTGATGACTTAGTATAGGCACAGCCAGCTTCCTCCACCAGGTACAAGGGAGGGACGGCGGAACACATCAACAGCCAGCCGTCCCTTCTTGTGTCTTCCCAGCCTGGCTCAACCCTCCGGGAGCTGCACAGTCCAGAATGCGCATCAGGAGAAGGACGATAAGGACTCAGTCAAGGCCTCCTGAGTCCTGGTGCTGTGCTAGGCACGTGACCAAGGGATTTCATCACCACCACCTCCCGAGGAGGTGGCATTGTTATTCCCATTTCTCAGAAGAGGAAACGAAGGCTCAGAACCTAGAGTGAAACCCAAAACGATGTGCCATAGGACATGGTTCACTCATTCACTCACTCATCCATTCAACAAATATTTACTGAGAGCAAATTACAAGCCTGGGGATACAGCAGTAAGCAAATTAAAGATTCTTACCTTCGAAGACTTTAGTGATACATAGATGAATTGATACTATTCTAGTGAGAAATATTTGTCAAATGAATGAAGTTTGGACAAACGCAGCCCAGGCCTATACCAATATTATTATTGCAGCATCACTACCATCTCACAACCACATGTGTGTCCCTGCTGTGGTTTTCACTCCAAGAGAAAAAAAAAAGCCAAGGACATGTTATCAAGCCTCCAAGAGGCAGAAGCAGGAAGTCTGCAGCCCCACCCTGACTGCCCCAGTTATATCAGGGGCCAGTTTATCAATGGTGGCCATGGTGGGCTGTGGATTCATTTCCTCCTCCCTTGTTCAGGAAGGACTACAGTAGGAAGTGATTGTAAACCCCATGGCCCGGGGAGGGTGGACTCTAGAATGTGTTTTTGCCATCTCTGCAGGAAGACAGTGCTTCTCCCACCAACAAAGCCAAGGAAGGGATGCTGCCAGCCCCAGGTATCAGGGAGAGCAGAGGTGATTTTCGGGCTGAAAATATAGAGAAGGAAGATCTGTCTGTAACTCCACAGGGGCTGGTTTGTTTTTTAAATGCCTGTGTTCTGAATCTGGTCACACTGTAAAATCTGTTCGGATCATCACAGGAATTACAGATGGGAAGGACCTATGAGGTCATCTCTCCCAGCACTGCCTGTGGAGGATTCATCTCCACACAATACTCTAGGAGCACTTTTTCCAGCCTGGTTTAGATGTCCCAGAGAAACGTGCTTCCGCCCTGTCCCTCAGGAGCCAATTCCAAAATCCACACGCAGTACGTTTTAGACTAAAGATGTGGCCTGGGTGGGGGTCTGTTTTTAATTATCCAAAGCACTGAACAGAAGCCTGGTGTCATAAAAAATTGCTGAGGGCCCTCTCCTGCTTTTCCCCATGGTGCCTTCCCACCCTGCGAGGCTGCACTCTCAACTGGGAGGCACCAGCCCCCTGGCAGGGTTTCAGAGCTCATGGGAGGTGCCAGGTGGCAGGACTGACGCAGCTCAGTGGGGTGTGCCATGGGTCTTGGGCTGGCCAATCATCCTAAGCACATGCAACCAGAAAAACAATGCTTTCTAAACCAAGCTGCTGTTCCTGCAGCCTCGCACAAGGCTTTTTCTAAATCCAGCCTTCCTGCCTAACACCCTTCCTAGGCTTAGGGGTAATCATTTATGGACCCAAAGATTTAGCTGCAAGATGTTCATCACAGTGTTGTTTATGACTGTGAAAAGTTCAAAACCAATCTTCGTGCCCAGTGATAGAAGACTGGTTAAACAAATCAAGAACAAACCATATAAGGTATAGAACGTTATGAAGTCATTACAAATACTGCCTCAGAGGAGCACTAATGATGGGATTTTTTCATCATACTCTCAAGTGAAAAAAGAGAGGTTACAAACAGCTTGTATCACACACTATTGTTCTCTGTATGTTTTTCTAAAATACATGCCTGAAAAATAGGATATTGACATGATCATCTCATAGTAAAGAAGTGACAAGTGATCTTTTCTTCGCTGTTACTTTTCATCCTTTTCTACAGTGAAAATCTTTAGCTTTTGCCATTAGATGTAGAAATGTTACTTTACAACATTAAATGCTCCTTCCTTTTGAATGGCTGCATTTCCCACCTTCATCATTAAGAGGATCCCTATAATCAGAGGAGGAAATGGGAAAGACAATTAGCCCCTCTCGCCTAAGCTGGCTGCCGGATAGCCTGGGTGTGAGCCTGTCTCTAGGAGTGCTAAGCTGATGACAACAGCAAGCTGTGATTCAATCCCACAGTAGCTCCAGCATTAATTTACTAAATGGGCTTCTGGAAGTTTGAAAGGGTAAATGCCCTTCCCACTGCAGGGAAGAGTGGGGCCAAGGAGTTTGATGCTTATCTGTGGAAACAAGAAAACTGGCCTAGGGTTTTCTGATGTAGCATCGTATGTTCCAAACCAGAAGGGACCTTAGTGAAGATCTGTAGGTAGCTATTGTAACATTTTGTCTGTGAAGAGGAGATGGAGACCCAAAACAGCCAAGTGTCTTATTCTTGTATATACAAACCATGTTGGCCGAGCCAGGACTGGACCCTGAGTTCTACTCTAACTCTGTCTCCAATGTTCTGTCTCTCCTTTATTTGCTCCTCAAACTCTTACTCATACTTCATGGTCTGACTCAAGCATCATCTTCTTAGTGAATTCTCCACTGTCCCTAGGCATAATTAGTCTTGCATCTCTTTTATCACTGTCCCTAACACATAATTCTATTGTTGCATTTTCTATACTACATTGCAAAGAGGTATTAGGAGTATGATGAGGTGTGTGAGTAGTCTCATGACATTCTACGAAGACCATAGCCTTAGAGCAAGATGCAGAAGAATTTGAATCCCCAGTATCACCCTGGACACATGACTACACTTCTTTGAGTCTCACCTAATACCCATAGTTACTTTGCTAGGTTGTTGATATCATTAGAGCTCATGATTGCCAAGTTTTTGGCACATAGTAGGTGCTCACTAAATCACAGTCCTTATTATTATGTTTCCTTCACTCGACAGATGGTAAGTCAGGGACCACATTCTGCTTAATTGTTCCTCCACATAGCAGCTGAGAAGAGAGGCCACATGAGGGCTTCAATTGACCCCTGAGGGGAAGGAAGACCAGGAAAGAACTCTAGGCCCCTCAAATTCAAACAAATGAGCTCAGCACAATACATTAGTCTCCCCATTCTTCCTGAAGTAGAGAAAAGGATGAGGATCTCACTAGTGACACTGTCCTGCCTGCATCTACTCAGGAGGCTAAAGCAGAAAGCAAACTATTCTAAAAAACGATGGCACCAGGGTGCTCCAAGAGCCCAGGGACAGCACTTAGGCAGGAACAGTGGCACTGCCCACCAGCATGTAGAGGAGTCCTGCAGGCCATGGCCACTGGTCTTGGGCACTGGATGGAGAGATAGCGGCAGACTACAGATATACCAAGCCACCCTCAGTCAGTACCCTCCTCTGCCCAGAACTGGGAGTGCCAAACTAGCAAGGGCATTGGCAGAATTTACCAGTTGAGAGTGGGGAGTAGGGGCAGCAGATTCTTGAAGAAAGAACAGGAAAGGGACCCTCCTTGCACAGGAGAGCAGACATACCTCTGTCTTTTTTCCATCTGGGCCAGACCCTTAGGTAGGGCTTTCCACCTTCAATCTCAGCTTGAGCAGCACTTCCTTGGGGAAGCCATCCCTGATGCCCTACGCCCCCTTTAATTACCATTGTATTTCACAACCCACTGTAGCAGTCTATTTATTTACCTATTTTTTCCACCTAGATTTGTAAACATATACAGGCAGGCGCATGTCTGTATCCCTGGTATCCCACCACACTGCCTGGTACATAATTTGGCACCCAATAAATAACAACTGAATGAATGAATGGTGAAAGAACTTTGTAACTTAAAAATGACCATTATTATCATATGTCATGATTTAATATTTGAGACATTATAGCACAGAGAGTAAGCACGTACTTTTTCTTTCTCTCCATTCAAATGCACATATCCACATATGCACTTGTATACACCCAACCATCGAACCAATAATTTAGGAATAATAAAATTAAATACTTATTGTGCACCTAAAAACTGCCAAGGACTTTTCTAGGTGCTTAGGACACCAGTGAGCAAAACAGCAACAAGCACTTGGATAAAATACACCATTCTCATACTTTCTTTAAAAACCTGCCATACAGCCACGGCGAGAATCTTACACATGAAGTTTGTATTTAGAATTAGACTCCTTAAGATTCTATTTTGATTCAGAAATTTTCAAGAGTAGAGCTCATCATGGAATCTTGAAAAGCAGCGCAATTGGGAGATGATTTGCCCTTCACTATAGCAAAGACAGCAACTTTCTGTAGATGACATTGACTGTAAATGTCCCCTGGAGACACCACTTTGCAAACCACTGGACATACCCCCTTGACTTTCAATGTTCTCTTTAGGATAAGTGCATAAACAAATGGATTCCCTTTTTCACCTCTCTGTTCAACTTTTATCAAAAGAGGGCTGAGCTTACCTATCTATGTTTCTCCTTAACAATGGAAATACAGTTTTTATGAACATCATCTTCAGTTTATCCTTCAGCTTTTAAAGAAACAGATTGAATCCCATACTTTCCCCTCCTCTGGCTAAGATAGGGACACTCCCCATCTGTTGGCTGCCTTTCCATGCAGCAGGCCCATCTACTGAGATCACTAAATTGCTCTCAGTGAGTCAGTTTTGTGTGCAAATGGAAATTCTATTCTACTCCTGCTGAATGTAGAGATGTAATCCTGATCATTCATGGTTTACAGGGATGACACCAGTCAAAAGGAAGATGGGATGAAAGATTACAAATGGTCTGTGCCCATTTTTTATCACTATCTGGGAAATGATTCCAAAATATCTGTTTGGCTCTTGGCAAGTGAGTAGTGCCATCTTACCATGTAGAGTCATGTCATCAAGAATTTATTGTTAGTGAGTTATCTGGGATGGCCAAATGCAGTGTAGAAAAATCAAAAGAAGCTGACAGTACCTGCCCTCAGAAAGGGATTAACTCCTTGGTTGAGGAAACCAAAATTAAATAGTTACACAATTAGGAGATGCTAATTGTTCATTTAGAGCTAACTGAAATATTTGGAGAAATGGAGGAAGAGATCTCTAGGCTGAGGCAACTCCCAGAAGACTTCACAGAACCGATGGACTTCAGCTGCCCCTTGCAGATGTAATTTTGGATCACAGCGAACTTCCAGAAAGACAAGCAAAAACATCATCAGAAGAGCTGTGTGATGGGAGAGTGAGGAGACCATCCAGCCCTCCATGGATGGCCCCTATGGAAAAGAATGAGAAATAAGTTTAGAAAGGAGAGTTTAAGTCAAACCGTAGATGTTATTAAATGCTGAGCTGAGGGGTTTAGATTTCATCTGATGTACAATAAAAGGCCATTGTCCAGTTGTGAATAGAGGAGCAGTATGAGGAAAGTGATCAGAGAAATATTCATTAGGCAGCAGCCTTCACAATGGACTAGGAAAGAGAATGGAGTTAAAAAAACACACAAATCAATCAGAAGGAAGAGCCATCAAGAAGTTCAGTTAGAGTCACAGCATTGTGATATCAGAAAGAAGTTGACATATTGAAGAATTTGTGAAAGAACAAGTGATTAAAAATTAGGGTAGATTAAAGATATGAGAGGGAGGAAGAAACATAATTCTAGAAAGGGCTGACAAGAAACTCCAGAAATACAATATTTACAACATTTATAACAGCCTCAGTAAAGTACAAAGCCCATACAAATCAATAATAAAATGAAAAACAAATTAAAAACACGACAAAGGATATGAACATGCAATTTTTCAAGGAAATCTGAATGGCTATTAAACATATGAAGTCATGTTTCCCTACACTAAGGAATGTAAATAAAAACAATAAGAAGCTATTTTTGCTTGTTGATTTGGGTAAAAATAATAATGATTCTTCAATGATAATAATGAGTGTTTACAACTAATACACTGCTAATGGGAAGGTTATTAATGTAACCCTTCTGGACAGCAATTTAGCAGTATCAAAAAGCTAACCAGTATATTTATTCACCCTGGGCCCAGGTCTCATGTCTAAGTATGCACATCAAAGCCTTACTCATGGGAGATATAATTGAAAATAAGCTAAATGCTCAATAATAAGATGTTGGATGTAAAAAGTAGAGACTACTGTATGGAAATTAGAATCACTGAAGAAAAATATTTAACATGTGGGAAAATGTGCATGTTTTTAAGTAAAAAGAGATTATAAACATTTTGCACAATATCTTCCTAATTTTCTAAAAATCTGCATATATATAATGCAATATGTAGATGACTTTAGATTCTAATTCAAAAAAATTAACTGTAAAAAGACTCTATTGACATGATCAGAAAAACAAAATATGGACTCAGTACTAGATGAAAATGAGGATTTATTGTCACTTTTGTTAGGAATAGTAATGACATTTTAGTTATAATTTTTAAAAGTTTTCTGTGTTGGAGATATATACTGAATTGATCCTAAAGGATAAAATTATATGAACTTTGGGATTTGCTTTACAATGGTCAAAAGTAAAGGAATCATGTAAAACAAGAATGACAAAATGTTGATAATTATTCATTATACAGTTCTCTATTTAAAAAATCCCTGTAACAGAAATGTTGACTAAAAAAAGGAAAGCAAAACTCTATGACATTTTCAAAATAATGTGGATGTATGCATAGACAAAGTTGGAAATTGTATATACCAAAATATTTATGATGATTATTTCTCCTTAGAAAGTAAGTCGTTTTTATTTTCTTGGTTTTAAAAAATATTTGTTTTAATTTCTACAATGAACATATATCATTTTTGTAATCAAGAGAGAACTCTGAAAGCTATTTTTAAGGTTTCTTTGGCTTTAGCATTAAAGAGGTAAAGAAAACAGTGACACCAATAGCTGAAATGGAGAAGATGAGAACTAGAGAGTATTTGGGAGGGAAACATACTCAAAACAGAACTTGTAGAGGTGGGTGGTGACAGTGGATATCTGCATAAACAGTCCCAAACTCAGTTGGGAAGAGGAGCTGAGATGAAGAAGAAATTAGATAAGGTAAGGGCCTGGGTTTAAACCTCAGAAGTATACTAATATCATATACAACAGTCTTACAGACTTACCTTGGAGATAATGGTTTTGAAAATTGAAGTTAGTTTATTCTCTCCTTCATTGTTTCTACTTGGCCTAGGCACTGTTCTTGATGCTGGGAGCATAGAGGTGAAACAATGAGACTTAAAATAGTCCTTGTGGACTTACAAACTAGCAGAAGAGAGATTAAACCAACACTACACAAATAGACCATTGTAATAACTATTATGACCAGGTGCCATGGGAGCCTGGAACAGAAAGACTCAATACAGTCTTGAGAGGTTCTGGGGAACTTCTCAAGGATGTTTGTTCCTGAAGGATAAACAGGAGTTTAGCAAGAGAGGGGACAGGAACATTCGAAGAGACAAGTTTACACAAAGGCCTTGATGCTGAAAGAAATGTGATTATTTGAGGGACTAAGAGAAAGCCAGTATAGTCCAGAGCAGAAAGTAGCTGATAGAGACGTTTGAGATGAAACTGAAGAGGGAGGCCATAGAGAACATGCAGAGCCTGCCAGGTCATGACTAGGACCATTGCTGCTATTCATTTTTAATCTAAGTATACTGGCAACTCATTAAAGGAGTTCACATAGAGAAATAATCCTGGCAGTGTGTAGCATGCCTCTGAAGAGTGGTCTTGCCTAGGATTTTCAGAAGCATATTGAACTAGTCAAGATGGAAGAAGTTGATGCTTTGGATTGAAATTGCAGCAGTACAGGTGGAGAGAAGTAGGTAGATTGAAGGATTTTTTTATTATACTTTAAGTTCTAGGGTACATGTGCACAATGTGCAGGTTTGTTAAATATGTGTACATGTGCCATGTTGGTGTGCTGCACCCATTAACTTGTCATTTACATTAGGTATGTCTCCTAATGCTATCCCTCCCTCCTCCCCCTACCCCATGACAGGCCCCAGTGTGTGATGTTCCCCACCCTGTGTACAAGTGTTCTCATTGTTCAATTCCCACCTATGAGTGAGAACATGTGGTGTTTGGTGTTCTGTCCTTGCAACAGTTTGCTCAGAATGGTGGTTTCCAGCTTCATCTATGTCCCTACAAAGGACATGAACTCATCCTTTTTTATGGCTACATGGTGTATATGTGCCACATTTTCTTAATCCAGTCTATCATTGATGGACATTTGGGTTGGTTCAAAGTCTTTGCTATTGTGAATAGTGCCACAATAAACATACATGTGCATGTGTCTTTATAGCAGCATTATTTATAATCCTTTGGGCATATGCCCAGTAATGGGATGGCTGGGTCAAATGGTATTTCTAGTTCTAGATCCTTGAGGAATCACCACACTGTCTTCCACAATGGTTGAACTAGTTTACAGTCCCACCAACAGTGTAAAAGCACTCCTATTTCTCCACAGCCTCTCCAGCACCTGTTGTTTCCTGACTTTTTAATGATCACCATTCTAACTGGTATGAGATGGTATCTCATTGTGGTTTTGATTTGCATTTCTTTGATGGCCAGTGATGATGAGCATTTTTTCATGTGTCTCTTGGTTGCTTAAATGTCTTCTTTTGAGAAGTGTCTGTTCATATCCTTTGCTCACTTTTCGATGGGGTTGTTTGATTTTTTTCTCGTAAATTTGTTTAAGTTCTTTGTAGATTCTGGATATTAGCCCTTTGTCAGATGGGTAGATTGCAAAAATTTTCTCCCATTCTGTAGGTTGCCTGTTCACTCTGATGGTAGTTTCTTTCGCTGTGCAGAAGCTCTTTAGTTTAATTAGATCCCATTTGTCAATTTCAGCTTATCTTGCCATTGTTTTTAGTGTTTTAGTCATGAAGTCCTTGCCCACGCCTATGTCCTGAATGGTATTGCCTAGGTTTTCTTCTAGGGTTTTTATGGTTTTAGGTCTAACATTTAAGTCTCTAATCCATCTTGAATTAAGTTTTGTATAAGGTGTAAGGAAGGGATCCAGTTTCAGCTTTCTACATATGGCTAACCAGTTTTCTCAGCACCATTTGATAAATAGGGAATCCTTTCCCCATTTCTTGTTTTTGTCAGGTTTGTCCAAGATCAGATGGTTGTAGATGTGTGGTATTATTTCCGAGGGTTCTATTCTGTTCCATTGGTCTGTATCTCTGTTTTAGTACCAGTACCATGCTGTTTTGGTTACTGTAGTCTTGTAGTATAGTTTGAAGTCAGGTAGCATGATGCCTCCAGCTTTGTTCTTTTGGCTTAGGATTGTCTTGGCAATGCTGGCTCTTTTTTGGTTCCATATGAACTTTAAAGTAGTTTTTTCCAATTCTGTGAAGAAAGTCATTGGTAGCTTGATGGGGATGGCATTGAATCTATAAATTACCTTGGGCAATATGGCCATTTTCACAACATTGATTCTTCCTATCCATGAGCATGGAATGTTCTTCCATTTGTTTGTGTCCTCTTTTATTTCATTGATCAGTGGTTTGTAGTTCTCCTTGAAGAGGTCCTTCACATCCCTTGTAAGTTGGATTCCTAGGTATTTTATTCTCTTTGAAGCAATTGTGAATGGGAGTTCACTCATGATTTGGCTCTCTATTTGTCTGTTATTGGTGTATAGGAATGCTTGTGATTTTTGTACATTGACTTTGTATCCTGAGACTTTGCTGAAGTTGCTTATCAACTTAAGGAGATTTTGGGCTGAGATGATGGGGGTTTCTAAATATACAATCATGTCATCTGCAAACAGGGACAATTTGACTTCCTCTTTTCCTAACTGAATACCCTTTATTTCTTTCTCCTGCCTGATTGCCCTGGCCAGAACTTCCAACACTATGTTGAATAGGAGTGGTGAGAGAGGGCATACCCGTCTCATGCCAATTTTCAAAGGGAATGCTTCCAGTTTTTGCCCAGTCAGTATGATATTGGCTGTGAGTGAGATATGTCCCATCAATACCTAGTTTATTGAGAGTTTTTAGCATGAAGAGCTGTTGAATTTTGTTGAAGGCCTTTTCTGCATCTATTGAGATAATCATGTGGTTTTTGTCTTTGGTTCTGTTTATATAATGGATTACATTTATGGATTTGTGTATGTTCAACCAGCCTTGCAGCCCAGGGATGAAGCCAACTTGACCGTGGTGGATAAGCTTTTTGATGTGCTTCTGGATTTGGTTTGCCAGTATTTTATTGAGAATTTTTGCACCAATGTTCATCAGGGATATTGGTCTAAAATTCTCTTTTTTTGTTTTGTCTCTGCCAGGCTTTGGTATCAAGATGATGCTGGCCTCATGAAATGAGTCAGGAAGGATACCCTCTTTTTCTGTTGATTGGAATAGTTTCAGAAGGAATGGTAACAGCTCCTCCTTGTACCTCTGGTAGAATTCAGCTGTGAATCCATCTGGTCCTGGACTTTTTTTGGTTGGTAGGCTATTAATTATTGCCTCGAATTCAGAGCCTGTTATTGGTCTATTCAGGGATTCAACTTCTTCCTGGTTTAGTATTGGGAGGGTGTATGTGTCCAGGAATTTATCCATTTCTTCTAGATTTTCTAGTTTATTTGCGTACCAGTACCAAATAATACAAACAGTAGTTTGTATTTCTGTGGGATCAGTGGTGATATCACCTTTATCATTTTTTATTGTGTCTATTTGATTCTTCTCTCTTTTCTTCTTTATTAGTCTTGCTAGTGGTCTATCAATTTTGTTGATCTTTTCAAAAAACCAGCTCCTGGATTCATTGATTTTTTGAAGGGTTTTTTGTGTCTCTATCTCCTTCAGTTCTGCTCTGATCTTAGTTGTTTCTTGCCTTCTGCTAGCTTTTGAATGTGTTTGCTCTTGCTTCTCTAGTTCTGTTAATTGTGATGTTAGGGTGTCAATTTTAGACCTTTGCTGCTTTCTCTTGTGGGCATTTAGTGCCATAAATTTCCCACTATACATTGCTTTAAATGTGTCCCAGAGATTCTGGTATGTTGTGTCTTTTTTCTCATTGGTTTCAAAGAACATCTTTATTTCTGCCTTCATTTCTTTATGTACCCAGTAGTCATTCAGGAGCAGATTGTTAAGTTTCCATGTAGTTGAGCGGTTTTGAGTGAGTTTCTTAATCCTGAGTTCTAATTTGATTGCACTATGGTCTGAGAGACAGTTTGTTATAATTTCTGTTCTTTTACATTTGCTAAGGAGTGCTTTACTTCCAACTATGTGGTCAATTTTGGAACAAGCGGGATGTGGTGCTGAGAAGAATGTATATTCTGTTGATTTGGGGTGGAAAGTTCTGTAGATGTCTATTAGGTCTGCTTGGTGCAGAGCTGAGTTCAATTCCTGGATATCCTTGTTAACTTTCTGTCTCATTGATTTGTCTAATGTTGACAGTGGGGTGTTAAAGTCTCCCATTGTTATTGTGTAGGAGTCTAAGTCTCTTTGTAGAACTTGCTTTATGAATCTGGGTGCTCCTGTATTGGGTGCGTATATATTTAGGATAGTTAGCTCTTCTTGTTGAATTGATCCTTTTACCATTATGTAATGGCCTTCTTTGTCTCTTTTGATCTTTGTTGGTTTAAAGTCTGTTTTATCAGAGACTAGCATTGCAACCCCTGCTTTTTTGTTGTTTTCCATTTGCTTGGTAGATCTTCCTCCATCCCTTTATTTTGAGCCTATGTGTGTCTCTGCATGTGAGATGGGTCTCCTAAATACAGCACACTAATGGGTGTTGACTCTTTATCCAATTTGCCAGTCTGTGTCTTTTAATTGGAGCATTTAGCCCATTTACATTTAAGGTTAATATTGTTATGTGTGAATTTGATCCTGTCATTATGATGTTAGCTGGTTATTTTGCTCGTTAGTTGATGCAGTTTCTTCCTAGCATTGATGGTCTTTACAATTTGGCATGTTTTTGCAGTGGCTGGTACTGGTTGTTCCTTTCCATGTTTAGTGCTTCCTTCAGGAGCTCTTGTAAGGCAGGCCTGGTGGTGACAAAATCTCTCAGCATTTGCTTGTCTGTAAATGATTTTATTTCTCCTTCACTTATGAAGCTTGGTTTGGCTGGATATGAAATTCTGGGTTGAAAATTCTTTTCTTTAAGAATGTCGAATATTGGCCCCCACTCTCTTCTGGCTTGTAGAGTTTCTGCCAAGAGATCTGCTGTTAGTCTGATGGGCTTCCCTTTGTGGGTAACCCAACCTTTCTCTCTGTCTGCCCTTAACATTTTTTCCTTCATTTCAACTTTGGTGAATCTGATAATTGTGTGTCTTGGAGTTGCTCTTCTCAAGGAGTATCTTTGTGGCATTCTCTGTATTTCCTGAATTTGAATGTTGGCCTCCCTTGCTAGCTAGGGGAAGTTCTCCTGAATAATATTCTGAAGAGTGTTTTCCAACTTGGTTCCATTCTCCTCGTCATTTTCAGGTACACCAATCAGACGTAGATTTGGTCTTTTCACATAGCCCCATATTTCTTGGAGGATTTGTTCATTTCTTTTTACTCTTTTTTCTCTAAACTTCTCTTCTCATTTCATTTCATTCATTTGATCTTCAGTCACTGATACCCTTTCTTCCACTTGATCGAATCAGCTATTGAAGCTTGTGCCTGCGTCACGTAGTTCTCGCACCACGGTTTTCATCTCCATCAGGTCTTCTCTACGCTGTTTATTCTAGTTAGCCATTCATTTAATCTTTTTACAAGGTTTTTAGCTTCTTTGCGATGGGTTTGAACATCCTCCTTTAGCTCAGAGAAGTTTGTTATTACCGATTGTCTGAAGCCTACTTCTGTCAACTGGTCAAAGTCATTCTCCATCTAGCTTTGTTCTGTTGCTGGCGAGGAGCTGCATTCCTTTGGAGGAGAAAAGGGACTCTGTTTTTTAGAATTTTCAGCTTTTCTGCTCTGGTTTCTCCCCATCTTTATGGTTTTATCTACCTTTGGTCTTTGATGATGGTGACGTACAGATGGGGTTTTGGTGGATGTCCTTTCTGTTTGTTAGTTTTCCTTCTAATAGTCAGGACCCTCAACTGCAGGTCTGTTGGAGTTTGCTGGAGGTCCACTCCAGACCCTGTTTGCCTGGGTATCACCAGTGGAGGCTGCAGAACAACAAATATTGCAGAACATCAAATGTTGCTTCCTGATCCTTCCTCTGGAAGCTTCGTCTCAGAGGGGCATCTGGCTGTATGAGGTGTCAGTCAGCCCCTATTGGAGGTGTCTCCCAGTTAGGCTACCTGGCGGTCAGGGACCCACTTGAAGAGGCAGTCTGCCCATTCTCAGATCTCAAACTCCATGCTGGGAGAACCACTACTCTCTTCAAAGCTGTCAGACAGGGACGTTTAAGTCTGCAGAAGTTTCTGCTGCCTTTTGTTCTGCTATGCCCTGCCCCCAGAGGTGGAGTCTACAGAGGCAGGCAGGCCTCCTTGAGCTGCAGTGGGCTTCACCCAGTTTAAGCTTCCCGCCACTTTGTTTACCTACTCAAGCCTCAGCAATGGTGGACACCCCTCCCCCAGCCTTGCTGCTGCTTTGCAGTTGGATCTCAGATTGCTGTGCTAGCAGTGAGCGAGGCTTCATGGGCGTGGGACCCTCTGAGCCAGGCGTGGGATATAATCTCCTGGTATGCCATTTGCTAAGACCGTTGGAAAAGTGCAGTATTAGGGTGGGAGTGTCCTGATTTTCCAGGTACTGTCTGTCATGACTTCCTTTTTCTAGGAAAGGGAATTCCCTGACCCCTTGCCCTTCCCAGGTGAGGTGATGCCCTCCCCTGCTTTAGCTCACACTCCATGGGCTGCACCCACTGTCCAACAAGCTCCAGTGAGATGAACCTGGTACCTCAGTTGGTCATGCAGAAATCACCCGTCTTCTGGGTCACTCACACTGGGAGCTGTAGACTAGAGCTGTTCCCATTCGGTCATCTTGGAACTGGGTCAAGAAGATTGAAGAATTTTTAAAATTCCCAAAGGGAAGGAAGAACTGGCCAAAGAGACTGAGAAGTAACCAGAGAAGTTGGAAGGGTCAGGAGACCAACCTTAAGGAAGGAATGTTTTTCCAGAAGGAAGGAATGGTCAAAAACACTGGATGCTGCCCAGTGGCACCCATTGGATTTAGTAGAATCCAAGTGACTGGTGACTTTGACTTTGCAAAGTCAGACTGGGTTGGGTGTTCAAATATTGATTGGGAGATGCGGGAGGAGGAATGGAGACAGTTTACACATATAGATGCCTTCTGGGAAAGAAGGAGAGAGAGAGATGAAAGGGGGAGATTTTTAAAGATGAGAGAAGTCTGAACTTGTGTTTAGGAAAAGTCCTGGAAAGAAAGGAGGTTGAAAAACATAAGAAGTGCTAATCTAAGGTTTCTCAGAGGTAAGAGGAGATGAATGATGTGGTTTGGATGTTTTTCTCTTCGAAAGCTCATGTTGAAACGTGATTTCCAATATTGGGGGTGGGGCCTGGTAGAAGGTGGTTGGATCATGGGGGAAGATCCCTCACAAATGGTTCAGCTCCATCCCTTTGGTGATAAGTGAGTTCTTGCTCAGCTAGTTCATGTGAGATCTGGTTGTTTAAAAGTCTGGGCCGGGTGCGGTGGCTCACACCTCTAATCCTAGCACTTTGGGAGGCTGAAGCGGGTGGATCACAAGGTCAGGAGATCGAGACCATCCTGGCTAACATGGTGAAACCCCATCTCTACTAAAAATACAAAAAATTGGTCGGGCGTGGTGGTGTGTGCCTGTAGTCCCAGCTACTCAGGAGGCTGAGGCAGGAGAATCGCTTGAACCCAGGAAGTGGAGGTTGCAGTGAGCCAAGATCACGCCACTGCACTCCAGCCTGGGTGATAGAGTGAGACTCTGTCTCAAAAAAAAAAAAAAAAAAAAAGTTTGGAACCTCTCCCCCTTGCTCTCTTGCTCCAGCTCTTGCCATGTGATGCCTGATCCCCGTTTGACTTCAGCCATGATTATAAGCTTCCTGAGGCCCTCACCAGAAGCATCACACTTCCTGTATACCCTGCAGAACTGTGAGCCAATTTAACTTCTTTTCTTTATAAATTACCCAGTCTGGGGTGTTTCTTTATAGCAATGCAAATGGACTAATACATAGCACAGTGGGGAACTGATCCAGACAGAAAGGATTCTCTTTTTTTTAATGTATCTTTTTTTAAAATTTATTATACTTTAAGTTCTGGGATACATGTGCAGAATGTGCAGGTTTGTTACATAGGTATACACGTGCCATGGTGGTTTGCTGCACCCATCAACTGTCATCTACATTAGGTATTTCTCCTAATGTTATCCCTCCCCTAGCCCCCCACCCTCTGACAGGCCTCAGTGTGTGATGTTCCCCTCCCTGTGTCCATGTGTTCTCATTGTTCAACTCCCACTTATGATTGAGAACATGCGGTGTTTGGTTTTCTTTTCTTGTGTTATTTTGCTGAGAATGATGGTTTCCAGCTTCATCCATGTCCCTGCAAAGGACATGAACTCAAGAAAGGACTCTTTTGACATAGCAGGAGGCAAGGAGTTGAGATGGCAATGGAGTACGTAGTTTTGTAGATGTACTGTCAGAAACCTGGAGGAATTCTTTTCCAATTCCATGTGTTTTCTCTGAGAAGTGAAAGGACAATTGTATTTATTTGGTGTGAGTAGGGTGTGTTTGTTTGCTAAGAGGAGAGTGAGGAGAAGAATGGCTGGCAGAGAAGGATTAAAACAATCATGGCACAGAGTGGGGGAGTAAACTGACTAGAGAACTAAACAAGTGGGAAGAGGAGAAGCTGAGCCAAATTCAAAGGGAGGCTGAGTTCCAAACATGGCGGAATGACGAGAGGAGGGGCATCCACTTCTGAAGTCATCTATACACCAGAATTCCTGTGCACATTCATTTGTTCATTTAATAAATACGAAGTGAAAACCTACTACATGCCAAACCCTGCTAGAGACACTGAAAGTAGCTGGTGAACAAAATAAACACAACCACGGCCTCATAGAGCTTACAGTTTGGAAGAACAGAGAAATTCACTTAATATTGACACAATTAATTAATTTCAAATAAAACCAAGTTTTCTCCAAAACTCTCCATCTTTTTTCCTCTTTTTTTTTTCCATAGTGTTACCAGAAAGGGGTCCTGATCCAGACCCCAAAAGAAGGTTCTTAGATCTCACACAAGAAATTCAGGGTGAGGCCACAGAGTAAAGTAAAAGCAAGTTTATTAGAGAAGTAAAGAACCAAAAGAATGGCTACTCCATAGGCACAGCAAGGCATTCCCAAAAGCAAGAGGAGAAGCATGCCCACCTTAGGTGCAATGCCTGTTTATACATAAGCTGGCAAGGCAAAAATAATCATGGGGAAGATGTGCTTTACTACAAGGGCTCGTGATAAAGGATTGTTAAGATTTGTGTAACTACTGTCTTCTGCAATAATCTA
Source organism: Pan troglodytes (assembly GCF_028858775.2). Lineage (NCBI taxonomy): Eukaryota > Metazoa > Chordata > Mammalia > Primates > Hominidae > Pan > Pan troglodytes. Next base: position 34,739,826 of record NC_072415.2, on the reverse strand, counting down.
TATTATTATCTTTAAAGTGAAAGTTAAACTAAGAACTCTTTTGTTCTTTAGATATTCAAGCATCCGGACATTTCCTGGGTCTGTTATGACCTGCATCTGTTCAGTAAACATTATTAACCTGTTCCCTTGACTGTAAACATCTTGTGACTAACAATGCTAACCTCCTGGGAATGCGGACCAGTGGGTCTCAGCCTCATTTTACACAGCCCCTATTCAAGATGGAGTTGCTCTGGTTCCAACGCCTCTGACAGTAGCACTTACCAGTGGCTATCATACTACATTGTTTGCCTATGTATTTTACTTAGTATCTTACTCCCTCCAGGTTTTCAACCCTTGCCACTCATTTTAGGTTTCACTACTCCTCTCTCTGCATTTTGAGTCCATGGTGACTATGTCCCTCCTACTCACTTACAATAAGCCATAAACAGTTCCAACATCAGGCTCATCCATCACTATGAAATTACCTATGGATGTTCTTTGTGTGACATTTGGGTGTTGGTACTTGCAAAAATATGGCTGTTCTTATGAAGCATTTGTAGTTAAATCCCAGCTCCAGCACTCACTCTTTGTACGGCCATTAACTATTTAATCTCTTGGCACAGTTTCCTCATCTGTAAAATGGGCATAATAATCCCTACCCATAAGACTGTTGGAAGGATGAACTTAGTGTGTACCATATCCTTGGTACACTGACAGTGCTTTATGAATGATAATTTCCCCAGCCCTTCTCTGGCTCACTGTTTGGCCTGCTGTTACCAACTCCCAAAGTAATGTGACCAGGGACGCCTCACTCGTTTCTTTTCTACTGCCCTAGAACAAAGGGAACATAATGAAGAGCAGAAATATTATTTGATATCAGCTTCAAAAACACACTGTGTTTGATATGTGATGCTGATGTGTGATGCTCAGTCTATTAGATATTAATATTACACTCCAGGCTTTGTGCTGTTTATATTGGTAAAATGACCCTAACCAGAATCCCAGCTGGAAGAATTAAAATGTGGACTTTCAGTTGTTGGGCATTTTTCCCTTCCTACTGCCAGGTTGAGGTTGAATAATCATACAATGTAACAGCCTTCAGCTGGGTCTGCTGAGCTTCAAAAATGCTAGAAACAGGGTCTAGGGACATGGGCTGCCTCCCCACCTCCAGGCTACCTTGGGTGCTCCGTGAATTCTGTTTCTGAGGGCGAATCTACTATCCCTCCCTTGTGCCTGCCCCCCTACAAGCTCCCCAGGTTTTGCTTACACAGACAGAGACATCAGGGAATAAGAGCTGCAGAGAGAGTGGTTATGGTTCAAAAAAAAAAGAGGAGGAGGAGAAGGGGGGAAGGAAGAGCCCAAGGAGAAAAAGGAATAAGGAGAAAAAAAAGGAAAGAGAGGAGGACCTAATAGTTCTTGAGCATTTTACTACATGTTCTAAACCCATTTCATTTCATTTCATTTTCATAGCAATCCTACAAAGTAAGTCCTTTGATCCTATAAGGACAGGTCTCCTTCCTGCACTCCTTTCTTTTTCCAAGCAATTTGAGTCATCAAACATGTTTCATCCCCCCACCCAAAGAATCAAATCCAGACTCCGTAGCATGTCATTCAGGGGCCTGCATGAGCAGGCCTCCATAGTTGAAGGGACCGTGTAACACCAGCCAGACCCAGGCTCTTCAAAGAGAAAAAGGGGGTGCCATTATTATGCTAGACCTACAAATGAAAACCTGATTGTCATGGGCTAACCGGGTGTATGCTTACACCACCCCCAGGTCCATCCTAAACCACCCACCCTGCAAGTTACTGCATTTCCCCAAACCTACCATGCCTGTTTATGCATGTGGAAAACTAACCAAACCCCACCCACCCCGTCCCAAATTTAAAAACTCATCCCTCAACGCCTAGTTAAAAAGAAAAATGACTGTCTCTGTGAAGTCTATGTTCAAGTCCAAGTTTGAGAATTCATCTCAAGTTCTCAAAGCCAGTTTGCAGAGTGGTGGGAGCCCAGACACTGTACCCATGTTACACTCATAGGTTCAAATCCCAGCATCGCCACCTGCGTACTGTGTGAGCATGGCCGTCACTCAGCATTCTATGCCTTGGCTCCCTTTTCTGTAATGTGGGATAATAATGTCTACTTCCCTGGGTGGCTGGGAGGGCTAATAAGTGACAGGGACTGACTCTGCACAGAGACTTCTTGTGGTATGTTTGCTACAGAAAGATTTTGCCAAACCTATAGGCACAGATGTGCATGCATGTACACACATGTGTGCCCTGCCTGTAAGACATGAATTTTCTCCTTTGAGGTAAAAAGAACCCCACAAAAAACAAAGTTGTCAAATGACATGTTAAATTTCCAAATGGAATGCTAAAGAGCTCAAAGAACATTTTGTCTATAGTAACTCTTAGTTTTTGTTATGATGATTTTGACATTATCTTAATCAATACAGTAAATTAAAATTTCTTTTTCTTCGCTTTCTTTCTTTTTTTTTTTTTCTTTTTTCTTTTGAGACAGTCTCTCTCTGTTGCCCAGGCTGGAGTGCAGTGTCATGATCTCGGCTGAGAGCAGCCTCTGCCTCCCAGGTTCAAGCTATTCTCCTGCCTCGGCCTCCCGAGGAACTGGGATTACCGGCGCACACCACCACATGAGTTAAAATTTCTAAGTCTCCTTCCAGGACCCAGATAATTTCATGAGCTATCTCACTTAGGCTTCTTGCCGGCAGGAACATGGGATAGTCTCAAGATGGCTTTTGTGAATAAGAAGAGTAGGCTCCTATCCATGTGATGCAATTGCAGAGGTCAGTAACATTTATTTTGCCTAAGACCTGCCCTATTAAAACGTTAATACTCCGAGGTCTTTTCTATCCTCAGTTATTTTCGCCTCAGTGTGGAGGCATTTCAAACCCTTTATGAGTCAGGTCCTCAGGACACTGGCTATTCACAAGGATTGGAAGCAAGAACTGCAGTGTGGAAAGGTGGGACTGCAGAGGCCCCAGGTGCATCCTGCCCATATCACAATATTGCTCAGAGCAAAACGCCCTTGCAAGGGGGGTAAGCTGAGTCTGGGGCTGAACCTTCACCTAGGAGTGGCCGAGATAAACCTCCAAACACACACACACATGCTTGACTCAACTCAGTGTCATCTGGCTGCTTGAAGTCTTGGTTTACAATAACTTTTGTTATTGTTGTTATTCTCTGGCTGTCATTTTGAGGCTTTTTCCCCCCACAGATTTTAATTGAATGTTCCAGAGGGGACATATTTCTAGTATTTAGTTTTGAACTTTTACTTCATATTGTGACCAATTAAAATATCACTAACCGCAGAATACACTTTTCTTTTTCTTCAAGCGTCACCCCCAACAGAGAGAATAGAGCTTGAACACCAGAATATTATTTTCCTTGCTGTTTTGACTTAAATAAAAGAAAAGGGGTTTTTTTGTAAAGTTCTTTGAAAACTTTTTTGACAGCCCCATTTGTTGTGGTTTTCTCCCCATTCCATGTATAGATTGGGTGACATTTTGCAGTCTGTTTTTTCTCCTCACGCCAAGCCTCCTTGTGTAATATAAAGCAGTGATCCTCTGCATGACTGAAAGCCAGGATATGGCAGACGACTTTTAAAGATAACACTAATATACAGATAGAGGATGTAAATCCATCTGAGCCCAGCCCTGCCAGCAGCCCTTCACTTCTGTTCCCTTGTGGCTTCCTTTCCCTTTTCCCACAAATCTTTAGCACATTCCTCAGGCTCCCAGCCACCTCTCAATGAAGAGCCTTGCCTTCCACCTCGCAAACAAAATAGAGCTCATTATTGATGAAGAGCCCAGTGACTTGCCACTCCATGCCTGAAATGCATCCATAACAGAACCCTTTCTTCCCTCCTCATCGTCTCTTCTTCAGGACCATCTCCTTCTTCTATACCGTTCCTCCTTTCCTTTTGTTCCTTCTCTGGCATTTGTCTAGAAATTATTGCCCCCTTTCTCCCTGTGCATTTTCCTTCTCCCTCTCTTCACCTTCTTCATCTGAGAAGATCTTCATCTTCTCAGACTACAGATGCATGCAAAATTCCTTCTTCATTCTAACAAAGTTCCCTGCAAACTACCTGCCCAGGCTCTATCTGTCTCTTTCACCACCACCAGATTTCGGGAAAGAAGAGTCCATACTCTTTGCTTCAGCCTTCTCAACTTCATTCACATCTTGATCCACTGCAATTTGCATCTCACCATATTCCATTCTACTGACAGTGTCATAAAGATTCAAGCCTCAGACAAAAGTCAGGGAAGGCCCTTGGATTCAGGCAAAGACTTTAGTAATAAGGACAATGAAGCAACTGAAAAAAAAATTCTTAAAATTCAACTTCCCCCTTTTAGGGAAAAAATAAAATGATTTTGTCTGTTTCCTGAGTCAAAACAAGTCGGGAAATGCCTAGATCCAGAGATGCCTAGACACACCTCAGTGGTGGGTAGTAGTTGGGGCATTGACAGTGTTCATATCTGTCCTTGACACTGACCCCATGAGAGATAACAAGAGAAATGGGTCTGAGAACCTGCCTTTCTGCAGGGAGCATGGAACAAGCTGGGAGGGAAATAGGCAAAAGAGAAAGCACAGGCCATTCTACCACTTGCTTCTCTGGGTCTTCCAGGCTCACATGATTGCTTACGTGTACGAAGAAGAAACAGAGGCCTCTATCTTTACATATAATCATGCCCATTCTCCTCTGTCCTGCTCCCTTTCCTGTCTGTTCTCCAGTCTGGCTCTCTTTAGCCCAGAAAACAACAGTGGTTTCCTCTGCATGACACTGCCTGCATCATTTACTGCTGGAAATCATGTTCTCTCTTCTGCTGAGTGAAATTGCAAAAGTGAATGACAAATCAGGAAGTCAACTTTTTTCATGGGTCTGAAAAGAGGTATCTTCTTTTCTGTCAAGAAGGTAGAAAGATAAGACAATGGCTCTCTTCTTTCCCAATTGACTGTGACCTTCCTCCCTTGCCCCATGCCTATATTCTATAGAAGGCAACCTCAGGGATAAAGCTTCCAGTTGAATTCTTGGCCTCTGTGCTGAAAATGCCAACCAATGTCTGGCAATGCCTGTTCTGATGTGGACTGGCCAGTGAGCTGAGACCATCGCTTCATTTCACATAAACCATAAAACAGCCAACAGACGACCAGTCATTAGACTTTCAGTCACTACTGACCCAGCCTGGACTTGAACCTATGATCTCTAGGTAAACAGTTTTAGGTTGCAATATTAATGCCTAAAGGGTCTAGAAGCCCTCAAAATCCTTACTTTTTAAATTGACACTTTTGTAGTTAGTCACTGAGGGAAGAGAGAAAATGAAAGAAGACATGAACACCTGATTTCCTTAAGGGAAAGAGAAAAACTAGTAGAGGAGAAACTTGGTCTTACACGACTCAATGGATGAAGCTGTCGCTTTTTAAAGCATGGTACCATCGGAAAGGTGGATGCCACTTACTGTCACTCTGCAGTGCTATTTGAAACACCTGCCTTGGCCTTAGCTCTGCTCCATTGATTGTCTTCATTTGCTAGCTTAACAACTGGGGGTGTTTATACCTTCGTAAGAAAACCACTTTCCTGAACAGAACTGTGATAATGCAAGCTAATTATCTTATCCCAAAAAACTCTCAAGAGTTTAAGTCCACTGCTTTGTTAAGTCATTCTACCCAGACTATGAGGTTGAGAATAAATACTATTGTGCCCATTTTACAGATAGGGAATGTGGGAAGGTCAAAGGCTTAATGCAAACTTTGTTTCCACAAATCAAGAAAGAGAGTCCTAGTAATGAGACAAACCTGGTTTACCTCTAAGTGCTGTCATGTACAAACCCTGTGACCTTAGGAAAGTTATGCATTGTTTCTATTTCCTCATCTATAAAAAAGGACAATCATATCAATAGGAATTTTGTAAGAGTGAATGAGACAACACATATAAAGATCACTACACAGTGCCCAGCTCCACAGGGCTACTGCTCCACACAACTCCAGGCAGCTGCACAGACATTCACACCACACACAAAGTTGACTGGGCAGGGTGGCTCACGCCTGTAATCCCAGTACTTTGGGAGGCCAAAGCAGGCGGATCAATTGAGCCCAGGAGTTTGAGCAACATTACGAAACCCCATCTCTACAAAAATAAAATAAAAATAAAAAAATTAGCCAGTGTGGTGGCCTGTGCCTGTAGTACCAGCTACTCAGGAGGCTAGAGGTAAGAGGATAGATCGCTGGAGGCCAAGAGATTGAGGCTGCAGTGAGCCATGATCACACCACTGTGCTCCAGCCTGGGTGTTGGAGTGAGACCTCGTCTCAAAAATAAATAAATAAATGAACATAGTGTGAATAATGCCCCCTGGAGTTATGCAACTCAACAGCCATGCCAGCCACGCCAGCCACAGTCTGACATGGAATACCTTCTCACTAAGTATTAGCTATCATTATTAGTTTGGAAGTTTTTCTTCTGGGAACAGCAAAGTAGGTGGTTCAAATCAAGCCTCTCTGACCACACGATAATATATAAAAAGAAACACTGGGTTGAGGACATTAGAAAGTCACCAAGGCAGTGAGAAATCACACTGCCAAGATCCCAGAGAGGAGGGAAGCCCACTTAAGACTGCTTTTTCCCCGGGACAGTAGTTCTCAGAAAGTGGACATGAAGCAGGCAGCAGCACCTGGGAACTTGTTAGAAATGCAGAGCCTCAGGTTCCACCCCAGATCTACTGAATCAGAACCTCTGGGCGAGGCCCAGCAAGCTATGCTTTAACAAACCCTTGAGTGGATTGTGATGACCCTAAGATTTGAGATCAGCAGGCACCTGAAATTCTGAAGGCACAGCTGAGACCCTGAGAAGCTGGGCAGGGATTTTGATAGTCTTGAGGCTCTGGGGAATCTGAAATAGGGGTTCAAGCTCTGTCGAGAAGGAGGCATCCTGGAAAACACCCCAGGATATTAGTTGGGACCCCAAGACCACACCCAAGAAGGAAAAGTGAACTGGAAATATAGGAGCCCTCACAGGGACCAAAGTTTCTTATCTCTCAATTCCTGGGACTTGCTAGCCCCTCAATCCAGCACCTGCCAGTAGCAATGGCAAACACTTAATCAAAAGTAACTGAGCGCTCACTTCTCTCTTGCTCTGTTACATCACGCGTACTGGGGAAGTCAGCTGCATGTCAGAGAAATTGCAAGCCCTATGGAGAATCCATGATCCATGTACTGAGAAACTGAGGCCTTGGCCTTCTACCAATGGCCAGAGGAGTGAACTAACTCCTGCAGCTTCAGTCAAGCCTTCAGGTGGTGAAACTCGGGCTGATACCCAAGTCCAAGCCCAAGGGAGAGCCTAACAAGAACCATCCAGCTAAACTGCACCTCAACTCTGCTCCTAACAGAAACTGTGAGATAATAAATGTCCATTGTTAAAATAAAAAACAACTGGACACACAACCAAAAATACTAGGCATATGAGGAGACAAGACTTGACCAACAACCAAGATTTTATCTTAAAGGCAATATAAACAAACCCGTAGGCAATAGAGTTTTTAGACATACATTTAAAAAGTAGCTATGCTTGTCTGGGAGCAGTGACTCATGCCTGTAATCCCAGCATTTTGGGAGGCTGAGGCGGGAGGATCACTTGAGGTCAGGAGTTTGAGACTAGCCTGGCCAACATAGTGAAATCATGTGTCTACAAAAAATACAAAAATTAGCTGGGTGTGGTGACGCATGCCTGCAGTCCCAGCTATTCAGGAGACTGAGGCTGGAGAATCACTTGAACCCGGGAGGTGGAGGTTACAGTGTGTGTGAGCCCAGATCACACCACTGCACTCCAGCCTGGCGACAGAATGAGACTCCGTCTCAAACAAAACAAAACAAACAAAAAAAGCTATGCTTAATTGTTCGAGGAATTATTACTATTTCACCCTAAGTTCAAGATCACCCAACTCAAATGGGCCATCAGTCCTGTCCAACAATCCATACACATGATTTGGTCAACTCAATCTCTTACTTTCTATTACTGTACAAGTCATCTCTATGCTCTCTCATCCCCACTCCCTGCTCACCCTTCACTTTCGGCATATGACCTCACCCACTTCACAGAGAGCAGAGGCCATCCAATAAGAATGCACTGGCTTCTGATCTACAAATCTACAAGTAAGCTTTGCTTCTCTCTTTTTATGATAGAGGAGCTGTTCATCCTCTTACCTAAAGTCAATTCTTTGTCCTGCACTTTACCCTTCATCCCCTCGCATCTTCATAGAAACCTTACACTATCAATGATTCTTTTACTTTCATATATGCAGACTCTCTTTCTCAAGCAAACCTTTCCCATTGAACTTGTTAAATCATCTTAAGTCACATTTTAAAATACTTGCCAACTTCAGCCCTGCCTCTGTCTTCCTTCCCTTCACAGAAAAGTTTCTAGAAGAATTTTCTTAAGCTTACTGTGTCCTTCGAGTACCACTCAGTACCCAGCTGTCTCCAGCCAGAGGTCTGTCCCACATCTTTAGGAAAATGGCTCTTGTTAAGGTCTCAGTGACTGAATTCCATGGACATTTTTCAGCTCACTTCTTCCCTGTCTTGGCGATGTTCCACAGTTAAGCACATCACCCTTCCTTAAGCATTCCCCCCTGGTTTATGTGGTATTCTACTGATTTTCTTCTTATCTCTGTCATTTCTAGTTGTTATTCTCCTTTTCAGGCAGATTCTTCACTGTCTCATCATTAAATGCTGGAATTTTGTAGGTCTTGGTCTTTGACTCTAGTTTCTGTAAACTTTTCCAGATAAGTTCATCCAAATGTACTGTTTTAATCGCCATGTGTACGTAACTTATTCACTGACCGTGTATACATAACTTATCCAGCCCAGATCACCTTTTTCCTCTCAAGACCCATAAATTGAACTACCTACTGGATCTTTTCTTCTGTGTCTAAAAGCCTGATATCAGACTCAACAGGTCCAAAACCAAACTCATCATCTTTCCTCCCAAATACGGTATTCTCCAAAGAGTTCTTCTCTCAGTAAACGGCCCCCATCTATCTAGACGTACAAGCTAGAAACCTAGATGTCACCCTTGACACTTCCTGTGCATCCCATCCTGCCTATGACTGAGTTGTTCTAAATATTGAGAAGAAATTTATCTTCTAAATATTTATCCAAGGTGGCTCCTTCTCTGACTTTATCACTACCACCCTAGTCCAAACCACCTCATCTGCCTGACCTCCTGCCAAGCTGACAGCTTTCACCTTGCTCTTAAGAAAAATCCAAACTTCTTACTTAATGTGGCCTTCACGGTTCTGCATGATTTGACCCCTACCTATCTCTCCAACCTCATCTCCAGTATCGCTTTATCTCCTTCTCAATCCACTGTGGACTCCTTTAATTCCATTGTTCTTGCCATACTCCTTTCCATCACAGGGCTTTTACATGGGGCTAGAATAGTATTTCCTGCCCCCTTCAACTAGTTAATAACAAGTCATTCCTCAGATCCCTGCTTAATTGATTATTACTTCCTCAGAGAAGCCTTTGTTGATTTTCCTAATTAAATAAAATCTCTTTATTATCTGTTTTCATGAAATGTGTCCTTTGTGTCACTCTTTAGTGGCACTCAGTATAGTCTAATTGTGTATATATATATGTATATACGTATGTATATTCGTACATATGTGTATACGTGTGTATGTATATATAGTAGAATATATATAATAGTATAGTAGTATTCTTATGCTTATCTGTTTGTGCTGACCACTATATATTCAGCATGTTTGTAGTATATAAATACTCAATAAATAATCATTGAATAAATGAATACACAAATGACTAATCAGATAAAGTAATATTATTATTCCAAAATGAGAAGATAGACTTCTCTGATAAGTAAGAAACATCCTAGAAGAATACAACACTTGTGGCTCTAAGTTGGCATTCCAGGTCACCAATTAATAAAAAATTTCTTTTCCCTTCCTATGTTTGGAAACAGTTGCGAATTCGACACAGGAGAGAGATTGATGGAGATCAAAATATCAACTTAATTACTAATAAAGCTAAATCAGAGAGTAATGCTTGACTAATGGCCACAACTGGGTTTCCTAATACATCCCCTTGGATTTGAACTTGTCCATTCAAACTGCTGGCCTCACCTATGGAGGAGGAGATCAAGATTCATGAAACTTTTTACTGTGTGGATTGGCAGAGATGTTCATATCCAGAGATCAAATTGCCCCACCAGAAACAGAGAGGCCAAGAGATATGGTGGATGGAGTATGCCCAGAATTTTTTTTCCAAACATATCTATCAGGTAACTTACTCTTTCCATGAAAGTAAATGATTAAGGGCATAAAGAAAGGCCAGAAGTGTTATTTTGGCAGAAGCCCTCTGAAAAAACATGAGACCAAGGGAATGCTGGTTTCCCTAACAAATAGTAAAATAAATTAATGTGTAAGTATTAGTGAGTTTTTTTAGAGCTAAGAATTTGGTGTTTAAAAAAGTGAGTTCAAAAATTTTTTAAATGCATTCATTCTACTACACTGTTTGTTTCCCCTTGCTCAGCTAACCTATTACCTAATAGATTCTTATGGTTATGATTTAATATTTTTAAGATTGTCATTGAAAAGGCTTATTTACATTGTCGATAGAGTATACCTAGATGTATATGCATATGATGTTAATTTCTTGAAGATTACTTTTTATAAAATATCACAGTATCTTCTCCTGTATGGGTTCAAAGCATTTGATTAGATTTATAATGTTCATGCATTGTTCAAGGCTCTAGAAATATTAAGTTGGTTGTACAAGTTAGGAATGCTTTCAGCTGCAAGTAACAGAATATCTATCTAACAATGGCTTAAGTATTAAAGACACTTAATTATCTCACATGCAGGAAATTGAGAGGTGGTTGCATGTTGACATAGTGGTTCAACAAAGACACTGAGCACCTAGGTTTTTCCTGTTTCTCTGTTTACCATGAGCAGTGTGTTGAATTTTCATTCTCAGGCTCATTGCCTCATAGTTGCAAAATGATTAGCATAGGCCCCAAACATCCAAATCACAATCAAAGCAGGTAGAGTGAAATATTCAGCATCAATAACATTCTCCTCAAACACTGTGCCCTTTATCAGGAAACAAAGCCCTTCCCAGAGACCTTTAGCATACTTACCATTACAACATTGTGTGGCCACTCCTAGCTGCAAAAGAAGCTAGGAAATACTTATGAGTATTGCAATTAGCTTTTGCTTGAGATTAAACCACCCAGGTGGGGCATGCTGCTACACTGAATAAAGTCAGACTCCATCAGTAAGGAAGGGGACTGAATAGGCAATTAATAATGTCTGCCATCGTGTGTCTAACTCAAAAACTATCTCTGTAGTTACTCACAATACTATGACAAGCATCATCAATTAATCTGGGGACAAGAAACAGGGAAAATTATATAGTGTAGTCCAGGAGATACAAGTAATAAGTTCATCCAGCATATGTTAAATCATCACTGGCCATGAAAATGTCCCAGGACAAGAAGGACTATAGAATATCTGTGAGTAAGAAAGAGAGATTGCTGAAGAAGATCAAGACTGGCCAGAGTAGTCTACAGTTCTACACTGTTGAAGAGAGTTTTCAACCATAGGTTGAATAGGAGAGCGGGAGAGGAAGAGAAGAGAACTCCAAGTGAAGAGATGTGCAGAGGAGCAAAAATAGAACTACGCACGGTGTATTCAGGGCAGAGGATCTGCTTAGTGGGAGGAATGAGCTCTCACTGGGGAATGAGGGGGAAAGAAGGGACTGAGAGTGGAGGATCAGAATGCCTGGCTGAACAGTCTAGGGTTTATTCATCAAGAAGAGAGGAGCCACAAAGTTTTATAAGCAAAGCAATGACATAAGGAAAGCAGCATTTTAGAAAGACTAATTCGGTGGTAGGGAGCAGAATAGATTAAAGGGGGAGAGATAAGGTGGGAGGCTATTGTGATGCCCATGGGGTGATGGAGGCTTCAATGAGAACATTATCACTGGCCATAAAAATGGGGTATAAGGGGTGGCTAGCAGAGATATTTTAACCTCCTTTCAGAATATAGCCCAATAGAACACAATAGAGGCAATAGTGAAAAACACAGGTCCTTACAAGCAGCCAAATATTCAATCACCACAGTCCCTATTTTGCATGGTAACCTGAAAAAAATTAATTTTAAATAATGAAGGGAACTATCAGGAGGTTTCACCAATAGTAATTTAAAAAATCTCAAACCATTGCTCTTCTAGTTAGTTACTCCTGGCCTGGTTTCACAGAAATGGGCTGCAGGCATTTCAGGAAATGAAAAGTTATTATTAGAAGAGCCAGGGCTCCTCTGATTTCACCATTCAGAGGATGTCTGTGTTTTCTACCCACAGGGAGGCATTTCTCATGAGGGTGGGAGGGAAGAAAAGACTTTACCTGGTCAGCCTTGGTGGATTCCGCAAGGATTCAAAGCTAGGAGACTCATACTTCTTGCTTTTCACCACTATTGCTGCCGCCCCTGAAAAGGCCTAAGAAAGTGCAGTTCTGACAGCCAAAGATTCTCAGGGTGGTTAATGCCCAAAGATGCAGCAGCAGGACCACCATTTCTGGAAAGCCTACTGCCCGCTAGGCATAGTCAGTTAGATGTTCTGTTACTTGCAGCCAAGAGCATTCCTAACCCAAGAACCTTTGCCCTCCTTCTCTTGCTGAATTCACCTCACGCCTCTGGGGAACCCTGGAGCCAAGAAGGCACTTCCCAGAAATATGTTGACTGGGTACATAAAAAAATTAGTTACAGGAGGCCTTGTTATCCCTGTTGCAGTGTATCAGGTAAATCATGAACTCATGAGCCAGACTCCTGTCTTCATCTCATCACTCTGCTAATTACCCACTCAATGACCTGGAGTTTCTTTACGCTGGAGTCTTCTCATCTGTAAAATAATAATAGTTTATACTCTATAGGTATGTTTTAAGGATTCAATGAGATCATGACTATAAAATGCTTAGCTCAATGCCTGGCACAGGTTTGGAACCTAATAAATGTTAAGCACCACATTATTTACAGATGAGGAAACAGTAATCCAAAAAGCTCATGAATGGGCCCAAGGTTACATAGATAAATGCTGTGCATGCTTATTTTCATGGACACATCTCTTCCTAGTAGTATGTCAACAACTCAGCAAATATTTATTAAGTGACCATGAGGCACAGAGCTCTGAACTAAACATTTGGAATTTATGCTCAAGGATGGGTATAGTTCCTGCCTTAATGGAATTTACTGTCTGTCAAGGATGTTTAGTTTTTCATGGTCAGCTGGCTGCACACAAGGCTGGCCTTTCAGGTAAAAGAGACAGCAGCCTCTGTGGTGCTGTTTGAAGGGTCTTAGGAAGGCCACAACAATGTACATCAATTGGCAGAGGGGATCAGCTCAACACAACAGCTTTGTATTGGTCTGCGTTTTATCTTGTAGAGAATGGATTCATCCAAACAGACTCATATTTTTCCCTCTTCTTTTGCAATTTCTCTGCAAATAAAATAGTTCCTCCTTAAGGCTTTAATGCCTGAAATGTCTCAAGCTAGAGCCAGACCCATGAGTCTGGCTTCTTATTACCTAATAATCTTTTAAAATACAATTTTCCTGGGAAATAAAAGGGCTTCTGTCAATGACATGTATTTTTTATAAATAAATATGTGTATTCATATATATATGTATGTGTGTATATATGTGTGCATATGTGTATGTGCATAGAGATATATATTCTTTATGTCTACTGAATTTCCTTGAAGAAACAATGAGTTCCTCTCTTGGGCAGCTAAGAATGATTGATCCTTAGGCAAACTGAACGCTAACATGGAGCTAAAGGAAGAAGCAAGTGACAATCAGGGTGCCAACCTATGCTATGGGGTCCAGCTTGAACTCACCTTTCTTGCTGTGGAACTTAAGCCTTCTCCTGTCTCTACACCAACCTTCCTCTTTGCTTGACTGTTGCCTCCATGCTCTGTCCCTGGGGCTATCCTCCACGCGAGCTGGATGGCAGAGTGGAACACAGTCTTCCCAGGAGCCCTCTGCCTTACAAACCCTAAAAACCAGCACAAGGCCCCTACATTTGAAAAGCTCTTCTCCAAACCACCCAGCAGAAACAAACAGGCAAATCAAACAGTCACCCTGTGGGGCCATTATGAAAGTCTCCTGTTTAAGGAGAGAATGTTAACGCTCACATTCTCTCTCCTAAAACTCTTATGGGCTAAGGATCTTAGCCTCTCCCTGTTTGGATTTCTAGAGGGTGAGCTTATCAAGTAAACCATTCTGACTACCCCTTGAGCAAGGCCCATGTGCGTCCCTCTTGTTCGATGACCCCTCATTCAAGAAGTCAGTACAGACTACAGTCAGGATGAAGGCAGTGCTGTTTTATGATCCTGGGGAAATTTGGCTTCTGAGTATCTGCAGAATAATGGAAGCTGAACAAGAGCCCACTGTTCTTCCTGAAGCAGGTGTCCCCTTGGGCATTTCTTCAACAAATACATAGGTAGGAAGGGCCACATCTTGATGGTCTGGCTCCAGAGCCCACACTCTTAACCCTGATAGTTAATTCACATTAAGTTCTCCATGGCTGGCAATGACTTTTAAAATACTTCCCCTCCCCAAAGAAATTGCATTTTTGAGCACGATTCCTTTTTTTTACAAAAAATCCTCTAATGATGATGGACTTTCTATAACATGGGCTAGTTTAAGTGAAATGTTTGTTTATTCCAAGAAAGTGGCATGATTGGTGACATATTCTACAATGCAAAGACCAGCTCTCATAGGTGAAATAAAATGCCGGCCAGTTGCCACCTAAGTGGATTTTACTAAAGGGCAGCCCACCAAACAGCCTGACTGGAGGAAACAAGGCACAGTGGAGAGATTGGAGAAGCACCTGTTCCCACCTTTGGGGAAGCAATCACCTGGTTGGATGCTGAAAAGTGATACATGCCAGCCCTTCCTGTCAATGGCGATGCCGTAGCTGGAAACATGCGCTTCCACTGAGCTTGGCTCCAGGTTGCCAAGAGCCTGCACCTGACAAGCAACCAGCGGGGAATCCTTCCGATACACAGCAAGAGCAAAAGAGAGAGTCTGCATTGAAAACCAGCCCTGGCCCAGCTGGTCCATTGAGAATAAGAATAAGAACCTGGTAAACTGCTTCTTCCTATAAAAGAAGAGACAAAGTTCTGGTCCTACAGGCTTCTCTGCAGGGTCCAAATGTGCCATACCACTCTAATTCTGCAATACCTCTGCATGCATTGGCTTTGCAGTCCAAAATTGCTTTTGAGAAAAATGGGCACAATAAAATAAGAATGTATGCCTTTAAGGAAGAGTCCCCCAGATAAGTATTGCTAAAGTCTCAGAGATATGACCCATAAAATATAGAGGGTATTTGTGCTGAGTCTAAGGTTCAACACTGATCATCACTAAAATGATCATCTCTAACAAGTCAACATGTGACATTAGCCAGAAGAAATGGTGGATGTTAAAAGAAACTTGAAAAATCCCAGGAAACAGCCACTTGATGAGCGAATAGTTTAATTTACAGTGTCACTGCCAGGAAATAGATAATAGTTTTATTAAAGTTGCAACAGTTTAGCAATTTGCAATTCATTCACGTTTCACATTAGACAACCCCCTCCTTTCAGCTAATGTTAATTATTATGAGTAAAATATGCAGTTACAACAATTTATTGAGCATTTACAGCGTGCAGGGCACTTTGCCATGAGCTTTAAAAGCATCCTGTGACTTAACTATCATAGTGAACACTTACATAGAACTTACTATGTGCCAGACATATTTCTATGCATTTTGTATTCATTAACTTACTCCTTGCAAAAACCCCATGAGGTATTGCTTCTCCAAAACAAACACAACAACCATGAGGTAGGTATTATAATTTTCACTGTTTTACAGAGAAGGAAACTGAGCCATGGCAATGTTAAATAATTTACCTGGGCCTATATATGTCTGATTAAGAGACAGAGCAAGAATTCAATTCCATGCAGTCTGTTCCAAAGTCCATGTTCTCAATCATTTCTTCATAATTGCACCTTCAAAATATGTCCATGAAATATATACTGCAATTACCCCCTTTTTTAATAAGTAAGAAAATTGAGGTCTAGAATGGTTCAGTCATTTCTCCAGTTGCACATCCAGGAAGTGGCAGAGTCTAGATTTCAACCGAGGCCTTTCTGGTGCCAAAGCCTAGAGGCCATAGGCCATCTTGGGTTAGTTGTGGTTCATTGGCTGTGAGTATATTATTATTTTTCCCACTCAAATATCAAGCCAATATATTTAAATGGCTATTGGGTGCTAGATATTATGTTTGGTGCTGAAGATCAAATGATTCAGCCTTTCAAAGAGCTTACACTCTAGTGGTGGGGGTGCTGATGCTGAATTTGTTATTAAAATACATGAAGAAACTAAAAGGATGACCTTTTCCCCAAGTTCTTTGTCATATTCAAAGACTCTCTTTGACTGGTGGCTTTAGCTATGGGTGTCAAAAAGAACATTGACTGTGTCCTTTCCTCACAAATCAGTCTCTGATGACAAATCAATCTTTTTGTCACTGCTAATTATCAAGTTCTCTAAGCTATCTGTTGCATGTTGCTTGAGGCTATTGTCAATGAATCTTTGTGGTGGGCTGTCTTTCTTCTGCCCATCCTGATCAAGGGTTCTTCTGTAATTCCCCAACTCTGGCCTTTATGGTTATGGCTGCTGCCAGTCATTGAGTAGTGCTGAGTAAGGCATCACTTTAGAAGGGATTATATTCAAGAACTTCAACAATAGTATCAAGAGAAAATAACAAAACATCTAAAGAAAATAACTGTCTCATTGGTAGCCTCAAACATCACAGTCCTTCCTGAATCTACCTCTTATTGGCAGGTCTGATCTCTGATTACCTTATTTCTGTGTGTGTCTCAGTGTGCTCTCTCAGGGTACGTAGCAGTGGGGTCTTTCACTGGGTTGTTGTGACCATTATATAGGTAAAGCCATACAAAGCACACAAGACAGTGCCTGGATGGTTGATGCTCAATAGATGTGGCTGGTGCTATTGTTCTTTACTCACCTTGTTCTCCTTCTTCTTGTTACTATTATTATTACTTATTATTATACTTAAATACTGGTTCCTTTCAGTGTTTGCTAGGAGTTTGCTTTGTCTTCAGATTTAATAATACACCAGTGGTACTAAATCTTTCAAGGGGAATAAGAGCACGCTGGTCCCCTTCATTTTATTTTCATCACCTCTCAGCACATCTGAGCATATCTTTGTTAAAAACACTTTTCCAGGGTACATTGTGTGAGTAATCATTCAACTGAATAAGATGTTGATGATTCCTTACCACCTTGGTAGTGTAGGTGAACCTAGAAGGGCTCCCGAACTGCATTGGATTTGCTGGAAGTATGATCTTTAACAAAAGCATAGAAAGAACTTCAAACTTGCCAAAAGGCAAAAGAATAAAATAAATGGCCCGCTTTCATTTACAGCTCTATAGTCACATGAATCTTTTGGAATCAGAAAAAAAAAAGTGGGCTGAAAATGTGTATTTTGTTGTCATTGAGTATGTAGACACATTCTGGAAGTGATCAGAAAATGTTAGTCTTGCAGTAGGATCTATCAATCTCTGCTCAACTAAAGTTTGAGCAAGCATTTGACATTAGCTGCTCTATGGTTTTGAATTAGATGTTTGTCCTTGATCCTCTCATGAAAGTCTTTGTCTTTGGCCACCCTGTCTTTACTGAAAAGCCTCTGGTTCTTATTGACCTACATTAACTTTAGCTATTACTTCATCCCCCCAGTGACTCCAGGCTGTGTTCTAAACCACAAACCCATTGTTTCACATCATGAAAAATGTTCTCTACTATCACGACTTGTGGTAGCAGAGAGGCATTAATATCTTCTTGATATGATAACACCTGATAAAGATGCCATTAGTATGTATCAATACTAGAAATGTAGAGACTGCATGATGGTTGTGGCTCTTTTGTTTTCTAAATTAATTGGTTAACATAAAGGACTACACTATTGGACCCTAAATCAAATGAGGTATCTCTAGGAGGTTAGTTACAACACAGCTTCTGGTAGCAGGAAGCCTGAAGAGAAATAATTGACAAAACTCTAGGAGGTCAGAATGAGCCTAGATGAATGCAATACAACAAAGGGGCAAAGAAAGAAGAAGAAGGAAGAGGAAGAGGAGAAGAAGACCGACTGTATCACTTATCTATAGCTTAGTACAAATTACTTAATGACTTAAAACACAGGTGAGGCTAGTGACCCTGCATGTTCATCACCTTGAGAGTGATTGATTCCTTAAATTTGTACCCTAGGTACCTGGCTTACTTCACCGTAGTCCTGGATCTCTAAAACAAGAAAAACATCTTTATAATCTCTCACAGTTTCAGGGGGTCAGGGACTTGGGAACAGCTCAACTGGATGGTTTTAGCTCAGAGTCTCTCATGAAGTTGCAGTCAAGATGTCAGATGGAACTATGGTCATCTGAAGGCTTGACTGGGGCTGAAGGACCACTTTCAAGATGGCTCATTCACATGGCTGAAAAGTTGGTGACAGCTGTTGGCAGGAGGCGTCAGTTCCTCTCACATGGACCTCTCCATATGCTGCTGGGGTGTCTTTATGTCATGGCAGCTGACTTCCCCCAGAATGAGTGAACCGAGAGGAAGAAAAGTGGAAGCTATGATGTCCTTTATGATCTAGCTTTAGAAATTTACACCATCATTTCCACCATATTTCATTGGTAATACAGACCAAGTCTGATGCAGTGTAGAAGGAGATGACACAAAGGCATGAGTAATCATTCATTGGAAGTCATTTTGCAGGCTAGTACTACAAAGATGGAGGAGGAGGGGAGGAAGGGAAAGAAAAATGCCTAGCAGAGAATCTGGTTTTCAAAAGATGACTTTGGCTTAAACTTCTTAGATAAAAATTAAATCAAAATAGCAACATGTAAGGTAGAACTAGGACTGGCTATATTATTGGATAATTCAACCCCTTCCTCAGCAACTGCATATATGTGTGGGAGATACTGATTGATGGGGTGAGCAGGAAGACTTCATCCAAGACACACACCTTCCATCAAATGTGTCCATCTAGAAAGGACATCAGTTCATAAAAGCCCAGCTTTTGCTAATGGGGGAGCTGAATGATTTGGCAGTAGGGGGGTATGATGACTTCTGTTAAGAGGGCTCATCCCATTAGCACAGCTCCTGTCACAGGCTCTAGGATTCCATTGACTTATTCCTAAGTGATCTTGGCATAAGGCCAGCCTCTGTGAATAAGTAACATATCATGGTTCATCCATGTTCTTCACCTGTTATACATAAAGTTACTAAAAGTAAGGGCCGAAAAATGTTTTCTCTTTAGCAGAAGAGATGTGATTACTTTCCAAACAAAGCCCTTTCTGATTTTTTAACTCAACATTGACTTTCTTTCTGTTATGTGGGAGGCAAAGTCAAGCAGATAGTCTTGCTTTCTTCATTTTGTGTTCAGCCTCTCTTCCTCAAACACCAACTTTCCCAGACACTATACCATACCTTCCACTGAACCAAGACTCGAAATTAACACATGAATCTTTCTTTACACACGACTCTGCAGTGATTTTTTAAATTCAGAGAAGAGAACACTGGACCCCAGAAACTTCATCCCTTAAGAATCACCAGGTTTCCAATTCTTGTTCTCCTCCCTGCTAATGAGCAGGTCTCCGCCATCCCTGGACATGAGATCTTCCCTTGTACCCAGCATTGGCACCCAGCTGCCTCTCCCTGAAAGCCCTTCATAAGAATGGACAGAATGTGTCCTTCTTCAGTCCTGAGGCTGTCCATCGGAATGGGGTTCACTGTGCACATGCCCCTCACTGCTCTTTTGTCCCTACGCCTTATCATGGCTCCTCAGCAGGGCCTTTGATATCTACACCTCATTGGGGGTATCTGGGCTACTTTATAGTTTGTATCTCTGTTTGCAAAGATATGTATCCGATTCCACACACAATGAACGAACAACAACAACACAAAATTACAAATGTTATGATGCATTATGCTTTGATTAAATAAGAAACGTGATCGGCTGTGCCCAAAAGGATAGAACTTGAATCCCGTCAAGAGAAGAGATGAATGAACAGAACTACAGTGACATCTGCTGGTCCCTTCCATAGAGTTGTTGGTTTAAGTGTCACCAGAAATGAGTGATGAAAGAAAATAATGATAATCTCAGGCTTAAAATAAATCCTTAAAATGTGCATTTATATAAAAATGTATTCAGTTCAACCATTTTAATCAGCATGTTGCAAATGAGAAAACACAATTCTTGGGAGCAGGAGGTGAAAATTATTTACTCCACAATTGTTCATAACAGGAATGGAAAAGACCACTCACACCATCATTTTAGTACACAATCACCCACGCCCACACACCACAGAGGATAGACAGGTCAGTTAGAAGAAAAGGGAAGCATGGAAAATAAAAATGTTCTACTCAAAAGTATCTCTGAGTCTTAAAATATTGGCTTCCTCTTTAGATGTTCTAGAAGAAGCTGAGGTTCCAGGGGACAGGAATTACCCTCCCCGCCCAGGATGTACAACGTCTTGCACGGTTTCTCTGCAAAGAAATATCTACTGCTGTGATGCTGAGATACATTAGAAAAACATTAAGATGTAATCAGGCACTCCCTGGGGGCCAGGGTTGCAGTGGGATCAGTAAACTTTGCCACCCTGTTGGCTTCCGTTCGGGCAAATCTTCAGTCATCAACATTCCCTGCCCTCTCTGCCAAAAAAATGAAGTGAGATCCTGCTCTGAGGTTCAGCATCCTGAACACAAAATGCCTGAGGCTGCGTCCCCAAAGTCTGAGAAGTCAGCGTAGCATTCCCTTGAGGATTTCTCGGCCAGTGTCTTTTGTAGAAAGGGCAGGGTTTTTGTTGGACACCCCCCCCCCCCCACCCAAAGCAGTGTCACAAAGGGAGCCGTCATCTGGATTCTGGATAATGACCATTCTGTTTCCAATGAAATACAAACCCACGTTATTTTTTTCTTAGCACAGCCCTAAATGCCTTCAGTGTATACTGCCCACAACAATAGATTATAAAGCTTTCCTAACATCATTCCTGACCAAAAAATTAGTAGAGATTGTGTCTTTTAGAAAGTACTGAAATTATTCTAAAATGATCCGCACATACCTTAGCTTTGGGGGCCTGAATGACAAAAGATGGGCATTGCCTTACAAACAAAGGAACTTTTCGTTTCTGTCTTGTGCTTGGACTGTGGGGCTGCTCTGAGTGGGGAGACATGGCTGTCATCTTGCTGTGCTGAAAGCATCCTTATCCCACATCTGAATAAAAGACAAAGAGACCCCCATCCAGGCAGCATGTGGGGATGTTCACATCTAACAATAACCATATATTGTGTGGAAGTACAAGTGTGGACAGTCTGCACTTCTTGGAAGCTAAGCTGCGTTACAGCTATCTGGGTTTCTTTTAATGACTCTGAGGGACAATGCATCACCTACAAGTCTAAAGCACATTCGATAAAACATCTTGGAGTCAGTGCCTGTGGAATTCATTTTCCAGAGACAGTCAAGCTTGGGGATTTGTTTTCTAAGTTTTTTTTTTTCTTTCCTTCTTTCTTTGTGTGTGTGTGTGTGTGTGTGTGTGTGTGTGTGTGTGTAAACTGCAAAGCTACTTTTTCCTCCACTCTATCATCTTTCAGCCCTGAGTGAGTTTGCATGATTCATCATGGTTTAAGCAGGTTTTCTACAAGAGAAGATTACTAAACTAATTGATTATTAATTGATTATCGTAATAGTCCATAACATTCCATTTGCAGTGATTCCTGAAAGCAAGGTATGCCCTGGGTAGTTCTCAACAGTGAGGGATTTGCGGACTCACAGCCAAGCTTGCACGTCCTTTAGGGACGCATCCATCTGGCTCTGACAGTGCCACATCCATTATTCCCGCAAATAGTACTAAGGGAGGTAGTATTGGGTGGAATGGAGAACATCGTTTCCTCTAGTTTCTTCCATTTGCAACATGTTGAACATTTCCTTTTTCTGCATAACTCTGGCATAGTGTGTGTTTGTGAGGAGAAGAGGAATGCATTTTCAGAAACTTCTCCACCTTCCTGTGGCCACAGACTTCTTGTCCTCCAGGGCCACTGGGCTGTGTTGATGGCCCAATCTGCTGAAATGTGATTCAGCTTATGACTCAAACTCCATCACTATTAAAGAGCCACATTGTCACGTTCATTCGTTTGGCCCTGCATTTGGTCACGAAAGGTCCTTTTTAAGGTTCTCTCTCTGTTTTCGGCCCTGGCTCTAGCCCTGGGGACGTTCATTCAGCAGAGCACAAGGAGTGCCCTTGGGCCGATGGGGCAAAAAGACAATTCCCTTGACCAGGACAGTGGAGTGTCATTTGTGCTGTGGCAGCACAGAAAAGGGACACCCTGAATGGGTGGCAGGAGTCAGGGAAAGCTTCCCAGAAGAAGGGACATTCAAGCTGAATTTAAAAGGGTGTGTGTGGAACTGAGTAAAGAAGGAAATGTGCCTTTCAGCATAGCTGCATAGAAGAAACATAGAGTAATGAAACCACAGCTAAGTTCAAAGTTGTTGTTCCCCAGTGGCCTGAGGGAAGGGTGTGTGTGGGGTCGGGCAGAGAGAGCATCAGGGAACAGAGAAACCCACATGTGGAGCTCCATGGTTCCTCAAAGGCACAGCTTTATGACCTACTTTATTTAACATTTGTCCAGCACCTGCTTTGTACAGGGAACTGTCTGACATGCTGTGGCCTGGAGGGATTGAGAGGAAAACCATCTCTGCCCTCAACAATAGACACACAGTGAGTGCCTACTGCATACCAGACAAGCTTTTAGGTTCTTTCCTGTGGCTTTTCAATTTAATCCTCACGACAAACCTGCAAAGTAAGTATTGTTAGCTCAATTTCACAAATGAGGAAACTGGAGCCCTGAGAGGTAAAAACTACCTATTTAAGATGAAACATCTGGTTTGCAGCCAGCTGGGATCAGAACTACAGAGAAGACACAAGAAGTTTATGACTCAAGATTTCCATTTATATCATACCAGATAGGAGAGGAAGAGCAGGGAAGGAAATGTAAAAATGTGGGCGGTTCTCCCTCTGGTCAAGCCAGCCTATCGCTTTGTACCAGGCAGGAGCCCTGGGCCCAGGCTCTCTGGAAATACCTATGTGGACACGTTCCAGGCAGGAAAGCACAACAAAGACAGTCCCTTTGTTTCTCCTGTTGCCCCCTTCTCCCCATGCCCTTTCCTGAAGCTGCTCCTGCCTCTGACCTACATGGCAGTAGACAAGGCTTAAGCCTTCTCTTGGGTCCTTTAAATTCCCACAGGTGGTCCTTTCCAGTTATTCCCACTTTAGACATTTCTCAAGCTGAGTGGAGGGAGGTGGAAAGCTTCGTACGCAAGAAAAGAAGGGAGAGAAAGAAATTAGGAGGATTCTGAACACTGGGTTTGGTTTCCTTCATACAAAACTTGTTTCGTATTGGTAGTCCCAGATTACTTTTCAAAATATTAGGTTGGTGCAAAAAAATTGTGGTTTCTGCCATTACTTTCAATGGCAAAAACCATTGATTACTTTTGCACCAACTCAATAGTAAAATCCACAAGCAAACACATATATCTCACTCTGTGAAGGTTAGTCTCCTGCCAGTAGCCCTCACTGGGTTTACCAACTCTATTTTTATCCCCTCCCCCTATCTTCTCTTAACCTGATACTAGAAGGCCCAGTAACTAATTATGACATTCCCACAAGAAGGGAAGAAATGTAGTCTCACTAATAGAGAAAGCAGAATAAAGGAAAGGATAGTCAAGGACTTCTCGAAACAACTAAAAATGGCAAAGCTGGCTCAGAAATACAGTGTTTTATAAAGTAGAGACATTTATTAAGCAACAGAAGGTTTCCATATAAGTTGTAAGTATATGAAAAAATCCAAGGAAAAGAAAGCTATGAAGACAGTCATAAAGCATGCAGGTATTGGCTGGACATTTCTAAAACACTATAGGTCTTACTTATTGCTATGGTTTGTATGTGCTCCTCAAAGTTCTGTGCTGGAAACTTAATCCTCAATGCAACAATGTTGCAAGGTAAAACTTTTAAAACGGAATTTGGTCTTGAGGGCTCTGCCTTCCTTATTGTAAGAGTAGGTGTATTATAAAAGCAAGTTTGGACCCCTCTCTCTTGCCCATGTGATGCTTTCCACCATGTTATGATGCATCAAGAAGGCCCCCTCCAGATGCAATCCCTCAATCTAGGACTTTCCAGCCACCAGAACCATGAGCTAAATAAATCTCTGTTCATTATACATTACCCACTCTCAGGTATTCTGTAATATCAGCACAAAATAGACTAAGACACTTATTTATGCCTGGACCCCCCTGGTAAAATTTTCCTATGCCTGATTTTTGCACCCTGAACCCAGCTGTGCAAGGTCACACCTCTAAACCTTGTCTAGTGCTTTATTGTCTCAGATAGTGTGTTGTGTGTTTGCTCATTGCCTCTTTGGTCTTTGAGTTCTCCAGTATTCACAAAACATTGTATTTCTGAATCTGTAATACTTCACATCACAGAGGGAAATAGAAACGGAAGACGCTGGAGGGAACATGAAGGGAGAAAAAGACAGGAGACTTTGTCAGGAGTTTTAAACTTTCTTATTGAGTTAGAAGAAGCCCTGGGGAGAAGATGTTTTAGATGTTTGGGCCTTCTGGGTTCACCGTTGCCGCAGAGAAGAAAGAGTGTGGTGATTTAAAAGTGATCGAGACACGCAAGGGACTTGAAGAGACGACTGGAGGAAGGTGACTGTCTCACAATTGCTCTTTTATGTGGGCATTAAGGCTGTGACCAGTATTGTCATCATTTACAGGATATGTTGCCTTCAGAAGGCATGAGAAATCTTGGCCCCTTTGACTATAGGAAGAGAAAACTTTCCAGCCTTTTACCTAAAGTCCTTTATTCCATGATTCACAGCATTAAGGAAAGAACTCAGGCACTTAGGGGAAGAGATTTCCAATTCATGCTGCACTCCTAATTTGCTCTGTAAATTTTAGCAGTTTCCCTTACTTTGGTGATTTTACAATATTAACCATTTGCAGTCAGAGCAAGAATTACAAGGAAAATCATAAATACTGAGGTGGTAAGCATACTTGTGGCGTTGTCAGTCAAGACATTCTAATACAGGGTTTCTGACAATTAGAACAGGGCACCTTCTCTGACGTCTCTCTGGAGCAAAGGACTCCAGGGTGGTTGGAGATTCTGACAGTGTCAAAGGGAAAATGAGATGAAAAAATCATTTTTCCAGTTAATTAATTTCCAAGAAAACTGTATCTGCAGTTTCTATTGTGCCTCCTCCCCTACCATAAATGCTTAAGGGTCAATGAAAATGATAGTACGTGATTTGTTACCAACTTTATGAACATCGGTAGGGTCAGCCTCAAAGATTGCTCAGTTTAGCATTTACCGTGATGCCTGGCATAAATGAGGTATCTGTTATGGGCTGAATTGCGTGCCCCCAAAATTTATCTGTTGAAGTTTGAATCTCCAGTACCTCAGAATGTGACTGTATTTGGAGACAGAGTCTTTAAGGAGATAATTAAGTTAAAATGAAGTTGTTAAGGTAGACCTAAATACAGTGTGACTGGTGTCCTTATAAAAAGGAGAGATTAGGACATAGACACACACAAGAGGAAGACCATGTGGGGAAACAGGGAGAAAATGACCATCTACATCTACAAGCCAAGGAGAGAGGCCTCAGGAAAAAAAAACTACCCTTCTGACACTTTGATCTTGGACTTCCAGCCTCCAGAACTGTGAGGAAATAAATACCTTTTAATTAAGTCATCCTGTCTATGGTGCTTTGTTATGGTGGCCCTAACGAACTAACAAAATGCCTACAATTGTGTACTATGTGAAAAAAAGTCAATCAGATGATAAAGGAGCACTCCTAGAAAACCTTAAATCTGTAGACATGATGGTGAACAGTTGACACTGTGAAGTGTGACCAAGGGTTCAGGACTTGTATGACCTCAGCCAAGTTCGCTAACCTCTCTGAGCACGGATCCCTCTTTTGTGATGTAAGGATAATGATGCTGGACTATATACTGTTTATTTATAGAAGAAAACCTGAGGAACCTGATAGGCCCTGAGTATATAAAAATGAATAACATTGTCCCTATTCTTGAGATGTATAAGGTGATTCTAATTAAGGAGAGAGAGAGATGTCCACAAATGCATAACTGCAACACAAAGAAGGAATACCTGCTTCGAGAGAGATATGTACATGAGCTTCGACAGAAATATGTGCACCATGTTAAGGTCATATCCAATTAACTTTTGAGAGGGAGGGTCAGAAAAAATGTCCCAAATGTAACAATTTATCTGGGTCTTAAAGTGTAAGGTCACATAGCAGCAGAAAATGAGACAAGAGGGCTTTCGCATAAAGAAGCAAGTTAACAAGCATGGGTGGCTAGAGGGGCAAGAACAGTAAAGGGCTCAAAGGACAGTAAGTAGTTAGTGGTGACAGGAGTGCATCACTGAGATTGGCAGAACTTGAGACAGGAAAGTTAGGTTGATATCAAAACATGAATTGTCTTGAATGCCAGGATAACACATCTAGGCTTTATTCTATTAGACATCAGGAATCACAGAAGGTTCTGAAGCAAGGAGGTGATATGAATGGATCCGTCTTTTGGAAGGAAAGCATACCCCAAAGGCAGTGTGGTGAATGGTTACAATGGGAAACATTTGGAAACGGATAGCTGAGTAGGCATGCCATTGCAGTAGCTCAGGTACCCGACAAGCTTCAGGAAGTCAGAAGGATTGTATTGGATAAACTATGTGTTCAATAACACTAATAAATGTAATTATTTTTTAATGGAAGCAGATTTAGGGCGAGAGCTTGTCAATTCATGTCAATGCTAATTAAATTTTCTGAGAGGTGGTGAGAAGTTAGTTAATATTATAACAAGCATGTGATACCAGGTAATTTTCTCAGTTGCAAATATCTTTCTTCGTTTAACACCAAAATAACTGCTCATTTTGATTGAACAACCAACCAATATGAAGAGAGAAGTAGAGTTTTGTCAAAATGACTTTTCAATGCGGTTCTATCTTATTTCAATCTTCACTGTAACCTATAATCACTTTTGGTGGCATTATGACAGATATGCTGGCACATGTGGCAGACTATACTGAAGGTTTCAATTCCACAGGTATTGGTTTTGAAATTTCATAGATTTAGAAATATAAATAGCATTAAGTTTTAAAAGATAGAATTGTATACATTCTTTACCAATATGTTCCCCTCTCTCTTTGTATCCCTCACCCACCACCTAGCAGAATTTCTTACTACGTCCTCTGTGTTCCCAAAGCCCTTTGTTTGGTATTGCATGGATCACTGTGGGAAGAAATAAACATAAGCCTCTGTTTCCATTGTTAGATCACAAGCTCCTTGTCTTCTTCATCTGTGGCTCCCCAGAGCCTAGCACAGTGCCTGCCTGGCCACAACAGATGCTCAACACTCAGTGACTGAATTGCTTTAATGTTACTCCCAGGATGGATTGTGTGGGCATGCATGTGTGTGTGTGTCTCTATGTGTGTGTGTGTTTTTCTGCTATAAACTCAGAGTGAAACGTGATGAAGTGGTGTAGATTCTACTTGATAGCTGGTTTCATAAAGTAGCTCTCTTTTTTAATGTAAAAACCTTCGTGAATGAACTGACACATGCAGTTAAGCACATTTTAAAGACTCCATCTTAGCAGTCAGCTTTAGTGAGCCCGTCTCTCTTTGAATGTTAAGTGTCTGATTCATAAGCGCTTGTCCTACTCCATTGCCCTGGTGCAGATCACGCTTATTTGTTTGACTTGTACAGGACTATTGTGTATACGTCTCCCATACAGAATATCATTACACCAAGGCAGAGAGAGGTTTAATACACATTTTGTACTTTTGACACCTAAATAATCCAGTTATCACCTTGACATGGAAATTGGAATGTCTTTGTTCTACTGGCCTGACATACTCAAGTTAGAATACATATATATCAACATTTTCAAACCATGAAGTATGCTGCAAATATCAAAACTTCTTCACTGTTTCAAACAATGCAGCCAAGAGAGTTCATTATACAGAGATAGGAAAATAAATTATTTTTTTTTCTTTTTGCTCTTCTGCAGTTGACTAAGGAAGTGTCAGTGAAGCAGCCAGGTGCTTTGGTGGCTAATGTTTTCATGATCTATGCACCCAGCATCTGGCCTCACTGTCATTTATTATCTTTTTCCTTGGATGTTAATAAAGCCATAGATATTTTTTAAAGTGTCTTCTTGTTCTTCTGTCTGCTTAAATCACACTTAATATTGTTTAATGTTGGTCAATAATAGTTGACCTTTTATTGAGAGCTTGTCATTTGCAAGGTGTCATACTTGATACCTTAAGCACACCACCCCCTATAATCCTTACCAGCCCTATATAGTAAGTACTATTTTTTTCTCTCCTATGTAGAGGCAGAAATCACAGCTAGGAGACACTTTTCCAGGTTCCCACCACTAGTGCAGTGGAGGTGAGAGACTGTATCTCTCTCTTTTGAGCCTGGTTTTAAACACTGTACTACACTGTCTAAGCCTATTGAGGTAGCACACAATCCTCTGTCGCTTCTAACTTTACTGAAAGCCTGTACTAGTTTCCAGCATGAATAGGGAACTCCAAATATGTTAATGAATGATTAATATAGTACTAATCACTAACTGTAGATCCATAGAGGAAGATTCAGAAACAGTGGAAATAGAAATATTTTTGCACCTGTACAATGATAGCATCAATAATGATAATAAGGATAATAACATTTAATTCACTTGTGGAGAAAATATTACAAACTGATCTTAATGCAGGCAACAAAATTAAGGCAATTGGTGGGTTTAAGGTAGCAGTTTCAACATATCCACTTGGAAATACGTTATGGCCCAACAAAGATTCAAGAGACTTCCCAAGCAATATCCAAGGCATAATGACACACGTTGGATAAATCATTCCAAAGCTATTACAGAGAGACTCACTCTGCCATATGGAAAAAGTGGTTAGGGAACAATTAACTTCAACAATGTATATTGCCCCTGGAAACAAAACTGGGTTAAGCCGCTACGACAAGGCTGACTGCAACCTCTATAAATTAGTCAGTAATAATGGCCATAGTTTGAAACCATAAAGACTTTGAAAAATAGAATAAGTACAAGCCATGAAATCATTTAGGAAAGACCCAACAACAAAGGCTGAGGGAGAGACACCAAGTACTTCTTTTTTTTAATTTATCATAGTTATAGCTTAAGTAAAGCAAATGTTTGATGAGTGTGAAGACTCTGGTGTAGTGAGCCAAGATAGGATAATTGGCACTAAAATTATTGCAAGGGTTTAATAAAAGAGCCCTTGTTTATGTAGTGAAGAAGATGTAAACAAGTGAACGTAAATGCAGACAAAATGCTTTCATTGCTGCATGCTACCAACAGCCCTGAGAAAAGCTGCTAAGATGATGAATCATCAAGAAGCCATTGAGTACAAGTAAATAGAGGAATTAACACAGAGGTCAGTTAAGACCATAAACTAAGCAAATAAAAATTTTTAAATATAACATATCTGAGATGATAGAGCCACAGTCACAGGCCAACAATTTCTGGCTAAAAGACCAACAGTTTGCTACACTCTCAAACTAATAAAGTAAACGGGATCGTGAGTAAGAGCCAATAAAGAGATGACGAGATAAAGAGAAAGGCATGTGTGTTTGGAAGAGCAACCCAGGCACCTCACAGCTCAGATGCCCCTCCCAACCGGGGATTTAATAAAAGCAAGTTTATATTATTTCGGGACAACTCAGAAAATGATGCCATTGGATTTCTATTCCAATAATAAATTATCTTAAGGTTTTGTACATGAAGATTTAGTTATTATAATGATTACACACTAAAGCTTCCTAAGAATTTTTCATCATTATTTTTAAGAAGATATCTTGCTTATTTAAGTGCTTGCATGTGTTTTATAGAATTTGGGTTTTCAACAATTCCAACATTTATTCTTAATGCCACATAGCAGATGAGGAAATTGAGCCTCTGAAGCGGTGAAATAATATGTCTAAGATAAACACAGATTGTCCGGTGGTAGAAACAACATTAGAACACTTCTTATAAGCTACTTCTATAGCTTTTTTCTCTCACATAATCAGCCCTCCAAGTTTAAAAGAAATCTGAAATGTAAACTATACGTTGATTATAAGAAAAGCATGAATCCAAGTTGGGAGATACATTTAAATCCCATTAAACTAACTGAAAAATTCATGAGCAATACATAGATAATTTGTTTCTTATTAAAACATTAAACTTGTAAAGAATATTTAGCTGTTCAAATGTCAAGTAACAGGATAGCTATAGTAAGTTAATTAGGTACCAATTCATTGCTAAAGATACTTAATTGACATTTAATAAGCATATTAAATACCAATTAACCAACTATATTTAGTGCTAACTATATTTAGTCAAAGCTGTTTTGTTAATTGCTTGCTCAGTGCCTTAGTATCTATGGTCAATAGATTATAACCCAATTAAATATATACATTAATGTGTTTGCCTATATGTCTCCCCAGTGAGGAACATTGCCTGGAAGTCCATGTGTGAGTTTAACCATCATCACCCATCTTGGTGAAGAAAACAGCATCTTGCAAACTATCCCAGCTCATAGAAGGCCTTCTGTAGACAAAAGAATCAGTCAAAAGGTGACAATAGGGATGCATCACTCTCCTGTCACTGCTGAACTTGGAGACATGGAGAACTTAACAGGTTCTGGTGAGAGGGGCAGAGGGATATTTGGGGCAGAGTTCACAGCCCCTTTGAGATATCTGTAGAGGGGCTTTCTCAATTCAGAAGCAATAGCCAAGGTGTTTTCTAAATACCATTTTTACTGTCATCTACAGGAGGGAGGAACACACTGATTGTAATAATTGCCTCCAGGATCTCATGGCTTTCCTGGGCTCTAGAGATGTTGGCTAGGGTTCTTTTTGGACCACTGACTAAATAACACTGTCAGTCACATGCTGTGGGATCTGTATTGTGTATTCTGGTCACAACACATTCCTGCAGACATGATGCTTGCAGCACAATAGAGAAGAGGCGTGAAAAGAGAGCAGGGACCTGAGCACATTAACCTTGGCCACTCTTCCCTGACCCCATGAAGGCATTTAATGCGTCTTTAGTTCCCCACGTTGGGACTCCTTCCTGAGGTTTGCATATGCAGAAGAGCAGAACGGTGGTGTGAATCAGTCATTCAGAGGGCTGAGGGCAATGCTGGTGGTCACTCTGACAACTCCAGCAGGCAAGATGCACCCAAACAAGATTAGTCTTTTTTTGGTTGGGGGGATAGGGTCTCACTCTGTCACCCAGGCTGGAGTGCAGTGGTGCAATTTTGGCTCACTGCAACCTCTGCCTCCCTAGTTCAAGCGATCCTCCCACCTCAGCCTCCAGAGTAGCTGGGACTCCAGGGACGTCCCACCACACTCGGCTAATTTTTGTATTTTTGTAGTGACGGAATTTCACCGTGATGGCCAGGATGGTCTCAAACTCCTGAGCTCAAGACATCTGCCCCCCTCTGCCTCCCAAAGTGCTGGGATTAAGGCGTGAGCCCCCACGTCTGGTTCAAGATTAGTCTTAACATGGTAAGACAACTTAGCAGACATTTCCTAAATGAAGATGAATTGATATTGTAGAAGTCAACCTAACCTTAAAGTTTTGGGGGTACTTTCCATTTTTAAAATAACCAAATTGTTGCACCCAGTGTGATCACGGAGCCTGGACAGAGCCAAAGTCCAGGGACATGAACATTCAATTGTGAGGGCCACACGATCATGTGTGCTCTGCAATCCAGAAAAGTCAGCCGCTTGGGCAGTGAGCTGAGCAATTAGTTTTGGGAGTTCCCAATAAGGGGCAAAACTGTTCCAAGGATGGCCAGGCGCTGTGGCTTAGGCCTGTAATCCCAGCACTTTCGGAGATCGAGGCAGGCGGATCACGAGGTCATGAGATTGAGACCATTCTGGCCAACACGGTGAAACCTCATCTGTACTAAAAATACAAAAATTAGCCGGGTGTGGTGGCACATGCCTGTAGTCCCAGCTACTTGGAAGACTGAGGCAGAATCACTTGGACCCAGGAGGCGGAGGTTGCAGTGAGCTGAGATCGCGCCACTGCACTCCAGCCTGGCGACAGAGTGAGACTCCATCTCAAAAAAAAAAAAAAACTGTTCCAAGGGCAATCAGAATTCCAAACTCCAGGGAAAAGCTGGGTCAGGAACTGAAGACATTACAGCTATGGAAGGCAGGAGTCAGGGACGAGGCACAGAGTGACTCAAAATTATTCCAGGAACATTTTTTTTTTTTTTTTTTTGAGACAGGGTCTCCTTTTGTCACCCAGGCTGGAGTGCAGTGGTGCAATCTCGGCTCACTGCAAGCTTCGTCTCCCGGGTTCATGCCATTCTCCTGCCTCAGCCTCCCGAATAGCTGAGACTACAGGCGCCTGCCACCACGCCCGGCTAATTGTTTGTATTTTTAGTAGAGACGGGGTTTCACCGTGTTAGCCAAGATGGTCTCCATCTCCTGACCTCGTGATCTGCCCGCCTCGGCCTCCCAAAGTGCTGGGATTACA
The DNA here is from genome assembly GCF_028858775.2 of Pan troglodytes. NCBI lineage: Eukaryota > Metazoa > Chordata > Mammalia > Primates > Hominidae > Pan > Pan troglodytes. Next base: position 34,707,134 of record NC_072415.2, on the reverse strand, counting down.
GGCGTGAGCCACAGCGCCTGGCCAGGAACTCCTTTCTTAATACCGTGGATGGATTTTTAAAAGCTGTGACTTTTGTCTGCAATTGTCTTCCCGTACTGCTGCTCCACCTCTGTAGGCATAACCAAAAGAAACTCCCTAGGATAACTGTAATTCAAACATATTACGGCCAGAGAAATAAATTATGGTGAGACAGAATTTCTAGGTGACAGAATATAGTAAGGTACACAATATAGCAAGGGTAATAATTTCAAATACAAACAGTTACACATATACTAGGCATGATGATAAAATGAAATGAGTGGCTATAAACAAAGATCATGAATGTATTAATTAGAAATTAGTTGAGGGGATGCCTAGCCATGGTGACCCTGGTTGACCTCTTCTATCATTTTTTCCCCCATTGAACAATATTTTTTATTATTTTTCATCATAAGTCCATCAGTGATTATCAGCAAGACTGCATTTGTGTGCAGCAGGGGTGGTCTCCTCTTCAATAACTGCCTTGGGTTCTGATGAGAATCTTCCCATCATCTTGAGACTTGGCAGCGTATTAATATGTAACACTCTTTAAACTGTCCCAGGGCCGGTCAAGTAATGCAATTTACCTCATTTGGCTTTTGCATTGCACTTTCCATTGGAAGGGCTTGTGCACTTTGCATGTTTTCAGTTAATGAAGGATTGCAGTGTGCCTGCAAGCTTTGTTTGAAAGTGCCATGAAATGGAGGAAAAAATTAGCACCCAGAAGGAAATAATTGTTGCTCTGGATAAGTTTGATCAATGAGGGAAAGGAATAAAGAGATTGTAAATGACATTTAAAGTCTTTAATATGAGATGCTCTTGAGTAAGCACAACACTGCAGCTAAGGTTAGCAATGAATTAGTTAACACAACAGAAGAACAGAGTCTGACTCTACAGACTGAACCAGAATTTCAATTTTCAGCTCAGTTGGCAGTAGAAGTGAGGCTGACAAGGGGGCTTGGCATAAATCATAAATTCCAAGATATTGTTCTATTGCCTTCTAGGGGGTTGGGTAGGCCACAGTTGACATATAGATTTCAGGTTCAGAATCTAGTTATGGTGTTTACAGAGAAAAGAAAGACAGACATAAGTTGGAGGGTACAAATTCCACAGGAAACTCAAGATAACTAACCAAATGAAGGATCTTCTGCTTGAAGAGAAATGGACAAAATTGGATTCCAGATTTAGTTCTAAAAGTAGGTGATTAGGAAACAATCTGAATGAAGTATTAAATTCAACATGTCATAAATTTTTGGTTGATGATCAGTTTGAGTTTATTAGGTAGATCAGAACAAAAGGACATAAATGCAAATCGAAAGGGAATGCATGTATGTAAAAGAAATTTAAAGAGATATTTTATGAAGAAAGTGGTGACATTTAGGATGAATCTAATAATGACATGGTTTTTTTTAAAATCAAAAAGAGTATAAGTGGTTACACTTATGAAAGAAACTCCCCGAATCTCAATGGCAGTATATGATGATTAAGGAAAGAAAATAGTGAGTTTATTTTAAACTGCAGAATCCCAAGCTAAATTTGCCACCTCCATGTTCACCAGAGCAAGGATGGGGGAACAGCTTAGAAACACCTTCTGTTTTATGGCTCCTAGCTCTTAAAGCCTTACTTTGCAAATTGTTGTCCTATGGTACAGCAACATCAATATCAACTGGTAGCTTGTTGGAAATGCAGAATATTAGGCCCCACTCTAGACCTATGGAATCATAACCTGCATTTAACAAGATCCCCCAGGCAATCTCTGTGTACGTTAAAGTTTAAAACACACAGGTCTAAAGCATTTCAGCTACTGCTCTCCCTCCAAGATGGGATTCCAATAGGCTTGGATTTGAATTCTGGCTTTCCCACTTACTAGGCAATCTTGGTTAAATTATTTAATCTCTGAATCTCAATCTCTTTATCTGGGAATGATGATAACACTACCTACTTTGAAAGGCATGAAATTACCATGAAAAGAAATGAGTGTCATGGTTGGCAGCCCAGACTCTGAAACCCAGCAGTCTGACCGAAACACTGGTTCTGTCACTCACTAGCTACATAATTTTGGGGCAAGTCATTAACTTCACTGAGCCATGGTTTTCTCATCTGTAAAGAGCAGGTAAAAATAGTACCTATATTATAGGGTTGTCATGGGGTTAATATTACATGTAGACCTCATAAAATAAGCCTGGCACCTAGCATAGATATATGATGATAGGTAGATAGATGGATGGATAGATAGATAGATAGATAGATAGATAGATAGATAGATAGATAGATGTGCTATATAGGCACTGGTTAGTATTATTGTTACAAATGCAGTGCTAGGCATACAATTGGTTTTCAACAAATATCTATTCTCAGTAGTATTGCTTGCCCTCAAAATGGCTTCTTATGCTCATGCTTTTAATCCCAGTGTTCTCGGAGGTCGAGGCGGGAGGATCGCTTGAGGCCAGTAATTCAAGACCAGCCTGGGCAACATAGCAAGACCTCCTTCCTACAAAAAGCTAAAAAATTAATTTAAAAAAATTAAAAACTTTTCTCCAGGTGTGGTGGCACATGCCTGTAGTCCCAGCTACTTGGGAGGCTGAGGCCAGAGGATCCCTTGAGCCCCAGAGTTCAAGGTTACAGTGAGGTATGTTAGTGCCACTGCACTCCAGCCTGGGTGACAGAGCGAGACACTATCTCTAAAACAACAACAACAACAATAATGGCTTATTGTTATAGAAGCAGTTAGATTAAGGAAAATAGATGGAGAGCAATAAATTCAAGATTTAAGTAATTACAGGTTTGTAGTAGTGTTTGCCTTTAACTTCTAATAGAATAATAATGTTTTTTGGCAAAACATATAAGAATACAGTTGACTCACTTGCCTTCACAAGCAAGTTGGAAAATAGGGCAAGTTAATATACACTTTATTAAAAAACAAAAACAAAAACAAAAAAACAAACTCTTCTAAACAAAACAAAAGGGCTTTCCCCTCACCAAATCCTAACCCCTTTTCATCTGAATGAACTTCTTTTTGTCTTGGCAAATTGAATTTCCCTAATGCAATCTCCATTTCTTTAAGCCTGCATTTCTCTGTCTGTATAGGCACTGAGAGAACAATCAAAATCTCGGGAAGGGCAGGGTTGATACTAACTTAGTTTTCTCTTTCTTTCCCCCTTAGCCTCCCATGACCTCCTTCCAGGAATCTTAATTCACACCCGCTCCCTCTAGCTAGTTTCTCAAAACCTCTTCTTGGAAGTCTGGCCGCCCCCTCCTTCCTTGTGACCTGGTTTCTGGCTCCAAGTCTCCCCCTGACCCCTGTTCAACCCCTTTCACTTTCACAGCATCATTTCTGAGACTTGAGGTCGCCAAGGACGATAGCTTCCAATTCCACTGCCTTTTACCAGCCTGTGCAACCCTGAAATAATTTGCCTCGAAACCAATTCTTGGAGAGAGAAACCTGGTCAGACAAATGAGGGATTGTATTGTATTTCGTTCTTGCAAGCGAGCGCCCGCGGCAACATCTGTTTGTAGCAACAAGATTGGGATGTTGTTTTGTGCTTCTTCGTTGCCCATTCCGGTCCTTTCCCGGGTGTATTGTCTTCCCCGGAGGGGTCACCTCGCAGGGTTCTCTCAGCAGTCTGGACTTCCATACTAAGAAACTCGTAACTAATTACCACGACTTCAATTCTTAACTTGACCAGCTGTGTCGAAGAAAGGAAACCCTGGTCTCTCCCAGTGCTGCAGGATCTATAATTCATCCTCCGTAAAAAAAAGTCAATATTGGAGCAAAAATGACATTTAAAAATCATAAAATAAGTAGTCTGGTATTTACCTAAGATGTTCTTTTCTTCCCTTTGCTTTATAGACCATGTACTGTATTGTTTATTTTCTTTGGGGCACTGTGTGTGTTTGTGAGACAGAAACAGGTAGAGAGATGGTTCTCCTGTTTCCAGTGACTTCTGGATAAGGGACAAAACAAGACCACTGAGAAAAGATAATGGAACAGCACGGGAAGAGCCTCTGCGGACACTCTCCTTGCAATTGTGATCTTGTGAAATGGTTAACTTTAAGGACTGAGCTGTGCAATTTAGCTTTTTTCTTGATTCTAAAATTGAGCTGTAAATTTTTATAGCTTTACAGATTAAAGAAAGATTAAAACCACAAAGCACGCATTAATTACAAACAGCTCACCAGGGGCAAATATATTTGTATCCCTCATCAGGGTGGTGCGAACACTCCAGTTTCTCCTCGAATCAGGGAGGCTTCTTCCCCTCCCCACACAACAGTGGCCCCATCAGAAGACGCTCAACAGACTGGGAATAGGAAAGCAAGAGACAGGCTTCTTTACCGCAGGCAAAGTCGGCTTCAAAGACTCCTCTAGGCCTCTGTGCCAAAAGCCTAGATTGATTCCACCCACCATTCAGAGTAGGGAAAATATTTTTAAAGTCATGACCTCCCTGGTAGGCTCAGACAGCTCATAAACAAAGGAGACTAGACCCTTTCCTTGGTCATAATAGTTAGGCATACCCGGGTTGGCCTCCTATGGAAAAATCTTTATCAATGAGCTGAGAGAGGAAGTGGTCAGAACAGGGAAACATAGGTCAGCAACGCTAAACTGGTTAGGAGAACCCTAAAGAAAGAAAGAAGAGAAACCGGGATAGATTTAACTGTTGGGCAATTGCAAGGATGTTGGAGAATTCAACATAATTTCCTTTTGTTCAACAAGGATTTGCTGAGCCTTGTGCTAAGCAGATAGCAGGCCAAATTTCACTGTGCTAGAAGCAAGATAGGACTGGTAGGAAGAACAGTACACTTATTCATGTACTCTGAAAACTTTCCGGTCATTTAATATTAACTTTAGGAAGTGTATACCTGTGCATGCGTGTGTGCGTGCATACGTGTGTATGTGTGTGTAGCCCTTTGCTAAGTAAAAATATATAATAGCAAAACTCCAGGCCCTATTGCCATAATGGGCGATTTAACAGTACGGCATGGGAAATAATCAAATAATAACCCTCAGTGTGTTCATTCAAGTGACCAAATGAAAGATGGGGGAGATTATAGAACACAACAAAATACTGAGATTTTATTCTATCATATTAACTTATTACTTATTTATTTTGAATAATTTATTAAAAGATGGATAATATATGGACAACCTTAGAGATTTTAAATATGGATTTGGAACCTCAGCCTCATAGGGTAGTTGTGAGATACACACAAGAAGCACTCAGGAAATTCTCGGCACTATGACTCTCTCAGTAAAGTTAAAACTCTCCATATGGCTCACCCAGAAAATACTCTTCAAGTTCAGTCTGTGGGAAGCTAAAACCACTGGAATAAGCAGCATCCTCTCTTTCCCCACACATTTGACAACAAACTAGTTATCACTAAAGATTTTAAATATACTGAAGGGAAAAACAAAATTGAGAATGTTCTATTTATGAATCTGACTGTATTTATTAATTTTGAAGCACAAAATGTAGCTCATCAGGCTCCGTTGTTCTCCAAAACTTAATAAGAGTAGTTAAAATTTATTGTGTGCTTATGAAATGCCGGGTAGTATGGTAAGCCCTGTACATGCATGATGTTAATTAATCCTCAAATCCCTTATGAGGAAGATTCTATTTCCATCCCCATTTTACAGATGCTGAAACTGAGGTTAAGTTAAATCCCCAAGGTTACATCACTAGTCAGTGGCAGAGCTCAAATTCTAACTCCGACTTTGGGCCTGGAGCCCTTAACTGCTAAGCCTGCTGCCTTTCCAAACAGTCTGAGAACCATTGCCCAAAAGTGAATTAATTCTAGTGAGGGAAAGGAGAATTTATTCAGGTAACATTCACCCTGAAAGTTACCCTTTTTTTTTTTTTTTGCCAAAATACAGGGTGATTCATTTTTAGCTAAGATCTTAAACCAGACATCTTTCCTCCTGCATATCTTATCTCATCATAGCCTCACAGCGACCCTCTGAAGGAATTATTACCCCTATTTTGCAGATGAGGAAATTGTCCAAATGATTTGTCTAAGGTTACATGGCCAGTAAACGGTAGAGCCAGGATTTGCTACTTGGCCAATGTGAAGTGAATGCCACATGTAACTCCACCAAAACTGATGGTGCCAACAGCATTGGTGCTTCTGTCCCCTCAGGCTTCCAGCTGGCTTCAGCTAATGGGGAACAGAATCCTAGGAGAGAGGAGAACGAGGTTGGGCTCTCTCCCTGTACGTCTGTTTCTTGGTTTGGTTCCTTGATCAAATGTTACTGCTCCCCTCAAGGTGGCCTGGTCTATACTTCAGGTTCCCATAACCATTCCCTCTGCTGATCCCTTTGGGGGAGTAGTCACGGCCAGGCTACTCCTCGCCCCAGGTGACTGTACTCATCTCCACGTTACTATAGGATCCCTGACACCAGTAGTCCCAACCCTACTGCTTAGTAGAACCGCAGGGGAGTTCTTTAAAATCCCAATTACAGGCCTTTGCCTAAGACCAATGCAATTAAAAATTCCCAAGTGACTGAGCAGGCACTGAACTAGACCCAGGATAGGGCAGGAAGGGTTGGTCCAAATGGATGCGGTTCTTGTTCCCACAAAACATACAGTCTTCAGAAAAACAGACATTGATCAAATAATCATAAATTGCTATAAAATGCTACAAAAGGAAAGACTAGGGTCATTGATAGTTTCTAAAAGCTCTCTAGATAATTCTAAAGTCAGCCAAGGTTGACAATCACTGCCCTCACCCACACCTGTGTGAACAGAAATACTCCTTCCACAATTGTCCTGTTTTGAGTATACCATCATTTTTCATACCCATACATCCCTTTACCTCTTCATTTCATGTTCATCTGGGGGAGAGAGGAGGAGAGAACTGTTTAGTGAATTCTTTCTGCAAGCCTGATAAGCCCATTTCTCCAAAAAGTGGCAAAAGAGAGGCTATCCGATATTTCAAAATGAGAAACATGTACCTATGTACTTAGTGTCTGTGGGAGAGTAAAACTGGCTTTCACTTAAATACTTAGGCTGAATTTGACATCATTCTACCTGGACAGGAGGCTGAGAGTACGTGTTGATGGAGCTTACAGATACCACTCCTGAATTCATTTATGTTCACTCTTTCTTTTTGATTAATGTATTTATGTCTTTTTCTGAACACTGCTTTGCTGTGTCCCTTAGATGCTGATAGGTAATTCCTTAATTATCACTGTTTTCTAACTTGGGTTTTCATTTCCTTGTTGACTCAAGAATTGTTAAGGAGCAAATTTTTAAATTTCTAATGGAAGATTTTTGTTTTTTAAGTTTCAGTGCTAACTTTAGTTGGCTGTTCTTCTTAATTTGTCCAATTAAAAAATTTTAAAGTCTCCTATTTTTAGTGTGTTTCCATCTTTTCTTCTTTATTTTCTGTTATTTCTGCTTGATGAATACTGAGACTACGCTAGTCAGTGTGCAGATTTCATCAGTGTGGTATCTTCATTACACATTACTGCACACATTAGTATCTTCAAATTCCTTTTTTGATTCCATTAATGCTTTTTCCCCTGCATTCTGCCTAGGCTGATATTAAGATCTCAACCTCTGCTTTCTTATTGCTGTCATTTGCTGGTGTATTTGTGCCTATTTGTCTATTTCCAACCTTTTTTCAGTCACTTTGTTTTAGGATTATCTCTTGTCCACAATCAGGTGTTCCTTTTGAAATTAAGCTGGATTTTTTTTTTTTAAGTAGGAGAGTTAAGCTCATTTATATTGATTAATATAGCAATCTTGGTTCTGCCATTTTAAGTATGTTTTTCATTTTCAAAGTTTCATTGTTTGGGTTTTTGTCTTTGGAGACTCTGCCCCTGTGAATTTTGGATTGCCCCCTTCTGTCTTCCACCGCTATCTTTTTTTTTTTTTCTCTTTACTCCTTTTAGACTCTCATTTTGTTTGCATTTATTTTGTTAGTGTTCCTCCCTTCTATGTTCTATGTTCTTTACTATATTTTCAGTGCTGTCAATTCTTTATGCTCTTTACAATTTTGCCCTTTTTTTCCGTGACAGTTTCGAGGGTGTTTCTCTATTTCTTTCCTGCCAGCTCACACATCGTCTCCTTCTGTTGTGTTACCCTAGCTTCTCTGATTTCTCACATGCTTCCTTTGGGGTTTTTATTCATAAAGGCAATTATTTCTCTTTTTTTTTAATTCAGAGCAAAACGTTTACTCAAAATTTTTATGAATTCTATAGGAACAGGTTTTAGATGGATCTTTTTTTCTACTGCTACTTGTTTCTCCTGTATCTTTAATAGTCTCTATATCAATGTTGTACTAATGTATTTTGATTGCTCATTATTGAATGAGCTAGATTTGCTGGACCAACTCTATCCAGGAGTTTCCTGTAGGTGAGAGAGAAGTCAGGGCCATCCTCCAGTTGGCAGGTTTTAGAACCCAAAGGCCTTTCTTCTCGACTGCCATAGATATGGCGGCTTCCTGCCGGTATGACACGTCTGTGTCATTCTTTGTAGGGTCCCACCTCCTCTGCTTCTCTGAACCAAATAAGATCCCAAGTGAAAACATGTAAATGTATACTACTGAGAAGGAGCCCCTTGGTATCAAGAAGTGTTTTCTTTCTGGTACTTTCTGAGACCTGATATCTCGAGACCTTCTCTGTATTCTCCGTGTTTCTCTTCTCTTTCTTCCACTTGGCTTCTGCTATATCTGAGTCACTTTCAGCAGCTCTTTTATGTATTTTGGAGTCCAAATACTGCCTCTGTCTTCTAGTTTTACAACAACAACAATAACAACATAAAAAAGAGACAGTTAAACTAATTTTCTTTCTCTGTATTGTTATAGGAGACCAGTTCCAAAAAAGGAATGGGGAAATGTTAATTTATGCTGCCATGTCTATATCAGAAGTTCCTAGTGTTACCAGATGAACAGGTCAATTTAGTTAAACAGATAATTCAAGCCAAAATGAAATTGTTTATTTACTGATAAAATTGACCAGTTATTTAACATCGTGTAGATCAAGACAAACTAGATACTGGGAGCCTTTTTCTCTCTCCTTGTAAACAATCTCACCAACTCTCATGATTTTTAAATGCCATCATTATGCCAATGTCCCCAGATTTTTATTTCCTCCCCAGATCTAAATAGCAAACCATTAACATGACATTTTCCCATTGTATTTAAGACATCTTAAACTCAACCTGTCTCAAATTTAGCATTTGCTCTCCAGCTTCCAAATCTGTTCCTCCTTAAATCTTAACCATATAAAAAAAAGACCTCTCTCTATAGCAAGCACTCAAGGAAGAAATCTAAGGCTTATTCTGACACCACTATCTCTCCCTCCACCCATCTTATGCAACGCTGAAGCTTCATGGTTACTTCTGGTTATCTCCAAACTATCTCTTAAACGGATCCACTTTTCCTCATCTTTTCTACCTCCCCTGCACCCTAAAACACCTTTGATTGCTTTCTAACTGCTGTTACTGATTCCACACTCTACTCTTTCTAACCCATTCTCCAGAAAGGTCTTTTTAAAATTGCAAGTACAATCACATCACTCCCTGCTTAAGTAGCATCAATAACTTTGTCTGTTACAAATTTCAAACATGCTCTACAAAGTTGTCTTGACCATTTCTTTAACCTCATATCATCTCTACCATTCTCACTCACTGATTCATTTTGCTCAAGAGCCCTGGCCCTCATTAAGTTTCACCATTAAAATAATCTTGCTCCTCTTCAAATCTTGTATTTTATTTTATTTTGAGATTGAGTTTCACTCTTGTTGCCCAGGCTGGAGGGCAGTGGCACGATCTCAGCTCACTACAACCTCTGCCTCCTGGATTCAAGCAATTCTCCTGCCCCAGTCTCCTGAGTAGCTGGGATTACAGCTGCCCACCACCATGCCTGGCTAATTTTTTGTATTTTTAGTAGAGACAGGGTTTCACCATGTTGGCCAGGCTGGTCTCGAACTTCTGAGACCAAGGTGATCCACCTGCCTTGGTCTCCCAAAGTGCTGGGATTACAGGCATGAGCCACCACACCCAGCTCTCTTCCAATCTTTTCCATGCTGTTTTCTCTACCTGGTGCACTATCCCCATACCTCCACTCCTTTTGCTTCCCTAGCCCCTACTCAATGTTCAAGTTTCAGCTTTAAAGAACTGTAGGTTTCCCATTTATTTGCACTCCTCAGCATCTAGCTCGGTGCCTGGATGCACTAGATTTTCAATACATATTTTTTAAACGAAATAAACTATCTAAACCTGTCCTAGATATTGAGAATGAGAAGGAGCCTTTTTTTTTTTTTTTTTTAAACAGAGTCTCACTCTGTCACCCAGGCTGGAGTGCAGTGGCACGATCTTGGCTTACTGCAACTTCTGCCCCCCAGGTTCAAGCGATTCTCCTGCCTCAGCCTCCCGAGTAGCTGGGATTACAGGTGCCTGCCACTGTGCCCAGCTGATTTTTGCATTTTTAGTAGAGACGGGGTTTCACCATCTTGGCCAGACTGGTCTTGAACTCCTGACCTCGTGATCCACCCGCCTCAGCCTCCCAAACTTCTGGGATTACAGGTGTGAGCCACCGTGCCCGGCCAAGAAGTAGCCTATTTTAAAGGAATTTTTGCAAGTCTTGTTGTTCTTAAGTATTAATAGTTTTAAAAGTAAAGCATTTCAGAAGTTATAAGCATGAAGTGTATACCTGGCTTTGACTGTTCCTGCATAAATGAGGGACTGGGGAGGTTGAAACCACAGGTCGGGGGATCACTGGCACATGCATGCGAGGCAGGGCAGATCCTGCCAAGAAATCTTAGGGCCAGCATCCCCATTAATGGTAGATCTGCTCCTTTGAGTGGACAGGCTAAGGAAAGTGGTACAGAAACAGAACAGCTTAGGCACAACAATAATTCTCATCGACCAGCCCAAGTGCAGAGGCTCAGGCCCAGGCTGTGAATGAGAAGGGCAGATGCTAGCGGGCATGGAGTGACATAAAAGGAATAGCAATAGGCCCAAGGAAAATTAGGAGGGCCTTAGGAGCCTTCCAGCCCCACAAAAAGCGGGAGGCCTTCGACACTGTTCATAACACGCTCCTGAGGGAAAAGGAGTGAGAAGGGACCCCAGATCATACTTCCCAGAGACTAAGTGAGAAGGGGAATTTCTGAAGTTAATTTGGGAATTTGAGAAGGGGTGTTGATTCTGACTGTTAGACAAAGAGCTATTTGGGTGCGTTCAATTTCAAGGGTAGACAGGACTTAGATATCCTGGAAGCAAGAGAATAAATGGAACCCCCCAAAAGACCAGGAGTCCAAGTAACAGAAATAAGTAAGGAACTTGCTCTGAAGCAGGGCAAAGCTGAAACTGTAAGGATGAATGGGTCTTTCTGGTCATGGCTACTCGATTGAGGCATTTGAGAAGCAGCACAGTTGATTATGTTTCCTTAAAATAAGAAAAGAGAAAGTAAAGCTGCTTCAGGAAAGAACTAAAATGTGTTCTAAGCAGTAAAACCGTGAAGAGGAAATTCTCCACAGGAGCATTTCCAAATGAATAGGCAGGAATACATTTCTCTCGCTGATTTTCAGTGTTGAACTTTTTAAGTGCTGAACACCAAACAAGCATCAAGGTGGCTTTTCTCTTTGTTAAGTAGAGAAATAAGCAGACATAATATTTATTAAAATTCTGCTCAGTAGCATGCCTTTTTCAATTTACACCAAATTATTTTGCAGTCTTTTGTAATCATGTGGGTTATTCTCTCCCTTCTGTGATCTCATGAAAATTCACCTCTCTTCCTGACATCACGTTCAACTAAATTCTATTGTTTTATATTTATAAAACTGCCTTCTAGAATTCTGAACCAGAATCCAGGTAAACCCTTAACACAACAGAGACTGAGTTTGTTCACATTAAACTGAGTTTGGTGCATTAGGGGTGATGCTCAGATTCATTCGTTCATTTGTTGCGAAGATAATTATTGAGTACCTACTATGGGCTGGGTGCTTCTCTAAGAACTTAATGTAGGAACAATGAACAAAGCAGACAAAGCTTTTGCTCCCATAGAGCTTAAACTCATGGAGAAGGCAGATTAAGCAAGTAAACAAACAAACCAAATACTCCGAGATGACAACAAATGCTAGAAATAAAATAAAACAGGCTGGTGTGAGAAAGACTGATGGGGGTAGGGCTCTGTGTTAATGAGGTGCTGAGAAAAGCCAACCTGGGAGGCGATATTGGAGTTGAGATTAGAATTAGACAAAGGAGTCTGTCCGTCCTGAAGGCAGAGATGACAGTTGTAGGCAGATGGAATAGCAAGGGCACAGACTCATCGGAGGGACGGAAGAAAGGCCCTCAGGGAGGTGCAGCCAGGAGAGGCGTGGGGTAGAGGCCAGAGCCCCACAGTGTCGGTGGTCACCACAAGGCATTTGGATTTGGGAAGAGCTCCCAGAGTCACCCTCTTAACAACAAGGCTCCACTGGGTGACCTGGCCATCTCAAATTAGTCATTCTAAATTCTAGGCAGAATCAGACATGCTTTTGCAGGTAGTTTGGCCCAGGTTAGCCACCTGCCCCTCAGCATTCACCCAAAGCTTCTGGAGCCAATGTGAGAATCATAAAGCTGCCCCTCCCCCACCTGCCATCACTGTCACCAATGATGGAAGTGGAGGGTGTGGCCTCGCTTGACTCCTCCTCATAAACCCAACCCTCCCCAAGCAGCTGGCGACAGCAGGTGGCCTCTGCAGGTCCCTGGACCTTCTCTCCTTTACCCAGCACTTCTGCTCCTGATGAGCCCCACCACTGTGGTGTCCTGCACATGCCCTGAAGCAGAGCGCTGACTCCCTCTGGGGCCTCCTGCACCCACAGTACCCCGCCCCCCTCCCAAGGTGAGCCCAGCCCCAAGAGCTGCCAATGCCCCACCCCAGCTACTTTTAGTGCATTCCTGTGTTCACCCCACTGACATTCCCTGAGCAACTGTAAAATGTCAGGGCCCTGTGCTGGGTGGTTTCTGCTGCATCCCAATCCCTCCCCCAACCCGGGGGCAGTGGGAGACGAAGTACTTACTCCCAGATTCACTGGTTTACCTCCATTCTACCGCCACCCATTCATCCAAGCCCACCTCACCTCTCACTTACAATAGAACAATGGTATGCTGGCTCTAGTTCCTTCTTTGTTTTGTTTTTGTTTGTTTGTTTGTGTTTTTGAGACGGAGTCTCACTCTGTCACCCAGGCTGGAGTGCAGTGGCACGATCTCAGCTCACTGCAAGCTCCGCCTCCCAGGTTCACGCCATTCTCCTGCCTCAGCCTCCCGAGTAGCTGGGACTACAGGCGCGCACCACCATGCCTGGCTAATTTTTTATATTTTTAGTAGAGACAGGGTTTCACCACGTTAGCCAGGATGGTCTCCATCTTCTGACCTCGTGATCTGCCCACTCAGCCTCCCAAAGTGCTGGGATTACAAGCATGAGCCACCATGCCCAGCCTCTACTTCCTTCTTGAAATTACTTTATACCAGATCATGGAATAACAATCACAACACTCTTATTTGGGACAGAGTCTAGCCATGTGATGAAGGGTGGGGTCTTTACAGCCAGGCCAACCTGGGTTCCAATTCCAGTTTTGCTACTTGCTACTGTGTGACGTCGGACAAGAACTTTAACCTTACAACAGTTCAACTCCCACCTCTATAAAATATGAAGATATGATTTCTACCTTAAAGAGTTGCTGTAAGAAAGAAATCATATAAAATAAACTATGTAAGGCACTTATCATAGTGCCTAACCCTGTAAGCACTTGATAAAAGGTCATTTTCATTTTGCTTTTGTTATAATCCCCAGGGTTTGTAAACAGGGCCTGGCTTTTGTTTGTGTCTGTGTTCATCCTCTGGTCATTACATACAGATAGTATCAAGAAACATGTGTTCTAACCAGAGGAGTCAATTCCTGAATGCTTCATGCCAACCAACCAGAGAGCACACTCTATACAGTAGAAGGAAGGTGAGGGAGGAGGTGAAGGTGAAACAGTAGAAAGAATTAATACCCACAGAAGGCTACTCTGGGCCAGGCACTCTTCTCAATATGTTATAGCTTTCAAAAAACTTAATCCTCAACACAACCTCAGGAGGTAGATATTATTAAGCCCATTTTTGCAGAAGAGGAAACTAAGGCACAAGCAATTTGAGCTTCAGTAATTTCAGCAAGGCCACACAGTCAGTAAGTGGTAGAAGTGAGATCTGAACCCCAGCAGACAGGCTCCAAGACTGCACTCTAAACCACATGCTAATCAAGACTCGAGGTCATTTATGAAAGAGCAAAATGCAGGGATGAGGAAGTCAGCAGTTTGATTACTTCCAGGATCCACATGACGGTTTCATATGAGCTGAAAATTTTTCTGGACACAGGGATTTAGGGAAGAAGACATAAAAGTATCTCAACTAGAGTCAGAATGGATGGAAAGGAAAAGATGAGAGAAGGAAACCCAAAGGCTGGGCTAATCTAATGCATCAGGTTAAGAGGTGGGAGCGGAGCTTTTACAAATACATCAGAGAGAAAAAAGAAATATAAAGGAGAAAGTGGTCCCATTAATAAATAAGGAAGGGAAAAATAAATCAATGAAGATCTTTCAGTGGCTGAACTCCTCAACTTGCTTTTCAAAATTGGATTTTAAGGAGAAAAGTAAAGAGGTAGAAGTCAGAAGAAGCTGAGCGATACCTTGATAGAAGCTATCAAAGGAAGCAGATGTGAATAGAAGGACATGCTGTTTACCTGAATCAGGTATTCAGGTATATGCAACAACAGCAAGCAAACAGGCTAAATGTCAATCAGGGGATAGAATCGAGAAGGTAGAGACTGTCCGCATGTTTTTGGCTCAGTCTCCTATGTCAATGAGTGTTGCCTCACTTTCCAACCCAGTCTCCATGGATACCCCTTCCCCATTTATTCATTTGTTTATTACATATTTATTGCCTAAGAGTGGCTAAACCCCCTTCTTTGCACTAGAGGAGCCTATGATCTTGTGGGAAAAGCTGACGTGTAAAGAAATCATAAATATGCAGCGTGAGAAGCCCTACAATTGAGAAACATACAGGGACATAGGGATCAAAAACAGGAGAACAAGGAACTCTGCCTGGAGCAGTCAGGAAAGGCTTCAACAAGGCAGGGCGTTCAGCTGAGAAGGAAAGACATAGGAAAACGGCAGGGCAGAGTGGTGGGAGGAATAGGACGTGCAGGAGTGTGGCATGTGGAGGGCGCTACAAGCAGCTAAGTTCGAGTAGGCACAGGAGACAGAAGGGAGGGGAGAGATGAGACTGGACAGGTAGGAGGGGTTCAGGTCATAAATGGTTTGTATTCCACGTTAAGGATTTTGAACCCATCTGGTGGGCTACAGAGAATGATAAGAGTATTGAAAGTGGGAAAGTGGTGTGATCAGACTTTCTTTTTTTAAGAAAAATAACTTTAATAGCAATAAGTGACTAAAACTAAAGGTGGAAAGGCCACTAAAGGCCACTAGAGATGGGTAAGACTAAAGTAGGAAGTCATGAAGAATACTGTTGCAGCAGTTCAGGGGAGATTTGAAGAGGGCCTGACATGGCCACAGGGACAGAAAGAAAAGAAAGTATTTGAGACATGTTTAGAAGATCATGCCAAATGCAGCAGAGCGCACATTAAGACAAAGTCTGAAAATAACCCATTGTGTTGTGCAATTACGAGGTCATTTGTGCTAGGAGGGGCAGAACAGGCAGAAGCCACAAGGAGTGTACTAAGGATTAATTAGGAAATTCACATCTGAAGGCAGAAGTCAGCCTGTGAAGCAAGTAAGAGCGAGTTAGGGCCATAGGGAGATATGTGGGAGAGGGTGCACCATGGTTGTAGTTACCGGTGAAGGGGCAAGAACCTGTAGGAAAAGCAGGTGAAGACATATCATAGAGGGACAGAGTGATAGAACAGGAAGGCACAGGAGAAAAGCTATGAGACCGGAGGTGTGAGCATAGATTGGTTTCTCAGAGAGAAATAACTGAGAGTTGGACTTTGTGCCCTGTGGTTTCCAAGTTTTCTATAAAGTAGAAGGTAGTGGGAAGATTTGGGGAAGGTTTGGAATCAGCTTAGGTGACTGAGAAATTACTGACTATAAATGAATGAAAGGATTGTTGAAGTCTGTCAAGGACCCAGATGACACTGTAAAAGAAACTTTGCAATGGCACCACCCCTTGTATTTGGGTGAATTTCCTCTATGATATTCAGTATCCCTGCTGTTGTTTTGGCTGTACAGTTCTCCCTCCCATCCTCCAATTTTCCAAGTACTGCAGCGATCACTATCCCTTCTGTTCATGTAGGTATAGCAGCCATGACTGTGCCACAATTGACTGATCCTGCAGCATGAAACTGATCCCATCTTGGTATATCAGAACCCTTCCCTCAGGAATTTAAAACTGGATCTAAAAGCTTCCATCTCAGTCTACCTTCTCTGAAACTGTAAATTCAGAAATTACTGGTGGAAGCCATTCTTACCACGAGGATAAAAAGAAAAAAGAATGCAGCAAGAAAAGAGACAGGGGCAGAAGCACAAAGAGAAATGGAGATGATGATACAGATAATTTCCTAGACTTCCTGTAGTACTCCAGCCCCTATTTCTAGGCCACTCAGAACCCTAGCTGCATCCCTGCAGCTTTTTTATGATTTTTTTTTTTCTAAAATTCTCTTAGGTTGACTGAAGGTGGTTTCTGTTACTTACAACCCAAAAATTTCTAATTAAAACAATGGCAAAGGCAGATTGTTGGATTTACCCAGATGTGAAGCATTTGCAGGTACAGCCATGCCAGGAGAAGAGAGCAAGGGAGTAGAAGAGAGGGCTAGAGAGACTGAGGGGATCCCCCAAAGGTCCAGGCTCCTTGTAAGCAGTGTTCTCAATCGTGACTGTGCATCAAGATCACTGGGGAGGTTTCAATACTACTGCCTGCTCCCCAGCCTCCGAACATCTGTGTTTAGCAGTTTGGGGTGAGAGAGATGATTCTAATGTGCATCTAGAAAAGCCAAGATGGGCCTAATAGACATGAGAGGAAGGGAGGACCAAGGGCTTGAAGGTTTTAGGGAAGAACAGATGTTGAGGGAATACAGGAAGGAGGAAGCTGGAAGGAGAAAGGAAGCTGGGAAGAGGGCTGGATGCTGGAGCTTGATGTTTCAGAACGGATCTGTCTTAGGTGAATTGTTCTCCATGTGGGTGGATAACAAAGGTGCCAATGGAGAGAATTATGAAGCAAGGCCCAGATGGATCCACGGCACAAACTCAAAAGCCCCAAGAGGATGGCAGGTGGCCGAGTGGAGAAGAGACCACAAATAGGAGCCTGAGATTTTTTTTCTAAAATTCTCTTAGGTTGACTGAAGGAGGTTTCTGTTACCTCCAACCCAAAAATTTCTAAAACAATGGCAAAGGCAGATTGTTGGATTTACCCAGATGTGAAGCATTTGCAGGTACAGCCATGCCAGGATAAGAGAGCAAGGGAGCAGTAGAAGACAGGGTTAGAGAGACTGAGGGGATCCCCCAAAGGTCCAGGCTCCTTGTAAGCAGTGTTCTCAGCAGCAGCAATGAGAAAATAGAAAGTTAGGCCTGGACCCCAGGCCACAGAGTCCTTTTTCCTCCTAACGCACATCCGTACCCCGTGGAGCTATTAACCCATGGCATGGCCCATGGGAAGCATTGGAATAGAGGCCAAGAACACAGAGGCGGATCTGGATTTGAACCTCACCTCTGGCACTCCCTGCTGAGTGGCCTTGGGCAAGGTTCTTTGCCTCTCTAAGCCTTCGTTTCCATACACGTCGAACTGAAGTGTTTTATAATGCATGAAGAGTACATAAGATAGTATATAAAAATAAATGCTCAGTACTCAGTATCTATCACCATTGAAGGGGGTCTCAAAGGGCAGAGCAGAAAGTTTTGGTGGATAAGTTGGGTGAGGAAGAGGAAAGCTAAATGGGCATGAATGTATAGGAGGGGACATGGCAGGGCAGCCTTTATTTTGGAACTGACCCAGGTGGATGGGGATGAGGGAGACAGAGGGATGAACTCATCTCAATCTTCCTAATGGCATTTTGTTTTCTTTTGCTGCTGGAACAAACTACCACAAACTTAGTGGCTTAAAACAACACAGATTTATTATCTTGCAGTTCTGTAGGTCAGAAATCCAATACAGGTCTTATTGGCCTAAAATCCAGGTGTCAGCAGGGCTGTGATTCTGGAAGCTTTGGGGAGAATCCTTTTCCTTCTTTTTTCTGCATTCCGCAGCTTATGGTCCCCTTCTTCCAACTCCAAAGCCAGCAGCATTGATTTTCCCTGATCCCTTTTCCATCATCATGTCTCTTTCTTTTTTATTTAATTAAATGTACTTATTTATTTGAACTGTTGGTTTGTTTGTTTGTTGTAGAGACAGGGTCTCACTATCTTGCCCAGGCTAGACTCGAACTCCTGGGCTCAAGCATTCCTCCTACCACAGCCTCCATCCATGTCTCTTTCTGGCCACAGCTGGGCCAATTTTTCTGTCTTTAAGAATCCTTGTGATTACATTGGGTCCACCTAAAAAATCTAGGTCACTTTCCTCATCTCAAAGTCCTTAACTTAATGACATCTGCAAAGTCCCTTTTGCCATGTAAAGTAACTACTCCCCAGTTTTGGGGATGAGAACCAGAATGTCTTGGGAGTGGGGGAGATAATTATTCTGCCTGCCACATATTTGGATAAAGAGGCTAGCTGCAACTTCTGTCTGCAGACCCAGATTCCTGCTATACTATCAGCGGCATGAAGCAGGTTGGAAATTCACTCAGACCTCCAAGTGAAATGGAGGTGCAGAGTTGTTTTGATGTCTGTGCACTGTTCTGGCCAGGCAGAGGGCAGCTGGGTTAGGAAAGAAGGATGCATAGAGAGGCAGCCTTAGTGCTCACTCACCTCAGGGTGCATGCTGGACTAGCTGGCAGTAGTGGGCATGATGTGTGGGGATGGATAACTGACCAAGGAACTGGTTAGAGTCAATATGATGCCAAAGGTGAGTGTGGACTTGCCCTTTATGTGGTTTGAGCTTCCTTTCCAACAAGTACCTTCTGCCGCCCGGAGACGCAAGCTTGCCAGAGAATGCGCTTCTACTGTAACGTCAATTTTCCTCTCCACATTTCCACCCTGCTCCCACCCCAGTCTCATCAAAATTTGTCTTCAGAAACTGCTGTTTGAAAAGGATCTGATGCTTAAATATATCTTGAGGTGAGTGATTATCGGGTTTAACGTATTCTTTTTCCCAGGAGTATTTTCAGTTTAATAAGAAATCATGTCTTAACCCAGAGGAAAGAATTGCTACTGGTGGGTTTTGATAGTCATGCACAAGCTGAGAGGAGGAAGAGAGCCCCTAGGCATATCTCAAATCAAACCATGAAGGTAGGCACCTACCCCGTATGACCAAGCAAGGGTAGGACCAACTCCACACTCAGACACTTCACTTAACTGCCTGCCTCTAATGTCTTTGAGGCTATGGATTCCAGCTTCTCCTTCCCCAGGAGGCGCTGCCTTGCTACAGAGCTTCACACAAGAAAGCCTCTCACTTCTGCCTCTCATGTCCTTGATGTAGGAAATCATTCTGGCCAACTTCCTGTCAAATCTCACCAGAGACAATTGCAGCAAAAGAGGAAGCCCTGTCATGGGCATTGTTTTAAACCAGATCTGACAGCCTACCTGGAGAGGAAGGAGGAAAAGGTGGGTATTGGCAGTGGAGAGATTAGAAGGCTTAATAGCTACTCTCCATATTTAACTTTTATGATTCTGCAATCCTTGAAACATTAATAACCTATTGGATGACATCTGAGATCTCCACCCCCCCAGCTCTGGGAATCTTGATACTTAAAAGGGGCCTTTCAGGGAATTGGCAAACAAATTTTTGTTCTTTTTTTTTTTATGACTTTGCTCTCCTGCTTCTGTCAGACACAGTGAAAGGTTTTCCATTGCATAGACAAGTTTCCTCTCATTGATTGGAACCTTTTATCTGGGCATCAGACATTATCATTCCCTAGCACAACTTTGGACTTGCTGACAGCCAAGAAGTATTCTGATGGTCAGCACACCCAGACAAACCCACCGCTGATTTCCTCCACTATTGCTCTGCTGAGAAAGAAGTTTCAAGATTCCAGATCACTCCTTTGCAATGCAAAAGGGAACTTCTTCATCCCTGTCCTGTGGAGTCAGGCTGGTCCATGGGGTTGTGACTAAGATGTGCCATTAAGGAGCCATGGCGTGCTAAACCATCTTTAAGACTATTCATTAGGGACTTGCTGGGAATAAATGAGGTAACAGTTAAGTGGTAGGGAATAAAATGACTAGCCCTGTCTGTGTGGTTCCCAATACTCAGGTATAGCTCTGGTTGCAATGGAGGGCTGCCTACTGCAGGGAACTCCCATAATTCAGTGAGTCCATGTTCCCACTACAGTCAGCTAGCCCACATACACGGCAAGGTGCAATCAGCTGATGGCTGAGATTCCTGCCTCTTCTGTTCTAACCAAAGGACAACAAAAAGGGGAAATAGTGAACCAAAAGTAAGATCTAGGGAGACACCTACAAAAATTAAATAAAACAATGAGCTAGCAATTGCAGTCTTAGAGATATACCCAAGAAAATTGAAAACATGTCCACCCAAAAACCTGTAGAGGGACGTTCATAGAAGCATTATACATAATAGCCTAAGAGGGGAAGCTACCCAAATGTCCATCCACTGTTGAATGGATAAACAAAATGTGGTATATCCATAAAATGGAACATATCTGGCCGTAAAAGGGAATGAAGTACTGATACTTGCTACAACATGGATAAACTTTGAAAACATTATGCTATGTAAAAGATCCAGGCACAAAATACCACAAATTGAATGATTCAATTTGTTTGAAATACCCAAAATAGGAAAATCCATAGAGACAGAAAGTAGATTGCTGACTGTGATGGGCAGGGGGAAGGGAAAATGGTGAATGACTGCTAATGGGTATGAGGTTTCTTCTGGGGAGACGGTAATGTTCTGGAAACAGGTAGTGGTGATGGTTGTACCACTGGGTGCATATACTAAAAGCCACGGAATTGTGCACTTTAAATGAGTGGATTTTATGGCATGTGAATCATATCTCAATTAAAAAATCAAAAATTAAAAAGCCATTGCAGTACAAGAAAGAGTAAGCAAGGAATGAAGGAATGAAGAATGACTGGGACTGGGTAAGAGGGTTACATGGATCACTCATTCATTCAGCACAGTGTTATGAGCACCTACTACACCTGGCCTTGTTGCAAACAGAGCTGACTTAGAGTGAATGAGACAGATGTGGCTCCTGTAGTCTTGAAGTATCCCATCTGGTAAGTGAAATAGACATTAATTCAACAACGTACAAATAAGTATGAGATTACAATAGATTACAAGAGATGGATGAATAGATTGATGACAGTTGAATAGATAGATAGAAATATATATATATATATATATATATACACACAGAGTGAGAGCACATACTTATTAAATGTAGAATCCTACTATATTATGCAACATAGCTTAATAAATCCTTTTCAATCAGACTCCAGAGATATTACAAATGAGTCATCAATAACATCCTAATAGCTAAAGACATTTCGGGTTTTCTCAATCCTTAAGTCAAAAGCGTTTCTCCTTGAGGTTTCAACATGGTAAATGAGACAGCATTGAAGCCGTCATTCTTACCATTGATGGGGAAGCCAGAATGGATGGTCATCTCCTGCCCTGTGAGCACTGGCAGAATGAGGCAGGCAACTATGAAAATGAAACCAGAGAGGGCCGGGCAGGGTGGCTCATGCCTGTAATCCCAGCACTTTGGGAAGCCGAGGGGTGTGGATCACTTGAGGACAGGAGTTCAAGACCAGCCTGGCCAACATGGTGAAACCCTGTCTCTACTGAAAATACAAAAATTAGCTGGGCATGGTCGTATGCCTCTGTAATCCCAGCTACTCAGGAGGCTGAGGCAGAAGAATCGCTTGAATCCCAGAGGCAGAGTTTGCCGTGAGTCGAGCTCATACCACTGCATTCCAGCCTGGGAGACAGAGTGAGACTCTGTCTCAAAAAAAAAAAAAAAAAAAAAAAGAGGCTGGGTGTGGTGGCTCACGCCTGTAATCTCAGCACTTTGGGAGGCCGAAGCGGGCAGATCACAAGGTCAGGAGTTCGAGACCAGCCTGGGCAATATGGTGAAATCCCATCTCTACTAAAAAAAATACAAAAATTAGCCAGGCATGGTGGCACGTGCCTGTAGTCCCAGCTGGGAGGCTGAGGCAGGATAATCACTTGAACCTGGGAGGCGGAGGTTGTAGTGAGCCAAGATTGTGCCACTGCACTCCAGCCTGGGTGACAGAGTGAGACTTTGTCTCAAAAAAAAAAAAAAAAAAAAAGTGAAGTCAGAGAGGCATAAACTTGAGACTTTACATATGGAGGAAATGAGACCCTGAGAAGTGGAGTGAACCACCCAAGTCTGGCAACTTGTGATGATGGATCCTGGCCTTGAACTCACAGGAAGTCTACACTCCAGGGTCTGAGCTCCTAAACACCAGCTGTGTTGCTCCCCTGTTTGAAAGGGAGCTATCCTAAAACAACAGTAATAAGTAATCATGGATGATGTGGTTTGGATCTGTGTCCCCACCAAACCTCATGTCTAACTATAATCCCCACTGTTGGAGGTGGGGCCTGATGGGAAGTGATTGGATCATGGGGGTGGTTCTTCATGGTTTAACACCATCCCTCTTGGTGCTGTTGTGATAGTGAGTTCTTGTGAGATCTGGTTGTTTAAAAGTGTGTGGCGGCACCTTCCCTGCTTTCTCCTGCTCCAACCACGTAAAACGTGCCTGCTTCTGCTTGGCCTTTCGCCATGGTTGTAAGTTTCCTGAGGCCTCCCCAGCAGCAGAAGCCACTATGCCTCCTGTACAATCTGCAGAACTGTGAGCCAATTAAACCTCTGTTCTTTATAAATTACCCAATCTTGGTTATTTCTTTATAGCAGTGCAAGAACTGAACTAGTGTGCTTTCCCCTCAAGGCAATCTACTTTCACTTCAACTAGGGCCTTGTTGGGGAAAAATATGTATGCTACATCTCAAGAGGAGACTCCTTAATGACAGAAACTAAAGGAACCTCAAAGGCCAGAAAGACAGACTTTGAAAGCTTCACTTTCTAAATATCCAATCTGTTTCATAAAAGGCCACATGCCATGTCCAACACATATTCAGTCAGCTTCTTACCAGCTCCAGGATCTTCTCTCTCAGTAGCTGGCTGACAATCCTGCCACTGCTGCTCCCCGAGCCCGGGGCTCTCCCTCCCATCTCTTTTCTCTCTCCCTTTCCCTCTTGTGCTTGGGCACCAACCATCCATGACCCTCTTTCATTTCTCCTGACTCACTTTCTTTCTCTCTTTTCCCTCCCTTTCTCATATCTCTTCCTCATCTCACAAGATTATTAAATATTCTCATATTAAATAGTTTAATATGTGAGTCAAGTTCATAATACATATACATTTATACTCGGAAGCTCATAAATGTATAAAGAAATGCTGCATAAATAGATGTGCATCGCTTCATCCAGTTTCTGAAGGAGCCTCACTCAGGCTCAGCCCTCCAATGAGCTGAGTTTGTCTCTAAGAATCTAAGCATTTCCCCTGGTGAACATTCTAATTTCTGTCCTGTCCTTTCTTTGTATATCGTTCCAGTATCCTTAAGAATGATCTTTGAGAAAACAACACGGAAGAAAAAATAAAGATAGAAAGTCATAATAATGCCTAATGTGTACTTTGAGCTTTGTATCTGCAAGGCTTCACAAACACTGTCCTATTTAATCTCCCAACAACTCCATAGCTAATGAAAGTATCATTGAATACCTACATGGATCATCTCATTTAGTGGGAGAAGAAAACAAGGCTTCAAGAAGCTGAACAACTTCCTGGCGCAGGCACAAGAAAGAGGCAGAGCAAAGCCGAAGCCTCCTGACCCCGAGTAGAGCACTCATGTCACTTTACTACAACTGCCTCAGGGAAATGAGGAAGAAGGCCAGAGATAGATGCATTAAAGGAATATAAGGTGAGCGAGGAGAAGATCAAAGTCAAGAAAGAAGGTGGGGGTGTGAGAGAGACGAAAGAATAAAGAACCACTGCTCTGGAGGGCGGTTACGAAATCTTCAGCTAAAGCTTCGGAAGGAATGTCTCAAGATGGGATATGCAGGAAGTGGAAAGTTATTCTGCAGGTCAGTGTTTTACTACGGATTGTGCTGGGCAGTGTAGGAGTTCTCAGACAGGGCCATGCCTCATGTCTCTGAAATGCTGTGGTTCTTACCCAGGCCCATGCACAGGGAGAAGGGGAGCGAAGAGATGGGGTGCTCAGCCACAGGGCTTCCACAGATATGGATTCTGCACAGCTGGCTTCAGGGACTAATTCAGGTTAATGAAATGTGTGTTTTCCTGAGCACCTATAGAACACCAGGAATTATTCTGGTGTGGAGGGAGAACGAAGAGCAATAAAACCCATCCCTGCCCTCAGCAAGCTTGGCAGGGTGGAGTGAAGCCTGCTGATGCTAAGTGTAGATACAAAGCTATCTGCCTGTGAAGGGAGAGGGTATCCTTGCTACACACCTCTCCATTCACTGGGTGTATTTTACCATTTGGAACACTGGTCCTATGAGGTAGGTACTCCCTGTAAAAAGCAATCTGTTGTCAAGTCTGACTGGGTAACGGAATGTCTGCTTGAGTAAATAAGAAGAAAGCTATCTCCTCCCTGGCTGGGGGTCTTTGGATGCATATTTAATCCTGGCTCTTCCATTGATTACCTGTGTGAGCTTAGACCGCACATAACCAACTTTATATTTTTGTTTACAGAGTGCTCTGTTAGGAAGCTTGTTGCCTGGTGCTCTGTTAACCTAACAATCAATGCAATGCCTCTGTCCACTGCTTTCCCTTCACCTCCCCCCACCTCATCCCAAACACACACACACACAGCCACAAACACACACAGACACACACACACACGCGTATGCACATATACACACACACATACACACATATACAAACACACATATACACATAGACATACACAGACACATATACACATACAGACATGCATACACACATACACACACGTACATGCATACACACACAAATACAGACACACACAGATATACACATACACACATACACCTACATACATACACACATAGGCACACACACACACACACACATACACATGGCTTCCTCTTCTAAGGGTTAACCAGCAGAATTATGAATAAACTCCTGTCTCACAACTGCGAATTGACAGAGATGTCGATGTCTGGAGGGCTTTCAAATGCGAGGCGATCTTTTTGTCTCTCTCAGGCCACCCTCTTCTTGTACTCTTTGTACCAGCCATTCTGAAACTTTACCACAGATTTTCCAGCCTTCTACTCCCCCTTGAAGCTCACCAACATGTGGAGTGGTCTAGTGAGTGGCTCAGAGCAGCAGACGCTGAGTCAGGCTGCTTAGGGTCAAGTCACCTAAGTTCTATAACATTAGGGTCTTCATCTATAAGAAAAAGGTGATCATTTATCCAGTTAGCAAATACCATTTGGGTATTGTCATAGTCTATTTGGGTTGCTATAACAAAATACCATAGACTGAGTGGCTTGCAAACAACTGAAATGTATTTCCCACAGCTCTAGAGGTTAGGAAATCCAAGATCAAGATGCTAGCAAAGTTGGCGTCTGGTGAGGGCTTGCTTTCTGGTTCACAGATGGCACCTACTTGCTGTGTCCTCACACGGTAGGAGGAGCAAATGAGCTCCCTTGGACCTATTTTATAAGTACATTAATTTCATTAATGAGGGCTCCACCTTCCTGACCTAATCACTACTCAAGGCCCCACCTCCTAATACTACCACCTTGGAGGTTAGGATTTCTTTCTTTTTTTTAATTTTTCATTTTTGTAGGTACATAGTAGGTATATATATTTATGGGGTAAATGAGATTTTTACCACATCAAAATAAATGGTGTATCCATCACCTCACTCATTTATCATTTCTTTGTGTTATGAACATTCCAATTATATTCATTTAGTTATTTGTAAATGTACAATAAATTATTGTTGACTGTAGTCATCCTGTTGTGCTACCAAATACTAGATCTTATTCATTCTAACCATATTTTTGTACTCATAGAAGTTCACCATGTGAATTTGGGGAGACACAGACATTTAGACCATAGTAGGTATTTATGTGCCAAGTACTCATCTTAGTCCTAGGAATATAACGGGAGACAAGCTAAACAAGGTCCCTGCATTCATGGAATTTACATTTCATTAGGGGAAATTAATAGGATAATACATATCTCTTTTTTTTTTTTTTTTTTTTTGAAATGGAGTCTCTCTCTGTCCCCCAGGCTGGAGTGCAGTGGCGCGATCTTGGCTCACTGCAAGCTCTGCCTCCTGGGTTCACACCATTCTCCCGCCTCAGCCTCCCGAGTAGCTGGGACTACAGGCGCCCACCACTGCACCCCGCTAATTTTTTGTATTTTTAGTAGAGACGAGGTTTCACCGTGTTAACCAGGATGGTCTCCAACTCCTGACCTCGTGATCCGCCCGCCTTGGCCTCCCAACGTGCTGGGATTACAGGTGTGAGCCACCGCGCCTGGCCGATAATACCGATCTCTTAACATTGATGTAGGGTTAGTAAGGTAATCCATTATTTCATTTAACCCACACTTAATACTATACCTTTCTCATAATAAGTACTCGGTAAATATTAGCTTTTATGATGATTATATTATAGGGAAGGGGTATAAATTTCCCTATAACCTTACAAACTTTTCTTCATCTGCCCCTACTCTTACTTCTGTAACAAATTAAAAGGTTGTAATCCTCAAAGCTACCCATGGTGGGTGAGACTACACCTTCTCCTATGGCCATGATCTTGGCACTTCACTCCAACTTGCTAGACCATAAGGAGTTTCTCCCTTGACAGCTAAAGGGAGGGGAAGGACAGGAACCTTGAGATCAAAATTGGCCCTAGAATACTATAAATAACCAGAGCATTTTTTAAAGTTTGAGTAGCTTTCTGGTTCACTGGAGGGGGGTGCCATGGACTCCAACTGGAAAGAGATGACCATGAAACTGGCCCAAGCTCATGTGGCTGAAAAAAGAGGCAGCACAGGATTTGAACTCAGGGCTCTCAGACTCCAGAGCCTATCCTGAGCTGCCTCTCCACCTCCTCACTGCCTGGCCTGCTATTCCCAGATCGAGGGCACTGCCTCCCTGAAGCCTCCTTGATTGCCCCAAGTTGGAATCAGTGGCCCCTGATTCTGTCATTCTGCAGACCATCCATATGGTTTATGGACAAGTGCTTTGATGGACATTTTAGCAGTGAAAAAGTAAGGCAAAGAGATTCTGCTAAAAGAACGAGATGTCCCAAGACACTGTTGCTGCAAGAAGCAGGGGAACCAGGAAAATTGTGATATCAAGGTGGACTGTTGCTTCTGGAAATGCATTTCAGCTGAGGGGAGGAGAGGACAATGAGGAATTATCCAGTCTCTATTCCCTTCCTGACTTTTGGACTGAGTTTATGCCCCCATGCTTTAGATATATGAGAGCTGGAAATTGACAGATTTTTATGATCTTGAGAGTCTTTCGGATTTGAGGCATAACTAAATACCAGAAACTGTCCACAGGAGACTCTAAGACTCTGGACATGATAATTGACTTGGGCCCATGGGACAGAGTGTGACCTAAGAACAGGAGCTGGCCACCTTCTCTCTTCCTCTCCATGGACCTGCCTGGCTTCTCTCTGGCAAGCTGAGGTCCGCAGCTCTAGAAGCACCAGGGATGACCACAGTGGTAGTGGTGAGCCTTCCTTGAGTGGTCTCACAAGCCCTGGACCTCCTCAAGGGGAACAGAACAGGAAGAACATGATGAGCACCACGTAGACTGTCGGTACTACAGAATAACTGGAAGAATAATTGGGGGCTAAATGCCTTCTTGGATAAAAGGAAGGGGCTCTTGGGAATGCAATTTAATCTTAAAAAGTTTGCATGTCTTGGCCGGGTGTGGTGGCTCACGCCTGTAATCCCAGCACTTTGGGAGGCGGAGGCGGGTGGATCACGAGGTCAGGAGTTCGAGACCAGTCCAGCCAACATGGTGAAACCCCGTCTCTACTAAAAACACAAAAAAATTAGCCGGGTGCAGTGGCAGGCGCCTGTAATCCCAGCTACTTGGGAGGCTGAGGCAGGAGAATAGCTTGAACCTGGGAGGCGGAGGTTGCAGTGAGCCAAGATTGTGCCACTGCACTCTAGCCTGGGCGACACAGCAAGACTCCATCTCAAAACAAACAAACAAACAAAAAAACCAAGTTTGCATGTCTTTATGTTTTAGTACTTAAAGATGAGGCTAAGAGGATTTAGAAATATTTCTTTCACTCCATCCAAGAGGAATTGGAGTTTCTTCTATTATCCAAAGTTAATCCCCCACTTTTGTTCTGGATTTTATCCAAACCACAGAGCTAGGAAACTCGTGAATTACTACTCAGATCTACATAGCTCCAAAGTCATCCTCCCACAGAATAATACTTGCCCATCTTTATCCCATATGATTTGTTTACATTCCTGCCTTCTCATTAGATCGTGAGCCCCTGATGACAGAGAATCTGGTATTTCGCTATGGCTGAGTACAGCAGCTTGACTGTCACAAGTGCTCAACAAGTTAATGAGACAGCACTTGGCCTGAGTTCTAAAGAATGAGTAAGACTAAGATGAGTTAAAGCTGCTAATCAGGGTTTCCAAACTTTCAGCATGCATCAGAATTGACCAGGTGGGTTATAAAATGCATATTCCCAATTCAGACACAGTAGGTCCCAGTGGATCCCAAGACCTTAGTTGTTAATAAGCACAGGGAAGGATACTGATGAGTCAACACAGAGACACTCCACCACAAAACTTTCCCCAACTTCTCCAGCTCTTCCTAGTCTCCCTTTCCACTGACATTGCTCAGCACTCTTGTCTATGTCCCACACAATGAATGCTTTCTTTTTATTATTATTATTATTATTATTATTATTATACTTTAAGTTTTAGGGTACATGTGCACAATGTGCAGGTTAGTTACATATGCATACATGTGACATTCAGCTGCGCTGCACCCACTAACTCATCATCTAGCATTAGGTATATCTCCCAATGCTATCCCTCCCCCCCTCCCCCCACCCCACAACAGTCCCCGGAGTGTGATGTTCCCCTTCCTGTGTCCATGTGTTCTCATTGTTCAATTCCCACCTATGAGTGAGAATATGTGGTGTTTGGTTTTTTGTTCTTGCGATAGTTTACTAAGAATGATGATTTCCATGCACACGTATGTTTACTGCGGCACTATTCACAATGGCAAAGACTTGGAACCAACCCAAATGTCCAACAATGATAGACTGGATTAAGAAAATGTGGCACATATACACCATGGAATACTATGCAGCCATAAAAAATGATGAGTTCATGTCCTTTGTAGGGACATGGATGAAATTGGAAATCATCATTCTCAGTAAACTATCACAAGAACGAAATACTTTTCTTACACTGTTTTTCTTACACTGATTCAAATGCGTATCTCTCAAGCCTTCTCTGAGTGACCCCAGCTAAAAGCCCTCTCTGAATTTCGTAACATTGTGCCTGTGCTTCCTCTAAGACACACACACTTGATATTCAGCAGTGTTCCTGCTCATGCCTCATCTGCTCCACTGAGCTCTAGCCATCTAGAATTTTGCAGAAGACAGCTCATGGTCATTGAGTACTTTGAGTACGGTGGTGCTCTGCCAGGATCTGTGGTGCTCTGCCTTTGGGCAGACAGGGGATATTGTCTGCCTACACCAGGGATTGCCTCCCATTGACAGAAGCTGCCTCACGCAAGGTTATGCTTCCTCCCTGAAGGCAGGAAGCCAGTGCAAGGGGACAAAGGACAAAGGTCCCCTTGCCTCAGGATATCTCTAATGGGCCAGTTGCTGAGCTCTGCAGCTCCCAAGGAAAAGGCTCAGCTCTCTGTTCCTAGTCAGCTTCTCCTTCAGCCCAGTCCTGCCTCCCTCCAAGGACTCCTTCTGAAAGCACTCCCCAGCACTCATCTGCATACCAGTCTCAGAATCTGAGAGTCTGTTTCCTGGGGAATAGGACCTACAACACACCTACTATGTGCCAGGCACCAAGCTAGGTATTTCATAGGCAGGGGCTCATCTAACCCTCACCAAATTCAAAAGGTGGACCTCAACTCTTTAATATAGCTGAGGCTGCTGACACTCGGAGAGGGTGACTAACTTACCAAAGACCACAAAGATGGTGAGTGCAGCATCACAATTAAAATGCATGGCTGACTGACTCCAAAGCTCTTTCCATCACACTATGAAAACAACATTAGTCAATTAATCTTTCTTCGTCTCTTCAGCACCTAGTTTGATAGTAAACAAATATTTGCCAAGGAAATAGCAAAAGAATGGACACATTTTGAGGTTCTAGGGAATAGGAACTATAACTTGCATCTGTGTGAAATTTCCGCTGTAGCTTTGTGTTGGGCTGGGTATCTAGCCCCATCGATGCTGCCAAATACCCTGATGATATCTATGGCTCAAGGAAGCATAGTCTTAGAGTCCTGGAATGGTATGTTAGTCTTCATTGAGATATAAACTGGCTAGCAACCTAATTTCCTTTTATATTTGCCTAGTTTTATTTGAAGGTGAGGGGCTGTGCAAATACATATAAAGGCTATTACTTAGACTTTAAGGTGCTACTTATCCCTCAGCCTTCTCCACACTTCACGGTCAGGGAGGACCTGTTGTTCGGATGTGTAAAACTTGCCAAGATGCTCCATCATCTCCATCCAAAGCCTGCCACACAACCACATAAACTAGTAACAAGACTGATCTTGTTACTAGGTGCAGGTGTGCCGAGAATGCACACAGAGGTCAAGCAGTCTGTGAGGGGGTCCTCGGAGACACCTATCTATGGCTGTATCTAAAAAGTTAGCTCACCCTGCTCATCCTTGGAGGGGAAGAATCCATACCAAACCTTGACTCTGGATTCTACATCAGGCTCTATGAGATCACGGGGGATCTGTTATTAACTGTGATTTGCTCAGTGTGCATGTGTGGAGTTTCTTAAATTATTCAGTGTGGCTGGGGGAACATCTTCAGTGAAGCCCTGTCTGTGTCTACTTCTGCTCTAGGATACTGTCAGATCTGGGGCAGTTCTATGTACTCAAGGGATGCTAAGTGGGTCTCTAAAATACATATGTGCAGCTACTTTGCCAGCTAATGAGGCAGCCCAGAAACTGAAGAACACCTGATAACCCCCCAAGACAGGGATTCATACAGTGCTGACCCCAGAGGGGGCAATGGCAGATGACTTTCTGGTATGTTTGTTCAGAACAATTTCCCATTAATATGGGTTCTGTGCAATCTGAATGAAGCAGCAGTTTCGATGGAATCTCCAGGTTGTTTTTTTATCTATCTTCAAAATGAACCACACTCCTGTCTTAATGAAAATGCTACTCAATTACTATGATTTTATTAACAAGACAAGTGTAGCTATTTAGCGCGTAACAATGCAAGAGTTATAATTCCAAGGGGATTGTCAGATGCTAATTCTATATTCAGAATGCAAAGCAAAAGTTTTATTAGCCTCTTCCCTGCAAAGGATACTTCTATTCCGTGCTGCAATAATATTTGGATTTGGTGCCTGGGTGGTTAAAGTTGTAAAAGTTGCTGTAGTCATCAGCACATTATAAACCCATGAAAAATTCAACAGTTAAAGGTAGTTTAAACTAGACCTTAATCTTGGTTTTTGTTCACATAAAGCAAGTAGACCCAAGCACATTACCTTATGTGCCCAAGGTATCTCTTTTCTCTCCATTTGGATTATGGATTTTCACAGAACTTAGGCTGAAATCCCAAAGACCCATTGCAGGTCCCCCAACCATGCATTAGGCTTGAGCAAAGGAGAAGGGAGAAATTTTTAATTGGATGTGAGATGGAAATTTTAAATATGACTATACTGGACTTTTTAATAACTGAATGTGAATCTTAACTATCAAAATGGGAGTTTTTGTATAAGTGAAAGTGACTTTGAAGACATTACACAGGTGCAGAGAAAGGATATTTGCCCAAAGATGGAAGTGATAGTTGAGGAAAAATAAAGCCATTTCCTGTTTGTATCCTATTGAATCTCATGCATTTAATATACAAGTTATAGAAAGCAGATTCAATTCAATATTACAGAACCTTTCTTAATAACTGGTATGTGTGAAGCACAGTGCTAGGCATACTTTCAGATAATAAAAGATGAGAAATACCTATCATGGCCCATATGAAAGTTATTATTAAAAGTGGAAACATATTTGTAAATAACTATAATCATAGATCACAGACTCTAAATAAAAAATCAAGACATATTTTGATAAAGTTTTGTTATATTTCTGGCTGAAAGAGGCAGTCTGGAAATGTGGATGCTTGAAAATGTTGGAATTTTTGGATAAAACAGTAAGAAACATTTTAATCTGTTTGGTTTCCACCAGTCAAAAAGAAATCACTGCCATATGGGTGGATCACCTGAGATCAGGAGTTTGAGACCAGCCTGGCCAATATGGTGAAACCCCATCTCTACTAAATATACAAAAAATTAGCCATGCATGCTGGTAGGCACCTGTAATCCCAGCTACTCCAGAGGCTGAGGCAGGAGAATTGCTTGAACACAGGAGGTGGAGGTTGCAGTGAGCCGAGATCACTCCATTGCACTCCAGCCTGGACAACAAGAGCAAAACTCCATCTCAAAAAACAAAAATGAAAAAAAATCTCTGCCATAATAAAATTACAAAGTAATGTGGGTTCCTAGAAGAAGATTTAAGAAACTTTCAAGGAGGGGACAGCATTTGATCTTGACCTTGAAGGATTTTAGCAAATAGAAAAGAGTAGGTAGGAAGGACATTGAGAAAACAAAGTTTTCATGGCCTCATTTGTCTTCATAATGAACTGGTTGAACAAAATCCTTATTGTTTATGAGCAAATAGTCCGAAGGATTTATCTACATGTGAACACTTAGTAAGCCTCTCTCTAATAGATAGAAAACATCAGTTAAAACCAAACTTATTGCTGGTATTTTTCAGTTTCCCCATTGAAAGTTCTCTGTGTCTGGGAATTCAGCTTGCCTCCTCCCTGCCACGAAACACCCTGGAGTAGCTGCAGCTGCGGATCAGACTCCAGGATCTGGGTGTTCAATAGATCCTGAAAAAATTCAATTTGCTTTAGATCATATTTCAAGCCATCACAGAATTGTTTTGTAGTCCTTCTCTATTTTAATCCCCTGATTTAAATTATTGTCATTCTTTCCCCGAATTCTGATGTCTTTTTTTGGCCACCTTTCTTCTGAAATCTGTGGAATTTATCTGTACTTATGACTAGTGCCACAAAGGATTTGATAGAGAAATCTAATAAGATTGTAAACTCCTGGAGGCAGAGGCCTTTCCTATTTAACTCCACTGCAGAGTTCCTAGTGCGTTGCCTGAACATGTGTTTAACAAAGGTTTTTAAATGAATGGATTAAACTCCACTGCTGAATGGGAATGATTAATCACAGTAACTAATAAGAGACAATACAGGACGAATTTCAGCAAAAGAGCTTCGTACGGACTGAATAATTATTAGAATAATCGTAAGTAACTTAAGAATGTTTTAGGGTCTGCGAAGTTGTTTTGGCTATCCTGCAAGGTCAAAGCACCTCATAAAAATGATTGATGCTTTCTGCCTTCCGCTAAGCTGACAGCCCTCATCTCACACTGCAGTTTATGGTTCCTGACCCCACATTCCGCAGCCGACCTGGAAGGGCCGTGTTTCTGCGAGCCAGCTCTGATAAGCCACCTGAAAATCTCCCTCAGAGGCAGGCAGGCAGACAGGCAGAAGGGGTCCACTTGAGCCAGCTGGCCTTCCCCTGCGCCTTCCTCAAACTTCCCCAGATTCAATCATGATGTGTGTGACAGACAACAACACTAATCTCTTCAGGAACACCCTGGAACACAGAGCTCATCTGTGCTTCTAGGCTGGATTTTGCAGAAAATGGGAGATGGCACCCAACCCCCTCCTGCGTGCCAAGAGTGTGGCTGGTCTATGTGATACCCAGGCAGCTGGCACACACTGGCACTCTCTGGGGTCACTGCAGAAGCTGGTGAATGGTGCTCCGACTCTCGAGGGGGCGTACAATCTGCATTACAATATGTGCTCCGATGCTGTGGGGAAGGAACTCACGGTGGCCCAACACTTTGTACAGGATGCCACTGGGCACAGAAGCCAGCCTCCAAGATTTGTGGTTTAACATCCACCCATAGGTCTGAGGTCCAGAAAGGTCTTGCCTGTCTGAAGGCAAGAGGACCAACCACAAGGACAGTATGTGAGAGCTGTTCAGTGGTCGGGTTTTTCCCTGACCCTGAGAAAGCCCCCGGATGTGCCCAAGGAGCCGTAAGCTCCATTTGTAAAATGGAAGACTCCTTGCTAATTCACAGGACTGTGAATGGTGTGGCACTTTAAATTACCTTGGCATTAATTGCCTGGACAGGTTGTTCACTCAAATTGCCCTGGCTCGCTAATAACCTGAACGGGTTGGTGTTTTAAATGACCATAGCACTAATGGCCCAGGCTGGCTTCTATTTCACATCGTCCTGGCACTAATGGCCTGGAAAGGGGGCTTGCTTTGCAGATTAACGAGTGTCCTCCAAATGGTAAAGGATTATGGAAAAAGAAAGAAAAACAAGCATTTGCAAGGGAAATAAGAAAGAAGTTTTGCCTCTGTGTTCTTTCCCAGCATTAGGTGCTCTGTGAGCAGGTCTGGAGCGTATGCCTTCTCCAAAAAATATTGCACTTCTAACTCCCTTTTCATTTTCTAAGCTAATCCTAGGCAAACATTACCTTTTTTTTCTTACTTTAAAAAATTATATACAGTTTGTTGAAGAGGAAACAACACCTTCTGTGCTCTAGCCGTAGTTTCTCTACTTTAATTTCTGTTCATTCCTATCCCCCACTCTCACCTATCCCCAAATCATTTACTTACCAAGCATTGATTGATTTATTGATTATCTTCTATGTACCAGACCCCTGTTGAGTCCTTGAGGATAGAGATGTGGAGCCATAGACTCTGTATCTAGGAGCTTCCATTGATGTAGGAAACAGAGAGCCATTCACAAAGAATTGTATTGTAACGTGATGAGCACTGTGACAGAATGATGATGCATTGGGGGTGTGAAGGGGGCTTGGAGGCTGTGAGAGGCTGAAGGATGAGATAGGCTGGAAAAACTTCACACTAGAAGTGAGTCTTGAGAAAACAATAGGATGAGCTCTTCAAGGCAAGAACGCCTTGCAGAAAGAGAATGTGCACAAAGGCAAAAGTCATGAAAAGGCATGGCTGCAAACCCACAGCTCAAGAACCAGGCGTTCGGAAGGAAGGCTACTTTTCCCAAGGGAAAAGGTAGGCTGGAGCTAGATTGCAAAAGCCTTGGGAAAGCAGGAAGAGTTTTGCGCAGTATTTCTGAGATGGAGTCTCCTGTAGTCAACAACTGATTGCATATGGGGTTTGACAGCGAGGAGTGGGGGGTAACTTCTAGCCTTCTGGCATTGACGACGTGGCAAATGGTGTGGCACTTCACCAATATGAGGTTTACAGGAAGGAACCAGGTTGGGGTGGAGGAGGAGGGACATTAGTATGTGATTTTTTGAGGGGAAAGATATTGAATTTTTGTTCATCTCTGTCAATTGCCTTCTATCCATCTTTGGCATGCCACTGTGTTTTGAAGCAAACACTCAAAACACAGTCTTTAAGGCACTGTGAGAATTGCATATTTCATGGGAGGCCTCTTTGGATTTCATCAAGAGGACCACCCTCATCAGGCAGTGTGGGGACTTAGATCCTAAAACTAATCAGTGTAGATGGTTTGGTCCCTACAGTTACAACAGGAATAAGAGAACAAATGGAATAGAAATCCCCTCCCTCCTCTGTGTTCCATTCTCGCTCATTTTCATGACAATCTGAACTTGCAGTGGCTCTCAGGGGATGGTTTAGAAGGAGGATTTTCTTTGCCCCTCTTTTCCCCTGTGATCAGGGGAGTATAGAAAGAGAAATGGTTTTAAAAAGGACAGAGTGTCTGTACAAGATTAACTATTATTGGAAACCTAAATGCTACCAATGTACTTTGACAAGGGAAACAGAAATGGAGAACTTTTTTTGTTTTTTCCACATTTTCAAGACTGACTGAATAAATGGAGAGAGTGATTGGATGAAAACAAATGGCTTTTATAGAGTCGACTGAAGTCAATTGAATAGAGATTAATTGAGAACCTACCATTTACAAAGCCCCATGCTAGGCACTGTGGGGTATGTCAAAATGAATAAAGTGTGGTCCCTGCTGTCAAGGAATTTAATGTCCCAGGCTGGGTTACAGTCACTACACATTGTATTTAAAGCTGCTGTCTAATATAAGAGCTGGCCACAATGACCAGCCTCTCCAAAGTGAGATATAAACGTTTCTCTTTGTAGAAAAGCTACCTCCTTTTGGAGGGAAAGTTGTTCTTTCATCCAGCCATCAATAGACATAATGTTTGCTAAGTGCAGGGCACCTTGCTGGGCACGATAGGAGGTTTAAGATAGTAAGACACAGATCCTGACCTCTAAGGTTTTACCTGTGAACATCCAAAGCCCCTTAATGTCTGAGGAAAGGTATAGCAACCTCAATATTTTTGTTAAAATAAACTCTCCTAGGATGTCTTTTAACCCAAATAATGATTCTTAACAAAAACTCATAGAGTTTGGACCTAGAAGGGAGCTTAGAAATTTGATAATCTCACGCCCATTTATTAAGAGCAGACTCAGAGAGTTCAGATGATCTGCCCAAGAACACACAGGTGGTTAGTGGCTGATCCAGAACCAGGACCTAGGTTCATCCTCCTTTCTTATCTAGTGCTTGTTCTATGTAGCCCCTCTCTGGTATCAGCAGATGCAGCAAAACAAAAGCAAAGTTGAAAGACAGACAGAGACCCAGGAGCATCATAAGGGATTATATAAGAAAAATCTAGGCATGCCCAGCTGGGCCTTTCTTTAGGAAAGTAGATTTGCAGCAGTCTCACCAAGGACCTCTCTTTGCCAATTTCATCAATTGCACTCACAGATATGTAAAAAGGAAATCTTCCTGCAAAGATAGGAAGTATGAGATCCTGTAAAGTTGAATTATTGCCAAAACCAATGACAAGGTGAATAATTACAACTAGTAGCCACAGATTTTTCTTCCAGAAAAACATGAAATGCTATAATGCACTTTTTCCTGATAACATCTGTAAGGTCCTAACGCTGTATGGCCTTTAGTTTGCCACCTTTCACTCAATCACTTTCATCTCCTTCAAGAAGCCTTCCCTGACTTCTTCTAGATCAAACCAGTGAGTTTAAGAGGTGATAAGAAGATGAGGAGAAGATTATGATAATGAAGCAAGTTTTCTGCTTCATAAATTTCTCTCAGATCCCTTAGAATCCTCACAGCCTGAGAATTCATGAGAGTGAATAGCCTGAGATCATTAGAGTAGATTTTATTATCCCATTTTACAGATGAAGACATTGAGGTTCAGGGTAAAGGTGGAGTCAAACCTCAAACCCAGGCTTTCTGCCTTCAAATCCCATGCTTTTTTCCTTATACAACACTGATCTCTCCCTCTCTGAACTTATATGCTAGTCCCGTGATATCTTCTGCATTTTAATTTATCATTTTTCTCATGCCTCATATCTCCAAAACTAAAGTATAAACCATGAAATACATTCCTTTGTCTCCCCAGCATCTATTCGTTGAATGAACAAGTGAATGAAATACAAATCCAAATAGCTTCACATTCAGAAGGCAACAATATATGCAAAGAAGGCAAAAGCAATAGCAGGAAAACATAGAGATCAGCAAATAGTTCGGAGAGCTGGAAATTTAGGACTCAGGATCCTCTTTCAATGTATCTTTATGTCTTTTATGTAAGCTATTTAACTGCATTTAAAAATAATCAATTCTTCAGGATACACAAAAAGGCATACTCAATTGAATTTTCCATATATGAATCTTTGAAACATCTTCCTCTAAGTGGAGAGGAATGCTTTTTAAACAAACTATTTTAGAAATTACTTGGGCCAGTTGGAAACCATTGAGATGTCAGGCCATGCCAGTCTGTTGTCTCCCCCACTTGGTTTGGGTTTGTTAGTGAAGTTGTTGTATAACTAAAAAAAAAAAAAAACTTTATAATACTTCTTAGTAATGGGCTCTGCTAGCCCCCAAAGTGGGTTCTGGAAGATCAAATTAGCTTTTGTGATAAATATTGCCATGAAAGCAGTAATTAGCTTCTAATGATCCTGCATTTTTCATCGGCTGTGAAGCCATAAACAGATGAAGATTTTGGCTCCTTGGCAAATTATTTTTGACATAGATACCTGGGAAAAGAAAAAAAGAAAAGGTCTTTTGTGGTGCCCCAGGCCATAGAAGCCTGGCAAGGAGTTCATATGCTTCCCCTCCCCTCCGGGAAGCACAGCAATTTATCCACCAATATTTTTTAACTCACTCCAAAATTGTGACTGTAGGCACTGCAGGTCAAGCAAATGAGTGAAGTTTTTCTGAGTTAATCCTAAAAAAAAAGAAAAAGGACTGTTGGATCTGTAAAATGCTACACTGACCTATAAAATGAAGAAAGCTCAAGCAATAAGAAGTAAGCTCTACAAAAGCAAGAGAAGCATACCAACTCCTGACTTAGATTTTGTCTGATACATTGAGATTTAAAAAAAACCCTATAAGGATTTATTCATTTATATTATTTGACAAATATTTGGTGGATATTCTATATGCTAAGCACTGGCCTAGTTGCTGGGAGGCAAACCTAAATTAGACATTGTTCTGGAAAAAGCTACCACCCCTGCTAGGAATGTTAGGAAGACTCTCAAGAGAAAGTGAATTTACCATTAAGAACATCTTCACGAATGAGTAGGGATTGTTAGGCAAAGGAAATGAAAGTGAGCAAAATCAAGAGTGAAAGGACACACCGTTGAAAGGAACAGCAAGTGTTTCCATTATCAACCAAACTCAGGTTGGCTGTCCTGGCAGAGTAAAGCCAAAACATCCACACCAAGGTTTGCAGTGGGAGAAAGAAAGACATTTATTTGCAGGCACCAAGCAAGAAGATTGGGCAGCTAATGCTTAAGTCCCGACCTCTCTGATCACTTGCAAGTAAGGGTTTTTAAAGGCAGGGGGAAATTTCAGGAAAGCAGACATTAGGGGCAAAATCATAAATCAATACACGGAGGTTACAAGGGTGGGCTATCTTGAAGTGGAGCTTACAAGTCATAGGTAGATTCAAAGACTTTCTGATTTGCCATTGGTTAAGGAAGAGAAGCTTTGTTTAAAATTTTGGGGCAGGGCACAGTGGCTCACACCTGTAATCCCAGCACTTTGGGAGGCCAAGGTGGGTGGATCACATGAGGTGAGGAGTTTGAGACTGGCCTGGCCAACATGGCAAAACCCCATCTCTACTAAAAATACAAAAATTAGCCAGGTTTGGTGGTGCGCGCCTATAATCCCAGCTACTCTGGAGGCTGAGGCAGGAGAATTGCTTGAATCCAGAAGGTGGAGGTTGCAGTGAGCCGAGATTGTGTCACTGCACTCCAGCCTGGGTGAAAGAGTGAGACTCTGTCTCAAAAATAAAAATAAAAAGATAAAAATTTGGGGT
The DNA here is from genome assembly GCF_028858775.2 of Pan troglodytes. Lineage (NCBI taxonomy): Eukaryota > Metazoa > Chordata > Mammalia > Primates > Hominidae > Pan > Pan troglodytes. The sequence goes on along the minus strand of NC_072415.2, from coordinate 34,667,409 downwards.
TGTTAGGAAAGAATGTTAGCTCTGGCTCGTGGCTGTGACTCCCTCCAGAATCTTCAGGAAGAAATTTAGAACAAAGAATGGCAGTCAGAGTTCAGGCCTCAGTTTCCCCTTATCTGAAGTCTACAGATCCATTTGGTGGGGGTGTGGGTTTCCGAGAAACAACTCAGGGACATATGTGAAGATGTTCTCTTCAGTTTCTGTAGGGGAGCCAAACATCTCCTGACTCTAACTTCCTTGGCTACTGTTGTAGGCTACTATTACCTTCTTGCTTACCAAGTTGCTTATTTACTTCTCAGGGCTAGCTAGGTGCCTGGAATTTCCCCTGAAGGAACTCAAGATTTTCCTTTCTTCCCATGCTTGGGGACCCACACCCTCTTAGAGGGGCTTCTTGTTTCTCTCATTTCTGGTGACTGGGGCAATAGATGTGAGATTGGGGCAGCAAGCAAGTTGGGACCTGAGTTTTTGAAGCATCCATTCAGCAAAACCTGCTAACCAGTAGGTATTGCATCATAAACGTTAATGAGAACTCCATAAGTGATCTGAGAAGTAGTCACTGAGAACAGAGTCAACTCATGCTTTGCTTTCAAAAAGAATATTTCAGATTCTTCATAACATCCCATGCAGAAAGCTCTTCTATAGCTTTAACTTCTCACTGACACTCCCACAATAGGAGGGAGACCAGGAAAAAGAAGCCCAAAATAGAAACCATGGGACCCTATGCCTATTTCTCCTTCTAATCCTTTCTTCTTTTGACATATCATTTAGCCTCTCTGAATCTCAATGTATTCATTTACATGACAAATTTGAGTAGTTATTAATCTGGGTCCCCTGAGTTTCAGAGCCTTTGTGGACACCCTGAAATGTATGAAACCTTAGTGTGGGTATGAGTGTGCATCTTCCTGCAAGAAGGTCCACAATTTCCATGAGCTTTTCAAAGACTCAGAGACCTCAGTAAAACACTGAATTAAGTTATGTTTCATGTCAGCTCAAAAATTCTCTAGTTCCGTAAGTCTGTGTTTAACATAAACCCTTAGTTACAGACTGCCATATTGTCAACTTTTATAAAACTCATGGACTAGTCATTTTTAAAATAGTGCCACAGCATATGTGTGTCTATTAATCATTTGTGTGATAACAGGATCCTAAACCAAGTAACTTGCTGAAGGCCATACAAAGGATAAGGTGACCTTTTCACTTGCAAAAGAGAGTGAAAGTGGGTCCCATCTGGACGGAACCCCAGGGGAGCATGCTTAAACCAGCACTATTCTAGGCAACCCCAATTGTATGGTCTTCCTATACAACAATCAGGTACTATTGTGAACCAACTGAACACTAATTCTACCCAAAATTTGAGTCAGTTCTGGAGCTTCAGGTAACTGCCTCCATATTGACGAGGTTTACATTGGCCACACTGCTCCCCAAGACTGATAGGTTTAAAAAATTCATTCTATTTTGCAACAATCAAAATTAAGGACCCTTAACAGAAGGATGTGATTGTTATTGAAGGTGGTAGACAGGAGATGGCGAGAATGTCTCTTAGAGAAGTCTAGTGAGTCACCAGGCAGGTCCCACACGGCGACAGTAATTTGATGTGATCACCTCAAGGGATTTGCTGGTGGAGACAGAAGTGATTAGCCTCGAAGGCAAAGAATATAAAGTCATGATTCACAGAAGGAACTCAAAGGGCCAATAAAGAATATAGGAAAAATTACTCTCACTAGTAATCTGGAAAATGCCAATTAAAGCAACAAGGTGATATCATGTTCTACTAATAAGATTGGCAAAATTTAAAAATATGAGCAATAGCTAATGCTGGAAAGAGTGGTATTTTATATCTACGTACCTCTGTATTTTTAAATGAGTTGTATTCATGCAGTGTGTCATTTGGAAAAGTTAATTTTAAAAAATAAATAGAACAAAACAAAAACGAAGCACAGAGGAGAGCAAAGATAAAATGGAGGAAGAGTTCAAGAAGAACAGGAAGTAGGGGCCAGTGAAGGATGGAGTCTTTGGAAGAACGTGAGTCGGGGAGGAATCGCCAGTCACAGAGTAGCTATGGTCTCTTTGAGAAAGTGAATATATAAAATCCAACTTTAAATGTTTCTAAGTCTATGATATAAAACTTTCTCCTTCACCTCAAAATGGGTAAAGTCTGCCACTCACAAAGGCCCTGTGTAGTTGTTCTTAGAATCCTGGGAAGCAGGGGGAAGAGAGAAGCCCCAGTCTGGAGACACAAGTAGAATCAAGAACTCCAGAAGGGCAGGAACTCGGAGGCAGAGTGACACGAGAATTCAAGCTCCTGGGAATTCACAGAAATCTTGGGGAAAGCATTGCAATCCCCAAAGAATTGGGAAAGGGCGTTTGAGGCAATTTTAGCTAAATCTCAAAAACCCACATGGCCCCAGCTAATATTGGAGTCACAAATAGTTACACAAGAATTTCAGCAGGCCCTGTTCCACCTTGGCCTGGGAGACACTGTTTCTTTCAGATAATGTTGTCCATTTCTTCTTTAATCTGTTATACATTAAAGTTTTGCTTTAATTCTCAGAGGGCAATCTTATTTCCAAGTCCTGGGGCTCTACCTTCCTATTGTTCCCCGGTATCAACCCATAATCAGGAAGTACAAATGTATGCCCTGATTAATAGCTTTTATTCTCTGCTGCCTGTATAACTAAAATACTTGGCAAATCAACAGAATCACTTAAGGCACAAATCTCAAAGTGATTCTGTTAATTCGCCAAATTTGGGTCTTTACACTTTGCACATGAAAACAATAGCCTGGTGTTAATATAGCATCTTGAGGGCCAGACACTGTGACTCACGCCTATAATCCCAGCACTTTGGGAGACTGAGGTGGGTGGCTCACTTGAGCTCGGGAGTTTGAGACCAGCCTAGGCAACATATTAAGACTCCATCTCTACAAAAAATCAAAAAATAAGCCAGGGATGGTGGTGTGCACCTGTAGTCCCAGCTACTTGGGAGGCTTAGGTGGGAGTCCCTTGAGCCTAGGAGGTCAAGGTTATAGTGAGCTGTGATTGCACCACTGCACTCCAGCCTGGGCAACAGAGCAAGACCCTGTCTCAAAAAAAAAAAAAAAAAAAAAAAAAAAAATATATATATATATATATATATATATATATATATGGCATCTCATAGAAGGAAGTTAGCCATGCACTTCAACATTGATATCTGGCATATTTCTAAGTTGATATGTAACAAGATATTGCAGGTGCAGGGCAGGATACTAGGGATATGAAAAGAATGCAGCACTATGTTGGCTTTCAAGCAGCTGACAATCCATAGTGGGAGGCAATGTACAGCTCAAGGGGGTGATGCAGACAATAGAAGCCCCACGAGCCCAAAGACATAGTGAGAGGGACAGGTCTGAGTCAGGCTGGGCTGCCTTATCCTCTTTGTGTCAGACACCCTCCATTGGCCTCATCTGCCCTGCTCCATTCTCTGCCCTTTACTGTGGCCCTTGAGACGGAGACTTATGGACTCTATCACCCAAGCCCATGTGCCCCATGGCTACTGGTTGGGCTCCTAAAGGAGGCACACCGCTAAGCACCTCTGCGTGTTTCTTCCCTGTTGCCTCCTTCCTTCGACACCGCGATTCCAGCAGAATGAGTGTTTCTTCTCCAGGTTTTACCTCCATGGCTCAAGCTGCCCCTGGGGCTCCAATCACACAGTTATCTCCTCCTTGTTCCTTCAGACCTAGAGGTGGTCAGGCCTTCTCCATTTCTCATCTCTGGGTGTCTTAAAACCTCTTGTTGAGTTTCTCAACCTGCTCGCACCTGTCAGTAAAACCTACACTAACGTCTCTTCAGTTGAACCATCTGAATAGAAATCCAGTGGACACGCATTGAAACAAACATTGATTTCTCATCTGTGCTGTATGTCCATCATGGGTTAGCAGGCAGCTCTGCTCAGGGTCTAAGGCTGATGGACGCCCCAATGTCTTAGCACAAGGCTTCCTCAGCTGTCACAGCAGGAGAGAGAACTGGAGGGCCCTCAGTGCTTCGGCCAGGAAGCGATGCATATCATTTCTTTGCACAGTCCACTGGCCTCTGAAAGTCATGTTTCCAGACACACTTGATTGTAGGGGGCTGGGAAATGTAGAAGAGCAGAAGAGTATCTGGTGAGCAATAAATGCCTCTCTCCTCCACCCACCATGGTCTAAAAAGGGATGTGGCCAATTCCACTCTGGAAAGGACACAGTCGCAGTGGAAAGTAAGTCTTCAAGGATTTGGAGAAATATGGTTGAGAAATCCTTGCTACTTGTAAACATGTTCATGAGCATACTTCCATGTGTTCATATAATATATAACTCTGGTTGTGATGTGCCAGTAGCTGGTAATGGTGGCTTTTACAAAACCATTTTCCAGAGCTATGGCTGCTGTGGATTCTGAATTTTTGAAGATAATACTAAGAGCTTGTTTAATATTGCTGGGAGGCTTTACATCTCAAAAATAAACATCTCTAACTTCATAATTTTGTCTGGGAATAGCCCTGATTATAGCCTTATAGTTATTATTCTCACCAACCGCTACAACTCTTTAGGGGGTGATAATCCTGGGTAGAGACAGGTACAGTAGGCCTGAGATGACTTTATGTAATAGAGAAACTATCCCCATAGACTCATCTCTTCTCTCCACCCCCAAGGAACCACTGAAAGGAAAAGAATCAAGTTCACTCTGTTTTCCCCAAAACAAGAGTTTTTAGTTCAGCATAACAATTATAATTACAGAATTGTCGATATTCATGCAATTATTCAGCAAATATTTATTGAGCTCCTATTGAGTGTCAAATGCCAGGCAAAGCTTTACACACTGAAAATACAGCAGTAAATGAGCAGGCACAGCCCTCCCCTCCTTGCCCTCCCAAGGAAGATGGGCATTAAATAATGAATCACACAGTCACCTTTTTAGGTTACAAGTATGACAAAAGCGACAAGAAGAAATGCAGAATGAAATATGAAAAGTAGGAGGGTAGTCCCAAGACACAGAAGTCAGGGAGGTGGCAGAATGGAATACTTGGTTGACTTCTATCCTGAAATGACCATAGATTTTCAGAGAGGCTAGGAAGAGGCAGGAGGGACTAAGGCTTGAGGTAGTCTTAGTGCTCCAGGATATTTACATGTTGAAAAGCATGCACCTACATAGTCCAAAGCCTAAGCCCTATCAGTTAGTTACTAGAGTTTCCCAAATCCAAAAAAAGAATTTTAGCAGTATCATGGCCAAAATCTAGACCTCCTAACAGATGTGGGAAACTCTTTTGTTTGAACTGAGCTCTGTCCATCTCTACTTGGTCAGGACCAGTCAAGTTGGATTGGCTGGCAGGGCAGTTCTCCAGAAATTTACTTGCCTGAGAAACAAGGCCACTAGCCTTCTGCAAAGACTTCTTCATGGAAGACAGAGTCAGACAGATATTTTTTTTTTCTTTCTGATAGTAAATCTTCCAGCATTGGAAGAGAAAGGTGAGAACTTAGAGGAAAGAAAGAAATGTAAACAAAAACTAAAATGTTGATTTGTATTTTTACCAAAACACCTCTCCATCAAGACCCTGGCAAAGCACTGTACAAAAAGGGAAAGAGGTGTCCCACCTTCCAAAGTAGGAGAGGCCACAGTACACTATGGCATGGAGAGGGCCTGTGGGGCAGTGCCTGACAGCCACAGCACAGCCCCACGACCACAGGGCCCTGTTGGGGCCACTGTGCTACTGAAGTCATCGACAAGGCAGGTCCATGCTCCTTCATAGGAAGCAGAACTCCTGGCAGCAGATATCAGTGAAGGGAGCCAGAGTAGATAAGAAAAATAACTGATGGAGCCCGCCTGGTAGACAGGCACTGTTCATGTGGAGTGAAACCTCCTCAGGGCCCCCAAAAATAATCTGAGGGGATTTCGTGAGGTACTGAGTAACCTTCAATAGTAAGTAAGGAAAATGTCTGAAAAACGCAGGTAATTGGAAATTAAGATTGTGGATGATAAGTTCGCTGATAACCTCACAAAGCTCCTTTGGGTCAGAATTGTGCAGTGATGGGATTTTGGCTATCTAGATACCCTACTGAAAAGACAAATCAGCAGGCCAAAATTCTCAAATCAGGGTTTGGAGGGTATCAGTAAATTTTCTACTATGGAAGTCAGAAAAAGCCAAATGACCAGAAACCAGACAAGAATCTAAAAATCGAGGGAGAGAAAGAGAGGGAGGGAGGGAGGGAGGGAGGGGAGGGAGGGAGGGAGGGGGGGAGGAGGGAGGGAGGGAGGGAGGGGGGGGAGAGAGGGAGAGAGAGAGAGAGAGAGAGAGAGAGAGAGAGACTGCAGAAGCAAACATAAGAAAGGTCAGACCCCTGAATTGAAGGAAAGAAGAGAAGTCAGCAAATACAGACAATGATCTTTAGGAGATCCATTTTTAACATGCTCATGGGCCTAGCAGGAGGACCAAAAATGGGAAGAAAGGCTGAAAGACAAAGGGATCGGAGGAGCTGGATGCTCTTCAAGCAAACAGACCTGCAGGCACTGGGACAAGCCATACCAAGGTGTGAAGGGACCAGAAGACAGCAAGATGCCAAGTTGGCTGCACACGGATCCCTGCACAGACCTCAGAGACAAATAGGGCCAGATTGCTATGGAGGAGCTTAAAGAAATAGCGTGATTATATAGGGACAAGGAGACTGATTTAAAAGAAAACTTTCCTAGAAATAAAACCTTTCCCTGGAAACACTCAGCTGAGCCCCTTTCAAATGTGACTGAGCCTGAGGCCATATGAGAAGGGGGTCTGAGCCCCATTCCCACCTGCCCCAGCCCCTTGGAAATAGGGTAGGATGTGCCACTCTGGAGATGAGGAGCTGGCCCCTGCACTGGCTGTCTGCACTGGCACAAGTACCAGCTCACCCCTTGGGCACAAGCTGCTCTCACTTCCTTTCTGAATGTCAGGGTTCTTAACTGTAAGCAACAGAAACCAACGCTGATCAAGTTAAGCACAAAGTTTGGTTCTTAAAATATTGATTAGTTCACAGGCACACTAGGATGCCTGGAGAACCACATGTGGGGGATTATGTCCCAAATCCCAACACTGAACTCTTGCAGAGAGGAAATCTACCACCAAGACCCTAAAGCTGCTACCCACAGTGGCTCCAGGAATCCTAATGTCCTGCAAGCAGAAATAAGGGGTTCTTCAAGGACCCTGATGCTGGAAAGGACAGTGTCCATGTCCTAGCAGGGAAACTGGGAAGGCAAGCTGTTGGCATTTTCAACTTCAATTGTAGAAGGCAGTTCAGCATCCCATGAGAATCTATACAGTGGTGGCTCCCCGAACAGAGGACAGGCTTTCAGACACAGAGGGGCCAAAAAGAATGACAAGCGTTCCACCATAGTGACACCCGGCCTCATTTGTGACAGGAAAGGTCACATCCATCTTGTCATTTACCGACATATCCCAGCTCTGCCCACCTCCTCCCACCTATTCACCTCCCCAGTACTTAGCGCTTTTCTTAACCATCACACAGTTTGGAGTGAGGCCTTAGTGGCAGCTGAGCAATTCTCCCTCAGTCACCAGGAGGATATGGGGGAGGGCCAGGGAGGGAGCGAGGAAGGGAAGCTGTCTCTCCTCTGTGCCCAGGAGGGCCCGTGGCTTCTGCCCTCCCTAGCTTGAAGGGGAGGAGACATGGTCCGGGAACATTCCCCAAAGTACAACTGTCCATCTGTTACACTTGGATGTAATGGGGGTGGTTTTTTTTTTCTTTAATCATTTTGCTACATTTTACTGGTAGCTTCCATGCTGTTTAAGCAGGTAATCATCTAGTCCTTAAAAACCCTGGCACGATTTATCAGAGAGTCTGCTTGGCTTTCTAATGAGTGATCATAATAGCTGTGCTTGCTGGTGGCTTCTTTTTTTCATTTTCAGATTTATCAAGGTCTGATTTAATTGCCATAAACAAGGAAAAACAAGATCAAATTAACAGATGAAATCATAGGGTTTGGCGCTGATACATATTAATGAGCTCTTACTTTTGTGATCTGGCTAATCATGACCCCAGACCTTGATAAAATTAGCCGAAAGGAAAACAAACATATCAGGGCACTGCAGTGCTCGAATGCTTCTAGGCTGAGAAGCCACCAGATGCAAACAGAGGCTTCATCAGAGGGGGTAGGTCAGGGGTGGAAAAGGGGTCTGTAGGACAAACGGCCTCCCTCGTCCCCATGCCTGAAACTGTGTCCCCTTCAGGCTAGACAGTGCCTGCCAGTGCTGTTAGTGGCCCAGCCATGCCAGCTCCCCATGCCCCGCAGACACCCACACAGCCTGGTGGTGCTTGGATCTGAGAAATCAGACACAATATAAGGCACTCCTCGGTGGAATTCTCTTCAGTCCTTTTAACAGGCTTGAAGTATTTTACATCCGTAGGAAAACCACCTTTGAATTAGTGGTTTTGTTCTCTGAATTGGGCTTTGTATTTGCTCTAATCAAATTCCCTCTCACCCAGATAAGCATTAAATGTGGATCACATCACAGGCAGACACTTGCAACTCCCTGCCCGCTCTTCTCGGGGAGGACAACTTGCCTTTGTTATGGAAATATTTCTCCATGGTGAGCCCACTCTGGGAAACCACGCACCAGCCACAACACACCCTTTCTGCCCCTGGGTTTGCAAGTCTTCTAGACCATGCAACTTTAGCGAGGAGTCTGATTTGGGATGAGAGTTATATTTCTACAGAAACACATCATCAGATTTTTAAACAAGCACCTGGGCGGCAATATTGGGAGGAGGTTAAGGATACCAGCTGGGAGTCTGAGAAACAGGCTCTGCATCCCCATCCGCCTCCAGCTGGGTCACCTCAGGCAAGTCCTTTAACCTGCTCAGCCTCACTTTCTCCATCTGTACAATGGAGGTAATAAAAATACCTACTCCCAAGGGTCACTGACAATTGAATGAGGTAATGTATATAAAGTGCACAAAACAGTTCCTAACCCATAATATGTACTTGAAAATTTCTTTACTGCACATGTTTTTCTCCCCATAATAAAATCTCTAAGTAAATATTCTTAAAATAAGCCTCTCCATTCCCGTTGATGGTGTGGAGCTGTGGTTCTCAAGTGAGGTCTTCAGACTAGCAGCATCAGCACCTTCCTGGAGAAACTTGGAAGAGCAAATTCTCCAGTCCCACCCCAGACCCCCTGAATCAGAGGGTGGGGCTTGGCCACCTGCATTTTTAAAAGCCTGTCAGGTCGTTCTGAAGTATGCTCAAGTTTGAGAACCACTGGTACAAGGAAAATATGGGAGGCGAATGTTGCCTATAAATTTCACCTGCTCAAATCCCTGCTTTTAAAATTGTTGGATGCCAGATACGGTGACTCATGTATCTGTCATCTCAGCACTTTGGGAGGCGGAAGCAGGAGGATCATTTGAGCCCGGGAGGTTGAGGCTACAGTGAGCTATGATTGCACTCCAGCCCAGGTGAGAAAGTGAGACCTTATCTCTTAAAAAAAAACAAAATATTGGCGATTTTATATCTATATCTATATTTATCTATATACCTATTATTTATTTATATTAAATATCTATATTTATATATATCTATATTTACATAGATTTATTTATATCTATATTTATATTTATATTCATTGGGTTGACGTTTACAAAAGTGGCTTCAACACCTATTTGATGTATAGTGAAAATGATACAAGAATGAAAATGAAATGAGCCACAGTCTGCTTCTCTTCCTCTGAGCTTATTCAAAAGCAAGTTTCAGAGAACGTTAAAACTTCACTTTGGCCCCCTCAGTCCCAGAGAAAAGAATCAATGAATCACAGCTCCAATAGAAGAGGGGCATCTTTGGATAAATCAGAAAGACAGGAAGCTACCTCACCATGACTCTGTTGGAACTCTGGAAAGATAAAAGCAAAAAACCTGGGGAAAATGCAAATCTTTTTATCCCAAATATTCCAGCCAATAGCAATGATAAAGATGGGGGAAATTGCAATTTTTATAAAAGTACATTCTAAGGTTATAATCCTTTTGTGGGGTTTATCTGCACAAAAGATGGGTTTTATAAATGGATCAACTTTGCCAATCAGGACCTCAAATGTAAAATTTTATTTTTCATATATGTTCCTGGAAAATTTGTAGGTTCTACAGAAAAAGATTTGCAACCTAAAGAACCAGAAATTTGCTCTAGGCCATGATTTTGTTTGCAATGTTTTCTGATTGTAAGAGTCTTTTGTTTCAGAGGTGGCATTATTATTATTCTTAATGAAATAAATGTTTATCTTAATAATTAGTCAAAAGTAATGCTTTCTTTTCTTTTCTTTTCTTTTTTTTTAATTCCCAGAAAGTGCTGTGGAGCCTGAGGCAGACAATGCCACTTTGGGGCTATCTGCAGATTTTACATCTTGAATTACTTGTCCCCAACACTTGCAGCAAAAGTTCCTTTCAGGAAGGTTTGGCAATGATTATATTCCCTCACCAGGGTCTGACATCTGTCAATTCTATTACACTGTATAAGCTGTGACTGCTTTAGAGAGGTGAATTTTGGCTAGTGGAATGGGTCCCATGACTGCCTAGTTATATCTCTTGGATTTAAAATCCTTTAAAGATTAGAATTTCTCTGGATTGCAGAACAACGTGTGTAAAAGTCATTCTCTCTATCTCGATGTTAGCCGAAAACTGTTTTTTACCGGTGATTGTAGTCTGTTGCAGGACTGTTTTAGCTTAGCTTCCCTTTTATATTTTAGAATTTCTTTTGATTTCAAATTTAGTATTACAACTGCATTAGCATAATTAGGGTCCAAAGACAACATCCTGAAAATATAAATTCATATACGACTAGGCTTTTATTAATTTGGCAATCCTGGAAATCCTGTTGATGTTCAGGGTTCAATATTTTTCTCAAAAAAGAAAGAAAATTAGGCAGTGGTGGTATACAGTTATTAGTCACTGAACAGCTAGATTCTCTCCAGTTTCTAAGACCCTGGTGGATAAGAATTAGGCTCAAGAAGACACATAGAATAGATCCCTGCGACCCATTTAGGCCTAGACTAGGGACCCAGTTAGCGAATAGTACTGGGAATCAAAGACATAGTGTAACAGGCAGTGAGTGGTTAACAACAAACACAAGAATATGAGGTAGGGCTGTAGATTATGTACTTGTAAAGGGCTGACTTAAGATGAAGAAAGAAAAAAAATGCAAATTCCCTGACAACCTCCCCCATTTACTTTCCTTTCCTTCGTTAAACTTAAGGCAGAAAAATGCAGCGGTCAAGTATGGGGGTTGTGGAATCCTACAGACACAGATCCAAATCTTGCTTTATTCTGTTATTTACCAATTGTGCTTTATTGGGCAAGTTACTTAACTCCTCTACGCTTCCATTTTGTCATCAGTAAAGCTAAGAGAATAATAGCACCTACCCCTTGTGAGAATGAACTAAGTAACGGCTTGGCGCAGAATAAGCACTCAATTAGCACTATTATTCTATTTCCACGAAGTCCTGCTTTCAGTTAAGTTATGAATGAAGTACACAGAGTGAGCCAGGAAAGCAACAAAGCAAGGGGGTTGAGAGAGCTTCCTGGTAGAAGTGCTAAGCAGAGATTTGCTGGCTGCCTCTTTGTTTTTCATCACAACCTTGTCATATGATTTTCTGAGGGTTTTTCCTCTTCTTTCCTGCATCATAATGGTAGGCAGAATAATGGCCCTCTAAAGGTGGCTCTATCCTAATACCCAGAACCTGTCAATATGTTACCTGATGCAGCAGAAAGGACTTTGAAGATGGGATTAAATTACCAATTTTGAGACAGGAGATTATCCTGGATTATCAGAGCATACCGATGAAATAACAAGGTCCTTATAATAGAGAAACATGAGGATGGGAGTCAGAGGAGACGTGGCAACAGAGGCAGAGTTAGGGATTTGAAGATGCTATGCTGCTGGCTTTGAAGGTGGAGGAAGGGGCATGAACCAAAGTATGTGGCAACCTCTAGAAGCTGCAAAGGGCTTTTAAACAAGGAGGAAAGAGTTTTTAAAAGGAAGAAGGAAATAGATTCCCCATTAGAACCTCCAGAAGGGAGCACAGCCCTACCAACATATAGTCTCAGCCCAGTGAAACCTATTGCAGACCTTTGACCTTCAGAACTGGAAGATAACAAATTTGTGTTGTTTGGAGCCAAGTTTGGGGCAATTTGTTATAGCAGCAATGGGAAACTAATCCAAGGGGACAATGTTGTGTTGCTACACTCCAGGAGAGAACTAAAAAGAAAATCGACTCTTGGCCCATTATAACCAACAGGCTGATTTGTTTATTCTAGCAGTTCTGCAGACTGCTCCATTTTGACCTTCAAAGCATACGTAGCAAAGGTGAATTTTTATTTAAAAGTGAGCGTGATTCACTCAGCAGAAATAATTATGTTTCGGAGGAAGGAAGTGTCTGGGTTTCATTTTAAAGATGGTGGAGGAAGGGAGTTGGAGGAGGGTCAGTATTAAATCTTGGTTTTTATATCATTTTCAATGAATGAACAGTGATGTTCAAAAGAGGGAGTTACCAGAATACAGTCAACCCCTATCTGTCACGGAGCCTTTGCATACACAGTAGGTCAGAATGGGTTGAAAACCTCCAACAGAGCAAGCTAAGCAACATCATCTTGATTTAAGGCTACGCCTCCGTCCTCAGGGGTGGCAGTCATGGTGCAATTGCCCAGTTGCCCCATGTTATGGCTCAATCTCACTTTCAAGACCCTTTTGTTTCACTTTGAACACATCTTTACTCTCCTGCCTGAATCGGAGTCACCTGACTTCCATACATTTCATGACTACTCATGATTTTCATATTAAATTCTCTTTTTATAGGGAAAAAAAGCTTTGGCAAAGATGTAATCTAGGACTTTTACGCAAGGTCTAAAGAGCATACCAAATTGACGGCTTGAAAACTGAGCCCCAAGTAATAGAATGAACCCCCAAATAATAGACCAGATTCAGTTTTTACAAAAAAGGAAAAAAATTAATCCATGAAACACAGGGTTAGTGATCAGTTTGCCCTGTTAGATACAACCACACACTACCAATCTGTAGCCCATAAGAATAAAAATAAATTGTATCAATTATACATTATCTAGTAAATAAGTGAAAACAGTCTGAAATAAAATTAACAAATACATAAATTATCCCACCTACTAGTGCCTGGTGGGCCCTCAGTCAAAATGTGTTTGTCTTTTTATAAAATTATTTTCAGAAGGCAACGACTCACAACTTTGACAAAACAGGCAGATGTCCACCAGAAAACACCAAAGAATGTGGTGATAGTACACATTTATTTAACAAATACATAGTAAGCACCTATTGCATGTTGTGTGGGCTCACTTTGGAGACCAAGTCACATCCTGAGACTCTCTCTGCTTCTTCCCTCCTCTGTATGCTCATTCTTCAATTCCCAAATGGTAAGCAACCTTCCTCACAGGTCCCTGCCTCTGCACGTCTCCCCATGGGTGCCACAGTTTCTTCCTAGTCATTTGTGATGATGTTGGAAGTTCAAGGAAACCCAACTCACAGACAGAAGAGGGCAGAAGGGCCTCCTAACCATCAACGAGAGTGTGATGCAGCTGGGAGGCCCTCCCCTAGGACACCTAGCACAGCAAGTGCCCCACCCCATCTGTAGGTCTCTGCTGCTACCCCCGACATAGGATTCCAAAGAAAGATCCAGACAGTGGTCACGTGCAGATTTGCCTGGGCCTGGAAAAGTCTCTGGGCAAGTGGAAGACAGCCTGGTTTTAGAAATGTCCTCAAGAATGTAGCTATGAGGGTTTTCACATCAAGAAGCAAGGGGAGAAAGGCAAAGAGAAAAATAGGTCGGGTAGGTGGGGACTGCATGGGATTTGTTCAAGACCAGATTTAAAACATTCTGCTCTTTTTTGAACAACTTACTTTGTAATCATTGCCTTGGCTTCTGGCCCTCTCTCATTTAACCTCATCTGCCTGACTTTAAATTCATGGAACAGATTTTCCCTGCCTTGGACTCCAAGCAGTTGGCTGGCGGAGTGTTCTTGGATGTTACCAAAAAAAGGCATTTGATACCATTAATCATACTGCCATATGTAATAAATTGGCTGCCTATGGTACATCGCCTAAAATTGTCACATGGTTCCAATCAGAGTTCTGCCAACTGAAAGTGGTTACTGGAAACTTTGACTCTCCCTTTCAGGCACGCCTTCCCTGTGTTCCACGGACCGGTCCTGTTTGCACTGCACGTTAATAACCTGCTGGCTCAACATCTGCACATAGGCCAGTCCTTTCAAGGATGCACATGTTTGGGGGTGCTGCTCTGCAAGCAATAACCTGCTTGGTATCAACATCACATCTTTACAGTCAGCCTTTGACAGCCAGGCAGGGACTCGAAGGCTAATCCAACGCATCACCTAATTTGTGGTTTTGCATCTGCCTCCACCCTGACTCTTTTTTAACCTTCTCCTTCGCCCCATATACATGTATATGGAATTTAGCAGAGCAGTGTCCATGTCCTCTGAGGAGAATCCTGCTGCCTGGATTCATCTCAGCCCAGGTGAGAAGTATCTGCCACGTCGCAGAAAGGACGCCCCAAATTCATTCATTTAAGAACCATTTAGGTGGACAAAGCCCCACAATTGTTGGCAGTACCAGGCCATCGCTGCTCCTGGCTTTCATACATTACATTTACAAGTTGTTGGATTTGGGTTTCTTTGTTTGTTTCTCTCCATCTTTTTTCTCTAGTACATTCATGAGAATCTGGATAAAATTGTAATGAACTCACCCGTTTCCCCCAAATCGGATTGTTGTTTGGTTTGGTTTTGAAACTTTGAAAAACCTTTATGAAAATGTTTTGGAATTTGATTCCATTTTACTCAAAATGGAAAGTACCATCTGTGTGTTTTAAGTAAATTTTTGTGAGTACCTACACATACCATGCCCCTTTCTAGGTATTTGTGTGTGTGTGAATGTGTGTGCACATGTGTTTCTTCTTTGTGCACATCTGTATGTCCAGATTCCAGCTGGGGCCAGGTACTGAAATCCTGAAATACAGTTTTTGTCTCAATTCCAGCAGCTCTAAAACAGGAAGTACAGGAAATCTTAGCCACCCCTCCCCCATCCTGGAAAAAAGTTCTACTCTCATGAAATTTGCAGCCTGATATTTGCAGGCCCAGGAGGTTCAGGCAGTTTGGGTAAGGTTCATATAAACATCCCTGCCACCATCTGAAACCCATAAATAAGGCCTTGAGAGACGGGGGGAAAAACAAGATCCCTCCTTTTTTCACACATCTATGTCTTTTATCTTCGGTAAGACCTTGTGCAGTGGAGCAAGAGAGCATTTGGGGAGAGTCTGAGCAAAAATTAATAGATGGCCTTAAAAATAAGAACTCTGAGTGAAAAACAGAGCTAGTGGTGTACTCAGGCTCACAGAGACCCAACAAAAGTTCCAAAGTCCCCACGAGGAAGGGAAGGTCTGGCATCCCCGCTGCTTTGGCGAAGTGCCGGAAAGATGACGATCCAGGGCTCTGTTGATCTCAGTCATTCCCATATAGGTGGTACGGTGCAAATATAACAAGTTTGACCTTTGGTTCCCAGAAAAACAAATAATAAAAGTGAACTAAATGGCAAGTTCTGAAAAGAGTTAGAGGTTACTTGCATATCCCCTGAATCGGCAATGCTCTGGAGACCCATAAAAATTCAGTATTACACCCCACTGTGCAAAGGATTTTCCCTCCATTGGCTACAGTGAAAAGTTCAAGTCTAAATATTCATCACTTGTATATTCAGGAGCTTTGTTCCAGAATTCTAGTTTGAGGATGCAAAATGACCGCATATCTTTATTAATTGGTTTGTGTTTTGGATTGACAAATAGGTTGCCCTCACAGAGCCTCAGACACACCTCATTTAATCAGTCTTTATTGAGCATGTGTTGAAATTAGCAATGGGGAACAGAGAAAAAAAAATGTCTGCCCTGGAAGGTCATATAGTTTAGTTAAAACACATACATATCAAATTATGTACTATAATCTTATGTGTTGGTTTAGTTTTTGTTTACTTTTCACAAAACTCTTTAAACAAATTTTAATTCTACTGTATTGTAGGAACTACAGGCTTTTTCTGACAAGTTGGTGAGTGTCTAGTTGAAATAGTTTGTATCCATGGTCAGGGAGCTATAAATGTTGCTAAAGATTGAACAGTTGATGGGAGGGAATAGGCATGTGCACTGTTAAGAAGGAAACAACAAAAGATAAAAACTGATAAGATGAAAAAGCAATCTGGGAACTCTTCTACATGGGCAGAATCCTCATGTGGGACATTGATGTCACAAGTGGTCTTTTTTCCTTTGATTGTGTAGTAAAGGGTTACCAGGAAACCAAAGAGAATGGCACAACCTGTTTGCTGATTAAGCAGGCAAGTTCAGAGGGTCATGTGAAGCGGACTACAGCCCAAGTTGGGTGTGCCAACCATTTATTCCTGGGATGTAGCTGGCAGCTGAGGAAGATCACTTTGGCAAGCCTGTGCCAAGGGGTCATATAATTACACAAGGAGAAACCTTACTCCAAGACAAAGTTCAGGAAGAGTTAAAAGGAATACCTCAATCAAGCAGAGGTCAGCAAATGTTTTCTGTAAAGGGCGAAATAAATACTTTAGGGTTTGTGGCCACATAAGGTCTGTCACATTAATCTTGTGTGTGTGTGTGTGTGTGTGTGTGTATACAGTGCCTTAAAAATGCATAAAACATTCTCAGCCTGAGAGCCTTACGAAAACAGAACACAGGTCGGATTTATCCCAAAGGCTAGATTTGTCCTGCAGGTGGTAATTTGCCAACCCTGTAAACTTCCATTTAACAAACATTTGTTGTGCACCTATTACGTGTTAGGCACTGTGCCAAGAGTGGAGCTATCTAGACACATGGTCTGTCCCTGTCATCAAGCTGCCTCTAATTTAATATGCTTTTGCAACTCAACAGGGAGCATATTAAGCTGTAACTGAAATACTAACAGTTATCGTGTAAGATACCAAATGGCACCTCCATACAATTAGCTTCTCATCTTCATCAGGGCTTAATCATATTGGTATCTCTGTCAGCTAACACATAGAAGGATCTCAAAAACTGTGTGTTAAAAATATACCAATGTTTAGCTGAGATTTTATTTTCTTTAAACACTTCCTATGTAAAGTCCTTAACTATAATATTTGGCAACATTGTTTAACAAAGCTTTTTTTTAATTGAGGAATTTACTAAAGCATTTTCTTTTCTAAATTGTACCTTCCACTATGTAAACCCTTTACTTATCCCATATCTTGTCACTAGAATACATTTACATGTACAATGTGCATATGCAGATGTAGGTAAGATTCATAGCTTTTATAAATTGCAAATTCAATATTTTTGTATCAGTTCTAAACTTTCTATTCACTATTTACAAGCCTATAAGAAACCAAAACTTGACTTCCTGCTGGCAAGAATTGGAAAAAAAAATCAAAACTATTGTATAACATTTTTAAACCATACTGCAAGAGTGCAAGAGTATAGACTCTTTCCTTAAAACACAGTCATCATTCACAGATCAGACATGTGCTTATGCTGAGACAGATGTGATTCTATTCACTTGGGGACAGGTGGTTTATTTATTCCTTCTCTAGCACTCCGCTTCTGACCTATATTATTTTCTGTCTGCTGAAGAACTTTTTTTTTTTTTTTTACCACTTCCTGCAGGGCAGGTCTGTTGGTGATAAATTCTCTCAGTTTTTGTTTGAGGTCTTTAGTTCTCCTTCACTTTTGAAGGATAATTTTGCTGGATATAGAATTCTAGGTTGGTGGTCTGTTTCTTTCAACACATTAAATGTTCCATTCCTCACTCTTCTTGCATTCATGGTTTCTAATGAGAAGCTTATTGTATTTCTTATCTTTCTTCTTCTACAGATAAAGTGTTTTTCCCACTTCTTACTTCTTTCAAGATTTTCTCTTTGTCTTTGGTTTTCTGCAGTTTGATTATGATAGGTCTTGGTGTGGAATTTTTTTTTAAATCCTGGATAGTGTTCTCTGAGCTTCCTGGATCCATGATTTGATGTCTATCATAACTTTGGAAAGTTATCAGCCATTATTACTTCAAGGATTTTTTCTACTCTGTTCTCTCCTTCTTCCCCTTGGTGTGTTACACCTTCTAAACTTGTCCCACAGTTCTTGGATGGTCATTTTTTTTTGTTTTTAATTCCCTTTTCTGTTGTATTTCATTATCTTCAAGCCCACTGATTCTCTATCAACTCTGTGCTGAGTCTACTGGTGATCTCATTGAAGGCATTTAATTTTCTTACGGTTTTTTTTATTTCAAAAACGTCCTTTTGATTTTTTCTAAGACTTTCTATCTCTTTTCTTATATTACCCATCTTTTCTTACATATTGTTTACTTTTTCCATTAAAACCCCTAACACAGTTATTTAGATTCCCTGCCTGATAATTCTAACATCTGTGTCATATCTGAATCTAGTTCTGATGATTACTTTGTCTTTTCAAACTGTGTTTTCATTTGCGTTTTGGCATGCTTTGTAGGTTTTTGTTAAAAGCAGGACATGTTATATTGGGTAAAATGAACCCAGATAAATAGGCCTTTAGCATTGAGGATTTGTGTTAATCTGTCTGGGAGTTGGGCTATGTTTAATGTTCTCAGTAGCCGTTAGCTCCAGAGATTCAAATTCCTGTAGTGTCATTTTTGTCTTTCCTCTTGACCTTGGGCTTCCCTAAGTACTCTTCCTCAGAGAGAGCCTGTGTCCTGCAGCTCTTTCAGCTGTCATCCACTGTTACTATGCTGGAGCCCTGCTGATACGGTGGTAAAGTGTCCAAAAGGAAGTATTAAATAATCTCCCAATTAAATCTCAATCTTTTAGTGGGTTTGTATTTGGGGGCTGTGACCTTCATAAGTGTTTCTCCCACGGTATCGCTTTTTTCTCATCTGATCTGTATTCCTTTCTCTGGATGCAGTGTTCACAGTCTATTTCCTTGAAAACATGACCTCTGTTGACTGTTCTTTGTCGCCCCCACATCTCCTCAGGTGAGACAGGAAGGCTAGAGGGTGCTAGAATGGGATGAATGCCCCTCCTCAACTGGGATAAGGCTCTATCTAGTAAAGTCTTTTTTCCTAAGGAGTAGGCCTTTGTTATAGAGAAGTCTCTTTGTGTCTTCCTTCCTTCCTTCTCTTCTCTTCTCTCTCTCTTTGTCTCTCTCTCTCTCTTCCTTTGAGACAGAGTCTCACTCTGTCACCCAGACTGGAAGACAATGGTATGATCACAGCTCACTATAGCCTCGATCTCCCAGGCCCAAGTGATCATCCTACCTCAGCCTCCTAAGTAGCTGGAACCACAGGTACACACCATTGTGCCTGGCTAATTTTTTATTTTTTTTTTTTGTAGAGATGGTATCTCCCTATATTGCCTCTTTGTGTATTTCATAATAATTTTTCTTCTCGTATTTTGTCCAGAACCATGAGGGAATCTTTCCCAGATCTTAGCTGTGAGAACCTGGTAGGGTCCCTGGAGATAAAGCCCATGAAAGTGAGAGCTTCCCCTCAAGACTGCAATCCCCAGGAGCTTCTCCCTCTCTAGCTAGTCCACACTCAGCCTCTAGGAATTCATCAGAATGAGCATTTGAGTGTTCTGACAGCTTACAGCTCCAGCAGCTTTACTCCAGGTACACAGATCTCAGATGTGCCTCTCTGGATATGCCTGTCTCTCCAGGTTTCAGGGTTGAGGTATACCCTACACATTCAGTTCTTTGATGAGTACAAGAAATGTTATTGGTTTTCCATTTGTACAGTGTTTTCTTGTTGTAAGGATGGAAGTGATAACATCCAAGTTCTTTACACATCAGAACTTAAGACAGACAGGTCTTTCTGGGTCTCCCCACTCAGTCGAATAATGTTAGATCATACCTTTTGTTCAATCATGTTTCTACACAGCTGTCCTGTCCATACTTTGTTGAACGTAAGCATAAAAAAGGACAATTTGCCCTATATTTTTGGGTCCTCATTCCATGTACACATTAAATAAATTTGTATTGATTTGTTTAAATAACAAAATGTTGTAATGAATAGATATGTGAGCAGATAAACAAAAATAGAAAAATGTCCCCTCGAATCAGTCTCAAAGTTGAACTTTTCTTTGAAGGCTACAGACCAGGACGGAAGTCTCAATGCCAATTAATTGCAGAAAACTATCTAAGAAGCAAGTCAACAGGGTCAACATGACATAGAGTAATAATAAATGTTTTATACTTTTTGTATAAAATTATATCTTCACATATAGGAGAATATGATTGTGTTAAGGTATGATTTCAACTCCAAATCTACTTAGTCATAAGATTTCATACCCAGAAAGCACATCACCCTCCTCATCAAGCAGTTATCAAGCACCTACTATGTATTAGAATTATTGGGTATTCATAAAGGATATGATTGGTGAGCCTGAGGGACTGGAATACTAGCTAGAGATGAATTAAAAGATTAAATAACAAAATGTACATAAAAATAATGAATTTTCATATATTGCTAAAGGGTGGTGGAAAGGGATTCAACTCTATGTTTGTTGGAGCCTGTGGAAAGCATTCCCTTAACCCTCTGAAGATTTGTTGAAAAATAAACTCACAAAAGACAGATTAATTGGAGAAAAGGCATATAAATTTATTTAATGTGTACATGGAAGCCTTCAAAATGAAGACCCAAAGATATGGGGGAAATTGTCCATTTTTATGCTTGGGTTCAACAAAGTATGGACAGCCATATAGAAATATGATTGAACAAAAAGGATATGATCTAAATTAATAGACTGAGTCGGGAGACCCAGCAAGGCCTGTGTGTCTGGATTCTCCTTCGCCTCTCTGAACAAGCATTCCTTCCTTCTGGGTGTTGGGCAAGACTCCCTCTGGAATGGGGGTTTTATGACCTACAATCAAACAAGGTAGGCCAGATCATTTCTTTATGGCCAGTTTTTACACAGACAGGTGGAGGGAAAGTTAGCGTAATATTTTTAGGTTTTATGGCCGGCTTTGGGAAAAAGACGTTCTGGTTTCCATGACCCACCTTGGGGTTTCTACGGCTAGCCTTGGGGGAGAATGAGACTGAGAGTCAGGAGGGCAGGAGAGGGTCACAGAGACACTTTTGCTTCTGAGGTTGTTTCTCAGGTTTCCATTTTGGGGCACTGTTTTCTGAGTCCCCAAAATGTAATATTTTAAATACTTATATGGATAGTCTATTCACGTGTTGCTTTGTAATTAGATATTAATTAAAATAACAACTCAGAGCAGTACGTGTTAAGTACCAAATGAGTGGTGGAGACAGTAACTGCCGCAGATCAGAGAAGCTTTGTATAGCAGTCAGCTGGGTACTCATCAGCACCTCCCATTTGCAGACTTTCAAACATAGTCCTAAAATATTAAATGGCATGATTTTTAGCTGAGCTTCTCCACCAAATATATACCCAGAAAGCACATCATCTTCCTCATTAAGTAGTTACCAAGAACCTACTGTGTGCTAGAAGTATTGGGTATTCCCAAAGGATGTGATCAGTGAGCCTGAAGTACTATAACACTAGCTAGCTATCTTCCCCATCAAATGTATATGCCATGACAAAATGAGGTTTGAAATCACCAAGCAAGACTTGTAAAAGAAAGCTTAAAACCATTTTGTGACTCTTTGATGATTGCCCACTTCAGCTGAGAAAAACAAGTTGAAGAGACTGAAAAAAACACTTTGATGATTAAAAGAATGTCGAATGTTTTGCCTTCTCACCAAAAGGAAGATGTGCTTCCTTCTTTTTACTTTTTCTTCCTGCTGTTTAACAGGATCCCAGCATCCCTGCAGAAACTTAATATGTCCATCCAAAGAGCAGGGGGATCCATTGGGATGATATCTAACTGCTGGCTGGAAAATCTAAGGCCACAGACTGGCAGGCTAGCATGCTGTCAGCATGAGATCATTAGAAACTGCCCAAGAGGGCTGCCGGGAAGGTGGCAGTGACACCTGTGAGAGAGTGAGATGTGGGATTCCTGGGGCTTAAGGAAAGAGCCATAAGCAACCTAGAAGGGATTTGTTCTCCATATCAAGAGAACTAGGGGAAACTCTTAAAAGCACTCAAAAAAATGCCCTGTAAGACAAAGGCCAGCTTGAAACACTACCAAGCCTGAGGATTGCTTATGTCACCTTGGAGTAGCAGAAGTCCCACCTCAAAGCCTCTTCACCTGCAGTCCCTTCTGCCTGGGTGCCTCTCCACCAGGCGTCTGTTAGCTACCATGCTCATTGTTTTCAGGTCTCTAATCCAAAGACAGTCTGTCAGGGAGAGGAGGCTTTTTTGTCCTAAAAATGCTGACATTGTATGTCTCCTTGTCCTGTATTATTTATACCCTTAGCATGTTTATCTAACATACGAAGTGTTGTACTTTTTTTTTTTTGAGGCAGAGTCTCACTCTGTTGCCCAGGCTGGAATGCAGTGGCACAATCTTGGTTCACTGCATCCTCTGCCTCCTGGGTTCAAGTGTCTCCTGCCTCAGTCTCCAGAGTAGCTGGGATTACAGGCATGTGCCACCACGCCCAGCTAATTATTGTAGTTTTTGTAGAGACAGGGTTTCACCATGTTGGCCAGGCTGGTCTTGAACTCCTGACCTCAGGTGATCCACCCTCCTCGGCCTTCCAAAGTGCCTGGATTACAGGCATGAGCCACTGCACCTGGCCAGTGTTGTACTTTTATATCTTGTTTTGTTTTTCTTTTTCTCCACGGGATTATAAGCTCCCCAAGTGCAAGCATTTGTATTTTGTTTAGTACTGTACCCCAGATTTTCGAATAATGCCTGGACATTGTAAACATTCAACAAACTTCTATTTAGTGAATGAATTAATAAATAAATAAATGGGTAGAGGAGTGAACAAGCTGGCATGGTCTGTGAGAGGCAAAAGTAAATGACTTTTTTATTATACTCCATGAGCCTTCCTTATTCAATGTGCCAATTACACTAGTTTCTGATACCCAACAGTGCTTACAATGATATACTGTATTACTCATGAACATATAGAAAACGGAGGTGGTCAGGAATACTTCTTATAGGAGCTGGAATTTAAGCTGGGTCTTAAACGATTGAAAGAATGTAGAGATGCCATGGCCCTGTTACAAAAGTGAAGAGCCAAGGATGTTCACGAGGTACCCGCTGAGCTATGAATAGGTTTGTTTGCCCAAAACAGAGGATTTTGTAACAGAAATAAGCCTTGGGAGGGATGTAGAGGGCATGTGGTCACTATAAGGGTAGGCCCTGGCACTATCCTAAAACCTGTGGCTGGACCCAGCCTTCACACATACCGGCGAGTAAGCTTCAAGTTAACAGAATAAGTCAGAGATAAGTGGGTCAAGTCTAAGGGCTGGAATTTTAAGGACCAGAGCAATTGAGACCTCCAATCAGAGCCCAGTCAGTCAGTGTGGGTTTATCTGGTGACCAAGAAAGAAATCCTGAGGTCCATGGTGAAATCAGATGGGGTGTTGGAATAGATGCACACTGTAGTCCCTGTGTCACCAAACTTTTATGACTCTAGGGTTGTATTCTCTGGCAGAATCCTCCAGGTCTTGGGAAAGGGTGTTGTCCAGTAGACCTTGAGCCTCCCAGCTGCTGACTGGCCAAGCCATAGCAGGAAGAATGTAAGAGATAGCTTTGCCTCAATGGTGCATTGTGTTTGCATCTGCTCCTGCGGCTTTTGCTTGCACTTGAGCTTCACTGTTGACCAACAAATCCTTTCACTCCCCACCTTAGAAGAGTTTTCTCAGCTTCAACCTTCTCTGTCATCTTTGACCAAGAGCACTGAATTCTGCTCATAGTGGGTTAGGCCCCTCAGTTTGACACTGCATTTATTCTCAACCCTTCCTTAACTAGTGCATAAATGTATTTTTAATCCTCATCTTTAATTGACCATTCATAGTTAGGTTTGTCATTATTTCTGATGGGTCCAAATCTGTATGAGGCTTTCTGACTGTTAAGTGAAACCCACCATCTTATTTTCTAATCCTTTCTGCCAAAATTTAAATTACCAGCCTCCTGTGTTCTCTTTTTTGTAATTCTCTTTTAGAGGCCTTATCTCAATTTGTAGGTGTTCATTATAATATATATTTATTTATCTGCATGTTTTACATCTGGGGCCACTGACTAGTCGGTAAGTAACAAGAGGTCATAAGACTTTCTGCTTTGTTCACCACTGTATCTCCAGTACCTGAACAGTGTGTGCACTCTGCAACTATTTAATAAAAACTTATTGTTGAATTTAGTTGCAATCAGGATGAATGCCCCTTTTGACCTTCCTTATCTAAGTAGGTGGTTTATTCCATGGTACCCTTCCAGCATGGCATATTCAACCCCTTCCCATGGTCTGCAGGCCTATTCCTGGTCCATTATGAAACTTACATTTTCGATCCTCATTTATACAATACTGTTTTGAAAATTTTGACTTCAGCACAAAAAGGTAATTATTTTACAGCACAAATCATAATGAAACGTGTTCCTTATCAGAAAAGGAAGAGATCAGAAAGAGGATTGTTTTCAACCACCATAGTAACTTCCTACCTTCCCAAATACAGCCCAAGAGAAGGGCCCAGAACATTCCTTGAATGGTGTTCTAGGCTCACTGAGCTTGGATGGTGGATGGAAAGCAGTGAGGATGTTCCCAAATCTAAGTCCTCTCAGTAAAAAGGTACAGCCTGCAGACAGCCTTTCCCACTGAAATCTTCTGACCAACATGAATGAGGACTCTCCTGCTCCTCTCTGCCTGAAGCTAGGACTTGTTTGTGTGTGTCTTTGGTGTCTGAAAAATTGATCCTTCACTTTGGGTCACATATCCTAGCACATGGTTCCCATGGAAATTCATGTCTCCTGGAGTCACATGAATTTCTTCAAGGGCCCTGGAGTCATCTGTCATCTTCTCAATCCCCCCTTTCCTTTTTTACTGGGCTCAATGTGCTCAACTTCACCCTGACTGAACAGTCCTGGACTCTTAAAACTAGTAACATTCCTCGGCTGCCTGGGCACTAACATCACATAAGCTCCAACCCAATGCTCCCCAAACCAAGACCAGGCCTCCTAGGCTAAGAGAAACTAACCACTTATCATGCCTTAAGAGTGTTTCTGATTTTGATGGGTAAAGAGAATATTTTCAATATGACAGCTGTGTTCCTCTTTTCTGAGTACACTATTTGAGACTAACATGCATACTTGTGGCTCTTTGATGTAAAATTGTCTACATTTTTAAGTGTCATTCAATCCTTTTCATTTCCTTATTGCATATATACTCCAACCTTTTTAAGTTTCTTAAACAAATTCTAAGGAGAATTCCTTCCTCAGACTAGTGGGTGGCCAAGCTGATTTCTGATTCAGTTGGCCCATGGTGGAGACCAGGCATCAGAACTGTTTTAAAACCATCCAGGTGATTCTAGTTCTCCAGGTGATTCGAATGGGGATGAGATCCATTGATCTGGAGAAGGACATCTCAAACTTTAAGGTGTTTAGGAATCACCTGGAACCTTATTAAACTGAAGATTCAGTAGCTCATGGATGGATCTTGAGATTCCGCATCTTTAATAGTAGATATTATTCTGTCATGTAATGAAAAAATTATTCAAAATAATATAATTATTATTGTCTAAAAATCACATAATTATTATTATCCCAGAATTCCCAATCTTTGGAGAACACTTCAAGTAAGAAGGTTATTTAAATGATGTAAGGCTATTTAAATATGAAGTTGTTTTTTAACTTTGTAAAGTAAAACTAAACGAAAGTGAAAAAATTTAAATTTTCAGTCCTGCTAGCTACATTTCAAGTGCCCTGTGGCTACTGTCTTGAACAGGGCAGGGACAGAAACATTTCCAGCACAGAGAGTTCTACTGGGCAGTGCCATGCTGGATTCTTCATTCCCTGTATTTCAACTTGCAAGAAACTACATTCACCAAACCTGCAGGTAATGCATTTCTGCAGTACCCATGGGGCTTAATGACACATACATTTTGTCTGCATTTTTGCTTTGGACTCTTAAAGATGGAACACACACCAGAAACCTTTGATTTCAGGACTGGTTTTTAGCCAAATAGTTAATGTATAGTATTATTGGTTTTGTTGCTGCTGTTTAGTTAAAGCAAAGTTTATTGAAGATTGAGTTGAGTTCATGCATGCTCTCTGGTTATTTTGAAACTTCTTTTTAGGAAGGACTTGCCAGTTTCTCTTGCCAATCTATTTTACTGGCATTGCCTGAAAAACAACTGTGTCATAGTATTTGTTTACCTTCTCTCCACTCAGGTCTAGCCACCTACTTCCCCCTTCCTTTAATTCATTCAACAACGTCAATGTAGAGTACTCCGAGTCCAGCACTCTGTGGCTGCTATGGGAGTTAAGGAAGAAATAGCAAATGGCACTTCCCCCTCACCGAGTTTATAATTGAATAGAGGACCTGTGATGAGACAAGCAAAACTCAAAATCTCATTAAGTTGCTAGCAGAGGCTAGCGAGTGGTAACACATTAAAACATTAAAACAGATTAGTTTCTCATATTAGCCAGCTATCACTGAGCAAAGGGCAGGCTCCAATAAAATGGTACACGGGAGAGGTAGGATTTAATGGAGGGGTAGGGGAGGCCAAGGTAAAGGCAGGCAGGGGCTAAGATATGGAAGGACTGCAATGGGAGTAGGGTACAGCTCTATGGAGGAAAGGACTTGGGGAAGGCAGGCAGAGTCTGACGGACAGAGAGAGCAAGCAGGGTAGGAGGCATGAAAGAGGAACTGTGCAGCAAAATAGGGGGTCCATGGAAGTGGCTGACAAAATTCTTGTTTCCCATCTTGATTGTGCCTTCATCAGGGCAACTGTGCCCTCTGATGGACAGGATGCAAATATAAGGGAGGGAGTGGAGAGAGGGATGAGTCCATGGAAGGAATTGGCTTTGTCCTGCTGCCTCCTGGGCCCACTATAAAAGCAGATCTGCACAAAAAGGGATGGTGAGAGAGAGCTTAAGTATCCACAGCACAGTGAAAACAGCGCTGGTCTGGGAGGATGGAATGGCCAAGTTCTATTCCCAGCAAAGCCTGGTGAGCTTAGGACACTTTCAGCCTTCTCTGGGCTCATTTCCCAACTGTGCCATGAGAGAGTGAAATGAACTTTCACCATGAAACTTCTGCAGTCTCTGATCCTATGCCCTAGGGCAGTGGTTTGCAAGCTGGGATTGGTAGGGTGGTAGGTGGGGCCTGGCACCCTCCCTGCACCTGCCTCACACAGAGGAGCTCCATTTTACACCACTGATGAAGACATTGTATTTGTTAGAATTGACTGAGCCATTGTCTCTGAGCTTCTCTTTGCTCCTTAACCCTTATATACATCTTAGAAATGTAAATGTGGCTTCAAAGAGGGAGAGGGGTGGGAATGAGGAGAGAGAGAGAGAAACAGAGAGAGAGAGAGAGAGCACAAGCACTATGCCTCATCTGGGGAAGAAGAGACTGGATGTCTCCACTAAACCAAGCCACAGAGTCCTTTCCCGTAACTCATACTTGTCAATGAGACAGGGTCATAAAGATCACCCACCCCACTATGTACAGGAAGCTTATAAAGAAAGTTGACAGATCATTTTACAAATATACCAAAAATTATGTATCCATATTACTTATTATTTTGGAAAACTGTACACATACTTGAATGACATTGCCTTTACTCAACCATTTCAGGTCCTTAAAATTCCTCCTTTGAAACCTGATTAGTTTCCAGGCATACAATTCCTAAATCTTTGTGAAATTGATAGACTACCTTTCATTTTCTGAGCAATCAGAGCTTTGCAGCATACACCTCTGGAGTGAATGCCTTGTTTTGAAAAGAGGTGACGTATGTTGGTTTGAAAGGCAGGTGGGGGTCAATCCATGATGATCCAGTTCATGTGCCCAGGGTCACCACCTTCGGGAAAGGCTGGCCCTCCTGACATGTGCCCTTGGCCAGAAGGTCACCACAGAAAACTCTCCTGTCTGAAAACAGAGCCCTCCAGCTGAGAAAAAGAACCCAACCATGATTTAGAGAGAAGCCTATTTCTCTTTTCAAATTTTCCAACTTGACATGTTGCTGTAGTGCACTTCACATCTGATTACATTAGTCACATTGCATTATCCCATATCAGATGTGACATGCTGCAATGGGATTGTGAGCTGTGTATAAAGATGTAGCAGCAGCCAATAACTTCAACTCACTCCTGATGTGAGAGCCGAGCCACCTACCTTCCCGGTAGCCCTTTACTAATTCAGATAAACCATCTGATTCTCTTGTCAAAGAGGAAGCCCCGTAAGTACTTACCTGAGTAGTCAGCTAGAAAACAGATGATTCTAGATGCCTTCCTTAAATCGGGGCTGCTTTTACTATTCCAGGAAGCAACACTCCCAACAATGATGCCTTCTGTGTGTCCAGCACATTGTAATTTGCAAGGTACTTTCAAATCCATCTTCTAATTCACATTCTACATTCTTAGCCAAACCTTAGCAGAGATTTTGTCACATTTGATTTGGTGATTCAAAATGTTCAACAGTTTCTTCCTGTCCCCAGGATTTGGGAGTGAAGAGAATGTTGGATATGCACCTTGGAAAATGCATGATAGTAAATGTCTGTCCGGGTGACTAGTTGGCATGAAAGTGGGGGTTGGGGGAAGAGATGGCCAACCCAGGAAACACAGAGTATACCGATCCATTCAAAGGATAACTATCTTAAGCTCCATCTCTGTCACGGAGAAAAATCAACTGGCCATGGCCACTGTGTGTGGCACACTCTGTGTGGCCATGTCTTCATGATGGGCTGCTTTACATTTGGTGATTAACTAGACTCAGTTTTGTTTTAATCTAAGTACTGATTAAAAGAAAGCTACTGAAGATACATATTACAACTATGGTACACTAACTTCAACATGAAAATTATAATATTTTCCTGGTTTCCCCCACGGGGAAGAACAAAGAAAATGATACCATCTTTCTAGAAAACACAAGACCAGACACAGTATGGTTTGAACCAATCTAATTAGAAGTTGTACTTGATTCTTCTCACAAAGATTCTTTGAAAATCTTTCATGATTTTCAAAGGAGTTAAAGAAGCTTCCTGAATCTCATCGTGAAGAATCCATGGCTCTGGCTTCTACATCAGGCCAGGGAAAGATTGTTGCTGAAGTTCAGGCATTACAAACTGACACAACCACTTCTAGGGGGAATGAGGTAGACCCTGTCTTCCTTTCTTGGAAGAAAGGAAACCCTTCCCAGGACCACTATCCCTAACCTAAAAGACTTCTCTCAAATGCATTGGCCAGGATTGCGCCACATAATTTTTTAAACCAATTTTTGACCAGGAGAATGGGATTATTATAACTGGACAAGAGAGGCAACCACAATGTTCACGACATTCCATCTGTCATAGAAGCAAGCATGTAGGAACACCACTTGGACAGGAGAAATGGGAACTAGCTGCAGAATTGTGAGGATAAGACCCAGCTGGGAAAATGCTTTTGGTGCCATTCAGCCTGGGTTTATACTCCTACATGAGGTGAGAAGGATCAAGAACGAGGCATCCACCACGTCGCTATCCCACACTGTCACCCAGGACCAGGCTTTCTCGGCTGGGTCTGAAGGAGCACTAGGCTCAACTTCCAGGAACAGTGCACTCACTACCCTCAGGACAGATCATCATCCATTCTTGTTTGCACAATATAGATGTATTCTGCCTTTCACACATTGGAAAGATATATATATTTGAAAATAGCTGCTGTGACCTTCCTACAATGCTTCTTCTCTAGGCTAAATATCCCGTTTCTAAAAACATTCCTATAATTCCAAGGTTGAGCTTCCTCTTGGCTCACTAACTACAACCCAGGGCTATACCTTGAAGTTTACTGGCTTAACTGCCCAAAATTGTTAGTTATCAGCACTTTGGTATGAATTGATTTCATCAAATAAAATTTATCCTGGAGTTTCTGAGGGAGAACTAGGAGGAAATGGAGAAGATGTAACTAGAGAAGGCCAAAAAAAAAAAAAGAGCCTGGAGAGAAAAACGAGGAACTGAGGACACATCTTGCCAATGACACCAATTTACCTAAGATGTGTGATATCTTGGTGCTGTGTCCCAGCTCATGGTAGGGCAAGACAACCTGGGCAAACTGGAGTGAGCTGAGATCTAGAAACCTCTGAGATGATGGACCTTGCCAGAAAATACTGGAAGGAAGGCCTGGCCGGCAGGGAGAATAAATTTATTTATTTGAATGAATTCATTTATTTGTTGAATGCCTAGTATGAACTAGGCATTCTGCTGGACATTGGACATGCACTTTGGAAAGTGTATGATAATAAACGTCTGTCCAGGCTGCTAGTTGGCATGAAGTAGGGGGAGGGAAGAGATGGCCAACGCCAGGGAGCAGAGGGTATCCCAATCCATTCAAAGGATAACATGAAGATTCTAGAAGCCAGTAATATCTAGTCCAGCAGGAGTTAAGAGACAGGGAAGGCTGTAGACCTTTAGATTTTGGGTAAAGAACTGGCAATGAAGACAATTCTAAACGGACTAGGGCATTAGACAGATTACCCACAAGGGGCAGGACAAGGACACAGATACCAGGATGAGGATACAAAGTAGAGACCAGATATTCTGCTCAAGGGACGAGCCCCTTTATGAAAACTGGAGTGCAAGGTCAAGGTCACACCTGGATGAGTAGCAAGACTGACTTAGTGCTGATCAGGATGGGGACTGGAGCCTACAGCAGAGCTGACCTACTTTTGAGGGTCATGTGGGTCTGGAGGTTATAATTTCCATTCACAGGCCACCGCCGCCTTTCAGCTACCCCTCTTCCTTGACATGCCAATCCTCATTTCTTCAATTTGGGAGCTACTGTGGCCCATTAGATCAGCAGAGTGTAGCAATCTACTCCCCCTTGAGGCTACTTCTAAGGAATAACAAGTTGAGCTTGAACAAGACATTTTTGCTTCTCTGTATCACAGGAACTACTAACCAAGAAGAAGAGAGAATTACTGTAACCTCGAATTTAAGATGCACATATAATGCCTAAATTGACTTTGAACCACTGAAATCCAAACAGAGTTCAGATACTTGTAAAATTTAGCTAGACTTATCTCTAAAACTTGTAAAGCCATATTCACACAAGTGTACCATGTTTGATAACAAAATATTTTCTTCTTTTATCACCAGAATGTTCTCCCCTTATAAGCATGTTAACAGTTGCAAACTTCAGGCAATTGGTAATTTTCCAGCAGTACAAGATTCTAGAGTGTTACATAAATGCTAAATACTCATCAATTTTAATTAACAGCCTTGGCTGATTTGATTATTAGATTCTTGGAATTTCCCACTCAAATACCAGCTCTTCATTTTTAAGATGGAAGGGTATGGTTTCTCTCCTCTAACCAGAGCAAATTGCTCCACAGTATACAAATAAATTCTCTACTTCCCAGAACCGACGGCAAATTTGCAAAGCTCCATAAAACTCATGCACAACTTGCTGCTGCAGCTGCATAATTAAAAGAAAATGAATATATTGACTAGTTCTCCTCAGAATAGCATTCATAAGTCTCTGCTGCTTGAGAAAAGCTTGTTGCTAAAAGGATTATGGCCAATATCATTTTTATGATTAAAGAGAAAGAACGGTTCTGGTCTGCCTCGTCCAGTCCTCTCACCGATATCCAACATGCTCCACTGGCTGATGTTTTTTACATCCTGAACTATCATGACAACCATAAGGAAATAGTTATCTAACGTACAGATTTACCACCAGAGCTATTGCTTTATCCTTGTTACATCGGCCCTCTGTCTCCCAAACCCAATCCATAGAAGGCTTATTTTTAGCAGTGACTAAAGGACTCCATGCTCTAATTTATGCACACATATAAAATCAATAATTACTTAGTCGACCTTTTCATTCGTCTAAATTTGGCCTGGCGTAATGGAAGCTGCCCACACAGTTCCCATTGAGAATGATAAATAGGAGACAGGAGTGCATCTCTATCTTCTCTCTCAGGGTCAGATGAAATCAGAGGCAGCTCGATTCTCAGCCAGCCCTTGAACTGAGCCACATGAACTTCTCTTTGAGGCAGATTCCATTCTGATGAACATCACCCCTCTTTCCAAAGAGGAACACTAACTTTGACTATGCCCCACCCTGGAGGCCTGAGTCCTGCACAAAGCCAGTCCTGCCTCTTCGTTCATGAGAGCAGTTCTTGCAATGAGCACCAATGGCAGTAAAGAGTACAGTTCCCTAAATGGGCACAAGGCAAAGAGGGCTTGGACAACAAGTCGGCTTCGCTGTCCAAGGTATGGGAAGACAGGCTTCTAGAAACATTTCTCCATGCCTAACCCCTTCCAACAGCCTCTTTCAATTTTGGAGGCTTTCCTACCATTGTCCAACACCTCTAGAAGGCTGACTTCCTACTGAATGAGCAGTAAATTAACCCCTACTTTGTTTTTTTAAATTTAAGTTAAAAAAATTAAAATTATTTTTAATTGAGATGGAGTCTTGCTCTGTCACCCAGGCTGGAGTGCAGTGGCACAATCATAGCCCACTACATCCTTGAACTCCTGGGCTCAGAAGATCCCCCCACCTCAGCCTCCTGAATGGCTGGGACAATAGGTGCATGCCATCACACCTGGCTAATTTTTTAAAATTTATTGTGGAGATGGGGTCTTGTTATGTTGCCCAGGCTGGTCTTGAACTCCGGGCCTCAGGCGATCCTCCCACCTCGACCCCCACAAAGTGCTGAGATTATAGGTATGAGGCAACACACACATCTGGGCCCACTTTTGTTTTTTTAAAAGACTGTATTTCTGTCTTTGAGAGTGGCCCTTTTATTTTTCCTGAATTTGCTCAAAACAGGAAGGTATTGGATGACTTTAGGCACAGATATAGAGGCTATGTTTTCCTCTGTGACTCAGGATTATTTAAACTTACCAGCAAGTCTATCTTCCTGCTTTAATTTCCCTATATCAGGGCAGAAGGAAGACCTCCATGCTTCATATTAGCCACACTCTGAATCTTGAGTTCTATGCCTTTGTTTTCAGGGAGTGAGATAATACAGCATCTTGGTCAAATGGCATGACCAGTCAACACAAGGGTCCCTCCCACCAGGAACTGTGTCACAATGAGACCTAGAACATGGACTGGAACTTTAATTTGTTCTCTATGCCTACAAATTTATGAGCTATCCTAGACCACTGAAGTCATTAAGTTATATACAGGAGCTGGTAAATTGTTGAGGTGCCTAACAATAAAAATAATTATATTATTACTACTATTTTAACTACTTTTTCTTGAGCATTTATTATGCACCTATGACATGCTAGACATTTTTTAAATGTGTGTGTATATATGTGTATATATATATACACATATATACACACACACACATATATATATAAATTCACCATATATTTATATATATATATAAATTCACTAAATCTTTATCACAAGCCTGGTGTGGGAACTATTATTACAGAGTAGTTCTACTTGCTGATGAAACATCTGAGGACAAGTGACCTTGACCAAGGTCACAAGATAGTAAGTGATAGAACTGGGATTAAAACCTAAGCAGTCAAATTTTAGAATTTTATATACAGTATTTGAATTAAGCCTCATGACAGGCACTGTCTTTCGACCCCTGTATTCCGTCCACTATGCTGGAGTGGCTCTTTAGATTTCTGCCTGGTAATATGGCACTTCTTCAGAAGGTTTTAACAAAGCCTCAGCCAAGAGGACCTATTAAGCATGAGACATTCTGTGACACCACTCCCTGTGTTTATCAACCACGTTTTAGGAAAGTTCAGCATTCCTCAGCACTGCTGCCTGGCATGTAAAGCACACAGACCATATCCAGTGAATACTGACACAGGGGAGTGGTGAGGGAAAGATCACATGGCCTGGAAGCCAGGAGGGGAGGGAAAAGAAGGCAGAGAAGAGGCTTTGGAACACAAAAGACCCAGACTCTCAGGGGTTTGGTGGCCAGCTGCTCACATCTTTGCATAAAACATGGGCACAGGAATGTCGGGGGACACAGTGAGGATGGCTCCTGGGGGCAGCCAGCAAATTGGAGGATGTGCCTTGGTGAGGAGGGCTCTCAGGAAAAAAAGGGGAAAGGAGGCTTTTCTCTTGCATGTGTCTAAGAAATGCATATTGCACAGAGCTGAGGGGAAAATCAGAACAATTCAAGTGCTAAGATGCTGTGTATGTTGCTTTAAATTCTCCTGGCAACATCTAACATAGTCACTAACACAGAGGGGAATCTAGCCACCTGTCAACCCCAAGACACACTACCGACTGTTCGGGGAGATATTCTAGACAGGAAGGAGCCTGCCACAATAATTACAGCACACTGCGATGGCCTTAAACAGTACCATACTCAGTGCATTATCTAAGGCTTTTTGTCAGCCCCTCTGAAAGCCATCAGCGAACCGGGCATGCTTTACTGGCCAAAGAAACTGATGTTTGGCTTTGGGTGATTTGTGGAATCGAAATTCTCATTATTCTGGAAGTATTACAGTCCACAATTGAAAACCTCCAAGGAAGGAATGCCAGGTGCCAGAAATGACAGAGAAATCTAGGGACACTAAGATTGTTTAATTACACACACAGGATTTTTAATGGATTCATTCCACTTGAGGAATGCGAAAGTATTTTAAATTTTTAAACTAAGAATAAAACCTTAAATACTATTATTCAGTGAAAGAAGGAAGATTAAGAACTTGAAAATTATTTACAATATAATTAAAATAGAACCGATAGTAATGAAAAGTCTGCAAATACATAGAATGAATATTCCAGATCAGAGGCTATGACTGAGGAAGATGGGATATCAGTCCTATTCCTCAGGAAAACAGGGCAGAAGAAAGATGTCCTGTTCTGGCCTTCCTCATCCAGAGAAAGGACAAGCTCTTGCAACCAGAATGATTGGGGAGTTTAAGGGTTGATTTATGAGGGTACATTAAAATAATTAAATGTGTATAATCTAGTTAAATGATGACCGACAGGGGACAAAATAAATGTCTACTAAACTTTGAAGGCATAAACACTAAGAATATAAGGAATTGTTTATTCTAATTTAGGAAGATTATTAGAAATAAAGAACTCTAAAGATTGAAAATAGTCTGGAAATTGAGGAATTCTTTGTAATGGAGAAGCCCAGCTAATGCATAATTGATCTCCCAGTGGGATATGGTAAAAGATATATCAGTAGAAATTCTTAAATGAAGCTCTTCAAGATGCTCTAAGGCCAGAGCAATCAGGGCCTGATGTTACCTGGAAAGGTCAGATGCATTAGTGAGTCCAAATCCTGACTGCATATCAGAAGAAAGATGAATACTTGTCTTGGTCCATTTTGTGTTGCTATAAAGAAAAACCTGAGGCTGGGTAATTTATAAAGAAAAAAGATTTATTTGGCTCATGATTCTGATGGCTGGAGAGTTCAAGATCGGGCATGTGCATGTGATGTTTAGGCTACTTCCGCCCACAGTGGAAGGGGAACGGGAGCTGGTGTGTACTGAGATCACATGGCAAGAGAGGAAGCAAGAGAGAGAGGGAGGAGATGCCAGGCTTTTTTTTAACAACTAGCTCTTGAGGGCACCGAATAGAGTGAAAACTCACTTACCCCACATGGAGAGCATTAATCTATTCATGAGAGATCTGCCCCCATGACCCAAACACCTCCCACTAGGCCCCACCTCCAACATGGGGGATCAAATTTCAACATGAGGTTTGGAGGAGACCAACATCCCAACCACAGAAGCCACTTTCTAGGATCACTTTGGAGATTCTGAATCAGTAAGTTTTGGCAGAATGTTAAAATCTACGTATTCAAAAAGTTCCTCAGGATTACAGCAGTAACAAAGTAAGAAGTATCACACCTACCCACTATAGTCAACTATAAAACTGGACAAAAATATATGAAGTAACTGTTTTCATGTATTTTACAACATACAGAGAATGAGAAAAACAAAAAAACCGAGTTCCACGTTCACCTTGGCTTTCTGTCTGGGGACACTTATAAATTAGTACAGGAAAATCAAGCCAGTCACAGGTCTTATCAAGGGGAGTATCAATTAAGTGAGATAACCTACAGAAAGCAGTCAACACAGTGACTAACTTATACTAAGATTTTAATTGTAGTTATTATTAGAAATCATCTGCAAAATAATGATATTCCTAGGAAAGATATTGCCAACTTGCAGATTTCAGGAAAATTATTATTAAGGAGAAAGAAATAACAGCTAAATTTTTCTAACTATAGAGATATAATTCATCTTTAAATTACAATGTTGCCTTTTATTTAAGGTACCTTTTATTCCTAAGTTCAAATAGAATTTAAATTTGCAGAGACAATTAGAATGTGTGGTGTGAACACCAGAGAGCAGATAACTGCAAATAGATGGACCCTCAGAAATCTGCATAAGGGTTTCCTTAAATTATTGATCAAATATTAATTTGCACAATTACAAAGTTAGACTCTGTGAGAGCTAGCAGACAACAGCTACCAAAGCATTGGGAACAGAATGGACATTTTGAAGGTGCACAGGACTGGGAGATGCTGAAGTTCTGACCAGCCAGAGTGTAAAGAATGCTCTAAAAACTCTGTTTGGGTCTGTTAAGACCCAAAAAAGACCAGACCTTAGTTGTAGGATTACTCTAGACCTCTCTAACAGAGCCTGAAGCCAAGCCTCAACAGGTCAAGCTGTTTTACCACTAAGAGCTTTCCAACAGTACAAAATGCAACTTTCTTTATAGAAATGGGCAGGGGGGGGGCATATTTTCAATGATGTAATATCCACAGTGTCTAACACATAATAAAAATTATTAGACATGCATAAAAGCAAGAAAGTGTGATTCATAACTAAGAGAAATCCCAGCAATATAAATAGACCCAGAGGTAACACAGTTAATTACTGGAATTAGCAGAAAATTATTTTAAAACAGCTATTATAAATATATTCAGTAATTTAATGGAAAAGGTGGATATATGAGTAATCAGATAAGGACTCTATGGAAAGGAACAGAAACTGTTTATAAAGAACCAAATGGAAATTTTAGAATTAGTATAATATCCAAAAATAAAAATTCAATGGATAAGCTTGACAACACATTGGAGACTGCAGAAGAGATGATAAGCACACTTAGGTGATTAGAAACTCTCCAAACTTAAACACTAAAAGAAAAATACTGGAGGGAAAATGAACAGGGCCTCAGTGACCTAGTAAATAATATCAAATGGGCTAACATGTGTGTAATTGGAGTACCAGAATAAAAGGAGAGAGAGAGATTCAGGCAGATTAGAAAGACACTGGGGTAGAAAAAAAATGTATTACAAGAAATAATGACCAAATATATTTCAAATTTGATATCAACCCACAGATACAAGAAGCTTCAAAAGATCCCAAGAAGAGTAGGTAAAAAGGAAACCCTAAGCATATTATAGTGATATTACTGAACATTAAATATAATGAGAAAATCTTAAAAATATCCAGATACAAAAGACATATTACAGTCAGGACAACAATGATAAGAATGGAAGGTGATTTCTCTTCAGAAATAGTGCAAGGCAAAAGACAATGAGATAGCATCTTTTAACTGCCAAAAGAGAAATAGGTATCAACCTAGAATTCTATATCCAGCTAAAATTACCTTTCAAAAGTGACAGAAAAAGATAGTTTTAGATAAACATTAGCTGGGAGAATTTATCAACAACAGACTTGCTCTACAAAAGTTATTAAAGGAATTTCTTCAGGCTGAAGTGAAATGATATCAGAACTCAATTCTATGTAAAAAAGTGAAAAGTCCTAAAAATAATAAATATGTGAGCCAACAAAAATATTTTTGCCTGTTTTTAAAATTTCCTTATTTAGATAGTTGATGTTTAAGGTAAAAATATTAACAATGTATTTTATAATTTATAACTGTATTAGTCCATTTTCACTCTGCTATAAAGAACTACCTGAGACTGGGTAATTTATGAAGAAAAGAGGTTTAATTGACTCATTTCCACAGGCTTAACAGGAAGCATGTCTGGGAGGCCTCAGGAAACTTACAGTCATGGCAGAAGGTGAAGGGAAACCAAAGACTTTCTTCACATGGTAGCAGAAGAGAAAGAGGAAGGGGGGAAGGGCCACACACTTTTAAACCATCAGATCTCATGAGAACTCACTCACTCTCACAAGAACAGCAAGGGGGAAATCTTCCGCCATGATCCAACCACCTCCCACCAGGCCCCTCCTCCAATTTGACATGAGATTTGGGTGGGGACACAAATTCAAACTAGATCAATAACATACATAACAGAAAGTATGATTACAATAGGAGAAAATTGAAGTATACATTTTTTAATTCTGTATATTGGAAGTGGCATAATGGGAATTCAAGGTAGATTCTGATAAATTAGGGATGCACGTTGTAATCCAGAACAACAATTTTAAAAATAAATCAAATATCTATAGCTTATAAACCAATAGTAGAGATAAAATGCAATACTGAAAATAATCCAAAAGCAGGCAGAAAAGGAGAGGAAAAAAAGGGGCAAACAATAGATGGAACAAATAGAAAACAAATAGCAAGATGATAAACTTAAATCTAATTACATTAATAATTGCATTATATCTAAATGGATTAATCACTGTAATTAAAAGGCAGAGATTATTAGACTAGATGAAAAGACCCAAATGCATACTGTTTAAAAGAGATGAAGTTTTAAACAGAAAGATACATATTGGTTAAAAGTAAGAGGATAGAAAGAATGTATTATGCAAACACTAATCAGGAGGAAGCTGGAGTGGCTATATAGGTATCAGACAAAGCATACTTCAAGACAAGACAGAGATAAATAGGGACATTTCATAATGATAAAAGGGTTCAATTCAAGAAAAAAATCCTAAATGTGTATACACCTAATAATAAAGTTCCAAAATACTTGAAGCAAAAAGTGTCAGAAGTAAAAAACAATGAGACAAATCCACAGTTAGAGTTGGAGATTTTAACACTCAGTAATTGACCCCAAAAAAGTAGATAAGAAATCAACAAATACAGATTTTGATAATACTATAAAAACCTCCACAGGTGAATCAAATGCTGCCCATTCTTGGACTCATGTTTGAAAACTACTGATTCACTTCATCTCTAACTTTCAGCAGAATGATAGCAAAATTATACAATCAGACAAGTCACTAGTTTATTTTTTTAATTAGGAGGACAAATCCAGAACCTCTGTAAGTATTATATCTGATATCTAACCTGGAAATTCTTACTTCTTTATCATCTGAAGCCACACGATTCTGTTGAAATCCATTCTCTTCCCTGTGGGGTTATATAGAATAGGCTTTTAGAATTGAAGAGGTTTTAAACATCACATAGTTCAAATACTCCATTTTACAGAGGAGATTCTACTGATTCTTTGTGGCCCAGTTCAATTGCCACATCCACATTTAAAGATGAGAAAACAGTGCCTCAGAAAGGATAAGTAGCTTGACCAAGATCACACAGCCAGTAAATTATAGCCCCTGGATTCTAACCTACATGGTCTAATTCTAAAGCCGCTATCCTCATAAGAGACTTTGCGAATGCTTACTGAATTAGGGTAACAATGGAAAGAAATCAAGATACCATAAGTTCCTAAGATGTGACTGCTTTGATATAGGTGGTTATGGATGGAGCCATTAGACCCCAGATCTTCTGAGCCCTGACAGCTTCCACGTCAACACACTGTCTGGGAGAAGGCAAACTAAAATAAAAAATGAAATTTTCAGTCTAATATATTTCAACCTAATCTCTAATTTTGCAGTCTAATCTCTTGCAACTGAAGTTGTGAATCAGCTAAATCCATCCTGAATAATGAGAAATGTGCTTCCTAATGATCTATTTTAATCCAATTGTACCTAAAATCTAACCAGTGACTTGGAATGACCGACGGAATTATTCTTGCCAAACAATAACATTCATTGTGGCTTTTCAACGGCAATCAAATACAATTTATGACTGAATGGTCTGAACTGCATTTAGATACAATGGTTTTATTGTTCTCAAATTGCTGCCTTCACCTTGATGTCAAATCTCCATTTCCAACCTCAAATATCCCAGCAAAACTCACAGCTTTCCAGGCATTTTCAGCTATTAAATACTCATCCCAGTATAGTCCAACATTGTGATCTCTTCTCCAAATTGATATTTAATTTTTCCACTTACTAAGAGGTAGTGAGGCATCAGCCCAAGAGGACAGTTACATCGTCTTCTCAATTCTCTTCCTCCTCAACCTTAGGGTTGGAGTGGAGGATCTAGTCTGTTCTGGGGACACCTCACATTCCTCTTCCATCTAGATCTCTAGCCCATTCCATGTGCTGAAGTCAGGAAGAAGGATGGAAGAGATAGCAGATATTATCTCATATAATTGGCTGACTTCTGGGAGTGGTCTTCCTCTGGCTTGGTTTGGGGTCATCTTCTGTGCAGTGCTCCCCCATGTGTAAATAGTGTCCATGGTTTTCTTGGGACAGTTCCCAATACTGAGAAGGACCCCTTCAGAGAGGGTGGACAGTCACACCTTTCTTTGGTCCCTGCCACTGTTCAGTGCCCCCAAACCTTCTCTCTGGAAGGAGGCAGGGCTAACTCTTGTTAATCACCTGAATGTTTTATGATTCGTGCCTCCTTTTTAATCCCCATGGTTCTTCTTTTGAGTTCTTGAGACCAATGCAGATTCTCTGTGCCCTCCAAGGGATTCAGGGAATTGGCATTTGAAAGGTATCCCCATCTTCTTCCAGTCTCTTTCTACTATTTATCCCAGCAAGCTTTGTGCCTTTGAAGATTAAAGGGAAACCAAAATGGGCAATGGTCACTAGGTCATGGGGACCTCCAAACTTCAAAGACAGTAGCTGACCTTCTCAAGAGCTTTCTCCTCATACCAACTCCTCTCCACCAGAAAGCACTAGAGCAGACTCTGCAAGCACCGAGCCAGGGCTGGGATGACAGTCACCACTCCTTATAGGCACATCCAATCCTTACCAGTAATACTCTTGGTATTTCCCTCATGCGGCTTGTAGGCAAAGGAGGTCAGCACCCCCACAGGAAAGGAAGAGGAAATCTCTTTACTACAGATACTGCACTCCAGCTGACCAACTCCCTGTCCCCGCTTCACTTACCCACCCAGTGATTTTCTCCTACATATATGTGGGGTGGAATGATTGTGAAGGTAGCACAAAAAGACATGGTCCCTTTCTTTTTTTTGAGATGGAGTCTCATTCTGTCACCCAGGCTGGAGTGCAATGGCGCAATCTCGACTCACTGCAACCTCCGCCTCCAAGGCTCAAGTGATTCTCCTCCGTCAGCCTCCTGAGTAGCTGGGATTACAGGCATGTGCCACTGAATCCAGCCAATTTTTGTATTTTTAGTAGTGACAGGGTTTCACCATGCTGCCCAGGCCGGTCTTGAACTCCTGACCTCAGGTGATCCACCTGCCTCGGCCTCCCAAAGTGCTGGGATTACAGGCATGAGCCACCATGCCCCACCAGCATGGTTACCTTTTAAGAAGCCCCAAGGAGCTATCCAGACACCTTTACCATTGGATCCTGTTATGAACTGAATGGTGTCTCCTCAAAATTCACATGTTGAAGTCCGAACCCCCAGTACCTCAGAATGTAACTGTATTCGGAGATTGGGCCTTTACAGAGGTAATTAAGGTTAAATGAGGCCATTGAGTGGGCCCTAATTCTATGTGACTGGTGCCCTTATAAGAAGGGGTGATAAGGACATAGACACACAGAGAGGGAAGACCACGTAAAGACAGTGAGAATGTGCCTGTCTGCAAGCCAAGGACATTGGCCACACAAAAAACTAACCCTGCTGGCATCTTGATCTTGAACTTCTAGCCTCCATAACTGAGAGGAAATAAATGTCTGTTGTATAAGCCACCCAGTCTGTGGTACTTTGTTAAGGAGCTGGAGCAGACTAATACAGATCCCTTTAGAAGATGAAGACAATTAATGCATACCTGTTCTCGGGTTTGGGTTCTAGCTCTCAGACCACAAGAAAAATCCCACTTAACACCCTGTTGCATCCATCAGGTATAAAAAAAAAAAGTATATGTCAATACTGGAGAATGCGAGAAGGAAGATGGAGCCAATAGCACAAATGTAATGGGCAGAAAAAGGAATAAGGAACTGTGAAAAAAGAGTGGGCAGAGTTTTAGAACATTACAACAGTGAGACAATGGAAACATGATTGCAAATGAACCACATACTTACAACAGAGCCAAAGGGCACTAGGTGAGACCACTGGTGGAGAACCAGGCTATGTCAGAACACGGCAGTCCAGGTAATTTCTGGAGTGGATGAATAGGGCCTGAGTTAGGAAGGCAAATGTGTAAATCTACATGAAATATCAGAGTCACAGAAAGCAGGGCAAAATGTCACCTAATGAAACAGAAATTATACAAAATCAGCCACATTTTTTTGGGTCATGACCTGGTCCCTGTCAAAACTGGACCTATGAGTAAAGACAGAGGAGGCAGCCTGCCATGTGGAAGGATTTGAGGGACTCCCTGCCTTCTGGGTCTGAAGTTAGTCTGATCAGAAAGCTCTCTCCTGTCAACCTGTCTCAGACTGAAAACTTCATCCTATAAAATGTTATATGTGAATAAGTGAATTTTAACTGGGTTTAAGAAATTATGTAACCTTGCAGGGATGAAGCAGAAAGGGTAAGGTGGGCATAGTCCTTGAAGTCAGAGACACTTTATTCCAATTCTGACTCTACTTGCTGTGTGCTGTTAGGCAACTGGGAAACGCAGTATTCTCATCCGTAAAATAGAGATGGCTTATATGTGTAACTGCGGCTCAAATGCAAGCGCAGCTGTATCTTCTTAAACAAGGGCTGGTTACCATAGAAGGTTGGTACATGTTAGTTCCCTGGTCCCTTTCTACTATCAAGGTGGTGAGATCAGGACTTTTAAAGGACCAGGACAATGGCTAGCTAGATTTTGAAGATGAGGCAAAAGGAGAAAAAGCAACCAAGAGAGGTGGAGACCTGGCAGGAGGAGGGATACTGGGGGGTCTGGGAGAGGGCCACCAAAATCAATGTTACAAGTGTTGTGTGTTTCACGATCTTGCTTAGAAAAAGGGTTTGTTGGCAGCAGACTGTCTCTTCTCTAATCCTTAGCTGAGCGCTGCTAATCATCAGATTGGAGATGGATCTGAGGAGAAGAAAGCTGTTTCTGCTGATCAGTCTGGCTAGACAGGCAGGCCTTCGTGCTCAGCATGCCATGGGAAGACCACCCCCAAATCTGCACCTTGCTCTTAGAGTATGCCCTTCCCAAATAAAGAAAAGCTGCTCTCCTGCCAGTCACAGAAAAAAATAGCTGCCCTTCTCAACTAGAAATTCCTCCAAGTCCATTTGTCCTGACCTTGATCAAAGTTTCACTGCTGTGGATTGGGATATTGTGTACAGTGTCTGATAGAAAGAATTTACTCTACAGAGAAAAATTCTCAGGATAGCCACCCCTAG
Source organism: Pan troglodytes (assembly GCF_028858775.2). NCBI lineage: Eukaryota > Metazoa > Chordata > Mammalia > Primates > Hominidae > Pan > Pan troglodytes. The sequence continues at coordinate 34,623,888 of NC_072415.2, read as the reverse complement.
GACACTGATTATAAAGTCCTCATGTGACAGAGCCGGCAATTCCCGCATCCAGATGTCAAAAGCTGGCTAATTAAGATTAAGACATAGTTGCTTGAGCAAGTCCAGTCAATCTAATTCCGGTATAGTTCTTTTCCCATTGTTCATTTCTACAGAAATGTCTTTGTCTCTGTAGAGCAGCCGTAAGTAGCAGAAATAACCAGAATTTCACAATACCGTTTCTCAAGCAAGAGTGAAGAATAGCTTATTTATTTGAAAAGAGAAGGGGACATTTTTAGAGAGGAATTAAAATGTCTTGTCTTCAAGCTATCATTTTTAAGCAAAAATATAGGCTACAACTTCAAATTGTACAAAAGGTAAAGCTGAATATTGCAATTGACCAACTGACAATGAAGAAGAATGAAAGCTCATGGCTGAATCTCATTCACAACATTTCACCAGCCCACTTGGGTAATTCGCGCCATCTTGACTCAAAAGGAAAAGTTTCCCCACCGAGTCCATCATAAATGCTGCTGCTGACATTTCCATTTCCCCCTTTGCTTGGCTATAGACTAAGGCCCAGAAAACAGTGCTTCCACAATCTGCAAATTAAGATGATTTTTCGGCATCCATAAACTTCAAACTGAAGAGGCTATTCAAAAAGCTGTGGTAAAGGAGGCAGTAACTGTTTTATCTTTTTCCATAAAACTCTAATGCATTGGAGGGAAAATAAAGAAACCCCAGGTATAAACACTGCTATTGTAAGTTCAGTACACAACCTCTGTGATCTATCTATGACAAAGTTAACGCTGTTGCATATGATAGTGATAAAATTCTAAACAGAACTCATGAGAGGAACGAAAACGATTCAAAAAAGGGATTTTTTAATGGGATTTATTAGCAAGACCATCCTTGGGAATTATAGTGACATACATATAAGAGTTTTGCAAAGGCAAATTGCACTATGTTGGGCATTATTCTACCTTAATTTAAAGGTAAAAGGCAAAAAACCAAAGGTCATCAGCCCAAGAGTATATTAATTTATATCTAATGTAGGGTTTTTTCCACACATGAAGAAGTCCAAAGGGGAAAAAATTATAGCTCCCACAAGAAACTTTCAGCAATAATCTTACATAATTTACAACATAAAAGGACATTTCTGTGTCCAGGAATTGTGGCTCATCAGCATTGTAAAAATGGATCTGTGCAACACATTTGATGCAAAAGTCATATTAAAATTTTCAGCCAACTGGCTTCTTTCACACAGCCTCTTTCTTCTATTGAAAGTCACACTCACAACAGGTAATATTTATGGGCACTCTAGTGGAAAGACAAATACATGAACTTTGGGTGCAGGAGGTCAAACTGAAAGGACAAGCTCAGTTCTTCTGAGCCTCAAGAAGCACTGCTCAGTTACCTGACAAGGCCCATGCCAGCTGGGTTCTATATCTATCCTAGCACAGGCTCAGGAAAGCCCTGAACAATTTTATTATCTCATGCCTTCCAAAGGGAGAAAGAGCCTGCTTTCCTATTTCATGATAATTGGATGAAGAAATGTGGGTGGGAACACAATTCATTTCAGAGTTTGATGAATTATTTACCAATTAAGGAGATGAACACAGGAAGGGGAGGGCTACATAACTTTGATATGAATGTTCTTTTATTATATTATTTATACACATGAAATTGTTGCTTTTATTAACTAAGAGGTTAATCACTTGAATGGGATGCTTTGCATCCCTTCCAATCCCATACACAGGCAAATTGGCTAATTTTATGTTAGGAAAATAACCTGGCAATTTTTCTAGTACTTATCTGTGTGGTGCAGTTTAATAACATTTTATAATATGAAAAATGAATAAACTAGCCAGGCTGCTGGTGTTGCAAAGCCACCCGTTTTAGTGGTGAGGGAAAAGGGAAGCGTACACAGGATTCTGGTAAAAAATGGATTTCAAGAACATTACCTTTTTCTGCTTTTCAGGTGGCAACATGAAAGTCTATGTTATGTGGAATCAAAGCACAGACGGCAGGGTTTGAAAATGTGATTGGAGACCCAGCCTTGCCACTCAGTGTGTATTTTGGGCAAGTCATGTGCCTCCTAAGTCTTATCTTCATTTGTGAAATAAGGATTCATTCATTCATTCATTCATTCATCCATTCATTCAAACATATTATGAAAACATTCTACATATTTTCATTTCACAGGATACCAGGATTGTCATGATGACAAGATTGATGAGACTCTTGTCCCCTTGAAGATTTCATTCTAGTGAAAATAACAATGCACACATAAAAAATGAATTAAGTGAATTAAATGAATTTGCACGTTGTGGTAAGTACTCTCAAAGAAATGAATAGGAACAATTGGAAAATAACAGTGAGACCTACCCTTTTTATTGTAATAAACACACTGACATGAGATCTACCCTCTTAACAAATTTTAAGCATACAGTACAGTGTCACTGACCATAGGTACAGTGTTGTACAGCAGATCTCTAGAGCTTATTCATCTTGCTTAGCTGAGACTAAGAGATAGAAAGGAATAAGCAATTTGTAGGCCAACAGAAGGGAATTCCACAGGGAACAGCAACAGCAAAGCCCCTCATGCCTGAAAGACTTGATTTGTTCTAGCAACTGAGAGATGGTTAGTGTTGTCAGGGCCAGACAGGTAAGAGATGAAGCTGGAGAGATAGGAGAATCCAGATCACACAGGACCTTGTAGGCCACAGTAAGAAATTTATTCTAAGTTTCAATGTGGAGCCATTAAGGGTATAAACAAGATCTTATTCATATTTTTTGAAGATCTTTCTGGTTATTATGCAGAGTCAGTTGAAAAGACACAAGAGAGATGGAGAGAACACTGGGGGCTACTGTAGTAATCTAAATGATGGGTAGTGGTGGCATTGACTAGAATGTTGACAATGAAGATGGAGGCGGGCGGAGAGAGACAAGTTATGTTCTGGAGGTAGAATCATCAAGGCTTTGTGATGAAAAGATTATGTCTCATTAGATTTCCCATGAAATGAGAGAGAAGTTTATGATGACAGTGACTGAAGTAACGGAGACCAGGCTGGTGCTACAGGTGACACAAGACTGGAAAAAATCCAGGTTTAGGAAATATTCACAAGTTCACCCCAGGCCTGATTTTGAAGCATCTTTTGAGACATCCAAGTGGATGTGTCAAGGAGGGCAGTTAGACAGGTAAGTGTGAGCCCAGATAAGAAGTATGAGTTAGGAATGTAAATTTGGGAGTTGTCAGATTAGCAAGAATATATTAGTAATGTGCTCCTTACACACCTTTCAAGAGTTTTTGTTTTGTTTTGTTTTGTTTTTTTAACCTTGCAAGCTGCCCATCTCACTGAGAGAAGTTAAGTTATGCTACAGTAACAAAAACCGGAAAACACCAGTAGCTGGAAACAATAGAGGTTGATTTCTTGTTCATGCTACCTGCCTGCCTAGGGCTCTGCTCTAAATCTCTGCTATCATCACTATGTCCAAGGCTGACAGAGCTGCCAAGTTTAGAGAATTGTCAGCCATAGTACCTGTGATGTAACTTAGTGGGACACAGGGTGCCCAGATATCTGGTTAAACATTATTCTGGGTGTGTCTGTGAGGGCATTTCCTGAAGAGATTAGCATTTGAATCTGTAGACTGAGTAAAGCCGATTGCCCTCCACAATGTGGGTGGGCTTCATGAAATCCATTGAAGACCCGAATAGAACAAAGTCCGAGTAAAGGAACATTTGCGCGCTTGCTGGCTCATTATTTTTGAGTTGGAACGTCAGTCTTCTGCCACCTTTGGCCTCTGGCTCAGACTGGAATTTACACTGTCAGCTCTCCTGATTCTCAGGCCTTCAGACTCAGACCAGAACTAAACCATCAGCTTTTCTGGGCCTCCAACTTGCCAGCAGCAGATCTTGGGACTTGTCAGCCTCTTTAGCTGCATGAGCCAATTCCTTATAATAAACCACTTTATGTTATATGTGTATTTTATATACAAAACACTATATGTGTGGGGGGGAGGGCTAGGGAGAGAGACAGAAAGATGCTTCTGTTTCCCTGGAGAATGCAGACTAATACAAATTTAGGTACCAAGAATGATTCTAGAGGAACAGAGTTTTAAGGATGAGTTTTCTAAATTTGTTATAGAGTTTCTGGAATTGGCTCTCTAATTCAATTAGATCTAAAGATACTAGTAACTCTATTTCAAGTAGTAAAGAGTGCAATGATAGGCCATAGAGTGATCAGGTAATAGGGACACAAAATATCATCATTGGATACTCCTAATTAACCATTTATAAGAATAAGGAGTTGGGTGACTGTGTATATGATACTTTTGAACATTTTTGGAAAACTAATTAGTATTATTATTAAATAGGCTGATTGCTCCTAATATTGCTGAACAAAGTGGTGAAAGACAAAGATGAGTTCAGGGACTTGAATTTCCAGCTCAAGCATAAATAATCTGAAGAGATCTATGTGTGCTCTGAAGGAGACCCTTATCTCCTGTAGCCACAGGGCTGAGATTGCTGAAAATCAAATGCAGAATCTCATCCTGTGGCTGGCTGAATCACAATACAAATGTAACTCACATCTTAACAGGGTATCTATTGTTAGAGTAAGACCATTGATAAGGAAAGAATGAGGTTCTGTAAGTAGGAATGGGGACATGTGAGAAGACCCTGATGAAGGTGGGGATATTGAGCCCTTAAATTGTGATGAGTCTTTTTTGCCAGTGAAAGAGGCTTTCCCACCACCAGTGGAAGGGACCTCCTCATCCCCAGTAGGAGCACCCTCACTGGTAGGGGGATAGTGGCTTCTCCAATCTCATCTGAGGGGAGTAACCCCTCATTGCCCAAGGAAACTATAATGGCCTCCTCTGACGCAGTTGCCATGGAAGACAATACTGATTATCCTCAGGACCCACCTCTACTACCTGTCCTTGATTCTTGACCTATAAATAGACTCAAGTCACAAAAGGCCCCTGCAGGTGAGGTAAAAACTGTGACCCATGAGGAGATGTGCTATACTCCAGAACTACTTGAGTTTTCTAATTTATACAACCAGAAATCTGGGTTAATATGTGGAAATGGATATTAAAGGTGTGGGATAATGGTGGAAGGAATGTTAAATTAGATCAGTCTGAATTTATTGACAAGAGTCCACCAAGCAGAGATTCTGCATTTAATGTTGCAGCTCAGGGAGTTAGATGGGCCTCCAATAAGACATCTTTCACCACTATTGTGAGAAGTAAATTTGTGACAGGAAACATAGCATCCTTGTTGAGTTCTGCAATCACTTCTCTGTAGGTCAAAACTGATAATATGGACTGCAGACAGAGTTGGGAAATCTAAATGCAATGGGATGGGGTGGCAAAGGCCAAGTGGCAGCACTCAATTGCCAGAGGCAAAGCGGGTGTGGTAACTGTAATAGTAGAGTCAAAGCAGCAATCAGAATAGTCTGACTTACTCAGATCTATGGTGTTAGCTAATTAATGACAGTGTTCCTAAATGTGAAATAGATAGATGCCCACTAAATTCTTACTTGATCTGTATAAGCAGAAAAGTTTTAGATCAAGTGAACAAACATCTAACTCAAATCACAGTAAAAAGAGAGTCATAGCCCCCCAATCAACTACCAGACTTGAGCCAGTTTATAGACCCAGAACCCTTTGACTAAATGGAAGGTTGAATCCCCTCAAGGAAAGACCCAAGTACACTACCAAAAATGTGTACTGTTAATCTTTCTCCCAGCAGGATTCTGTAAGTAGGAATGGGGACATTCCTATTGCCTTTTACTAGGGTAACTGTACATTGGGAAAATAAAAGAAATAATCAGGCCTTTCAGGGACTACTGAACACTGTTTCTGAACTGATACTGATTCCAGAAAATTCAAAATGTCACTGTGGCTCTCTAGTTAGAACAGGAGCTTATGGAGGTCAGGTGATAAATGGAGTTTTAGCTCAGATCCATCCCACAGTGGATCCAGTGAGTCCCTAAACCAATCCTGTGGCCTTTCCTCAGTTTCAGAATGCATAATTGGAGCAGATCTACTCAGCAGGTGGCAAAATCCCCACACTGACTCCATGACTTGTAAAGTGGGGGCTGTTGTGATGGGAAATGCCAAGTGGAAGCCACTGGAACTACCTCTACATAGAAAAATAGTAAACCAAATGCAATTCAAATGCAGTATCCCTTATGCAAAATGCTTGGGATCAGAAGAGTTTTTTACTTGGGATTTGTTTTTAATTTTGGAATATTTGCATTATACATACTGGTTCAGCATCCCAAATTTGAAAATCTAAAATTTAAAATGCTCCAATGAGCATTTCCTTGGAGCATCAAGTCAGTTTAAGGTTTAGATTTTGGAGCATTTTGGATTTCGGATTTGAGATACTCAACCTGCACTGCATTCCTGGAAGAATTACAGAGATTAGTGCACCATCAAGGGCTTGAAAGATCAGAGGTGATGTGATCATTAATTTTATGTGTCAACTTGAGTGAGACATGAGGTGTCCAGATATTTCATTAAACATTATTCTGGGTGTGTCTGTGAGAGCATTTCCAGAAGAGATTAGCATTTGAGTTGGTAGACTGAATAAAGTTGATTGCCCTTCCCAATGTGGGTGGGCAGGAGCCAATACACTGGGGTCCTGTGTAGACCAAAAGGCAGAGGAATGGAGAATTCATTCTGCATGACTGATTGAGCAGAGACCTGGATATTCTCTTGCCTTTGGACTAGGACTTCACCATTGACATTCCCAGTTCTCAGGCCTTTAGACTTGAACTGGAATATAAACCATTGGCTCTCTGGTTTTCAGGCATTTGGACTCTGACAGGAACTACACCATCAGCTTTTCTGGGTCCCCTGTGTGCAGATGGCAGATTATGGCATTTATCGGCCCTCGTAATTGTATGAGCCGATACCTTGTAATAAACATGTATATAGATATACAGATGTAGATGTAGTTATATAGATAGAGACATCATATTGGCTCTGTTTCTCTGGAGAACCCAGACAGGTAGTGATTCCCACCACATCCCCATTCAACTCACCTATCTGGCCTATGCTGAAGACAGATGTGTCTTGGAGAATGACAGTGGATTACTGCAAGCTTAACCAGGTGTTAACTTCAAGTGCAGCTGCTGCACCAGATGTGGTGTCATTGCTTGAGCAAATTAACACATCCCCTGGTACTTGGTATGCAGCCATTGATCTGGCAAATGCCTTCTTCTCCATACCTGTTTATAAGGCCCACCAGTAGCAGTTTGCTTTCAGCTGACAAGGCCAGCAATATACCTTGTCCTATCTCAGGAGTATATCAACACTCTACCCTATGTCATAATTTAGCTCACAAGGATCATGATTGCCTTTACTTTCCACAAGATGTCACACCAGTCTATTACATTGATGACAATATGCTGATTGGACCTAGTGAACAAAAAGTAGCAACTACTCTAGACTTATTGGTAAGACATTTGCATGTTCAGATGGTGGGAAAAAATATGACAAAAATTCAGGGGACTTCCACCTCAGTGCAATTCGTATGAGTTCAATGGTGCGCAGTATGTCAAGATATCCCTTCTAAAGTGAAGGATAAGTTGTTGCAGTTGACCTCCCCTACAACCAAAAAAAAAAAAGTCAAAATGCCAAGTGGGTCTCTTTGGACGTTTTGAGACAACACATTCCTCCTTTGAGTATCTTACTCCACCCCATTCATTGAATGACCCAAAACCTACCAATTTTGAATGAGGCTAAGAATAAGAGAAGGCTCAGCAAAAGGTCCAGGCTGCTGTGCAAGCTGCTCAGACACTTGAGCCATATGATCCAGCAGATCCAATGGTGTTTGAGGTGCCAGTGGTAAATGGAGATGCTGTTTGGAGCATTAGACAGGCCCCTATAGGTGAACTGTAGTTCAGGCCCTCAGGATTTTGGAACAAAACACTGCCATCCTCTGTGGATAACTACTCTCCTTTTGAGAAACGGTTCTTGATCTACTACTGGCCCTTAGTAGAAACTAAATGCTTAAACATGGGCCACCAGGTTACTAGGCAACCTGAGCTACCCATCATGCACTGAATTTCATCTAACCCACCAAGTCATAAAGTTGGACATACACAGCAGAACTCCACCATCAAACAGAAGTGGTATATACACAATCAGGCCTGAACAGGCCCTGAAGGCACAAGTAAGTGACATGAAGATGTGGTCCAAATGCCCATGGTGCCCACTCCTGCTACATTGCCTTCTCTCTCCCAGCCTGCACATACACCCTCATGGGGAGTTCCCTAGAATCAGTTGATGGAGAAAGAGAAGACTTGGCTTAGGCCTGGTTTACAGATGGCTCTGCATGATATGCAGGTCCCACCTGGAAGTGGACAGTTCCACCACTATAGCCCCTTCCTAAGATATCCCTGAAGGACAGTGGTGAAGAGAAATCCTCCTGGTGGGCAGAACTTTGAGCAATGTACCTGGCTGCATATTTTGCTTGGAAGGAGAAATCGCAAGACATGTAATTATATACTGATTCATGGGCTATAGCCAATGATTTTACTGGATGGTCAGAGACTTAAAAGGAACATGATTTGCAAGTTGGTGACAATGGCATCTGGGAAAGAGGTATGTAGATAGACCTCTCTGAATGCACAAAAAATGTAAATATATTTGTATCTCATGTGAATGCTCATCAAAAAGTGACCTCAGCAGAGGAGGATTTTAATAGTCAAGTGGATAGGATGACCCATTTTGTGGATACTAGTCAGTCTATTTTCCCAGCCATCCTATTCATGACCCAATAAGGCACGAACAAAGTGGCCATGGTGGCAGGGATGTAGGTTATCCCTGGGCTCAGCAAACATGACTTTCACTCACTAAGGCCAATCAAGCTACAGCTACTGCTGAGTGTCCAATCTGCCAACAGCAGAGACCAATACTGAGTCCACAATATAAGCACCGTTCCCTGGTGTGGTCAGACAGCTACCTGGAGGCCAGTTGATATCACTGCATCACTTCCATCATGGAAGAGCTTACATGTGTTCTTATTGGAAAAGACACTGACTCTGGATATGGGTTTTCCTTCCCTGCACACAATGCTTCCACCAAAAAGGCTTATGGAGTGCCTTATCTATCATCGTTGTATTCCATACATCATAGCTTCTGGTTGAAGAACTCACTTCACAGCAACTAATGTGCAGTGATGGGCCCAGGGCCCATGGTCATGGAATTCATGGCCTTACCTTATTCTCTACCATCCTGAAGCAGCTGGTTTAATAGAATGGTAAAATAGCCTTTTGAAGATTCAGTTATACCAGCTAGGTGGCAATACCATGCAGGGTTGGGGAAAGATTCTCCTGAAGGCTGCATGCTCTGAATCAGCATCTAATATATGGTGCTGTTTCTCCCAAAGCCAGGATTCACAGGTTCAGGAATGAAGGGGCAGAAATGGGAGTGGCACCACTCACTATTAACCTTAGTGACCCAGTAGTAAAATGCTCTGCTAGCCTAGGTGTCTTAGTTCCAAAGGAAGGAACACTTCTAAAAGGAGACAAAACACTGACTCCAGTGTGAAAATTCACACTGCCACTGGCCAATTGGAACTCTGCATGCCTTTGAATCAATAAGCAAAGAAGAAAGTGACTGTGGTGGCTGGTGTGACTGATCCTGACTAACATGGGTCAGTTGGGCAGCTACTATATAATGGAGGTAAATAAGAGTATGTCTGGAATATAGGAGATCGCTGAAGGCATCTCTTAGTATCACCATGCCCTGGGATTAAGGTCAATAGAATACGCAACAACCCAGATCCTTCAGGAATAAAGGTTTGGGTAGCTCCATCAGATGAAACACCATGACTAACCGAGGCATTTGCAGAGGGCAAAGGAATACGGAATGGGTAGTGGAAGAAGATAGTTACAAGCAGCAGCTACGACCACATAACCAGTTGCAGAAATGAGGACTGTAATTTTCATGAGTATTTCTTTTTATTTTGTTGTGAATATATATAAATATATATATGTGTGTGTGTGTGTGTATGTGTACTGAGTAAAAATCTTTGTTTTCTTTCCTCCCTTATTCCCTTATCGTGTAGCATAAGCTGTACTGATTTTATATCATAACATTTAAGTATTGTTAATTATATGTAATACTATTTCATGAATGGGATATCAAGGAGAAGGGTAAACATCTCTCAAGGATTTTACGTCTTTTTCTGGGGAAGAGGTTACTGTGTTTTCAGTTGTATGCAGGATAGTTGTATCATGTTGGGTGGAATTATAGCCTTGTTATTGTCTTTATTTGGAAATTAAGTATGGTTTAAGAAGATTCATGTGGGTGCCAAGTTGACAAGGGATGGATTGTATGTGTCGACTTGACTGGGCCTGGATGCCCAGATACGTTGTCAAACATTATTCAGGGTGTATCTGTGAGAATGTTTCTAAGTGAGATTAATGTTTGAGCTAGTAGACTGGGTAAAGCAGACTGTCCTCCCCAGTATGAGTGTGCCTCATCTAATCTGAGCCCTAGATAGATAGATAGCCCTAGATAAGAGCAAAAGTCTGAGTAAGGGAGCCTTTGCCCTCTCTCTGCCTGATTGTCCTTTTTTTTTTTTTTTTTTTGAGACAGAGTTTTGCTCTTGTTGCCCAGGCTGGAGCACAATGGCACAATCTCAGCTCACTGCAACCTCTGCCTCCTGGGTTCAAGCAATTCTCCTGCCTCATTCTCCTGAGTAGCTGGGATTACAGGCACCCGCCATCATGCCCAGCTATTTTTTTTTTTTTTTTTGGTATTATTAGTAGAGATGGGGTTTCAGTATGTTGGCCAGGCTGGTCTCAAACTCCTGATCTTAAGTGATCCACCCACCTCAGCCTCCCAAAGGGCTGAGATTACAGGTGTGAGCCACTGCGCCTGGTCCCTCATTGTCTTTAACCTGGGACATTAGTCTTCTGTCCTTGGCCTTAAACTACAACTTAGACTCCAACTTAGACTCCAACTTATGCCATTGGCTTTCCTCATCCTCAGGCTTTCAGACTCAGGCTGGAACATACATCATCATCTCTCCTGGGTCTCCAGCTTGCCAACCAGAGATCTTAGGACTTCTCAGCCTCTATAACTGTGTGAACCAATTCCTTACAATATATATGTTTCTCTGAAAAACCCAGGCTGATACAATAGCAAAGGGAAAATTGAACCTGGAAGAGTCTCATGTTGACCTTAATGCTCCAGCAAAGAAGTGACACATGTTGCTTATCTTTTCAGCTCATTGGCCAAACCTAGTCACATGATACCATCAAAAAGGGAGTCAGGAAATACACTCATATCATGTATATACTTGGAATGAGGAGAGATGAGAACATTTGGTAAACAGCACTAATAGGCACCATATTAAGGAAATGCTACCCTCTTGAAGGCAGAAGGTGCTGTGGAGCTGATGGTTCTCAGCTCTGCCAAATTTTGGGTCCCACTTTGTGTTTCCTAGTGCAGTGTGCTGATGCATTATAACAAAATCTTAAATAAGGAAAATAAAAATGGTAAGTAACAGGGTAAATTTTAGAAAAGAGTATTTTTTTAAGGTAGGTTCAAGGCCCTAGACTGAATGTGATGAGGGTGCTGTGACACACAAAGCAGATCATTAAGCATTTAGTAACCAGTGGTTATTGGGGCCTTGGCTTAACATCCTCATTTAGGAGACAGCTGCACTTGCCTGTATTGATTGAGATGGTGTGTGCTAACAAAAGCTGAAACCTTCAGATTTAATGAAGGCAAGGAGTCATCCTTGGGCAGAAAGCAACTATCGAACTGATTATGGTAGACAAACCCAAAGTTTGATTAATTCCAGGGAGCATTGTGTCCAAAAAGAAACTCACTATAGTTTATATAAATCAACACAACCAGGATCAGAGAAATCTGGTAAATTCCAGTTGACTGGTGGATAGAATGACTCAGATAGGCAGTCAGAAGGATCACAAATAATTACTGAACAAGATTCTCTCAAGCTCCTTCCTGTTACTACATTAAATGTTTAAGGAGTCCTACTTTCTCAGATCATGAGGATATTCTTAACACCTCCTCTCTAAAGCCCTTTACATTACCAGACATGTAGGCTTGGCCCCTAGAAGATTGTAGCTCTCACAAAGTCTATTCCACCTTGAGCCAGACGCTATGAAAAGCTAAAGCTCAAAGGCCACAGCCTTCACCCTCAACCCACTGTTTAACATTGCAGACCACACTCTATTTTCAATTACGTGTATTTCATTAGTTTGCTTATTGATCTTTTGCAAATAATCCAAGTTTTAACTTGAGTATGCGGGTAGGGTAGGAGGCAGGCAAGCTGTGGGTCTGTGGAAAGTAAGGGGGCCAGGAGGGCAGGTGGGTAGGGCTGATCTAGGAGGCAAAGTGCATGAGAGAATTATTAGGACTGCTGATCACTCAGCAAATGGATGCTGACTCCGGAGGATATTTGTGTATAGCACAAAGATAAAGGCCACACATAGAGGTGGGAATGAGGAGTAGCAAGAAGCTCTGATGCACTGGATGGAAGGGGTGTGAGAAAGAGAAGGGTGGAGAGATGAGATGGAGCTGAGGGCAGAGCACTTTGATGACTACCAAAAAACTTTGGTACTCACTTCTTTAGGCACAGGGAAGTCATACAACTATTTTTAGCTGGAGGGTAACTTGATAAAGTGTTGAGTTTTTGTTTTTGTTGTTGGTTTTTTTTTTTTTTTTTTTGGCTTTTTTTGTTTTTTGTTTGTTTGTTTGTTTTTTGAGACGGAGTTTCTTTTCGCTCTTGTTGCCCAGGCTGGAGTGCAATGGTGCAATCTTGGCTCACTGCAACCTCTGCCTCCCGGGTTCAACCAATTCTCCTGCCTCAGCCTCCCGAGTAGCTGGGATTACAGGTGCACACCACCATGCCCAGCTAATTTTTGTATTTTCAGTAGAGGCGAAGTTTCGGCATGTTGGCCAGGCTGGTCTTGAACTCCTGACCTCAGGTGATCCACTCGCCTCGGCCTCCCAAAGTGCTGGGATTACAGGCATGAGCCATTGCACCCGGCCAAAACTGAGGCAATGCTTGGGGTTGGCATGGACTGAAAGAAGGAGCAACCCTGGAAAGGACCTCAGTTATGAGGCTATTGTAGGGACCCACACAATCATTCTTTCAAACTGGTTTCTAATGACAGCCCCCAAACCATCAGGGACAGATGACCCTACCCACACAACATGTCCATTATTTTCTCGAGGGTGAAAACTTTTTCTTTCTCTTAGCATCATAATTGAAATGATGATAGTAACTCATTTCCTCCACACTTCTCTCCTTTGTTATAGACACTTCTAGTACTAAAAGAGTAGGAAACCAATCTTAGGCTTTTCTTATTGTTATCTGATTCCACTAGATCCTGCCTAAGAAGAGCAACTATTATTCATATCTGTTCTACATATGTCTATGTTATATACCAGACACTGCTTGTGAGGCATACAAAGAAAATTCCTGAATTGCTGCTGAAGAATGCTCAGAGGTAACTTGTGAAATAAACAAATAAGCTGTACCATTAAAAGTAACAGGAGGAACGGAGCAACGTGGGCTGCCTGGTCCCCTCCTCAGTCTAAGGCACATAACTCCGTGAAATAAGGTGGCTACACTGGAGAAAATCACATCCACACTGAGTCTAGAAAAAGGAAAAAAGGAAACACTAAAAGATTATCCTGGGTTGGCAGGGCACGGTGGCTCACACCTGTAATCCCAACATTTTGGGAGGCCAAGGCGGGCAGATCACAAGGTCAGGAGATCAAGACCAACCTGGCTAACACGGTGAAACCCCATCTCTACTAAAAATATAAAAATTTAGCTGGGTGTGGTGGCGGGCACCTGTAGTCCCAGCTACTCAGGAGGCTGAGGCAGAATGGCATGAACCCCAGAGGCAGAGCTTGCAGTGAGCCGAGATGGCGCCACTACACTCCAGCCTGCATGACAGAGCAAGACTCTGTAAAAAAAAAAAAAAAAAAAAAAAAAAAAAAAATTATCCTGGGTTAGTAGAGAAACTGAGCTTTAAGAAAAAGGAAGCTGCTACGTTGAAAGATTAAACAAGGAAAACTAAGTTCTAACGTGGACACAGAAAGGTCTTGGCAGGGAAAAGAGATGAAGAGTGAGGTGCATTGCCAAGGGGCATCTTTCTGGGTTACAAGAAGCAAAAACAAATGCAATGCCTGTTTCTTAAGCATTTGTCTTGTGCCAAGTGCTCCACGTGGCTCCTCTCATTTCATCCTCTGCACAGTACTATGAAATATGAATCTGAGTTAGCATCCCCATTCTGCAGACGAAGAAACTGAGGCTTGTCTAAGGACACACAGCTAATAAACAGTTGGTTACAGATTCCACCCAACTGTTGAGCTCCAGAGCTTATGGATTTAAGCACCACACTTACACTGTCTCCACAATCCTAATCGTAAAGTCTCAGAATCAGGTCCAGTGATCCATCTCTTGCAGCATAGCTATGTCTAAATTACATTTCCGTGTACTTCCCAAACATCTACATGGATATTCTGTAAGTACTTGTTTTTGAAAATGTCCAAAAACATCCCTTTATCTTCTACCACCCAATGCACACCTCTTCCTGCATTCTCTAGTTCAATAAAGGTATCATCTTTCTCCCAGTAAACTATCTTTAATCAGGGGATTTCTCAATATACAGGCAGTTGCTAAATCTTGTCTGGCCTTCTTTTGAGATATTTCATATGATTCTAAAGTCACTTTCTATTATAGCTGGCCTATCCTTGTCCTCTCCTCCTGCAATCCACTACCCACCTGCCTCACACTGCCAGTGTGGCTATTTTTCTTTGACACCAATGAAGGAGACCCTCAGTGATAAGTCAGTTAAGCCTGCAGACTCTGGAATCAGATAACCAGGGTTCAAATCCAGGTTTCCATATTTACCAATGATGTGACTTCAGCAGTAACGGAAATTTCCTTAGTTTCAGTTCCTAAACACATTAAATTGGGATAATGATAGTACCTATCTCATAAAGTCATTGGAAAAATTAAATGAGACACTTCCACCTCAGACACAGGAGAAAGCCCCTGTGAAATGTCATCAAGATCGTTGAAGTCAATGGCGGGGTTTCTTCCCTGATCAAAAGCCTCTGTTGACTCCATTCTGCTTACAAAGTGAAGTTCAAAGAAACGTTCATCATGATATTCAAATCCCAAAAGAAAATTGCCTTAATCTACCTTTCTAGATTTCTTCTCTTGTACCCAAGCTCCCTTCCCCAGCTATGCTATGCTCTAACCAGAGACCAGTCACAACTCAACAGCCTCCTAACTCTGCCCGTTCTCCTTCCACACCTTTGCTCAAGGTGTTCCTTGTGCCTGGAACAGCCTTCACCCATATCAGCGATCAAATCTGACCCTTGGGCCTAAACATCACCTTCTCTGTGAGGCATTTGAATATCCCTTCTTCCAAACACCTTAATGGTCTCTCATAGGGCTCTATTTTACCTGTGCCTGCATCACTAGATTGCAGGTAGCCTTATTGAATGTGCTCTATCTCCCGTGACCATTTTTTTGCAGTATTATACTGTGCTGGCTGTAAAGGAAACCTTCATTCTGCACCAGTCCATCCTCAACTCTCCTGTGCCAGGCACCTCTTACTCTGTACCCATAGTCACTCCCACCACTACACTTTTCCCTGTGAACAGCAGCATTGGGAGTGATTCTCTAACTCTCCCCTAATGCCAACTATCTTCCTTCTCAAATACACCTGGTCAACACTGCCCATGCCTTAGAAGGTGGTACAGCCAGTACTAGCATAGGATGACAAATGACTTGCACCAGCCCTAATCAAGACTAAATTATCTAACAGGGGATTTTCCCCAGCCACACCATAGGTTCTTAAGGAATGAAACTGAAATATAGCAGTTGTTCTCAAACCTGTCTGCACATTGAAATCACTCAGGAAGCTGTATTAGTTTCCTAGGCTTCCATAACAACATACTATTAACTGGATGGCTTAAAACAACAGAAATTCAGTGTCTCACCATTCTGGAGGATAGAAGTCTGAAATCAAGATGTCAGCAAGGCCTGGCTCCCTCTGAAACCTTTAGGGGAGGATCCTTCCTTGTCTGCTCCTAGCTTCTGGTGGTTTGCCAGCAATCTTGTACATTTCTTGGCTTGCAGATGCATGACTCCAATCTCTGTCTTCATCATCCCATGGCATTCTCCCATGAAGCTTTAAGGAATTCTAATGCTTCAAGGGCATGCATGACGTGGCAAAGAAGATTGAGATGGAGACTAGAAAAATAGGGGAAAGCAGGAGAAGATGGGAAGTTGGAAGCCAAAGAAAATTGCCTTCACCTACCATTCTGGACTTCTTTTCTTTTGTGTACACTCTCTTCTCCGGCTATGTTGTGCTCTAATCAGAGGCCAATCACAACTCACCAGGCCCCAACTTCACACGGCCATCTGCTTATAAGGACACCAGTCATATTGATTAAGGGCACACTCTACTCCAATATGACTTCATTTAACTTTAGCAGTTACATCTTGCAATGACCTATTTAGGAATAAGGTCACATTCTTAAGTATCAAGGTTGAGGGTGTCAACATATCTTTTTGGGGGGACCCAACACAACCCATAAATGAAGTTTTTAAAAATGCTGTCACTAATATTCCATACACAGAGACTGTAATTTAATTGGCCTAGGGTACTTCTTGGTCTTCTGAAATTTTTTAAATTCTTTAAGCAATTCTAATATGCTAACAAGTTTTAAAACCAAGTGTCAGGGGTTCATATCAAGGGGTTTTGGCATCAGGCTGCCTGGTATTGAATCATGCCTACAACACTTACAAGATGAGTGACCTTGGGAAATTTGTATAACCTCTCTGTGCCTCAGTTTCCACCATTTAAAATGGAGATAATAATATTTAATAGTACTTGCCCCATAGAGAGGTTATAGGAATTAAATTAGGTTATAAAGGACAGCATTCAGAACTATGCCTGAAATCATATTGTCCCTATTATTACTACAGTTCAGGCATATTTACACCCTACCTTTAAAAGCCTCAATGGTAATATTCAATGAAGACTGTTTAGTCTCTATTTTAGAGATGGAACAAAGAGAACACATAGATAGTCAATAATTTACTCAAAAGTCTGTGAGGAGCCCTAGAAAGAAATTCAGGTCTCCTATGTACAGATCACAGCCCAGAACCCCAGGAAGCCAGAGGTTTTCCATCCAGGTCCCAGGGGCCACCATGATGTGGGGTGAGGGTGAAGGATTAGGGTGGAACAGCTCAGTTTTATCTGCTTCACATGTTGATGCCCTAAAGGATTTTGTTTGAAAAGGGAGCAGGGCTTCCTATGGCTTAAAAAAAATTAGAAAGCACTGTGCCTGATTATGTCACCATAAACCTTCTAAACTGACAGTTTATCCTGGCTTCTGGCTTCTGCCTCCTCCCTTTTCCCCATGGAGCAGAAAAGCCCCAGAGAATTTCAGGTGGCTGAGGGCATTCCAAAAGAGGAGGTGAGTGCACATCTCCATGTTCTGTAAGAGGAGAGATGCAGACAAACTTTGTAGCATTGCAAAATGTCTGCCCTCTGCTCATTACTAAAATTTGTATAAGGGGGACCGAGAATTAAGGCCTCCCAAGGCTCCAATCAGAGTCATCTCCACTGAGAAATGCAAGATGAAATGGATGGAGCACTCTCTTACGCTTCTAATCACTGGGAAGTTCAGGAAATTGGAAACGCCCCAGAAACAACATGACATATCAAATACCAGAGCCTGGGTGATCCATCACCATCATCATCACTGTGGTCATTACCATTCACTTCCACTCTGCGGACAGCCCGTAAATCAGCTTGTAGAGCTCTTTGGGATAGCTGAGTGAGAAGCACTGAATAAATGTCAGCTGGGATCATTAAAGATACCTTTCACTTTAGACAGATAAATGTTAGTGGGTCCATGGTCAAGGAAGCACCAATAGGGACCTTAGCTATTTCCAGGGGCCCCAAGATACTAATAATGGTTTGCATAGTCAGAAAATTAAGATAGAAAAGGAAAGGCCCTTCTTATCCCACAATATTAAAAATACTCCACAAGCATAAAAACTCATTTACTGTACTTGGCTTGTGAAGGGATATATTTCTTGTTCAGTGAAGTTCCTCCATGATGGTGATCTGAAAATAGGCAGAGAGCCAAATAATTTGTGATATGCCAATGCATCAGGACAAAACTTTGAAACCTTCACTAAGGACATTGGGACCAAGCCAAGGATGCTTATAGGAAAGGCCACTGCCTGTATGCTCCAATCTACCACCATGAGCCCTCTTGTGTCTTTTTGCTTAGCCTTCTCAAGTGTTGGCTCTATGCAGTGTGTCCATTCTGTACATAACAGGCAGCTCTCCAACAGCAGCTCCAGCGAAGGTTGGGTCTAGGGATTATGACTGCTCCTATGGAAGAATGCCCAAGACTTCCCAGCATTGGGACACTGTGTTTTCTAGACCCGAATTGATGAGTCTCTTTGTTCAGAAAGACAAACTTTCATCTTCTAACATATTCCCTTGTGTGTTTGCATCTGTGTGTTACTTTGGCCTAGGTTATTGGTTTCCATTGAACTAAGTACCAGGCCCACATGGAGGAGGGGACTGTCTTTTTCGTAGGTTTTCTATTGTTC
Organism: Pan troglodytes; assembly: GCF_028858775.2. Taxonomy (NCBI): domain Eukaryota; kingdom Metazoa; phylum Chordata; class Mammalia; order Primates; family Hominidae; genus Pan; species Pan troglodytes. Next base: position 34,605,251 of record NC_072415.2, on the reverse strand, counting down.
ATTGTTTGCTGAGTGCATTCTCAGTACAGTATTGGATGGATCTTCAAGGTCCCTTGAGGCAGAAAGTCCCAAATAAGGAGACAAGTGACTCACACAGAAATTGCTCTACTGGGAAGAAAAGCCAAGTTGTTCATGGCCTGTACATGAGCCAGGTGGGTGGGAGTATGTTTATGCTAGAACTTCCAAAGACTAACTTCCAGTGAGGCCCTCTGGGGACACGAGGCTCTAGTCAAGTCTGTCTTTGGGGGAATGCTTCTTCCTGCCTAATAGAAGGCAAGGCCACAGGGGGATTCTGGAATTTCCCGTTTAACAATTACATGGATTATATTTGTCACTGGGACACAAACACCTTTTTCAGTGCTATATTTATTCTATGCTTAGAAATGAGATAGAATTAAAAAGGCAAGAATGGAAAAAGTTTAGAATTCAGAAAAGAATCTATCAGCATATTGGGCTCAATTCTGTTCTTCAAGGTTCCTCTGCAGGCAGGATGGGGCTTTAAGACTTAAGAACCATTCTGTCTTTCAAACTGCATTCCAAGGGCCCCCATACAGCCACCACGGACAGCCAACTGGAACCTGAGCTTCAGTGATACAATTGTTTACCCACTGGAAGCAGGGTTGGCAAAACCTAGTGAATTATTTTAGAATATAGGCAATTCCATGATATTGTGTTTACTTTTGACACAAACACAATGCAGGCTGGCATCTTAGTGGGAAGGGAGGATTGGATACTTCTTTTCTTTTTTTCCCTGACTCTCGTTCACATTATCTATTTGTTGTTACTAATTCAGTATAGGTTGGAGTGTGGGAAAAGGGGAGGAAAAAAAGGAATAAGAAAACTCTTCCCTTATGTAAATTAGGACTGCCCTAAGATGGTTTTTTACTCTTTGGGCCAAGCAGATGTTCAAAACTGATTCTTTCTTTCTCATGGGCATTTTTGTGAATTTACCTGAGGCTCCCTTCCCAGGCTTCATCTAGCTGAAACTTCTGTAATTTTAGAAATGTTTCCTCTATTTGCCACTCAATCCTCACCATCATCCCTGAGTTTTCTTGCAATCTACTCTACATAAACTCTTTCCTGTGGGAGTTCCATTATATCTTCCAAATGTCCCTCGATCTTGAAAGACCAAAATGCTGGAAAGAAGAAAAACAGACAGAAGTGAACACTACACTAGTTTCTACTTGCCACCCTCAGGGCATTTGCCAATTTGCTTTGTGGAACATAGATGCTGAACAAAGATCAGCAGCCAAGAGTTTCTAACAGTCTCATTGGCAGGGGAGTTGAAAATTGGTGGATAGGGCTACCAAGGATGCTACAACTTGAGGACTCATGATCTGAAAGAAAAGCTAACTGCAGAGATGGAAAGTGGGTATTATATGTGCAATTTTTCCTTGAGGTATTTTCCAACTTCTAGCTGCACATGTGTGAGGCAAGTTGCCAAGAAAACAAGTAAAAAGCAGCTGCTAAGAAGCTAAAAATCTAAGCAGACAGTTCAGTAGTCTCATGGTGCTGGAAAAAAATTGAAGTTCATAGCCTGCCAAGAAAGAGAATCTCTAATAAACATACCAGGCTCACACTTGAGCTCCTTGAAGGGATAGGCTCTAGGAATAAAGATGAACCTAAAAAAGACCAGTTCTCACAAACCCTCATATTGAATCTGAAATCCAAATCCAATAGATCAAGATAATCTTCCTGTGGTCTATATGCCTGTCAGAAGAAAAGTAAATCCTCTCTACAGGCAGATGTCATCCATAGCATCTACAATTTTTTGGCAGGCATTATAATGTCTGCCATTTGGTCACATTTGCCAAGCATGCCAGAATACAAGATCAAATTACCAAAAACAACAGTTTAAAAAAACAGACTTTAGAAACAGGCTCAAAAGCAAATATTTAAGTTCAAATTATTGGACATAAAATTTCAAATAACTATAAATAACATAATCAAAATAGACAAAAAGATGGAAAATTTCATCGAACTACTGAAATCCATTAACATCATCAGAAAATGCAGAGTTTAATAATACAACACTGAAATTAAAAATTCACTTGGATGGCAATTCAGTTGGATTTAAAAGCACATTAGATATAGCAGAAGAAAAAATTAGTGATCTGGAATGTATATCAGTAGAAAATATTCAGGTTGATACTTTTCAGAGAAATGGAAAGAATAAACAACACAGAAAAAGAGCTTAAGAGGCATATGAAACATGATGAAAATAACTTTCATAAGTGTAGCTGTAGTCTATAAAGGAGAGAGATAATTGAACAGAAGAGACATTGTGAGAATTTTCCAAAACAAGCAAAAGATATTAGTAAACTGAAATTCTAGAAATTCTGAGCAAAATAAATACAGATAAAGCTAACCCACAAACACTAAAAAGAGTATCTTATAAAGAGACAGAAAACAGACACATGATGTTCAGAAAGATACAATATAACTATGGCTGAGTTTTCAATAGAAACAGTGAACAAAAATGTCTTTAAAGAGCTAAAAGAAAATTGTTGCCAACCTAGAATTGTGTACACAAGGAAAATAGCTTTCAAAAATAAAGGCTGAGCAGACAGTTTCAAATGAGCACTTAACAAGAAGGGACAACAACAACAATGGCACAAGGAAAATGACCCTAGATGAAAACATGTTATTGCAAGTAAAGACAGGCTAGAGGGAATTTTGTAGTCTTAAATGCATAAACTAGAAATGAAAAAAAAAACTTACCATCTCTAACACAGGTATTCACATCAAGTTAGCAAAACTGCAAATTAACCCAAGAGAAAGAAGGAGGTAGGTGGGAGAAAAATAGAAATAAAAACAAAAATTATTGAAATAGAAAGGAATCATCTAATAGAAAAAAAGGCAACAAATCTTTGAAAATACTATTAAAATTAATAAATACTTAGCAAGGACTAATCAAGAAAAAAAAGAATGAGAAACATATGACTAATACTAAAAACAAGAAAGAGGCTATCACTACAGATTCTGGAAATATTTAAAGAGAAGTTAATACAAACTTATGATCCTAAACTTGACTAAATTTACTGACTACATTTATGACTGTCACTTTGCAGAACTGTTGGACAATATAGACTAAGGCTAAACATAAGCGATTCCATAACCCAGCGATTTCTTTTCTAGGCAACTCAACAGAAATGTATGCATATATTCACTAAGATATGTAAAAATACGTTCTAGCATCAATATTTCTTTTTTTAACTTTCATTTTAGGTTCAAGGGTACATGTGCAGGTTTATTATATAGGTAAACTTGTGTCACAGGCATTTGTTGTACAGATTATTTCATCACCCAAGTGCTAAGCTTAGTATTGAATAGTTATGTCTTCTGATCCCTCCCTCCTTCCACCCTCCACCCTCAAACAGGCCCCAGTTGTGTGCTGTTCCCCTCTTTGTGTTCTCATCATTTATAAGTGAGAAGATGCAGTATTGGTTTTCTGTTCCTGTGTTAGTTTGCTAAGGATAATGGCCTCCATCTCCATCCATGTTCCTGCAAAGGACACGATCTTATTCTTTTTTATGGTTGCATAGTATTCCATGGTGCATATATACCACATTTTCTTTATCCAATCTGCCATTGATGGCCATTTAGGTTGATTCCTTGCCTTTGCTATTGTGAATAGTGCTGCAATCAACATATGCGTGCATGTGTCTTTACGGTAGAACGATTTATGTTCCTTTGGTTACATACCCAGTAAGGGGATTGCTGGGTTGAATGGTAGTTCTGTTTGTAGCTGTTTGAGGAATCGCCACACTGCTTTCCACAATGGTTGAACTAATTTACACTTCTGCCAATAGTGTATAAGCATTCCCTTTTCTCTACAACCTTACCAGCATCTGTTATTTTTTTACTTTTTAATAATACCCTTTATGACTGGTATGAGATGGTATCTCATTGTGGTTTGATTTAGCAGCAATATTTCTAATGGCCTTAAAAATACCCAAATTTCTTATTAAAACAGAATATATACATGAATTAGGGTGTATTATTAAAAATTAATACTATTGTCAGCAATGCAAAAAACAAACTATGCCACGTGTAATAATTAGGATGAATTTCAGAGATGTCTTATCTCACAGACATCCAAGAGAATATATTGCATGATTCCATTTGTATAAATTTCAAAAATAGACAAATATAATCTTTGGTGTAGAAGTCAGAATTAATGTTTTCTATGGGCAAAGGTGGGTAGTGGGCAGTGGAGAGGTAATAACTTACCAAGGGTATGAAATAGACTTTTGGGATGCTGATAATACACAGTGTTGATCTGGATGTAACTACATGAGATTTTCACTTTTCCAAAAGTTAAGCAAACTGTACACCTATGATCCGTGTACTTATATAAAAAAGCAAAGTGACTAGAATAGCTAAAATAATTTTGAAAAAGAAGATCAAAGTTGGAGTACTCACACTAACCTATTTTAAGACTTACTCTAAAGTGACAATCATCAAGACAGTGTTGTATTGGTGAAGAGCTAGACACATAAATCAATGGGCAACAATAGAAAGCCTAGAAATAGATCCACGCAAATATGGCCGATTGACTTTAGACAAAGGTGCAAAGACAATTCATTAAAGAAAGCATAGTAGCTTTCATCAAATGATGCTGAAACAGTTGGAATCCACATGTTAGAAAATGAACCTTGACCTGTACCTCACGATTTAAACAAAAATTTAGATCATAGATCTAAATATAAAATATAAAACTATAGAACTTCCAAAAGAAAATCCTAGTAACCCTTGGGCTATGCAAACTTATTAAATAAGACACCAAAAGCACAACCTATTTTTAAAAAGAGACAAACATGGCTTTATCAAATACAAAAATGCTTGCTCTGTAAAAAACATTGTTAAGACAACGAAAAGGCAAGCTACAGATAATATTTACAAGTCATGTACCTTACAAAGGACTTGTATTCAGAATATACAAAGAACTCTCAAAACTCCACAAAAGAAACACCACCACTTACACATACACAAATGGGCAAAATATTTAAATAGGCATTTCACTAGAGAAGATATATAGATGACAAATAAAGACATGCTGTTCAACATAATTAGTTAATAGAGAAATGCAAAGTAAAACCACACAAGGACACCGTTACACACCTACTAAAATGACTAGAATAAAAAACAAACAAACAAAAAGATAGGACCAAGTGCTGGTAAGGATATAGAGAAACCAGGAGTCTCATACATTGCTGGTGGGAATGCAAAATAATACAGCCACTCTGGAAAACTATTTGTCAGTTTCTTATAAAGTTAAAATACACTTACCATATAACCCAGCAATCCCATACCTAGGTATTTACCCTAGAGAAATGAAAACTTATGTTCACACAAAAACTCGTACAGTCTATTAATAATTGTCAAAAACTAGAAACAATCCGAACGTACTTCAACAGGTGGCTGAATGAACTGTGTACATCTACACAATGGAACACTACCTAGCAATAAAAAGGAATGAATTCTTGATGTACACAACATGGATAAATCTCAAAAGCATTATGCTAAGAGAAAGAAGCAAAACATAAAAGATTGCATGCTGTGTGATTCCATTTATATGACATTCTGGAAAAGACAAAACTACAGGGCTGCAGAAAAGACCAGTGGTTGCCAGGGGTCAGGAGTCGAGGAGGATTTTGAGTGGCAGGAGGGAAATTTTTTTGGGTGGTGGAACTGCTCTGTGTCCTGATTATAGTGGTGGCTACATTAATATGTACATATCCATGCATACAGCTGTACATTTTTAAAAAGTTAATTTTATATATGCTAAATTTTTAAATGTTTAATAATTTTTTAGGGTAGAACATTCTGCTTTTTATTTGCATTGTTCAAAGCAAACTGAACACATTAGTGGAGCTTCAATGGCTATTGCTTTTAGCCAATGGATATTTAAGGATACTAATTTACTTCCTCTCACAGTCATTAAGAAATTCAAAAAATAAACCCATGGAACAAAGAAATAAAATGTCAAACTTTAAGCTTCAGCTCTCTCTGAGAACTGTGTTTTGGCATTGACCATATCATTACCTACCTAGTTATGAGGTCATACTTCTGCACAGTTCATTAGAATTTACCTTTAATTCTATAGCAAACCATAACTGCAAAGCCCACCTGTTCTAGTCAGCATTTATTGCACCGGCATATTTCTTTCAAGGCCATATATTAAAGAAAACTAAAGAGACAGAGTCTCTCCAAAGTTCTTAGGATTAAGACTCTTGGTGACACTTTAAAATATTTCATTCAGAGAATTATTTTGGGAACTTCCTCTAGCATTCTAATGATTCACAGATTTTGAGACCATTAAAATATTTTTCTTGATTTTTCTTTCCTTACTTACACCACTTTGTTGGGTTTTTTTAATTTTTGCTTTAATTTTTCATTCTTGTGGATATGTAGTAGATGTTAAATATTTAATAATTTAAAATTCCTATGTGCTTCATTGTAGAGGTGTATATATATTTATATGTATATGAATCTAATTGAATTCATATATATGAACATGAAATTCATATTTACATATATATGAATTTAATTCACTAAGACTAATACACATGAATATATATGAATTTATATGCATATTTATCCTCGATTAAAAGTTTACAAAGAAAAAAAAACAAAGCAAACAGACAACAACAACAAAAGCAGCCCCAGATAGGTTCTCTCTGCAACGGCTTTGGGAAATGTACAAACATCAGGCTAATGGAAAACATAGGAACTTTGCCCAGCAAATTGGGGAAGTGCTGTGGCCAATCCCAATGTACCACCTGCTCTTTGCACTTGCTGTCAGGAAGATAATGCTGTATGCTGGGACCTCCCAGGTGCAGCCATCTCTCCTGCTACCCAGCACTCCACCCTTTAGGTTAGCCAACTTCAGGAAACAAGTTCCATGCTCTCTAGGTCTCAGCAATGTCTCCTCATTTTTCTCAGGGTCAGGAGGCAGATGCACCCACCCACCCTTTTGAGGGAGGTCATAAGATGCACAGTACACCAGCAGCTCCATGTAAAACTGCCTCGCAAAATCCCCTCCCTTTTCACAGTCCTAATTCTTTTCCTATTTCAGACTTGCTCAGAGATTCCAGGTGAGAGTTCCAAGAGTCTGGAAAAAAGGACTTGGCATTCTGATTTGAGATTTGCACTATCAATGGATTGCTGGTTTAGTAATTATCTGTGAACACATGTTAACAACCTGTGACACATAGCAATCATTTAGCAATTCAATTTTTTAAGTACTCACAGAAAAAGAAAAGAAAACAGACGGGCACCTTCTTTGTTGATTTATTTTCTATTATTCTATTTTATGTATTTTGTTAAACCTGTTTCTTTCTGTTCATTAGATTAGATTACTGTTGTAGATCCATTAGGAAAAATGCACACCACACTGCAATGTAAAGGGCTGGCACATAGAGACAGCAAGCTGGTCACCCAGACAATTCAGCACAGAGCAGAAGAATTCACCAAGCCCCAGGATTTTATTGTCAGAAACATTGTTAATACCTAGAGAACAAATGGATGGCTCAGGGGCACACTCACATTAATCAAGCTTGCAGAGCCTGAGATAGACAGATAGATAAGTAGATCAGATAAGACATTCATATATAGTATAAAAGCACATTAGCCAAGTTCAAAGAAAGATTTATATACATAGCATGCTATCAACTTATGAGCCTGATGTTTATTGTAAACTTCCCACTACCTTCTCTACTTGTAACCAAAATAGATGGGAGACTAAGTCATCCAAATGCAAATGGATGCAAATGAAGACAGAAGGAAACGAATTGAAGGGACCTAAAAAGTTTCTCTTAGACTAGGTGGCTTGCAGTACCATCCTCTCAAATAGGTACACCCTGGACAAGAAAACATGAAAACAGCCCCCCACCCCACATCCCCCTTTTTAATTTATTTTTTATTTTTTGGTTTTTTTTTTTTTTTAGACAGGGTCTCCTTCTGTTGCCCAGGCTGGAGTGCAGTGGCATGATCTCAGCTCACTGCAGCCTCCACCTCCCGAGTTCAGGCAATTCTCCTGTCTTAGCCTCCAAAGTAGCTGGCATTACAGGCACACGCCACCACACCCAGCTAATTTTTGTATTTTTAGTAGAGACGGGGTTTCACTATGTTGGCCAGGCTGGTCTTGAACTCCTAACCTCAAGTGATCTGTCCACCTTGGCCTCCAAACGTGCTGGGATTACAGGCGTGAGACTGCACCCGACCAAAAAACCCATATTTTTGAGACTGCCTCACCAACAGTCCCTCTCATCTGTGTCAGGTCACTGCCTCTACAATTTTTTTTGAGCTGAGTTCTTAAAGACAAGTAGAAAAGTTACAGAGCTACCTATGGGGAATGCGGCACTGCGGGTAGACAGAAGAACGTAAGTAAAGAACCAGGGGCATAAAACAAGGTAAGTAGCTGTGCAGACCTTTTGCAAAAGCCATGTGAATGGCAAAAGCAAGGTGGCCAGAACTAAAAGAAGAAGCATGCGTTGTGAGCCTCTTCTGTTCCAGTTGCCAGAATGCAAAGATGACTTAGATCTGGTCATGGCCCTCGAGGAGCCCACTGACTGGAAGGGGTTTTACGCCGGTAAAGAAACAAGACACAAAGAGGTGCTGTAACAGTGGTAGGTACAAAGTACTATTCTGAGCACAATCTCAACATAATTCCTCTGGCTTGGACAATTCTACCTCTCTTAAGCAGTAGCAAGTACAACAGAGTTTTCTATTCATTCTCTCTAGTTGGGGTTTAGGATTTCTCAGGACCTGCAAATTGAAAGTGCTATGGGAAGCGCGTGCCTTGCCTCTTCTTCTCTAGTTTTCATTCCAGCCCAGCTAACAGTACTTATCTATAATAAAGTGCCTTTGTCCCAGCAGGGGCCATTGCCAAGTAAATGCAATGAGAGTTTTAAGATTTCTGAATCCACACCAAAAATCTTTCATATTTATCTAAAAAGCATGTAATTATAAAGAAAATACATACCTTGGGAATGAATAATTGAATCATGAAATCCATCAAATGTCATTTTACCCATTTTGCCCAAGTGTCTGTTTGAAATGATTCTAAGCAGTGTGACGTCAATATCTATTGAATGCCAACGTTACACAGGGATGCATAAATTACCCTCCCAGAGAATTAATGGCACATAAATATATCTCCATTAAATATGTTTCAAATTTAGCTGTTATACATTCACTAAATTTATAGGCTTTTAACAGTTACATTTTGGGCCAAGTTGCCTTTGAAACCACAAGACTTTTTTTTTTTTCTTTTCTGGAGCTGTAGTGGAGCCCCAGGCCAGGACTGTTATATATGGTGATGATAGCAGGCAGCTCAGATTACCCCAAGAACAACACCCAGACAAGAGCACAGAGAGATGCCGCTTGTTCTAGGCTGCTATGAATTAGAGGCCTCATGGTTAGTTCTCTGAATATTTCTCAGACAGTCTTTCAGGCTGCTCTCTCTGTGGGTTGGTTCATCTGGAGTTGATGAAGGAAGAAGTATTTCAGAGCCAGCATCTGCTGTTCTGTAGCCTTTTCACAGACACCTGGGGGTCCAGGCACCATTGTGGGTGGCTCTTCTTCCTCAACCTGGAGAGGGCTGGGTTTAATTCCTTCATGCTAACCCCCCATCACCACACCGTACTCACTGTTCAGCCTTTCTCCCTTTTGTTGGGGAGACATATTTTTCCACTTTTACTTGGTAAAGTAATAATCACCATTTCTAAAAAAGAAGATTCTAAGATATTGAGTGAGGGGTTGTTTGTTTTAATAAGCAGCCATAGGAAGAAAGAGAAAGAAAGAATACCATCCTTTATTAAGCACATAACAATTCTTTCAATCCTCATACAACACCCCAAAGAGGCAGATACTGTTATTAGGACTCATGTAGGGAGCGGAGGGTAGTGCGTAAAACCATTGAAACTGGAGTGAACTACATGGATTCAAATCCTGGCTTCAGGACTTACTAGCTGAGTGACATGGACAAGCAACTTAACATATCCATGTCTGCCCCATTTTCTAGTGCCTCATTTATAAAATGGAAAAAATCCTTGTTTCTATTTCCTGAGTTATCATAAATAAGATAATATTCTAGGTGAAAAGTACTTAGATCAGTGTTTGGCATATAGTAAGCTCTCAGAAAAGAGCTTATTATTAATATATCATTTTATATATAAAGAAACTAAAATTCAGTCATTCCCAAGATTACAAAGATGTTAACAGTAGAGTTGAGATTGGAACCCAGGTCTAGATTGTTCAGTCATTCATTAATTCAACAAGCTCTTTCCATTACCCATTATTAGTTGTTATTGGGATATAATTCACCCTGGGTATCTTGCATTGCTGCACATCTTGCAAATGGGGGCACTGACTGTCCTTTGTTCAGAATTATTTGTTGAAGGGCATTTATAAAGCAAAGAGCCTTGGAAGAAAAAAGACAGGGACTCCCTCTGGAGTAAACTGTAGGCCTGCTTTTACTGTTCATTATGACAGATTTGGGCTTCTTAATCCCAGAGTCTTCTCCTGTAATACAAACTACTGTATGTAGAGGCATCCATCTGGGGCCATCCCTATCATCTCTGGGAGACTTGGGGGCAAAGGGAACTGACACAAATATGCTGATGCTCTTGCTTCTTGCCATGTTGTGAGATCCAGGACTGTGTGTCTTCTGCCAGCATCCTTGAAACTGATAGGCTGCCATGTCAGCTTGCAACTGCATGGATTCAAATTCTGGCTTCAGAGCTTAATTACTGTGTGACATTGACAAGCAACTTAACATATCCATGCCTGCCCTATTTTCTGGTCCCTCACTTGTGAAATGGAGAAATATGGCAAAAATCTCAGACCTCGCCTCAGCTCTTGACAGTATTGGGGATGAGAGGAAAAAGGACCCTGCCGGGCATGTTTGGGAGTATGTGAAGACCCCCTGAGATCTGGTAGAATGCACTCACTAAAGTGGTAAGCAAGTGGAGAGTAATGAATGTTGATGAACGTTTAGAAGATGAGCAGAAATAGGTAGGGTTGACCAAGCACCCAAATGGTGCATTTGTTGTTGCTCACTCTCCCTCAGGAAAGAGGAGGAAGAAATGTTAGCATGGGACTCAGGAATGAAAAACCAAATATGTTCTACATGTTCTCACTTATAACTGGGAGCTCAGGTATGGGTATGCAAAGGCATGGGGGTAGTATAACGGATACTGATGACACAGAAGCAGGGCAGGGTAGGAAAGGAGTGGGGGATAAAAAAAAACTACATATCGGGTACAATACACACTACTTGGGTGGTGAATGCACCAAAATCTCAGACTTCACCATCACATAATTCATCCACATAACCAAAAAATAACTTATATCCCAAAAGCTATTGAAATTTATATATATAAATATATAAATAAATACATAAATTTTATAAGAAATGTTATCATGGGGTAGCAAGCCCATGACCCCAGACAAAAGGCAATATGGCTGTCCCTGCTGAGCCCAGGAGTCCCTAAAGCTGAAACGTAAGGTGCCATCAATGAGGACAAAGAATTTTAGGTGGATTGAAGACATTACAAATTTGTTTGGTTGAGCTCAGAGCAAATGGCCACTCTCAGATGAAAATAAATGCAAAGCCTTACTTATTAACTCAGAGTCACTCTCTCCCTACACGTCCTGATCCCTCCCTCTCTCGCTGTCCTGACCTCAGCTTCTTTAAGGAAAAAGATGATTAGGGGTGAGGCTGCAGTCTCTCTGTCCCCAAGCAAGATCAAAGACCATATGCACGCATATGAGTGTGCAGGGGAACTTTGGTGAGGAGAAGGAATAAAACTGTTATGACGCTGTTAAGTACAGCTGCCCAGGTCACGATTACACATGGTCCCACGGGAGAAGGGAGCACTCAAATTCAATCGATGGGATTGGAGTGAGGTTCACAGTAGATGGGAGAAGCTAAGGTGATGTTGAGAGTGGGGTCTTTGGGCAGGAGCTGTAGTTGCTTCTACCTCTGAATGTCTAATACCAATACATACATTAAATATTTGTACTTCCCCATCCCATAAGCTCCAAAGGGGATTCTCCCAGTCAGAAAGAGCCACATGTAAAGAATTGGTTGTATTTTTGGGGAGCCCTCAACCCTAATGAGGCCACTTTGAGCCACGAGTCCCTGTGACTGATGAACTTGCCTATTGGAGTCTCTGGCAAAGGGAGGCAGATTCTACTCAGAGATGCCCCTTGGGGTTTTTGACCTGTTGCCTCCCCGACATGATTAACAGGTACAAGCATTTTGGAAAGAAGCTATGAGATTGCTGTAGGGCTGTCATCCAAACTGAACACCTGATGCAAGGAGGCCTCGTAACTCTCTGATAGTTCTTTGTTTGGCATGAGTGAACTAGAACTCAATGACCAACAAGGTAAGAAGAGCCCAACAAGCCCCTCTTGTCAAAAACGTACGAAGCGAGCCTGGCCCCAGAAGCATCTTGGCTTTATACAAAAAAGTAGTAGCTGTCCCTTGAGAAAAATTTTATTCCCCATTCTGCCACCTGAAGTAAAGCCACTGGTTCAGTGAGGCCCTTGGTTCACAGAGTTTCCCCTAAGTGCCTGGGCCTGGTTCACTGATGGTTCAGCTAAGCTAAAACCTGATGGTGTCCAACAGCTGTTCAACTCCCTGCCAGCTATGCAGAACCAGGATGTGGTTGCTCTGCTCGGTGGGCAGAACTCAAACCCATCCTCATAGCTCCAGCCAATACTCCCTTTGATGAACCATAGTATATTTTTCCTAACTCTTGGACTGTGGCCAATGGCTTAGCTATTCAGTCTGCCATTTACACAACTACAGACTGGCAGATTGAAGACACCCTGCTTTGGGGTCATGAAATGTGGAAACATATCATGGCTGCTAATCAAACCATCTGGATCGCTCCTATAGGTGCCCACAGTAAGGGTCTGTGCTCTGATGAGACGGGCCTGCAATCAAGCTTTTGATGGGGTTTACAATGTCCAGATTGCTGCCATTGCCACCATGATCTCTCATCTTCCCAGACACGGCAACATGGCCACCATCATGGACTGTGGACAAAGCAAGGGACTTTATGTTTCTGGTGCAGAAGGTCCCACTGCATGCCAGATTTGTGACTTCTGCCAAAAGAATTTGTGACTCCTGCCTTGATCCTTTTATCTCCCAGTGAGGAAGGCTACACATAACCCTTGAAGTTGATGCATCATGTTTTTGGCTTTCTGGACCATTTGTAGTCTGATAATGGTAAACTTTTTATCACAAAGCTACCCAATTATAGGCTAGTGGTCAAGGTATTGAATAGGCAGTCTACACTCCCTGCCATCCACAGGTATATGGTATTATTTTGAGTTGGGAAAGGCTTTTTCATATTTCTGACTTTACCTCAATCACCTTCTTCTAGTATATATACCTTCCTAAGACAATTTGGCTATTGAATGTGGCTGTTCCCAGGAAGGGATTATGTTCTCTTTCACCTCCTGGGTAATAATTAGGATGTAAGGGATGAGGGTTTACATAAGTCTCTTTTGAAAATTCTGGATCTTTCCTGACCATTACTGGGCATGATGCTTTTTTCAGTCCCCCCAAAACAACCCTAGGTAAGCCTGGTTGGATCACCCTCTGGATGATCTTCTGCACAGGCAGAAGGGGGCCTGAAGGACTTAAATTTGATTTTAGTTTGGCCACCTGGGGGCTCTTGTTGGACTGACATGGTAAGAGGGCATAAGGATGATGACTGCCTGGTTGAGTACACTACTCACCGAGTCCCCTACAGTGGCCCACATGTGCCAAAGTAGGGCACATGGTGGGTCTCTGCCAGTTTCATAAAAATGCCCTTGTCCTTCTCACGTTTGACCTCTCTGAATGAAAGGCATGGGTGTGAATATAGGATGATGTTTCTAAGGTGATATTATAGCTCCTGGAATGGGACACACTAGTTTTGCAGCCATGGAAGAAGAATAACAACCTTGGCACTGGAGAAGAGAACACCTCAGAATCCAGAAGGGATGGAGCAGTGAGGGAGATTAATACTACTTGTCTTTTGGAAACTTCCCTGGACCCTTGATCCTGAAAGAAAATGCCCTGGTGTCACTCTCTCAACCTGACGCAAGCACCTTAAATTTAACTGACTTCCATGCCTGTCATTCTCCACCAGATGGTTCTAACAAAACAGCAGAGAAGAGCCCCAGTTCCTGCACCTCCCCTGCAAAACACCCTTTCAACACCTCTGGATGTTTTCCTCATCACTCTTTTCCCAGCTGTCACTCAGTCATCCCATGCAGCAGATGAACGCCTCCAGTCTGGCAACATGGACCAACAGGACAGGTTGGACTGACTGTCCTCAGGCCAAAAACAAGGACATGGGAACTGAACTGGGAGTCTTAAGGTCCACCAGCCAAATGGAATCCCAAGCTGACAGCACGGACAGCTGGGGCCCTCCAACTCCCACAGGTCCAACCTGAAGGAGGAGGCAGAGGGGCATCTATTGTAAACAATGATTCCTTCTTAGGGGAACCATGAACACTCCTGCAACTACACTTGTTGTATAGAAGCCGGGTATGGAAATAGTGACAGCTATGGAAATAGTGGTGAGAAAAACATCCTGAGGTGTGAGGGTGTTTTGCAGGGAAGGTACACAAACTGGGCCCCACCGCCTGCTGTTTTGCTGGACTTGTTAGAGCTATCTGATGGAGAATGACAGACACAGAAGTCCGTTAAATTTCAGACAAATTGTGTGGAATCTGGTACCTCAGGGGTGGCCATAAGAAACTTCAAGTCAGCTGTTAAAGCAAATATCACCAGTAAATTACATAGCTCTCATATGACTGTGGAGAGCTCTCCAAAATGAGGCTACCCTTGGGTATTTGGGAGAGATTCCCAGAGAGATGGTGGGTATGTTATTTGTGCCCACACTGAGGCCAGCTTTTTCTACTATAGGAGTCATCCAACCAGAAATAGTACAGTGGCAAGGTGTGGTGGCTCACACCCATAACCCCAGCCCTTAGGGAGGCTGAGGTGGGCAGATCACTTGAGCCCAGGAGTTCAAGACCAGCCTGGGCAACATGGTAAAATTCTGTCTCTACCAAAAAAAAAAAAAAAAAAAAATTAGCCAGGCATAATGGGGCATGCCTGTAGTCTCAGCTACCTGGGATACTGAGGTGGGAGGATCACTGGAGCATACAGTGAGCCATGATCATGCCACTGCATTCCAGCCTGGGCAACAGAATCAGATTCTGTCTCAAAAAAGAATGAGAATAAAAAAAGAAAAGAAAGTAACGAAGGAAGGAAGGAAAAGGAAGGGAAGGGAGAAAGGAAGGAAGAAAAGAAAGAAAAGAAAAAAGAAAGGGAGGGAGGAAGGGAGGGAGGAGAGAGGAAGGAAGGAAGGAAGGAAGGAAGGAAAGAAATGGTGGTACAAAATTTATCTTAGCTGAAGAGATTAATGACACCACTTTGGGTCTTGAAGGCACTGAAATCAGCCTCAGTTCACTGGCCAGGGCTGTTAATGATGAGAGAACAGGCCTAGACTTCCTCCTCTCTTGTCAAAGCAAAGTCTAAGCAATCACTAAAACATCCTGCTGTACCTGAATGAATTCCTCAGCCAAGTGAAAAGGTCAATACGGAAACCAAAGGAGAAAGTCACCTGACTTTTAAAGTTAAGTCCTTTAGGTTTACGGAATTTGCCCAGCTGGTTGGATCCAAGACACAGGGGCCATGGTTGAGGTCAATACCACAAGCTGCCCTCATCCTGCTGCTTGGAGTTGTCCTGTTGATAGTGGGCATAATTAAACATTACATGAAATCAGTTGATTAGATTTGGCCCTGGTCTCTGTCAATCAGATTAATTAGAGTGGCCAGAGATTTGGCATACTCATGGAAAAATCACCAGAATCCAAGATGGTGTAAAAATCAGGGGTGAATATTGTTGGGGGAAAATTCTTGACATATCGCTAATGCTTCTGCACATCCCGTGAATAATGCAGTAATTGTCTTTCTCCAGGACTATCTTTTCAAGGACATTTATAAAGCAAACAGATAGAGATAGTGTTTTCCTTCAGAAAAAAAAAAAGATAATTTGCTTATATTTTCCTGGAGCAAAGGGCAGGCATGCTTATTGTCCATTGTAAAAGATTTGGGTTCCCTAAACTCTGGAATGCTTTCCTGTAGCATATCCATCTGGGGCAATCCCCATCATTTCTATGGGACTTGAGAGGAAGGGAAACTTATGCAAACACACTGATGCTCATGCTGCTTGCTGTTCTGTGAGTAATGAGAATCCATTTTCTCTGACCCAGGAATCTCCTATCTTCTGTCAGCATCCATGAAACTGTGACAGGCTAACTTGTAGCTTGCAAATAGATAAAATCTCAGACCTTTTTAAATTCCTAACAGTCATGGAGTGTGATTTTGGATAAGCCATTCTCTCAAAAATAAAAAACATTAAAAATTAAAGAATTCTGTAAAAATCTAAATATTTCTAAGCTATATGCACAAAGCTATTTTTAGTTCATTTGTCCTTTTCACTTTTTGAAATTCCTTCATTAATTCATTCTTCAATTTTTACCAAACACTACTTAAGAAGTGATATAACAAAATAAAAAACACAGCAGATTCTTACCTGCCAGAGCATACGGTCTGGTGGTGAAGGCAGAGATACCAGTCATCATATAGTATAGGGATCGTGGAGCATATCCTATGATAAGTGTCATGAAATAAAAGGGCAGGGAGCTAAGAGAAAGAATGTCAGAAGGGACCCTCATTTAGTCAAGGGTGGGGGGGGGTGTGGACTGACCAGACAAGTGATGTTTGCATAAGACATCACTGAGGAAGGGGTAGTGAACTGAGATACGAAAGGCATGTGGCAGTGAAGTAGGTGACAGGGTAGGGAAGAGCCAACAGCCTGTGCAGAGGTTCTGAGGGAGAGGATCTTGGCATACCCCACTGTGGTGGAAGCAAAAAAGCTGGGGATAGAGGTTCCAAATGAAGCTGGGGAGTAAGGCAGAGGTCAGATCAGGCATAGTCTTGTATTCAATCATTTTAAGGCTTGTAGCTTTATCCTTTGACCTGTGGGGGCCATTAAAGTGTCCATCTCATAAGCAGACAGAGTAAATCTTCATCTCTGTCATTCACCACAATGTTCCTAGCACCTGGAACCGTGCCTGGCACATAGTAGGTGTTCAATAAATATGTGTTCAATTACTTGAAAGAAAAGATACCACTTGCATTTTTGAAAGATCACTTTGGCTGCTATGTGAGAATGGATTGAAGGAGATGAAATCAGAGCAGGAAGACAAGTTAGGAGACTATTGCACATACTAGTGATAAATTAAGTAGCTTGGACTCGGGGGCAGCAGGAGAGATGAAGCATGTATTCCCTTACACACACCGTTTTGGTTTCATTAATCCTTAAGGATCTAGTCAACTTGGAAAATCATGAAAGATCATCAAATACAATGTAACTAATAAAGATAGTATGTTACATGATGCTTGGAGTCTTTGGGAGTAACCACTAGTTATGTGTGGCTACTGGTGCCAGCAAAGATAGTGAAAGAGGAAATTTGCTTATGAAGACAAAGCAAAAATTGGTAACTGAAGACACATGCAGTAAAACCTCCAGGCTCAGCAGAATAAACCCCAGAGCCTTTCCTCTTCCAGACTTCATCAAACTGTCTCCCCAGCCTGACGGCCCCTTGCTCCCCACAGGTCACAGCAAGTTGGAGCCTGACCTTGCCATTGTGGGGAGCCCTTTTGCTCCTGTGAGGATGGTAAGCATTTTCAGTGTATGTATGTGTGTGTGTGTCTGTGTGTGCACATACACGCTCAGCCCAGCTCGCATCCTGGTAAGAAAGAGCTCCTTCCCTCAGCTTATGAGAGAGAATGTTAAGTGAGTATGTGAGAAAGAGGGGCATTAGAGGTGAGAGAATAGGACAGTGCCCCTCCAGGTCACATGGCATCCATGCCCCCTGTGTCACATGCCACACCATTGGGCATGGCAATTCCTGAAGCAGAAGTTGCAAAAGAAGTGGCCAAGGTTATTCTGGTGCCACAGTGGTCTCCATCTCCCAGCCCAGATGGCCAGGAATGCTACGAGGCAGAGAACTTTGCTCCCGGTGGAGAGCTGAACACTTGGCACCGCTTAATTCATGACCACTCATGCCCACTGGACAGGTTCGCTTTCCCTTTTGAAGGGCAGGGGGTATGCAAGGGCCCTAGAGAGAGAGTTCTTATTGAGAGACAGTGGAAAAGCTGTTTTCTGGTTCTGTCTCAGCCCTGCTAGGCATGCCCACAGCCCAGGTGGGGGCTGAGCAGGCAGGAACACTGAGCAAAAGCCAGTGGGGCAGAGATTTAAGATATGTGTCAAATGACAGAATAATACTGACGGAAATCAGCCACCAAGTGGTCATTCATTTTAAATATTTCTTACAAAAGGAAGAAAAAGAAACTGTCAATGGTTATATTTAAACAATAGTCCACAAAAAGAACTAAAGTAAAATGTATTATCATTCTGATGTCTCATGAGGTAGACAGCATGTTGTATGTGGCTACCTCTTTTTAAAGCTTTTCATGAAAAGTAATTACTTTAACTGATGCATCTGCTCCCAACTCATTCACAGTGAGTGGAGACTGGGGATGCTACCTGTGACCTTAAATTTGCCTTTGAGTTAAAATTGTTTTCACCATCTTTAAGATGTTGGAACAACGTTCTGACTGTGATTTTCACTGTCTTTAAGTACCAGCTGCTATGCTTTGCTCCTTCTTAACCACCAACACCCAAGGGGCATCAGCCAGTATGGATAATGACATGTCCCAAAAGGGCAGCCTTGCACTTTCACCAGGGTTTGCATGGGAAGTTTCTGGGTGGTGCTACTTTCAGAATCTGCACCCAGATCCTGGGCAAGCCTCCCACATCCAGTTAATTAGTTACCCAGGATCCCACTGAGTATGGAATTACAAGCTTCTGAAATAACCATTCTCACTGTGTGGACATCTGAATTTCACAGTTATAGGTAGATTTTCACACCTATTTCATAGCTATTTATGATATCAAAAGTGAAGGTACACAGAGAACTTTGAGAAATAAATTGTTTCAGTCTGTTTTGTGCTGCTATAATAGAATGCTACAGACTGGGTAATATACAAACAGTAGAAGTTTATTTGACTCACAGTTCTAGAGCCTGGGAAGTCCCAGTGCGAGGGGCTGCATCTGGTTAGGGCCTTCTGGCCCCTTCATAACATGGCAAAAGGTAGCACATGGCAAGAGGGCTTGAGAGAGAAAGAGCGAGAGAGGGCCAACTCACTTTTATAACAAACCGACTCTTGAGATAATGGACCCACTCCCACAAAAATTACATCAATCCATTTGTGAGGGTAGAACCCTCATGACCTAATCACCTCTTAAAGGTGCCATTTCCCAACACTGTTGCAATAAGGATTACATTTCAAACACAGGAACTTTGGGGGACATATTCAAACCATCAGAGAAATTAATAGTTGTTTTCTTTTTCTGGGATCCACCTTATTGTTTGAAACTTTTTCTCCAGCTTTCTTACTTCATACCAGATGCCTGTGACTTGAGAGGCATTCCTAACCAAGTGGTCTTGTCAGGGTTTTAGATAAAAGACATGTAGGAGGCCTGCCCTGCACTCATTTAAGCTAAGCAGTTATTAGGTGAATGTGATGGTTAAATTTTATGTCAACTAGACTGGGTCATGGGATACCCAGACATTTGACTAAATGGGGGTGTGTCTGTGAGAGTGTCTGGATGGGATTAATGTTTGAGTTAGTGGACTGAGTAAAATGGACTGTCCTCCCTAATGTGGTGGGTTCATCAAATCCATTCAAGACTTGAGTAGAATAAAAGGCTAAGAAATAATTCCTTGGCTGGGTGCGGTGACTCACGCCTGTAATCCCAGCACTTTGGGAGGCCAAGGCAGACAGATCACGAGGTCAAGAGACTGAGACCATCCTGGCCAACATGGTGAAACCACGTTTCTACTAAAAATACAAAAATTAGCTGGGCATGGTGGTGCACGCCTGTAGTCCCAGCTACTTGGGAGGCTGAGGCAGGAGAATTGCTTGAACCCAGGAGGTGGAGGCTGCAGTGAGCGGAGATCATACCACTACACTCCAGCCTTGCAACAGAGCAAGACTCTGTCAAAAAAAACAGAATTCTTTTTCTCTAAGTAACTGTCATTGAGCTAGGAGATCAATCTTCTGCCTTCAGAATGGACAGAATTTAGACCATTGGCTCTTGTGACTATCAGGCCTTCAGACTTGGGTTGGAACTATACCATGGGCTCTTCCAGATCTAGATTTCTCAGCTTCCATAATTGCATGAGCTAATTCCTCATAATACATATTTATTTTTATATACAAGGATTTATTATATATACACATATAAAAGACATGCATATGTATATATTATATGTTATATATAGGTTCTGTTTAATGTTTTATATATATACATATATACACATATACACATATATACACATATACACATATATACATATATACATATATACATATACATATATACATATACATATATACATATATACATATACATATATACATATACATATATGCATATATAAAACATTAAACAGAACCTATATATATAACATATAATATGTACATATGCATGTATTTTATGTGTATATATAATATATATGCATATACATGCATATATATAATATATACACATATATGTGTATATATAATATATACGTGCATATATATGCGTGTATATATATATATATATATATATATTTGTTCTGTTTCCCTGGAGGACCCTGACTAATACAGTGTGCTACTCAAAGTTTTTGAGAAACATCTTCAGTGGCTTCCTATAAACTCAAATGCCTACAAACAAATGTAAATGAGTGTCACAGCAAGAGATGGTATGCCGTGTCCTCAGGTCCCAGCCAATCTCCACTCCAATTGTCTTTTGCTGTGTCAAATTGTGGGTACCACCACTGCCATATTTTTCCAGTTTTTAAAAGGAATCAAAAGTCTGGATATTTTTGTCCATGTTGGCAACTACTGCAAAAAATGTTTAAAACCTTGTGTGAGCCAACAATTCTAGTCTGTGAGCTAGATCTGGGCCCTCGCTGCCAGGGTGCACTCTCTGCTCTAAGGAGGTAGTGGGAAATCTTTTTGGATGGTAGGAAAGGACATGTTTAGAAATATTTCCCTATTTCTAAACTTGGAGTGGCCGCTACAACTGCTGCATGACAGAATTCTTGCATTGGTTGTTTGTCTGAGGCTTCTATACAAAGCAACTCCACAGCATGTTTACATTATCCCATGAGACCATGGAGAGGAGCAAAAGAGAATAAATATTATAATCTCCATGCTTATATATTTTAAATGGAGTTAAACACTCTTCAGATGGTGTGCCCCATGGAAAGGTGATAGAAAAAGTTGCACCATTTCAACTAAATGTCAGGCCTATATTCTCCCCTCAGTATGAACTTCACATTAGTCATTCCTGATGCATGTTGTTTCTCCTACTCTTTCACAAACACACTGACATTTGGCTAAAAATGCTATCAATGCTGGGTGAGGGAGAGACATAAATATTAATTTCAGTCAACACCCCCATGAATCATTTAAAAACTATTTTTCCTATGAATTGCTTGATTTTTTTTCATTCTGATTACTATATTTTTTTAACTCACTACTGCTCTTGAAAGAATGTCTTTCCTGTTCTTCAACTTCCAAAGATTTTCTTCTCCCATTAAGCTGTACCTCCAGTGCCCCCAAGGAGTGGTGCAAGGTGTAAAGGAATACCCAGATGGCTCTGAAGATGTTTGTTATAGGGCCCTCCATTGTATTCAAATTAATGTCACCATATTAGCATGGGCTGCCCTTTGGTGCTCATTTGTTCCTGCACTTCGGGGGTTAAAGAAGCCGCATGCTTTCCAGATGTTCAGTAGGTCTTATAAATGAAAGATTAGCGATTTTTCGCTGCTGCTGCTATTTCCTTGAGTCCCTGTTAAAGCTGATATTTTCTTTAGGTACTTGCTCAGTGTCTGAGTCAGAAGAATCTTCTCCCTGAGGTATATCAATCAATAGCGTGCACAAGAACAACAAAATGTAGAGGAGGGAGACATGGTCTGTATTAATTTGTTGACTACGATAGTCTTCCAATGACTGATATACGCAACGTGTGGTTGCATTCCACCTTTTGAAATGCAGATCAAATACATGTGACATTTTTCTCAGTCTAAAAAACCAAAAAAAAAAAAAAAACAAAAAACAAAAAACTCCTTTTTTGGTGAGAATATCTTTTGTTAGTGCTATGACAGGAATATCACCTTTATTTTCAAATCCGGCCTATCTTTCTTCCAAGCAAGAGATGTAAGTGTCTGCAATATGACTGTATCTAACTCAAAGATGCCACCAACAATGTCTTCCCAGGAGAGAAATAGGAAAAGTACCCAAAATGGATTCCAATAAATGAATGCCAGTTTAGCATCTACCATGCTTGCCTTTTGTATACAGAGACACTCCCAGGTTCCTGCTGTTCTAAGAGCTGTTCAAGCATTGAATAAGTAGAGTTCCAATGAGACGAAACCTTCTGCCTCAGCTGGTGTTTAACAAGCTGTTTTCTTGCTACAACTCAGTCAGGATTTCTCTAGCCTTAGCAGAATTACATTTCACATCTCCTCCTGATACATTCCCAACACTCCTTTTACCAAGCAGGAATAAAGACACACACCAACTTAAATAGAAAAGAAAAGCCTGGAAAATGCAATTAGTCTTGTTACTACCTTTTTGACAATGGAGAAGAAAGTGGCTGATAGCCTGAGAGGGAGCTACTGGCCTTTAAGGACTGTGGTATCTAGGATGGAATCTTTATGGAAGCTTGAGCTCCTGCAATGGGATGCTCAATATGACCCCCTTTTGAGGTAGAGATAACATGGAAGGAGGCTTGAGATGACAGTAACACTTGACGTCTTAATGCAAACCTAGGTTAGTTTCAAGGACGGGAGTCCCAGTCACATACACATGAAATAAAGTTTTTGAAAGACAGCTAGAGACAAAATATTTATAATACACATATAAGATTGACATTTTCAAGGATGCCAGCTCAGAATGAATTGCCATGGCCACTGTAGGGGAGGAAAAATCTTTTTCCTTCCAATCTCCTAGTTTCAATGGCTTGGCTCCAAGAATCAAACTGATAAAAGACATTAACAAGAGGAAAAACAGTTTAATTATGTACATGAGCAAGCAAGCGTGGGAATTTCACAAAGAAATAAGACTCGAGGAGATGGCCAGTTGATTGAAGCTTATAGATGTTTGAAGCTGGCATACCATCATAAGCTGAACAAAGAAAAGGGATTTGGGGCTTCTGGGCAGGGAAACAAGTTTTGGGAAGGGGAGAGGAGGAAACGAATGGTAAGTAAGGGTCATCTTGTCATGCAGATAAGAATCTCCCAGGTGATGAGAGAGGTCCTGGGAGTAGCACTCTTCCCCACAGAGAGACATTGTTACTCATGGAAATTTTCTTTATAAATCTAAATTTCCTTTAAAAAAGGGGTGGGGGAAAATCTTTATTTTTAGACAGGAGGAGGCAAAGAACTTCTCCTGGGTCTGCGGGTTCCCAATTGTCTTTAACTCAAAATAATCCTTATACCAAAGTGGCACATTTCAAGATGGCATATTCTGGTACCGTTCATCCCTAACACCACCAGCATGGTCAGGCTGGTGCCCAGAGAGAGCCTTCTGAGGGGAAAGTTTTGTGGTTTTCTCAAAGGCACACAAAATGCTGGCCCCTGAAAAGCAAACCTGCAAAACAGAGGTAGCCATGGAGGATGACCAGTGTCGGGGAAAGAGACTACTGTACGGGGTGAGAGTACAGGGGAAAATAATGCCAAGCCATGCAGGAAAAAGTGGGAAATACCTGCAGGAGACTGGCGGCTTTGGCTTCTCCCTAATCTGCCAGGGTTCTCCAGGGACAGCTTGTTACAGGAGGAATTTCCCAAATGACATCAGCCCTATCTGATATGGAGAAGGCTTGGAGCAGACACCTGAAGGAGAGGCATTCAGTTGATTGACTCAATAACTGAGTTGTGGAGGTGAAGCTGATCGAGAAGAGTTCAAGGGGAGCCAAGAAGAAGTGATACAATGCAAACCAGAAAGGAAAAGCGCAGTGGTCAAGGACAGATAGGAAAGTCAAAAATAAGGTGCACCCTAAAAAGATCTTAGAAAACTGCCTTCTGATATTTCGACTGTAAAAACGATTGGGCACATATAAGAGCAGACATAGGCAAACTCACCTTAAGGAAACAGACTTGCATCAGGTTAGCACAAGTGAGTCAATATATTAATATAGCTACAGAAATCGTGGGTAAAACAAAGAGAGGTTGTTTGGCAAGAGAAATTTTGTAAGTGTTAAGTTGCTTGAGGGAGGAATGCAAGCCTTTGAAGAACAAATCAGTACATCAAGAACTAAGAGACCCAGACCCAAGTTAACCTGCTCCTTTAAGGAGAAGGAGCGAATGAATTATTCTTCACTTGTAAGATGTGAGCAAGTCTGGCATCCCTCAGGCCTCCAGGAATCCCAATTACCTGCTCTGCACTAGATCACAAGCCTGGAGCTCCTAGAAGTTGCCACGAAGAGGACTTGAACCTACAGTTGTGGTGACCGCTACTCTCCCCAAGGTCTCTTCTTACTCTCCAGGTGGAAAAGCGCATGCTCAGGTCTTGCTTCTCATCTCAATTTTCATTAGTGGAGAAAATTTAAAATGATGATCATAATTCAGTGATAGCCATTTCAAACTCTTTCACTGCTAGAGAATGCTAGAATATCTTAAAGCAGCAGTTAAGAGCTGGCTTTCACCTCTCCATCAGAAAACCAAGCAGTTAACATCATTATCATTTGACGAACCATTACCACCACTGCCACGTGATAGCGGAAATTTAAACTGACACTTCTCACTTGCTTCATTAGTAAACCATGTAAGCACTTAATAATGATAATCTGTATTTTATTTTTGCCTTGGTGCTAGAATTCTTCTCATCCTCTGTGCTTTCCAGCAGGAAGTAGATGCAGTCCCTGGTACACTTGTAAGTTTCACAACCAAACCTATTTAAACACAGATGTGCTAGTGGATTGATTTCCTTCTCTTTTCTGGTACAAAATAAAGTAACAGAAGGGGAAGGAGAGAAAGGAACTGATAAAATATCCAATTCAACCCAGAGAAGCACACTGTCTAAAGAGGCAGCTTTGCTCTGCCAATGGCCCATATCTCAAGCAGATACTCCGGAACAGAATAAATTTCTCTAACTCAAACTTCCAACATGTGGCATATATACCTTTATCATCCTACCAGATTCCAATAAGCTTCACGCTTAGGATGTCAGTTCTGTTCCAGGAAAATGTTACCACAGTTAGGTGAAGAAGAAAAGCACTATCTTTGATCCTTTGCTAAGTTACTGAGACCCTGCGCATAGACAGTACCAAAGATGTCCAGGCACACAACCGCCCTGAATGGAGACAGTTGTGGAGCCTCTGTGGATACAAAACAAATAACCAACAATACAGGTTACTGATTTCATAAAGCCAATACCTGCCAATCCTAGTATTACGTACATGACAGATCAATGGGTTATCACACTGGATCATGAAGATGAAGTAGAGTTTATTTAGAAGGAATAAGAACAGGTAATGGGCATCTCTTCCACGTTGAGTAGCAGCATGTTATTTGAGCCACCTCTCCTTCTCTACCCACCTGCTTTCTCCTCCAGCTCCAGGGCTAGGTCTTGTTGGCATAAGCCAATTAGCACCCAACACTCCCTAGACATCCAATTTAGCAATTAGTTGAGATATAGAACTTAAATTAATTCAGCAAAGAAATGCCTGGGGTTTATTTTCATGGTCTTGAGACATCTCTTCCCACCCCCCAGCCCCCACCCCCACAAAAAAAAAAAGAGCTCACTTGTGTTTTCTCTCTCTCTCTCTGTCTCTTCATGGATAATGAGTTACATTGCCACACCAATGGCATTGGCACCTATTCTGTGACTGTGAAGGGATCCAGTCCTAATATGAAGCTGATAATGTAAAAGCTGGAACAGAGAGAAGGAAAGAGACTGGGTCCTGGTTTATGCTTTTGGACCATTGGAGACACCCTGAAGATACCCTACTTACAGACTATGCAAATACGGGAGCCAAAAATTGTGTTTTATTGCTTAACCCAGTGGGAATGGAGGTTTCTGTCCCTTGGAACCAAAAGCATCCTGGCTGACACTCAGAAGACAAGTCAGAACACAACTCACTTGGGCCCAGCAGGAGAGGGGATCCCTCTCTTGATCCCCTTTAATGTCGGCTACATCTTTGCAGAGACAAAGACACAAGAAGGAGGGGATGGAACGTCATAAGAGCCACCTGCCCATCAGCGCCTCTTCAGCCCCCTCTCTTTTTATTAAACTGGGAAGTAGTAGTGTGGGAATGAGAAGGGAAAGAAGAGAGCGAGAGGCAGGATACAGAGGAAAGGTGCCAACTGGAACGTGCCCACATCATCCCTGGGCTGCCCTGGAGCTTTCTATATGAGCATTAACTGATTACACAAAGCCCTTCCTGGAACTGCTCTACTCTTCTGGGCCGAATAGTTAAAGGTGTAAATATTAGTGTATAAAACTGAGTTTAATTTGTTTTCAAACATAATTTGAAGTGTAATTAGCTTTGTTATTCATATTATCAGGAACCTCAAGCTTTGGTTTCCCAAGAGAAATCTGTGTCCTGCACCCATCATAGTAGGAGCTAACTGGCCCATTCTAATAGTTCCCCTGCCCAAATGCAGAGAAGCATCGAGGGGCAGTTAAAATCATTGGAATTGCTGGCTCAGGCTTCACATGATCAGGATAAACAAACCTCCAGCCAAGCAAGTAAAAAACTTGGTTTGCTTTATTTCTCTGCTTTCCCAAGTCACAGCAGTCAAGTCTTCAAGCCAAGATGCCTCTCAAATACCCTCTGAGGATTTCAACTCTTCTTTTTTCTTTTCCCTGGGGATCCCAAGTATAGTAATTTCATAGTCTGTCTCCAATAGGTACTGTGACATTTTCCCGTTATCATTATTGACACCTAAAAAACCTATCCTCAAACACATTCATTGTCTTTTCCAGCCAGGGTGTGGGAAATCCATCTGCCACAAGCACAAGTAGAAACTTGTAAAACAGGGCGGCTGCCATAAGGCATAAAGAAACTTATGACAGAATTGGAAGGCAAGAAAGGTTTTGAGACAAAGTCAGTAAACGCCATCTGTGTAGGCCAAGAGTCATTCCAAAATTTGGGAGCCGCTAAGAAAGACAGAGGGAGACGAGGACAAGAGCAGGGGAGAAGCTTAGGAAACAGGCCGTGTGCTCTTAAGGGGGACTGAGAAATCATCAATTTCTTCCACACAGTTGGCTGATCAACTAGAAGGAGAGTAGGTCAGCCACAAGCCATCACTTTAATACTCTCACTTAAGTCACTCAAGAACTCAAAACGCATAATTTGTGCCCTGTGGAAGGAATCTTTCGCCTTGTCCTTTCTTCTGCCATTAGACAAAAAGTGTGTGAAACCCTTATTGACACAGGAATTAAGTTATCATGATTTTGGAGAACTTTAAAATGGCCTGGGAGAATTCTCAATGCTGAAAGCCTCATTTCCACTAATCCCCTACATTTCCTTCTTTTATTGGCATTTTCCTGGCTACCTCACTCCTATTCCTTCCCTGTTTTATTTCTTCTTTTCCTATCGGAAGTGTTATAGATCACCTCTGGGTAGCCCTTACATCTGACCCTCCTGTGGCAACATGCTCATGCTGAGCTTCAGCAAGAATGGGCCAATAAACACACACAGCACACACACAACACACACACACAAACACACATACAACACACACACACAACACACACATACAACACACACAACACACACACAAACACAACACACACACAACACACACAACACACACAACACACACAAACACACTCAACACACACAAAAACACATATACAACACACATACAACACACAAACACATACAACACACACAAACACACATACAACACACACAAACACACACATACAATACACGCAAACACACAACACACACAAGCACATACAACACACACGAACATACATACAACACACAAAACACATACAACACACAAAAAACACACATGCAACACACACATAGCCCAAACATACAAAAAACATACAACACAAAAAACACACATACCCACAACACAAAAAACACACAAACACACACAAACCACACATACAACACACACAACACACACACAACACACCTACAACACACACATACCCACAACACAAAAAACACACAAAACACACACAACACACAAAAAACACAATACACACAGCACACACAAAACACACACAAACACACAAATGACACACACACACACACAACACACACAATGCACAAAAACATACACACATACACACAACACACAAAAAATACATACAACACAAAAAACACAAAACACACATACTACACATATACAACACACAAAAACACATACAACACACGCACAGCTCACACACAAAACACACACACAACACAACACACATGTACTTCTGCCTTTTATGCCCTCAACCCAAACCTGCTTCAACAAACAACCACAGAGATCTTATTGCTGAATCTCAGTGAAGAGGGGACAGAGAGCCTTCCTCCCAACTAGCCTTCAGCCCTGGACACCAGCCTGTCTACAACAGTAGCAGTAGCAGAAGCTCACCTGTGTGAGTTCCAACTGGGCCCCAGGCAAGGTGCACTGGTGACCCTGCATTGTTGCATATATTTAAAATGCATTACAACATCCCAAGAAAAAAAGCACTTATTATGGACCCCGTCCTGCAGTTGATGAATGTGGAACTCCAGGCAGTTAATGCATTTGCCCAAGGTCTCGGAGCCAGCAAGTGGTGAGGTGGAATTAGAACCCAGGTCTGTGTAACTCCCTAGCGTGAATTCTTTACTTCCAAGCTGCCTTTGCCTTTATTCCGTAAGCAGCGGCCCTGGGAACACCCAGGAAAGAGCCAGGTTGAGGCATGTTTGGGGGCAATGGCATCTTTTTGATAGAAACAAGAAGATTGAGGGTGCGGTGCTGGACGTTCCCACGGACAATGGGCCTGACAGGGCTCATTCATCATGGCCAAGCCAGGTGACAGTGGGGTTCCACCTCACCTCCATTTAACACTATGGGAGGTTACACATTAGAGATTTGGAATCACAAAACTCCCCAGCCCCTGATAAGCCCAGCCAAGCACATAGTTTGCAGGTTATGTAAGCATGTAGAACAACTTCAGACCAGAGTTGTTTTCTTCTCCAACCCCTCCCTCCTCTGCTTTAAATAAGGTCAAAATGAAGTTATTTCATCCAAAAACTGTAAAAATAAAATACTAAATGTCAAGCAACTTAGGCATTTTAAAGTAACACATTATATTCTGCATTAATCCACAGGGCTGTCTTACAAAGAGAAGCTCTTCTCTTCCCTATCACTATTTTCTCACACTGTTCTCCCAGTTACTATTATGGCTCACCCCACACTCAAATGGTAACATTTAAATTGATCAAGCATAGAAACAGACATCATCTCAGTCCCAAGAATCTCCCCCACCTAAGTTAGAGACAGCTGCTGAAAACGAGCTGCTGGAAGGCTCGCGGTGGCGATTCTGCACTGCCTCTTTCTTTTGTGCATTGTCTAAAGTGCATGCACACCTTTCAGTGCAGACAAAACGGTCTTCTTTATCTATAAAGGAGCCACTTAGATCAACCAGACTGGCCACAGGATGTCACTGTTACTCCACACACACACACAATAGCAAGTGCGCGTTTCCACCAGGGGTTGGATCTGGCCCGGGACCTGGGCTCCCCTCAGCCCTGCCTGTCACAGAATTGTCATCCCTTCAGGTGGCACACCACAAGCCAGCAGCGTGTGCCCTGTAAAAGCCATGTAGCCTGACCCATTGTCTCAATATTCGCATTGTTCTGTATCAAAGGGGACAGGAAGAGAAAGAGAAGTGAAAAGAAGAAAAGGATCAGCGTGGTCCCTCACATCACGGGTTCTCCAAGAGTTGGACTTTGAACATTTGATGACCTTGGATAGAGCCCAGGTCCTTTTCATATATTTTATAGTGTTATATAAGGATAAGAACATCTTTTGCTTATCTTTATTTTCTAAAATTTCTGGAAAGAATGTGGAATACTTAAGCTGTTCTTAAGCTGTCTTAACTCTTCATGCGGATGCTGCTTTGCATTGGAGCCTGAGATGAGGCCAACAATGGTTAAATGCTTTCCTTTCATCCCAACAAAGCACCTGCCTCTTCCCATCACCCATTCCTCAAATGTCTCCTAGACTCAGGGGCAAGCCAAAGTCCAGGAAGAATGCATGCTCTGCAGCTGGCAAGCAAATGCCACTTCACAGTTGGCATCATGGAACTCTTATCAGGGAACATGCCAGTAGCCCCTACTGGAGCAGGAGAGTCACCTTGTATTCATGGCTGGCAGCTATTCTTCCTTCCCTGCTAGAGCCCCTCAGAGGGATGGTTTTCTATTTATTTTATTTTATTTTTGAGACAGAGTCTCGCCATGTCACCCAGGCTGGAGTGCGGTGGCGTGATCTCGGCTCACTACAACCTCCACCTCCTGGGTTCAAGCGATTCTCCTGCCTCAGCCTCCTGAGTAGCTGGGATTACAGGCGCATGCCACCACGCCCAGCTAACTTTTTGTATTTTTAGTAGAGATGGGGTTTCACCGTGTTAGCCAGGATGGTCTCAATCTCCTGACCTTGTGATCCACCTGCCTCGGCCTCCCAAAGTGCTAGGATTACAGGCGTCAGCCACCACGCCTGGCCAGAGGGATGGTTTTCTTTCCATGGCTCCTCCATAGTCTAATTCCCCTTTGCCCCCATTTTCTACCATTATCCTCAGTGTATACTCTACAAAGTCATTGGCACAAAATGGTTAAAGCTAGAATCATAGATTACCACAGCCAGTGAGAAGGGGTGTTTTGGGTAGCCACGGAGACATTTAACAATGCAGCATAAAAGGTAATCACAGAACAAAGGTACTTTGACTCATAAAGATGGGGAAAACTTTTTGCCTTACAAAGTGACTATAATAAAGCCTGGAAGTAGCTTTCATTTCAATGGAAGTTACAGCAGTTGAAACCTCCCTGCCACATGTCAGCATTACTTTAGCTACACCATAGCAGCAAAAAGAATTAAAACAAATAAAGCAGATAGTTTCTTGCAGAGTGAGCATTTAAGAAAGGAAACTGATTGTTCCAGCATTTGCAAAGATCTGTGCAGTAGCTAAGAACTTGAGCTATGTAAATACAGTTGATGGAGGCTCTGTTAATCTCCACACTGTCTCTCTGCATATTGATATCAGTATAAGAAAACAGTTAGTTATTTTGACTGGAAGTGGCTTGGATCAGTGTGAGGAGTGGACCACCTCGAGATCTAGGAGAAAATCAGTAGGCTAAAGGGAACCAAATAAAACACAAAGAAATTCCAGACCAGGACAATTGCCTTAACTATACTTGCCTTAGGATTTGAGCAATTCTCTAATGGTAATGGTTTGAAATAAATGCCAGAATAAAATCTGTCCAATAATTGCTTTTATTTCACATTCATATGGCAATTTTTTTGTATCTACATTGCATTAAATACAAAGACAATGATGAACAAGGTAGCATATTCCCTGCCCTCAAGAGGTTAATTAGAGAGACAGACAAAAATGCACTAATACAGTGTGGGAGGGACTGTGTGTAATAAAGAGTCTGGCTGGCCTGTGTCCCCAGATCCGGGGAGATAACCTCTAAACCCTTGGGATTCTGAGTGATTGGAATGTTTGTTATTCATGATGCACCCCTCAGACAACACCTGCAGCTGACACTAACAAGATGACTCAGGACTGGGGCTGGCCACGCCAAAAAGACCAACGGTATGATTAGAAGGTTGGTGCATGAGTCTTAAGATATCAGCCTGACCTTCAGGGAAAGGATGAGGCCTGGAGACTGAGTTCAGCTGCCTGCCAATGATCGAATCAATCAGTGTATGTAAAGAAGCCTCAGTTAACACTCTGGAAGCTGAGCTTGGGAGATCTTCCCTGCTCGGCAATACTCTCTGTGCATTGTTACTCATTGCTGGGAAGGTAACACATCCCTGAGGACACTGGAAGCTTCAAGTTTGGAAACCTCCCAGACTTCTTCCTGGTTAAATACAGCGTTTTCAGGGATTTCTGTGAGTCTCTCTAGTGAATCATCAAGCCTGGGGGGGCCTTGAGGGATGGAGACCCCTAAATTTGTAGCCAGCAGGTCTAAAGTGAGGGTACCCCCAAAGACCCCCAAACTTACGGCTGATGTCAGAAGCCTTGGGCAGACTTCTATCTGTACTGAGGACTGTGCTCCATCTAAAAGTTTGGTCTGACTCTGGATGGGCTGGAACAAAGGAAATTTGGGGTGCTAGAGGCACATGAAGGAGGCATTTGATCCAGACTGTGGGTGGTGGGGAAGAAACGCCTGGAAAGTCCTTCTGGAAAAATTATCTCTGGCACCTGGAGGAAGGATGATTAAGCATTTGAGCTCAAAGTAACCCTTGAGAAAAGCAGACTCAATCCCAAAGAGGATGTTTCATTCTCAACAAAGCGCTGTCTTTGTTTCAAACACCAAGTCATAGAAATACTTCTGGTTTTGCTCAGGAAGTTTCCCTGTCCACAGTGTGCCCAGCCAACCGCTAAAGAAGGAATTCAGTCTCCCAGAGAGGACAGAAGAGACAAACGACTAACCACACCCCAAAATGACGCTGTGACAGAGCAGGGGTGAGCTGCAGGTTACTCACAGGAATCAAGGTGAAGACAGGCTCACCCAGTCACACCCTAAACTACTCCTCTCGTGGAAGGAAGGGTTTATTAATTTCCCTTTGCAGAGAGGAGTTACTAGGCACTGAAAATTTCTAAAATGTATTCAAAGTAAACAGTAAGTCCTTAATACAGGGGGTCAGGCCATCAAAGTATTATATGGCAATGATTGTCCTCGATTACCTTTCCTGAGGGTTCTCATCCATGAGGTGCTTCTTGAGTAAATGCACACAGTTTCTCCCTTCCCCCCCTGCCAGTCCAGATATACTCTCCTCCACAAGCTGGTAAACATTCAAAGGAGAAAGTGACTGAAGAGACTAGGAGGAAGTGTAGACCCTGGATGGAGTGCTTCAGCACTGCACGCACTGCTCCATACTGAAGGATCTATTTATATGTGAATTTATCACCTCAGTCTTACTCTACATGAGAGCAGAGACCATTGTACCCTCAGCCTCCAGCACTCTGGCAAGGCAGTTACTCAGTAAATGTCTGTTCAATCAAATGAAGTTAAATAATAACTCTAAGCAGAAAATAAACCTCTAGTAATATCGCTTCTGATTTCTGAACATGGTCCTGTTTTGAGTTAACTCCCATTGGAGCAGGACACTCCAGTGAGTCTCCTTCCTCCTCCCAACCCCATCACAAGCCCACCTGCCGTTGCTGAAATGAGTGACTGCCTGCTCAATCTCCAGATGCCCACATGAGGGGAAACACTTACATCATCCCTTTTCTCCTCCTCATCTGCAATTTGTCCCTCATCTTCATTCAATTATTCAACAAATATTCACTGAGCACCTGGATCTACTTGCTGGGAACATAGCTGGGAATAACCCCATCCTAACAGAGCTTGCCTTCTTCTGGAGAAAACAGTATAAATAAGTAGCATACGGAGTATATTAAACAGTAATAAATGCAAAGGGCATAAAGCAGAGATAGTGGCAAGGACACAATTGGTGGTGAGGGGTGCAATTTTAGAATAGCCAGAGGAGGGCCACGCATTGGAGCAAAGAGCTGCAGGAGGTGGGGCGTGAGCGACATGGACTCCAAGGAAAGAGCATCCATGCAGAGGACCCAGTCAGTGCACAGATGCGGGGCGAGAGCATGCCTAGCAAAAAGAAAAGCAGAGAGATCAATGCGGCAGAAACAGAATGAGGAGATGAGAGCAGAGAGGAAATAGAGGCAGCTAAGAGTACAATGTAGCAGATTTTACTCTGAATGACATAGACAGCCATCAGAAGGGTTTTCAGCAGAGTGCTATGATCTGATGTGTTTTAACAGGATCATGTAAGCTGCTGGGCTGAGAGGGATTGGAGGCAGCAAGGGAGACTGGCTAGGGGCTACTGTAGATGTCCAAGCAACAGATGTGGACAGCTGAGACCAAGGTAGCAGCAGGGAAAGCAAAGAAAATGATCAAAACCTGGGTATAATTGGAAGGTGGAGATGACCAGATTTGGTGACAGATCAGATATGGGATGTGAGAGAGAGCAGTCCAAGACGGCTCCAAGGTTTGGCCCAAGCTGCCAGAAAGAAGCCACTTTTTGAGATGAAAGATGAAGAAGGCTAGGAAAGAGCAGACCTGGGAGGAAAATATCTGGAGCTTAGTTTGGGGATTACTAACTTTGCGATTCCTGTCAGGCATCCAAATGTTTCCTCCTCCTGATGAGGCAATAATCATATGCATATATATTTATAAATATATATATATATATATTGTGTGTGTGTGTGTGTGTGTGTGTGTGTGTGTGTGTGTGTGTGTGTGTCTGCAACTTGGAGGACATGTCCAGGATGGAGATACCAGTTTTTGAATTAACAGCATATAGATGGCATTAACCAGAGAGGAGAAATGAATTCACCAAAGAAAAAAGAAGGAGGAACAAAGGAGCCAATATCTGTCAATTTTCTAGAATGGCATCAAAACCAACATGCATCCCATGAATCACATTCCACTCCAATTCTTCCCTTGCCTGTAAGTCCAGGACAGAGCCCATTCTTTTCTGTGGCAAGAGAGGTGGACTTGAACTTGGGATGAAAATATGGTGTTGGCCACTCAGAATGTAGATTGTATCTGGTATGGGTAGTGTTCAGTGTATCAAGGTCTTAGGAAGCAAGTAATTATTTCAAGGGAAATAATAACTCAAAATGGTACTAAAATAACTTAAAACTAGAGTGAGGTTGAGGTGAAGAGTGAGGCTGCAGTTGGGAGGGGACAAACTGCATCCCTTTCTCACCTCCTATTCTTGCCTGTCTTTGCAAAACAGAGGCCATGGAACTGCTGCCTCTTCTACTTTCCTATAGGTGACTTTAAGCTCCACAGTTTCTCCACAATTCACATTATGTCATTCTTCTCAATAAAGCCAAAGTAGTAAATGCATACCTCGATGTGATTCAAAGCGGGTAACTTTGGGACAAATTTACAAGTCAAATAGAAAATAATTTGTTAATCCAAGTGTCCCAATTTTGGGCTCAAAAAAAAAAAATCTAACATACTGGCAGCTCCATGCTCGGGGTGAATAACAACAAATAAAGAAGGCCTGAGGCTTGTTCTTAACTGTGATAGAGGCTGGGGGAAGGGGAAGGGATTTGGGGGGAGTCCTAGACAAATGCTCCACGAATTTGCTGTCTCTGGAAAAAGCATTAACTTTTCCAAAAAGAGAAAAGTTAAACAAGCAGTAGCTCATTTCAAGTAGATGAAGGACTTAAAAAGTGAGCATCACCTGTTCTTGGTACCTCTAAATGGCCAACTCTTGATCCTGGAATCACAGAAGCCATGATGGGGAAACCGAAGCCTAGAGCAGGTTCTC
Organism: Pan troglodytes; assembly: GCF_028858775.2. NCBI lineage: Eukaryota > Metazoa > Chordata > Mammalia > Primates > Hominidae > Pan > Pan troglodytes. The sequence continues at coordinate 34,569,575 of NC_072415.2, read as the reverse complement.
ACTCAAAGTTGCAAAGCTGGAAAGCTCCAAGCCCTATGTAGAGCCCGTACCTTCTGATCGCCAATCCAGAACATTCTCTACATCACAGCAAATTGGTTCTGAACTAAAAAAGAAAAAAAAAAAACCTCATTTGGTGTTGAATCATGTGAAGTTAGAATTTAAACTTCCAAACTTTCTGCTCTGGATTAGAAAAAAAATGTTTTCCTAAGTGTTAAGAGTTCAAGGTGTCCCAGTGAAGAACACATGAAAGGTCTGCAGCAAGAGAGGTGGGAAATGAAAATACCTTCATTACTGACAGGGTTGATGGTGGAGGTCATGGTTTCTATCTGTGGGGTGGGCTTCCCCACCCCTGAGCCTCCAGATTGGACAGCCTCCCCCACCCATTCCTCTGCAGCACAGGGATGGAGTGGCCCTGTGAAATGTACAGATGGGGAGAAGGAACAGGTGCACCAGATGCAGGCTGTCTGCAGGTGGCCTCACTCCTGTAGGGGGCAGGGCATTGGGGACTGCGCTGCACAAACCCTGTTCTCCTTAGGAACTCACCAGGTGATGAAATCACTCCTCTCCTCTTCTAAGAGGAGCCAGAGGGGCATCGGGTGGTCAGGAGTGTAATTGCTAGTGAAGCTCCCTCGGTGGCAAGGACTTCAGGAGACTGCAAGCGGCATGAGGAGAGCAGAGCACTCCTCTCCCCTGATTGTGTTCAACTCCAGGAGCCACAGTCTCCTAAGCTGCGAGACAGACGCAGAAATATCTCAAGTGGCAAATGATGTGCAAAGCGATGGCAGGTGCCACAAATGATAGTCATTATGACAGAGTAGAAGGAAAGGCGGCGGGAAGAGGGAGGTAGGAGAATAAGGGAGAGAAAAGGGGTAGAGAGAGGTGCAAACCAGCTAGGGATGTAGGAGGTGGAGAAGACCCCGCCAAAGAGCCTGCAGGTGTGAGAATGGCGCATGTGTGCAAGAGCAGGCAGCGCGGTTGGGACCCACATGGGACCGTGAAGACGTGATGCTGCAGGGAACAATGTGTGTCTGCAATGTGCTGCAGCCAGAGTCACTGTAACTTGGTGCTGTGCTGAATGAAGTGGAAGAAATGCTATTAAACTCGTGACTCCATGAGGTAATAATATTCCCAGTGAGCCCACACCTACAGAAATACACCCAGCAAGCAGGCTTTCCAGGAGCCCCCTCTAAGTTATAACAAGCTGCCTGTATCCTGCTGCCAGGATGCAGAGAAAAAATGAAAGCCAGTAACCAACTACATTATAAACTTAGTGACCTGTTTCACCTCCCCTGGTTTAGTGACGAGCTCGGCTGCCTTTTGGGCACGGAGAAAGAAACATAAGGCTAGGATTAAGTTTCCTGGATTTTGAAGTCATCAACAGTCAAAAATGCTTTCAGCTGGCATTTCTCTCTGTTATCCAGTCGGCTTTGATGGATTTATTTTCTTTGCCCTATTTCATGGAAGTTACTGGGGCCAATTTCCGCAAAGATGATTGCCAGGGAGTTTTTTTAGGTGGACACGAGGTGGCGCTGTCTCTCCAGCTGTTTCAGTACTCTCTTAGGACGTGCAGACTGGTTTCATTAAAGTCCTTAGAGCTTTCTAACTTGCAGTGAGAGTGAGGAATTCAATGGTCAGAAAGACACTCACTTACTTTCTCCAATCTGTGGGTCTCCGAGCCCCGGGAGAGCGGTAGAATCCTTTATACACTTCACAGTCTCACAGTTTTATTTCTCTCTGTAGCAAGTGAAGCAATTAGAAAGTAGTGCTGTATTCAAATATTCATAGTCAGCAATTGGAATTCTTGCTCGTTTTAGACTCTGGCATTTTGATTTATAAAACAAGTCTTTCTTCTTACTACAAATTACCAATGACTTCCCAATTTATTTTTAAAAATTCTCTAACAGCGTGCCCTACTTGAGGACATTTCTATTTCTGCTAAAAGACCAGGATCTCTTACATGGATTAGAGCCTAAAAATCCTGACCGGGAGATTGTAAGTCTTGCAGCTCTGGAATAGACTGAGTATCATTTCCCTTTGGGATTTATGGAGATAGCAGCAATGATCGGGGATGGTCTCCCATGAAGAGAAGACAGTGCCTCCGTGCAGTTAAGCCCCCTTGCTAAAATCACATTACAATCAAAGATTCAATTAGGCCCCAGGCCTCCTGATTCCTGATGCAATGCTTTTTCCATGACACTCCTCTGTCTCCGTGAGTCCAAATATCTACACGTGCCTGGATTGATAATACATGTTACATGATGTTTGAAAATTTTTACTGGGTTATCTGTAATTCTAAATAGACATGCCAAGAAACCCAGTGGCTTCTAAGCAGCATGTATCAATTCAAGAGAAAAGCGATATTCTAACTTCTGGCAAAACAGCAAGTATCAAGAATATCACTTACCACAGCTGACGTGATAAGGATGCTGCTGAGGGACCAGCATGCTGCCTCATCCCAAATATCTGCCACGGCTCCTCCCAGGGGCCAGGGAGCTGGGTGGCAGAGTCCCAGGCTTTTCTCTCAGATCTTTTCTCTGAAGTGCTCCTAATCCTCTCCACCCCCCACCCCCGTCTCTCTCCTCTCTCTCGTGAGAGCCTCGCCTCCCAGAGCAGAGTTAATTAGAGCATAGGCTTACTTCCAGCTTCTGACCACAATATGTATCAGCTGTGAGTGGAGGAATGAATCTGATCTGAAATTTTAAATCTACGTTTTCCTTGATATTTACAGATCTTACTGTTATTTGGGCTTGTGACCCTGGAATCTGTGTTAGTTGATTTTATATTGATGCATATTTTGCATGCTCTCTAGTCCAAATTACTAAGAGATGAACATGTTTCTCAGGCAAAGGGTCCACTCGGGTTTCTAATATTACTGCCCCTAGTTTCATCCAGAAACTGGAAGGCTGAAGTCTTCTTCATGATAATAAGCTGCTTGCTTCCACAAGTTTCGGTTTTTTCTGCTTTATGAGAACTAGATTGTTCAGACCCAATTACAGGTAAAAAGTCTAATATTTCAGGTTGGTTTTAAAAAAAATTTTTTTTTTTTCACTAACGAAGTGTGAAAAAATTTACTAATACACTAGATAGTAATTTTAAATCAATTAAAATAGAAATTTGGGGGTTGCTGGGAAGGGGAAAATTGAGGAAGTAAGTTATCTCATTTTCTTTTTCTTTTTTTTTTTTTTTTTTTTTTGAAACAGAGTCTCACTCTGTCACCCAGGCTGGAGTGCAGTGGCGCGATCTTGGCTCACCGCAAGCTCCACCTCCCAGGTTCACGCCATTCTCCTGCCTCTGCCTCCCGAGTAGCTGGGACTACAGGCACCCGCCACCACGCCCGGCTAATTTTTTTTTTTTTTTGTATTTTTAGTAGAGACGGGGTTTCACCGTGTTAGCCAGGATGGTCTCGATCTCCTGACCTCGTGATCCGCCCGCCTCGGCCTCCCAAAGTGCTGGGATTACAGACGTGAGCCACCGTGCCCAGCAAGTTATCTCATTTTCTAGAGCAATGAAATAATATGGATGCAATTCATTCATTTATTTATCCACAGAATGTATATGGGAGAGTTTGTTTATTAGATATAGAATACTTATTATATTATGGTTATTATATATGAGGAACTTCAGGTCCTAGAGAGAGATGATGGTGAACCAGAAACACTCGATCTGTAAATATTTTGTGAATCAATGAACAATAAATGAATAAATACATTGCATTTATATTATTTCAATTTAATTATTTTAGATACAGCAATGCTATTCTTCATCTACCCCCATTTTGGCTTTTTAGATTTTTAAAAAATTTTTTAAAATTGTTTTAATTGACATAATGATTGTACATATTTATGGAGTATATAGTGGTGTTTTGATACATATAATGTATATTGATCAGATCAGGGTAATTAACATATCCATTATCTCAAACATTTATCATTTCTTTGTGCTGGGAACATTCAATATCCTTCTTCTAGCTATTGGAAACTATTTAATGTATTAGTGTTAACTATAGTCATCCTACACTGGCATAGAACACTAGAACTTATTCCTCCTATCTATCCAAATTCAGTTTTAAATGATTTCACTGATATATACTGTGGATGAAAAAAATTATTCCCTAACCTGGCTCAAATACTTTTTATCCAAATCTCTCCAAATTCAGTTTTAAATGATTTCACTGATATATACTCTGGATGCAAAATATTATTCTCTAACCTGGCTCAAATACTTCTTATTTGATCCAAGTTCTTTTATGATAAATACATGCAGCTTAATCCTCCACTGATGACCAATTTATCCCCCGGGTAGCCACCTGGCCTTAGAGAAATTCACAGTCCCAAAAAATCTTGAAATCAAATGTCTACAGGGCCAGGTGGTCATTAAAAAGCGAATCAGGTGGGGCTAGGCAAGGACTGAGGTGAGCTGGAGAGCAGAGCTCCAGGACCTTCTAAAGGGCTGATGGCCAACTGTTGCCTCAGGGAAGCAAAGCTGTGTTGCGAGATCTTCAAATTAGAAAATCTATATTGCTGCACAAGATCTCTGATTTTTAAATGATAACAAGAGAGTTTGTTAGAACACTGTGCAGGCCAAATAAAACATGTTTTTGGGCTGGATCCAGGCTGTCAATCTGAGACCTCTGATGTATAGTGTCAGATTAAATGAAGCTTTTAGCGAGATAATAAACCCAATCCACCAACCTAATTCAGAAATACCTGGCTTTATGAAGATGGCTTCCTTCACAGCTAGAATTTGTTTAATCCCTAAATGGAAACGTTTATTAATTAAACACAGCACCATCCTATTGACACATTTGGTGAATATCACCAAAACTTCCAACAAGCTCATGCAGAATTTGAACTAGAAGAGGGTAAGAACCTTTACAGGGAAAGGTTACCTATATTGTAATTGCTCTGCCTTTTTTTATGTAAACGAAAAGTAAGTGATATTGAACCTCTGCAAAAGGCTTCTTAAGATGTAGAAGAGTACGGAATTTTTATTATCTTAGCAGAATCTAATATAATAGCTCAAATAAATCAATACATTTATTATCAAAACAAAGCTTCAGGCCAGGCGTGGTGGCTCACGCCTGTAATCCCAGCACTTTGGGAGCCCAAGGCAGGCAGATCACAAGGCCAGGAGATTGAAACACAGTGAAACCCCATCTCTACTAAAAATACAAAAAATTAGCCGGGCGTGGTGGCAGGTGCCTGTAGTCCCAGCTACTGGGGAGGCTGAGGCAGGAGAATTGCTTGAATCCAGGAGGCGGAGGTTGCAGTGAGCCAAGATCATGCCACTGCACTGCAGCCTGGGTGACAGAGCGAGACTCCATCAAAAAAAAAAAAAAAAAAAAAAAAAAAAAAAAAAAAAAGCTTCAAAAGAGTTTCTAGGTTATTATTCCTCAATTTCTCATAAAAGCAAAGAAAAAGTTGGCTGATGCTTTAGATCATGTATTCACTTGACAAACATTTATTTTTGTTCCTAGAATAACCTGGCATCTTGAGATACTTAGTTTATTATGCTCTGAAGGCTTTTCAGCACAGAGTCTGCCTTTCAACAAATCATGCTCAACACATATTTATTAAATACTACTTTCTAGCAAATTTATTATAGAAGCAGATTTTACCTTCTGGTATTGGCAACATAAGATATCTCAAGTACCACATAAATATATACACTTACTATGTACCTATAAAATTTAAAGATAAAAATAATGGCCAGGCATGGTGGCTCATGCCTGTAATCCCCGTATTTTGGGAGGTCAAAGAGTGAGAATCGCTTGAAGCCAGGAGTTGAAGACAAGTCTGGGCAGCATAGCAAGACCCTGTCTCTACAAAATATAACAAAAAAATAGCCAGGTGTGGGTGTGCTGTAGTCTCAGCTACTCAAGAGGCTGAAGTGGGGGATCACTTGAGCCCAGGAGTTTGAGTTTGTAGTGAACTATGATCATGCTGCTGCATTCCAGCCCAGGTGACAGAGCAAGACCTTGCCTCGAAAATAGAAATAATGAAGAGGTCAGGTATCCTCCTTTAGAGAAAACAAGCATAAAATGGACAAAACTGTCTTTTAAAAAATTTGTTTTGGCATGCAGAAACCTACCAAAGCCAAAAAATAAATTAAGCAGAATTTATTCTAATACACAAAAACTGATTGAGTTTTTGGGCAAGAATGATGGAAGTCTGTGGCCTCTTGCCTGGGCTGTTCCTATGCTCCCCTTCCTCAGTTCAATTGGCAAGAATATGGCCATACCAACCTAGGCGGGCTGTAATTAGAAAGGGATTTTGCTGCCAAAGAAGGCAGGCTTGCCTTGGGGTATAGGGGAAGGAACAAACTTCTATTACATTCACACCTAAATATGGCAGCTTTGGTTTGGAATAGACTGTAAAAACCTGCAGCTTTTCTAGACTTAGGTCTTGTTTCTCAGTTTAAGGTGAGTGACTGACCAGCCAGAAATTTAATAAGGCAATCTTGGAATTTAGAACATCATGAAAGGGCTGAGATAAGCTCTCCACACATCCCTGGCTGATGGCTAAACTACCCGTGTGTAGGAGAGATCCAGAGGTCCCTTAGGAAATGTGATAAACCAAGGGAGACGTGAGAACTGGCTGCAACTTTGCATATGTTCCTCACATAACTCAATTGGCACAGGATGGAAGTCTAATAGGTTCAAGGTGTTTGAACGAAGCTTGAGCCATTAGTTGACCATTAAACTACACAGACAGAGGAGTGACCTCTAGAGAGCCAGGTTAAAAAATAGAAATAGAAAAAACAGATGGGCCAAGGCATCAGCAGTTGCATATTGTGTGGGAGAGGTTTTCCACAATGTAAATTACTAGACATGTAAAAAACAGGAAAGTATGACCTGTACTTGGAGGATTTGGGAGGAAACAATTTTTAGAAACTGACTCTGAGTGATCCTAGATGTTAGGCTTAGCAGGCAAGACTTTACACAGCTGTTATAGATGTGTTCAAATAAGTAAACTAAAACAATAAACAAAAAAGAGTTAGAGAAAATGATGCTCAAAGGATAAAAGAAAAATATGCTAACAACTGGTCAAGAAGTAAGAAGTCCACACAGAGAAATAGAAGCTATATGAAAGAACCAAATGGAAATTCTAGAGTTTAAGAGTATAACTGAAAGAAAAAAAAATCACCAGCTAGGAACAACTGCAAAGTTGAAATGGCAAAAGAAAGAAGAGGAAACTTGAAGATAGATAAATGGAAACTGTTAAATCTGAAGAACAGAGAGAAATAAAGGGAGAAAAATAAACAGATCCTCAAAGGCTTGCCAGATAACATCAAGCATTTCAACATATGTGTGATGGGAGTTCCAGCAGAAGACAAGGGAAAGGTCCAGAAAATTCACTGAAGAAATAATGGCTGAAATCTCCCAAAACTTGAAAATCATTAACTTACAGATCCAAGAAGCTCAACAAGCATCAGATAAAATAAGCACAAAGAGAACCACATAGAGATACATCATTGTCAAACTACCAAAAGACAAAAACAAAGAGAAGATCTCTAACGCAGCAAAAGAAAATGACTAATCCTGGACAAAAGAATAACAGGATAAGCAACTGACTTTCATCTGAAACAATGTAACCCAGTGGGCAGTGGAATACCATATTCAAAGCACTGAAAGAAAAAAAAGTCAACCTGAAATTCTACATTCAGTAAAATCATTGTTCAAAAAGAAATTAAAGTAAAGAAAGTTCCAAGTAGACAAAATGAGAAAATTCCTTTATAGCAGAACTTTGCTACAATACATACTAAAATTTAAGTTCTTCAAGATGAAAGGAAATAGAGTAACTGAAATCTCCAGAAAGAAATAAAGAGAATGTGAAATGGCAAGTAAATTGGTAAATATTAAAGATTGAAGATCATATATGTTTTTTTCTTTTCTTATACTAATTTTTTATAGGCATAACATTGTTTAGGGCATTAATTACAACACCATATTTTTGGTTTATACCTGACATTGATATAACATATATAATAATACTAGAAGGAACAAGAAAATTGAGTTATATTAGTTACTATACTCTTCTCAAATTAAACCAGTATTAACCTGAGATTGTCATAAATTAAAATTGAATATTGTAATCTCTAAAGCAACCACATTTTTAAGTTTTCAAAAGCTATGACTACAAAATAAACACAGGATTTAAAATGGCACACTAAAAAATATTTATTTAACACAAAATAGTCAGCCAAAGAGGAATAGAGGAACAAGAAAAAGGACATGGACCTTATAGGGAAAAAATAGCAAAATGGGAGGCATAATTCAATGATGTCAATAATTACATTAAATATTAATCAACTCAATGCTCCAATCAAAAAGCAGAAATTATCAGACAATAACAAACAAGATTCAATTTATATGCAGTCTACAAGAGAAACACCTTAAATTCACACATGATAAATTCACATATTCACATGTTAAATTTACATATTCACTATACTCCATGAATAGAGTAACTGTAGGAGAATTACAGTGGCTATGCTAATATCAGACAAAGCAGACTTTAAGAAAAGATGTATTGCTAGAGACAAAGAGGGACATTTCATAATGATAAAAGTATTGACATGACCAGAAGATATAATAATCATAAATATGCATATACCTTATCACTAGGGCCAAAAAATTACATAAAACAGATTGAAAGGAGAAATGGACTATTTAATAATTATATAGAGAGACTTTAATACTCCTATCTCAGTAACTGAAAGATCATAACGGAAAATCTATAAGGATACACAAGTCTTGAACAACTTGATCAAACTGACAAATACAGACCCCCTCAACCCAAAAACAGAATATACATTCTTCTCAATAGCAGACAGAAATCTTAGAAATCCCCAAATATTTCAAAATGAAACAACATACTTCTCAATATCTCATGATTCACATAACAAATCATAAGGGAAATTCAAAAATATCATAAACTGAATGTAAATGAGAACCAATATATCAAAATCTATGTGTCACAGCTAAAATGTTGCTTAGAGAGAAATTTGAGCTTTATATACTTCTATTAGAAGGGGGGAAATACCTTACATCAATAATGCAAGTCTTCATCTTGAGAAGTTAGAAAAAGAAAGCAAATTAAGCACAAAATACTAGGAAGGAAATAATAAAAATCCGAGCAGAATGCCATGAACTAGAAAATAGAAAAAAGCAATAGAAGAAAGTCAATGAAATCAAAAGTTGGTTCTTTGATATGATCAACAAAATTGAAACAGTAGGCTAGCTAGACATCAGTCAAGAAACAAAGAGAGATAAAAATTTTTCCAAATTTGGAAACAAAAGAGGGAATGTGACTACAGACACTACAGAAATTAACAGGCTTATAAAAGAATATAATGAACAACTTTATGCCAACGAATTTGTTAACTTAGATGAAATGGACAAATTCCTAGAAAGACACAAATTATCAAAATTGACTCGAGTAAATAGAAATTTTGAATATACTTATGCCAAGTAAAGAAATTGAATTAGTAATTTAAATTCTCTCCACAAAGTTCACACACAGATGGCATCATTGATGAATTCTTTCAAACATCTAAGAAAGATATAATACTAATTCTACGCAGCCTGTTTCAGAAAATAGAAAAGGAGAGAATACTTTCCATTGTATTCTATGAAACAACTATTAGCTGGATACTAATGCTAGACAAAGGAATTAGAATAAAAGAAAGCTATAGCCCAATATCCTTCATGGACACAGATTTTTAAATCCTTGAGAAATATTAACAAATAAAATCTAAAAGCATATGAAAAAGATTATACTCAATGGTCAAATGAAGTGTATCCCAGAACTGCAAAGTTGTTTTAACATCTTAAAATCAATTAACATAAAATACCATAGTAATAGAATAAACAAAAAAATTAATCATCTTAATAGATATAGAAAACAATTATTTGATGATTTGATTCATTATATAAATTCTCATAAAATTAGGAATGAAGGGAACTTCCTCAGCTGGATAAAGGACGTCTACAGAAAACTTTGGCAACTAACATCATCCTTCATGGTTAAAGGCTGAAAGTTATCCTCCTAAGATCAGGAACAAGGGAGAAATGCATGCTCTCACCATTTCTATTTAACACTGTGGGACAAAACAAAACAAATAAATAAAAGGCATGCATGTTGTAAAGGAAGATGTAAAACTATCTTTATACACAGACATAATCTTTGATACAGAAAAGCTTAAGGAATCTACCAAAAAATCTACTAGAGTAAGTAAACAAATTTAGTAATGTCACAATTACAAGGCCAATATACAAAATTCAGTGAGTGGCATTTTTATATATTAGCACCAATCAATTCAAAAACTCAATTAAGAAATCATTCACAAAGCATCAACAATAATAAAATACCTAGAAATAAATTTACTGAAGGAATGGCGAAACTTAAAGGAGACCTAAAATAGTGGAAAGATAAACCACATTCGTGTGTTGAAAGATTCAATATTATTAAGATGGGAATTCTCTCCAAATTGATCTTCCCATTCAAGACAATTCTTATTAAAATCCCAGGAAGTGTGAGCACAGTGGCTCACGCTTGCAATCTCAGCACTTTGGGAGGTCCATGCGGGAGGATCACTTGAGCTCAGGATTTGAACCTGGGCAACATAGTGAGACCTTGTCTCTATGAAAAATTAAAAAAGGAGGCAGGAGGGTAGTTGGAGCCCGGGAGACCGAGGCTGCAATGAGCTGTGATTGTGCCACTGCACTCCTGCCTGGGTGACAGAGAGAGACCCTGCTTCAAAAGCAGCATTTTTTTTTTTTTTTAGAAATTGATGACAAGTTGATATAAAATTAATATGGAGATACAAAGGATCTTAAATAGCTGAAACAATTTTGAAAACGAATAAAAAATTCTTAGGATTTGTACTCACTGATTTCAAAACCTACTGTAAAGCTATACAGTAAGCAAGACAATGCAGTACTGGTTGTAAGAATAGTCATATAGATAAAAAATGGAACAGAGAGTTCAGAAATGAACCAAAACATATATGGTCAACTGATTTCAACATAGTGCCAAGGCGATTCAACAGAGAAAGAATAGCCTTTTCCGGAAAGTATGCTAGAACAATTGGACATTCATATACAAAGTAAACTAAGAAGCTTGATCCTTAACTCTCATCATAGAAAAAAATTAATGCAAATGGATGCCTGAACTAAGAGTGAGCTAAACTATAAAACTCCTAGGAGAAAATTTTTGTCACTTAGGTTAGGCAATTTTTTTTTTTAATGAAATTAAAAGCATCATTAGAAAAGAAAAAAATTGATAAATTATACTCTATCAAATATAAAAATTTTGCTTTTCAAAAGACATCATTAGAAAATTAATAGAGGCCACAGACTGGGAAAGAAGATTTGCAAAACATACATTTCATAAAAGACTTCTATTCAGAATATATAAAGCACTCTTACAACTCAATAATAAGACAACATTTTAAAATCACAAAAGATTTAAATGGATACTTCCCCAAAGATGGCATACACATGGCAGAAAAGCACATTTTAAAATGCTCAAAATCATTAGTCATTAGGGAAATGCAAACTTACAATGAAAGACACCACTGATTGGGAGCCAAGATGGCCGAATAGGAACAGCTCTGGTCTACAGCTCCCAGCGTGAGCGACGCAGAAGACGGTGATTTCTGCATTTCCATCTGAGGTACCGGGTTCATCTCTCTCGGGAGTGCCAGACAGTGGGCGCAGGTCAGTGGGTGTGCGCACCGTGCGCGAGCCGAAGCAGGGCGAGGCACTGCCTCACTTGGGAAGTGCAAGGGGTCAAGGAGTTCCCTTTCCAAGTCAAAGAAAGGGGTGACGGAGGGCACCTGGAAAATCGAGTCACTCCCACCCGAATACTGCGCTTTTCTGACGGGCTTAAAAAACGGCGCACCACGAGATTATATCCGGCACCTGGCTTAGAGGGTCCTACGCCCACGGAGTCTCGCTGATTGCTAGCACAGCAGTCTGAGATCAAACTGCAAAGCGGCAGCGAGGCTGGGGGAGGGGCGCCCGCCATTGCCCAGGCTTGCTTAGGTAAACAAAGCAGCGGGAAGCTCGAATTGGGTGGAGCCCACCACAGCTCAAGGAGGCCTGCCTGCCTCTGTAGGCTCCACCTCTGGGGGCAGGGCACAGACAAACAAAAAGACAGCAGTAACCTCTGCAGACTTAAATGTCCCTGTCTGACAGCTTTGAAGAGAGCAGTGGTTCTCCCAGCACACAGCTGGAGATCTGAGAACGGGCAGACTGCCTCCTCAAGTGGGTCCCTGACCCCTGAGCAGCCTAACTGGGAGGCACCCCCTAGCAGGGTCACACTGACACCTCAAATGGCAGGGTATTCCAACAGACCTGCAGCTGAGGGTCTTGTCTGTTAGAAGGAAAACTAACAAACAGAAAGGACATCCACACCAAAAACCCATCTGTACATCACCATCATCAAAGACCAAAAGTAGATAAAACCACAAAGATGGGGAAAAAACAGAACAGAAAAACTGGAAACTCTAAAAAGCAGAGTGCCTCCCCTCCTCCAAAGGAACGCAGTTCCTCACCAGCAACGGAACAAAGCTGGATGGAGAATGATTTTGACGAGCTGAGAGAAGAAGGCTTCAGATGATCAAATTACTCTGAGCTACGGGAGGACATTCAAACCAAAGGCAAAGAAGTTGAAAACTTTGAAAAAAATTTAGAAGAATGTATAACTAGAATAACCAATACAGAGAAGTGCTTAAAGGAGCTGATGGAGCTGAAAACCAAGGCAAGAGAACTATGTGAAGAATGCAGAAGCCTCAGGAGCCGACGCGATCAACTGGAAGAAAGGGTATCAGTGATGGAAGATGAAATGAATGAAATGAAGTGAGAAGGGAAGTTTAGAGAAAAAAGAATAAAAAGAAATGAGCAAAGCCTCCAAGAAATATGGGACTATGTGAAAAGACCAAATCTACGTCTGATTGGTGTATCTGAAAGTGATGGGGAGAATGGAACCGAGTTGGAAAACACTCTGCAGGATATTATCCAGGAGAACTTCCCCAATCTAGCAAGGCAGGCCAACGTTCAGATTCAGGAAATACAGAGAACGCCACAAAGATACTCCTCAAGAAGAGCAACTCCAAGACACATAATTGTCAGATTCACCAAAGTTGAAATGAAGGAAAAAATGTTAAGGGCAGCCAGAGAGAAAGGTCGGGTTACCCTCAAAGGGAAGCCCATCAGACTAACAGCGGATCTCTCGGCAGAAACCCTACAAGCCAGAAGAGAGTGGGGGCCAATATTCAACATTCTTAAAGACAAGAATTTTCAACCCAGAATTTCATGTCCAGCCAAACTAAGCTTCATAAACGAAGGAGAAATAAAATACTTTACAGACAAGCAAATGCTGAGAGATTTTTGTCACCACCAGGCCTGCCCTAAAAGAGCTCCTGAAGGAAGCATTAAACATGGAAAGGAACAACCGGTACCAGCTGCTGCAAAATCATGCCAAAATGTAAAGACCATCGAGACAGCAAGAAACTGCATCAACTAACAAGCAAAATAACCAGCTAACATCATAATGACAGGATCAAATTCACACATAACAATATTAACTTTAAATGTAAATGGACTAAATGCTCCAATTAAAAGACACAGACTGGCAAATTGGATAAAGAGTCAAGACCTATCAGTGTGCTGTATTCAGGAAACCCATCTCATGTGCAGAGACACACATAGGCTCAAAATAAAAGGATGGAGGAAGATCTACCAAGCAAATGGAAAACAAAAAAAGGCAGGGGTTGCAATCCTAGTCTCTGATAAAACAGACTTTAAACCAACAAAGATCAAAAGAGACAAAGAAGGCCATTACATAATGGTAAAGGGATCAATTCAACAAGAAGAGCTAACTATCCTAAATATATATGCACCCAATACAGGAGCACCAAGATTCATAAAGCAAGTCCTGAGTGACCTACAAAGAGACTTAGACTCCCACACATTAATAATCGGAGACTTTAACACCCCACTGTCAACATTAGACAGATCAACGAGACAGAAAGTCAACAAGGATACCCAGGAATTGAACTCAGCTCTACACCAAGCAGACCTAATAGACAGCTACAGAACTCTCCACCCCAAATCAACAGAATATACATTTTTTTCAGCACCACACCACACCTATTCCAAAATTGACCACATACTTGGAAGTAAAGCTCTCCTCAGCAAATGTAAAAGAACAAATTATAACAAACTATCTCTCAGACCACAGTGCAATCAAACTAGAACTCAGGATTAAGAATCTCACTCAAAACCGCTCAACTACATGGAAACTGAACAACCTGCTCCTGAATGACTACTGGGTACATAAAGAAATGAAGGCAGAAATAAAGATGTTCTTTGAAACCAATGAGAACAAAGACACAACATACCAGAATCTCTGGGACGCATTCAAAGCAGTGTGTAGAGGGAAATTTATAACACTAAATGCCCACAAGAGAAAGCAGGAAAGATCCAAAATTGACACCCTAACATCACAATTAAAAGAACTAGAAAAGCAAGAGCAAACACATTCAAAAGCTAGCAGAAGGCAAGAAATAACTAAGATCAGAGCAGAACTGAAGGAAATAGAGACACAAACAACCCTTCAAAAAATTAATGAATGCAGGAGCTGGTTTTTTGAAAGGATCAACAAAATTGATAGACCGCTAGCAAGACTAACAAAGAAAAAAAGACAGAAGGATCTAATGGATGCAATAAAAAATGATAAAGGTGATATCACCACCGATCCCACAGAAATACAAACTACCATCAGAGAATACTACAAACACCTCTATGCAAATAAACTAGAAAATCTAGAAGAAATGGATACATTCCTGGACACATACACTCTCCCAAGACCAAACCAGGAAGAAGTTGAATCTCTGAATAGACCAATAACAGGAGCTGAAATTGTGGCAATAATCAATAGCTTACCAACCAAAAAGAGTCCAGGACCAAATGGATTCACAGCCGAATTCTACCAGAGGTACAAGGAGGAACTGGTACCATTCCTTCTGAAACTATTCCAATCAATAGAAAAAGAGGGAATCCTCCCTAACTCATTTTATGAGGCCAGCATCATTCTGATACCAAAGCCGGGCAGAGACACAACCAAAAAAGAGAATTTTAGACCAATATCCTTGATGAACATTGATGCAAAAATCCTCAATAAAATACTGGCAAAACGAATCCAGCAGCACATCAAAAAGCTTATCCACCATGATCAAGTGGGCTTCATCCCTGGGATGCAAGGCTGGTTCAATATACGCAAATCAAAAAATGTAATCCAGCATATAAACAGAGCCAAAGACAAAAACCACATGATTATCTCAATAGATGCAGAAAAAGCCTTTGACAAAATTCAACAACTTTTCATGCTAAAAACTCTCCATAAATTAGGTATTGATGGGACGTATTTCAAAATAATAAGAGCTATCTATGACAAACCCACAGACAATATCATACTGAATGGGCAAAAACTGGAAGCATTCCCTTTGAAAACTGGCGCAAGACAGGGATGCCCTCTCTCACCACTCCTATTCAACATAGTGTTGGAAGTTCTGGCCAGGGCAATTAGGCAGGAGAAGGAAATAAAGGGTATTCAATTAGGAAAAGAGGAAGTCAAATTGTCCCTGTTTGCAGACGACATGATTGTATATCTAGAAAACCCCATTGTCTCAGCCCAAAATCTCCTTAAGCTGATAAGCAACTTCAGCAAAGTCTCAGGATACAAAATCAATGTACAAAAATCACAAGCATTCTTATATACCAACAACAGACAAACAGAGAGCCAAATCATGAGTGAACTCCCATTCACAATTGCTTCAAAGAGAATAAAATACCTAGGAATCCAACTTACAAGGGATGTGAAGGACCTCTTCAAGGAGAACTACAAACCGCTGCTCAAGGAAATAAAAGAGGATACAAACAAATGGAAGAACATTCCATGCTCATGGGTAGGAAGAATCAATATCGTGAAAATGGCCATACTGCCCAAGGTAATTTACAGATTCAATGCCATCCCCATCAAGCTACCAATGACTTTCTTCACAGAATTGGAAAAAACTACTTTAAAGTTCATATGGAACCAAAAAAGAGTCCGCATCGCCAAGTCAATCCTAAGCCAAAAGAACAAAGCTGGAGGCATCACACTACCTGACTTCAAACTATACTACAAGGCTACAGTAACCAAAACAGCATGGTACTGGTACCAAAACAGAGATATAGATCAATGGAACAGAACAGAGCCCTCAGAAATAACGCCACATATCTACAACTATCTGATCTTTGACAAACCTGAGAAAAACCAGCAATGGGGAAAGGATTCCCTATTTAATAAATGGTGCTGGGAAAACTGGCTAGCCATATGTAGAAAGCTGAAACTGGATCCCTTCCTTACACCTTATACAAAAATCAATTCAAGATGGATTAAAGACTTAAACATTAGACCTAAAACCATAAAAACCCTAGAAGAAAACGTAGGCATTACCATTCAGGACATAGGCATGGGCAAAGACTTCGTGTCTCAAACACCAAAAGCAATGGCAACAAAAAACAAAATTGACGAATGGGATGTAATTAAACTAAAGAGCTTCTGCACAGCAAAAGAAACTACCATCAGAGTGAACAGGCAACCTACAAAATGGGAGAAAATTTTCGCAACCTACTCATCTGACAAAGGGCTAATATCCAGAATCTACAATGAACTCAAACAAATTTACAAGAAAAAAACAAACAACCCCATCAAAAAGTGGGCGAAGGACATGAACAGACACTTCTCAAAAGAAGACATTTATGCAGCCAAAAAACACATGAAAAAATGCTCATCATCACTGGCCATCAGACAAATGCAAATCAAAACCACAATGAGATACCATCTCACACCAGTTAGAATGGCAATCATTAAAAAGTCAGGAAACAACAGGTGCTGGAGAGGATGTGGAGAAATAGGAACACTTTTACACTGTTGGTGGGACTGTAAACTACTTCAACCATTGTGGAAGTCAGTGTGGCAATTCCTCAGGGATCTAGAACTGGAAATACCATTTAACCCAGCCATCCCATTACTGGGTATATACCCAAAGGACTATAAATCATGCTGCTATAAAGACACATGCACACGTATGTTTATTGCAGCATTATTCACAATAGCAAAGACTTGGAACCAACCCAAAGTCCAACAATGATAGACTGGATTAAGAAAATGTGGCACATATACACCATGGAATACTATGCAGCCATAAAAAATGATGAGTTCATGTCCTTTGCAGGGACATGGATGAAATTGGAAAACATCATTCTCAGTAAACTATCGCAAGAACAAAAAACCAAACACTGCATATTCTCACTCATAGGTGGGAATTGAACAATGAGATCACATGGGCACAGGAAGGGGAATATCACACTCTGGGGACTGTTGTGGGGTGGGGGAGGGGGGAGGGATAGCATTGGGAGATATACCTAATGCTAGATGACGAGTTAGTGGGTGCAGTGCACCAGCATGGCACATGTATACATATGTAAATAACCTGCACAATGTGCACATGTACCCTAAAACTTAAAGTATAATAAAAAAAAAGAAAGACACCACTATGAAATTATTGAAATGGCTAAAATCAAACAGACTGACACTACCAAGTGTTGGCAAGGAAGTAGAGAAACTGGAAACTGCACACATTGTTGGTGAGAATGAAATGTAATGGTCTGTTTAGAAAACAGTTCAGCAGTTTAGCAAAGTGTTTCCATATGACTCAGCAATTTCACCTTGAGCAATTTCATTCTGAGTTATCTACTAAAGAGAAATGAAAATATGTCCACAAGAAGATTGTTCATACTAGCATTATTCATAATAGCTAGACACTGAAAACCATCCAAACTGCTATCAATTAGTGAAAGGATTAACCAAATCTGGTATTCATACAATGGAATAAATAAAAAGGAACAAACTACTGGTAACATTCAACAACATGGCTAGACCTCAAAACACCTGTGCTACTTGAAAGAAGCCAGAGAGTAATGGCTATGTATTATATAATTTCATTTATATAAAATGTCTAGAAAAGGGAAACTACATAACAGAAAAAAAGATTGATGGATGCATGAAACTGGGTAGACTGCAAAAATCCACACAGGAACTTTCAGGATGATGAAAATGTTTTAAAACTGGATCATGGTAATGACTGCATAACTGTGTGAATTTATCTACACTTGTATAACTTCTATCCACTTACAGTGAGTGCATTTCATGGTATTTAAATCATTCCTCAATAAAAGTTCTTAAAAACAGATTTGATCCCTGCCTCTTGGAATTTGTAATCCATGCCACGTTCTTTCTAGATCATCCCACTTCTTAATCATAACAATATTGAAACTATCCAGGTAGCCAAGTTTCACACAGAATCTCTGATATCCTTAATGTCCCATAAAAGGAGAAAGTTTTCACTCTATCTTCTCCAACCATGCTAGTTTCCATACTTCCTCAATACATGCATGTTGGCTAAGCACTTTGGGAGGCCCAGGCGGGCGGATCACTTGAGGTCAGGAGTTCGAGACCAGCCTGGCCAATATGGTGAAACCCCATCTCTACTCAAAATACAAAAATTAGCCGGCGTGGTGACGCATGCTTGTAGTCCTAGCTACTTGGGAGGCTGAGGCAGAAGAATCACTTGAACCCGGGAGGCAGAGGTTGCAGTGAGCCCAGATTGCACCACTATACTCCAGCCTGGGCAACAGAGTGAGACTCTGTCTCAAAAAAAAAAAAAGAAAAAAAGAAAGAAAGAAAAAACATGCATTTTGGCTGAATGAAAAAAATGGCTAAAATAATAGTGATAATTTTAAAATAAATCTATAGAAATCTTTCTCATTTCTGAAATATAAGTAGATTTTCTAGAGAAGTCGTTTTCAGCTACAGGCCATTTTGACCGCCAGCACTCCAAATACTCAGCAATACCTGGAGACATTTTCGGTGGAGACATTTTGATACGGGAGAGTGCTGCTGGCAGCTAGTGGGTAGGGGCCAGAACTTTCACTAAACCCACAATGTACAGGACAGCCACCCACTAAAGAATTACCTGGCCCAAAATGTCAATAGTGTGAAGGTTGAGAAACTCTGCTCTAGACTGATCTAATGGCCCTTTCAGAGCTTGCTCCTTAAACTACATATCACATTTCAGCTGTTTACATTCTGTTGTCTCCCGCAGATTGTGACTCTCCAAGGACTTTACCTGTGTGTGTTTTCTTTGGGGTGTTTGGCATGATGCCCAAAACGTAATAGGTGCTCTATAAGTGATTAATGAAAAAATAGGTAGAAGAATTTTTTAAAAGTGTGATCAAATATAAGGACGCTATTTTTAGAAGAGATGTGCTATTTCAATCATTATTTGTTGAACACCTGTTATGGCTTTATGTTATGATATTAAAACAAAAATAATTCCTCAAATAAATATGTTATTCTACACCTTTTTTTAAGATGGAAAAAATTACAAAATATTTTAAGAAGTATATGTCACATCTCTAAAAGAATTATGAAATACTGAGCTAATTTCTGAGTTTACCTTCCACAGCTAGAAATATCAATCTCTGTTTTTACATAGGAAAAACTGATTTTGTATATCTCCCTTCCCAATTGTGTGTTCACAAGTTAATGCTATTTTTATCAATAATAGTCATTCTCATTACCCAGTATATGGCATTCTCATCTTTAAAGGTCTTTGCAGAATCTATTAGTTACCATTAATTATTAATGCTATGCCATTTAAATATAGGCATTTCATTTTAAAGTGACACTTTCCATTCTCATATTATAATAAAAGAAATGAAACTGGCTATTTTTTTGTTTTTTTTGAGACGGAGTCTCACTCTGTCACCCAGGGTGGAGTGCAGTGGCGCGATCTCGGCTCACTGCAACCTCCGCCTCCCGGGTTCACGCCATTCTCTTGCCTCAGCCTCCCCAGTAGCTGCGACTACAGGCCCCTGCCACCACGCCCGGCTAATTTTGTTTTTGTAATTTTAGTAGAGGCGGGATTTCACTGTGTTAGCCAGGATGGTCTCGATCTCCTGACCTCGTGATCTGCCCGCCTCGGCCTCCCAAAGTGCTGAGATTACAGGAGTGAGCCACCGTGCCTGGCCCACCAGCTAATATTTTTATAACTTTTCTTCAACACTCTACCCCCCACCCCCATCCCAATCCTGGATAAGTCAGAGAATTCTAAAGAGGATATATAATTGTAGTGATAATTATAGACATAAATAATTATAGATAGATAATAGACACATACTTACAGGTGTAAGATATATATGCTTATGTATTTATGTATAGCTGTATATAAAAATATGTACCTATCTCTATTAATTTATGTATCCTTATCTTGTTTCCCTACATGCATACATATATTAGTAGCACTCTAATGTCTATGACACAGTCTCACCTCTTCACGCTTACATTTAAGCACTGCCACAGTTTGATCAATATCTGGTTCCAATCTAATATAACACTGACTCAGAAATTATCTGCTTAAGACATACTGAACTAATCATGTCCCTCAAAGAGGAGGGCCTTCTGAAAGACTTGCTTCCATAACCCCATATCTTTATGCCCTCTCAGAATAAAAAAAAAAAAATGTGATAGATAAAAAATGGAATAGGGCCAGGCTCGGTGACTCATGCCTGTAATCCCAGCACTTTGGGTGGATCATGAGGTCAGGAGTTCAAGACCAGCCTGGCCAACATGGTGAAACCCCCTTCTCTACTAAAAATAGAAAAATTAGTCGAGCATGGTGGCAGGCACCTGTAATCCCAGATACTCATGAGGCTGAGACAGGAGAATTGCTTCAACTCAGGAAGCAGAGGTTGCAGTGAGCCAAGATCATGCCACTGCACTCCAGCCTGGGCAACAGAACAAGACTCTGTCTGGGGAAAAAAAAAATATGGAATGGGGATCGTCTCCCTCTTTGAACTTATTTTCTAAAGAAAATAGCAACTTAATATCTACTGTCACAGAGGAAAATACAGGGAAAAAATTCTAAACCCATTTATGTCTTGCAATCTCCACCTCTCCTCCAGCAGTTTTATTCTACCTCTTGAATCGAATCTGGCACCCTTGGACTTTGCTTTTTGTATTACTGATTTGTCTATTCATTTATTAAATAATATTAAAGATATGCAAAAGAGTATACAGAATATTCAAGCAAGCATCATTATCCTACATTTATTTATACTTTTACTGCATTTATACTTATCCTTGGACAATGTTATGTATTGTGTTGCATGTTTGGTAACTTACATGAATTGTATCACATTGTATATAACATTCTGCAATTTACTTTGTGAAAGCATCATTATTCTTATAAATGCCTTCAAGATAGATAACATTTAGCTATAGTTTATTTACTTTCACTGTTGTGTAGTACTCCTTTGTAAGAACATATGATTTTAGGTTATTTCCAATTTGGGCTATTATAAATAATGCTGCTGTAAAAATACTTACACATGTCTCCTTAGGTATGCAACTGTTACTTGAGGGCATGTGCCAATGTTTAAAATTATAAGTTAGGAAAATCTTCAGCTTTCTTTGGATAACTCCAACTCTTCTCCAAAATGGTTGTACATTCCTATGAATAGTATATAAGATTACCTGATATTCTATCTCCAGCACTTAATATTGTCAAACTTATTCCCATGAAAATCGTAAAAATAATGAATCATTTTGGTCACCTATGTCTACTTTGTATATGATAAATAAATTAAGCACATTCTATTATTTTTATTTAAATTTTTCATAATTGGAAGCTATTCCTGATCACAAGCTTGTCTCTTATTTTTATATAGACTTAACACTTACAGTTAGGAATTAGTGGGCTGTAGACTATTCATTTGTATTTTAGAACATGGCTTAATTCTGACCACAAAGCTATGAAACATAATTTTGTATAAGACTTGTCAAATGTACATCATTATTTTTGCATCTTCTGAGGATGATTAAATTAGTGATGATGAGGTGATATAGGTAAAACTAAATCTTTTCAACTAGAACATGCCAAAATGCAGCTATTTTAATAATTGCTTCATAGGCAATCATCTCTGTCCTCCTATCTATAGGTTAAAGCCCAGCTGCTTCAAACCATGTCAGTCTGTTCTAGTGTGGAAAAATCACAGAGGGCAACAATTTCATAGCTTAACCCTTTAATCCATTACAAACTCTTCTAGAATCCAAGATGTCTACATATTTAACTACACTTCACATTGCAGTTCAACCTCCTTTTCTTTTTAATGCCCCTTGTAAACAATGAAGAATGGTTTGTATCTGGTTATTAAAAGTTACTCAACTGCTAACATGAGAGTTTTGTAGTTTTGTTTTTAGTTGCCAACCCAGTGATGATGATGACTATGATAATAAAGAAGAATGCTTACTTGTAGAAGTGTGTTTGTTTGCACGTGCACACACAGAGGAGGAGATTGCCCTTTGTATTTGGAAACTGGAAAGCTCCTTCTTCTACAAATATATTTTTAGATAAAGCGAAAATCCAGGTAAGGGCTGTTCATCCTCCCTGCAGTGGATTCTTGGGGAGATGCCCCTGTGCTTTGTGGCTACAAACTGAAGAACAACAGTCTCATTCAACAGTCTTAGCTACAGGACAATCTTAGAGTGAGGTGGCTGGAGATGTAATGCATCAGTTCTTGCTTGCAGCCTTCTACTCCTCTAAAACTCCTCCATCTCCCTTGGTTTTGAAGTTATGCCATCCAAGATCTAGAAAAAGAAGAACCAAATTGTGAAGAATGTTAAATGCCTGGAATGCCAGGAACCACAACATAATTCCCAAATGGTCTCATATAAACAGAAACCCGCTGCGTGTCCATTGGATTCTAAACTCCTTGAACTCAATAAGCCTGTCTTCATCCCCGCATTCGTGCAGCACCTCGCCAGGTATGTGACCCATAGCCAAGTATGTGACCCATAGCAAGCAGTCAATAAATATTTGAAAAGGATGAAGGCCGCTTACAGGGCCTGTTGCTATTTACAGGCTTGGTATGGGTCTGGATTCTTGTCCCTCCCTGAACCACCCAGGACTTTTTGCTATAAATGAGCTGCGTCTCCCTGCCTGCTGCATGCCAGGTTTTTGTCCATCTGCTGCCATTGTTTCTCCACGTTTCACAGCTATGTTGTACTGCATGTGGGTATTCTTTAGTGGGTCATTATGGCATCTGTCTGCCCACCTTGTGAATGCCCCGTTTCGGTTCACCAGACAGCAGCTGCCTGCACCTCCTGCTCCCCTCCGTCATCTGCCCAGGTCCAGCCCAGTCAAGCCTGGTTGCAGAAATCATCATTTCATTGCTTGGGGGTTGGCTGCACTCCAGAATCTGGTTACTGAGATCCTTGCTTACCATTTAATATTCCTATAGGTAATTTTTTTAAAGCCAGATGTGTTACCCACAAGAAACTTCAGTTTCACAGATGTGAACAAGGATGCATACAATCATCACTACATATATCTTTATTAGTAGTAATTTTTTTAGTAGAAAGAGACCCTAGGAGCCACATTTATAGTAATAGAGGAAAGCTCTCATTATACAAAGAATAGACTTCCAGAAACCCTAACCCTCATTCAGAATTAATGTGAAAAGGAAAGAGGTTGTGCTGTCACAAAGCCCATCACTTTATTCTGCCTCCTTATGTAGAAGCTTCCCAATGATTTGTAGCCATTGACATGAATGCAGTTACACACAGTTACATGCTAAAATCCAGAAGTTTGTACATTAAATTGATTGTTTGGAATTCAGGCTTCTGTTTCTATTGATAACTTTACTTGTCATAAAATTTAAGGCAGTAAAACTCTGGCTGTATATAGTGTATCCAAAAAATGAAAGTGTCCATCTCCTTTCCTATGAAGTAAAGTTCATGGCCTTTGTTACACCCATTTTTGCTTTTTTTTTTTTTTTTTTTTTTAAAGACAGTCTCGCTCTGTCACCCAGGCTGGAATGCAGTGGTGTGATCTCGGCTCACTGCAACCTCCATCTCCCGGGTTCCAGCGATTCTTCTGCCTCAGCCTCCCAAGTAGCTGGGACTACAGGTGTGTACCACCACGCCCAGCTAATTTTTGTATTTTTAGTAGAGACGGAGTTTCACCATATTCCCAGGCTGGTCTCAAACTCCCGACTTCATGATCTGCCCACCTCAGCCTCCCAAAGGGCTGGGATTCCAGGCATGAACCACCATGCCCTGCCAGCCATTTTCCTTTCTTTCCTCACTTCATTTTATATAAATCATATGATAAAAAGATAAGATTTCTAAGCCAACTGCAAAAGTATGTTTCGTATACAGTGTACCCAAATATTAGAATTATGAAATCTCATCAGCAGGAAGAACATTGTTACTTAGTGAAATTAGTGAAATTCATTCTAAGTACCATACCAAGGAGGCAAGACCTGCACTTCTTCTCCCCAACTTCCCTCCCTCAGTCTCCCCTCAGGTCATTGC
This sequence comes from Pan troglodytes, assembly GCF_028858775.2. NCBI lineage: Eukaryota > Metazoa > Chordata > Mammalia > Primates > Hominidae > Pan > Pan troglodytes. Next base: position 34,545,084 of record NC_072415.2, on the reverse strand, counting down.
AGAAGGTTCACTGAGAGAAAGAAGAGAGAAGAAAGAAGGCCAGGCAACCTTAGCGATGGAGTGAAGGTGAAGGAGTCCTTTCAGAGGAAGAAACAGAATCTCACCGTTTCCTGGGAGCTACTCTGGGCCAGACATTGTGCCGAGTCATTTTGCATATGGCATCTCACCTATCACCACCATACCCCATGAAGCAGATTTTATTATTTCCATTTTTCAAATGATAAGAACTGAGACTCAAAGAGGACAACATGCCCAAGATCAATTAAGTCCTAAATTGTAGGAGTGGGACTGGAGAGAAGATCTGTTGAATCTCTGTTTGATGGTGACACAGTTGGCTCCTGGGAGTATTATAGGACTGCCAGGTTGTTATATCTGCTGTGCAGCAATATACTGCTGTGCAGACTAATACACTGAGACAACAGGGTTTGCAGCAGAGAAAGAGTTTAATCATTGCAAGGCTGCCAAAGGAGGTAACAGGAGCGATTCTCAAGCCTCAAATCCATTTCATCAAAGGGTTCTGGGCAAGGGTCTCTAAGGAGATCATGGAGGGCAAGGAGCTAGAAAATTGGGGTCATTGTTTGGTCATGGTAAGGGGATGAAGTCAACAGGATGTGGAAACTGCATTCTTCCATGGGTCAGCTTCCTACTGGGCTCTTCAGACCAGCTAGCATGGGTAGTTTTGTTGGAATACAGAACCTAAAGGAGAAACTCAAACAGAAAGCTTATCATCTCACAATGTCTTAGATTTTATCTATAGAACAAAGAATATTGTGACAAGGGCTACATTATCCTGGAGGTCTTCCTGGAGTAGTAAGTAGTAACCAGCTACAAGGAAGTGAGACAAAGGGCAAGCTGGCTTAATAATTACCACTAATTGAGCTGCAAGCCTAGCTGAATTTTATTTTTTCCCTTAATCTATTTTATAAAATTTTCTTGGGGACGGTTTCAGGAGCACTACCTTCCAAGAGCCTGGAGCATGGGGTGTGCAGATCACCTGCATCAGAATTAGAGGTCAATAGAAAAGACTTGGAGATTTCACTCAAGGCAAAGCAGGAAATGCAGATCCACCAACTTTTTTCTCATAAAGTATAAATAGTTAATTAAACCCTAGCTATTGTCAATAAGTAGGGAATGAGTAGGTTGAGTTTGAACTAGAGTTCTATGCCTCCTTTGACCTAGTTAAATAAGGCGACAGGATAAATTAGCTTCTAAAATCAAACACAGGAATAAAACTTGCTTTCTTATGCCATTTTAAAACAATTTTGGAGAATACACTTTTTAATTCTACATTTGGTTTCTTTACAAATATTATGACAACAGGCATTACATTTGGGAACTGAAACACTTTCCCCTTTCTCCACAACTTTCCTAAATTTTCATGCATTTTCTACTTCTGTGGCCACCATCCCCACGACTCATTTCTACCCAGCCCAGTCCTTTTTCATTCCTGTACTCACCATGCTATTCCTTGGTTTGAATGTAGTAATTTTAGTCCAAGAGAAAAAAAGCTCTATATAAATAAATCTTTATTACTGTCATAGCATTGTTAAAGGATTTCCTAGTTTGAGCTGCTCTTCCTTTGAAATCACCACCTTACCAGGGCAGAGAGGATCCTGCTAGGCATTTTAAATTAGAGAAGACAGGTTTACTGTCAAGGCAGGTCAATCAAATTATAATTGGCTCTAATTTGCACTCCCACCAGCTGTTAAATTCTTCACCTGCAGCACTCAAAATGGTGTGAAATTCTTTTCGGCTTTGTGAAAGCTTCAAAGAGAATCACTCTCATTCTGGTCCCTAAAACCAAAAGTCTTTGTTACTTTTCATCAGAAGCGAGGAAAATGCACTTTTGACTCTGACTGTGGAAAACAAGGCTTGGTCTGAAGTGGTCTGAACCTGTCAGGGATGGATAAATCCATCTTCTATGAAAGATTGTCCTGGACAAGCCAGCATTTCTACCATAAACCAGCGAAGGTAGACTTCGCTTTGTTATGGCCATAATGCCATTGAGTTGTATTTTCTATCTTATTGTTAATTGAATTTGTGGCTCTCAGGAGAATCATAAATTTAACACAGAAGAAAATGGCAGACAAGGATAGAATTTTGAGATGGAACATACACATATGCTAGTTATGTTGTGAGTATCCATTATGCTTTGAGATAATGTCTGGTGCTGCTTCAGATATTTTGGGCGTCTGCATAACTAAAACAACTACAGGAATCTCCTTTCTAGCAGTGCCCACAAACACATATGTACAACACACTATCTGTGGACACACGTATGTACACACATGTTGCCCCTCCAGGAAAAAGTGAAAAGCAACAACCAACTAAGAGATGGTGAAGACCCATCTTGCTACTCTACCAGCGCCCTTTATAACATTGTTGAAGACAATTCTGAGCAAAACAGTAGACCCACTGATAGCAACAAAAGTAGGGAATGGTGAGATACGAAAGCAATATCAGAACCAAATAATCAACATAACTGTGATTTTGGATGAATTTTGAGTGTCAGTTTGGCTGCAGCTAAGGAAACTCTTTAATTTAAATGACTGCATGTAAGTTGTCCTACTCTTGCCAATGGTACAAACGATTCTCAACAATCTCAGAATGAGAGTCTTTGGGGATAATTGGTGGAGAGAAAATGTAATGAAGAACTAAAGGCTGTTTGAAGAAATTGTTTTGGGTTTAGTGTGGGTTTAAGAAAACACAGGAAGAGGTTTTTAAAAATAAAATGAGGCCAGGAGTAGTGTCTCACATATGTAATACCAGCACCTTGGGAGGCTGTGGGTAGATTGCTTGAGCTCAGGAGTTCAAGACCAGCCTGGATAACATGGTAAAACCCTGTCTCTACAAAAAATACAAAAATTAGCCAGGCATGGTGGCATGCACCTGTAGTCACTGCTACTAGGGAGGCTGAGCTGGGAGGATCACTTGAGCCCAGGAGGCTGAGTTTTGCAATGAGCCAAGATTGCACCACTGCAATCCAGCCTGGGTGACAGAGTGAGACTCTGTCTCAAAAATAAAATCTAATAAAATATCACACAATAAATAAGAGACATAACAAGTTTTAGGTAAACTTCCTCAGAAAACAAGACTGGAACATAAATTTATGTGAGGATAATCATAACAATATTATTTAACAGAGCAAAAAACTGGAAACCCAACTTTCTAATAATAAAGGATTAAATTATCTAAGGATTAATCTACTTAGTTAAATGATCTAAGGATTAATCATCTATTTTGTTCCTTAAAATTGAATAACATTCAGCATTTAAATGTTCTCCATGAAGAACTGTATTATATTACATGAGAAAGTCTTCATAACACTGTTAAATGAAAATAGGATAGACTGTGCACAGTATAATCTCACTGATGTAACGATATATGTAGCATATACACATAGTAAAACCCCAAAAAATATTCAGCGAGAGTTGTTATTTCCAAGTGGTGAGTTTACAGGCAATTTTCATTTTTATTTTGTTTTCCCCCACTTTCCAAATTTTACATACTGAATTTTTTGAGATTTTTTATAAACAACAACGAAAACCAATAAATACTTGCAATCAATATAAACTTGGGGTGCAATGCTTAGGTACAAAAAGTACCATGTTTTTATTTCTCTAAATCAAGTGAAATCTCTGCAGCCCAGTGTCTCAGAACAGGCAAGGTCCCCCGCAATGGTCATTATTGGGGCTTTCTTGTACTTCAATGGAGTCAGGAATTGAAAATGGATATAGAAAATCTGGGAAGGACCCAGACCTTCAGTGCATAGTTTCCCATCTTTCCCATCATCCTTTTAGTACCCAGACATGCTTATGCAGAGGTGCTGTGCTCTGGTACTAAAGCCGCAAGGCTGTCCTCCTGTGATCCCCTCTATGACCGCAGGATGAACCACACAAATCCTGTGACTCCACTCAAGGCTCCATCATCACTTGGTGGCTGTAGTCCTCCTGCCCCAAGCAAGGACATGGCTTTGAGCAGAGCACAGTTCTCTACAACTTGTGGAACTCCCTCCGTTACCCTACCCCTACCCCCATCCCCATCCCCATCCCCATCCCCACCCCAAAAAATGTCTCTTAATCTCCAGAAATCTGCCCACTCTAATAAGCACTCCTTCATCCACCTAAATGCTTCCCACAATTTCTTCCTTGTCATTGGCCTGGTCTTCCAAACAAGTTATGGTCAGTATGGACCCCAAAAGCAACACCCGAGGAATGGTTATTACATATATATGCACATATATGTAGACCTTCCCAAGCATTACCTTTTTTTTTCCTCCTAACAAACCTATGAGATAGCATCATAATTATTCCTATTTTCCAGATGGGAACATTTGAGGCTCAGAGAGATAAACTCACTCTCCAAGTCACACCACTTTCATATACAACTTCTCCTTTTGCTTCTGGCACAAAAAGCCCTTAGCAAATCCCTAAGGCTAGTGGCTCAAAACTCAGAATAAAAATTGGCTTCCTTCTTAGGAGGAAAACAGGAGAAACATTGATAATTCCATCAAGCTCCTTCCAGGGCTGAAAGCAAAGACATAAATAATATCTCAGCACTTTAGACTGCTATCCATTCTTAAGACCAAGAACAAAAAGAAGATAAAGGAAAAGAATGGAAAGCTGTAATATGCTGATTGATAACAACTGCTTCATCCAGAGAAAGTGAACAAGGAGACTCAATGTGCACCGGCCAGGAAGAAATCCACAGAGACTGTGGGGAGAAGAACATCTGGAAATTTTATTTTGGACAATTTATCATCAGGGTCCAGTACTGTGGTGGACACATAATAGGTGGGTAGTAAGTATTTATTGGGTGAACAAGTAAGTGTGCTCTAACAAATTGGTGTGAGACTGTCACAGAAACTCCATCCTCTACTGATCCCAATCCCAATTCATATCCTCCTCTCTGGCCGGTTCCCAGCAGAAAGAGTACCTGCAGAGTCATGGTGTGTATGCCCCAAACAGCAGCCCTATGCCCACCAACTCCCTTTACCACAAGAAAAAGAGGCAGGCTCTTATCTTTTTGCCCAAATGGTGTCTATACCAGTTTTTCAGGGCTGCCATCACAAAATACCACAGACCAAGTAGCTTAAACAACAGAAATTTATTCCCCATGGTGTTGGCAAGGTGGGTTTCTCATGAGGCCTCTCTCCTCCTTGGCTTGCAGATGGCCACCTTCTCTGTGTCTTTACATGGTCTTCCCTCTGTGGGTGTCTGTATCTTAATCTCTTCTTATAAGGACATCGCCATATTGGATTAGGGCACAGCCTAATGAACTTCTCTTACCTTAATTGCCTCTTTAAAGACCTATCTCCAAATACAGTCACATTCTGAGGTATGGGGGCAGGGGGCTAGAATTTCAACATATCTATATGAGGGAGAGGGAAAACACAATGTAGCCCATAATATTATTTAATGTTAGTTTAGTTTCTCTGAGACAAAGTCTGGTTTCCCTTTTAATATACTCTGAGGATCAACACGACATTTGGAATATGCTACTTCCCTCTGCCTTCACAAGTACATAACTGAACATTAGTGTTTCATGTAGTAAAAGTCAACCCTGTTCACTAAACACTTGCTGTTTGCTCAGAACTGTTCTGTACTATGGGAGCTGCATGGAAAGTTGAACACTTGATTCCTGGACCAGAACTTTGCAACCAGAGACAGGAGAACAGAAGAATGCAGCACATGCCGAGGAACCCATAGTCACAATTCACCCAAGTTTGCTCAGAAATACAACACAAAGCCCTGGGGATGGAATGACAATGGGTTTTAGTCTACTATGGCCTTATTTCAGCTGTGTAACCATGGACAAATGGCTGGGTCTTTCTGTGCCTCCGTTTTCTCATCTATAAAATGGCAATAATAGTAGGAACGACAGAGGGTTGTGGTGAGGATTAAATGAAATAATACATATAAAGCAGTTAATGCAGTGCTCGGCCCACTGTAGTCGCTCAGGAAATGTTAGCATTTGTATTGGTGTTCCTGTGGTAGCCCATACCTGTGCTCAATTTCAAGGACTCAAGAGTCTAACTACTGAGTTAGAGAGGTCAGTCCTAGAAAGAGAGAAAGAGAGGGAAAAACAGTCTTTGAGCAAGTTTTTAAGACAAACTAGTTTTCCAGGAAGAAGCTGACACTGAACGATGGTGCCAATGATGGAGGAACGTGGATGTAACTAAGGGAGGTAGGGGAGTAGGGAGCAGGAAATTGTCTTGGAGAACTGGATTTGAGGCCACACATGATTTGGTAAATGTGTGGGAAGCTCCATTTTCTCAGCCCAAGACCCTGGTTTGCCATTTCCTACATTCTCATTCCCTCTTCCATAGCCAGACATATGGGAAATGATATTCACTTGGAAATCAGGACCAGGGATCAAATCTTGCTCCATCTCCTTCTATGATTTTAGTCAAATTATTGAAGTTTTCTGAACATCAGTTTCCACCCTACACAATGGGAAAATAAAGCCAGCAATCCGGACAGTGAGTATTAAGTGTCTGCAGCACAACAAACTCTGATGTTTGGCTCCCTTTCCCCATCTGCTTTAAATACAATTAGCAGGATTGAAGTGTTTCTGTTCCCAATACATACAACCTGAGCTCCATGTACTGCTCCCATGTATTTCTTTGCAGACAGCACAATTATCAGATTCAGTGGAATCAGTTAAACCTCTAAGACTCCAAAAGGAGGTTTTCAAGAAGCCCCCTTTTGAATCATTATTTCAAACACTTTGCCAAATAGCCAGGAAATCACGAAGGGTTTATCAGTATCTGTCAGTGTGGTAAATAGTCAGTGAAGTTTGCCTCTGAAGTACTAGATGACAGCTGATCAATACTCTAATGAAAAAGACCAAGGCGACAAAATTTTAAAAGGGAAATATATCAAAAGACTGGTATGTCTTACATAGTCTTCGAGGAAGAAATGAAAGAGGTAGAAAAAATTAACTACATACATTTGCAATGCTTTATAACTTGCAAAATATTTTCACATATAACATTTTATTAATTCTTATAAAAATACAATGAAATACTTAAATTACTGCATGATGAGAACTATTAGTAGATCAAGTATTGTTAAACCAAAATGCATTTGTCTGGGTGTCTTTAAAAGAGCATTTCTCAACCTGGACTCAGGGATCCTGAGAACATGTAACAATCTTTGTAGTCTTATTTGTGCTTTTTAAAATGTCATGTTTTCATTCTGATGATTATCTAAAAAAAATTAACCCATGTAAAATCTGGATCATGTGAATAAGTAATTTATAATTGAGTACAACTATGAGATTTCAGAATCTCACTGGCATTGAAGAATTCTTCTTGGTAAATTCTTGTTGATGAGCTAATGAGAAAAAAATTGAGATGTCCTTGGCAAGCATATGTGTTAGTCTGTTTTCATGCTGCTGATAAAGACATACCTGAGACTGGGAAGAAAAAGAGGTTTAATGGACTTAACATTCCACATGGCTTGGGAGGCCTCACAATCATGGTGGAAGGCAAGGAGGAGCAAGTCACATCTTACATGGATGGCAACAGGCAAACAGAGAGAGTTTATGCAGAGGAACTCCTCTTTTTAAAACCATCAGATCTCATAAGGCTTATTCACTATCACAAGAACAACATGGGAAAGACCTGCCCCCATGATTCAGTTACCTCCCACCAGGTCCCTCCTACAACATGTGGGAATTCAAGATAAGATTTGGGTAGGGACACAGCCAAACCACAACAGCATATGATGTGTTCATGCCACTCAAAGACCAACAGATATGCAAAGGAAGTTTGTTCAGGAGTGCCACTAGAGAAAATGATAATGAAACTGAGCCATCACACAGCACTCACTGGTAAATACTTGCCAGATACAGATACCTATGCTATGGCCGTCAGCACCATAGTTATTTTTACAAAGAGTACTTCCTTCCACTTAAAAAAAAAAATTATCCACTACATCAAGGTAAAGATTGTATTTTGAATTTCATTTTTGGAAATATTTTTTTGGGAGTATATAGTTTGAAATTTTCTATTTGTTCTAAGCTTCTGCAAGGATTATAAGCATAAAAATGTATACCAATTTTGACTTTGTATATTTAAAATTACCTTATTATATACTTATATTTATTGTATAATCATTTTATATTTTAAGTTCTTTTCTTGTAATCTCACAAAAAAATTGAGTAAGAAATGGGTATCAGCAAGTTTGAAGACATTGCTTTTTGAAATAGAAATGTTTCTCAAACTTGTTTGTAAATTTTTTAAATTAAATCACTTGTGGTGACCTAGAAGAGATGATTAAAAGAATTTTGTGAATTCTTTTTTAAGTGAGTAATCTTTTTGCACTTGAACCATCACCAGGTGGTCTTGTCTACTTTCTATGTTTAGATTGTCATATAACCATATTTTCCTGAAGTGGTACATCTGACACAGTGAAATTAGTGAAAGGAGAATCAGGAGACAGACAGCCAAATCCAGAGGAAAATGCCCATGACATATTGTGAAAGCTGAATATACGATCAGCCTATAAGTTAAAGAACCACAACTGAAACCCAATACCAAGGCATGCAGGAATGGAAAAACAGAAGAATGTTGCCAGGGTAACTGGCTCTATCTGGCGCTCTTCGTGACTTCCTCCATGACTCTGAATAATGTTCTTATTATTGCCTACCTCCTTTTTTTGCCAGTTACAAAATGGGGGCCAAGAATATTAGTTTGTAAAGTGTTTTGTGAATCACAGATGCCCAGTATTCTCAAGCATAAAGATCTTCAAGATGTGCAATTTATGAGTCTTTGAAAGTTATTTGTGCACCATGTCTTGCCATTTTCTTTCTTTTCATTTCACCTCCAATCACTTTACTGCTCTTATGTGAAACAGATGGAATAGAATAAATAGTACTCCAGTTAGGGGGTGTGTTTGATTTCCTACTAAAAGGAATAGTACTTACGGGCACTGAAGGATGTCTTCTCATTTTGTCCCAGGATAAAATGCACGAGGGAAGGGCGTGTCAGCTGTCAGCTTCTAACTAGAGTTGGAAGGAAAAAAAGTGAAAGTTCATAGGAAAAGAGAAGTGAATTTAGGTGACTTCCATAGCCCAAGAACTTTTATTTTGGTTTAATAAAAATTGTGCACACTGTTGCAACTGCTCTCTGGACTGGATCCTCTTTGCTTTTTGTTTAGAAACAAATAAAAATAGCTAAATTATTAATGTGAAGTAAATTGGTTACTATGCATTTAGCATCACTTTTTAATTCACACATACATCTGTATTAACATCTTAATGGTGCTTTACTACAGATTACGCCATAGTCATAATGGCAGCAAAGGAACCATCTAAAGGATAATGTTTGTAGCAGAAACATATTTGAAGAAGGGGATGATGTTGTTGGGGAATGTCCAAATAAAGTTGGAAAATGCACCTGTGAGGTCAGGGAGTCTAGTCCACAAGACTTCCCTCACTCCTGACACCAACAGTAGAGTTCAGGGGTTCCCAAGACCACCCTCAGTTTCAACAATTCAATAGAAGAACTTGCTGACAGCTGTAATAATCTGGTTGTGGTTTATCACAGTGAAAGGATACAAATTCAAATCAGCCAAGGGAAGAGATATGTGGGGCAGAGTCCAGGAGGTTTGTCCACATGGAGCTTCCAGTTGTGTCTTCTCCCCATAGCATTCTGGATGGTGTTAATATTCCTGAAAATAACATATGACATTGTGCATGGAATACCACCAGCCAGGGAAGCTACCCCGAGCTCTGGTGTCCAGAGTTTTTATTGCAGATATGGCTAACTGCACACATAGCTGACCTTTAGTTTCCAGCCTCTCCAGAGGTAGAGATGATACCTTTAGTCTCCAGCCCTTCTGGAGGCTTTCCTGTGGTAGAGCAGATACCACGTGAGCCAAAGTCTCCATCATAAATTACACTGTTAGACTGTCTGTTGTGGTCCAATGCCTCCTGTCATAAATTCTAACTAAATCTCCCAATACAGTTGATCATCAATATCAGTGTTATCATAAGACCTATTTACATAAGGTAATTGAGTCTTACCAGCAGTGCCAATGTTATACCATATCACAGTATGACCGTGGTTCATACTGTTCCTCCCTCTGATACATACATACAGTTCCTCCCTCTGATAACTGTACTTTACGATATGTCTTATTTTGATCTATCCTAGAGCAAGGGCAGTCTCATTGCTTCAGCATAAATTGCAAGTGTTCCTAGAGGACGCCCATAGGTGAAGAGCCATAAGATTCCCATACATGTGCCTCGCGGGCCTCAACAGCTAGAATGGAGGGCTATTGTTCCATGGCTACTTCAGTCCCTGTCAGTATTAAAATAATGAAGAGACCCTGTTGTGCCTGAGTACAAGGCTTTCCCAACACTGGGTCCTAGCATTATCCAGCATTATTTGTGAGTTGGCCTGTCCTACTTCACTAAAGCCTCATCACCTGTCCAGGCTGACTGTCATTTCTTGCATTCCTCCTGGAAGGGAATTCCCTTTAATCTGCTCATTCTAGTTAATAAGTCTTTTTCTCCAAATGCCACTCCTCACTAAAAGCAAATTCAGCTCCTCCAATGAAGCCTCAACTAGAAGATGTCTCCCCTAAAGCATGTTTCTGTCTCATAGGCCAGTGCTGTGTTCTACCATTCATGTTGTTGCCATTGGGTACTAACAGCCTGAGTGCAACTAAAATACACATTTTGTACCCAAAATGCTGAGTCCACCATACAAGATACAGGTAGACATAATTTAGTTTCTGTATACCAGGCCTGCTATAGCCTTCTTCAACTCAGGGTGGGGCTATTCCCAGAGGAAGTCAGAATCACTACGTGGTACCTACTGCTCTAATCCCATCAGGAACCCACTGGTCTTTCCTATTCTGTTTAATAGCTTGCCATCCACAAAAACAAAGGTGATGTATATTTGTGCATAGCATACTATGGAATATTGGGCATGCCACTGCTACATCTTATTCATTATAATCAGGAAACTTTCTGAGCATGGGATCATCCAGGTTTATCTTTACCCAATAATCCATCAGCTAGGAGTTGTTTACCACATGGTCCAATGGCTCTCTTGGGAGCAGTTTCAAGAAATTCCTTCCCAAGTGATATCCTTTGTAGTAGATAAAACCTGAAAAATAAGGGTCAGAGGTATTGACTTATTACTAGAGCTCTACTCACTCATTAACCATTCCTCCAGTTCATCATATTGTATGACCAGCATGTCTCCCAGGGCACCGCTACTCAGGTTTGCCGGCTTCTATTCCATCTTGTCAGGTTCCAGAAGCAAGATGAATGTGACAAATACATAGCTTCACCCGTGTGGGTATCTAGTATAATTGTGCTAAGAGATAATATTATTCTGTTCCTCTGAGCCTCTCTTAAGGCACCAATGTAAAATTGGATTTCCCTCATTGCAATAACCCATTTATTCATTCCTTTATCCCCAACTGCTAGTTCTTGTTCTCTCCATTTGTGGTTTATTCTTACTCAAACTTTCCTCCTCTGGAAGGGATGTCCAAGGACAAGAAATGTAACCACTTTACATAATATCCATTCAAACATTTCCATTTTAATCCAATCTTCACCTTAATCCCATCAAACACTGCATCCCCCTATCCTCTCATTTAACTGTAGATTCCATTATGACTTCACCAGCAGGTTTTGGAATCCTAGAGCATTGGGATCCCATGTCAAGAAGCCCTAGAAAATTCTTTTCTCCCTTGACCCCACAGGTCATTTTACCCACATGTACATTTGCCCTTGGGTTCTCAGTCGGGGATTGAGCCAGAGGATCCTGGCCCCTCTGTCAATTTTCATCTTTATTAATGTGGCAGACCATCTCTCCAGGTGATTCGAGATCAAGTTTCTCATTGTCATCTTTCCCTTCCAGCTTTTCAAAAACCTCCAAGATGGAGTAAACAGAGCAGATTTGTTTGGGGTCTTTTAATGTTGGGGGACCAGCAGGGGGGCCCATTGGTCCAGCCAACCTCCAGTAGTGCTACATTAAGACCTCTGTTTCAACCCATTACTATCTGCTTTATTCATCCCATTTCTTAACAACCATCTAAAGATTACCAACCTGCAAGGTTGACTCTCCTGACTCTCCTTTTTGTCTTTCCCCATTTTCTTCTGACTAACTCTAATTTTTTTGGCATCTGTAAAACCCATAAGGAAACTAAGACAATAAATGTGATGAAGCTTCGCAGACTATTCTTCATATTGCAGCTATAATGTTATATGGGGTACTGATGCAAAGGTAACTACCTTAATCACAGCATTTACCATGTCTTGGGTAAGGGGCATATTCTGTAGATGAATATCCAGATTATCATAAAGTCAATCCAACATGGCTTGCATACAAGGCATACTAGCTACTTCGTCTGGAGTCTTCCATTTGGCAAGTATAGGGGGAGTTGGACAGACCCCCATTATCAGGATAAACTAACTTTATAGTGACTTTTATTCAGTCCACAAGGCTAGCTGTCCTCTCAGGAACAACCTTCTGTGTGTCTAGATCACATATAGCCATCCATGATTGTTCAATAGTGAACTAGGTCTTATATCAACCCAAACGTGCTCTTTCATTCTGCAGCAATCAAAACCAAAGATACATCCCCTAAGTTACTCACTCACAATCCCTTTTTGTAAAGGTTCCTCAGGAATTTGATGATACCAATGCACAAAATGAAATAACTTTTACATTGTACGCCTTGGTTTCACCAGTTCCTTGGTTTTGCCTTTCCCCAAACTGGCCACGTCCTTAATGACTGGAGGTCATAGAGGTGCTACCTATTATTGTCCCAGCATAACTTTTCCCTTTGGTAGCAGCCCTGAGACGATGTGGCCATATCTCAGACTGACAAGACCTGAGCTTGGTATAGAGTCAGGATCTGCCCCAATACTATTTTATTTTCAGTTTAGCAATTATAGATAACAAAGCCAATGGATTGTATATTTAGCGTATTTCTTATTATTTTACATTTTCTTGAGTATCCAGTGAGCTAACTCCTTGGAAGCTGGAGCTATCTCTAAATTCCACTGGTAATTTTGCCTCTAATAACTGATTGCCACACACCTGTAGTTCCATACCATAGGTGACCAGGTAGTCATTCAGGAGTCAAAGGTTCTTCAGCCTCAGCCCTCTCATTCTTCTTCTCAAATCATGTTTCAGTGAGTCAGGGTCACGCTAGAGAATCCCACTGTTGACACCAACTGTGAAGGGGGTATGGTCTCCAAGACCACCCTCATTTGTGACATCAACTACAAGTTCAGGTAGTCTCCAAGACTACGCTCAATTTCAATTAAAAAATTCTTTATTCTTTCGGTAAGTTCAACTTATTAACAACATAATACTAAAAGATTCCTTGGGCTTTTCATGGGCCTTACCCAGTTTATGCCACATCTATACCAGCCAAGGCCAACACCATCATGTGCACAGAAAGAATATGGTTAGGATTCTTGCCTTCTCAGAATTATTCTTGAGTTTATTTAGCAGGATAGTGATGTCATCCCTGTCAGCATGGAACTAGGATAAGTTCATGCATGGACAGAAATTTCCTGATGAAGACTTTATTTCAGCCCTGGCACATTTCTACAGCAAATGGTGGACCCAACATAAACAGCTCCCAGTTTTTCATTTGTGCTGCTAAGGCTGGCTGGTTGGGTGGTAAGCATATGCCTTTCATCAGAGTGAATGGCAACACAAATATTGCCACAGTTTTGTGCATAGGAATAGCAAGATTAGCAAGAATTTCACCACTGCTAGCTGCAGTAACTCTCCTAACTTTGATTTGTGTTTATCCTAGTCAACAAACCTTTGCTTCCATACTGGGAAGAGCAGCCTCACACTCAGTTTGACTACATACTCTCTTTATATTCTCATTTGCTACAACTATTTGAATTCTACACTTCCTTTATCCCCCTCCAATTCTATCTGGACAACAAAGTTAAATTTGTAATTATAAGGTAAAAACAAAGTACAAAAACTTTAAAAGTTTCCTCATGCTCTGCATTTTCTGATCTTTTTATAGAGGTATTATTCAATCCAACCCTTGTTAGTGAATCTTGTTGACACAAAGCCATGTTCTTATCTAAACTAATAAATAAAATATGTCAAAGGGATCCCTAAAAGGGTGTCATGATTTCCAAAACATATTTGTGTTTTTTTGTTTGTTTGTTTTTAATTTCTTTCTTTTTTTTTTCTTTTTTATTGATCATTCTTGGGTGTTTCTCGCAGAGGGGGATTTGGCAGGGTCACAGGACAATAGTGGAGGGAAGGTCAGCAGATAAACAAGTGAACAAAGTTCTCTGGTTTTCCTAGGCAGAGGACCCTGCGGCCTTCCGCAGTGTTTGTGTCCCTGGGTACTTGAGATTAGGGAGTGGTGATGACTCTTAACGAACACGCTGCCTTCAAGCATCTGTTTAACAAAGCACATCTTGCACCGCCCTTAATCCATTCAACCCTGAGTGGATACAGCACATGTTTCAGAGAGCACAGGGTTGGGGGTAAGGTCACAGATCAACAGGATCCCAAGGCAGAAGAATTTTTCTTAGTACAGAACAAAATGAAAAGTCTCCCATGTCTACCTCTTTCTACACAGACATGGCAACCATCCGATTTCTCAATCTTTTCCCCACCTTTCCCCCCTTTCTATTCCACAAAACCGCCATTGTCTTCATGGCCCGTTCTCAATGAGCTGTTGAGTACACCTCCCAGATGGGGTGGTGGCCAGGCAGAGGAGCTCCTCACTTCCCAGTAGGGGCGGCCGGGCAGAAGCACCCCTCACCTCCCGGACGGGGCGGCTGGCCGGGCGGGGGGCTGACCCCCCACCTCCCTCCCGGACAGGGCGGCTGGCCGGGCAGAGGGGCTCCTCACTTCCCAGTAGGGGCGGCCGGGCAGAGGCGCCCCTCACTTCCCCGACGGGGCGGCTGGCCCGGCGGGGGGCTGACCCCCCCACCTCCCTCCCAGATGGGGCGGCTGGCCGGGCAGAGGGGCTCCTCACTTCCCGGTAGGGGCGGCTGGGCAGAGGCGCCCCTCACCTCCCGGACAGGGCGGCTGGCCGGGCGGGGGGCTGATCCCCCCACCTCCCTCCCAGACAGGGTGGCTGGCCGGGCGGGGGGCTGACCCCCCCACCTCCCTCCCGGACGGGGCAGCTGGCCGGGCGGGGGGCTGACCCCCCCACCTCCCTCCCGGACGGGGCGTCTGGCCGGGCGGGGGGCTGACCCCCCCACCTCCCTCCCGGACGGGGTGGCTGGCCGGGCGGGGGGCTGACCCACCCACCTCCCTCCCAGACAGAGCGGCTGGCCGGGCAGAGGGGCTCCTCACTTCCCAGTAGGGGCGGCCGGGCAGAGGCGCCCCTCACCTCCCAGACGGGGCGGCTGGCCGGGCGGGGGGCTGACCCCCCCACCTCCCTCCCGGACGGGGCGGCTGGCCGGGCGGGGGGCTGACCCCCCCACCTCCCTCCCAGACAGAGCGGCTGGCCGGGCAGAGGGGCTCCTCACTTCCCAGTAGGGGCGGCCGGGCAGAGGCGCCCCCCACCTCCTGGACAGGGCGGCTGGCCGGGCGGGAGGCTGACCCCCCCACCTCCCTCCCGGACGGGGCGGCTGGCCGGGCAGAGGGGCTCCTCACTTCCCAGTAGGGGCGGCTGGGCAGAGGCACCCCTCGCCTCCCGGACGGGGCGGCTGGCCAGGCGGGGGGCTGACCCCCCCACCTCCCTCCCGGACGAGGCGGCTGGCCGGGCAGAGGGGCTCCTCACTTCCCAGTAGGGGCGGCCGGGCAGAGGCGCCCCTCACCTCCCGGACGGGGCGGCTGGCCGGGCGGGGGGCTGACCCCCCCACCTCCCTCCCGGACGAGGAGGGAGGACGCTCCTCACTTCTCAGACGGGGTGGCTGCCGGGCGGAGGGGCTCCTCACTTCTCAGACGGGGCGGTTGCCAGGCAGAGGGTCTCCTCACTTCTCAGACAGGGCGGCCGGGCAGAGACGCTCCTCACATCCCGGACGGGGCGGCAGGGCAGAGGTGCTCCCCACATCTCAGACGATGGGCGGCCGGGCAGAGACGCTCCTCACTTCCCAGATGTGATGGCGGCCGGGAAGAGGCGCTCCTCACTTCCTAGATGGGATGGCGGCCGGGCAGAGACGCTACTCACTTTCCAGACTGGGCAGCCAGGCAGAGGGGCTCCTCACATCCCAGACGATGGGCGGTCAGGTGGAGACGCTCCTCACTTCCCAGACGGGGTGGCTGCCAGGCGGAGGCTGCAATCTCGGCACTTAGGGAGGCCAAGGCAGGCGGCTGGGAGGTGGTTGTAGCGAGCCGAGATCACGCCACTGCACTCCAGCCTGGGCGCCATTGAGCACTGAGTTAACGAGACTCCGTCTGCAATCCCGGCACCTCGGGAGGCCGAGGCTGGCGGATCACTCGCGGTTAGGAGCTGGAGACCAGCCCAGCCGACACATCGAAACCCCGTCTCCACCAAAAAAATACGAAAACCAGTCAGGCGTGGCGGCGCGCGCCTGCAATCGCAGGCACTCGGCAGGCTGAGGCAGGAGAATCGGGCAGGGAGGTTGCAGTGAGCTGAGATGGCAGCAGTACCGTCCAGCTTCGGCTCGGCATCAGAAGGAGACCGTGGAAAGAGGGGAGAGGGGAGAGGGGGGAGGGGGGAGGGGAGAGGGAGCTCTATCTACCACACAGTCTTGGGTGCAAAGTCCTGGAACATCCCCAAAACATATTTGATACAAACAAAAACTAACATTTCCTGACTCAGAAGCTTCCCAAATCAGATGGAGAAGTATGCAAACTATATGTTTTCTCTCTCTCCCTTTCTCTCTCTCTCTCTCTCTGTTTGTTTGTGTGTTACATTTGTTAATTTTGATCAAAACTTTTATCTTATTTGACTCTACAGAGGATATTTCTTGGTTTCCTCCCCAGCATCCCTCCCCTTCTCATAGCCCTGATTTCTATAAGCTCTAGAAATTTCACTCCACCTTCGCTCCACTTGTAGTTAAACAAATCAATTTATTTCATCTGTACAATCAAAATGAATCTAGGCAATTTTGTTGGTAATACTGGAGACAAATTTTCTGCTGGTCACACCCAAGCAAGTATGAACCAAAGCCTCAGGGACTGCAGGCAGCCATCTTGGTCCCATGAGGAAAGCCAGCCCAAAGGTGAAGCCAACTTTACAGAACACAGGAAAAAGTGAAAAGAAACCAGCACTTCCATGACATTATTGAACAACTGTTACAAGCCTTATTTGAAGTCAATATTTTCCTGAGTCTTTAAATTAAATGAGCTAACATTTTCTTTATTTTTAAAGCCCTCACCACTGAAAGTGTGATTTGTAGACCAGCATCATCAGAAATGCACACATGAGATCATACTCTGGATGCTTCTGAGCCAGAATCTGCAGCTTAACGAAATCTCCAGGTGATCTGCGCACATGGACATTTGAGAAGAACTCACCATGCCTCGTTGAATCAGCTTTGTAACTGCACCCTGAGTCAGAAGCCTCCAATACTCCTGTCCAGATCAGTGTTCAGACTCCTCTTTAGAGATACAGAAACAGATTCGGGGAGTTTACATGCCAATCAAAGGTTGCACACACCCAGAGCGACAGAAGCAGCAGTTCTATCCTGACTCCCAGCAGCTCCATTCCAGTTCTCTCCTGTGATGGGAGAGCCCTGATCAACAGTCTCTGTGGGCCTTGTGGCCAGGGTCTAGGGCTACTTGTTCAGCAACCTCGCATTAGTCTTTATTTTAAAAGACTATAGGTTTTAAAGACATTCGTCCTTCCCTGTGTTTATAATCATGGAAAACTCCTTAATCTAGGTAATTTATTTAATGAGTAGCTCCAAATACTGGTTCCCAACTACCAGCAATTTAATACAAAAATTACAGGCTAGCTTAATTGCACTTAACCAAGTAAGCCCTCTGAACAATTTTCCCTCATTATTTCTCACTGAAGCATGCACTCTTGGCACAGTTCTCTCTTTATCAACAAAATCAAGGAGCAAGTGTTGAAAAATCCTTATGCTCTTTGATATTTTAAAATCCTTACCTATTTCTAAAATCCAGAGAAAAGGGAATGCTTATACACTGCTGGTGGGAGTGTAAATTAGTTCAGCCATCATGGTAAGCAATGTGGCCATTTCTCAAAGAACTAAAAACAGAATTGCCATTAGACCCAGCAATCCCATTATTGGGTATGTATCCAAAGGAATATAAATTGTTCTACCATAAAGACACATGCATGTGTATGTTCACTACAGCACTATTCGCAATAACAAAGACATGGAATCAACCTAAATGCCCATCAGCAATAGACTGGATAAAGAAAATATGGTACATATATACCATGGAATTCTATGCAGCCATGAAAAAGAATGAGATCATGTTTTTTGCTGCAACATGTATGGAGCTGGAGACCTTAGCAAACTAACACAGGAACGGAAAACCAAATACTGCATGTTCTCACTTACAAGTGGGAGCTAAATGATGAGAACACATGGACACATAGAGGGGAACAGCAGACACTGAGGCCTACTTGAGGATGGAGGGTGGGAAGAGGGAGAGGGTGAGAAAAAATATCTACTTGAGGGAGAGGGTGGGAAGAGGGAAAGGGTACTATATTTGTCACCCAGGTACTAAACATAGTACCTGGGTGACAAAATAATCTGTACAACAAACCCCCATGACACAAGTTTGCCTGTGTAACAAACCTACATATGTACCCCTCAACCTAAAATAAAAGTTAAAAGAAAAATAAAATAAAATAAAATCCAGCCAATGGGTTAAGGAAATATTACTATGTAGAATGGATTTCAGAGAAAAGCTTTTCCACGGAAACTTCTCAACTGGTAGACTAAAACGACAGGAAACACTTAAAGATATACCTGGTAAATTGCTGTCACCTTTGTTAAGTTAAACTAAATTTGACCTGAAGATGCCTCTGTACACGAGTCCTCACGAAGATTGCAACCTGACTCGGACATAAGTTTACTGGAAGCCTAGCTTAAGGGTATACTTTTGCAACAAATAGCTGAGTCTCCCCCAATCACAGTGGCCAAACTTCAGTCAATTGCAGGCAGCCAACTGTTCAAACTATGTTCGAATAAGGCAAATGCTGAGCTGTAGCCAATCAAGCTGTCTCTTTCCCACACTTTCATTTTCTGTACCTCATTTCCATTTCCTATACCTCATTTCCATTTTCTGTCCATAAATGCTATCCGAATTCATGACAGACTGGAGTGATTTGAACCTGTTCTGGTTCAGAGGGCTGCCTGATTCTAAAGTCATGAATAAAAGCCAATTAAGATATTTTAATTAGTTTTAATTTTGTCTTTTAACATTCTTCATACAATTTATGTGCACGATAATTCCTCAAAATGCTTGTTACATGAATTACTTTCATTTTCAAGTTACTTTACAGTTTGCAATACATTTTACCTTTTTTTCTTCATTTAATCACATTGATTTATATTTTTGCAACAATCCTTGTAGGTTGGTGTTATTATCTCCATTTTAGAAATGTTCAAGCTAAGTCTCAGAAAGATTAACAAACACCTGCCCAGAGTCACAGATTTATTCACGAGGGAAGTGAAATTTAAATCTTGGCCTATGACTATCATTCTAGATCCTTCTAATACCTTGTGCTGAAGGTGGTAGAAAGACCTTGGGTCTTATACTCAATTGCTATTTATCACTGGGAGCACACCCACCCAACAGCCCATTTCATGAAAACTACTTTAGATGCAAGTCTTACTACAGTAATTTGCATTACACTGGATAAATCACAGTAGACCATATAATATTCCACTATTTCCAATACCCTCAAATTCCAAACCTGCTGAACCTGAACCCTGCACCTGCTGCTTCTTGCATCTGTGCCCAGCCAGGGATACCCAGCTAGTGGCCTAGATGCAAGCTGTCATGTGTTCAGTGGCAGAAGACAGATTTGTAGATAAAACTTACCTACTGTTCAGTTACACACCAGTGCACTTCTTGGAGAAGAGATCCCCATTGTCTTTGACAACTATTCTGCCAGTGTTACGGTGGATGGAAAAACCAGTGAATTTGGACTCAAGGGATACAACTGGATGGCAGAATATGATGGATTACACTTCCTGTCCTATCTGCAAACAGATGAATTCTTTATTTGCTTTTCCTTTGTGAGTCCTGCATCATTTGAAAATACCTGTGCAAAGTGGTATCCTGATATTCACCACCATGTTCCAACATGCCCATCATCCTAGTGGGAACTAAGTGTGATCTTAGGGATGATAAAGCCATGATTAGGAAACTGAAGGAGAAGCAGCTGACTCCCATCACCTATCCATAGGGTTGAGCTACAGCTAAAGAGATCAGTGCCCTAAAATAGCATACCTAGAATACTCAGCTCTCACAAAGTGAGGTCTCAGACAGTGTTTGGAGGAGTTATTGAAACAGTTCTCTGCCACTGACTGTCAGGAAGAAACAGCAGCAGCAGTGCCTGCTGTTGGGAATGTCCACGCCCCCCACTCCTTGCCCTGCCCCACTTGGAACCTTTCTATGCTTTGCTCAAAAGTGGTAGTCTTTGCACTCAATGCCAAGTTTTATTACAGACTAATTTCTCCATAATTATTGTCATTGTGAACTAATCAGTAATTTCAAGATTCCGTTTCTCTAAAGTTTAAGATTTTAAATTTTAACACTCTTAAAACTTAGCCTTAAAATGACAAGTCTTAAGGCCTTGTTTTCCCAAATCCGCTATTCTTTCTCAGCTGAAGAGTTGCCAAAATACACTCTGAACTAAGTTGCATCAGTGTGCTACGAACTCTAAGCCGTAAACTGTTTTAAAGGCCTTTGTCTTTAAGAAAATGGTAGCTTCTGATGTTAAATGCAGACACTTTCTGATTAGGTTTCAAATATATAAAGCAGTACACCCTCCTTATGAAATGCCATCATTGGATGTATTCAACAATTACCTCATGCTTATCACATAACATTGCACTGTATATCATAAGGGAAAGAGTATAAGAACTCAGCTCTTTGGGTCAATCTTTTATATTTCATGATAACATTTTTAAAAATTAGTTTATTTGTTTTTGCCAAGATTTTAAACAGAAATCATATTCACATTTTGCTCCAGTAAACTATTCTGCTCTTTATCACGGTATACTGGGCTGGAGTGTGTGAAACAGACCCAATCTCTTCCCTAATAAAGCCTCCATGTTAGTATAATAATCAAAAGGACATGAAGATAAGGAAAATCCTGCAGCAGGATTTGAGAGTGGGGAAAGAAGCCATCCACAGATATTTCTGCAAGATGTAGTATAGAAGGGAGCAGATCAAAGAAGTACTAAAAAGTGACCTGTATCACCTCTTACTCAGAAAGCAGTATGACATGAGAGAAAGTAAGCACAATACACTCAGACCCCACTAAACTCCTAACTTGGTGGAATAAGTCATGGGGCAGGCTTGAAGCACCACATTTACAATCCTTTTCATTGCTATTGATCAACAGTATTCAAAAGGAAGGATAATTGGAAAGAAAGTAGTCTAAGGTCCTTACGTTTTCATGAGGGGAAGTTTTAAAATATTTAATACATTTAGACTTGTCAAGCTATGTAGGCACAATTAAATGTCAAGAGTTATGACAAGAGTATATACAAATCATTGGGAGGGATAGTTTTTTAAGTCAATTATTAAAGTTAAGAAAAGTAGAAAAAGCATGAAAAATCCAAGAAAACATAGAAAGCATAAAGATGCTAGGAAAAAGTCTAAGTATTTAAATGATCACAGTAAATTTATATAAGCAAAACTTGCAGTTAAAACTAGTGTTACTGGGTAGGTGTGGTGGCTTACACCTGTAATCCCAGCACTTTGGGAGGCTGGGACAGGTGGATCACTTGAGCCCAGGAGTTCAAGACCAGCCTGGCCAACATAGGGAAACTTGTCTCAAAAAAAAAAAAAAATTAGCCAGGTGTGGTGGTGGGTGCCTGCAATCCCAGCTACTTGGGAGGCTGAGGGAGGAGAATTGCTTGAACCCGGGAGGTGGAGGTTGCAGTGAGCCAAGACTGCACCACTGCACTCCAGCCTGGGTGACAGAGTGAGACTCTGTCTCAAAAAACAAACAAAAACTGATGTTACCAGTTTGTAAAAGTTTAATCTAAACATACACTTTTTAGAAAAAACACATAAAACAGAAGCAAACAACAAAAGTTACAATAGAAGGATAGAAAACCATATGACAGACAAACCTCACAAGAAAGTTTATATAGCAATATTAATATCAGAAAGACATAGACTGCAAGATAAGAAGCATTATTCAAAAATGTGGAAGAAATGGGTGTCCACCAAAATTCATTTCTACTTCTTCCTGGGTACATTATTAAACTACATTTCCCAGCTTCCCTTGCAGTGAGGTGTGGCCATGTGACTGAGTTCCAGCCAATGGAATGAGAGCAGAAGTGACTGAGCCACTTCTAGGCCCAGGATTTTAGGAGGCCAATGAGCCTGAGCACTCTCAACCCCCAATCCATCATGGGATGCAAACGCAACTAAGGCCCTAGAGAATGACAGAAGTAACAGATGGAGGAGACTGGGTCCCTGAAGCCTGGTGGAGAGTCACTGATCAAGAAACACCCACATTGGGCCTTAAGATGAGCAAGAAGTATTGTGTAAAGCCACTAAAATGTGTCCCTTCATAAACAAGAACAAAAGCAAGAGTTTACAAAGAATTCAAGTCAAGAGACTAGAAAATTCTAACAAGGAAAGAACATCAAAGGAATTAATAATTAAGAAAAAAATGGAAATGTATGTATTAGAAAAACAGGAAAAAAAACACAATTGAAGAAGAAATTCCAAAAGTTAAGGGATGCCAAAATACATAAAATTGAAAATCTTGCAATGAATTAATTAAACAGAAGATCTTAGGTGAAGTTAAGAGTGAGACAGGATGTGGCAAATACAGAAGAAATCAATTACAACAGAATACTATGAAGTCTTGAAATGACTTATTTTCAAGAAATACAAATTGTCAAAATTCCCTTGGGAAGAAACAGAAAACCTAAATAGACAAATAACCATGAAAGAAACAAGAGGGGAAAAAAGGGCCATCAACAAATTATCTCCAAGAAGGAGATCAGACCCATAAAGTGTTTCCACCAGCTACACACATAAAGTCAAGAAATAGATCATTCCCCTGTTTACACAAAATATTCCATGAACTGGAGGTCACTATGTTAAGTGTACAAGCCAAGCACAGAAAGACAAATAGCAAATGTTCTCACTCATATGTAGGGAGATAAAAAGGTGGATCATGAGATAAAGAATAGATTGGTAGTTACTAGAGGCCAGGAAGGTTAAGGAAAAAGAGGGATGAAGAGAGGTTGATTAGTGACATGGAAGAAATAAGACCTGGTGTTCAACAGATCAATAGAGTGACTGTAGTTAACATTCATCAATTGTACATCTCAAAATAGCTAGAAAAGGATAATTTGAATGTTCCTAACAAAGAAAATGTCACTATTTAAGGTGATGGCTATCCCAATTACCCTGATCTGATTAAATGAATGTATCAAATAATCAAATGTACCCAGAAAATATGTACATCTAATATATATCAATATAAATAAATAAAAATATCCCATGGCATAAAAACAAGAAAACTTCACAAATCATTTTACAAAGCCAGCATAATCCTTATATGGAAACTCAAGATAAATGTCACAAAAGGGAGGCAGGAGAATCACTTGAACCTGGGAGACGGAGGTTGCAGTGAGCTGAGACTGCACCACTGCACTCCAGCCTGGGAGACAAAGCAAGACTCCACCTCAACAAAATCACAAAAGGGAACATTACAGCC
Organism: Pan troglodytes; assembly: GCF_028858775.2. Classification (NCBI taxonomy): domain Eukaryota; kingdom Metazoa; phylum Chordata; class Mammalia; order Primates; family Hominidae; genus Pan; species Pan troglodytes. The sequence goes on along the minus strand of NC_072415.2, from coordinate 34,521,250 downwards.
GTACCTGTTCAATAAGCAACCATCTAGAACCTTCCCTTGGTGCTCCCTGCCTTTGTCCCTCACTGCACTGCTCACTCCACACTAGCAAGGTGAGCACCACTCATTGTTTGCACGGTGCTTGACACATAGTAGGCCCTCTACAGACCTATCAAACTCTGTAACCATGTGAATGAGTGGTTTACCCCTGGGGTTAAGAGTTCAGCAGGTCAGTGGCTGAGCCCAGATTGATAACCTCATTTTCTAGTCCTCAGCACCTTTCACAACAAAACAGCCAAAGACAGCAGCCTGCTTGTCAATATTCATTCTGCAAAATTTTTCATAAATGTGGCTTACTAAGATCTCAGAGAATTCTTTTGAGATAAACTCAGGCTACAGGGGACACTTGCTAAGAGGCAATGCTTAATGTGTTATTGAGAGGATATGTAATCATCTCTGGCACACAACACAGGTTGAGAGAAACTGCAGTTTTCCCTCACCACAAAAACCTTTCTGAGTGCTTTGGGAACTGACCCTACTGTGTTCTCTGAGGCCAGGAAAAAACATCTCTCCAAAGTCACATTTCCTTGCACCCTGCAGATGTTACACTTCCTAAGAGTTGGACAGTCAAACAAAAGGATCTAAATATATTTCCCCTATTTTTTTTATTGGTACATGATAGATGCATACATTTTGGGGGTACATGTGATAACTTAATACATTCATACAATTTGTTAAGATAAAATCAGTGTAATTGATATATCTACCACCTTAAATATTTGTCTTTTCTTTATGCTAGAAACATTTGAATTATTCTCTTCTATCTATTTTAAAATATACAATAGAGTATTGCAAACTATGGCCACCCTACTGACCTATTGAACACTAGATCTTAATTCTCTCTATTCTTAACTGGTAAAGTGATAAGCTACTCCTTGGGTCATCAAGCCACCTTCCTCTAGGGTCATGCTTTGAGTTACTCATCCATTTGTGCCTTTCCTACAATATCAACTTTATATTAACAAAGAGTCCCAGTACATGTGATAAGACGGGAAAGACGGTCCACAACCCATGACATAGGAACATAGATGTGATCTCTCACCTCAACCTTCCAAAGCTCACCAATTTTAACAAGACAAACTTCTAACTCATTGGCTAAGGAGTGAGTATCCAAAAAAACTGGCATAATCAGACCACAGGCTACCTTTCCAATCTCATCTGCCCTCATTCTCGCTATGCCCCGGCCTCATACCTTGTAGTTTCCCAAGCTCAGGGACTTTCATTCTCAGTACTCCCTCTAGTAGGATGACTCTGAAAAACTTCCCTTCCTGCCGAGCTCCTACTAACCCTCCCAGGCCAAGGCCTGATACCATTCTCACTAGGAAATCTTCTACCAAGCCGGAAATAATCACTCACGTGTCCCAGGAAACCATCATGGCGTAGGGTTGAATTATAATTACCTGAACACGACTTTTCTCCCCGTAATAAATTATAAGCTTTTTGAGGGCAGGGACCATGATATATTTGTTCTTGCATCTACAGTGCCTAGCACGGCAATGCAGGAGTTCCTTACATTTTCGTCAAATGACCTTGTTGAGTGTCTACTAGTTGCCTGACACAAAACGGTTGTAATCTGATGTAAAACTTAGAGTAATCAGAAGAACTAACAAGACCACCTTATAACAATGGGAAAATGGCACTCATGAGGAGAAAAATTGAGGGCAATGCCTTCTGAGACTGGCAAGAAGAGACAATTCCCAGATCAAGTGCGAAGCCTGAGAAATGTAGTCCTGGATCTCGTTGAGAACATTCCTTTCTGCCCTGATTCTCTGATTCATTAGTCGATTTGGTTTCCAAAGTAAACTTTCCTTCACGGGAGATGGTGGGTGGTACGAGCCAATTCTTTTGATTACCTAGTGCTGTGTAACAAACTACCCCAAAACTCAGAAGCTTAGAAAATAACTATTTTACTTGCCCACAATTCTGTGGGACAGAAATTCAGACAAGGATAGGCTGAATAGTCCTGCTCCCTGCAGCATTGGCTGGTGGCCCAACTGGGCTAGAAGTTCCAACAAGGCTTCATGTACCTGCCTGACACCTCAGTGTTCCCTGGTGGCCAGTTTCTCTCTCACTCTCTCCACATAGCTAGCTTGGGCTTCCTCACAGCATACTAATCTCAGGCTAATCACACATCTTGCATGGATGCTGGCTTCCAAGAGGGCATGTCCCAAGCAGTAAAAATGGAAGCTGCAGCTCTCTTGAGGCCCCAGCCTCAGAAGACTGGCAGGGACTTCTACCACATTCTACAGGTCAAAACAGGTGCCAGAGCCATTCTGGACTCAAGAGGAAGAGAATTAGCCTTCATCTTTCAATGGGATGAAGGTTAAGAAATTTGTAGTCATTTTTAATCCACCACACTCATTTTTCCTGGGACCTGATAAACTTTGGATAAACCAAATATCAAAGGTCTAAGCCTACCAAGATGAGAGTATAAATCTTCACAATCAGACCATTCTTTAGCATAAATAAATTACTCATCACTATAATACATAATAGGTATACTTAACTTGGCACTTAGTATGTGTTCCTGAAACATGTCTATACTTCAGCATTTTGAGAAATGAATCACATTTTAAATGCATCAAAGGAGTTGGCTAAAGGAAATCTATTCTTCTGCAGGAATTTCTTTGCTTGTTTCCAAACTGGTTCTAATTCTGCTTATCTCTATTTATTTCACTAAAGACTATTCAATAAATGTGATACTGAATATATTCCTAAATACCTCATTAAATAAGATGTAATTTTATAAATTGTAAGCATTTCACATAAGTTCACAAAGAAGTAAAAAAAAAAATTCTGCCAGAATTACCACAGATATACTAATATTTTTGCTGAGACCCTCCCAGAGTTTGGAATTTTTATAGTTACTTTTGAAAAATTCTGGTAAAATCAGAGATGTGACTTGTGGCCAAAACATCCTTTTAATCAAAGCCTCAAGCATTTACTTGGCAGAATCTTATGGTTTTGAGAGAGGTACTTTGGGAATGATTGATAAGAACTGTCATTTAATCTTTGCTCTCTGGCTAGACAACAGCTAGATATCCAGCATGAAATTGTTAAGGCCTGAGAGCTATGTAATACAGGGTTAATTAACCTAGACAGGATGAGAAAAGACTATAAAGTTTCCAGGTCAAGTTCAATTTTCTCAAAAGATTCAACCCAGTGTTTCTCAGCAGCTGTGACATATGTCTCAATTTTTTGTGAAGTTAATTAGTGAATGAATGCTTGAATGAATATATCACTTGCCCTTTTCCTCAATATGCTCTCAAGAAACCCACAGACATACTGGATGACCCATTAAAATACATAGGACAGTGGCAACAGGAATGAGAAAGAGGAAACAGATTTCAAAAAATGTATTTGGAGGACCAAATGAAGACGTGATGATTCAGTTAGATGTGACATGTGAGGGAGAAGAAACACGTGGCTTTTGAGTCTGGGTGTCTGGGCAGATGATGCTGACATCAAGTGAATTAAGAATAATAGTGAGGGTTCCAGTGTTGAGTGGTGGGAAGAATCACTCAGCAGGAATGTAGAGGACTTCTGGGGATCCACGGGAGATGTCCTGCAGGCAGCTGGTATATTTTTCTGATGCTTGGGGAGAGGTCAGAGTTAGAAAATCCGATTTGAGACATGGTACTGATGCCCTGAAAATGTACATGATTGTCCAGAGTGTGTGTGAGAGAGAAAGACACATAGCAGGGTCAGCCCCATGGGGCACCAACACTTACCTGGCAGGTAGAGGAGACAGAGAAAGAATAATCAAAAGTATACGAGAAACGTGCAGAGTGACATAGTGCAGGATTCAAAGAACGAGAGTCTCTAAAAGGAGGGAATGACTAACCCAGTATTCCTATTAAACCCACATGTGAAACCTACATTGAATGACACTCATTCAAGGAATGAGTCTTCTCAGCACTCAAGCACTCATGTTCCAAGCAGTTAGAAAGACCTCAATTCACATGGCTCAATATGCCAATTAATTAGCTTTATGACTTAGAGCTAGTCCCTTCACTTTTCTTCACCTCAGCTTTCTCATCTGAAAAATGGGGATAATGTTCATTAAGCCCCTTCCTTCAGCTTCATAGGATTTTGGATTTTGATGAGAAAATGCATGTGAAAGCCAGTCCATTGGGAACTAAAAAGCATGTATGGATATAAAGTTATTTTTTAACTTTGGTAGGCAGAGTAATGATTGTTTGTAAATGCTTGAAACTAACAGTATATGAGAATAACATAAATAACTCTGCATTGATGAAGCTCTTTAAACCATGAAGACTGAACAAAAAGTGTTCTTTATTCTGGGAACTCATAAGTCCCTTTCCAGCAGCAACAGTACTGAGCTGGGATTCAGAGTCCTCCATCCACTCAGCCCTTTGTCACCACCATGTGCCTGTCTCCTTTGTCCACATGACACAATTGATTGTTACTATTTGATGCTAGGTCCACTTCCCTTCCAACCTGTGAGCTTCTTAAAGGCAGACAATGCCCTATCTATTGCTCTTCTATTTTTATCTGTAGCCCCCAGAACAATGCTTGGAACACAAAAGGGGCTTCATATGTATTCACTGAAAGAGTAAATTAATAGTAACCTCAGACTGTCATTTAACCTTATCCCCATTATAAGAAAACAAAGTGAGATTACAGTTGCTCTAAGTCCTTAACATTAATATTTTCTTCAGTCATAGTAAGCAATACCAAGAAATATTTGACATGTTATTTGGAATAGATAATTACGAACATATATAGAGATGAAAATTTCAAGTATTTGCAATCATTTGAATGGGTTCAAAACTCTTAAAGGGTGGCATTAGAATGATGTGGTTTCAAGCATTTCTCACCAGAGGAACAGTTGCCTCCATGCACAACAGAAAATGGTAACAGCTTGGGCAGCAGGTGAAGCTCCAGTCTAGAAAAGCTTCTTGCCCTTATGTCTCTCTATTTTGCTGGTTGTCCCTGAGCTCACCTGTCTGTGTCAACCCCACCTCACCTTAATATCAAGTAAAAGATACTAGTTGGTTCTTAACCCCAGATAAAATATACTAAGAACCTCAGGAACAGGGTGACTACTGTAGAGGTGACTCTGGCCCCTCAGGATGGTGCATTTTTAATCTGGAGCAGCTGCAGCCTACGACTGACCACTGAGCTGCTGGAGGTGTTGCTGAAGGTCACAGGAGGACACGCAGTATTCATCATTTCACTATGGTTATTATCTGTAGGGACTTGTTATAATTGTTGCAAAATATAATTGTGCTGATTGATTTCTTCCACCTTATACTCACTGCTCATCTATACTTAAAAATACATTTGAGGTGTTTTTCCCCCAGTACTATCTACCACCCTCAGAAATTTGAAAATAAGTGGCTGAAATTCAAAAATCAATGTCACTTAAGAAATGAATAAGATCAGGGAGTAGCAGGCATGACTTTCAAATAGCCAACCGTGTGAGTCATTAGTCCGGGTTAGTGGCCAAATTCTGATGCTCCTCACTTTTTTTTTTAATCACTTGCTCATAAGTTAGACCCAAGATATGCCTCCAGATGGCTAACTAGGAAGTGTCCCTGTTCTAGGAATCTCAGGAACAGCTGGAGTACTAGAAAGTTCACATTTCAGCCCACTCATTTTGATATAGGTTGTGATGGGCTCCAATGCCAGCATTCACAATGGTGGGGCCACTCTCCATCAGTCCTCCTTTGGCTCCATGCTGGGTCTTGCTGGTGTCTCAGAGGTGATTTCAGCCTTCAGTGCAGAGTTATGCTCTACACTTCCATCACTGATCTGGTAAGCTATCAGCACACGATGTTTGTCATCTCTGCTTCAGCTATTCTATTTAAGTGCTAACCCTACCATTCAACTCTCCATTCTTGAGGGTTCCTTAAGAATCAACAAAGACAACCCAAAAGACAACTTTAGTTATTCATTTAAAGCACCCTGTTTTCCTGAAGTGATTCAATCTCACAGAAAAAACAAAAACAACTTAAAAAAATATAACTTCATCAGTGCCATGGAATAATCATACAGAAAAACATAATTCCACAGAGCTACCTTAGACCAAATAGAAAATTGCAGGAAGGGTAGAGGACTGGCCTGGTTTCTGCATTGTTGCTGTAAGAAAGTTGGCATCCTTGCCTGGAAAGGCCTCCAAATTAACACCTAAAAGTACTTTTTATTTGAAAGACTCCCAAGGTAAGATTTGTAGTTCAGGGAACAGGACACTAACTCTTCAATAATGTTGCTACTAAATCTTAAATGGGCCTTCAAAAAGCTATCTTCTTAAGAAGGTAATCAATGAAACTTCCTAATTCAGAGCACGTCACAGAAGTAAAAGCTTAATCTCTTAGTATGACAATTAGATCCCTGGATTTGCTGAGCTCCTTTAATTCATTCTATTATCCAATAGGTTTCCGGTTACGTTTTGTCAGAACACAGCTTTTCCTTATACTGATGACTTTTTTAAGGCGTACTTTCATGTCACTTTTAGATGTCACTTATAGAGCATGTTATTTAACTCATTGCCTTGATTTCTTTTCCAGGAGTTACTGGATATTGACAGTGAACCAGCTGCTATGCTGAGTTCCTCATATGCTATCTTGCCAATCCTGATGACCACAACCCTGCATAGGCATCATGAGATTTCAACAGTGCTCAAGTTCAAGGCCACACAACAAGTATCAGACCTGTATTCAAACCTACTTCTGTCTGCCTGTAAAATCATTCCTTCTCTGGATATTCCTCCCTAAAGTTAAATGTCATCTTCTCAATGTGAAATGTCTCCCCTTCTCCCCAAACTTCTAGTCAAGATGGAAGTGAGGACCTATTCCAACACAATTCTTTGGGCTATATTTCAAGTTATCTGCTTCAAGAGCTCCCTGCAAACTCATTTCCTCCTGTGCACTGATCACACTCACAGAACAATATATGACTGGTGGAGCCCAAGTTTCAAGTGGGCAGTAATCAGTGAGGAAGACGAGCTTACTTGCAACCTTTTCCCAGAAGTAGAAGGTGAAGCATAGTGTTGCAGAGGAGAAACAGGAGAAGAGCATTCATTGCCAGTGCCCCCAGGGAGCAGGTAGCCCCTGCTGGGTGCTGGAAAAGCCCAGGGGGGCAGCTCCCTCTGGGTTATGGAGCCAGGGTCTCCAGGAAGTTTCCCCTACATCTACCTTTTGCTCCCTTCCTCCCCTCCACACACAGTGTGAGGGCTTGCTGCAGGGTAGAGTTAATGCAAAATGTGTCCTCTGACAGATCATATTTTCTAAACCAAAAAATCAATACGCATTGTTCTCACCATAGTAAATAATATTTGAAATTGAAATAGACTTGGAAAATCTCAGAATAAGGTCTCCCTACAATTATTGTTGCTTTCTGTGAACTGCTTGTTACTTGCAACCAATACACCTATAAATAAATATGTATCTAATTAGTCTTCCCTAAATTTTATTTTATTAAAAAAGTAAACCCTATTTGTATACATACACAGACTACGTTATTTGTTCTTCCTTACCAAGGCTGTCAATGTTGAAGTATATTAAAGAGGGTTTACTTGTAAACATTATATCAATTAATGACAGGCATTGCCTAATAAATATAAAGTACACTCTTACAAAGCATAGCCTAAGTCTTTCAGAAAAAATACCTACTTATGTATGATTATTAGTCAAAAAACACATTATCAACTCTATCTTTATGGCACATGGCATATTCTCATACCTTGGCTCAAGATGACATTTGGGTGAAAATTCTTAAATATAATGTGATTACTCAGTCATCAATTGAAAACAATTTACAGTTCTTCTTGTTGATTATAATTACTGGTTTGCTTAAGCAGAGATATCGATCTGTTTCACTCTCTGCTTTGGAAAGTAAGAAATGCAAGTCTAAATTTCACAAGTGTGTGAATCACACATATAGAACATTTTACTCACACTACCCAAGGTGGGTTCAATAGTTTAGCCCAAAAGTTTTCATGAGCTTTTTTCTTGTTCTGTTTTCTTCCATGACAAAGATCCACAGATTAGAGCATGATATGTCAGAACTAACTGGGATCTTAAAGATCTTCTCATTGTAGGTAATTGCTTTATCAGCACCTGTCTTCTGATTGTGTTGATTTTTCAAAGACAACATTCTTGTTATGCACTGTTTCAAACAGTGGTTGTATCAGTTAAGATGCTTTCAGTTCCAAGTAACAGAAACCCCAACTGAAAGTGGCTTAAACAATGAGAGAACTGTGTTACCTGATGTAGCAAGAAGTCTGAAGGTGGCCAGTTCCCAAGAGCAGGGTGCTTTGCATCTTTCCATTCTGCTGTGCTCAGCAGGTTGATAAAGCTTTCGTCTGTATTTGTAAGTTGGCTATAGCAATTCCAGATGGTACACGCAGACACCACATCCAGCAAAGAGGAAGTATTCCTCCCAGGCTTCCCTTTATGGATTTCAAGAGAAACATTTCCTAGAGGCTTCCCGTACACATCCCACAATTGTCTTACTGTAATCAATATTTGCCTCTAGGGCTAGGGAGGGGTCTCTGAAGCTCCTACAAACCCAGTTTCTAAACAAATTCAGTACTCTACTAAGAAGGAAGAAGGAACTGGTTGATTTGGGATAAGTAGTCAATAGTTTCTGCCACAGGAGTCTCCCAAAATAATCCGTCTTGCCTACTCACCTTAGTATTAGTATGAGTTTATTATCTGTTCAATCCCCTTAACATTATCACCTCCACAAATTGCGCATGCTTCCACATTTCCAGGAAGTCTATCAAAATTTTCAACATATTTCCCTTTTCTATCCTGAGCCAATTTTCTCCTAGGGATTTAAAGAGTAACTAAATACAGAATCATGTGCTATATGTGTAGGCCTACCCAGGAATCATGCCTCCACCATCATTCAATTCTGGAAGAAAATCTACCCAATTTTCACTTTCAGCAAGGAAACACATCGACACACCCACACACTACCAGTCCTGTCTGGGAACGATGGAGCAGTGACCCATCCTCACCTTTCCCAACTACAACTTTCTTCAGAATATACGTACTCACGAAGTAGTGCAGATGAGCCATATTGCTCTTCATATCATTTGGATGCTCACAGATCTTCACCAAAGAAAACTAGAAAAGCAAAATGCCTCGATTGTGATTCTTAGCCAACCAGACTATTTAGCGGCTGAATCAGGTGTGCCTCATTCTAACATTCTCCCTCCTCCCCTATGTCTGATTTGCTTCAGTCCTGGGGCACTTGGGCCAGCACTTATTCTCCTAGTTAAGATGTGAGTCTGCTCTAAGATTTCCAGCTTTTTTTCATCGTTGTTCTTCTTCTGTCTTGGCCCACAAATACAGGATTTGGCTGGTGAGACCGTTATTGGTAGCCAGGTGGTCTTCAAAGGAAAAAACCAGATCGCAGGGAGTGTTGTCATAATCTATAATTTATAAACCCTGTCACTGTGTTAATTGCCATTAGAAATTCATTATTGTCACCACAACCAGCATTCACTGATGAGACACAGGTCAGAGCTCTCTCCAGCTGCCAGAAGAGTAAAATGTGCCAAGACTGTGGTGGGGGTTGGCAGTGGGGGGAGCAAGGGTGGGGGGGGAGGGGAGGTCAAGAGACACTCCCAGGTGCAAGAGCTTGAACCTCATTAGCCCTTTCCCTGTACCTGTTTACACATAAGTGTGCCAAGATTGCATACACCTTGGGAAATTTCCACATAAACTTGAACTGAGAGGCCCACAAAAGAATGATGGAGAGTACCATTATAGCAAGATTGTATGGACAGCCTCATCCTGAGGGGTCCAAATCACCTGCCTGCACCCAGTGTTGATCATGTGGAACTCGTACACAGGAGCCCCATCAAATGTACAGGAATGTTCGATGATTCTGCTTGCAGGCATTTGTCTGCCTTTTCAAAGCTTTTCTATTTTCATATCCACACAGCCACAGCTACACTAGAGGGCACTTGAACCCCACTTTTACTGCAGACCAAGTCATTGACTCAGGTATTGGTGGTGCTTTTGGAAGGGGGGCAAGGAATGGGGAAGTGGAGGAGGGTAACGGGAGGGGTATATTTATTTTAACATCTTCGATAAACCCATCGGTATTTGAGGAAGCTTCCAAGTCAGACTTTGGGGACCAAAACCTTAATTATACAATATAATTGTTGTTAATGGAACGTGTACATTTCAACCCAGCAAGATTGGTGGTGTTTAATGCCAGCATGACATATTTCCCAAATTGTGGTCTTTATTTGTATAAATAGGAAAGAAGCAAAAACTGCATCAGCTCTCTGCATAATGAAGAGGGAGGGAAGTGCAGCCTGTGCTGTGATGGCCAGATGCTCTTTTATCTCTTTTCAAATCAACATGCAGAGCTGGTGGCCCTCAAATAGAAAGCATCTTTCCTAAGGGATGGCAGAACTGTACGTTTGGAATGATAACATTCCATAAATAAATAAAAAAGATTATTAAGAACGCTGTGTAAATCTCCTAGTCAAACACCCCTTCAAGCAACCATCATCAGTAATTCAGTTTGGTCCCTTAATCCCACTGTATACAAATACACAGCATAAATACAGTATTTAACAAGCACCAGAGAGAAAGCAGCGCTCTTGCAATAAAGACTCATTTAGGAAGAATGAACATGCCTTGCCCCCAGTCCTGCTGGCCGCCCCCAGGATTCGGTTCTTGATTTGACTCTCCCACCTGGATGAGATGTCCAGCTCACATGACTGAATCCCAGGCATAACCCCCTATTTAAATAAAACTTAAAAATATTAACTTTGGTCCCACAACCTTTTTGTTCAACATCAGGGAATTCACAGGGTATCCATTAGAAACCATATCACATTTACAAGGCTCCACGGGCTTCCTTAAGCCTTGATGCTCCAACGGGTTATACAGGCTAAGAGGTGGGGATGAGTGCAGATCCGAAGTGGGTGGGTGAGGATCTCCCAGCCTCTCAGCCCTGGCACGGGGACTTGCTTTTCTCCAGGCTATCTGGTTCTCTCTGTTTATTCTCTGCCTGCTTTCCTTGTGTCTCTCGTTGTTTCTCTCTAAATCTCCATCTTTCCCTCTCTGTCCCTCTCGCCCTCCCTCCTTTCCTCTCTGTCTTTGTAACTCTCCCTCAATTTTACTCATTTTAGTGGTTCACTGTTTGGATCTAGGACCTTGGTCAGCATGAGCATTGCACTCACAGAGAGGGTGACCGTTTCCTGATGGTGAGTACAAGCTAAACATGATGCCCTGGCTTTTCTCGCTGGCTTCTGGAAAATTGTGACAACCTGCAACCTCCAGGCATGGGGCTACAAACAGGCTAGTGCTCAGCTGTTTCCTCAGCTGAGTTACTAGCCCAGATAGAAGCACTTTGAGTATCTAGTTAAATGAATGCCATACTTTTTCCTTTCTTCCTCAGCCTGAAAGAGAGAAATAAGATGGCCCAGGAGACTCCAGGGCACTCTGCCCACTAAGCATCTTTTTGTGAGTGAGAGGCCATTTCTCCAGCTGTCCATTGCAGCATTCCACAACCCAGACTGCTGCTGTCCATGCTGATTGGTGTTTGAGAGGGCAGAATGGACCCCTGATTCATTTCCCATCAGGAACACTTGCCACCAGGAAACCCCCTCAATCTACTCTTCCCTTGCCCTTTAAGACCTTCTATTTCAGGGTCCTCCCCCTGCCAGATTGAAAGACGGCAGACTGAGGACAAGCCCTAAGGGGACAGAGAGTCTAAGGCTCCATGTTTCAACTCTGCAAGCCCCACCTCAGCTCAATTCAACACCTTAGACCTTCAGCTCACAGGTGATGGGGCCAATGTGATTCCATATGTGTCAAGTTTCTTAACCATGATCTAATACCTGATTTTTCAACTGTTAGCAAAAGTTGGCTTTTAGAAGCATCTTATTCTTACTATTTTTATGATCTTCTTTGTTATATCCAAATTTCAATCAAATATGGTGGAAAATGAACTATATTAATTTGCTAGGGCTGCCACAACAAAATATCACCAACTGCGTGGCGCTTAAACAACAGAAATTAATTTTCTCACAGTTGTGGAGGCTAGAATTTCAAGATCAAGGTGTAGGCAAATTGGTTTCTCCTGAGGCCTCTCTCCTTGGTTTGCAGATCTCTGCTTTCTTGCTGTATCCCTACAGGGACTTTCTTCTATATATGCATGTCCTGGTGTCTCCATCTCCAAGTTTCCTCTTCTTACAAGGACACTGGTCAGATTGGGTTGGGGTGAAGGTATAGGACACAATTCAGCTACAACAGAAACTTTCATATTTCAGATATCATCTAAATTTTTGCCAAGCTCAGCCTAAAAAGAAATGGAAGGCCTGTTTCTAATGCACCGTTGATGCATTGTATAACAGTGACATTTAATGAACATTGCAGTGATAAAAGAAAAAAATAATTTGCAGTTACAAATCAATTTCTAATAAATCTCTTAAGGATTTTCAAAATTCAGCTGCTCACAAGCAAGATTTCCTTCCCTAGTTAAAAAGAGGGAGAGAGAGAAGGAATTTTGCCTGTGATGTCTTTTGTTTTGTTTGTTTGGAGGAGGGGGTTATCATGATTGTTTTGGTCTTACAATATTTTCTGCCTGGCACTTTCTTGACTGCAAAGCCTTTTGCTATTGTTTATATTTATCACATTCTTTTAATAAGCATCGCTCCTGTCCAGTTCTCTACAGGACACTTGTGAAAACTTGGAAAATATTAATTGCTAACAGTCCGCTTGCAAGTTGAACAGGCAGATAAGGAGGAAAAGCCTTTCTTCTTTGACAAGCTTTCCATGAAACATAACCCCAGGTTTGTTTCTTCACTTATTTTTCCCTTTAATAAATGTGATGGGGTAGTTTGGAGTGAGTCTGAGCATTGTGGTTAAATAGGAAAAAATGCTGCTTCGGACCTCAATTACATTGCACGAAAGCTATCCCAGAGGTCTGTCTCCCGCTCCCCTGTGCCTGATGCTTCAGCAGCTGCTCAAGGAGAGACAATTCCCTGAGGTGCCTCTGGCCCTGGTGCTGTCGAGCCAGTGCAGGGGAGGCCAGGAGACCCCACAGCTGGGTAAGGCTTCTCCCTTTGAGGCAGCCTCCAAGACTTAAAGGAATTCTTGTTTACTACAAACTGGCTATGAACTACAGCCCTTGATGTTTTCTATGCCTGGGCCTCTGTGTGTGATTTCAGAAAGCCATGTTAAAAAAACAAGAGACCTTAGGTCAGATATGGTAAATAGAGTATACATGTTTATCTCTTCTCCCGCCTAAATCCTGACTGAAATGACAATAAAAGAATTAAAAAGATGTAAACCCACAAGTCAGCAAGAACAGGAGTGGTAACAGCTGTGAGTAAGAAATGTCAGATTTGTGGAGCGGGGAAGGGATGGGGAAATGGTAATTACCTCAGCAGAGGAGAAGAGGCTATAACGGAAGAACACACAAGTTCACCCACAGAACCCTTGACAGACTGGACATCTGCACACCATAGCTTCCGTGGAAGCTGGCAGGAGGCCTGGGCTTGGAGCAGAGATACTGACTAAAAGTCTGTATTTGTCCACAGTATGTATCTGCTTCTTCCCTCACTCCACCCCAGCTCACCAAACACTAGCTCTTTCCCTCTGGCCTCTCCCAACCCATTCCTTGCTCCATCCTTTCCAGGCAGGTAAACATGTCTTCTTTAGAGAACTTCAACCAGAGAATCTTCATGTTCTGGTAACAACAGGGTGTGAGGCTGAAAACAAGGCACTAGGTGGAAGTCTGTCTTCCAAGTGCCCTTTCTGTCTCTGCTTCCAGAACACGAGTGCCCAGATGTATACATTCCAGGCATGAAAATGAAGGATAATTCTCCAAAAAGACTGACTGGCCCTAGGGACAAGATCCACAGAGACTCCATCTGAAACGTTCTTCATCAATCAAGTAAGCCCACTCATCTCCTGATAATGCTTACTGAGGGGCAAGCCACCCCATGCACATAAAGTCTCCTCTTAGCTTTTTAGTGTACCACTTCTTAATCATAAATAAACATTTAAGGATCACCAGATATTTGTAGAAGACCTCAACTATGAAAAAAGAGAACTTAATAAATAAACTTTTTTTGGAAGGCTGAGAAGACATAGAGACAATAGAGGGAGCAGAAAAATAAACAACAAAAACAAACAACCCTATAGATATTATTATCATCGAAAGTTTTGAGAAAGTGTTGCATTCATGAAACAAGAATAAGATGCAATGAAAAAGTATAATCAGAGTGAAAAAACGAATTAGCCAAGATAAAAAATATTCAATAGAACACTTGGAAGATAAGGTTGAGTAACTCTCCTTGAAAGGCCAAAGAAAAAGATGAGAATGAAGAAAAAGAAAATTAGGGGACCAAGCCAATGTATCCAACATCTGAAATTCCAAGAAGGGAAAGTGGAGAGAATTATGGGGTGGAAATAATTTAATAAGTGGTTTAATTTCCCAGAACTGAAAGACATGAGTTACCAGAGAAGGCCCAGCATCATGTATTTAAAACAACAACCAAAAAAACTACCTAAGCAAATATTATGAAATTTCAGAATATCAGAAATAGGACAGATTGTAAGTTGACAGAGAAGAAAACCTGCCACAAAGGATAAGGAATAAAAATGGCATCATGCCTCTTACTAGCAACACTGAGGCCAGACGACAACATAACAATTGATATTCTGAGAAAAAAAGCATGTTCAGTCTACATCTATACCAAGACGCACTCTTAATCAAGTATGAGGGTAAAACAATGAACTTTCAGATAAACACAGACTAAGGAAATATGCCTCTTATGCACCCTTTCTCAAGACTAACTGGAGTCAGTGTTTCCCTAAAATGTTTAATCAGCTAACAAGGTGCTATGATGTGGATATTTGACCCTCCAAATATCATGTTGAAAATTGATCCCCATTGGTAGAGGTAGGGCCTGGTGGGAGGTATGGGTTGTGGAGGTGGATCCCTCATGAATGGCTTGGTGCCATTCTCGCAGGAATGAGTGAGTTCTCACTCTTAGTTCTCATGAAAATTCGTTGTTGAAAAGAACCTGGCACCTACTCCCCATTGCTCTTTCTTCCCTTCGCCATGGGATGCCTGCTGCCCTTCATCTTCCACCATGACTGGAAGCTTCCTGAGGTCCTCACCAGAAGCAGATGCTGGCACCGTGCTTCTTGTACAGCCTGCAGAACTGTGAACCAAATAAACCTCTTTTCTTTAAAAATTACCCAGCCTCAGGTATTCCTGTATAGCAATACAAATGGACAAACACAAATAAAACAAAATTGGAATCCAGGAAAGGAGAGAGTGGAAAACAAACCCCAGAATAACATAGGAGAGGAATCCCAAAACAACTGTTCAATGAGCCTGAAGAGCAACCAATGCAGACTCTGGGAGTTTGGAGAACTCTAGGAGGAAAGCCTCCAACCTGGGAGTAGGGGCCAGGTGGGAGAATTCTAGATTATTTAATATCTCGAACTTGGGGAAAACTGTTTGAGAAGCATTTACACAGCTGTCAGAAGATGCAAGGAAAATTAGTGATAGATTCACAGAACACTAAGCAAATGGAAAAAAAAGACAGTTATTAACTTCTGGGGAAAACATTGTATAATAGACTAGATGTAAATATAGTACTTGTTTGCCTCAGTAGTAAATAATATTTACATAGCCACAATAATGTAAACCCTAAATATGGGCTATAAATATGAAAATGTGCTATAAATATGTTGAGAGGAAAGAGAGAGGGGAAGAGAATGATTAGAGAAAAGTTTCACAAGCATAATACAGAGTAAATAGATAATATCTAAAACAGATAAATCAAGCATTAGTAACATTAGCAAATTATTTATGAATGTGCAGGTACATAAGAAAAAACTAAGAAAGCTAGAAGTAGCTGGCAATGAATGGAGAGAAAATGGGGTGGAGAAAAGTGGAACAAGGGTGCTGCTAGGTTTGATTTTAAACCTTTAACTGATAAATTGAATCATGAATTTGTGTTAGAGGAGATTGTTCATTTGTTTGTTTTAGAGACAGGATCTTGCTCTGCCACCCAGGCTTGAGTGCAGTGGCATCATCCTAGCTCACTTCAGTCTCAAACTCCTGGGCCCAAGCAATCTCCTGCCTTGGCCTCCCAAATCACTGGAATTAAAAGCATGAGCCACCATACCTGGCCAAATCGCTAAAATTATGTCCTCATAGATGACTTTAATAACTATACAAATAATACTAAAGAAATGAATATAAAGAAATAGATAAGAGAGAGAGAATGAGACAGACAGAAGAATGGACAGGAGGTAAGGTTTGAAGGAATAAGCAGGAAGCCTGCCGTCGACACCAGAAACCATGAAGGGAAACCCAGGCTGAGCCAGGCACAGGTGCTGTTTTGCCAGAAATGCAAGACGAGCAATGGGGAGTCAGGCAGAAAGAAATAGAAGATGGGCACCAGGGAATCAAGTAGAAAGAAATTGCTTTTTAGATTATATAGGAAAGATTCTGGCTTGGACTGAGAGAAAAATAACATTGGAACTAAGGAAAATGTACTGACTCCTAGGAGAGTCTGGAAGAAATGAACCTGCAATGGTCATGAGCCAGCCTTGCATTGCCCAACTGCAGGGGACACTATCCCCATCAAACTCCACGTGACCCATGCTCCCTGGAGTTATGCAGGTGGATGCACCAGCCCTGTGGGTAGACATAGGGATCCAGGACCTAAATTCTTAAGACCTTCAGCAATGAAGATACGTTGCCCATAAGAAAGACGTTACTGCCTTAGTCTTAAGAAAATACGTTCTAGGAGAAATAATAAAATGACAGGCCCCCAAGTGAAGTTTTTATTTATTTTTTTTAAGAGACAGGCTGTCACTCTGTTGCCCAGGCTGGAGTGCAGTGGCATGATCACAGCTCACCACAGCCTTGAACTCCTGAACTCCTGAACTCCTGGGCTCAAGTGATACTCCTGTCTCAGCCTCCCGAGTAGCTAGGACTACAGGTATGCACCACCGTGCTCAGATAATATTTTGGTTTTTTCTGTTGCTGTTGTTGTTGTTTTGTAGAGACAGGGTCTCTCTTAGTTGCCCAGGCTGGTCTTGAACTCCTGGCTTCAAGGGATCCTCCCACTCTGCCTCCCAAAGTGTTGGGATTACAGGCATGAGCCTCTTGGCTCAGTAAGAGGAAGTTCTTAAGTCCTCAAGTGGTAGCAGAAGTGATAGCAAAGCAGACAGCTGGGCTTGGAATGGGGTCTCACAGCCATTCCCTAACAAAAGTGAGAGATCTCAGGCAGATCACTTCCCTAACCTTACCTAAGTGTCAAGACATTTACTGAGATGAGGAGTTGCACTAAATATGGAGTAGGGCCCATTCCAGCTCTGAACACTTAGCTATGTCTAAATCACACTGCTGGAGGAGCAGCAGCTGCCTCATGGACAGAAGTCCTCAGCCACTGTCACTCCATCAGGTTCCCCACAGGGTTGGGTACCATTTCACAACACTTCAGGTTCTGCCCAAAGAGCTTCTTCCTCTTTGTGCCACAAAAGCCACTCTACTGAATGTTCAACCTGTACCTCGAGTCAGGTCTAATCAGATTTCCTTTGTGTGTATTTTCTTCTGATTTTAATGAATTCATGGTGAAGAACTAGTCATAATCCTCTACTAGCTCCTTCTGGAACAGGTGTTTAGTGGCAGAGGTTGCCATGTGGCATCCTTTAGCGTGTCCCTTCTGGTTGTTCCATTTGAGTTGGAAGGTGGCTACAGAGACTTAGCAGAAGACAAAGTCAGGATATAAGACAATCTTCTATATAGTTGCCAAAAGAAGTGCTAGGTGGTGAAAACATAAAACACACAGGATTTGTAAGTTGGCCTTAAACTCAAGCCATAGTCCTTTTGGTCCACACACCACCCACTGAGTTTATGGAAGCCCACTTATTATCAAAGCAGTACCCCAGCTGACAAGCAGTGTTGTCATTTCCACTTTCTTGGACTAGGGTCATCAAGATTACTGCAATCTAATTCTGAGTCTTCTTTTCAGCCTTTTCTGCTTCACACACTACACAAAAAGGCCACTCCCTGAGCATACTTTATCATTTCTCATTTTCACCCTTTTTCTCAAATTCCAAACCTCTGGACTGTTTCTCGTTTACTCTATATTAGGAGTCCTTTGCACCTTTCCAGATTCAGACCCTGACCCCCACCCTAGCACACTTTCCCCAAACCTCACTGGCTGAAGGGTTTCCTCGCCCACCAAGCTTCGAGACATTCATCCCCTTTAGGACTCCACAGCATAGACAAACCTTCACAGCCCTGCTTCCACCATCTTGAATATGACTTAATGATTCCTCTATCTCTGCTAATCTCACCAGATTATAAGTGCCTTAAAGGCAGGATACACAACTTGTACTTCACAGTCCCTACCACAGCAATTGGTCCACACCTCAATAATACTCCTTTAATATTATTACTGAATAAGAAGCGTTTCAACAGCAGACACCTCTCACAGGTCACAATGGACATGAATAACCTGTCCATTTCTTCAACTCTAGGATCATTTTTACTCAACACAACTTGTCACTCAAGTTTAATGACCTTCACTACCAGAAGCCCAGAGTTCTAGAGTTAACTGCATCCTACTTGACCCTGGTGTGGTATTGGCCAACAAAGAGGCAGCAGGACAAAGAACACACAATGGAGCTTGGGGCTCAACAACCTGGGATCTGGGGCCAGACTCCATTTTGAAACTTTGGGCAAGTTATTTCACCTCTTTCGGCTTTCATTCCTTCCTCTGTAAAATTATCCTCTCTCCCCAAAAATAACTGTTTGGTGAATCTTAACCTCTTTTATGATTCCGTTACATTTTACAATTCTTCCTTCAAGAGAGAGCTCTGCACAGGACTCTGAATAACAATTGAAGAGATGGATCCAAGCCTCAGTTGGGCTGATGAGAGAACTTCCTTGGCCTCCCTATTTGCAAGCTCTGTATGAATGGTTTTGGTTGTTTAGCATAATAAAAATACTTCTAATAACAAACGTGAAGTTCCTGCAGGAAATTAAGAGTGTGATGATTGAAGATAGCTTTTCTTTCACCAAATGTTTCTGGTCAGCTTCTGCTCACTCTGTGGGGAGGGAGAGGGGTACACAGGCTACTCCTGAGAGAAACCTATCTCTTGACCATCAGTAGGGGTTGAGATTTACAGATTTGAGTATCGTTTTTCTCTTGAGGCTTTCACATTGAACAACCCTTTTTTTTTTTTTTTTTTTTTTTTTTTTGAGATGCAGTTTCGCTCTTGTTGCCCAGGCTGGAGTGCAATGTTGCAATCTCGGCCCACTGCAACCTCTGCCTCCTAGTTTCAAGTGATTCTCCTGCCTCAGTCTCCCAATAGCTGGGATTACAGGAATGCGCCACCACACCTGGCTAATTTTGTATTTCTAGTTGAGATGGGGTTTCTCCATGTCAGTCAGGCTGAACAACTCTTTTCTTCCGGGCCTGAGAGTTATATACTGAATGACCTTCCCCCAGGGCCTGTGAGCTGCGCTGCACTCTTGGTACTTGGTCAGAGAGACAAGAGGCTGCTGAAGTCTGTGATCAGCCTGTCTGCTGGCTGGAGCCCTGTCACCAGGGGCCACTTTTACTGACTTCAATATCCATGTAAGGCAAGAGGAATGACAGAATAGCTGTGCACTCAAAAATCACAGTGTTTGTCCGAGTCTTAAGAACCATTTGCTACTATAATGATCACCCAGTTATTTGTTCCACTGTCCTAGGGAGAAGCTTATATTCGGGAGAATGGGGAGAAGGAGAGAGGGAGAGATACTCTCTCACACACACGCGCAGAGTGAGAGAGGAGACAGTGAAAGAGGAAAGAGAAAAAAAGGGAGAGAGAGATGAGAATTTGAAGAACTAGAGTGGAGATTAAACAGAATTCGCCCTCAGAAGCCTCATGCACCGGTGACAAGCCATGCAGGAACCGTCGTGTGGAAGGGCTTTGATGGCTTTATCCTCCAGCCCGAGAGCAGAGCTAGAGCTGCAGGGCCGGGTGTGCAGCAGCTGCACTCTGCCTCTACCTGCTGCAACCGAGATTTGTCCTTAAAGTGCCCGCGAGGCGAAGTTTTCATGAGCTGTCTCGGCAATTGATAAGTTGTTGGTCGGGAAGTGGAGACATTCACAGGTTCAGACCTGAAGCCTGGTCCTTAAAATGAATTGGAAGCATCTGGCTGTTTTGCTGTCTGTAGGTAATGATGCAGCCGCGTCACACACCCAGATGTGATTCTACATTTCTGCAGCTGTTCTGGTGGGAGTTTCAACACCCAAAACATCTGCTGCTGGGACTCTGTGGTACAATTCTCACTCCATCTCTCTGGGTTCTTATTCTTTTCCCAGAAAATGTACTTTCTTTCTGCTCAGTATTTTTTCTATTTTTCAAAGGAGTTATTCCCAGCAAAGGGATACCCACCAAATTCTATTTCACATGGAAGAGAAATTCATATCATCTTCAAAATTCACAGGCAAACTGAGGGGGTATGATGCTAATTAGTTTTATGAGGTTTGATGAGATAGAACATTAGAACCAGGCAAAGAATTCATAGTTTATTGCACATTTAGAAGAAATGGCTTTAATAAAGTCACTTCTGTATGTTAAACAAAATAGGCATCATGTTTAACATTAACTTCTGTATGTTAAACATAAACAGAACATCTTTAAATTAAAAAATGTTTATCTCCGGGATATCTGTCAGCATCATCAAACTGCACACATAAAGCTCTCTCAGTACTGCATATTTAGTCAATAAAATACGCTCGTAAAGCATGAATTCCTCAAACATTTTAGGTGATAATATAAAGTCACATAATAGCTTTAAAGATCAATAAGAAATATCAAGAGTCATAAAATATGTATCCACTTTGACCCTGTAATTTCTAGGAATTTATCCTAAAGAAATTATCTTATATATAGAAAAGGCTTATTTATAAAGATACTTATCATGGGATTAATTACAGTGAAAAATCAATTTGATCTATTGTCCCAAAATACAGAAATAGTTAATAGAGTGTCTCTACTTCCATAGGACACATGGAAAGTCAATAAGAGGGACTGAATTGTTCCAGCTGTTTGGGCAGCAATTAAAAAGATATTTACTGAAGCTAATCATAACATGGGGAGATGCTTCTGACATAGATTAAGTGAAAAAGCAACATGTAAAGTTGTTTGTACATTATGCTTAGAATCATACCAAAACTCAGCATTTGAAAATGACCCAAAGTAATTGCTCCAAAGCAATCATAGCTATTGCGTTTGAGCAGTAGAATTATGAGAAATTTTCTTCTTTATTTTCCTAATTATTTATGAAATGGTTATATTGCTTGAATCAATAAAAAGACAAAGAAAAGTGAGTTCTTACAGTATGGCCAAGACACAGAATCTGCCAAGGCAAGGGAGTCTGGAAAAAAAGCAAGACCACTTAAATCTGAGGCATGTTTTCAAACACAATCTAGAGCAAGCTGACTTCAGACAGAGGCCTGTTTCCCCACTACAACCGCAGCTGCCTATTTTCTCCAGCATTTTAAGGAACCCAAAGTGAAATTAACCCAAGATTCTGACTTTCACCTGACAGAGCTGGAAATACAGTGACCAACTATGAGAAAACCACCAGCTTCAGATGAAGGCTCATGAATAACCACATATGGGAAACTTATTTTCCTTCATTTCAGTGATCAAAAAAACTTGGAATGCAGTTCCTCTCTTTGGTTCCACCAAGTAACTTTTCCAAGCTCTCAAAACTTGGGAAGGGTGAATATAGTACTTGTGTCTCACTGCACCCAAATGCCTTTGCCAACTCCTATTAAACTTGAAGGGGAAAACAGACAAGTGAATATTGCTTCGGGCTGACTTTTTTTAAAAACACTCCTCTCAAATTTTAAAATAATACAATTGATTTTTTTAATATCCAAAAATAGACTGCTGTTTCGTAGCATTTGGGAGGACCGTTTTCCTTTAGAAGTGAAAAGGGATGATTGAGTGATAGGAAACTGATTAATCTCAGGATTTCACAAGGAAATGCCGACCCAGCATTGGGCCCTCACACACACCATTATAATTCTTTGATTTCCTGTCACTGCAGACAGTTTAAAAACTGAAAGTAAATAGGAGACATGGAAAATCAATGTGAGGTGCTGAATTGTTCCAGCTGCTGCGGCTCTGTTAATTACATCATATTTTTATGGAGACATTCGGCTCAGACGTGCCAAGTGACCGCATCTGGAAGCATCGCCTGCCATCCTGTTGGGGGAAGCTCTTCTCCCCAGGCATCTCGGTTAACTGCAAAAGGACAAGCTACCCCAGGAAAGCAGCTTGTACAGCCCAAGTCTCTGAGGCAAAATCCGGAAGATAAGCGTGTCTTCTGTTACCACAGCGATGAGGTGCTGGGCACTGGAGAGGGGCCACACCTGTGCAGGAAGTGGGTTAGTCGGTATGCGCGGCGCACACCTAAGGAAAATGAAAGTCTATTCTACTCGGATGGCCAGGCCAAGGTGGGCTAAGTGGGAGAAAGCCGAGAAGAGACCACAGGGAGCAGGCAGAGAGGAACAGTGAGAGCAAAAGTACGGGGCTTAAAGTGCCAGGCCCGGGGGAGCCACAGTGGGCTTCCAAGACAAAGTTCTTTGAGCACCTACCTCCTTGCCAGGACAGTAAAATGAAGCTCTCAGCGCTAGCACAGACTTCACAGACTGTTTCAATAAAGGCTGTTCCTCATTTCCTTGTAATTTACATGCTTCCGAAGTGCTTCCTGGTTTCTCTTTCTCCTCTCCATCTCATTTCCTTGCATTTTTCTTTCCTCGCATCCTTCCAGAAGTTTCCAAGGCCCCACTTTCTTTCCAGCTTTATGGGTGCTAGGGCCAGCTTCTTCATCCAGGCATCTCTTTCTCAGCACAATTCATTGTTCTTTTCTCTCTTTGTTTTTCCCTCTACAGAACCTCCTTCCCTCGTCTATTTCTTGCTATTTTTTTTCTCATTGTAGCTTCTTGCACAAGTAGCTGGATGAAAGAAAAATCTAGTGTCACCAAAGATGCTCTGAGACATTCCTTAATGTCCAGTCCCTGCTGCCCACCTTATCCTTAGTGATGGGGTCTGTCTTAGGCGCAGTCTTGGCCCAAGCCTCTGATTTTCCAAATCCTGCATTCCTCAGAAAGCATCTAAGGGCTCTATACATATTTTGTTTTAATTTCATTATTTAAATATGTATTTCAAAAGTATGACACCTATCTCCTATTCTCTAACCCCCCACCTGAAAAAAAACTTACACATTTTTAGGTAAATTAAATGTACATTATATTTAAATGTCAACGCATGAACTGCGTACGTACATAAATTTAACACATGTGGAAGGGCATTCCGTTTTTAATATAAATTCAATATAAATTGTATCTTTTTAAAACTTACAACCTTTAGCACATTGTGAATTTGTGCCTATCAAGTAAATCATTTTGTACATATCTGGGAATAAAGGTTCTTATAGTTTCTAAGAACTGTCTCCTTGACTAGGAATGTGGTAGGGCTGCACTGATATTTGCATAAATTCTGGCCTGTGCCTGGCGGTTCAAGTAAAATTGCCTAAAAGCACATCTTACAGCACATGAGTGAAGGGCTTGATCCAATGCCAGCAAGGGTTCCTGCCTCTCCTTGGGGCTTTCTTTTCCTGTAGGGTAATTGCATTCGTGCAATAGTAAGCTAGGTTGTACCATGTCAGAGACTATTTAAACTCCTGTTTCAATGTCCTGGTTGCTTTCTGCAGTGACCTTTCAATGAGAGGAATTTGAACATTTACTAAATATCGTGAGTGATCCAACCTTAAAATATAAAGTTCCTGTTACTCCTCATCCAAGAGTCCAGGTCACTTTGTCTAAGGGAATCTCCTAAAATTGCAAAGCCAGCTGCCAACAAACTTGTCATTTACAGCATTTATCTGAGCAAATTTGCTGATTCCAGATGATCTAAGGCTGAACTGTTATCTGTATCCACCAATTTCTAATTTTTGTGTTCATTCCAACAGCTTCATCTATATAATTTATCATTATAAAGATAATTGTTATACATTTGAAATAAAATGTATATTAATACATTATTTAATTGGCTTTATCAACTGGAATTTCCACTTAGATTTCATTTGAAAAGAAATGCTTTGCCACCAAAAAAAAAAAAAAAAAAAAAGTTGAGAACTGCTGGCTTCACCACTGTCCCCCAGCCCCCTCCTCCTCTCCATCTCCCCCACTTCTGCTTTTGGCCCCAGGGGACCCATTGCCTATATCCTGCCTCCCCACCAACTGTCCTTGCTCTTCCAGGCTGTCCTCTGCTCCCTTGCCTCCTCCTTTCCAACTTGATCCATGAATCTTTCCGTAGAAGTCTGGCCATCATGCTCTAAGCTGTCTGCTCTAGTGTGATAAACAGACTCACACTAAGGGAGTCGTTGCTAAAAATGATTTGAGGGGTTACCACTGCATGGTGGGAGGTGGGGGTGGCAGACTGACATCTTACTCTGAACTCCTTAAGTCTTGTGAGTTGATGTAAAAAGGCGAATCAGCCACAGTGAAATTTTAGGCACTTTGACATTCAGAATAATCTATCAGAGGCAACCCATGGTCCATCTCATACTCTTTCAAAGTGTTTCCCAAACTATCAACTGAGCACACTAGTATCAGAACCACCTGTGAAGTGCTTACTAAAAAGGCAGATTCCTGGTATCTAGGCTGAACTCTTTGGAGGCTAAGACCTAAAGCTGCCTTTTTAGCCAGCTCCTCAAATAACTCTGCATGTTGAAGTTCAAGGGTCCCTGCTGCCACCGTCTGTACGTGGACGTCAAAGGCAGGGGCTGAGTGGGGACACTGCCTCTGCCTCCATGGGAAGATACAGACTGAATGGCAAGCCAGGGAAGAGAAGTACACAAGCAAGATGAGGACCACACGGAGACAGGACATAATACCTAGTGAGCATCCTGAGAAGGAAAAGAAAAATAATGCAAGCTCCCTTGTCTCCAGCTCCAAATTAATTGGTCAGCAGTGGCAGAGCAGAAACAGATGGAGGACGTCTGAACCACAAGGCAGCCCAGCTCCCAGCACATCCTGGAGGAAACAACAGCAGGAAGGGGAGGGCCGTGCACGGCAGTGCTTGGAGGCAAAGCCACAGGCCATGGGGGCCTGGTGGAGGCACCAAGCCCTTCTCCCTCCGATCTGCCTACGTGGAAGGTGTTTGTTGCTGGATGCACTGCCTTTTCAGCACTTCTCCAGGGCAGGCCCAGAATTCCTGGAAGGCCCAGGCAGAAAGCACTTGAGCAGAACAAGCAGAGTCCCACTTCCTCAGGCTGTCATTTGTACCTCTGTTCTTCCTTAATAAAAATCCACCATGCACTCCAAAAGAGTAACTAGGACACTTCGTTTTTATTCCACATGCATCTCATTTGTCTTCAGTAGGTTCTTCCATAATCTCATCATTATTGCTATGGCCCTCAGAGGACAGCTGACTTGCATTAATCAGGCGAGCCCCTCATCGCTCACCAGATTCTTTACACTTTTACCATGCCCTGGGGCATCCTAACTTACTTGAAAAATTAATAAACCTCCCCCCTCTTATCTTACCTTATTAATGTCTGTCTTTGTAACCCATTATCCCCGCATATCATCAGAGATCACTGGAGGGTGCGGTGAACACCAGCTTGCTCCCCTAATTCTATTCCTGAAACTGGAACACCCCT
This sequence comes from Pan troglodytes, assembly GCF_028858775.2. Classification (NCBI taxonomy): domain Eukaryota; kingdom Metazoa; phylum Chordata; class Mammalia; order Primates; family Hominidae; genus Pan; species Pan troglodytes. The sequence goes on along the minus strand of NC_072415.2, from coordinate 34,495,504 downwards.
CTCCCTGAATGGCCAGAAAGAAAATGGCCTTTGTGGGCCAGCAGGGTGTTTGTTTACCAGCTCAGATGGCACTGTGGACCACAGGCAGGAGAATTCTTAGGCTTCAACTAAAGGCTATTAAGGCCCATCAAGTTGTTCTCTCCTCCTCCACATCCCTCTCCCCCTCTCTTGTGCACCCTAGTAAATCTGACTCATTAGCTTTAGATGTTTTGAAATAGTGGTACATTAATCACTTGTGTTTGCACACTGTTTATGTGGGTTGTTGGTCATGGTCTGTAGTTATACTGGCTGTCTCCCTTGCTTACTTAAAGGTACAATCCAATTGAAAATAAAGATTTTTGCAGGTTTGCTCATTACACACAGTGTCGGCAGCTGGTGAGTGTCTTTTGCAATTCATCAGAGGCCTCCAAGACCACCTGCTCTCGGCATCCTGCAAACAGCTGGCTCTGGGTAAGTACCATAAGCTATTACCTTATACAACAAATAAATAAATAAAGGGATGGATGGGTAGACAAATAAGTTGAATTGTCTGCCCTGAATCATTGCTTCTGGAAGGAAAAAGTCCATTTTAAAAAAGGGAAAAAAATATATCTAGCCCAAACTTTTGGGGTTCCATTTATAGGAAAAAAAATAGGAGGGAGGTGAAGCTCCCAAAACTTTGAGTGGAAATATTTTGTCATTTGAGTCACAAGGCAGTCAAGAAAAGAACTCTATGACAGGCTGGCAATGTGGTTTGGTACGGAACATGAGAAGAGGTGGGGGATTGAATTTAATTGCCTGCTGGATTTTTTTTTCTTTTTTTCCAGAAAAAGCCACAGGGAGGCTTTGTGGAGCTTGAGCTAAGGCCACCAGATGTCCCAGGATTAAGAAGCCAATCCCAGTTTCCAAGGTCGTCACCACTTTAATTTTTTGTAACGTTTGCCTCAATTTTTAACCCTGAAATGACCCTCTGTGTGGCCATGCCCTACTCCAGTCCCTGAAGAAAAGCTAGAGATGGTGGGAGCAGGAGCCAAAAGCTGGGCACTGGCAAGAAGGAAGGACAAGTTTAGAGAGGAGACACGTTGCAGGTCAGCCACATTGTGGCTGACCTTGACAATACAGAAACCAAAAACCAGGTGAAGGTCTGGGAATGGGTGTCATTTTGAGAGGTTTCCAAAGTTTATCACAGACAGCCAGAAACTTCTCTGAGGTCTACTGAGAAAATTCTTATAATTTGAAGCTGGATCCTGGATAACCCAACACAACTACGATCCCCGTGAAGGAAAAAGTTATTCATGATACTTGTTAAAGAATGGCAAGGCAAACTCTATTCAAAGGGGCTACTCCAGTGGGTTTTTTTAGTAGGGAAGAGAAATTGGGCTCAACTCAGAACACAAGGAAAAGTGGGAATTTACAGGCAAGGAGGTCAAGGGGCAGGCTGGGGAGCAGTCCATGGGAAATTACTAAGAGGAAACCTCAGGGTTGGATGTGGTGGCTCACACTTGTAATCCCAGCACTTTGGGAGGCCAGGGCAGGCAGATCACTTGAGGTCAGGAGTTCGAGACAAGCCTGGCCAGCATGGCAAAACCTCGTCTCTACTAAAAATACAAAAATTAGCCAGGCATGGCTACATGGCAGTGCCACTACAAGCACGTGCCTCCAGACCTCCAAGGAGGAGTCAGGAGGCTGAAGCAGGAGAATCGCTTAAACCCGGGAGGTGGAGGTTGCAGTGGCAGAGGTCACGTCGCCACTGCACTCCAGCTGGGGCAACAGAGTGAGACCCTGTCTCAAAAAAAATAATAATAAAAGGGGGAAACCTCAGGGGTAAGGGGGATTCTGCCTAAACTGACCTAATAGGATTCTTGCTGACAGCAGGCCAGGGTGGCCAGACATCACCTGAGGAGCTGGTGGGTGGAGGATGAAGAACCCCATCAGATATCAAGGGTGATCAGATATCATAGGTAGGACAGTCTGTCTAAACTGACTTAACAGGGTTCCTGCTAAAACTGGACAATGCATGGAATTCAGTGAATACGAAAGTCCAAAGGTCAGGGCCTAGTTGGATTCAGGGCCTAGTTGATTAGAGTTTAGTCCACAAGAGAATCTTTGTCATCCCCAGAATGATTTAGTGTGGTCTCCACAAATTGATCAAAATTTGGCTGTGTCTTTTTACCTTGTCCTTGTAAAACTGGAAGGGAATTCTGGCATAGGATGGGTACCTAACTGACTCACTGTTTATGAGCTTCGTCAATCAAATGCCTGAATGAAGCTCTTAGAAATTGTTATTTTTATCTTATGGCTGGTTAAAATCTGAAAAATTCTGCAGCTTTATTTTTGCCCCCCTTTTTAGTGTGTTTTTAAAGAGTGTTTATGGATTGAATTAATGCAGAAAAATGTTTTGCATTTTAACACATTGAAAAGTTGGAAAATAAAAAATCAATATTCCTAAATTTTTCTTACTTTGATTCTTCAAGAACCTTGCTATTAAGAACCCAGCTATTCTGTGAGGCTGAGGAGCAGTAGCATCAGCATCGACTGAGGGACTTGTCAGAAATACAGACTCCCAGAATCAGAATCTACATTTTAACATTTCCGATCCCCAGGTGACTTGTTTGCACATTAAAGGTTGACAAGCTTCTTACCCTCTTCTGTGCCCTTGATTCTTTTAGGTCAAATGTATCTGGTGTAGATTGCTACCACCCACATCAATACTAAGGTGATCATAAGAATTTGAATAAGCAAATGCAGATCGAGAAATTTCCTCACCAGTTCTTTGGAGAAGCAGCACGATGTGGTAGGAAAGAATGATGGAGTAAAAAATCTAGGTTGACTTTGACTCTGCAACTTAGTAGAATCCTGACTTTGGGCTATCATTCCACTGAGGCTTAATTCCCTCACTTGACAACAGAGAGAACAGCAACTCCGATGCCTCCCTTCAAGGCAATTCCAGAAATAAAGGAGTTCCTTTATGTGGAATCATATACTAAGCTCTAATGTGTTACACATGTACAATTAAGTTGTAGTAGTAATAGGAGTAAGTGATAAGGGTCTTGGAGCTGGATCACTCACCAATTGCATGAGAATGGAGACCCACCCTGGTGGAAGGTAGAGAAGAGGTAGGCCCTGGCATGCTGCAGTGCTGCCACTGTTCACATTTTCCCTGGTGGAAGTGGATGCAACCACTGGTGAGATATCTCTGGCCCTTAAGAAGAATGTGGGATATGTAAAATAAAAGGAATTCCTCCAGACAATTGATTGATTGAAGAGAGATTATAATCAGGACAGTCATTCAACAATTCAAGCAAACTTATGAAAGCCAGAGAGCCTTCTGGCCAACATTTAAGGAAATGCTGATCTCAGGTAGCCAGTGGATGTACAGAGAGAATGATCAGGCTCACAGGTAGCAGAGCTTCAGAGAAAGCTGAATTCTCATCCTAGAAGGTTTCCTATGCTGAGATCAAGCTCTAATAGGGAAACCATAGGACGCTGAGACTTGGAATGGGGATATCTGAGTAACGCCATTGAGAATTTCAGCTCCCAGATTCTCCTGAGGCCTCTGGGTCTGCAGAAGAGGCCCACCCCACTTTGATAGAAATAGTGCCTGGCAATTTGCTTTGAAGCAAGTGTCTCTATTAGTGTGTAGAGTCTCCAAGACCACTCCAAGTTTGATTATTCGCTAGAAGGACTCACAAGTCTCAGAATACAGTCATACTCACAGCTGTAATTTATTGCAGCAAAAGATACAAAGCAAAATCAGCAAAGGGAAAAGGCACATGGAGTGAAATCCCAGGGAAACCAGGCATAAGCTTCCAAGAGCTCTCTCCCAGAGGAGTCACACAGGACGCACCAAATTCTCTCAGCAATGAGTTGTGACAACACGTGGAAAATGTTGCCAATCAGAGAAGCTCACTAGAGACTCAGCACCCAAAGTTTTAACTGGGGGCTGATCATGTAGGCAGTCTCTACCTGGCAAGTACCAATATTCCAGACTCCCAGAAATAAACCACATTGTTTTAGTATAAACCATGTTGTTTGCACAGACAATTTAGGCACAGAGAGCCACTCTTACTCATTCCAGGAATGGTAGGAACCCTCCCAAAACCCAAGTTACAAATACTAGTCAAAGGCTAACCTTATCAGCAGGACTTTCAAAGAATAACAGCCAGACCTGCTATGTTAACTCTTTTCTACACTATCAGTTATAATTTTTAAATTTTATTTTATTTTATTATTTTTTTTTTTTTTGGAGACAGGATCTTGCTCTGTTGACCAGGCTGGAATGCAGTGGCGCAGTCATAGCTTACTGTAACCCAAACTCCTGGGCTCGAGGTGTCCTCCCACCTCAGCCTCCTGAGTAACTGTGGGAAGTGTTTGCCACCGCACCTGGCTAATTTTTATTTTTATTTGTTTTTTTGTTGTTGTTGAGATGGGATCTATATTACCCAGGTTGGTCTCAAACTCCTACCTTCAAGTGATCCTCTCACCTTGGCCTCCCAAAGAGCTGGGATTACAAGCATGAGCCACCCTACCCGGCCTTATAAATTTTATGTAACAAGTCACCCCCAGGACTTAGTGGCTTGAAACAACAAACATCTATTTGCTCCCAGTTCTGTGGGTTAGCCTTTGTGGCTGGGATGAACTGAAATGGTTTGTCTGTGCCTTGTGTGCTGTTCTGGGATTCTCTCCTGAGCTTGCAGTCAGTCAGTCATCTGACTAGGATTGAACTGTCCCCACAAATCTCCTCACACATCTGGCAGTGGGTTGGTGGGCTGTAATGCAGGACCACTAAGTTTTCCTACATGTGGCCTCTGTACATGGCAAAGTTCACAGCATGGCCACTAGGCTCCATGAAGAAGACAATGAAAGTTGCATGGCTTTTTGAGGCATCAGTTTGTAAGTATCACAATATCACTTCCCAGTCTCCTCTGTCAGTCAAAGCAAGTTACATGATCAGCCCAGGTTCAACAAGGCAGAGAGATAGACTACCTCTTGATGGGGGGCGTGGCAAAGAGGTACAAGTGGACTTTGGTGCCGCATTTTCCAAATTATCACAGTGCTTGTGCCAGTCATCAATTTATTGCCTCTCAGTTCCAATCCAGCCTCCTTTGCTCTGCTTTGTGATCCTAGAGCTAGAGCTTGTAATCATTCCTTTCTTTTCCCATGGTATAATATCTTTATAAACAAAGGGCACTGGGGTGACACTGCAAGGTCACAGCCAGAGGAAGGAGATTCTCTTACTGGTTCCATAGAGCCATTTTTCTTTGTCCTGGCTGCCAGCAGATCAGCATGCAGGAGGCCTGGTAATGCTCACCTTACCAGCTCTTGTGGACCAATTCCAGCCTCCCTGCACCCTCCAGCAATTTTCTCCACCACCCAGTGGGCTGTTTCCTGCAGACCAGCTCCATCTGTGCCTTCTACGAAGTTTCTTCTTCACCAACACACTGTGTGTTCCCATGGCAACCACACCCTCTCCAAGGGAGTTTGGACCTCAGCCTCAATGGAGGAAGATGGAGAAGATATCTTTTCTAAGTTCCTGGTCTCTCCCTCAGCTCTGGCAGTGGTAGCTGCTTTCCACGTGTGCTATTTTTATCTTCCTTAGACCCCTCTTTTATGCCTTTTTGTAGTTAAATATATTTTACTACTTAATACTTCTTAGGTTAAATTTTCTCTGTTCAAATTACTGGTGTGATTTCTGTCTCCTGATTGGACCCTGATTGATGCCATGCCTTAAAAAATAATGTTTGCCTCCCCCTACTCCTGCAGCTCCTCTTAAGCAACAGAAAAATAGCAAGGTTAAATTTCAGCACACCCTAACCAGAGATGTACTGGGCTTGCTAAGAGGCCAGGGACTATATACCAAAGAAGCTGTAAACTCTGGCTAATATGTGCCAGCAGAAGTTGGGAAAGTGTGCATGAGAATAGATGCTGACAGAGGGGCTGTAGGACACAAAGTTAGACAAAGGAGCATTAATCAGTGTGGGAACATTCTCCCATGATACTCAAGTCTGGGCAAATACTCCAGAGAGAGTACTAATACGCTGCAAGGATGGCTCTCAAAAGCTTGAAAAATATCATGGCCCATCCATCTATTTGGCCCAATGAATTAAAAATACCAAAACTCACATGACAAATGGTCTGAAAGGGGCATTTAAAGCTCAGAGAAGTGGGTATGCTAAAGAGGATATACCAGGTAAGTCTAGAGAGCCCTCAACCAGCCAGAAATGTGCCAGAGGAGCGCCTCAAGGACAATCTTTTACAAAAGGAGTAAGAAATACATTCATTCATGACAATCAAAGGTGTTGCAGGAATTATCCAACTAAAAGACATCTAGAACAGATGATCAAGAGCCTGCAAACATCTGCCTGAATAAGAAGTCATGATTGTTTAACAAGCTTCTGAACTTGAGCCAGTTCTCAGTTCAGGAATGACTGAAGAAGAAGCCAGGTCCCCATGACAAAAAAACGTGTAATACCACAGAAGTGTATTTAATAGTAATTCTCCAAGTTCTTTCCCAAAGAGATCAACAGCCATTTCCTTAGATAACTGTCCAGCGGAAAAATGGGAACACCCAAAACTTACAAGGATCTAAGTGTAAGTTGACTTCGATTTCCAGGGACCCAAAGCACCATTACACCCCTCCATTTGAATAGAGAAATATGGGGACCAGTCATGACCCACATCCAGTTCACTAAGGCCACACTGGGTCCATGAATCCAGCCAGTGATCATTTCCCTGTACTGTGCTCAAAACTTACAAGAATTATTGGACCCAGGGTCTGAATTGACTGTGATATCCAGGGACACAAAGCTCCATTGTGATTCCCATTATAATAGGGTAAGGTGAAGGCTAACGATGACCCAGCTCCAACCTCCCGATGGGTCCAGTGTGTTCCTGGATCCATCCAGTGATCATTTCCCTGTACCCAAATGTGTAATTGAAATGGATATACATGATAAATGACAGAACTCTTACATCAAATTCTTGACCTGTGGTGCAAAAGCTATTGAAGTGTGGAAAGCCAAACGAAGCCACTGAAATGTCCCCACTGTCCCCTATCCAAGGCAATAAATAAAGACAACATCATATCCCAGGAGAAATGGGAAAATTTAGTGCCATCTTCAAAATTTTGAAGAATGCAAAACTGGTGATGGCCATGATAGCCTCATTTTATTCACCACTCTAGCCCCTAAAAAACTCTATTGATTATTCACTAGGAGGACTCACAAGACTCAGAATATACAGTCACACTCACAGCTGTGATTTATTGCAGCAAAACAAAGCAAAATCAGCAAAGGGAAAAGCACATGGAGCAGAATCATGATACATGATAAATGACAGTAGACTACCACCAATGACGTGCTGGTAAACATTTCACAACGGGCTCTCCAGGGGTCAAGGGACGATCGCTATATAGCATTTGCCAATTTCCAGAGTATAATGTTCCCACTATAGGTTTAACAACCAGCTCACAAGGCTCCTAAAAATTGAACACTTGGCTCTTACAGGTTAGTGTGGGCCTGCTTTAGCACCAAAACTGTCACAGCCTTAACCAAAGAGAAGTCTCAATGGCAGCTGCTATGCCAATGTGGTATCTTTACTAGAACAAATGGTTTGAATGTGTCTCCTCCAAAATTCAGATATTATATTAAGAGGTGGAGACTTTAAGTGGTAATTAGGCCATGAGGGCTCCTCCTTCATGAATAGGATCAGGGCACTAATAAAAGAGGCACAGTGTTTGGCCAGTTTGCCTGTCTGCATTGTGAGGACACAGCATTCCTTCCCTCCAGAGGATGCAGCAATAAGGCACCATCTTGGAAGTAGAGAACAGCCTTTATCAGACAACGGAACCTGACAGCACCTTGACTTTGGACTTCTAAGCCTCCAGTACTGTAAGAAAATAAATTTATATTCTTTATAAATTACCTAATCTATGGTATTTTGTCTAGCACAAAACAGACTAAGACAAGTTTCATCATCATAGCCATAACTATGTAGTTGGCTAACTTTTTGTTTCCTTTTCCATCTGAAAGAAGAATCAGAAAGCAGTTCACATTCATATGGGATGGTTAACAATACACTATTATGGTCTTCCCACAGGGCTTCATTAACGGAGTTAACTCTCTGTTAACTGCCCTCACAGCCTCTGTCATAAGATGGTCCAAAGGGACTTGGACATTTCACTAAACACCATATTGGTCCACAATATCAATGACATTATGCTAATTGGACTTGATTTGTAAAAAATGACAAGTGCTTTGTAGTATCTCGGTAAGAGATATGAGCTCCAAAGAAGAAAAGCCCTATGAAGATTTAGGAATCCCTTATATTAATGAAGAGTTTGTAGGGACCAAGCTGACTAGAGCATGTTAGATCATCCCTTCCAAAACAAAAGACAAATCATTAGATTTAAAAAGTAGCATTATGCAGGTACAACCCCAGCACTGCGACATGGACCAAAGATCCATCACAGCATCTGTGACAGGAGAAAAAAAAAAAAAAAAAAAGGACACCCTGCAAAGTTGGTGACACAATATCCCACTGGAAACTGGCACTGCCTTGTCCAAGGCTGCTCTCCCCTCGACAAGGGGACACCCCAAACCAATGTTGCTGATGTATGGGCATAAAGGCTTAACCTTTGCTTCAGTTTGGGACAGTTCTCAAGACCCTCCACCCCCACCCCAGAAATTCCCCTGCAGAGATCTGTGGAGAATCAGCTCGGCCCTCAGTTGGAAATGCTTCACAGATCAGCCTCCCCCTCTACCCAATGCTGTCTTCCTCACTTCTGTATAGATGCCTCTCCAGAGTATCCCCCAGTAAACAATCTGCATGCAACTCTCCATCTCAGGGTCTGTTTCCAAGGAACCCAACCTAAAACAGCATACAATGGAACTCAATCTCACTCTCTCTTTATTTGTTTCTTTCTCTTTGTTTCTTGTTATCAGCATCACCATTACCTGGTAAGATTTCTTCTGAAGGGAAAATATTGCAAAGCAAAATCAGTCAATGTCTTAGTGAACTTGAAGGGACTCCTCATTTTCATTGCCTCGTAACAAACCATTGTCTGCTAAAAACTTGAACTGAAGTTTAGACCTTTCTACCAAGTCCAGTATGTCAAATACATGTTCTTTTCACATGCTACTGGGAGTGACTTCCAGCATAATTTTAAAAAGTGTTCTAAGGTCTTTTTCATCAGAAAATGAGCATAATCAATTAATCATAATTATTTAATCAACTAAATCAATCAATTAATTAAATAATGAACTAAATAAATCAACCTAAACAATTAATGATGTCAGCCCTGAGTAGGATGTAAGAAATACTGGTTGCCTATGTGACATATATTTGCAGAAACATTGTAGAAATTATATAAGATGAAGTACTAGGAATGGGTATGAGCAGAGGAGATTACTGGTGTAACCACATAACTGCTACAGAATTGAGTATTCTGAGGAGAAGAATAGGCTGTTTTACTGGGAGCAGAACTTCTGGGTTAGAAGCAAGGCAAAAGAGTTCTCCCCATAAAAGAGATGACACTGCAAGTATTTAACCCAAATGACTATTAGATTGGTGGGCACATGCCACCTTGACCCCAAGGGCAGTGAACAGGTTGTTCTAGAATTCAGAGACAGCTGGGACACCAAACATAGAATTATTCTGAGACTGTGGCCACTGAAAGAGTTCCCAGGAGCAGGAAGGCTCACAGGACTGGCTATAGAAATCACAAAGAAAGGAAAATCAGTCCTACTTGTGATCAAAAGGAATCAACTAAAATACTGAAAGCGCTTGGGACTCTGAAAATCCAAAAAGATGACTATTACAAAATAAATGGATAAAAGTTCATAGCATTTAAGATGGAATATAAAAAAGTAGATCTTACACTAAATGAGTGTGTATGTGCATGTTGGGGGAGGGGCAGGGTGGGTAATATGGTTTGGGAAATAACCTTGCAAAAGACTCTACATACCTGCAGAATCTCTATGGGAGGAAAAACCTTTGCCAGTCTTGACCTCAGATTCATTCCTCACTCTGCCTCTAGTCTGGTCTTAATATAAAGGGCTGACAACTCCAGGCTACATTTTTCCAGCCCCTGTATCTGTCAGGATTTGGTCAATGGGAGGCACTTCTGGGAGATTTCTTCCTTCTAGGAAGAAACCCAGGATTTCTTCTAGGAGAAGGAAGAAATTCACGTATTTTGCCCCCTCTTCTGTGCCTCAGGTAGCATCTCAATAGAGACTATTTTCTCCATGGCTCCAGCTGCCACATAAAAAGTGCTTCAAGCATCCAGCTGATGCCAGCCACTGGCACCAATAACACTGTCTCCTCCCTGCCCCTCCAGCCTAAGGTGTGGGGATTTCCCATTGCTGCTCCTCTCCGGGTTTCCACACTGTCCCCTGTTGGCCTTCTCAGCTCATTTCCCACTCATATGACCAATTAATAGCATTAAATTCCCTCTGTTGAACATACTCAAATTGATAAAAAAAAATAATAATAATGCCATTAAAAAGTGGGCAAAGGACATGAACAGACACTTCTCAAAAGATCACAAACATGCAGCCAATATGCATATGAGAAAAAGCTCAGCATCTCTGATCATTAGAGAAATGCAAGTCAAAACCACAATGAGATACCGTCTCATGCCAGTCAGAATAGTGATTATTATAAAGTCAAGAAACAACAGATGCTGGTAAGGTTGCGGAGAAAAAGGAACACTTTTACACTGTTGGTGGGAGTGTAAGTTAGTTCAACCATTGTGGAAAACAGTGTGGTGATTCCTCAAAAACCTAAAAACAGAACTATCATTTGATCCATATACCAAAAAGAATATAAATAGTTCTATCATAAAGACACAGGCACACATGTGTTCATTGCAGCACTATTGACAATAGCAAAGACATAGAATCAACCTAAAAAATCACAAAGAAAATGTGGTACATATACACCATAGAATACTATGCAGCCATAAAAATAACAAGGTCATGTCCTTTGCAGCAACATGGATGGGGCTGGAGGCCATTATCCTTAGCAAACTAACATAGGAACAGAAAACCAAATACCATATGTTCTCACTTATAAGTAGGAGCTAAATGATGAGAACATACGGACACATAGAGGGGAACAACACACACTGGGGCTTATCAGAGGGTGGAGGATGGGAGGAGGGAGAGGATCAGGAAAAATAACTAATGAATACCAAGCTTAATACCTGGGTGCTGAAATAATCTGTACAACAAACCCCCATGACACAAGTTTACCTATATAACAAAACTACATATAGATCCCTGAACTTAAAATGAAAGTTAAAAAGAAATACTCAAACTGTTTTTCTTTCTTGCTTAGACACTACTACAAAAAACAAAAAATTTACTGCTGAGGAATAAAAACATTCAGTTATTGAAAAGACTAGTTTCCTGCTGCAGCTTCTCATACCACCCTCCCTTCATTTGTACCCTCCTCAGGGATCCCAGCAGCTAAGCCAGAACATTAACACTGATCATCCAGGCCTTCAGATCAAGATGGACATGGAGGATCCAAACAATTGCTAAAATGATAAAGAGTAGAGCAAAATGCTACAGAAACTAGTATTCAGAACAAACAGCCATCCAGGACAGAAATGTCCCTACTCAAAGATGAACAACATGATACCTAAACAATAATTCTGTAAAAAAAAAAAAAAAAAAGAAGGAATGTTTAGCTGGTCATGGTAACACATGCCTTTAGTCCCAGCTACTTGGGAGGCTGAGACAGGAGGATCACTTGAGCCAAGAAGTTTGAGGTTGCAGTGGGCTATGATCATGCTACTGCACTCCAGGCTGCATGACAGAATGAGACCCCATCTCCCCCATCCCCCCAAAAAAAGGAATGGAAAATGGTAATGAATTAAGAACTGGTTAGATAATTCTTAAGTCTAGAAAACCAAAGAAGCTTTTAGTTGACAGCTACTTTGCATTCCAAAGGTAATCAAAGAAATAAAATGAAAGATGGTAGAATTAAGTATACTGGGATGAAAAGGGAATTAGAAGAGTTAAGTGAAAAATATTTGATAGAAATTATGGCATAGAATTTAAGGCAGTCTTAGAAGCAGAATTAAATCCATAGAATTATGATGATGGCATAGAGCATAGGTTTGCAGAAATCACCCAGAACAATGAGGAAAAGAATTAAAGTAATTAATTACCTCTTGAAATAAATAAGTACCTCTTGAAGCCTCTTGCTATGTTGGCTCTGGACTAACTGACACGAGGTAGCCATAAAATGCCATAAACTGGGCACCGTAACTCATATCCTATAGTTAAACAATGTATAACTATAAGTTAAAAATAAATACTCAAATTGTTTTTCTTTCTTGCTTAGACACTATTTAAAAAAAAACAAAAACATTACTGCTGAGGAATACAAAGATTTAGTTATTGAAAAGACCAGTTTCCTGCTGCAGCTTCTCATACCACCCTCCCTTCATTTGTACCCTCCGGGTATCTAAACAGTTCTTAATTAATTACTATTTTCCATTCCTTTTTTTGAGGGAGGTGGGGGAGATGGGGTCTCATTCTATCATGCAGGCTGGAGTGCAGTAGCACGATCATAGCCCACTGCAGCCTCAAACTTTTCCTAACTGTTCTGGGTGATTTCTGCAAAACTATGCTCTACGCCATTATCATAATTCTATAGATTTAATTCTGCTTCTAAGACTGCCTTAAATTCTATGCTATAATTTAGCACCAACCATTGTTATTTCTGAAAACCAGTGAGAATTTCTGTCAAAAAACTGCATCAGCCCACTCCTTGTTCTCTTTTGCCTTTAAAAACTTGCTTATAACTGGCTGGGTGCCTCATGCCTGTAATCCCAGCACTTTGGGAGGCCAAGGTGGGTGGATCACTGAGGTCAGGAATTTGAGACCAACCTGGCCAACATGGTGAAACCCTGTCTCTACTAAAATACAAAAATTAGCCCCGCATGGTGGCACATGCCTGTAATCCCAGCTACTCAGGAGGCTAAGGCAGGAGGATCACTTAAACCTGGAAGGCAGAGGTTCCAGTGAACTGATATCCCTCTGCACTCCAGCCTGGGCAACAGAGCAAGACCTTGTCTCAAAAAAAACTTGCTTATAACAAAAGCTGAAAGGAGCATTCTCCAAGGCAACTTGGAGGTATGTCCCAGGCTGTAGTCCTTAACCTTGGCCCAAATAAACTCTCTATGTTAATTTTGTCTGTTTATTTCTTTAGGTTGACAGAAGGAAGGTTTCTACCTAGACCTTAGAGGGCTCACTCTATATTGGCAAAAATTATCACCACCATCATTATCATCATCTCACAGCAAATGAGACTGTTACAACTCTTAGACATTCTGCATGAGTCTACTTGTTAGACAGGGTTAGCCTGTTTCTGCTAGATGTTTTAAGGTCAAAAAACTGTTGTTCCTGTAGTACCTTTGATACTTGCTTACTTTGTGAGTTAAAGCTGTAACAGCTGACTACTGGTCTCCTCCAAACCCCTACACATATATTACTATGAGCTTGTCTTTATCGTGAAGCATCTAATTCTAGGGTCTAGACAAGTGACCATGGTGAGGCCTGAGAACTACACCTGGGCCTCATCCTCCTTGGACTGGCTGTGCCTTTTGTCCATACTGGAAGATATTAGATCCTCCAGGAATTGTCCTGAGCTCTGCATCTGACACATAATTAAAATTGCCTACCTCCTTTATTTTTACTGAAAATAAGGGTTACCAAGAGTAAACATTAAAAAATTATATACAAACATTGTAAATAATTAAAACTACTGGATACAGGAGAAATAATTCTGTACACAAAGTGTATAGAAAAAGTAGAATATGTTTTTGGTTTTTAAAAAGTTACAAGAAGGCATAAAAAATGTGTGTTGCGGGAAGTCAGGGACCCCAAACCAAGGGACCGGCTGGAGCCGCAGCAGAGCAACATAAATTGTGAAGATTTCATGGACATTTATCAGTCCCCAAATAATACTTTTATAATTTCTTATGCCTGTCTTACTTTAATCTCTTAATCCTGTTATCTTCATAAGCTGAGGATGTACATCACCTCAGGACCACTGGGATAATTGTGTTGACTGTACAAATTGATTGTAAAACATGTGTGTTTGAACAATATGAAATCAGTACACCTTGAAAAAGAACAGAACAACTGCGATTTTTAGGGAACAAGGGAAGACAACCATAAGGTCTGACTGCCTGCAGGGTCAGGCAAAAAGAGCCATATTTTTCTTCTTGCAGACAACCTATAAACGGACATGCAAGTAGGGAAGATACCACTAAATTCTTTTCCTAGCAAGGAATATTAATATTAATACCCTGGGAAAGGAATGCATTCCTGGGGGGAGATCTATAAATGGCTGCTCTGGGAATGTCTGTCTTAAGCAGTTGAGATTAGGACTGAGATATGCCCTGGTCTCCTGCAGTACCCTCAGGCTTATTAGGATGGGAAAAACCCCGCCCTGGTAAATTTGTGGTCAAACTGGTTCTCTGCTCTTGAACCCTGTTTTCTGTTGTTTAAGATGTTTATCAAGACAATACATGCACCGCTGAACATAGACCCTTATCAGTAGTTCTGCTTTTGCCCTTTGCCTTGTGATCTTTGTTGGACCCTTATCAGTAGTTCTCCTTTTTGCCCTTTGAAGCATGTGATCTACTCCCTGTTCTTACACCCCCTCCCCTTTTGAAACCCTTAATAAAAAACTTGCTGATTTGAGGCTCAGGTGGGCATCACGGTCCTACTGATATGTGATGTCACCCCTGGCAGCCCAGCTGTAAAATTCCTCTCTTTGTACTCTTTCTCTTTATTTCTCAGCCAGCCAACACTTATGGAAAATAGAAAGAACCTACATTGAAATATTGGGGGCAGGTTCTCCCAATAAATGTGATTTTTTGTTAAAAAGAAAGTAATTTTGTCTAATTTAGAGGATTTTGTAAGTTGTAAATTGAAGGGAAAAATGACAAATAAAACTAAAGGTATATAAAAAGTTAAGAAAAAGAATGAGGCCAGGTGCAGTGGCTCACACCTGTAATCCCATACTTAGGGAGGCCAAGGTGGACAGATCACCTGAGGTCAGGAGTCTGAGACCAGCCTGGCCAACATGGTGAAACCCTGTCTCTATCAAAATTACAAAATTAGTCAGGAGTGGTGGCACACACGTGTAGTCCCGGCTACTTGGGAGGCTGAGGCAGGAGAATCACTTGAGCCTGGGAGGCTGAGGTTGCAGTGAGATGAGATCACGCCACTGCACTCCAGCCTGGGTGACAGAGTGAGGCTCTGTCTCAAAAAAAAAAAAAAAGAAGAAAAAGAAAAAGAATGAAAAAAACTGTAAGAGGTTATAAAAGGTTTATGGAAATCTTATTTTTTATGTTAAAACAGAATAAGATTGACTGGATTTGTTTATAAGGTCTTGTTATAATTAGCTTTAGCATTAATAATACACTAATGCAAAGGTAAAATTTGGTTTTCCCTTTTAAACAAGATGTTTGTGTAATATTAACGAGGTAGTAAAAGATTTTTGTTTACCTTTTAAGTAAACTGCAAACAAAAAAAAGTGGGGAGAGAGGGAGAGACAGATACAGTTTGCTTCATGATGTCTTTCTCAGGTCTTATGATTGTTTAGGAGACTCTTCCTTTATCAAGTAAAGGTTTTTGGTTTTTGAAATCTTGAACTTATTACTTTGACTAAATGAACAACTATCATTTTACAGTGACATGTGATTCTATTCCGAGCAAGTGTTTTAAACCTTTGATATTTGACAAACTTTCCAAAATCAAAATTTCAAATTCTAAATTCAGTCTCTTGAACCTCAAACTAAGTTTTTGGATATTAGGGCCCATGGAAGTTCAAGAGAGACACATTAGGTTTATTTGGTATGTTGAAGTCATACGGAAAACACTGTCAAATATAAAATGGAGTTTAATTTACTTTAGGTTATATTTGTATAAAGGTGATATTAACATATCTTCCAAATTTGTATGTGATTCCTAAAATTCTAATATGTCTTATTACATGTTATCAGTAATAATTATGATTATTATGTTAAATTGTTTTATGCCACAAAATAACCAAATTTCCTTGTTAATTGTGTCTTTAGCCATGGCTATTCAAACACTTTTGTCATCCACAGACAATTATTGTTTTACCTTGATTATTCTCAGAAAGTGGTTTATAATCAGCAGCAGTCCAAAATTTGCTTCTTCTTTAAATAAATTCATACAAAAACTCTTACAAATACTCCTGAATACAGGTTTCTGGTTTCTGATAACTTTGGAGATTGTACCATTGGACAAAAAAAAAACTTTCAGAACTCTAATGAAAAAACTGATACATTTATGGGAATTGCTCACCCAACATTAAGCAAAAAAAAAAAAAAAGTTAATTACATAGGACTAACTGATAGAAGACTAACATAATTTTTCATGACTTTTTGTTTGAAACATTGCTGATTCTTCTTAGGCTTTGTTTTCTAGAATCAAGAAAATGTTTTTCTTCTTCTTTGAGCTATTTATAGCTTACAACAAGTTGGGTAAAGTATACTTTTGTGAATAAAATTTAAACAATTGCCTTTCTCTCCACCTGATTTCTCCAGAATTTAGAAACAATTTGTGAGTATTCTTAATTTATGACAGTATAGTTATTTGCATAAGTTCAGTAAGAACCTCTTTTCTTTTGTAACAGGACACAATTAAAGACAGTGATTATTTTACCAGGGTTTTGACTGGAATGGCATATTTTCAGATGTAAACAGACTGCTTTAAGAAATTGGTCCTTGAGGAATCACCACACTGTCTTCCACAATGGTTGAACTAATTTACATGCCCACCAACAATGTAAAATCATTCCTATTTCTCCATAGCCTCACCAACAACCTCATTACTGGGTATATACCCAAAGGAATATAAATCATTGTACTACAAAGACACATGCACACATATGTTTATTGCAGCACTATTTACAATAGCAAAGACATGGATTCAACCCAAATTTCCATCAATGATAGACTGGATAAAGAAAATGTGGTATATATACACCATGGAATACTATGCAGCCATAAAAAGGAATGAGATCATATCCTTTGCAGGAACATGGATGAAGCTGGAAGCCATCCTCAGCAAACTAACACAGGAACAGAAAATCAAACACCACATG
The DNA here is from genome assembly GCF_028858775.2 of Pan troglodytes. Taxonomy (NCBI): domain Eukaryota; kingdom Metazoa; phylum Chordata; class Mammalia; order Primates; family Hominidae; genus Pan; species Pan troglodytes. The sequence continues at coordinate 34,478,368 of NC_072415.2, read as the reverse complement.
TTCTCACTCATAAGTGGGAGTTGAACAATGAGAACACATGGACACAGGGAGTAGAACAACACACACTGGGGCCTGTCAGGGGGTGAGGGTCAAGGGAAGGGAGAGCATCAAGACAAATAGCTAATGCATGTTGGGCTTAAAACCTAGATGATGGGTTGATAGGTGTAGCAAACCACCATGGCACACATATAGCTATGTAACAAACCTGCATGTTCTGCATATGTATCTCAGACCTTAGAGTAAAATTAAAAAAAAGAAAATTTTAAAAAATAAATTGAAGTTGACTTTATAGAACTGATAAAAAAGCCCCTTGGAAAAAATGGGCTGGAACCTGTCTACATGGTTTCTTTACAAGGTTTCTGGCCTGCGGTAAGTAAAGAATGATAGGATCAGAAACCTCAAGTAATTCTGGGACCTCAAAGAGGAATTCACCCAATTCATACAAGTATTACAGGAACAGTTTAAAGACAAATCTTTGGCTTTGTTAGCCTCAGAAGGCTTTCGGAAGTCTTATCTGAAATTCCTTATAAAAAGTTCCAGAAAACCCAATTTAAAAAGACCGTATGTGGCCAATCACTATTTTTGCCACACTTTATGCAAACAATCAGGCCAAGTAAAATAAGACTAGGACTTACTTTTCAAATAAATTATACTAAGATTTGTCATTGGTAGAAACAGAGGACTGGAGGAAAATCATGTTTCAGAAGAAAACTTTAATATATCTGTTATTAGGTCTGTTATTAGATTCTAGATTCTAGCCTTGTCCATTGTTTTTGAGTTTTTATTATTTGCATACAATTTGGACCAAATACTGAACTTTTTACTGGCTCCAAACTAATGTTTACAATTTTTTTACTTAAAATCACTAAAACTAAAACTGCTTTTTCCTAAAGCCTTATAAGCTAAAACTAGACAACTTGATAAAACAAAAAAAAAGCTTTGAAAAATCATTACAGCAACTTCATGTATGAATAGCCTTTGTGCCTGCTGGTGTACAGACTACTCAGAAAGTTCACTGGAACACCTGATGCAAACTGCAAACCGAAAAAAAATCTGTCAGATTGCCACTGTCTGCTCTCACTTCATCAGAAGATGCTTCAAGCCCAATATCTAAAAATCTTCTCAACTGGCTTCCCTCTGGACTCAGAAACTAAGTTTATAGTTTGTTCTAACCATTAGCCTTTGTTTTTCTTTTGTTTCCATAGGAATGCTTCTTATTAAATAACTGACTGCTCAAATCATAGAGAGGCCTGACAGTGGTGGAAGCCCACCTGCACCACTGCTGCCTGCAGTGAGACACAACTATTAACTGTGTAATTGGACTACCTTATCCTCAGGACTGAGAACCTTGTTCAATGGATTATAAAATAATCCACCAACCCGATATCTGGACTGTGAAACTTCCTGGGGAAGTTTCAGACTGGGAAATGTAGGGGCTCAGAAAACAATATCCTAAAACGAAGGCCTCAGAAGCAGCCTCAGAAGCAAAAGCTTTTTACTGACCTCCTACCTTCCTGTCTCTCAGAACCATTCTCCCACAAGGCTATCCAGAGAAACTAGAATCCCTCTTCTCCAAGGCAGGTCACGGAAACCAGAACCCCTTCCCAAAAACCAACCATAAAACCTAAAAGTATTAATCTAACTTTCCCTTTGCCTTTCTGTATAAAAACTGACCATAAAAAATTAACTGACCTACCTTGTTTGACTGTAGGTCACAATACTTCCATTTCAGAGGGCCCTGCCCCATACCCAGAAAAAAAAAAGCAGCTCAGAGAGGCCAGGAATAATCTAGACAGATAGATCTTGCTGGGTTCCCCCGCTCAGTCCATTAGCATTAGATCATACTCTTTTTTTTCCAATTATATTTCCACAAAGCTGTCCATACTTTCACCTAAGCATAAAAATGGAAAATTTCCCCTGTATCTAGCGGTTTTCATTGTGGAGGCTCCCATGTATACATGTTAAATAGATTTGTATGCCTTTTCTCCAATTAATCTACCTTGTGCAAGTTGATTTTTCAGCAAAACTTCAGAGGGCCAAGGAGAAAGTTTCTTGGCCCCTACATATGTATACGTCACGTCTTTATTTACGTGTGTGTGTCTGTGTGTGTGTTTGTGTGTGTGTGTGTAAATCTGTAAATTCATGCTGGTACCTCCAATTTCAATCCAACACTACATGGTTTATTTTATCCAAGATTACCAGATAAAATACAGGATGCCCAGTGAAATTAGAATTTCAGATAACTAAAAGTATAAATCTGTCCCAAGTAGTGTCCTGTATTTTTATTTGCTAAATTTGGCAACCCGATTCTAGCTGTCTCCATTTCCATATTCCCAACAGTAAGAGATCTGACTCCCATTATCCTCAATGCATTTCTCAGTCCTCCAGGACATAGTAAATCGCTTAGCACAGCCCCATCCCCTCCTTGTCCACAGGCCTTGATCCCTGCTTGGCTTGCCTACTTCATTCTGGCCTGCTAATGGTTTTCAATGATGCATGGATGAGGAGAAGGAAGAAAGAAAGTAGTTTTAAAGAATGAGTAGGGTAAAGCAAGGGAAACATGGTAACTGCAGCAGCAAGCAACCCCAAATCTCAACAACTTCCCCCAACAAATATTTACTCTTGCTTGCAGGTCTCCAGGTGAGCTGTACTTCTGCTGGGCTCAGCTGAGCTCTGATGGGCTCCTTGTGTCTTCTCATTCCATGTCCCAAGCTGAAGGGGCAGCCACCGTGAGGGGGTTCTTGTGCCAGGGGACAGAAGCTCCAGGGACAAGACAAACTCATGGTGTTTCTTAAACCTCTGATCAAAACTGGCCACTGTTCCTTCCATCTACACTGCATTGGTCAAAACAACCCCATGGCAAAGCCCAAAGTCAATAGGGCAGGAAAGGAAAGTACACTCTGCCTCCTATAAAATACAGCTAAGTGGGGAAGTGGATAAATAATTGAGAACAATAATGCAATCTATCACCATTGCAAATTAAATAAAAACAAACATAACCAACATAACAATCATACATAAAGAATGAAGCATCATTGCAAAAACAAAACAAAACCCCTCATACTGAATCAAAAACTGAAACTCAACTGAATTCTGTATAAAAGAAAAACACCTAAAATAAAATGACTCAGGATGCTTGAAAGGGAAAGAATAATTATAAAAAGAGCAAAGAAGCTGTGATTATTTTCTGAAAATTTGACCCCATATCCCTGTGCAGTTAATCAAGCAATTACTTAATCTAAAAGTCAAAGGGGTCTCCTCCCCAACAAACCAAGTTCCAAACTTCAAATCCCTCTTTTAAAAAGGTTCCAACCCACACTTAGCAGTAATAGAAATTACAGATGAGAGAGAGAAAACAGAGGTATATACTATATAGACATTGTATTAATATCTTCTTGTGACATTTACAAAAATTGAACCATATTATACTACAGAGAAAACCTCAATAAATTCCAACTAATAAGTGTTATTCAGACCATATTCACTGACCACAACAGAAAAAAAAAAGATACAAATAGATTAATGTTATAGAAAGAAAGGAGGAATGAGAACCACTCCTGAGAGATTAAGCCATTCAAATTTCACTGGTAAAGGGAAAAAAGCAAAACTACACTTGTAGAATATTTAAGAGAATAACAATAATGGGAACATTACATATGTATGCTAAAGCTGGCATTTCTAATTAAAGAGGAAAAGATGTTGGAACAATTAGCTGGCCTTCTGGGAGAAAATAAGTAAATTTGTTTCCTTTACTGCATAATTCTTTAAGCTAGATGAATTCCAGATGGATTAAAAATTAAAATATAAAGAAGGGAATTCATACTTAGCCATAGATTTTTAAAATATATTTAAGGGGTGGTCAGGACCTTTTATTATGTTGAACCAAAGGCAGAAACTAAATAGATAACATTGGCATATTACACACCACTGAAATTTAAAGTTCTGAAGGGGAAACAAAATGGCTAAAAGAAATTAAATTCTGAGGGAGATACTGCTAAAATTTTAAAACAAAATGTTTAATAGCCCTAATATGCTAAAATGATCATATAAGTCTATATGAAAATATTGAAACCCAACCAGAAAAAAATGCAAATTACATAAACACTTTAGAAGTGAAAAAAATTAAAATGTGCAGTAAGTATATAAAGAGATGTTTGGCCTGGGTAGTAATATGTGTTTAAGTCTCCACGGCCATGTTTATCAATCCACAGGAAAATGTCTGGAAAGATAGACATTAAAATGTTAACAAGATTATCAAAAGATTATCTCTGAGGTGGGGTGAGATTTTAGGGTGACTTTTCTTCTCTCCTTTTTGAAATGGCCTTTTTTTAATTAGCATACATTCATTTTTATGACTAGATTACTCAGCATACTTAAAATATACAAATAAAAACTGATGAATCCCCTTTTGGTTTTTACAGAGATTCTTAACATCCATTTTTAGTTACGTTGTAGAAAAATGCTACTGACAAGGGGAAATACTCACTTTATATTAGAGGATAGAAAAAGCAGGCTACAAAATGATTATTTAATTTGTATTTTATAAAGGGGATATAAGAACTGACAGTGATTTTTCTTTAGCAATAAAATTGTGCGTCATTATATGTTCTTTTGTGTTTTCCAGTTATCTACAATAAATGGCTTTTTAAAAACTCAATAGTTTTTAAATAATGAATGTTATAGCTGCTACAGGTAATAGTCCCAGATAATGAGGCCCCCATAATCGTTGCAAAGTTTAGGGATCCCAGTTTTATTTTTCAGGTATAAAGCAGGGGCCCCATAATAAATACAGAGCCCTGAGCGATCCTCTCCACATATTCTATAAACCAGGGACAGAAAGAAAAATACTGCATGATCCAATTTATATGTTGAATCTGAAAATACTGAACTCATTGAAGCAGAGAGTAGAATGAGGGTTGGCGGGATGGGGAATGGAGAGATATGGATCAAAAGGTAGAAAGTTTTAATTAGATGGGAAGACTAAGTTTTAGTGATCTACTGCATAGCATAGTAACCATAGTTAATAATAATGTACTGTATATTTCAAAGTCGCTCAAAGAGTAGATTTCAAATGTTCTCACTACAAACAAAATAAGTATGTGAAGTGATGGATATGTTAATTAGCTTGATATAATCATTCCACAGTGTATACATCCATCAAAACATCACATTGTACCTTGTAAATATACACAATAACTATTTGTCAAATAAAGTAAACATTTAAAAAATAAATGTTAAAATCAGAGTAGAGCTGTTTATGCAGCATCTAAGCCTTGAGTAGCAATTCCTGCTCAACAAACTGTCATGGGGCACTTTCTAATACCAGGTATGAGGGGAGATGAAGAGGAACAAGATAGGGCCCCTCTCTTCATGGAGCCTACAGCCTCACAGAAAGGTGCAGTGAATACACAATGTGAAGTGTGCAATGACAGGCCCAGAAGGGAAGAGGGTGTGAGGGAGAGTGACCAGCTATCTCATTTTACCTGGGACTGAAGGGACATGGGACTTACTTTCAGTGCTAAAACCAGGAAGTCCTGCCCAAACCAGGACAAAATGATCACCCTAGAGTGAGGACTGGGACAGCTTCCAAGCTCAGGTTCATCGTAAGTGGGGTTCTCAAAGATAACTGGGCATATTTGTAGGAGACAGAAGTCCTGCCCCATGGTTTCATCCTTGCCCAGGTCTTTGTTGGGAGGGCAAAGGATTGTGTTGGAGAACAGAATCGGGTTGACAGCAGGTCATTTTCCGCTTTTGGGGTTACCAAAGCCCTTTCGGAAATGGGATGAAAATGGATTTTATCCTTGATAGAGGCCTCCAATCCTGCTTCCTATAAAGAAGCTGGGCCGGGCGCGGTGGCTCACGCCTATAATCCCAACACTTTGGGAGGCCAAGGCAGGCGGATCATGAGGTCAAGAGATCGAGACCATCCTGGCCAACATGGAGAAACCCCGTCTCTACTAAAAATACAAAAATTAGCTGGGCATGGTGGCACGTGCCTGTAGTCCTGGCTACTCGGGAAGCTGAGGCAGGAGCATCACTTGAACCCAGGAGGCGGAGGTTGCAGTGAGCCAAGATCATGCCACTGCACTCCAGCCTGGCGACCGAGCAAGATTCCGTCTCAAAAAAAAAAAAAAAAAAAAAAAGTGCTGAGCCAGGTATTGTCTGTGATGGATGGGCCTGCTGGTCCTCTTGGAGAATATCGGGGGTAAGGCCCCCATGCTGCACAACTGCATGGACGGCAGCTGTCCCTGTTATGAGTTAGGTAAGATGCCCTTCAGGTCCTGTAGGATATTGAGGCCCTCTTTCCTGCAATCTGGGGGAGTTTCCTGGAAAAGCCCCACAAGACACTACAATCCAACTCTGAGTAACCCATTCATCCTTGCCCATGGAGGGGTCCTCTATTTGCAGAGAAATAAAGACAAAGCAAGTTCCTCCACTCTGTGCCTCTGGAGAAGAGAACAGATTGATGTAAGCACCAGGAGTGATTCAAGGCCAAGCAAAAGCCAGGGAGGCAATTAAGCACCAGCTGGTGGTGACCAGTTCAGTAGGTGATCTGAGCAGAGTCTGAGTGGACAGTGAGTCACAGGACAGGGGCCTCATGGGGGACTCCAAGAGAGTTACAAAGTAGCCAGCTCTACAGAAAGCAGGGAGAGAGAGACAGCTGGCCACAAGGTATGAGGGCTCCTGCTGCGTTCCCAGGGCTCCATGACACCGTATTCACCCAGGGCTGCTACTGATGCATGATACGGACATGGACTTGCATCCCGGACATCTTGAAGAGGCCACTCGGCCTCTGACCATTGCACTCTGACCACAGGGTTACTGAAAGAGTAAAGTGCACTCCTATCTTTTCTGTTTCTAAAGGACAAACAAATTCAGTAATGTTCAAGCCTTTTTGCCAAGTCCCTTCTCATCCCAGCATGCCTACCACACTAACACTTACCAAAATTACGGTAAGTTCGCTATTTCTCGAAAGAGAGCTCTGGCATTTCTATGCCTTCCTCTGAGACTCATCTTCCTGTGATCAGAGAGGACAATGACGTCCCCTCACTTCTGAGTGGACAGTGCAATTCCCTGGGAATATCAGAAAGCAACAGGTCAGAGTTCCTAGCGTAGGAAAAGGATCCCCTGGGATATATTTCAAAAGCTACAATAGCATCCCGCCCCCCACCCAGCCAAATCAAGCCAAGATTTGCTTACGCATTGTTGAAGAGAACAGAGGTGAAGAGCAGTGTGTACTGAGGCACACTTAGGGACTTCTCTAAAATATACTGCAGCCATCTGCCAGGCCAGGTGGTTCCAGCATGGCCCAGACCAGCCTCCTAAATACCTGCTATCAGCAAACCACTGAATGTGCTCCATCCCTCCTGAGCTATACTCTGCTCTAGGGCTTTTCGAAATGGGTCCTTTGTAATACTAATCCCCTGAGATTCCCTCCACCAAAAAGGGCTTCTTGGCTACATGAGGCTGGGCAAACGGCCTGCTGGGCCCCCTGCTCCGATCCCAAGGGAGACTCCCCAGCTGCGGCCCAGCTGCGCTCCTTGTCTTTCAGGGGAAGGAGGTGGCAATGACACACTGTGACGGCTCTCCGGTATTTTCATGTGAGGGACCTGTGTACGTTTCCTGAAAATATACTGTCTCACTCAAGGTCCAGCGAGAAAGAGGACCCAACTCGGAAGGTTCCAGAGGCTTTAGCCACTGACGGGACTATTTGCAGAGCTGTAGGCAGAGTGAAGGGAACGCCCAAAGAGAGGTTGAGGCACCTGGAAATTAGCAGCCGTGGGAAGCCTTGGCCACCCCAGGTCAAGGGCAGGGGGAGGAGAGAGCTTCCCCCTCCCCCTCCCCGTTGCAGGACACTGAGGTCTGGAGCCATGGGTAGGGGCTGCCCATGGGAGGTGGGGTCGGAGCAGGACCGGGCTCCGGAGCAGGACCAAAGAGGGAGGGAGGTGGGTATTGAAGAAAAGGGTGCACGGGGCACATGGCGCCCTCTACAGCAGCGAACCTCCTGGGTACAGAGCTGGGAGGGAAGACGTGGGCGTGGGACGTGCAGGAAGTGGGATGTAGCCAGCATGGACTAACCAGAGCAGAGCTTATGCATCAGCAACAAAGAAGCAAAGCATGAAAAGTGTGCCGTTTCCCCGTGAGACGTTTAAAAGTTATATTTTCTTTGGAATGCCTTAAGAATAAAGGGAGAGGGGACCTACTCCTAAGCGTCCTAAATGAGGTAAGAATGTTGAGTTTTGCTGTCACCCTTGTGGTCTGCAATTTCTTTCCTCGGGAAAGCAGTGAGAAGCATTGAGACCACGTTTCCCTTTTTAGAACGGTTGCCCTTTTGTGCTGGCAGGGACGTGGCTGCAGGCAGAAGGCATCTCTCTGTCATCCTTCCCTAAAGACAGTGAACTGTGCCAGTTCTGGGCCCTGAACACTTCTGAGAGCCAAAGGCTTTATTCACCTTCAGCCAGAGGCAATAATACCCTGGTGGTATTTAGCGCTGCATCATGTTGGAAACAAAAAAATCCAGTCTCTTTCAGTTCGTTTCTATCTCTGGATGTCTTGAAATTTACATTTCATTGCAATAAGAAAAAAGAAATCAAAAGAGAGCCTGCCCCCAGAGAGGAGAGTTACCCCTAATTTTGATGGATCATGAAATACCCCTTCTTGGAGATCTAAAATATACATCATTAAAATCTCTAAGTAGTCCCCCAGAAAGAAACCTGTTTGGCTCTGCTTAATCCAGGATTTCTCATACTTGCGTCAAACTAGAACCCATTTTTTTTAATCCAAGTACACTTTGGAAAGTACTGTGATCTTCTGTAAGCCATATTTCTACAGTCTATGTTTAGCAGGAGACTTAACAGTGCAGTAATTTTTTCAGACAACTGAAGAATAGAGCTAATAAGATGATGCTCAATGCAGAAAGGAAAAGTTATCAACCGGCAGACTTACCAGAAAGGATAAGATTGGCCTCACAGCCTGCTAAAAAAAAGAAAGGGTTTGGTAACCTGCATTCTGTCCACCTGCATTTAGGGTGACAGAGACACACCGACTCATGCCAAGAAGTAGCTTGCCTGATCCTAACAAGAAAGACCTCTAAAGGAAATTTGAGACAGATGTGGGGGAAGCAGAGAAAAATGGCACTTTAGGAAGCCGTGGTGCCGACAGCTTTTCAGAGGTGGCTGCCATAAAATGGTGTGTGGTGTACAGCAAGGCTGTTTACCGACAGGAGCAAAACACGGGTAGGTGGCAGCAGGTGGCAAGGACGTCTGAGGAGGGCCATGACCAAGGGAGAGACTGAACGTCCAGGATCAGGGTTTTAAATCTGATTTCAGGAACAACGGAGAGCCATAGAGGCTTTGGAGAATCCTGAAAATGAAGATACTGTGCACTGCAGTGCACAGAATAGCTGGAAGAGGACCAGATAGAGTTCAGAGCACCAGTGAGATTATACTAGTCCTCATGAAAGAAGACTGACAGCAAAACTATGACTGTGACCTTGGAGCTAGAGAGGTAGGGATGGATCTGAGATGTAACAAAGCTAGAAACTTTATGTCTTACTGGTAAATTGTTACAAGGGACTAAGGAAACAAGGGAGTTGAAAATGAACTAGATTTATGAGCCTGGTATAGAATGAGCCTTTAGACTATAACCTACCCCAGCTTGAATTTCTTGGCAATTCTTCCACTCCATCTTAGTGCTTCATTATACTCTGGGTCAGCTGGCTTCTATGCTTCAACACCTTCTGTGCTCATCAGCGCCAATGCCAGAAACAAAGGCAGCTGGGTAAAGAAAATATAGCCAGAAATAATAGAAACCCAATGAGAAAGGAAGTGTGGAATGAATTCTTTGGAGCTAAAAGAAAACCAAAAGGAGGCCTAAAGATAACCTTATAAAAACCAAACTAAAAGTCAGTTGTATCCCACGATCTGGGGTCCAGACTCCTTCGAGGACCTCAGAACTGAGCTTCACAGCAACCCTGTCTCCACTTTGGAGACTGAAAAGCTCAGCTGTCATTCTAAATGACCCTGAAATACATCAGTGCATAAGTGGATGATGTTTAAATAATCCTCTGACCAATGCCCGAAGAACATCTCTTTCCATGCCAGCATCTCACAAGCACATTCTGATGGCGCCTAAACTCAATATCATCATAGAATCTAAGAAGCATTATCTCCAGTTCAGCTTCATACTGAAAAAGTTGGAGGCTGACCTCAGCTGGATGAGGCAGGAGAAGTACCTGTCCTGGTGCATCAATCATTATTGTACCAACACATCTTCATTATTAGCCCAAAGCCCTTTCATCCACCAAATTGTTGGCATTCACCCGGCCATCCTTCTGGTGGCCCAAACTCAAAAGCTGGTGGTCATCTTTGACCTCTCCCTCTTCTTCATTCAAGTTTTGTTAGTTCTGTATCCACAATGTTACTGACAAGTGTTTTCTCCTTTCTGTTTTCACAGAGCACATCTTGTAAATTTAGGCTCCCATCATTTGCATCATGTTCTATTGCTGCGGCATCCCAAAATTGTTTGTATGACCTGCTTCTTGTCCCCCAAGTCCACTATGCAACCAGAGTAGCTACCTAAAGCAAGGGTAAGGCCAAGCATGTCTGGCTCAACCATAATTGCTTGATTCCAAAATGTTCAAAGCCCCCTTTGTGCAACATATATTTGCATGGTATTAAATATTACCATTTCATGTGCCAACATAGTGCTCTCAACATATTATTGAAAAACGTATCTCCCCTTTGACCTCCCCTTCACCACAAATATACTTCTATCGTTTCCTATTTGGCTTGATGACATTATTTGTATACCATATGGCTTTTTCAAAAATTGAAGAACTCACAAGTAGAGAATTATTATTATCTCTACCTGTCAAAAATCTTGCCAACATCAAAGCCAGAGCCCTTCTCAAATGCCATAGATTCCCAGGCGCTTCTGCTAAATCCCTTTTGTTAAAAGTAATTTCTCTCTCTTTTGACCTCTATGGAAGGTTTCAACACAATCTGCATTGTATTAGAGTTAATTACATTCCTATCTCATCTCCCCTATTTGAACATAAGCCCCCTGAGGGCCAAAGCAGTGCCTTACTCATCCTTACAGGCTCATGTCTCTTAGCTTAGTGCCCTGCTTGACAAATGTTTACTGTTTCATGGTCAAATAAACAGTCTTAGTTAGAACCTACACCCCTTAGCAAACTGGAAATAAACGGAGAATATGGAATATCAATGGGAGGCATCACTCCAGCTGCTGCTTCAACACTGTTAATTACACAATACTTTTATTGAGCAATTCAGTGGTAATTCTTGCCACTATTCCTCCTTAATAAGATCCATTGTGCACCATAAAATAGTAACTGGGACGCAGTTTGTATTCCACATGCATCACATTTCTTTTTAGCAGGTTCTTCCATATCCATAATCTCATCATTATTACTATTACCCTCAGAAGACAGTTGACTTGCATTAATCAGTCCTGCTGCCATTCCCTTGCCAGATTTTCTGTAGTTTTATTGTGCTTTTGGACATTTTAATTAACTTGAAAAATTAATTTTAAAATCTTACCTTATTAATGCTCTGCTCCCTTGGAAATCCCTCCTTCTTGTTTATTATCACTGACCATTTGAAGATGAGGTCATTAGTGATTAAAGCTACAGACAACTTCCACGCCCATCCTGCTGCAGATTTTGTGCTATTTTTAAACAGGATGTGAATAATAACTCCAACTTTTAAGCAGGTGGGGAGGGAGGTCAGTTGCTTAGGGAGTTAAAAGACATAATTTCAATTATGCCATAACATTTACTCCACAACTACTGCTCTCTACAGAAGCTCAACAACATTTGTTTATTAATACCATATACAGAGGTAAGTTTTGTTTTACCCAGTTGACAAACTGAAATGAGTAAGGCACCAGATTTGGTGACTCAAGAACACTGACACAAAGCCAAATAAGCAAGACGTGTCTGGTAAAACTAACTGGCTGATTCTCAATGCTCTATCTGGACCCTAGGAAAAATCACAGGATGGTCATTGAACAACATGAGTTCTTCATTTTCTAAACAAGAAAGGCAGCATCTCACAGGCTAACTCCAATCCATTGGTAGAGGCTGCTTGAGCATCATAATGAGAGTGTGAGGTTGTATTGGAACCTGTCAGAAAGCGTGTCCTTATCAGTGAGAGCTGCCTGCTATTTAGATGTGATTCGTGAATGACAGCAGCATATCTGCCTTTCCCATTATAAAGGCTTGATATCCTTTTAATATAATTTACTATAGTGATTCTCAACTTCTAATTATGAGGATTTACTCTTAATTTTAGAAAAAGGGCAGACTCATATATCCCTCAATTATAGTGTCTGTTGATATAGAAAATATCTGACAAAAAGCTAGTATGGGTTCAGTAATTATTTTACAGGAATCCTTGTTTTATAGATATTAACTACTTCTCCATTTAGAACACATGGTTCACATGTGTGCAAGATATATTATTTACTTGGTTTACAGACATTTATTGATATGCCTATGTATTTGCACCCTCCTTGTCTAAACTCTCTTGCCAGCTCCCTCCCAACCCTACCCCTCTGGCCAGGGCTCAGGTGCCCACAAAGGACGAAACCACTAATTTTAGTCATACAACTGAAGAAATGAATATTCAAACCAAAACACTGATACAAATGTCTAACTTTGAACATTTTCAAAATGGGGCTTATTTTTGCTACAATTCTATTTGTAGAATGATAGAAAAATAGAGAACTACTCTGTCTACCTGCCTGCAGTCTGAGCTAAACATAGCAAGCTATCTAAGGTACCTGTTGATTGGAAGGAGCAGACACCCAGTAAAGCTAGTTTATTACAAGGGTATTTTAGGAATACAGAGTAATAAGATGAGACCAATTTGCAAACAGTATGGCCTGTAATTCAAGTTCCTGTCATGTCATTTACTGGCTGGCATTCTCAAGTAACTCACTACCATCTCAGAGCCTTCGCTTATAAAATGGAAATAACAAAAGTGTCTGGATCATAAGGATATTGAAACTATTAGATGCACATCAAGAAATTTGCCTAGTGCTTGGAACATAGTAAGTACTTAATAGATGTTAGCCAGTAATAGCAGCAACAATAGCAATAGAGGTAGTGGTAGAAGCATAGTTGGGCCCCATGGGAACTATGTGAGCTCAAATCTCCAAATCTCCAAGTCTGTCTTTCAGAGGCTGCAGAGTCTCTTGTCAACCCGCTCAATTCTCTTTGCTGCAGATTGTCTTGCTCTTAGCTTCCTAGTTTCTGCTCTTCTGTAATTTTGCCTGACTATAGCTAAAATGAAGCCCTGCAACTAGAATAGAGGATCCATGAGAGCAGGTGTTTGAGCTGATTTTTTCCCCTATTGCCCCATACAATGATGGACACTTATTAGGCCTTCAATCAATCAATATTTGTGAGAAGTATGGGTTGTCATGGCACCCACTCTGAATGCAACTGTACATGGTCTTATTAGTACCAGTAACCCAGCACCATCTTAATGACCCGGTCTCTGTTTTCAATTACATATCCCAGGAAAAACTATATGATTGGCTCTAATATGGGTCCAGTGTCCATTGTAGTCAACTCAGCAGGGGTCAAGGAGGCAAAGTTACATATAACTGCCCACTCTAGAGTAAATTCTTCAAGAAGGGAAAGGAAATAAGTAGAGCATTAGACCATCTTTTGTTTACGTAGCATAAAAATTCAAAGGAGAGACAATTCAGGACTGGCAAGGGGGATTAAAGATGGCTTCATGGACTAAGTGGTATTTCAGGTGGGTTTTAGAGGATGGGTGAGGGTTTGATGGGGAATTGGTTTACATTTTTAATGCTTTTTAAATTTTGCTTAGTATTTTACAGTGAGAAAAGACACACTCTATCATTCTAATACAATTTTTGCTGAATATCTATTAATACTATGTGCAAAGCTCTGTAGTGAACACTGCAAGATATGCAAAGACATATAAGCAGATTCTGCTTTCAGGATACTTTTGTTGGTTGAGGAGAGAAGACCCAGACACAGGAAAACAAGAGCTGAGTTCAGGGTTTGAAGAAAACTCGTTAGGCTGGAGCAAAAGTAGAGCTTGGCTTCCTGGAGGAGGTGAGACTTGTGCTAAGCATTGAGATTAGCATGAGTAGGCAGAGTGAATGAAGGAAGAAAATGTGGCAGGCACTTTTCATGGCATACAGAAACTCCATTCCCAACCCTCTTCTCCCTAACTCCATTAGAGTGACTGAAAAGCTACACGCTCATTTCCAAGCATCCCTTGGAGCTTAGGGGGACGTGGGATTTCTGGTCAATAAGACATAACTGGAAGGCAATGTGGATTTTGCTCTCCTAATAAAGAGACAGGTATCACTGGAGCCCTTGCTTCTGACCTGAACAAGAATGTGATGCCTAAGACTGCAGTAATGTTCCTGCCACAGTGAGAGTCTTTGTATGAGAAAAGTGAGCTCCCTTAAACAATCCCAGGCACAGAAAGTTGAGGAAACCTCCCTACCAGCCTTTACAGCTTTCTTTGGATAATTCGTCAGAATTTTTCCTTATGATCCTATATGTTTAATTGCTTCATTTCCAAATTTCGATCCAGAATTTGCTTTGCTTTTCTAAATAAATTAATATGATCCTCAAACTGTCACCTGGTATTTCATTTATGATTTACTGGAAATAGATTCAGTCCTCTCAAAGTATCTCCCTCGCCAAGTCAATGCACGTTCTCTATCAAGACATAGTCCTCAAGCGCTCTTTGGGGATGAGCACTCTGCTCATGACTCATTAACTTTTTTTCTAAGTATGAAAGATTTTTAAGGAAGAAATGAATAGGTGGAGATGCCTTATTAACTTCAAGGAGGAGACACAAGAATGTCTAAATCTGGCTCAATATATGGAAAATCAACCATGGTTTCAGTATTTGATGACAACCCATCACCTTGATAGGCTGACTTCATCTTTGTCTCCAGATTCAATGAACTGAGTAAAGAGAGAATTTTAATAGAAACAAAAAATCATCTCCATGGCTAGCAGCCTTCTGCTTTTTAAGGGTACTAATAATCTCTGTCTTCAGATGCTAAGTATATAAGAGCTGGTATTATTTCACAGGATAAGAATAAGGGGAGGTGGCTTAGAAAATAAATGGAATTTGGCTGGGTGCAGTGGCTCACACCTGTAATCCCAGCACTTTGGGAGGCCAAAGTGAGTGGATCACTTAAGGTCACTTGAGGAGTTCAAGACCAGCCTGGCCAAAATGGCGAAACCCCATCTCTACTAAAAATACAAAAATTAGCTGGGCATGGTGGCACATACCTGTAATCCCAGCTACTCAGGAGGCTGAGGCAGAGGAATCACTTGAACCCAGGAGGTGGAGGTTGCAGTGAGTCGAGATTGCGCCACTGTACTCCAGCCTGGGCCACAGAGCAAGACTCTGACAGAAAAAGAAATTCACCTGGAAATTTTTACATGGATAAAGTCACTGCTACTTTTCAGTTAATTCAACGACAAGAGACTGAACATTTGTGCCTCCTCCCCCCATCAGATTAATATGTTGAACCTTAATCCCCAAGGCGAAACTATTTGGAGGTGAGGCCTTTGGGAAGTGATTAGGTCATGAGGGTGGAATCTTCATGCATGGGATTAGTGCCCTTATAAAAGAGACCCCAAAGAGCTCCCTCACCCTGCCACCACATGAAGACACAATGAGACATGAGCCATATATGAGCCAGGAAACATCCCTCACTATACACCAAGTCTGCTGGTGCCCTGATCTTGGACTTCCCAGCCTCCAGAACTGTGAGAAATACTTTTCTGTTGCTTGTAAGCCACCATGCCTGTGGTATTCTGTGATAGTTATCCAAATTGGCTAAGACATCAACATATATTTTTAACTACATAATCATGGTTAGGACCCACAGTTTAATGACCTCTCTAACTCAGAACAAGCAGGAGAGTTGTTCTGGAGATACACCCTTCCCTAAGTACTTCACAGGTGCTGGAGGAAGTGACATGCTGCTGAGGCTGTGGCTGAGACCCAGCCAGGTGGGCCAGGCTCAGTGTTGAAGGGTTTGGGGCCTGTTTCAGGCATTAAATTGGTCCTATCCATGTGTGTACACTAGCGGAATATAAGAGTTCTGGAGTCAGACACCAGCTCCTCCATGTCTTTACTGTGTGACCCGGAATCACATTACATAACTTCTGTGCAGGTAATGGGGCTTTCTCATCTGTAATATACAGTTGTGAGGATAAATTGCTATCATGCATCTCAAATGATTAGTTCAGTGCCTAGCACATAATAAGAACCCAACAAATATTAGCTTTTTATATTGCTATTATTATTTTTACACCAGTAGTTTCAAAAGGAATCCCTAATGCCCAGAAGGCACTTGGTAGGTACTGAACAAACAAAGGAAGAACAATGGGACAACTGACACAAGGTACTACATGATTCACTGTGGATTCAATGGATTCTGGGGTAAATCATTTTCTTTCAGCCGCATCTCGCTTTGAAAATATGTGTTCACTTTCAAATCAGTCTCAGCCTTACAATCTGTAGATTTTTAAAATATGTTTCTGGAAGAAAATTCCTTTCGGTGGACAAAATATTACAAATGTTAGTGTTTGACAAATAACTAGTTACTTAGAAATGAGAAGCGCTTCATTGCAGGGAGATCTGTTTAAGATTCTCATTTGATTTGTTGAAAGGCTGAGAACTCAGGTTGTTACATTCACCCAGAGAGGATACCTCTTACGGAGCACATTAGAAATTGGATATGCAGCTTCCCATTTAAATGGCTGTTGAGACCTTCTCGAATAAAAGAAGAAAGAGAGGAGCTGCCCAGCTTGTCCATCTCACAGCAGGTCAGGTGTGGGAGGAGCTCTTTGAAAGAGAAGCTATTTAGAACCATCTAGGAACTCAGAGTGAGTAAACAGATGTGGGAAAAGGTAATTAACACCAGCATCCTAGGTAGAAGCAAAGGCCAAGCTGGTGGAAAGGATCAGACAGTGACAAAAATGACCCAGGAAAACTAACAGACAGGAGGACCATAGATATTCTGGTCTTGGCTCAAAGCAAATATTAAGCCAGCAGCCAGAAATTAACTATTATTCTGTATTTTTTAAAACATATCACCCAAGTATTATGCAGATTATACATAGAAAAATGAAGCAAAGAAATGTATGTGCTATTACCTAAGGTAAAGTACCTTAAGGTTCGATGGGGCACACTTGCGCTTTTAGCCTGGTGTCATTCTTGAGACTTGGATCTCCTTGTTCAGTTAATCACTTCTGTCTCCCAATCGAGCCCACCCTGGAAGCCAGCCTTTAGCCTTTGGCTCAGGCCAATTCAGAATGTATTTTTCTGTTACCACTTAACTACAGCCTTGAACTTCATCTATGTCAAGACCATCTTCTAGGACAAAATGCATGGCATAGTCAAGTAATGGCAATGACTGGGCCTGGTAGCTCCCAACACTTTGGGAGGTTGAGATGGGAGGATCACCTGAACCCAGGAGTTCAAGACCAGCCTGGACAACACAGTGAAACCCCTTCTCTACAAAAAAATTTAAAAAGTAGCCAGGCATGGTGGTGTGCACCTGTAGTCCCAGCAACTCAGGAGGCTAAGTGGGAGAATCTCTCTCTTTTTTTTTTTTTTTTTGGCTTTAAGTTTCAGGATACATTTGCAGAATGTGCAGGTTTGTTATGTAGGTATACATGTGCCATGGTGATTTGCTGTACCTATCAACCCTTCATCTAGGTTTTAAGCCCCACATGCATTAGGTATTTGTCGTAATGCTCTCCCTTCCCTTACCCCCAACCCCCCAACAGGCCCTGGTGTGTGATGTTTCCCTCCCTGTGTCCATGTAGTCTCATTGTTTGACTGAGGTGAGAGGTGAGAGAATCTCTTAAGACCAGGAGTTCAAGGATGCAGTGAGCTATGACCGTGCCACTGCACTCCAACCTGAGCAACAGAGTAAGACTCAGTCTTTTTAAAGAAAAAAAAAAAAGGCAAGTATGCCAGGATGAGCTGAGTGCATAGTGCCCAGAAAGCGCGAGTAGGTAGTGAGGCTGGAAGGGAACGTTTGGTCCAAGTGGTGGAGCTCATGAAGCCATGCTAAGGAGTTTATAGGTCACAGGTCATAGGCACGAGTGAGATCTGGTCTCTGCAGCACTGGAGGGTCTCTGTGCTAGATACTCCTTTCTAGAATTCACTGAGTGACTCTATGGTTTGCATGCAAGGCTTTGTTTAAAGTTTGTTTTGTTATGTTTTTTAATGTGGTATCCAATTTCAAAAATAATCAAAGGACATTTTTACTTTGTATTATTAAATATTTTATAATAATGCTGCCCTTATCCACATGCTTGCCTCGTAAGAAAGACACATTTTTAGTTTGTACCCTAATTGCTCACCTAGTTGACTCTTGTTTTATTGCCTCCCTCATTTTGACAAGGAAATATTCTTTTCTGTAAAATTCCACACTGCTCCCCTCTCCACTATACAGATTCTCCTCTGTTTTATTGCTAGTGCTATTCCTTGATCTCTACTGCCTGTCTTCATGATTGTCTTTCTCTCTAGGCCGATAATCTCTCTCGTTCTCATGAGGGAAGTATCACAGCTGTCCAGGTTCCTGGACTTCCAAGACCTTCCATCCTAGGGATCATCACTACTGAGAGGCTTTTGAATTTCACAGTTCAGTATTTTGAGAAAAAGAATCTGATTGGCTCAGCGTGAGTCAGGGGTCTACCTTCTGTCCAATCAGATTAGAGAAGCTGGGCCATCTGGCAGACACAAGTCAGGAAGCCCCCTCTTCAAGCCAGGACTGTGGGGCACTTCCAAAGACAGGAGCACAGGCTGGTCACAAACTGCAAGCTTGCCTACTTCATGTTCCTTCTTCAAACATGAATGCTTTTCTTATGGGGGCAGTTTTGTGGAAGCTAAAGAACTAATAAAGAAAAAGAAACCCATTAACACAATTTGATTCTAACTGCTTTGTCACTGATTGCAGTTTAATTCTGGATGGGTTGTTATTCTTAGTTAACCGGGAAGAAAAGATATAACAATTTAGGGTAAATGAGGAGATAGAACATAATTCACATTATTTTTTGATTAAAGTCTCTAGGCCTGAGTTAAAGTGATAATACCAGGAAAAAGAGTATGTTTTGAAAAGCAATTCAGTTTATCATATATGTAGTCAAGATATTAGGATTTCCATACTTTTTAAGATCTAAACGCCATGGCCTCACTCCCATTACACACTTGTAAAAAGTCCAAAGTCTACTCAGGATTCCTGTGGGTTCTTAACCACCTTTGTCTCCAGGCTTCTGCTTTCACTGATTAGTGTAGGTTATGGATCAATGCACTACCTGTATCTGCTGCCCATATCCCTTCCTTTCACACTGCATTCAATTCAGATGTTGACTCTGCTTCTTTCTGTCCTTCCACCAAATCAGAAACAACTCGTTTAAGCAATAGTAGACTACGATGAAGAGAAAGAGGGTCGCAGAGGGTCGCACCCCCAAACCAGCACCCTCCTACAGCTGGCCCTGCAGGTGCTCAGCCCAGAGAGACAGGGCTCTACCTTGAGTTTAGCAGCAGCCTTCAGAGAAGGGGAAGCTGGAAATGGAGAAGTGAAGGCTGGGAAATGGCCAGGTCTGTGGATGCCATTCAGCAGAAGCCAAGAAGGGAGGAAATCAGATGGAGGGGCCTCCAGGGTTATTGACATCAGACATCTGGAAATCAGGAGAGCAACACAGCAACAGGAAACCCAGGCTAGGTTTAGACCTAGCCAAAACTCTTTAAACCATCCCCCTCCTGGCTGACTGTTCTCTATAAAGCATTCTATACAATGCCCATGGCATACTGAAGCCCAAAGGCCAAGAGGCTACACTGTAGTAGCTAAACACCTAGCAAGAGTCAGTGTGTTTGTCCCTAAACCTGTTCATATCATGTACATGTATAGCACATGACTTACAAGTGGGAAAATAAGTAGCACTAGTGTTTCTGTAAAGACTAAATTGAACTCTATGGAAAGGCATGTTAATACAAATAACCAAAAACTTGGTGTCGAATAAGTCTTACATGCTTGTAAAAGATGAAAAAATAATAAAAATCAAAAACATTCTGAACCCAAACTTCCTTGAAAGTCTTAAATTATCTTTCCACTAACAAAAGAAAGAAAGAAAAAGAAAAAGGCTAAAATAGCTAGAATGGACACACACTGCACCATCGGTGTGATTTATTCATAGAAAACTGTGGAAAACTCCAAAGAGCAAAACCATGAAGAAGAGGTCTTAGCCCTACATCAAAAGCATGTGGGTTTACTTTTTGTTTTAAATTTTTTGATTCTTTATTTTAACTGTATTTTTGAAAATTGATCCAACAACATGATTATGTCAAGAAAGATGGTTTATGCTGAGCCTGGGAATTTGGAAAGCTGATGCTATTCTTTGTGGCATGTTCTCTGTATTCTACAGATTCTCAGCCAGCAATTACAAAGTACAGGGGCCAAGCTCAAAGAGGAAACCAGGACAGGCTTAGATAGAAAATGAAGGTCTGTGTCAAGGGGAAGAGGTCCAGGATGGGGCCTAAATCCTAGGAAGATCCAGTAGACACATAGAACGGGACACTGGATGGAAGCTGAGGCCTAGGGCTGGGGTGGGTAGCAGAGATTAGTGCAACTGGGTGTCCCAGGCTTGCTGCTAAAGCCCAAATCCTGAGTCTAGTTGGCAGCAAAGAGACTTGGGCAGTAGGAGCTTGAAGACAAAGGTGATTAGGAAGCCACAGGAATCTCAGGTAGACATCAGACTTTTTACAAGTGTGAAATGAGAGTTGAGGCCATAGCATCTAGATCTTAAGAAGTATGGAAATCCCAATAATACCTTTATTACATATTAATAAACTGAATTTCCTTCAATTTCGTTTCAGGTTATGGATCAACAACCACCTGTAACCACTGCCCATGTCCCTCCCTTTCACATTGCATTAACTTCAGATGTGGGCTCTGCCTCTTTCTGTCTTCCCACCAAATCAAAAACCACTCACATAAGCAATAGTAGACTCCATGAAATACAGTCATCAGCTTTCCAAATTCGCAGGCTCAACATAAACCCTTTTTCTTGACATGATCATGTTGTTGGATTGCAGCAGGAGTAACGGGGAAGGAGGGGCTGGCGGTAATTTACACAAGGGACCCAGTAGTTCTGTCTGAGCTACCAGGTACCAAGAAGGTGACCTTCATTCAAACCATACTGGACAAGAGTGGAGATAGGTCATAATGGTTATTGCCCTATGTATCGTCTTAGTTGAGAATGCCTCAGAAACTGGAGTGGTTCTCAACCTACAGGTGGAGGAACGATGGATTCAACTCCTAGGAGGTGGAAGAGCAGAAAGAAAAGAATCCATCCAGGGCTGCAGAGGCCCAGTTGTTGGGGCTTATAATGGATCCTTCCACCCCCTACCACCAGTCTCAGGTGTTTTCAGAACTGAGAAAACCCCTGGTGCTCAGAAAGGCTCTAAGACTCAGGATTCACAAGAGCTCAATGACTTCAGTTTGGGGTTCTGGACTCAGGTTCAAAGCTCAGTGGCCTCAGGCTTCTGAGGAGCTTGATGGTGTTCAGCAGCTTTATGAGCTTAGAGCAATTAGCACTATGCAGGGTGTGTTTGTAGCTATATAGGCTTCTGTGCCCAGCCTGAGCTCCTAAACATCATTTGGAAAGATATTTCTATGGGAAAACTGTGCCTCCAAATGCAACTGTCCCTCTCTCCCATGCACACATTGCTGTGCACACCATGGTTTTTTAACTCATGAGGAGGAGAAAACTAAAATGATATTGAGCCTGGGTTGGCTTGACATGAATGTCTCCCATATGGCATCATTTTGCACTGAATAATCCAACTTTGGGGAAAGTGATGTCAGATTGTTGAGTGCTTGTTCTGTTAATGCCATGGGACAAGAGGATATCCCTGTGGTTGGGCATGTGACCCTCTCTGAATGGAATGAACATTCATGGGGGCAGGCACTTTAGGAAGAGGTCAGTCTGAGGCCCAAAATATAGAGAAACCAGGGAGGTAAACCTTATGCAGGAGGGAAGGAAACACTCATTTCTCTGAATCTGGGAATCCCTTTGGATTAAGAATGATGTGTAGAGAGGTAGAAACATTCAGGGAGATGAAGACAAGCTGTCTTTAGCCAAGTAGGAGATAGGCAGAGAGCTGATCTAGTAGAGCAGTGATCCCCAATCTTTTTGACACCAGTTTCATGGAAGACAATTTTTCCATGGATGGGGTGGGGTATGGTTTCAGGATGAAACTGTTCCACCTCAGATCGTCAAGCATTAGATTCTCATAAGGAGCGCACAACCTAGTCCCTCACATGTGCAGTTCACAATAAGGTTTGCGCTCCTGTGAGAATCTAATGTGGCCACTGATCTGACAGGAGGCGGAGCTCAGGCGGTCATGCTCACTTGCCTGCTGCTCACCTCCTGCTGTGCGACCTGGTTCTTAACAGGCTGCAGACTGATAGCATCCGCAGCTCAGGGGTTGGAGACCCCTGTAGCAGAGAAACCAACGGTGGGCCTGTGTGTGGCTATCTGTTGTAAATTATTATCTCTAGTGAGCTCCCTTTTAGTATTAGAAGTCTAGGCTGCTCATGATGGAACTCAAACCATACTAGCTTAAAGCAAAAATATAATTTATTGGCTCATAGGATTCCAGGAAGTGCCTAATAAACAAACCGGAAAGGCAAGGATGAAGGTAGAAATCAGGAGCATCTGAACCCAAGGACTCGAATGCCTCCAAGGCTCCTGTCTCTCGTTACCACTTCTACCTGCATGATAACTCTCTCTCTCTCACCACTGGTGTCTTCATCATGCAGCAGTGAGCATGGTCACTGTCAGGTCTTAAATTTTACATCTTACAAGAACTGCTGTCAAAGAGACCGCTGGGGTCTTTTTCTTAGCCCAGGGAAGGATTCTTATTGGCCCAGTCAGGACCACTCCACCCCATACAGTCACTCACTTTTTCGTGATCCCCATAGCAGGCATCATGAGTTGAGTTAATTTTATTGACTTAGTATGTCTATTTTGTCTTATTAACTGACAAAAAAATTGTTTATATTTATGGTGTACAACATGATGCTTTGATATATGTATACATTGTGGAATGACTAAATCAAGTGAATTCACATATGTATTACCTTCATACTTTTTTGTGGTGAGAATACTTAAAACTTAGTATGTCTAGTATATGTCTTCCTGACTGACATGTAAATTTATGAAAGTAGACACATTTCTGACTTGTTCACCACTGTCTCTCCAGCACCAAAACAATGCTTTGCCTGGACATGGTGGCTCACGCCTGTAATCCCAACACTTTGGGAGGCCAAGCTAGGAGGATTGCTTGAGGCAAAGGAGTTCAAAACCAGCCTGGTCAAAATAGTGAGACCCCATCTCTACAAAAGAAATTTTAAAAAAAATTAGCTGGACATGGTAGCATGTGCCCATAGTCCCAGCTGCTTGGGAGGCTGAGGGAGGAGGATCTCTTGAGCCTGGGAGATTAAAAACTGCAGTGAGCCATGATTACACCGCTGCACTCCAGGCTGGGTGACAGAAGGAGAACCTGTCTCAAAAGAAAAAGAGAAAAAGAAAGACAAGAAAAAAAACAATACTTTGGTACTTAAGAGCTACTCAAGAAATACCTCTAACTCAACATATCAGAAATCCAGTCAAAATCAAGCCATATGTGTCCATTAGCCATTAAAAATCATGTTCTTGAAAAAAATGGCTATGATAAAGGAGAAAGAAGTAGATTTAAAAAATCTCTATTCCTAATGTAATCCTAATTTATAAATAAGCTTAGCTTTAAAATGCAATATCTCAAATTGGGGGTAAAATCCACAGGGACTCATCAGACTATAGGGCTACTGCAGACCCTCATTCCATCCAAAGGTAATGAGGAAGGAAAGCAAAAAAATAAAATAAAATAAAGAGAGGTTGTGCCCGTGCCCCATGTAAGGTTGTCAAATAAAATGCAGGATTCATAGTTAATTTTTATTTTCAGATAAACAACAAATACTTTTTTAGTGTAAGTATGTCCCAAATATTACTTACTAAATAATACTAAAACTGTATTTATTGTTTCTCTGAAATTCTAATTTAGCTGGGAATCCCGTGTTTGTTTTTGCTAACTCTGGCAGCCCTAGTCTCCCTGGTGCCCACCCAGGGAGTGCCAGCGTGCTGAAGTAGCAGTGTGACACACAGAGTGAGAGCAGAAGACAGGACCTTGAGTTGCTCTGGCTTCAGGCTGACGTGGAAGGAATGTTCCAGCTGTTCCTGCGTGCTTCCAGAGGAGGCAGACGGTGGCTGAAAGGTGTCCCCAGAGTGGAGGCTGAGGAGTGGGAAGCCCAGGCCAGCTTCTGGGCAACCCATAGCCAGGACTCGGAGGATCTGTCGTGGGGCAGAGCCTGCAGGAGATGGACCCCTTGACACAGGAGATGGACCACCTGATCAAGCCCAGAGAAGTAGCCCTGCGTGATGCCAGCTTGGACCCCAGAGCTAACCCCAGCAGCAAGCCAGGAAAGACAACAAGCATCTTTGAACAGAGTCCGTGGATCTTCTCCAATCGCTAGGAAGATTTAGATGCCATATTGTGGAGAAGAGGGGCAAATCTTTGAGAAGAGAGAAAGTCGTGGTAAGAACTTTAAACTTCAATATTTATGTACCCTGCAAGGTACATATTCCTGCCCTGTAATCAGGAATAGGCCAAGGTGGCCTTTCGGCACAGCTTGACTCAGCAGGTTTGGAGCACGGGCACACAACTCCGCATGTTATGTAAGCATGCCACATGAGGCTCATTAGGTGATCACCCGCATGAGCTCGTGCTTGGGTTGGAGCCACTATTGTCTGTAAAAGGTATAATTACCTTGCTGATGCTGTACATACAGCTCACACCTAGACTTGCACCCACAGCTTGCTTGTGCCCACCACTCAGGCCCAGGCTTGCTCGTACCCAAAGAGATCGTAAAAGCCCTGTGGAAACTACGATTCCTCGAGGTTTTTTCCAGCTACCTGCCATTCATCCATCCACTCTCCTTGGTCCTCAGCTTGGGCTGGAACCTGACATTTGGCATAACATAGCCCCCAAACAGTGTTTCAGGCCAAGTTTGTTATCTTTCTGCCATCAGTGAAAATGCAAACACCAGAGACACGCAAAAACCAATAAAGAAAATGAAGAGCATCACCATCTCTTCATCTAAGCATCCATCTACACATCTGTCAGTTGGTAGGGAAGTCTTCCTAGGGACAGAACTGATCTTTTAAGATAACACGTTTCTGAGACTTCCTTCGGATATGGAAAGAAAGGCACCCTGCGTGTGGTCTGAAAAGTTAGGATTAAGAGAAGAATTTAAATGTTCTGTACAACAAAGTAACCAGGATTTTAGAACTTCCTCCCCAGGAGAGATTTGAGAGTTCTGGCTGAGGAGGAGTGATCGTGGATAGGAGCAAGTTTCAGGAATATGATGAGAACTTTAGGCCAAAGGAAGAAGCAGCCTTTGAATATTCCCTTGTTCAACATGGTCTGGGAATATTTAAGATTGGGCATGTCTTATCTTCCATTGTAACTTGTTCTCTGTTCTGGGCAGGGCTATTATCTAAGGCCTCCTCCATTAACTGCAAGCCCTCAGGGAAATCCACTGAACATTAAAGCTTGTGGCAGAGTCACTACAGACCTTACGGCTCAACAGTGAAAGCATGAATTGCCTTCCAGATTGTGCAGTGCACAACTTGCACACTCATACTTGGTGACCCTAACTGGACTAGAAATGAAGAAACCTTCCTTCCTCAAAGTACATTAGCACAAGATGACCCTCAAGAGGGAGGACAGGGAAGACTAAATTGTATTATTACCTGGATTCAAAAGGAATATTATGCAATAAAATGTGAATAGTAATTATCTGTAGGTGCTATAATAGGTGAATTTTATTTTCTTTCTAGTGCTATTATGCACTCATCTGTGTTAGTTTTGATGTCAGGAAGAATGATTAAGAGTCAAAGAAATTATCACACCCTAGGCAAACAGCAGTAGTTATGGCATAGCTGGTGCCCAGCCTCTCATCTCTGGATGACAGCTGGGGTCTGAGTCAGCTGACATTCCACTTGTCTTGGTGCCTGGCACAGGAATTAGGAGGTCCAAGACTCACCTGAAAGATGCCGGTGCCCATAACAGGGATGATAATGCCGGCAGGATGGTGGTGTTTGGGAAGGGGGAGAGGACTGTGACAGAGGAGGAAAGACTTGGCAGCAGAACCCAGCCACATTTTGTGTTTGGGGACAATGCCGAGACATGTGTATTTTACCATAGCGGAGACTGACCAAACTGCTCTAAATGTTAAGCAAAAGTCAGGGAATGAGGAAGTGTTTCCACATTTTTATCTAGTACTTCTCTGGAATTTGCTTTTATTACTCTTTGTAAAAATCGTACATGTCAAAACTAGCAGGTGTTTGCATCCTGCAATTTTTAATTTCTAAGGGGCCTTAGAAGCTATACAGTTCTGCTTCCTCCCTTTACAGATTGCAAACATGGGCCTCAGAGAGGAGAAGGGCCAGAGCCAGGATTCCATAGAGTCAGGTTCTGCAGAGAAGCAGCACCAAGACAATGTGCATGTATATATATACACCTCTCTCTCTTTCTCTCTCTATTTACATATAAAGAGATTCATTTTAAGGAATTGGCTCATGTGATTATGAAGGCTGGCAAGTCCAAAATCTTCAGGGTGGGCTGGCAGGCTGGAGACCCAGGGAAGAGTTGATGCTGTAGTTCAAGTTCGAAGGACATCAGGCTGAAGACCCAGAAAAAAGCCAATGCTATAGCTCAAGCCCGAACGCTGTCTACTAGCAGAATTCCTTCTTACTGGGAGGAGGGTCAATCTTCTGTTCTATTCAAGCCTTCAACTCGTAGCATGAGGTCAACCCCATTAGGAAGGCCAGGCTTCTTTACTCAAAGTCTACCAATCTTAATGTTAATCTCATCCCAAAACACCCTCACACAAATATCCAGAATAATGTTTGACCACACATCTGGGCACTATGGCCCAGCCAAGGTTTCACATAAGATTAGAAGTGGAAATGGAATTGAAACCCAAACTTCCTGACTTTCACAAAAATCTGTCCACTTGGTCATGTGACCCCAGTAAGACTCATGCCATTGAAACAATAAATGCTGGAGTCTTAAAATTTCCAAGGAAGAAGCATGGGGGAGTGAAATGTTATACTTAACAAATGTATTTATATGCTTTAAGTTATTTTCCCCAGCAATATGTCTACATAGACACACTTCAAACCAATGAAGAAAAATAACATAATTTAGAGAGACCAAATTCAAGACCCCAAGTTCTATGTAACCCCCAAGCATCCCAATCCTACCATAAAATAACATTAATGAAATATTTGTCAAGCCATTTGAGAGCCATGGATATTAGATGCAGAATATTATGGATATTAGATGCAGAATATTATGAAATACGAAACATTAAGAGGCACATGCACCAAACATAAGCTCATGTCAAGTTCCTCAACTAGTTCTCTTCATGAATCCTGAATGTTTGATGTGATTCCTCATTAGAGAAGAAGCACTGTAATGTCTACATCTTCCACTTCTCTCATGCCTCAATTTTAGCACTTTGAATTCTACCTCCTACAGTCTTTTTTTCTCCATTAAAGGAAAAAGAGAGAATGTAAGCTTTGCACTTAACACCTCACTGAGAAGCCTATATTAGAGAAAAAGACATTCCCACCTTTACTGCTCTGATCTACTGGAAGAATGTTTTATTAGCTAAAGAGGTAACACTACAACTATTTAAAATTCCCACCAGATTTCTGCAGTAACATCATTACCATAGAAAACTAACTTGAGTTTCAGTTTCACCTTTTTTCACAATTTAGGTAATCCATTTGAAAATCCTAAATGCATTGGGAAATATTTGGAGGCTGCAGCTTTTGGTTACAATCTAAATAGTTATAAGAATAAACAAGCAATTTTACTCTGTTCATCTCACAAACATCATCAAGTAGAAGCAGTTGCTGAAATGGACTGACCAATAGCTACACAAGGAATCATATTACTTTAGTTCTAGCTTTGTAACAGCCAAAATAATGAGACCTCAGGCTATAAAACATCACTCTATCCTGTCCTTAGGACAATGATCTTGAATAGGCAATATATTAGTCATCTTAGACTGCCATGACAAAAACCATAGACTAGGAAGCTCAAACATTTATTTTTTCACATTCTGGAGGCTAGAAGTCCAAGATCAAGGTGCCGGCAAAGCTGGTTTCTGGTGCAGCCTCTTTTCCTTGCAGATAGCTGCCTTCTTACTGTGTGTTCACATGGTCTTGTCCTCTGTGCACTTGTGGAGAGAGAAAGAGGGAGAGAGCTCCATGGTTTCTTCCTCTTCTTCTATCAGGACACCAGTCCTATCGAATTAGTGCCCCACCCTTATAACCTGATTTAACCTAATTACCTCCTTAAAGGCCCTATCTCCAATTGTAATCACATTGGGGGTTAGGGCTTCGTCATATGAATTGAGGGACACAATTTGGTCCATAACAGGCAACATTAACCTACTTAAAATGTATCTTTCTACTATTTAAACTTTGTATGGGGGTTCTTTCTCTTCCTTCCTCTTCTCCTCCTTTTCATTTTCATTCTTCTTGTTTTGTTTCCCTGTTCTTTGCCATTCTAAATAAGCCTTGTAAGGAGTTAGAAAATGTTTTTCTTTTTTTTCTACTTTAAAAAAATGTATTAAATGTTTGAGATTCTTTCTTTAATGAAAAGGGAATGATTCATAATTAATTCAAAAGAATCCAAAACATATTTTTGAAATAGTCCCAATAATTCATTTGCTCTGACTAGATCCAACTCGACATGGCAATAAAAACACAAGTGGGAGGCCGGGCGCAGTGGCTCACACCTGTAAGCCCAGCACTTTGGGAGGCCCAGGCGGGTGGATCACCTGAGGTCAGAAGTTCAAGACCAGCCTGACCAACATGGAGAAACCCCGTCTCTACTAAAAATACAAAATTAGCCGGGCCTGGTGGCACATGCCTGTAATCCCAGCTCCTCGGGAGGCTGAGGCAGGAGAATCACTTGAACCCGGGAGGCAGAGGTTGCAGTGAGCCGAGATTGCGACATTGCACTCCAGCCTGGGTAGCAAGAGCGAAACTCCATCTCAAAAAAAGAACAACAACAACAACAAAATACACAAGTGGGAACACATCAGGCCTGATTTCAGGGGAGTTACCTCTTATGTAAATTAACAAAAATTCAGCTATATCAACTTGGAAGTGGGCGAGTCATACTTCTCTAGACCATATAGTTCCTAAACACAAGCCATTCAGCGAATCTGGTATTCAACCAAAGAAATGGCAAAATGTTCTGATAGGGGAGGAAAATTTGACCACGGATGAACTTACCCACAGGCAGCATGAGATACACTAATTCATCTGTGCTTTATTTGACAGACAACTTTAATCTCCAAGCAAGGGTATTTTTGACTCTGTAGTTTTTTGTCTAATGATCTGTCTTTAAAAACTACCTTCAAACTAAGACTCAATTTAAAATGTATCATGACAAAGTTTAAGGAAGAAAGTGAGAGAACAACTGGCTGGCCCCAAAAAGATGAATGAAATTTATGTAAGTGGGCTGGGCACAGTGGCTCATGCCTATAATCCCAGCACTTTGGGAGGCCAAGCCAGGCGGATCACTTGAGGTCTGGAGTTCAAACCCATCCTGGCCAACATAGTGAAACCCTGTTTCTACTGAAAATACAAAAATTAGCTGGGTGTGGTGGTGGGTGCCTTTAATCCCAGCTACTCGGGAGGCTGAGGCAGGAGAATCTCTTGAACCTGGTAGGCGGAGGTTGCAGTGAGCTGAGCTCACGCCACTGCACTCTAGCCTGGGTGACAGAGTGAGACGCCATCTCAAAAAAATAAAATAAAATAAAATAAAATAAAATAAAATAAAATAAAATAACTTACCGAAGTGGATGGAAGAAGAGACAGCATTCAGGAGGGAACAGTATAAGCAAAGACATAGAAGCAAGATTGCAGCTTCTATGTCTTGGGCAGGGCTTCTCAAACTGATGTGTGCAGGAATGACCTGGGAAATGCAGATTCTCCTTCCCCCCACAGCTGGATGACTCCTGAGTTTCTGCATGTTAGTAAGCCCCTAGGTAGGACTGATGCTGCTGTCTGAAAACCTCACTTTGATTACAAAGCACCTAGAAGGAGATCAACTGAAAAGATGTCTGTAGGGAGGTGGCAAGATAAAAGGCAGGGTCCTTTGTGAAGGTCAGGTTAAATAGGGCTTGGAAAACCGACTGAGGAGTTGGACTTGTGATAAGTTATTACTCTTGAAATGATCAGGCAGTGAAGCAACACTAAGTGTTGGCAGGCAAGTGTTAGGAATCTTGACTAGCAGAGCCATGCAGGGACCAAGCCGGGGAAAGAACATTTTGAGTTAATTAACACAGAAGGTTGGAAAAATTTGCGTCTGAAGGAGAAAAATTCCACTACAGAGGGCAAATATTTAGAGAGGTAAAAGCAGTAGAAGCAGCCCACTTAATGAGATTTCATTGTAACTTTATGTTTGAAGGCCCTAAAATAGGTGGTAATCTATGTCTTAATAAATGTCTCTGTACAATTATAATGATCTCTCTCTTAAGTTTGAAAAAACATTGTATTTATATATCAGAAATATTAAATTGCTACTCCAGAAAGCACTTCAAAGAAACACACCATAATGGGCAAATATTTATGCACCAGCCTAATATTAAAACCCAAAATCTCTCCTAAGGAAAAGACAACATTTACAAAATTAACTATAATGGCAGAGAAAGTTCATGGTACAGATAGACTTTTTATCCAATGTTCTACGGCAAGTACAACATAGGTAGGAAGAAAAAGGACAAAATTGAAATGCAGATTTTGTCATGATTTTGCCACCAATCACTTGGCAGAACTGCTTTTTAAAAGCTGATCAGTACTTCAAGGTGCATTGTTTGAACCCAGCTCTAGATAAAGATAAACATTCATGCTTCCAGGGACTAGAATCACAAGAGTGACTAGCAAAGTTCATAGGAGCAGAAAGGCCCTGGTGCCAATTAAAAACCATACATCCCATCACAGCAAGGAGGGGAGCTATTGAATAATTGAATATTCTCAAGCCATTCCAAAGGAGAATAAACAGATGATGGCCTGATCCCGCAGAGACTGGATGGAGCTGTGTGCATTAGGCTACGCTATATTCTCTTCATTCTTTGATTAATTATCCAGCTGTGCAACTGTCATTAACAAGGATATCTCTGAATCATGTGGCTCCGACAGTAACCAAATCTGGCTGTTCCTTTCATTTTTTTTTTTTCCCACATGGGTAAGCACCTTGCTGTTTGGAAGAGAGTTGCATGGTATGTCACTTGCAACAGGCAAATTCTCCTTTCACCACAGACAACAATGGTCTCATTCTTTAAATGGTCTTCCAGGTACTGCTGATAGGCTAGTCACAGAGGTATACCCAGTGAATGAGAGAAATATGCCCTCCTGTAAGTTGATCTTCCACTGGAAGAGGTTGGGAACCACCAGGCTTAAAATGAGAATGACTGTCATTTTTAAATTATATTTGCTGGCTTATTTTATTTATTTATTTGTGCTAGAAAACACCACCCACATCCCATCATTCCAAAAGGGGCTTGAACATGTCAGGCTCAGTATGGCATTTATCTAAAGGCTGTTTTGATCTGCAAAGTACTGAGGACTTAAGCCAAAGAAAATCATTTGAAATTGTAGAAATTCCATCTTTTCCAACCAATCATTGGAGGAAATAAGACCTGGGAGTGGGGATGGTAGGAAGGCTCCTGGAATAATGCTATGTCAGTAGCTGCCTATGCTACCTGCTCTTGGTAGCTATGACCAAGGTGACCACGTGATCCTGAGTGAGTCACTTAATCTTTCTGTACCCAAGTCTATCCACTGATTAAATCTGGATAAGAATGCATATTTTCCACATTTCCAGGGAGGCAGCACAATAATAGGGAAGAGACAGCATGTTCATTAATATTCCATCTGTTCCCTACATTTCCCAGCCCTCTTGCAGTTAACCAGGACCATATGACTGGTTTTAGCCAGTGAAATGTGAGCAGAGTGATATGAGTCAATTTTGGGCAAAGGCAATACAACTTTCACGCATCATTTTCTCTTCTGCTTATGTTCCATAGTGTGCAACTATAAGACAGTAGCCCTTCAGCTTGGGTCCCTGAGTCAATGTGTGGAACCAAGACCCTTGTTGGTTTAGCTTGTAAATATACCATGAGCCAGAACTAAACCTTTGTTTGGTAGAGACCCCCTTCTCATCTCTACCAGGTGAAATACTATTCATCCTTCAAAGCCAAACTCAAATGTCACTTCCTCCATAAAACCTCCCCAGATATGAATTTCCATTGCACTTTGAACCTCTATATTTAACACTTGCCTTATTTTGCCTAATATTACTGCAAGTCTAAAAAAGCATATCCCAGGCTCTGTGGCCAAATGTACTGAGATTGGATTCTCAGCCCCCGCATACACAAGCTGTTTAACCTTAGACAAA
The DNA here is from genome assembly GCF_028858775.2 of Pan troglodytes. Classification (NCBI taxonomy): domain Eukaryota; kingdom Metazoa; phylum Chordata; class Mammalia; order Primates; family Hominidae; genus Pan; species Pan troglodytes. The sequence goes on along the minus strand of NC_072415.2, from coordinate 34,445,729 downwards.
TTATTGATCCTTCCTAAATCTCAGTCTTCCCACCTGTAAAATGAAGTTAACAAGAGATATCATGAGGTTTAAGTGAGATAACATGTTAAAAACTTGGTAGAGGGTCTGACATGCAATAAAGATTCATTCTGTTATTTTTGTGAATTTGTCTTCAATCTTACAAGACTGTAAGAGTCTTGTATATGGAAATGATATGTTCACCTACTTTCTGTCTTTTACAATACCTAGAATATGATCTTACACATAACAGGTATGCAGTAAATGTTTGAGAAATGAATGAACTAAAACTAACAAAATAAATCCATGAAATGATAAAAGAAACAAAAATTCTCTGAGAAATAAAAAGTAAGTAAGAGAAAGAAAAGAAAAAGGAGAGAAAAAGTTTTTAAAAGCAGGCGATAGACTGACATTAAGTAAATCATGTTGATTTGAGGAATGTAGGTGGATGTAATCTATGCATATTGGTGATCATTTTTTGAGAGGGTCTCAGGTGCAGAAAATGAAGTAATTCTAACCCTCTGTTCACAACACATGTCATTTGTATTCTTCTGAATTTTATAATGTTTCAATGAAACGTTTATATTTTAAAACTCCTCAAGTTTTAAATATATAAGATATTTAGACATAATGGCACTCTAAATTCTTCAGAAGAAATTATCAGGTAACATCAAGACAGTTTTGATATTGCTGAGTAAAGGAAAAACAATAATAAATAAAAATTTAAAAGGAGGCTTTGGTATATAAGTCAGCTGTTTTTACGTTTAAAAATGCCTTTTATGTGTATAAAAGTGTTTCTCTTATTGGAATAACATTTTTCCATCTTCCTGAAACTTCCTTTATAAACTAATCCTCACAAAAGAGTTTTCGTATATATTTAAGCAACAGCGACATCATGTGGTCTCTCTGGTAGACCCTTGGTAGACAAAACTCATTTGGTAGTCATTCATTTAGTAGTCTGCTCGCCCAGATGAATTCCCCAGGGAGATACCGAAAACTTGAGTGCCGCCTTCCCATTGGAATAAATTCATTCAAAAAAAATCCAGTGGATCAATGGTGGATTCCATGCTTAGAATATGTATCCCTACACAATCTTATCTAAAGGATAATTGTGTCTCCGCTAAGCTCTTAAATCACCAAACATAGCCTATTTGGAGACTAAGGTAGTCACACAGAAGCCTAATCAACTTGTATTTGACAAAACATCTTCAAATATACTAGGGATGAATGTGTTCTATAAGTCTGGTTCAGTAATCACAACACATACACAGTGTATGCATGGGCTTTTCCCACTATTGTCCATAAGCACCCCAGGACCAAGTCAAAACCCCTTGTTGTACACTTCTGTGACCTCTTGTAATTTCTCTCATAGAATGTATCACACCCACCTGATTGCCAATGCAAGACTCCTTCACTAGGCTAAATGCTCCATGATAGCAGAAGCCTTTTGCTCACCTTCATTTCTGCAGTCTCTGCCTCTCACTAGTTGATGCCCGTCTATTCATTCAACAGATATTTATTGAGCACCTATTGTGCACCCTGCATGGTTGTCGGTGGTGCAGACTTTTCAGCGAACAAAACAAAGTCCTTTCTTTCATGAGGCTTACATTCTAGTTGGAGCCATTAGGTAGTAAACCCCCAAGCTGGAAGCTGGGAGTAAATGCTATGGAGACTAAGGAGTCCTGAGGGTTAGGACACCACTTTATGTTGGGTGCAAAGGGAGAGCAGAGACCTAAAGAAAGTGGAGGAGCCAGTTGTGTAGTTAGTAGAAGATGTCTAGAAAAGGGCATGGAACTCAAGGGAAGAGGGGAAAGGAGGAAAAACATAGGTGTCACTGGACATGGGGGAAAACTAGACAAAGAGTATCACTAACTAGCAGTGCAAACTCAGGCTTTCCTTCCCCTTCCCAAACCTCATTTTCTTCATGCTTCAGATTAAATAATTGCTAAAGTCCTAGCCAATTTTAAGATTATCATGAAAATTCAGAAGTTGTAACCTTTGATGGCACTTGGTGTGTATGTATGTGTGTGGACATGCACATGTGTGGGGTTAATTTCCAAAGCAATTGCAGACATTTCTATTTCTTCCAGAGTGATTAGACAAAAATTACTATGTGCTCATTTAAAAGAAATTGATCTAGATTCTGTGTGTTTAGAGGTTGGTTGGTCTCACACTAAGATATACATTAAATGAGATGTGTCATATTTGCCCAAACACAGTAATCGCTAATTTGGTCATGCACTGCAATTTGGTTATAAAAATCATTCAGGTGGAGGTGAGGTGAAAAGTTAGCTACAAGATATCAGCAACTGTTAAGTACATGACATTTCACCATGAAATGAGCTCCCAGTCTGATAATTCCCTAGTTTTAATTGTATTAGTGAGGCTTAGGTCTAAGGATTCCTGGTATTACAATGACAGATGCAAACAATACAATCACAGAGAGAGTTTAGAAACTAAATGAGTTCTAGGTTTAAAATGGTAATGTGTTTGGTAATATGTTTCTCCAGCTTCCATCAACATTCTCACATGTAGAGCCAGCTACAGAAGACAGAATGGATTATATTGAAGAGCATCAAGGAGTTCATCATCAAGATTTTAGGAATCAGTAAATATCTGCTCAGAAATATCTTCTTCAGTGGACCATCATTTTGCTTTAAATATCACCAGCAGAGATTCGTTCTTTGGGCTAAGTTACTATTTCTAGAAAAACAAATGCAAAGATACAAAGATATGTCCAGAAAGAGCTACCTATTCTTTTTTTTTTTTTTTTAAATGGAGTCTCACTCTGTTGCCCAGGCTAGAGTGCAGTGGCCTGATCTCGGCTCACTGCAACCTCCACTTCCCAAGTTCAAGTGATTCTCCTGCCTCAGCCTCCCAAGGAGGTGGCACTACCAGTGTATACCACCATACCCGGTTAATTTTTGTATTTTTAGTAGAGATGGGGTTTCACTGTGTTGGCCAGGCTGGTCTCAAACTCCTGACCTCAATTGATCCACCTGCCTCAGCCTCCCAAAGTGCTGGGATTACAGGTTGAGCCATTGCACCCAGCCCCATTCCACTTTTAATTGTCACAAATGCCTTAGGAAAACTAATCAAGATTGGGGAGAGGTATGATGAACAAGCCTTGGACACAGCTATGAACACAGGACGAGAGGTCAAGGTCATGAAGCAATGCTGTAGGCAGATCAAGCTAAGAAAAAGCGAGTCCCATTTGATGAGTTTCTGCTGTGTATGCCAGTTTCTATGACTAGACTACCAATGTGACGTAGACCCCATTGCTGCCGTTTTTACAGATGAGGCAACTGAAGCTTAACTGAGGTCTCCCAGTTGGTTGCGGAGCTGGGGTTCCATCCCAAACCCACAGACACCCTATTGTGTCAGGCTGCTTCTCTGCACTAGGGGCATTGGATACCCCAAAGAAGTGGAAATATTGAAAAGGAAGAGGAGGGCAGTGATGGGGGCTATAAGAAAATGAAAAATGATCAATTTGCCATTGTGTCCTGAATCAGCCCTGTTCCCTCCCGGAGCAGTAGAGAGTTTCAGGTACCAGGGGCAGCAGGTGCCTCTGTGGCAGGCATGGGTTGCATTGACTGGGATGACTTGCAGCACATTCTGATGCAGTGCTGTTGGCCCTTTAGCAGTTGACCCTTGTTGAACAGAAGAGGCTGAACAGTGTTGTAAACAAAGGACATCTTCAACTATCAGCCTCATCTCTTCCGGACTGTGAAGTCTTGGGCAAGCCATTTACTCTCTCAAGGCCTCAGTTTCTTCCTCTGTAAAATGGGGATAAGAACACCTCCCTAGGAGGGTTTTGTGAAGACAAAATTCTATCAAACCTAGCTCAGTGCCAGGCACATAACACATGTATCAATACATGTGATCCCATCCTCTTTTCCTAGAGAAGAACAAGTAAATTAAGGAAACCTGAGTTTATTATACCCAACCCACTCTCCTTGTCCCGTGAGATGTACCTGCTCCCACCCCGAAGTTCCACAGTGGCAGAAGATATGCTGAATGTCTCATTTCCCAGAGCTGTCACTCTGTAGATCGACACTTGTTTATACAATTCCCCAACCAGGCCCAGCTGAAAGTGGGGCTCCTTCTCAAATATGGCATTCATGCCACCCCCAGAGAACACCAGAGTACATCCTGGCACAAGGTGGGTTAAGGTTCTATGGTCCTTTTGAACTCATACTAGATTGAGAGTAGGGTTCAGGGGAAAGTTGAAGAGCTGAGAATCTAGAAGGCAAACCGTCCCTAATTGATTAGAGCCAAGAAGTCGTAGAATGTCCTTGTAATATTGACACCTGGGACAAAGGCATCATTTTATTTCCCACATCACTGAGGAAAGGGTCAAGCATGCTTGAATTGGGAGAAGGAAAACAAGCTAGAAGACAGCTTTGCTCCTGACCCTTTTCCCCATTCTCTTCCCACTCCTTTTGGGTCTGTTGAGTGTTTAGTACACAGTAGGCACACAATAAATATTTGATTGATGAATTAATGGGTTACAAATAAATCAACTATTGGGTAGATGGACAGACAGATGAATTGATGAGCAGATGGATGGATAGAGGTTTATCTACATGGTTACTGTCTACCAACTTTGAAACAGGTTATTTTTTAATTGAGCTACATTCACGAGCAAAGTGATTTGCTGCAGTGCTATGCCTTTGTTTGCTAATATTTGGTACACCGGTAAAAGGACAGAGGCCAACACTCAAGTTAATTATTCTTATACCCTAATATGCTCTGAGTCTCCTAGCCTGACAGGATAACATAGCCATGTCAAAAGATAGTATCCCAAAGAGAAATAAGGTTCCACTGGTATTACTACAATGCCCCTGAAAGAAGAAGGAGAATTTATTTCTTAAAGTTAGAGATGGGTACACAGGTGTCATTTGCTTTATTGCTCTTTAAATTGTCCGTACGTGATTTATATACTCTTATGTCTGTAGATTTCCAAATGGTATTAATATAAATTTTTTTAATGAAAGAAAGGCAAGGAGAGAGTTAACAGCTGCCTTGAGCCTCTGCAGAAAAGAATAAATCTTTAACCTAAGGCCTCACGCCTTCACGGTGGTGGGCAGCTCCGTAGATGGCAGAAGCACAGTGTGGTGCCCAGACGAACAAGTAGACAATGAAAGAAAGAGATCCTGTGATCTTTCCATCCTTGGATAGTCTTGAATTCCACACAGCTGTTTCTGGACAAAGGGACATTCTGGAACTGGAGTCTTCTCCCTCGGGATTGATCTTCGTGTCCTTTATTACCCGAGAGTGGCGGGTCTTTGGTGCCAATGATGAAAGCCGATTCACAGGCTGCAGTGGACATAAAGGCTCTTTGTGATTTCCAAGGGTGTGAGGAGGCAGGCACCGGGCACTCTCGCAACCCCACTCAGATCTCAAGGACGCTGTGGCGCTCGGCTCCTCCCCGCTGACCTGAGAAGGCCCTGACAAGCCACTTCAAGGAGATTACCTCGTTTCTATTTTGCAGCTTTCTCTGGGTTTCCACAAGGTGGTTGTCTGGACATAACACACACTGGCAGTTCATGTTAATAGAAAGCAGAATGAAAACAGCCCGATCAAATCCCTACCTAAAGGAATTCACAGTGGCTGCTTTCAGAGGACCCAGGGCTCCCTTCGGCCAGACATCCCTGTGAAAGAATGCAGGGTTGGGGGTATCTGCTGGTGGGGAGAGAGGACGAAATAAATGCAAATTCCCACCAAGAAGATACCTTTCTTCCCCGTTGGCATACCCACGCTTTGTGGACTGCAACATTCCCACTGAATTTTTTTTAAAAAAGAATGAAAATGACCTCAATTTTAGAATTAACTTTGGGCTGATAATTGATTTTTAATATATTTGCAATAAACACTCACTGCAACGACCTCAGGTGGGACCTGCCAACAATGATTCCTCCTCCCCTCCCAAACTTAGCCACTACCCACACATACCTTGAGATCATCAAGCTCTCCCCAACTCATTATTTTCTTCCTTTCTTCATCTTCCCCCTCTTATCCGGCATACAATATGTCTTTCTGAATGGGCGATGTTTGTTTGCTAGGGCTACCGTAACATCATCAACTGGGTGGCTTAAACAAAAGAAATGTATTATCTCCCAGGTCTGGAAGCTAGAAGTTTGAAATCAATGTGTCAAGAAGGGTTGGTTTCTTCTGAGGGCAGTGAAGGCACAATCTGTTCCAGGTCTCTCTCCCTGGCTTGTCATTGGCCATCCTCTCCCTGTGTCTCTTCACATCATCGTCCCGCTATGCGTGTCTGTGGCCAAATTCCCTCTTCTTATAGGAACACAAGTCATATTGGATGCAGGCCCAGTCTAATGGCCTCATTTTAACTTCACACCTCTATGAAGAACTTATCTCCGAATGGTCACATTCTGAGGTACTGGGGATAAGGACATTTGAAGTTGGGGAGGTATACAATTCAATCTATAACATGGGGCTTTGCCAAAATCCCTTTTTCAGGTGGTGACAGTGCATTTAGAACTCAACTTCTTCCAGCCTGGACACTGTAGTAAATACAGAGAGGTCTGCACTCAAAGCAGTTACTTGCTTAAGTAGATCTGCTCCACAAAGCACCAGGGAAAGATGTGGATTTGGTTAAAACACCAAAAGAATGGGAAAAGTTCTTCCCCAAACAAGATATGAATTGCTTTATACTGAGAATCAAGTCACAGAGATTTTTGCATGTTCAAGTCCATTTCCTTAGTGCATTTCCTTGAAGCACACTATTTATCTTCCTTTCAGTTATTTTTGTATTTCATATTCTTCATATTTATTCATAAATCCACACCTATCAAGGTGTATTCATAAATCCACAGCTATCCACACCTGTTTATTTAATCCACACCATGATTCGTTAGTAGTGCAGACAGCTTATTCTATAACCTTGGGATGTTCAAGGGTGAACTGGTGATGACCTCCTGTCATCGACCATCAGAGAGGGAGGGAATGAGATATGGGGAATTTGAGCACTTTGGGTCCTCTCTCAGCTTATCCTCCCCTTCCTGACTCTTCTTTAAGTGGTGTAATAAATACCTGGCTAATAAATAACCGTAGAGAAGCAGGTGATAGCTGACTCTATGGTTTCAACTCTATTGTGCACCCAAAACCAGGGCTGAAGCCCAATACCCCCTGGACACAACACAACCCCTGCCCGAGGGTGAATTTCCATGCAGTGTAATGGACAAGGGGCTGCCTATACTTCCAGGCCAGAACCCAAACCAGAAAGTCACCTGCCCTTGTCACACCAAGATAAAGCAGGTGGGCTTGCCTGTCTTTTTGAGAATTCTTCTGGCTTTTTCTTTCATTCCTTGCCACTTACGAGAAGCTGGAGCTCATCTGAAAAAGGATAACCAAGGGTGATTAAAACTGAACACTGTGTCATGTGAAAAGGACCTGAAGGAACACACCTGGAGAAGACTAAGGAGGAAAGTTTAAAGAACTGCCAGAGACAAGAGATCGCTATTCAGTACCAGCAGAAGTTGTAAAGAGCCCAAAGGTCAGTATTAGGTCACTGCTACAATCTTGAGCTCTCTCTGTAACCTGCCCTGTAAGAAATGAGCTTCCCATCACTGATGTATGGAAGGAAATGCCATTCCATCCAATATAGTGTCATGCCAAGAGGATAGGCTTTTCGAAGCTGAATCCTGCCTGGCTCGCTTCTTTCTACCATGAGAACTTAGATAAGTTACTTAACCCCCTCAGAGCCATAGTTACCCTCACATATAAAACAGCAGCCACAGTCTCTAGTACAGGGAAGATCCTAAAAAAAAACAGTAACACATCCCTGTCTGCACCCCTCTTCTCTTGATTCTTTTTTCAGAGTGATGGGTATTAGAAACTAACTTCCATTCCTCTTGTTGAATAAACCAAGAGAACCCAACATCTCAGCATGGGTGTTTGGCTTTGGGTGGAAAATTCCTCTGGGCAACTGAATCATAAGCACCGGGCCTGGGTTTGCCACCACTGCTCTTCCCTTCCTCCCTGAAGGGAACCAAGATTTGAGCACCAGTTATCACATAAAACATTCAACTCCATCTTGCTGGTAGTTTTAACCAGGTTTAAATATTTCATACAGAACATTTTTCTTTGAAACACTATCTTGTTTCGTTTTTTAATAGCAAATGACCTGAATTAATGTGGAGAGGCCAGAAGAAAGACCAGAAAAAATTAATACAGGGAAAGCTGTTGTGCTAAAACAGTTGAACATGGTCCATATATGTTAAAAGTCCAAGCATTGAAGTCCTTAGCACTTCAGAGATCTCACCACGTGGGTGGGTGCCTCTGTGTTTAAAAAGACAATATATTACATACACATACACTCAGCTGACCCCCTGAGGTAAAGTAGGTTGATGATCAAAAATAATTACTCCCTGCCTTCCTCTTCCAAGGTGGAATTATACTTCCCCACACCTCCACATGGAGTGCAGGCCCCTAACTTGCTTTATCTAATGAAATGTAGGCAGACACGACGATGGCACCAGTTCCAAGCCTGGCCTTAGAGGCAGCATGGCTCCGTGTGTGCTCTTGCCTCTCTGGCATTGCCCTGAGGAGAGTATTGCCCATCAGATCACGGCTGCCTCTTCTGCCAAGGCCTCAGAATGAAGACCCGTGAAGCAAAACAAACCTCAGCCCAACTTGCAGCCAAGAGCCAAGCTCAGCTTGGCCATGGAAGTGGAACCACCAACAGAGCACAACCTCAACAGACCAACCTGTAGACACACAAGCAAAAACAAAGATGCCTCTTCCCTGCCTAAGTAAATCTTGTGTCCTTTTAATTATTGCTTGTACTGTATGATGTAGATTTAACTAAAAAATAAAGTGGACAGTTTATGGATGTCATTACTCCCAACTGGTGTAATCATATGTGTGTGTGTGTGTGTGGGTGTGTGCACATGTGGGTGTGTGTGTTTGTAAATATAATGACAAAACCATCACATAAAGGACAATGGCCTAGAATGAGAGCCTCAGAAAAGAACCAGCTTCCTGAGTTGTGGACAATGGTGCTTTTATTAGTCATGGTTCTCTAGAGGGACAGAACTAATAGGATAGATAGATATATAAAGTGGGGGGGGGGGTGAATTAAGTATTAACTCACACGATCACAAGGTCCCAAGCTGAGGAGCAAGGAGAGCCAGGCCAAGTCTCAAAACTGAAGAATTTAGAGTCCAATGTCTGAGGGCAGGAAACATCCAGCACAAGAGAAAGATGTAGGCTGGGAGGCTAGGCTAGTCTAGTCTTTTCACGTTTTTCTGCCTGCTTTATATTCTAGCCTGGCTGACCTGATTAGATGCTGCCCACCAAGATTAAGGGTGATTCTGCCTTTCCCAGCTCACTGACTCAAATGTTAATCTTCTTTGACAACACTCTTACAGACACACCCAGGATCAATACTTTTGCATCCTTCAATCCAATCAAGTTGACATTCAGTATTAACCATCGCAGTGCTCAACAATACAGTAGAACAGATAATCAGGCTTATTCGTATTTCTCTCCTCAAAGAGGAAGGTGTGGCTGTGAGAGCCCAAGACTGAGCCATGATCTGAAATAGCCCTTGAATCAACTGATTTCTAAAACTCCATTTTTTAGTGACCTCAATGGCCTCATTGATTGAATCACTTGAGCATCAATCTCAATACATGGTTTTATGGTTTTTGTGTTTCACCCACACTGGGATCCACATTTTGGGGGAGTTAAATCCCAGATCTGTCACTATCATCAATAACATGGATTGAATGTCCACCAGGGCTTCCATAGAATTCAGAGGCTGAGTCCCTAGGATCACCTTGGGTGGTCACCTAACCTCTGTGCCCCCCACCTGAGCCTGCATTGATTTGATAACAAATGTGCTGCCAGGCCTATGGGTGTCTCCCACTCACTCATGCCTGGAAAGACTATCGGACCACTGCCACTCTACTACTGCTGTTGGAGAATGTGCAGGTTCAAGAGACTGTCTGGTGCAAGAACCCCAGGGGAGAGATTGGCCCGGGAACATGCAGGAGTCACATGGGGGCCATAATGAGAGATAAACCACAGCTCGCACCTGTGTGGCAAGGGACAGTGCTCTGACACAGTGGTGATGTCATCTTTATGAGGGGGTGCTTTCTTAGGGTGAGAATGGAAAGCCCCAGATCCAAATCCAGGGCAAGAGAGCTGGGATGAGGAAGAGTGTGATCTCTGCAAACAGGGCAAGACATTGACAAAAGGGCAATATGAGGTGCTTCAAAACATGCTATTTAGTGTCTATATTTTGACTTGCTGTAAGAAGCAGGAGTGCTGGAATCCCTACAGCATGCAAAACCACACGGAGAAAAAAAAAACCTCACGCCTATTTTACAACATTATAGCTGGTATACAGCTGTTGTGAAGAGAGGTGAAAGGGGAAAGGGCACCCCACAGTTCTCAGGTTCCCCAGTCATAACATATAAGGAGCTTCTCTAAAAGTTACCCATCCACCGACCTGTCTCATAAGGAGGAAAGTAATTCAACAGCAATACGCACATCCAGAAAAACTGTGACATTCGCAGAACGTATTCATTTTCTGTTGCTGCATAAAAAATGACCACAGTTTTAGTGGCTTGAAACAACATCCGTTTATTTATTTATTTATTTTTCTTTCTTCTTCAACTTTTATTTCAAGTTCAGGGGTACATGTGCAAGATGTGCAGATTTGTTACATAGGTAAATGTCTGCCATAGTGGTTTACTGCACAGATCATCCCGGCACCCCAGTTTTAAGCACAGCATCCATTAGCTATTCTTCCTGATGCACTCCCCGACTCCTCACATGCAACACCCATTTATTGACCCGAAGTTCCATGGGTCAGACGTCCAGCCAAGGACCTAGCCAGCGGGACACCTTGATTGCAGCCTTGTGAGACCCTGAGCTCACTAGGTTCTCAGCTCAAAGTCTCACAAGTCTGCAATCAAGGTGTCCCACTAGCTAGGTCCTTGGCTGGAAGCTCTGCGGGAAAATTTACATTCAAACTCTTTCCCCTTGTTGGCAGAATTCAGTTCCTTGTGATTGAAGGACTGAGGTCCCTGTTTCCTTGCTGACTATCAGCAGAGTGTCAGCCCTCAGCTCTTTAATGCCAATCCGTACCCCTTCCCCTGTGTCCACTCCCACCTATCAAGCCAGCTATGGCACGCAGGATCTGCTCATGCTCTGAATCTCCAACGTCCCTCATCTCTGACCTCTAGACCCAGATGTAAAGGGCTCATGTGATTAGGTCAGGCCCACCTAGATAATCTCCCTTTTAAGGTCAACTGATTCGGAAGCTTCATTACATTTGCAACCTTCCTTCTACCATATAACAGAACATAGACAGGAATGAATCTCATCTCATTCACAGGTTCCACCCACACTCATCAGGAGGCGATGACACAAAGGAAAGTCCTTGGAAGTCATCTTAAAATTCTGCTTCCCACTGCTTCCTCCTAACATTCTGGGGTCCTCCATCTGCCCTTAGCTTCCTAGAGCTCTCCAGAAATGGCCCCATTCAGGTCCACTCAAATTTAACTCACTCATTGCCCCACTGCAGTAGGCCTTCCCTAGGTTACCATCAGCTAACCTGGTAAAATAACTAACATCTAAGTGTTACTGGGTTCATGTGCCTCCCCTTTGACCATCATGTCTGCCTTTTTAATAAGAGCTCTGCCACAATGGAATTCAAAGCCTGAAGGGCAGGAGAGGGGTGGGCCCCAACTTGGCTCTAAGACACCTATTGGTGGAAATCGTTGGCACTTTGGCAAGCTGGCTAGGAAGATATATGAACTCTGAGAGGCATTTTGACATCCCTCAATCACATTACAGGGCCTCCCCACCCTAATTTTGGGTGACGCACTTCCTGCCTATAGGAAAGTATTATCAGGAAGTAAAGTATATAAAGACTCAAGTCTCATTTACATCATCTACCCAGCTTGAGCAATAGGCCAAAGGCTTCCTTTAGGTAATACCGTTCTACTCTCTGCTTCACATGTTCAAATCCACACAAAGCAGAGAATGTTCTGTCCACTCCTCAGGCTGGCAGTTTGACTGCTCAGAAACCAGCATAGGTGTTTGTATGAGTCTGTTTTCACATTGTTATAAAGAAATACCTGAGACTGAGTAATTTATAAAGAACAGAGGTTTAATTGGCTCACAGTTCTCCAGGCTGTACAAGAGGCATAGCAGCTTCTCCTTCTGGGGAGGCCTCAGGAAACTTACAATCATGATAGCACACACCTCACGTGGCCAGAGTAGAACCAAGAGCAAGAGAAGGGAGCGCTACACACTTTTGAACAACCAGATCTGAGGATAATTCACTCACTCACTATCGTGATGACAGCACCAAGGGGGATGGGGTTAAACCATGAGAAAACATCCCCACGACCCAATCACCTCCCACCAGACCACTCCCATGATCCAATCACCTCCCACCAGGCGCCACCTCCAACAATGGGGATTACAATTGATCATCAGATTTGCGCGGGGACACAGATCTAAACCATATCAGTGCCTACTAGCAGATGATGTAATGCGCAATTCAGCCTTAGGAATATGTTCTCAGGGACAGAAGCTTCAGCCAGCATTCAACAAACAGCTCTCAAGCACCTGCTTCTTGCTAAATTCTGTGCAGCAGGTTTGAGAGGCGCACTTGACATCCATCACCCAGCCACAGGCCAGGCTATTTACCATGTCCAAATACAACCCCCGAAGTAAGGTGACTGCCTGGTTTCCCAGTGAAAAGATCCAAAAGAAAAGGTTTGGGACCAACTTCAATGTACAAAATTTTAGGGATGTAATTGATATAGAAAATGTACACTTCTATATCAATGTTCAATTTATTAATTTATGTTCACAGGCAAACTTGAAGATCACGATATATAAAATATACTGTTTAATTTATTGATTTATGGTCACAGACAAACTTGAAGACCACAATATATAAAATACACTGGTGGGAACATGACTCATTTCCATTCACATACCATCAAACAATTCTATCTGAGCTCTTTATGTGTATCTTCTATGTTGATGTTCTCACCATAATACCCTCCTGAGTCATCTAACCTGGCTGAGCATTTTTTAGTCCACATTTCATGTGATCTTAGGAAATGTTAATATAAGTCACAATTGTCCCTTGACATAAAAATAGGCATAACATTTGGTATAATGTCTCATTCATATTGTGGGCGTATATTTGTGAACTCCACAACATAACCTTTGACTGCATGGCTTTTAAAGTGGTGTTTTAAAGACTTCTACAACATCATCCAAAGCTTGTATCTAAAACTACTCCCTTTACCTGCTTTATTTTTCTCCATAGAGCTCATCTTCAGAGACCTTCTCTTCCCTGCAGGGACAGAAATCTTGTCTCCATTTTTAAAATTCTATCTCCTTCTTAGAACAGTGTCTGGTACATAGATGGGCTGATACTTATTTTAAAATAAATGAATACTTCTAGGAATGATCACTAAATTATGTTAAATCAATATATCTTAAATTTTGTTATTCATATATAAAACTATATGTTATATATTAAATCATATAAATAAATATAAAATATATTAAATTATGTATGAACATAAAATTCCATTAAATAATATCTGCAAGCATGTAAAATTCTATTAAGAGTTTTACACATTTTTACTCATCTTAAGGCTACATGTTCTCTAATTCATACTTTTTCAGAAAAAAATTGAATTTTAAAAAGTAATCAAGAGTACCCTGTAATATGAAAGATGAGTAAGAAGTCAGTTTCTTGACGGAGGGATCTCTTCTTATTTGGGGACTCATATGTGGGTATAAAGAAGTCATTTCCACACCACAGAAAACCCACTTCCAGTCCTCTGCCTTACGCAAATGTCCTACCCCCTCAGCTTCCATAACAATACCTGCTTTCTTCTGTGAACATTCCTTGCATGACTCTTTTAAACATCTGTTCTCTAAATATCAAAGCCATCTGTTGACCTGTGTCCAGTTGTGTGCTGTCTTTACATGTTCTGGGTAGAGATTGCTCCTCCTTGGCCAGCCTTCCAAACCCAACAGACTTCCTATCCTCTTAAAGACAGGTTCCTGGTTTCTATGCCATTACTAAGAACTTTGCTGTCCTCCTGCCCACCTAGGAACACATTCCTTGGCCTCCTAAGCTTATTCCTATTTTCAGTGTTCTTCTGGCTGACCCCAGCCTCCTTCCAGTGCTGGGTAACATTGCATTATTTAGATGCACTGTCTGGTGCCACTCGCCACCATGAATTCAGATCCCTTGATCAAGTAAACACAGCAATGTATGGACATCGTAAGGTGAGGGAGACAGATGTGCACAGAGAGAGGTGGTAATTGTCACACAACACACGGATCATGCTAGAAAAGGAGAAATCTTCAAGAACTAGTGGGGAGGGATAGCTGCCATCCGGACAGATCACTGTCAAACAACAGAATCTGGACTGCTCAAGTGCCATGTGGTCTTCAGGGTTACAACCCAACTCCCAGGGAGAAACTGAGTAGAACCAGCAAAGCACAGTGAAGGTCAGGAAAGTCCATTGTTCCGTAGTATGTTTACACAGCGGGTGGGAGATGGGAAGCAGCAGCCTTTCTGGGTACCAGCAACAGAACAAGGATCCTGGACTTTCTGGAGGGTGAGACTAAGGGACAGAGGGAGAATTCAGCAACACATCCCTGCCAAACCCATCACCTCTCCCACTATCTGTGGTTTGTCACAGACACTCCATAACGTTAATCCAACTGACTCACATACAGAATAAAATTATTTCCTGGAACTTCAGCAAATTCCTGGGAGATGTAGGAGAAGTAGATGTCACTCTCTCCTGCACCCCAAGGAAAGCACACTTCCCAGCCCTGTTGAGAAAAGCCCAGCGGTGCTTGTGAGAGGGAGGAGAGGAGGTCAGAACAAACAGCCCTGCTTCTCCTGAGAAAGTTTCACTTTATTCCCGGGATTGTGACTGCATGAACATCCCAAAGCACTCTTTGCTTTTCCCTCCTCCATTCAGTTTCTGTTCTGTAATGCGAGTAGACAGCTGTGCTTATAGGGAATGAAAATATTCTTTGTCATTTTTTTCTCCATCTCAAGTCTTTCATGATGAGTTGCCTATGTTATTTGTGTGCAAGCATTCTTCTTTTGAAAAACATGAGAAAATCTCCATTCGCAAACTTCTATTACACCTGAAATAGCATGTATGCTTATTCAGAAACTAAAGCTATTGTCATCAAACTACAGTAGCATTTTTAGGCAGTTCTGCCAATTGTATAAAATATGAATTTCTTCGTTCTATTGTTTCTGTTCTGTTTCTTTTGAAAATGGTTTAAGAAAAAAATCCGTTGAGAAAATAGTTTCCCTTATTCTGGTATACTTATGAATTGCTGATGAAGCCACTACCACAGAACGTGGAGTTAGAAATATGTCATAAGAAATGATTCACAGTCTCATGACAATATAATTTATACAGGGAGAGATGCCAATTTCTATGCATCCTGATTTATTTTATTAATAATTCTTTCAAGCAGTATATTTTGTTATTACCGAACTTATTTTAGATCAGTAAGTTTTCAAATTGGCTTATGATCAATTCATAAAAATATTGGAAGTAATCAGATACATAAATTGTTCCATAGAGTCAGATATAACTACTATGTAACAGTAAATTGAGATGATATTGGTTTTAATCAGCTACCCAAAAAAAGGGAAAATTTATACCATTCTCTGTTTAATTTAGATTATAAAATTCACTAGGGAAATCAAGGAATCGGATAGCTCATAGGAGTTCTTAATAGCAATTGCAGTAAAACACATTTCACTGCTTGAAATTTGTGAGCCTCAATTAATCATGGGCTCAAATAGTTTTTAAAAGTGTTTTATAATCCAAATATTACTATCTCAGTAAGACACTCCAGTGTGTTTATTAATCCATATCTGCTTGCACACTCTCCTTGACCTTCAGTCACAGGCCTTCCAGCTCAGCAGGCTTCAAGCAAGATGCCAAAACTCCTGCTTCATCTAATTGCATGATTTTCAGTTACTCCACACTGTTTCTTCCCGAAGAAGCTTTAAAGAAAAAAAAATCCCCCGCCGGTTTAGTCTCCCTCCTTAATGACAATAGAATATGCATTCATTACATTCTTGGAATTGTAAAGCCTTTTCTTCCAACCTTCCACTTATAAAAATTGCCTTCTCAATCCCATCTCCTTCTCTGTTTTTTACAGTAAGACAACCTCATTATTAAACTCCTCAAGATATATGAGCGTCTGTCCTCCAGAGAGGGGCATGCTAAATTCTCTCCCATGAGCTATTCCAGGATTAATCACCATTTTCCTGGTACCTCTGGAATCCCCACTCTAAGAGGACAGGTATCGTGTTGTCTAATGTGGTGCCCCCAGCACCTAGAATCATGCATAGTCCTTAGCAGGTCAGTGACTATCTCACCTAAACCCCTCACTCTGCCACTTTAGACCATTTTATCTTGCTCATCTTTAACAGAGAGGAAAAATTCTTCAGAAAGTCAAAAATACAAATAGGAATGAGATATGACCTATTTGTGAAAACATATCGGTAGAAATGGAAGCAATTCCAAATTCCTCATCCTGGCATTTGAGGCTGTCTACACCTCAGCGTCACCCCCTGCCGCCTCCTGGCACACAGTCTTTTCTGCTATTTGATGAGTTGAACTGCCTAACAGATTCGAAAACATATCTGGCACTTTTCCTGTCCCACCTCTCAACCTGGAATGCCCATTCCCAAAACATGACCTGTCCACATACCCATCCGCTCTAAACACAGTATGGCGCAATAGAAATAGCAGATTGTAGCATCAGATGAACCTGAGCAGCGTGACACTAGACAAGTTACTTACATGTTCTGAACATTATTTCCTCGATAGTAAAATGAGGACAACCTGGATACTAAATAATCCTATCATGTATGTAGAAAAGGAAAGAACCAGAACTCTTTGGTAAAACATTAATGCCCACCATATCTGATACATGATAAACTCCTTAAGCAGAAACCCTGTCTTAAATATCCATCAGTTCTTTGTATGCTATAGTCACAGACAGACAGGGAATGAATAAGTGAATGCCGGAGAAAAAGGAAGAGAAAGGCAACAACTTGGATGGAACTGGGGCTCATTATGTTAAGTGAAATAAGCCAGGCACAGAAAGACAGACTTCACATGTTCTCAATTATTTGTGGGAGCTAAAAATTAAAACTGTTGAATTAATGCAGACAGAGTAGAAGGATGGTTACCAGAGGCTGGGAAGGGTAGTGGGGCGGTGGGGCAGAATAGTTAATGGGTACCAAAAAAATAGTTAGAAGGAATGAATAAGATCTAGTATTTGATAGTATAACAGGGTGACTATAGTCAAAAATAATTTAATTGTATATTTAAAAATAACTAAAAGAGTATAATTGGATTGTTTGTAACGCAAAGAATAAATGTTTGAGATGATAGATACTCCATTTACTCTGATATGATTATTATACACTGAATGCCTGTGTCAAAATATCCCATATACCCCATAAATATATACATCTACTATGTATCCATAAAAATTAAAAATTAAAAAGTTGGCCAGACACTGTGGCTCACACCTCTAATCCCAGCACTTTGGGAGGCCAAGGCGGGCAGATCACCTGAGGTCAGGAGTTTGAGACCAGCCTGGTCAACATGGTGAGACATTGTCTCTACTAAAAATACAAAAATTATACCAGCTATTCAGGAAGCTGAAGCAGGAGACTCACTTGAACCTGGGAAGCGGAGGTTGCAGTGAGCTGATATCGTGCCACTGCACTCCAGCCTGGGCAACAGAGACTCAGTCTTAAAAAAAAAAAAAAAAAAAAAAAAAAAAAAAGTTTTTTTTTTTAAGTAAATTTAAAAAGAGAAGCAAAAGCAGCATGAGAAAAGGGATAAAAGCAAAATAGGGGGGACTTTGTGATTTGGGGTCCAAAATTCTACTTCTGTAGGCATGTTCGTCAGCAGAGTTTTCCTGTTGGACTCAGAAAGCAGGGCAGCGCTGTGTAGCTACAGTTTTCATAAAGACCTGGTCATGGAGCTTCACAGTGGGGGAAAGGTGACTCCGAAAACAGCAGAAAAGTGCTTCTGGGTGGAAGCCAGATAGCAAGACAGAGGGGAATTTTGTCTTCTCTACTGTGGATGGAATTAACATTCCCAACCAGCACATCATTCACAGAAACAAGATACAGCCAGCCTCCACGGATACAGTGTGCATCCATGGACTCAACCAACCGTGGATGGAAAATATTCAAAACAAAATGGATGGCTGCAGCTGTCTGGACATGTACAGACTTTTTTCTTGTCATTATTCCCCAAACAATACAGTGTAACAACTATTTACATAGTGTTTATGTTGTATTAGGTATTATAAGTAATCTAAAGATGACTTAAAGTATATGGGAGGATGTGTGTAGGTGATATGCAAATACGACACCATTTTATCCTGGGGCTTGAGCATCCATGAATTCTGGCATCTATCTGCAGGCTTCCTGGAACCAATCCAACGGATAACGAGGGACGACTGTATTGGTTCTTTACTAGGTGTATTCTGAACTACAACAGGAAGGCATGTACTCCACCCTGTACCCCAAAACTCTCCCCTGAACAAAATACTACGTGGTCTAAAATTCTAGCATTAAGTTGTGTTTGCTAAACTTTGAGTTAAGCACCGCCCTCTGCTAGCATTCTTTTTCAACATGCAAAGATAAAGCATCACATCATTGACACCTTCATGAAAATAAGTTAAGAAATCTATGACATCTGCACTGGAAGAATCTGAGAATAGTGAGAGAAGATGGATGCCAGGATTGAGACGGAGAAGAAGGGAGGGGAGGATACTACAAGCTGGAGAGAAAACTTAAACAGCCTCCTATCTATTCTCCTCCACTCTCAGGCCTCACCTGCTACCTCTAGGCAGAAGACGCCGACAGCTTTTGCCTGCCCTAACTTCTCTCAGGCCCCTCATGGCCCCTCCACTTGAACATCCTACAGGCATCCCCAACTCGGTGAATCCAGAATTGGTTTCACCATGTTCCTTCCTGCCATATCCACATACATACATTCTCCACTAAAACCCTACCCTAAATACCGCCTTTCAATGAAGCTCTTCATTTGGAAATAATTTCTCTCTCTTTTCAAATACTACAGCCTTTTTCACTGGTGTCTCTGCAGTCCTTGTCACTCTCTTTTTCTTTTTCTTTTTTTTTTTTTTTGAGACAGTGTCACTCTGTCGCCCAGGCTGGAGTGTAGTGGCGTGAGCTCGGCTCACTGCAGCCTCCACCGCCTGGGTTCAAGCAATTCTCCTGCCTCTGCCTCCCAAGTAGCTGGGATTACAGGCACGTGCCACCATGCCTGGCTAATTGTTTTTGTATTTTTTTTTTTTTTTTTAGTAGAGACGGGGTTTCACCATGTTGGCCAGGCTGGCTTGTCACTCTCTACCATGTACTATAGTGATAGAGTTTTTTTCCTCCCCTTTTGGAACGTAAAATCTTTTAGGCATTCATGAATTCTCCAACAAAATTTATGCAGCATTTCCATATGGAAATGCTAGCTGCATTCCATCAGTCAGAGAGAGAGAGAGAAATAGTGGACAAGGAAAACAGCCTGCTTCACAATCATGAGTAAGATTTATAAACAGAATGCCTCTGACCTAGTTCTAAAAGATCCCATCAGGGGACCTCCTCTTTCAGCTTTGCAGCCCCCCGCCCTCTGTCTCTGTATGGGGGAGCTTCTTCCTACTGTCTTCTCCCTTCTAACCTATTAAACTCTCCGTGCCTTAAAACCACACACACACACACACAAAGATCCCATGGAATTTTACTACATTCAGAGAATGATTAAATTATTAACCTGAAATATATTTTTAGAAAGCACCTAGTCCAGGGGTTTTGCAAAACTTTTAGTCACATTTATATATTAAAATAATTAAATTGCACTAACTTGATCAAGAGATAAAAAGTTAAGTATAAACGGATATACACACATAACACATAGTAAGAAATGAATACCAGCTTACAGTCAATAATTTGTGTTAAGGGGATTTGAATTTTATATTCATTTATTTGTTTAGTAAACATTTCTAATTATTTAATACATGCCAGGCATTGTTCTAAATAGTTTTACTTTAAAAATATAGACTTATTTTCCTCACAATAATGCAAGGAGGTAGGTATAATGATTGACCCAATTTTACAGATGGAAAAACTGAGGCACAGAGACTTTATGCAACTTCCCCCAGGCCACATGACTAGCAAATCACAAGGTTAGGATTCAAACCCAGATAATCTGGCTGCAGAGTCCACACTCATAACCAATGAAAAAAGCTACCTCATTTCATTTATTATTGTTATTGTTATTGTAATTATCAGAAAAATAATAAAATAAAACTATGGTTAAAAAAAAGCTTGAGGATAAAACTGTGAATGTCATGGACATTCTTCTTTCATTTTTTTCCTCCGAATGATAAAGAAAGTTGATTGAAAAATGTATCACTATGAATAGCAACATTTATACTCAATTTCCTATGTGATCCTCACTCATTGTTGATTGAAGTTTCATAAGCAAGAAGAGTGGAAAGGAATTAGGTTAGGAAATTCTTTCTTTGTCATCCTTATAATTTAGAAAGACATTCACAAGTTCATAAGGATATTTAAAGTTTTAATTTCACTTGTAGAGTAGCCCCAGATTCTTGTCAAGTTTCTCTGGAAGTCAAGAGTGCCATAAAACACTTTGAAAAATGTCACTGGTCAATTTTGCTGTCTCAAGGCAGGTTACCCCTAAACTACCATGGAAAGATTCATGAGCAACTTAGGGTAGCGACGATGTCTTTTCTCCTTATCTTCCTATACCTAGAATAGTGCCCAGCATAGTATGAGTTTATCACATGTTTCTTGAATTTAACAACTTGTTTCCTGTGTATTGCTTTCAAGGTTTTACAAAAATCCCAGCATTTCACTATTCAATCTCTATTTGAAAAAAAAAAAAAAATCCCCAAAAACAGGAAAGAAAGGAGAATCAGAAGCCACTGGAAGCCTAGATCAAGAGAAACTTTACTGCCAAATATAGGGGATTCTCCTTCCCTCTGGGGAGCGTGTTTTGGCTGACCACATTGTCAGGAGCCTCTAATTGCTGACCAGCAAAAGGAAAATTGTCACACACCTCCCAAGAGGAGAATAAAAACAGAGCCCAGAATTCCTCTGTAACCAAGCCTAGGAGAAGATTATAGATCATATGTTGTCAGCAATTACAGTAACTGTCCCAGGGGGCCACCCCTTTGGTATCACATTGGAACTGGGAATTGGGCAGAGAAGAGTGGGCTGAGTATGCGGTTTTGTGGGCATCAATTCACAAGTGCTAAGCCCACTTCACCACTGTGTGTGCACGTGCATGTGTGCATGTGTGTGTGTGTGTGTGAGAGAGAGAGAGAGAAAGAGAGAGAGAGAGAGAAAAAGAGAGAGAAACGATCCACCTAGATTAGAGATTTCTGGGGTTCAGGGATGCCTACGCATCTAATCCATCCAAAAATGTCCTGTCTTATAAGTTGTTGAAGATGAAGCTCTACAATGAGAAATTCACAAGAACTTTAAGTAAGAAAGGAGGCTCAGCATTCATCCAATAACTTTTCTTGCAGATTATGACACAAGAATAAATTATGACTAACCCTAATTTAAAATTAGGTTAGTGGCAGACCCATAACACACAGCCCAGGGAAGTTCGGAAAGCTAGAACTTACATCGCTTGATCCAAGCCCAACCTGCTTTCCACTGCACTTCACTTAGTCTTCCGTTTTGTTAACCAAGGGAAGATTTTAAACTTTATCCATCATTCATGTGCAGTATTTCCTGAGCCTCAGTCATTTCCTTACCTCCTTTGCAATTTTGCTCTACACCATCTGTGTACAATTTGTACTATTTGTTATCTATTAGTTTTCTCAAAATTCATGTTTAATCCGTGGCACAGATTGCCATCTGACCCCTAGTTTTCATTCTTCCCCTCTTAGGGGCAAGAGAGCACCCCCACACCACTGAGTTCTAGCTGTGGACACGGCCACCCAGTAACCCTTGCAGCAGGGTACAGCCAGGTGAGAACAGAATGTCAACAGAAGCAATATATGAAACCTCTACTTATTTAAAAGAAATCCCTTAACATGAAATTCTTCTCTTTCTCCCTTCTAACAAGTTAGAAATAGTAAGGTCATGTGGTAGCTTCATGACAATGCCATAGAATTAAATGAAATGACATAACGGAAAGAATACAGGTTCCTAAACAAGTTCAGGGACCCAAGCTCCAGCAACTACATTAGAGACAAACGAACTCTTATTTAAGATGCTGTATCTTGGGGACCTCTTTGTTATAGCAGCTTATTGTTTATTGTACCTAAAACAACAACTCACGCAATAATATCTATTAAAAATCGGGAATGTATTTAATCTTTTCTATTTGGTAAATACCTTAAATTCTATATAGCTATTCAAATAAACAATATTTGTTCAAATACCAGCTACAAATAATTCCTTTCCCACAGAAGCATGAATACCCATCTTGGGGAAAGATTGATATAAGGGAAGTAGAAACAAGCTTTGGTCAGAATAAGTGGTAAGGGCATTCAGGCATTGAGAAAAGAGAAAGAAATACAAGAAAAATAAAGGCTGGGTGCCTGAAAGTAACTTTCACCCTCTTTGCCATCTGGCCTTGTGAGCCTACATTGTGCCACATAGTCCAGGAAAGAGGCCAAGGAATTCCAGGGGTACCCCAGCTTCATCTCCATCTATAAGAAGGATCCTGGCATTGGCAGGGAGGCAGACATCTCTCACCATCACCTCCCACCAAACGTTCAAGGTTGATGGGGCTTCACAGCTGGTGGGCGCCATTTTAGGAGGCAGTAGTTGCACAAGAGTCTGGCCTGCCTCAGCTATTCATCCTGCCCGGAGCCCGCCTTCCTGTGCAAACCAAGGAGAAAGAGGCAAGGCATTCAAGGAGCTTAGTAAGAGGCAATGTTGTCTGTATTGGCCAAGCCAGGCAATTCTTTTGTGCATTCTCATGTTGGGCTTTCCCGCATAGCTCCTCTCCCACAGGTGATGTGCATGAGAGGATACAGATTGGAAACACCTGTGCCAGGAACCCGCCTCCCACCCTGACCTACACTTCCCACCCCCACTACACCACATGGCCTTGGTCCTAACTTCAGCATGTCTCTGGAAATGTACAACTGCAGTTTTGCCTGGGACCAGCTTGGGGGCAGAAGAAAATGGGTTTTTAAACTAATTTTCAGAAAACAATATTTATCGTTTTAGCTTCCCATCTGGAATTATTTTTAAAACACACATACACAATGGCAGGTTTTGCCTGCATCTGTAACTCTGCATTTGACCCCTGCACTGATTCTATTCTGCACAGAACAGAGTCAAGTCAGATAACTCTACATCCTTTTCCTTAGAAAGTGGTTGGTGCAAGCCTTTCTCTTCCCACTAAGGAGTTGAAGTATCTTTCAAGTCACTGTCAGTGAAAAATCCTGGATTCTCCTGTTCGGACCATACTCACCCATCAGAGTTAACACACCAAAGTGCAATTTTTGAGTAACTACTTTCATATGTATGAAAAGGAAAATCTATTTTAGTGCCAAAGCTAAGCAGAATAGACATGAAAACAAATCACTCTGATTAGCAAAAAGAGCATAGACATTAAAGGGAGACAAACCAGCTCGGCAACAAGTAGCTGGTTCAACCCAAGCGAGTTAATTCATGTCTCAGAGCTTCAAATTTCACAGTCTAGAAAACGGAGATGATATGGCTGGGCATGGTGGCTCACACCTGTAATCCCAGCACTTTGGGAGGCCAAGGCGGGTGGATCATCTGAGCTCAGAGGTTCGAAACCAGCCTGGCCAACATGACAAAACCCCGTCTCTACTAAAAATACAGAAATTAGCCCGGCATGGTGGCACGTGCCTGTAGTCCCAGCCACTAGGGGGGCTGAGGCAGGAGGATCGCTTGAACCCAGGAGACAGAGATTGCAGTGAGCCAAGATTGTGCCACTGCACTCCAGCCTGGGCGACAGAGTGAGACTCCATCTCAAAAAAAAAAAAAAGAAAGAAAGAAAATGGAGATGATAACTCCTATCACATAAGGTTGTTGGGTGAACTAAATGAGATGACATATATAAATCTGAATAACATAATGCCCAGCAGGTACCCTAAAAATGCAAGCTATCTTTTTCCCACTTTCTCCTTTCCCTCGAAAACAAGTTAGTATGTTAGACAACTGAAATAGAACAATTTTCATTTTATGCTTCATATGTTTCTATATTTTTCTATATTTTCCAAAAATTCTTCAGTAGTATGTATTAATTTCTTGAAAAAGAAGTTATTTACAAAAATAGCATCATCTCTGCACAGAAACCTACTTGTCTCCACAGCTTAATTTCATTTACTTCCTGTTTATTTCTTCCTTCCAATAACTAATGTTAAGAAATCATATCATTTAGAATAAATTATTTTTCAATTGATAGTAAAGATAAATTTATTGTAACAATTAAAGCAAGCTCCTCTGTTTGCCTTTTAAACATCATCCCATTAGAAAATAAACATAAGCAACAGCTCAGCAGTTACAACTGAGAAGTATAAATGCAGTATTTCTCTCATTACAGGATGAAATGATGGTTTTGCATGTAGAATGAAGCAAGTACTTTGAAAATTTTGATTACTCAATTATGTCTACATATGTTACAGTATTTAAACATTTTACCATCTTAGAATGATCTTTTAATATTCTAGTATTTATAAATTACACATGGCTTCAGATTCATTCTTTCCTGGAAATCCAACAACCTTGATACATATAAACTAAGCTCCAAGCATGAAAGTAGGATGTCAGTAGAACGTTGCTGCCAGGGAACAAACAGTACCTGATCTTCCCTGGCACCATTCCCTGTGTGTTTACTACGTTAACATAGGAGTGAGGATGAATTTAGGCAAAGAGCCAGATCCTACTCAGCTATCACCTGCAGAACCTATACTCAGCTAGACACTAAGACACAACTACTGATTGTAAACAATTTATTTACTATGTCATGATTATTTGTTATAAAATAGAAGGAAGTTCATTAGTGTCTATATAAGATTTTGTGTTTCCTTTACCAGTGCCTCACTGCTTAAAGAAAACAGACAAAAGAAGTGCTGGAAAGCTAGGCTGGTGTTTTCTTCTAGAGCCATGGAGCTGCCACAGCCAGTTTGTAACTGGTATGTGCCCTAAGCCTGAAGGTTAAATCTGGGACCCCCCCAGCCAAAAACTTGGATGTGCAGAAAGACTTACTTGAGGAAACTCTCTAAAATACAGTTGTCCCCTGTCCCACCCCCGGAGATCTTATGTAGTAGTACACTTAGGGTGTGGCTTAGGAATCCAAGTGTTTAAAGCTACCCAGGTAATTCTGAACCAGGCACCAGAAAATCATGCTTACACCCTCTCCTCACTCCAGGGGAGAGGCAAACCTTTCTTTAATTACCTTGAGAAAGATAAAGTTTACAGAATTTTCATTTGCTATGGGGCATTGTGTTTAAACTAGGAAAAATATAGTAAATATTTACGGGAAAAATATTTTTTAAATGTTTCTGTTCAATGAGTATTTATTAGGTATCAGCTAAATGCCAGACAGTGTGTTCCCAGGCAAATCAGCAAACAGCTTCATCCTAACTTTTCATCATCCTCAGAAACCTAATTCTTCCCAAAACAATAGGGGAAACATAGATAAGAAGATGTTGAATAAACTAATAATTTGGAACATCACTGAAGACAAGAACAGCAACAACCATGTAAATGAAAAGGTTAAATGAAGTGGTGATTAAACTTTTACACTGACTTGAGGCTGATTATATTTTTCTTGTACAATAAATGGAACTACCAAGACTCTATGGCAAGTCACAAGTTACTAGGCCAGAGCTGACTTTTAGAATTTTTTTGTGGGTTCCTAGTAAGACTGAGAATATAGTATAGGGTAAGATTGGAGCCAGTTTGTTCTCTTGTTCAAAATGTAACTGTGACCAAGTAGATGTTTCATTAGCAAGTAATATATATCCCCTTCATCCAAAAGTAATTACTTACTTAATTTTCACAAGTGGCTTTTTACAAGGAGGAGGTGCTTGTTCCCAGAGCCCTTGTAAGCAAGAGATGAAAACCTGTAATGGCTTCATCTCCTAATGCTTGCTGCCTCTCTCACTGCAAATATAACAAGATTCTCCATGGCATATTTCTTCTTAATTGACTGAAATAATCTTCTCACATATGTTATACCTTTGTTGTTTTATATTTTGATGTAGCTTTGTTATATTTCAATTAAATTCCTTTGAAACATGGCTTTAGAAAGTCTAAATAGCCAAATGAGATTTATGACAGTAATGCAAGGATGGTTCAATGTTAGGAAATCTATTAATATAATAAATCATTTTAATGGAACAAAAGAAAAATTTATACAATCATATCAATTTGAGGACACATTTGAAAACATTCAGCAATCATTACTGATGAAGTTTCCTAATAAGAATAGGATGGTTAGATCACTTCCTTAAAGTGATTAATATCTGCTGTATGTTCATATCCTGGGCTCTAAGCCCCATGCTTTAGAGCCTACCCCCACTGCTGGACAACCCTCAGGTTACCCAGGACAACAGAATTCCCTGCACAAGTGTCTCTAAAGCCAAATTCTGGGGCAGCACATTCTCTTTCCTGGGTTCATATTCCAGTGGGAAGACAATACACTCCCAAAATGTACAAACCCCAGGTGCTGGCAATGACCAAAGAGTGGCTGTTTACAAGTGAGTGAAAACAGAGCTTGGAAGTTTGGCTGTGGAATCTTAGCACATGAGCTGAGCATTAGGTCCCAGAATTTGGGTCAGAGCTAGGTATGATATGAGAAAGAAAGCAGGCTAAAATGCCCTGAATTCTTCACACTACTACATTCCAGCACAGGACCTAAAAAGTGCTGACATCTACACTTGAATCTGGGCTTCAGAGCTTGATGAAGAATATTTTTCATGATAAGCAATTGTCACTTAACACTTTTAGCTTGATTAACAACTTCAAAATATTTACAAATTTCTTTTGCTGGCCTCCATTTGGACTCCTGTCCCAGCTCCCATAAATGTCAGGGACAGCCCAGTATAGCATAATGTAATCTAGTGTAATAGAGAATAGTTTTATCTTGAGCCAGAAATCAATATCACACATAATAGGGAGAAACAAAAAACAATCCTTGAAAAGGAGGAGCAAATGAAAATTATCACTACTATTTTTTTTACAGATAGTATCTCACTCTGTTGACCAGGCCAGATTGCAGTGGCTCACTGCAGCCTTGAACTTCTGGGCTCCAGTGATCCTCCTGCTTCAGTCTCCCAAGTAGGTGAGACCACAGGCACATACCACCATGCCCAGCTAATTTTCTTATTTTTTTTTGTAGAGACAGTGTCACTACATTGCCCGAGCTGGTCTGGATCTCCTGACCTCAAGCTCTCCCAGCTCAGTCTCCCAAAGTCCTGGGATTACAGGTGTAAGCCACTGCACATGGCCTATAACTACTATTAATTAACATTGCTCTCGACATTAGCCAAAACAGTTAGATAGGAGTAAGAACTTACATACATAAACAATTGATAAAGAAGAAGCAAGTAACCATTACTGGTAGATGATATGATTGTCTGATTAGAATATCCAAAAAAGAAATTTAAAAACATTAGAAATCATTTTTAAAGTAAATTCACATAACAAAATTAATATACATAAATCAATAGTTTCAGCCAATTAACAAATAAAGTATGAGAAAAAATCTATTTGTAATTGGAACAAAAAATATATACACATAAAGGTAATTTAAAATTTGCAACATATACAAATTTTGCTCTCAGGTAGATAAATAAACCTGTAAGAATGATCATGACAATTCTAAGAAAGAAGAACATTTAAGGAAACTGGCTGCATCAGAGATTAAAATCTATTATAAAGCTATAATGATTAAAATAAATTGCTGCTTTCTCTAAGGAGAGAGAGAAAGGCAATTAAAAAAAAGAGAGTATCCAGAAATGGACCAAAATGGATAAGAGGAAATATAAGGTATAATAAGAGTATTTTTTTAAATAATGTTGGAACATCTCATTGCAATAACTATTTGATGGGGAGTGGATTGTGGAATGTAGTGCCTCAGTATATGTGTAAAATATATCCCAGAGATGTGAAGAATGTTGATGTCTACAATTAAATTAAATTAAAGAATACTAGAAAATCATGTGGACTTTTGTAGCAACTTAGAGTAGGTAGGCCTTTCTAAGTAAGACACAAAGCCTAGGCTCATTAAAGAAAGAAATGAAAATTTGATTACATAAAAAATAAAATTTAGCAGAGAAAAAATGATAAAATCCTGTGCACATCTATAATTAATATGGTTATTAAAAAGAAAATGAAAAAATAGTTGCAAGATGAAGGACTAATCTCTAATGTCTTTAATATGTAATCTTCATACATAATGAACAAATTAATAAGAAAAGCAAAAATTCTATAGAAAAAGAGAAAGGGGGAAGAACATGCAAAGAATATTCACAGAAGAAATATGAAAAGATACTGAACTCATAATAAAGTAAATAAATAAAACTATAATAAAATACATGTTTTTAGCCTTTCATCCTAGCAAAGATCAAAAAAAGATCAATAATAAACTATTGATGCATGTAGAGTCTACATGAGTACTCTCTCTCTCCTTGACTCCACAAATTCAGCTATAGAAATTCACCCTGAGACACTCGTGGTACGTTAGTGTGAAAACTAATCTAAAAGTCTATTCAGTGCAGCATTATTATCAATAGCAAAAGATAAAACAACCAAAATGTCCATCATAATGGATTGGTTACATCAATGTTGTTACCCACATCCAACTGAACACAATACCACCATTTTCTAGAACAGTAAGTGTTAATGTATGAATATAGAGCTAAATACCTCAAAGATACATTGTTATGTAAAAAAAAAAAAACAAGAGAAAGAACAGTTTGAGCCATATACCTATGATGCTTCTATCTGTGTGTGCGCATGTGTGTGTTTAAGAATTAGATACAAATGTGTGTTGGGAGAAGACTGAGGGACTAGAAGTCAGGGGTTGGAAAGAGGCTCTTTTTTTTTTTTTGAGAAGGAGTCTTGTTCTATAACCCAGGCTGGAGTGCAGTGGCACCATCTCAGCTCACTACAACCTCCCCTTCCTGGGTTCAAGCAATTCTCCTCCCTCAGCCTACCAAGTAGCTAAGATCACAGGCGCCTGCCACCACGCCCCGCTAATTTTTGTATTTTTGGTAGAGACGAGGTTTCACGATGTTGGCCAGACTGGTCTCAAACTCCTGACCTCAAGTGATCTGCCTGCCTTGGCCTCCCAAAGTGCTAGGATTACAGGTATGAGCCACTGTGCCCAGCCAAAAGAGGCTCTTTTCTTCCTGTTCTGTTATTTGTTATTTCTTTTATTTTGCACACATATTCATTTTTTTATAAAACAAACTAAAATACTGAGATCTTTAAAAACATTTTATAGCAAAAGCAATAAAAGAAAAAACAGGTAAGTCAGACTTTATCAAAAATAAAAATATGTGTGCTTCAAATAATACCATCAAAAGTAAAAAGACAACCCACAGAATGGGAGAAAAATTTTGCAGATTATAATATATATCTGATAAGGGACTTACATCCAGAATATACAAAGAATTCTTACAACCCAATAAGATAAATAACCCAATTAAAATGATGGGCAAAAATTTTAAGTAGACATTTCTCCAAAGAAGTTAAACAACTGACCAATAAGTATACAGAAAGATTCTCAACATCATTAGCCATCAGAGAAAGGCAAATCAAAACCACAATGCGAGGCACAACTTCACACTCACTAGGAAGGCTATGATTAAAAAGACAGTAAGAAATGTTGGTGAGTGTCTTATTCCATGTATGCTGCTATAATAAAATACCCAAGACTAGGTATCATATGTAAAGAACAGAAATTTATTTCTCACAGTTCTGGAGTCCAAGATCAAGACACCACTAGATTTGGTGCCTGGTGAGAGCTATCAGTGCATCTTCTCCCCACAGCATGGCCAAAAGCAGAAGGGCAAAAGGGGTGAACGCCTTTTTTATAAGGCACTAATCCAATTTATGAGGGTGGAGCCCCCATGACCTCATCACCTCCAGAGGTCCCCACCTTCTACTATTGTCGCATTGGGAATTAAGTTTCGACATGAATTTTGGAGGAAACACAAATATTCAAACCATAACAGTGAGGATGTAGAGAAATTGAAACCCTCATAAATTGCTGGTGAGAATGTGAAACAGTGCTACCATGTCGAAAACAGCTTGGCAATTTCTCAGAATGTTAAGCATAGAGTTACAATAGGATGCAACAATTCCATCCTTAGGTTCATTTCCATGAGAAATGGAAATACACATTCACACAAAAACACATGAATTATATTCCTAGCAACATTATTGATAACAACCTATAAGAGAAAACAACCCAAATACCCATCAACTAGTGGATAGGTGAATAAATTATTGTACAATACAATAGAGTATTATTCCACAATAAAAAGGAATGAATTACTGATATGTGAAAAGGAATAAATTACTGATATATGCTACAATGTGGCTGAATCCTGAACACATTATGCTAAGTGAAAGAAGCCAGTCACAAAAGCCCACGTATAGTATGACCCCATTTGTATAAAATGTCTCACATAGGCAGATCGATAGAGACAAAAGGTAGACTCATGGTTGCCTGGGGCTGGAGAAAGGGTACTGTGGGGAGGGAATAGGGTGTCACTGCTAATGAGCATGAGGTTTCTTTTTAGGGTGTTGAAAATATTCTAACATTATGCTGCTCATTACATACACTGTGAATATGGTAAAAACAGTGAACTGTACACTTTAAATGGGTGAATTTTATAGTATGTGAACTATATCTCAATAAAACTCTTTTTCCAAAAAAAAAAAAGGGAAAAAGACATGTCATGCTGGAAGGGTTCTTAGAGGTTATCTGCTCCAGTCCCTCCTCTGCTCTTCTGAAAGCTGCCACCCAGAGAGGGTGTCAAGTGACCTTTCTACGAGAACACAGATGCACAGGGGCAGATCAAAAATTGGAGGCCAAGCCTCCTGCGTGCTGGAATGGGGGCTTGTCCCAGACAGGAAATGCAGCCACTACATGCCTGCTGATGATACAGCCCTTTCTGGGCTCTCTCACTCAGAGGGGAAGTTTATCCTACTGGGATAATGCAGCAGTGTTGTACCCGAGCCAGACACTGCCAAAGAGGGCCATTCTTTCATTCAACAGGTATTTATTGGGCAGCTCCATGTGCCAGGCAGTCTGAAGGGTTGGGGAGGCAACAGTGAACAAGACAAAACATTCTCTTTCTTTGTTAAGGTTGCATCTCAATGATGATAACAGCTCATCTTTGTAACACATCATGTGTTATGCACTTTGCATGGATTATCTCATGTTATTCTCACAGCAGTCCTATGGGGGGGTGGTACTCTTATTATGCCCATTTTACTGATGGAAACACGGAGGCTCAAGGAGGATAAGTAGCTACCCAAAGTCACAGAGTTAATAAACAATACAGTCAGACTTCAGTCATGACGCTCTGACCCTGGAACTATGCTTTTAACCCCTATACTGGTCAATTAAACTATGCAGACTGTAAACAGGGACAAAACCAGTCGATTAATTACAATAATTAGTGATGAACAGGTGACTGAAAAATGTTGGAAGGGGTGTTTTGATAGCATTTAGATGAAGTGATTGGTCTATATGAGGATGGCCATTTAGGCTGAGACCTGAAGCATGAGGATCCAGCCATGGCAGCAAGAACAGAAGGTGGGGTGCCTGATGTGCTGCAGGCTGTGGGGCACAGCGGGGTCAGAAGAGGCAGAAGGCAGTGGGCAGAGCAAGCCGAGCCTGTTCGTCCATTCTAAATGCAGTGGGAAGCCACTGGATGCTTTTAAGCAAGATGGTGTACAGAGTGGTAAGATCTGATTTATAAAATCCCTCTGGCTGCTGAGTAAAGGTTGACAAGAAAGGCTGAGAGTAGCAGCAGAGAGACCAGCTGGGAGGTATTGCTGTAACCCAAATGAGAGACGCTAGTGACTTGGACCAGGTGGGAGCAGGGGAGTTGGAGAGAAGGGGACAGATTCAGTATGTGTATTTGAAGTAGGGTCAATGCTCCCTGACAATGGATTGTGCATGGAGGGGGAAGGAAAGGGAAGATACGGCCGGACACGGTGGCTCATGCCTGTAATCCCAGTAGTTTGGGAGGCTGAGGCAGGCAGATCATCTGAGGTCAGGAGTTCAAGACCAGCCTGGCCAACATGGCAAAATCCCATCTCTACTAAAAATACAAAATTAGCCAGGCATGGTGGTGCATGCCTGTAATCCTAGCTACTCAGGAGGCTGAGGCAGGAGAATCGCTTGAAACCTGGAGGCAGAGGTTGCAGTGAGCCGAGATCACACCATTGCACTCCAGCCTGGGCGACAGAGAGAGATTCTGTCTCAAAAAAGAAAGAAAGAAAGGAAGATAGGTGGCCTCAAGGACCCTGGTCTGGTCTTAGGTGATAATGTCCCCATATATTAACCACATATTTTCTGTATTCAGATGCCTTGACATCTGGGGTCTTGCTGACTTTGGAGAGACTGCCTCTCCCAGGATTAGCCAGTTCCTAGAGAGAGTAAACAACCCTCCTGAGAGCTGCTTTTCAAATACAAACCAATCCAGAGCCAAAGCCGCCACCACCTCTTCTACCAGCTCTCACACTCTGGGCCACTACCCCCTGCCTTAATCACCCCACAGCCAGGTACCAGACAACTAGGGACAGTACCTATGACCCAGAGCCCATTGAAATTCTTCAAGCTACCCTAAAATTATCCAAAATCTGCTTAACCTCTCTTGCCCATTCCTTCCACAGAAACCACAATAAGGGCTCTGTGAACAGCTCCTCCCTCTCCATCTATCTCCTGACCCACCCTGGTCCTTCCCCATGTGCCCCACCTCAGACCCCACTTCCCACCAGCATGGTGTGCCCCCTCTTCTTAGGAACTGGGAGTAAATATGTATATATTTAGACATGATCTGTCACCCAGGCAGAAGTGTGGTGGCGTGATCATAGCTCACTGTAACCTCAAACTCCTAGGCCCAAGCAATGCTCCTCACTCAGCTTCCCAAGTGGCTGGGACTACAGGCACACACCACCACACCTGGCTATTTTTTTTTTTCTTTTTTACTTTTTATAGAAACAGGGTCCCATTATATTGCCTAGACTGGTCTTGAACCCCTGGCTTCATATGATCCTCCTGCCGTGGCCTCCAAAAGTGCTGGGTTTGCAGGCATGAGCCACCATGCCTGGCCTAAGGCACTCTATTTTAAAACACCCCAGTCTGGCAGAATCTCACTCCTTGGGAGACAGAAAAAGGAGACACTATGTAAAGCAGACCCAGAGCGGGCAGAGTGGGGCTGTACACGAGAACAGAGGCCATGTTGTGGCCTAACAAGGATCTCCTCTGGCTTGAGATCAAGTGGGAAAGTCTCTCTTATACTCCTGAAAGAAGCACAAGAGTGCATGAGTCATGGCCCCTCTCTTCCCCAACCCAGCCCTCAGCCAGGTCGACTCACTGATACCCTTAGGCCAAGAAACAGAGCTGGGTTCTCACTCCACTGTCTCCACTGCAGGGGGTGGGAAAGGAAGCTCCAGGCCCAGAATGAGGGCCTGAGTCATGGGCTTACAGCACTGTTCCTTCCCTACAAGCTGCACTCAGACACGCAACACTGTTGATATCACAGACATTATTTTAACAATAGCTTCTAAGACAATTAAGTCAGTGAACATCTGTGCCTGGGGAACCCTAGGCAGGGTGCGTAAGTGGGTGGGACAGAGGTGACTGAACATATCAACACTATTAAAAGAGGTGAGAATTAGCAGAGGCACTTAGAGTGATTTCCAAGAGTTGTTAAAGGTGATCAAAGCCTTTTCTTCCTCAATAAGACCTTTACTGTGCTGTGAGTTATCACGATTAAGCAGTGGGTAGCAAATAAAATGCCCTGGCTCTTTGCAAAGTGAAGCAAGGAAATGGTGAAACTGGGTTTCAACAAGCAAGGTTTTCAAACTCCTCCCAGCAAAGTTATCGGAACCCTAGATTCTGAGGCACTGTGAGTATGGAGACGCGCACACTCCACTGTGTCCACTCTAAAGAGTTGAGGCGGAAATGGGAAATGCCAGGACAGGGCGTCTGAGCCAAGGCCTGCAAGGCACAGATGGGTGCAATGAGGCCCAAGAGGTAATGAGATGTGGTTGAGGCCACACAGGTGGGGAGAGGCAGAGTCATGCCGGACACTTGTAGGGTGGCCTGTTTCCAGGTCAGTGGGCATTTTTGAGTGGGGGCACATGTAACCTTGGAGTTCCTTCCACTACTCACCCCACTTATTGGGCTGCCATTCCCAGGAGACGGCCCAAGCATGCCAGGCTCTTTGCATTTGACCTTCATGATGTGAACAGGCAGCCCTCTCCCAGGAAGTCCAGGTGAGGTGGCTGATTCTGCTGGCCACCATAGCACTCAGCTGGTGACATGGCCTTTCTCTCTCCTCGTCTACAGTGGCCGGCTGCAGCTGCACGGAGGGCCCAGATTTTCACTTAGTTATCTTTGTATTCTCAGTGCCCAATATCATATCTGGTACTTATTTCACAAATACTGGATGAATGCATGACAGGAGGGGAAGGAGACAGAGAGGAAGAAAGGAGTGAGGAGGAGGGACGGAGGGACGGAAGGAAGCTCTGTCCCAGGCATCTTCCCTTCCATCTTCCCCCACCCAAACTCACTTTCCCACTCCCTCAAGTCCCCTCTCTCTGCTTTATGATGTGCCATTCAAATTATCTGACAAACCAATTTTTACTAAGGAATAGTGAATTAGAATGGCAAATTAACCTCTCAGCAAACTTTAAACAGAAATATATATTGGCCATATATATCTAAATAAAAATCCATATATATATTAAACATTAAAGATTAAACATTTAATCTTTGTTAGTAAAAGCAAATGGACATCTCAGAGAGGAATATATATATTCCTAAACAAAATCATCCCTGTTGCAAAGTTCTGTGAGAGAAACTGGCAGACTTTGAATGTCTCTGAAATTGGCATTTTCTCACTAGGAATACAGGCAGTCCCATTCATTAATCCAAAGAAAATAATTACATGTACAATCCAAAGCAGAAACGTGTCCCATGCTTCTCTGGTTTTACAGAACTGAGCCTCTTATCATAGCTCAAAATAGGCTGGGCTTTCTTTTACATAACTCAAAATACTAATTCCTCCAAGTAATGTAATTCTGGTTAAAACATTCAAGGGAACGCACTATCAGATTTGACTGTTGATCCAACATTGGCCTATCACAAAATTGCTGCTTGAACCCTGTATTATTCTCTGGATGTCTTTTTTTTCTAAATTAATTTTTCTAGTTTTAAAATAATTTATCACTAAAAATGGTCATCCTACTAATTCTATCAAAAAATTAAACATTTAACCTTTGTTAGACAGATTTTTTTTTTTTTTTTTTGAGACAGAGTTTTGCTCTTGTTGCCCAGGCTGAATAGCAATGGTGTGATCTTGGCTCACTGCAACCTCCACCTCCCGGGTTCAAGCAATTCTCCTCCCTCATCCTCCCGTGGGACTACAGACACGTGCCACCAGGCTCAGCTAATTTTTGTATTTTTAGTAGAAACGGGGTTTCACCATGTTGGCCAGGCTGGTCTTGAACTCCTGACCTCAGGTGATCCATCCACTTCAGCCTCCCAAAGTGCTGGGATTACAGGCGTGAGTCACTGCACCCAGCCTGTTGGACAGATTTTTAAAAATCTAAATCTCTTACTATGTCACAAGAATTGATCACTTTTGTGTCTGAATGGACAGCTCCTCTTCTATATTTCATTCTTGGGCTCTATTCTATCAGAAAAACATTAGCACAAAACCCACAAAGAACTGAAAACTTGAAAGAAGCTTTAATACTTTGGATGATATTTCCTTTCAACTCACTTTCATATATTTGCTTGAAAGGAAAATGGCAACAATAATTCTTTGTGAAACAGGGAATATTGAGAAGTTTTTCCACCATTTTTGTTTTATTTCTAGAACACTTAAGCAGGGCCTGTATCTTCCAAAGGAGAATACACACAAAAACTGGAAATGGAACCCTTGTCTGACTCTTGCTAACGCCATTCTTCCCTATGCACCTTCCTTCCTACACAAGTATGGGTTTTTGTTCTTACCACCTCTGCTACTAACTTTGGAGACCAGGGAACAAAAAATGCATAGATTCCAAATACACAGAATGCCATATCTAAATGAACACAAAACTGATGTTCTTCCCAAAGCAGCCACAGGGCCCATCTCTCCAGAGGAGCAGAGGACAATTCACACTGCCCAGACATGTCAGAAGCAAACGCAAGCTGGTAGGTATGACCTGTGTAGGGACAGGTGAAGGCACATAGTTATCCCCACCATACCAAGGCCACCTGCAGACCCACATTCCACCTGTCTTGCTACAAGATTAATGAGTGCACCACAGCACTGGGGTTATTCACTTACATCCCCCACAAAGCAGGAAAAAGGAGTGAGTATGTTGGGAGATTAAAATTCACCTTTCTCTCACCTAACCCTCCAAACACATAGCAGAAGCTTTCCCTAGAAGGTAGCATGGGGTTATTTAAAGTTCTGAATCTGGGAGTATACGATATTGACTCTTCCACTTACTAGCTGTGTAATATGAACAACATACCTACTTTGCCAAGCCCCCGTACTCATCAGTAAGGTGAGCATATCTGTCTCACAGGGTTGTCAAGATTTTTGAATGGGAGAAGGGATTCAAAACGTCTTAGTAGACTCCATAAGTGATTATCATCACTATTAAGTGCCACCTAATGTTAGGTGCTGTGAGGACTCCCTGTGAATGAGTTCCAGCTGCTGCCAAATATCTTTGCACCCCCAGGGATGGACAGAGTAACAGCAAATGGAAGTCTCAGAAAGTCCTGCCCTACAATTTGCGATTGCAAAGATAAGGGACCAACCTAAGCACCCATCAACCAATGAGTGGATAAAGAAAATGTGATATACATACACCATGGAATACTACTCAGCCATAAAAAAAGAATGATATAATGTCTTTTGCAGCAACTTGCATAGAACTAGAGGTCATTATTCTAAGTGAAGTAACTCAGGAATGGAATCCCAAATACCATATGTTCTAACTTATAAATGGGAGCTAAGCTATGGGTACACAAAGGCATATAGACTGGTATAATGGACTATGGAGACTCAGAAGCGGGACGGTGGGGTTAGGGTGAGGGATTAAAACAACTACACTTTGGGTACAATGCATACTACTCAGGTGATGGGTACACTAAAATCTCAGATTTCACCACTCTACAATTCATCCATGTAGCCAAAAAACACTTATACCCCAAAAACTATTGAAATAAAAATATATTTAAAAAAAGAAAGTCTTGGCAGTGGCGCAGTGGGTCATGCCTGTAATCCCAGCACTTTGGGAGGCGGAGGTGGGCAGATCACTTGAGATCAGGAGTTTGAAACCAGCCTGGTCAACGTGGTGAAACTCCATGTGTACAAAAATACAAAAGTATTAGCTGGACGTGGTGGCAGGCACCTGTAATCCCAGCTACTTGGGAGGCTGAGGCAGGAGAATTGCTTGAACCCGGGAGGCGGAGGTTGCAGTGAGCTGAGATAGTGCCACTGCACTCCAGCCTGGGTGACAGAGACAGACTCCATCTCAAAAAGAAAAAAAAAAAAGAAAAAGAAAGAAAGTCTTGCCCTAAGAGAGGTGATCAAGAAGAGGCCGAAGTTCTGAGGGGCTCCATTTCCCATTTTCTCCCTTGGCAAGGAGACTTGGATATGTAACATAGCCTCTCATTTCTTTGACAAGCCCCTGGTGAGTCTAACAGAGAACTAAAGAGCATGGCCCAGAGTCTGGGCAAGACTGACCTAATCTTTCGAGGCTGAGGCCAAAGGCACCAAATGTAACCTGCATGGGCAAATTCACCTTTACATGCCAGGCTTCAACCAGCTATAGATTGGAGGTGAGTTTCTGGTGTCACTGCCTTGTGTCCTCTTCTCTGGACTGTACCTGAGTATTAAATCCCTCTAGTGGGTCTTAGAGAGGTCAAAACAACCATATGGAAAGCCCCAAAATGCTGGGTCTGGAAGGAACCTCAGATATCTGCCTCCTCACCCCCACTCTGCAGTGGAATTTGCTTCAGTGGTTTCCACTGCCCTCAGTACAAGGACAAAATGCGTGCTTACTACATTGTGTGCAACCCTCCTCCTGACCCACGTTTTCACTCTTCCTTTTATGTTCTGCGATCCAGTCCCGACCTCTTTCTTGTGCAGAGCCTTCACAAATGCTTAGTTCGTCTGAAATGCTTGTCTACCTCATCCCACTCCCATGTTTTTCCGGCCGGCTCCTCCTTAGCCTTCGTGCTCAACCCAAACCTCCTTATCCTTCAGGCTCCACCTGAACAACTTTCCCCAAGAAGCCCTCTCTGACTGCTCAGACTTTGTCACTTCATTCCATAGCACTGTATGCTTCCCACTTGCTAAAATGTATCATTTTAAAATCATCTTTTAATATCAGTCTTACTTGTTAAACTTTAAAATCCAAAAGGACGCCAGCGGCACATGTTTCATTCCCATAGTCTCTCCCCATTGCCTAGCACAAATCTTGACGCAAACCAAGCACTCAAATGAACAATTGTTGGATTGGATTAAACCATCTGGTCTACCTACCTCATGTTACAGAGGAAACTGAAAGAAACTCAGAAAGTGAAGAAACTCACCCAAAGCAACACATTTGGTTGCAACCAAGAATTCGAATGCAGCACTCTCAATGACCAGTCTTAGACCCTCCTGGGCCACACTCCCTTTCTGGTAGTACTTAACTCCCATTTGTCACAAGCTCTGCATTTAAACAAGACTGATTCCAGACATGAATCCTGATTTAGTTTAGATTGTCTGACGTCCACACTCCCCATTCTGTATGAACTTGGAAGACTGCGATTTCTCTCTCCCCTCTGGACATGCGGGGATTCTTATTTTGGCATCGCACAGCTAAACATATAGTTAGCATGTAGGAGCGCAAACTACCCCCACTGCTTTGTTCTGTGCCTTAGAAAAGTAAATGCCACATGACAACATCCCTTTGGTGCAACTGCTGAAATGGCCTTCTTTCCCCAGTGAGGAAGCATCCCAAATGAGAGCAAGGTTCCCTCCAGTGGTGTCATTTTCAATGAAGCTTGCCTGTGTCATTTGCAGTTAGGGGTTGATTGGTCAGAAGTGTTTTCCAGGGATGCACACAATGGAAACCATTAGAGAGATACTCAGAGCCGCTAGCTAGCCCAAAAGTTTAACCCACTCTATTAGCTGTAATGATGGCAGGCAGCTGCTGGAAGAGAGGAAAGACGAGAAAGCAAGAGTGCCAGCCTTGTACAGACACATTCACGTGAGGTTTCAAATAGACCCCCCGGTGCTGGATTTAATATCATTACAGCACTCATAATCTTCTCCAGATTACTCAAAATACCTTTAAAATGTGTTCAGTAATGAAAGGATCTGAAAAGACTACTCAAGAAACCTATCCGCCTCTACTGTAAGTTTCTATAGTGGAATTCTATGATCCTTTTTATTTGTTTGAGGTGGGGTAGGAGAACTCATTACTCTTGGGATAACTTTCAGGATCATCTCTCAGCTGGAGGCCTTCATACATGAATCCCAGAGAATGGTGACATCCTTCTTTAGAAGGCATTGAGTAGGATAGAAATTCTTATCTCTGCAGCCACAGTCATCTAAAATAAATTAGGACCAAAAAAAAAGGCATTTCTCAGGGTCACTATAAAGGACCCCAGATTCACGCTCATCCATCTGATGCATTATAGCATGTCACCTGTGCCAGTAAGTCTGTGTTAGAAGGCAGCCAATGCAATACCTGCAGTACAAATTACAGACTTTGATCGCAACTTGCCTGTTAGAGCCGAGAACTAAGTTTGCTCTTTCTATTTTTTATCTCCAAATGTTTCAGAGCGAAGAGATGAGAAAGTGTATTTGAATCTTTAGGCTCCCTCTTTATCCATCTCTAAATGGGATCTTAGGAATGTCTGTGCTTACCTTGCCTTTCATCCAGCCTGCAGTGTGACTCATCTGCAGGCACAAATTATCTCACTAAAGTATTCT
The DNA here is from genome assembly GCF_028858775.2 of Pan troglodytes. NCBI lineage: Eukaryota > Metazoa > Chordata > Mammalia > Primates > Hominidae > Pan > Pan troglodytes. Next base: position 34,405,421 of record NC_072415.2, on the reverse strand, counting down.
TAGGAGAAATAATTAGCCACACGCCCCTCCTCCGCACACTCTCCCGCATTCCTCGGGAGGCCCAGATGCCTGACATAAATCATTTAGTCCTGAGCCCTCGAACACACCTTTCCCACTGGATTCCATAATTGGCAAAGTAGTTGCCAACTGGGTTTAAAGTGATTTGAAATTGTTTTCCATCCAGTCTTGCTGATAGCAAAAGGTTTCCCCTTTACCTCAGGCATGAGTTACAGTAACATGATTGAATGTAACCAGTTATTCAGTTCAAGCTGTGATTCTGATACAGTATAGACAACGTGAATTCCCCTGAGCTCAGTGAGGCCATCTCAATGGTCCGTTTAAGTCCAATTCAATTAGACTCACTATGGTTCTTAGACTTTCTTACGTATGTTTGCCGCAGCCCTCAGGGTTGAATGTGAGACTAGTATTCATCTAGGACTTTTAAATTAGGTCTCAGGTGTCATCATTCTAAATGAATTATTACAGTGGTGTGTTCACACTGCCGTAGTTGAAGTTATGTTAGCATCTCTTCGCAACCATTTTAATCCACTGCGGAACGGAACTTGTCATGTAAGGCCTCTGCCAGAAAGTGACTTTTTCCTTGAAACCTGGTTTTTAGAATAATTGGTCTACCAAGTAAACACTGTGATATGCATTTTTTAATGAAAAAAAAGGAAAAGACCACCTTAATTTACTTTGGGTTTTGTGTATGTTTGTTTGTTTTGCTTTTCAAATGAGCACCATGGAAGGATCACTCTCTTAATACTGTATTTCTTCAGATTTAAATAGTTTGTGTCTTGAATGCTTCTCTATGGGGTGGGCAGGGTGGGAGGGGCAGGAGTTAGACCTGAAGGAAATTTGTAGAGATTCGTGGATTTTCTTTTTTGCAAAATTTTCTATTGTATGCCTCTATCATTTCTCCTTCTGGAGCCTCAACTAACATTTTCTTCTTTCTTTTAATTTCCCGGGCTTTCTAGGAGCCCCAGTCATGACATCAGCAAGCACGTGGGAACATCTGTCAGCATGTAGCTATTTCAAACACATTAAAAAGTCCATGCTCATTTCCCCATGCCAGAGTTGCCTAACAAACTATAGCTTCGAGCACAGTGACAGTGACATTAATGTCATAGTAGAGGGATCAGCCAGCCTAATGGCAAAAGCCCCCTATGCATGTGTCATCAATCACAAATCACATGCTGGGGAGAAAATAAAATAATTACAGGACCTACTTTTCTTTATTCAGGCAATTCAGACAGTGGCAGCATTCCAATTTCCCAAAAACCAACGGTTTGCAATCATCAGCCTCTCTCTGAAAATGTATGCAAGAGAGGGTTTAAAACAACAGAGCCATGAAATTCAGAACAAAGCAACCACAGGTGAACAGATTAAATGGGGCACTATTGGGTGGTATATAAATCAGAAATCCAAACTGCAAACATATTCGAGGTTTATTATGGTTCCCCAATGAAAGAAAAGCTGAACTGGAAAGTTGATTGACACTTCTATACGCTATCTGTATGATTATACCTGTGACTTTTGTCTATAAAGCATACAAAGAGGTGACACTTTGCAACTAAATGGAAAATTTGATGGATATACCCAAACTGGGACGTTCAAGCCCTTCAACAATTCAAAAAGCCTGAATTATGCGAAGAGGCTATAATGCTGTATCATCCACACACAAAGCTATGTTGTTGTTTTTCTTAGTCATTACTATGAAGTCCTAAGCAAAACTGTTATCACCCTCATAGTTTACCTATTAAATATATGCATAATAGAGCAAGTTGTGAAAACAATATTCTCCCAATGATGAAATGGTGGGGGGGTGGGAGGGGCAGAGATGCTGCCTAATTTCAGTGTTGAAAGGTAGTTGCTACTGATTTAAATGAATGTCTGGCTATTTTCATTTCAGAAATACATTTTTTAAGAAGTCACACACTGTAAGGGTAATATTCACCAATCTAGTCCTTACCTGCTTGGATTTTTATTATCTCTGATAGGATTTAGATAATTAATTCTAACTCAGATGGATTCACGGCCCTTGATGTTCCCCATTTTGTGAAAAGCTCTTTCCCCAGATATTTGCAGTTTCCTTGTCATCAATGTCAGCTCTCAACCTAAACATTGATACAGCCAGGAAACAGGGAAATACTGGGTAGAAGAGGGTCATTCCCAGGCAAAGGCCCCACCCTCAAGCCTGGATACCCACGGCCCTAAATGAGAACAGGCATTCCTGTCTTCACTCCCAAGAAGTTGCCTTTTGGCATGCCATGCCCCCTATCCTGTGCCCATATAAACCCTGAACCCCAGGCTCCAGAGCAGACCAGCAGGCAAGGAGATGAGGAGACAAGCAGACGGACGGCAGAGCGATGTGGCAGAGAAAGAGAGAGGAGGAGGAACGTCTGAACACCCAGAGGAATTCGGCTGGGGGCAGCTGGAGAGGAGTTCGGCAGCTGGATGGCCAGGCACCCGGGGAATATTATCTACCCACTCCATTCCCAACTTCCGGTCCCTATCCATCCTGATGAGAACCACCCACACCACTCAATAAAACTCCTGCATTCATCCTTCAAGTTTGTGTGTGACCCGATTTTTCCAGGATGCTGGACAAGAGCTTGGAATACAGAAAGTTGGCATACTGGCCCTCTACCGTTGCAGAAAGGCAGAGGGTCCATTAAGCTGGTTAACCCTCAAGACATCCACGCACAACAAAGCTAAAAGCTCACACTGTAACACACACCCACTTGAGCTCCTTCACCTGTCTGTCTGCACGCTCCCCTCCTCTATGGGGTTTTGAGCAGCAGCAGCCAAATAGGTGAGTCACACCCCTGTCGTATGTCCTGCGAGGGGGATCAGGGAACGCTCCTGTTTCAATATCATCCCCAGGGACTCCTTTCCCGAGCACCTCCTAGCCAACACAGCCCCTTCTCACATCACACTCTGTCTCATTATCCTGTTTTGTATTCTTTGCAGACTTATTACCTGATACTACCTTGTTTATTTGCTGATGTTTATTTGCTGATTGCAAATAAGAAAATTTGTCTTATTCACCCCTGTGTCCCCAATGCCTAGACAATGTCTAATACATAACAGTAAATATTTGTGGAACAAACCAATGACTGAATGAACAAATAAAGTACCCATCCATACACACACACACACACACACACGGTGATAAGATTTCAAGTCAAATTATTCTGACACACAAGTTTATCCATGCTCTTCTGACATGAAATGTGGATCTGTTCCTCAAAGAAGAAATGGATTGTTGCTACTATCAAAGATCATAATGGAACCTATAAATAATGCAAAGTAAAATAAATAACTAATTTAGGATAGTCACTGAAGAAAAGGAACAACACGGGCTGATCAGTAATGCAGGACATTGAATTCCTAGGCTGCCATCTTGGTTTCCACAATCTTGGAATCTGGCTGGGTATTCATAAGTAGCTAAAGTTCACTGCCCAGTAGACATCATGATGTGAAGGAAAAATCAGTCCCATGGGGATTTCTAATCCCAGCATTGTGGAATCCTAGATGTCTCAGAACAGAATACTGAAAAGTGAGGCCAGGCACGGTGGCTCATGCCTGTAATCCCAGCACTTTGAAAGGCCAAGGCAGGTGGATCACCTGAGGCAAGGAGTTTGAGACCAGCCTGACCAACACAGTGAAACCCCATCTCCACCAAAAAATACAAAAATTAGCTGGGCATGGTGGCATGCACCTGTAGTCTCAGCTACTCAGGAGGCTGAGGGATGAGAATCGCTTGAACCCGGGAGGCAGAGGTTGTAGTGAGCCAAGATTGTGCCACTGCTCTCCAGCCTGGGCGACAGAGCAAGACTCTGTCTCAAAAAAACAAATAAAGAAACAAACAAACAAACAAACAAAAACACTGATTTTCTTTTATACATGTAAAATAAAATTTACCGTTTTAACTATTTTTTTCACGTACCGTTCAGTGACATTAAGTGTGTTTACATTGTTGTGCAACCATTGCCACCGTCTATCTCCAGAACTTTTTTCATCGTCCAAGATTGAAACTCTGTGCGCATTAAACAATAACTCCCAATACCTTACCTCCTCTTTCCCTGGCAACCACCACTTTACTTTCCATCTCTATGAATTTGATTACTCTAGGTAACTCACATATGTAGAATCAAATCATATTTGTCCTTTTGTGACTGGTTTATGTCACTCAGTGTAGTGTTTTCAAGGCTTATCCATGTTGTAGCATACATCAGAATGTTCTGCTTTCTCAAAGCCAAATAATATTTCACTGTGTAAATATAGACCTCATTTTACTTATCCATTCATCTGTTGATGGACACCTGGGTCGCTTCCACCTTTTGGCTGTTGTGAACAATGCTGCTATGAACACAGGTGTACCAATAGCTGCTGGAGTCCTTGCTTTCAATTATTTTGGTTATATAACCAGAAGCAGAATTGCTGGATCATATGGCAATTTTTTGTTTTTTGAGGAACCACCATTAGATTTCCCATGGCAGCTGCATCATTTTACATTCTAGCCAACACTGGTTTCTAATTTCTCCACACCCTCACCAACACTTGTGATTTTTGGGGAGTTTTTTTTATTAGCCATCTTAATGGGTATGAAGTGGTATCTCACAAAGGTTTTGATTTGCATTTCCTAATGATTATTGATGTTGGGTATCTTTTCATATGCTTATTGGCCATTTATATATCTTCTTTGGAGAAATATTTCAAGTCCTTTGTCCATTTTTGAGTGATATTGGGGTTTTGTTGTTCTTGAATTCTAGGAATTCTTTATATATTCTGAATATTAATCACTTTTCAGATATATGATTTACACATATTTTCTCCTGTTCCATGAATTGCCTTTTCATTCTGCTGATGGTGTCATTTGGTGCACAAAAGTTTTAAATTTTGCTGTAATAAAAAGCATCTTTTAAATGTATGGCTAAGCTGGAGAGAAAGAAGGGGAAATTCTTAAAGCCATATATGATGGGAAATCCCAAATCCAAAGAGATAACCAAACTTGAGACCACTGTTTGCCTAGTGGGTACATGTCAGTTCCCAGATATTTAAATCTTGGGGAGGTTATCCACTCACAGGTGGTGAGAAAGGAAATACCTGGGGTCCGACAAGACAGAGGTCATATCATAAAGTCAAGACTCTGAAAAAGTGGTACCCTTGATGGGTGTATTTTTGGGGGGTTTGTTTGTTTGTTTTGAGAATGAGTTTCACTCTTGTCACTCAGGCTGGAGTGCAGTGGTGCGATCTCGGCTCACTGCAACCTCGGCCTCCCAGGTTCAAGTGATTCTCCTGCCTCAGCCTCCTGAGTAGCTGGGATTTCAAGCGCACGCCATCACACCTGGCAAGTTTTTGTATTTTTAGTAGAGACAGGGTTTCACCATGTAGATCACGATGGGTGTATTTTTTAAAAAGGTTTCTGAGAGGTGGCTGGTGGGAATACTTGCATATCTCACCCTTGTGTCTGGTTAGAGCATGAAAAAGAAAATTCTCACCTCAATAATTTCTAACCATAAGCCCATTTTCATGCATATTTGGAGCTGCAATTCATTACTGCTGGGACCCAAAAAATTCCAACTACAAATTTACTTTGAAGAATCTTAGTTGGTGAACTCACAAATCGACTCTGGAAAAACACAGTTTAGACCTCAAAGAACAATTAAATTGCAAGGAACATGAGTTCATAATCACTAGACACACAAGAAAACAAGCTACCACCAGTGAGAGCTAGCAGAAATAGCAACCATAGAATCAGGCCCACAAACCTGCAGATATTGGAATAGTAAGACGGTGACTAGTAATTAAAGGTGTTGTATGTGTTTAATGAACATTTTGAATGTTTTCAAAATTATGATGATTAAGATATTATCAAAGATTACCAAAAGATTTCTATAAGATCTAGGTAGAGTTTCCAAAAGGTAGAATTGGAATTGAAAAAAAAAATCAGTAAATAGGTAAAAGTGCAGCTTAAAAACAGCTGAAGAGAAAATATGGAAATTAGAAAAACAAGATGAATAAATTACCAAGAATGCAGCAGACAGAGTCAACAAGAAGGAAAATACGAAGGAGAGGTTAAAAGACTTTGTATAAAAATTATTAAGTGTGTATATATATTATTAGATTCACAAACACATAGATATATGTAAAATGCGTAGACAAAATCTAGATGCAGGAGAGGCCCCTTACAACTTTATGCATTTTGCATTGTTTGAAATTGTTTATAGAATAGGCCTGCATTCATTTTATAAATAATATATAGAAAATGCCCCAAAATGCATCTAAAGGATCTGAGCGATGTAAACACATAAGAAAAACAAAAGAGAATAAGATGAAGGTCATGGGGGGAAAAAAATCAAGTGTAAGATGGTATAGGGAGATCAAAAAAACTCAGTTTGGGGGAAAATGTAAGCAAAGAAATTAGGTGAAATGGAAATGTGAAAAGAAAAACACTGAGAATCTGGGAAACTGGAACACCAAAAGGTTACATAAATTTTGCTCCTATTTAAGTTTCGTGACCAAAAAAAAAAAAAAGGATCTTTTATTTACTGGTTGTTTTGTTTTTTTAATGTCTGCTGGTTTGTTGCCAAAGCTCTAGATTTTTCTGCAGCTAATTAAGACCCTTGTCTGGAGTTGGACCCTGGAGATAAAGGTCAGAACTGCCAGTGGGGCTCTCAGTGTTTTTAGCTGTCATTCTTTGAGCTCCTAAAAGCTTAACTCCTCAATTACCAACCTGAAAAATGGTGCTGCTCTTTTCTGAGACAATACCCTCTGTTTAAATCTTTGCCCATTTAACCCTTCATTAACTCATTGAACCCCTATGACTGAATTTACATGTTTATTTCTTGCAGCTTTGGTACCTTCTAGAGATAATGCTGCCTGGGAACATCGTTTCTGTCTCTCCTATGGCTAGTTAACATCAGGACCCTGAGCTTCCAAATTGCCACAGCTTTTTCAGGATTAAATGCCCTGTGAGGAAGGTGTTAATCAGAGCAACACCTGAAACAATTGTACTCTAGGTACCGTCTCAAATCTGGAGGTAAAAGCAGCCTGAACATATCCAGTGGCTCCCAGGCATCAAAAAAAGGTTATGAAAACTGAACAAGGAAACTGGCAGGAAAGGACTAGGCAGGAAATGAGGTAATAAGTCACATAAATCCTAACGTCTACCAATGTCTGTGTTTAAGAAGGAAATGAAAGAAAATAAAGGTACCCCTCTGTACTGTTTAATTCATAGCAGAATATGAAAACATTCTGCTAATGCAATTTTCTGGAGATTCAGTTGCACAACTGGTTATTAAATCCTCCAAAGAAAATGTGAACTAATTGTATGGCTAATTAACATTTTGGCCTAAAAATATTATAGCCAAGATCACTTTATTCTTAGCTGGTGAAAAATAATCTGATCCCCTATTGAGGGCCCCTCAAAGTCTGCTTGGACATATTTACAATTCTCTTATCTTATTCTCAAAGCTATTTGGCCCTTTTGTTCCAATACAATAGCCCCAATATATCAGACCATCTCTATTTGTGTAAAGATACATGGAGTATTCACTTCTTCTCCGCTATGTGAATTTTCATTTTCATTAATGGCTTTACACAAAGGTAGAATAGGCAGCTAACTAATATTGTGATTACAGGGAGTTTCTCTGAAATCTCTCTCTTTTTTTTTTTTTTTTTTTAATTTGCTTTGTTTTCTTGTTGTTGTTTGAGACAGGATCTTGCTCAGTCACCTAGGCTGGAGCACTGTGGCAAAATTACAGCTTACTGCAGCCTCAACCTTCCAGGCTCAAGTGATCCTCCCACCTCAGCCTTCCAAGTAGCTGGGACTACAGGCATGTGCCACCACACCCAGCTAGTTTGGGCATTTTTTGCAGAGTCAGAGTTTTTTCATGTTCCCCAGGCTGGTCTCGAATGGGCTCAAGAAGTAATCTGCCCACCTTGGCCTCCCAAAGTTCTGGGAATTACAGGTGACAGCCACTGCACCCAGCCTTCCCGTAATCTCTTTAAAAACTCTTCTGCATCCAGGTTCCAAAACACCTGAAACACCACCACAGAAAAGACATATTGCTTAAAACAGAATTTTGAGTTAAGAAATTTCCTTTTCTAAGGTCTCCTTTAAAACAAAAAATCTTCCAGGAGGAATGACATGTAAGTCACTAGCACTACAGCTTGAATTAATGCACCAGGGATGCCAATTGCCTGAGACCAAGAGGCAAAAAAACCCATCACCACCCTGTGCTTCAATACAATATGAGGTGCTTGGGCCAGATCCAAATGTCTTCATCAGGATCGGGGCTTTAGGTGAGAGCGGGCTGGAAGGATCTCCTAGAGTGGACTCTGCCCTATCACCCACCACACATGTCCCTCCTCCCCTTCCTACTGCACCCTCATCGCCTCGCCCATCAAAACTGGCATGCCATGGACTGTAGCCAAAAAATCTGAAGAATGCTTCCAGCAATAACATTTGACAATGTCTATGCTTCTAGAATATGATTCCAGGGTTCCTAACTTTCTACAGTTATGAACTTTTTTGGTTATCTAAGGAAAGCTATGAACCCTATACCACTCAGGGTAACTTTAGTTGCTGTAAGAAACCCACCCAAATTGTACAGTGGCTCAAATAGGATGGAAGTTTATTTCTCACTCATGTAAAGTCCAAAATGAGTGCTTCTGCTCAGCTAGTGGCTCTCCACTAAGTGGTAATTCAGAAACTCCAGCTCTTTCCCATCTATGACTCTGCCAGCTTTAACACTTCCAAGGTCACCCCACTCTTAGGCAGTGAGCCAGCAGAAGGAGAATGGGGGTCTGGGGGTGGAGTAAAGGCCAGGCCTAGAAGTGGCATACAAAGCCACTCTGGTCTCTTCCATGTATGTTGCAGTTTGGGTACATGAAGTTAAAATTTCCCCGCATTAGATCCTTCCTTTTCTAAATAGCAATGGCCTGGAAGACCTGAGCACCTGGTGCATCTAGAGCACGGAAATGGGACAAAGGATTCAGAAATGGGAGAGGAGGAGGGGCAGAACCATGCTCTACTGCTCAGGATTTTACTTGGGGTCAATTTTCCTTACATCAAGTCACAGGATAAATAATGGATCCCCTGTTCGTTTCCAAAGGAGATGTCAGCCCCTGTGTGTGTGCATGTGTGCATACACACACACATCTTATTGGATGTTCTCAGATTTATGTGCACATAATATGCATATTAGTCATGCATATTCATTGTGTATTTATCAGCCATGCATATTAATCATATATATTATACATATTATGTAATATTTATATAGTTGATCATACATGTTATATATAAGTATAAAGATTTACATATCTGATAAATAGATATGTATCTGATTTACATCTCATGCTTTACATCTTAATGCATAAACAATTGTATTTGGTAATGACCATGATGATTCGTCTTTCATGAACTTGTTCTCTACCTGCTTCAGGAGGCACTTCTATCTAGAGGGACAAATGCCATACATTCAAACTTACCACAGTAAATAATGTATCAGAAAACATTTAGTATAGTAAATTGACAAGAGTCATGGAAAATGTTGTTAAAGTGACAGTTCTACTTAGAATGTTCTGTTTATGTGTATAATTTTTCAAAGAACATTTTGACAAATACACAGGATTATGTCCAAATTACTGGTGTGTCTGCATTCTCAAGCTGTTATTCAAACAATGGAAGTCAAGTTTTAAAGAGATTTTCAGGATCTGCTGAAATGCTTCTCTGCATTAAATGTGAATACAGAATAAAATAATGTTTAAACAGAATACAAAAATAACTATTGTGACATTCATTTTAACAGGAATTTTTTAAAAGAAGAAAAAAAGAAACCAGAAACAACTGAGCAAAAATTCCGCCTACTCTGCCCTTGTGTAACTTCTCAAACTCTCTCATTATTTTCCTCTGCCACTTTTTTCCCAAAAGAAAGTGAGTCCAAAACACCTGCTTCAGAAGCTTTGGGGCCTTTACAAGTTGATTGAATAGTTGTAACCCTCAAAGGGAAAACGTTGGGAGATAACATTCTGAATCTGCCCCCTGGTCCACCACCCACTGTCCACCATAGTGAACTACACAGGCCACCTATTTCCAGAAGAGCAATTTGGCATCACAGGTGATAGGAAAATATGAATATGTGCTTTTGAAAAGTAGCCATCTCAGATGTTTCAAGGTGCAAGTGTACGTGTGTCTATGTGTTATAAGTCCAACTAAAAAACATTTCCCTTCTTACAAAATAACAACAATTGTGTTGTTTTAGTCTATTTCGTGTTGCTATAACAGAATACCTGAAACTGGGTCCTTTATAAACAGGTTTATATGGCTCACAATTCTGCAGGATGGAAAGTTCAAAATTAGGCAGCTGCATCTGGTGAGGGCCTCAGGCTGCTTCAACTCATGGTGGGAAAGAGATGGGGAGCAGGTATGTGCCAAGAGATCACATGGCAAGAGAGAAAAATGCTGGGTGGTTGTGCTGGGCTCTTTTTAACAACCAGCACTCCCAGAGCTAATAGAGCAAGAACCCACAAGGGAAGCCATTAATCCATTCATAAGGCTCTGCCTTATGAACCAAACACCTCCCAATATTGCCACATTGGGGATCAGATTTCGACAAGAGGTTTGGAGGTGACAAGCATCGAAATCTTAGCAAATATAGACATATTACTTCTTCAAGTACATTACTCGGACATTTTACCTTTTTTTTCAAGACCCTTTTAATCATGTGCACCTTCTTTCATATAAAACAGAAGAATCTAAACAACTTGCTTATTAGGCGCCAGGAGCTGTGCCTCATGCCTATAATCCCAGAACTTTGGGAGGCCAAGGCAGGCGGATGGATCACTTGAGGTCAGGAGTTTGATACCAGCCTGGCCAACATGGCAAAACCCTGCCTCCCCTAACAATATAAAAATTAGACAGGCGTGGTGGTGTGCACTTGTAGTCCCAGCTACTCAGAAGGCCGAGGCATGAGAATCACTTGACCCTGGAAGACAGAGGTTGCACTGAGCTGAGATCACACCATTGCACTCCAGCCTGGGTGACAGGGCAAGACTCTGTCTCAAAACAAACAAACAACTTGCTTATTAGATATTATAACCACTATTGAGGTGATTTTTTTTCTATTTTAAATTCTCTATTTATTCAAAAATGAATCTTGAAATTCCCAGTGTGGGGTCTTTGCTAATACTTGTAGAATATCAGGTCAGGTGCTTTGGGTTTTTTCTTTTTTTTTTAAGTAATAATGCCTTGCTTCATTTCACACCTTTAACCTTGACATAAATACATCCCTCGATGAGATACTTTATAGATGAGAGTTTAATGAAACTTTTTAAAAATATTGTGTAATTACTTAGCTGGGAGTGGTGGTTTATACCTGTAATCCCAACACTTTGGGAGGCTGAGGCAGGCAGATCACTCGAGTTCAGAAGTTCGAGACCAGCCTGGCCAGCATGGTGAAGCCCCATCTCTACTAAAATAATTAGCCAGGTATGGTTGCGCACACCTGTAATCCCAGCTACCCAAGAGGCTGAGGCATGAGAATCACTTGAACCCAGGAGGCAGAGGTTGCAGTCAGCCGAGATCACACCACTGCATTGCAGCTTCAGTAATAGAGCAAGACTCTGTCTCAAAAAAAAAAATTAAAATTAAAAATAAAATATTGTGTAATTATTTAAATATTTTTAAGTTATGGTTGTATAAGATTCATAATAAAGAAAATTTTGAAGAAATATTTTACAATAGATCATTTCACATGAAAGTAATTCTCTCCCATTTTACGAATTTTTACTTAATGACTTTCATTTTGCCAAGCTTCCGTAGAAGTAAAGCCACAGGCATTGATATTTAGCAAGCAGAAGTGTTTTATTGGTCAATTTCTGCACCAACATGTGATTTCTCTATGCTATTGTAGTAAGTGGTGGCTATAACTCACTCTGCATCTAAATAAGCAAGCCACCATGGAGGGGTGCAGTAATGGGGCCACGGGGTGACCAGTCATTTGGTCAAACATTATTCTGGGTGTGTCTGTGGCGGTGTCTCTGGATGAGATTAACATTTGAATCAGTTGGCCAAGCAAAGCAGATGTCCTTCTCCAATATAGTGGGCCTCGTTCAATCCACTGAGGCCTGAATAGAACAAAAAGGTGGAGTAAGAGAACTCACTGTCTCTGCCTGACTGTCTTTGGGCTGAGATATTGGTCTGCTCCTGACTTCAGACTGGGACTCTGAAACTGACACCATCAGTTCTCCTGGGTCTCCAGCTTGCTGATTGCAAATCTTGGGTCTTCTCAACCTTCATAACCAAATAACCCAATTCCTTAAAGTAAATTTCTTTATATATATATTATATTTTTTTTATATATATAATATATATTTTTTATATATATACACACACACATATATATACAAACACATACAGGATGGATATATATACACACACACATAGGATATATAATGTATATCTATATACACATTATATGTAATATATACATATATAGGCTATATATATACTCTATATATATTCTATTGGGTTCTATTTCTCTATGATATATATATCATATATATCATATATCATAGAGAAATAGAACCCAATAGAATATAGAGTTCTATATCTATATCATATATGATATATATATCATAGAGAAATAGAACCCAATAGAATACAAACACACACACACACACACACACATCCTATTGAGTTGTATTTCTCTGGAGAACCTTTTGTAATACAGGTACCTTTGTCATTTTTTGTGTCCTCCAAATATTAGCTGGGTGAGTTCATCTTTCCCTTAACCTCTAGGTTAAAGTGATTCAAACCTACGTTTTATGGATTGAGGAGGTACAAAGCTGACCTCAAGTGTTCAGTGAAATTGATAAACCTGGGGCAAGGAGGGTTTTCTGCATATAGTTCAGCAAGAGCTTCTCCTGATGGAGAACGGCTCATGGTTCTCCCCAGGTCTTGCTTAGGCCACCCTGCTTGTATTGTAATACTCTTATGGTGGGGACACTGTGCCTTCATTTCTTCAAAACTCCACCTATATATATAAGGAACTGGTATTCATGTGGAGAGCTGAAGGAAGGGGTCTTTATACCTGTAGACTTCCTTATTCTCATAAGTCTTTGACCTGCCCCCACTGGGAATTTCCCTTGTCCCCTCAAGACACGGTGTTATAAACCTCTCCTCTATCTCCTCGTTTTCTCTCCTCTCTCCCACATCCCAATTGTCCCCCTTATACTTCCTCCATCCCAGATTGATTTTGGAAACCCCACCTTTCTCAATCTCTTTGTCATGCAGAGAAATTCAGCTCCCTCTCTAGCCACTTCACTTCAATTCAGCTTTGTGTATCAGACATGTCTCCATGCCCATAAAAGGGCCTTTCACAAAATAAAATCCATCCTCCTCAACAAGTCCTGTGGACTGTGCCCAGCAAGAAAGTATTCCTTCTTCACTATATACTTGTTGGGAGCTCAAAATATTTTTCTCGTTATTATTTTTTGATGAGATCCTTCTGGTGCATATCATTAGAGCATGGATCATTTCAATGGCTTTTTGTTGTAAAACTGACATGTTTCCACAGTTGTTCTTCTAAGGAACCTGCACTGAAGGCCTTTGTCTCTGTGCAGATGGTATTCTACATTGCGGTAAGCAAACAGGTTGGCTGAAACAATATGACGTTGACCTTTGCTAAGTGAAAAGAGGGATTCCATTTGTGATTTCATGTCTGATACGCTGTGTACATTGTAGGTACTCAATAATGCTGGTTAAATGAATAGTTGTAAAAATTTGCTGCTGGTAAATAAATTCTGAAATCTTGGCTGCAACTATCATTTTAGATGGGGTAGATAAAAGTGATAGCTCAACATCCAACATTTGTCAAGGAAGATTTAGCCTGAGGGACAATGTTGGTAGTATGCAATCTAAATAGCACCACTACAATCATTAGTTGAGTAAAAGAAAGTTGATTCTGCTTATTTTTTTAATCTACACAGTATATACTCACATAAAGTTTAAACTGGTTTAAAATTGAAGTGATTTATATAAAAGCACCACAAGAACAACAGGAAGTACATTCAGATGGAAAAAGTATAGTCAGCTGGAAATATGAATGTGCTTGGGGCAATTGTCTTTCTGGCAATCTTCATTGTATTGCTCTGAACATAGACATTTATATGGTGAAGGAACATGAAAGTTCCATTTGTTCAAAGCACCTTTCAGGGGTGTTGTTACATAATAGCTGCACATCTGGCAACGGCTCAAGAAACTACATGTGACGCCATGTTTACGCAACCACCACTATACCATAGTCCAAATTCCCGGGTTTTGCAATAACAGAATCCAGCAAATTTTAAAAAATTAATTAGATGTGTCTTTACACTACATTTGTATCCATGGAAATTTAGTAGCTATACCTGGAAATGTGACACCTGTGGCCATATTTCTGCTGTTGTGTCCACCACATCTATTAGGATTGTCTTTTGGTGTTATCTTGGCCACTTAACTCTCAGCTTTCTGAAACAGAATGAGTCTCCCTCCACGTATCGTGCTTGACAAAGAAAGGGTTTTCGAATATGCTTATTCCGGGAGTGAATGCTGTGATCTGAATATTTGCTCTTTGGGGCCTCTCTGAAATGTACAGTCACAATATCAAGTTCATTCTGCCCTTTCCTGAGTCAATTTATCCAACTTCATAGTAGCAGCTAGCCTTTTTGGAGCATGTGTAATATATACACACTGTGCTCCGTGGCCTGAATGTATTCTCATTCAATCCTCAGCACAGTCCTTCACGGTTGATAGTATGATCAGCATTGTCTTCATTCTGCAAAAGGAAAAACTGAACTTTAAGGAAGCTAAGTGATTTGCCTGGAGTCACACAGCTAGAAGAAGGCCCAGCCAAGAATTAAGTCTACATCTGTTGGATTCCAGAGCTAACATCTGATCTTTGTCATTTCACTAAAATTCTGAACCAGAAATGAGCCAAAGAAAAAGCCAAGTGCCCATTAGTAATGGATAAAAAGCATCTTGTCTCCGAGCACCTTGGAGCCTTATAAAAATTCAGAGAGTTCTTCACCTCTTCCATCTTTCCTGACTCCAGATGGGGCTCTGAGCTCTCTTGCTTGGGTTTCCAAGTGAGGGAATGAGGAGAGAAGGAGACATATTCCCGCCCCAGTCTGCACTAAAAGAATGGAAGTGGGCATGACAGCAGAATGGGTCATGCTTTCCTCTGGCTTTAAAATGCCATTTATCGACTGGGCTCCGTGGCTCAAACCTGTAGTCCCAGCACTTTGGGAGGCCGAGGTGGGCGGATCACCTGAGGTCAGGAGTTCAAGACCAGCCTGGCCAATATGGTGAAACCCCATCTCTACTAAAAATACAAAAATTAGCCAGTGCGGTGGCAGGCACCTGTAGTCCCAGATACTCCGCAGGCTGAGGCAGAAAAATCACTTGAACCCGGGAGGCGGAGGTTGCAGTGAGCCAAGATCACGCCACTGCAGTTCAGCCTAGACGACAGAGGGAGACTCCACCAAAAAAAAAAAAGCCATCTTTCTATAGCAGTGGTCCTGTAGTTATAGACCAGACTCCAGTACAAAACCAGGATTCTATTATGAGATTTCCACCTTATCCACAGCCCTGGGGGAGACAACCATATTAATTAAATTTCACCACTGCTGAATTCCATGAGCTCCTTCTATGCTTACCAGGAGCATCTACATGAAAAGCACAGGGTCTGTATCCAGCCAGAGTAAGCAACCATTCCATTATATAATCTAGGGGAGGCCAAAAGGCCCAGGGCCTCCCCTGAGACCCCATTTAGACTGCTCTAGGAACTGAACCTTCCAAGGCTGCTCCTTCTCATGCCCTTTGGGCTGGGCCAAGCCCCTTCCTCCAAACTCCCACAACATCCTCTACTAATGAGTATATAACATCACACAGCAGCCATGAAGGAAAAGCAAACGTGTGAGTTGAAGAGAGACCTCCCTATCCCGTCCAGCTCTATTCCAGCACTCCTGAGGCAGAACGTGCTGCTTGGTGAATCTGTGAGCTTGCTCTCCAGGGATGCTTAGAAGCAGGCAGCCATTCAACTGGGTCCTATGGGGACGGGGGTTAAGGGGCTTCCGGCATTGGGCAGAATGTTGGAAGAGGTGACCTCTAAAGTGTGACTCTTCAGTTCCGTGAGTACTGTGCTGAGTCTTTGTGTGACGCAGACTCTTGACAATCTAGACTTCCAGACAAAGGGAAAAATGATGGCTTTCACTCAGGTTTTGCTGAGGATGATTTGCAAGTGCCCAAGCATCCCTTTGTCACCTAAATCAGATCATTAACCATGGTTACTCCTTGGTAAGATGAATTTTATTTCTTTGTTGAGTTGCTTATTTATAATCCCATCTTGTTTTGCAGAAGCTCTGGGGTGACTATAATGCAAATTGGACAAAGCAAGAGTGCTAAAAATGCAGAGACAGACCTTCAAATGCTCCCAAATCCTAGCGCCCAGCAGCCGTCCACAGTATTTATATGGAGCAATGGTGACATCCAGTGGTCAATTAAGTTACACATGGATGAGGTTTGTGATTTTTTTTTCCCCCCCAACATAGAAATAATTATACCAGAAAAATTATTTTTTGAACAACTCAGTTTTGGGTTCCTCTGAACATCAAGAAAAGCCTGAATGTTGTGTCTTCAAATGCAGGATAACACTGGCCTCTGCCTCTCAGCTTGTAGCATTCATGTCTGCAGACAGTCTTCGCTCAAGCATAGAAAAAAGAGCTCTCTACTGCCTCATCTATAAAATGGAGCAGGTAATAAACTACCTGCCAAATTGGAGTCAGCAATGAGTTGCCACGGGAAGCACAGTGTGTGAGGATGGCCATAAATGTGTACAGGGGGAAAATGAGAGAGACGGTGTTCCATAAGTCAAACCAGGAACAAAGAACAGAAAGCTGAAAGAATGAGCCCAGCTGAAGGCTCTCAGACAGAGAACTGTATTAGGGTAAGGCCCTGGGCTTATTTGCTTTTTCTCCCCTGGCACTTAGCACAATGTCGGCACATAGCAAGGGCTCGGATATTTTTGACTCTTTGAATGAATGAATGAATGAATGAATTGAGGATTTCCTAGGCATTATACCCCAAAGGATCTGCCAGTTAAGGATTTGGTGGGTCTGTCCAGCCTAGTTTGGATCTGGAGGTTGCACCTTGAGGTCACATCTGGAGATCAGAAAGAAGGATAGTTTCTGAATGATCTAAATGTCTCAGAATAAAGTAGGCTGGAACAGCACAAGGTAACTGTGTGGGTTAAGCAGTGTTAGGAGCTAAATTGGTATAAATCCCATCTCTGTGTAGTTTGTACACTGAAAATCTACATGTTGAGTTATCTAATTTGCCAACTGAGTTTGTGGTGTTTGTAGCTGACCCACTAAGCAGTGGCCTGGGAGAATGGAACAGGAGCTTGTGACAAGCGACAGTCCCCAAGCTCATGGTTCGACAGCCAGACTTATCAGAGGCTGATCTAAACGGTCTTTTGCCCAATGCTCTAGATGGTTTTGCATAAGCTGTAACTTAGATCGTTTATCTCATTTTAAATAAAATATTCATAACTGATCCCTAAAATGATATTAAAGAAAATATTATTCAATATATTTTCTTTAATATCATTTTAGGGGTCAGTTACCTAGAAAGATATTTTTATTGTTTAGAGTCTCTTGCTACTAAATATGTTGATTATATTGACACAGTGCTAGCAAACAAAGCAAAATACTTAAAGGTATTATCTAAATAATCTTATACCACTGTCCTCTAGATCCACCTTGGAGGGAAAAAAAGGTTAAAAGACTCTTTAAACCACATCAAATGGCATTTTTACATAAAATGTAAAAAATGGACAAAATGATCATTTCCAATTCATCATCCTATAACCTTGCAAAAAATGCAATAAAACATGATATTCTTGGCAAAAGCAATATTTCTGAATTCCAATTATACAAAAACACAGAGAAATCCAAGTCAATTTCTTCTTAAAGCTATAATTATATGAAAGAGCAGAAAGTCTTATAACAACAGAAACGCATTTGTATTAAGAAGATAATTCTTGGCCATTACCAGAAAATTGCTAATTCTTGAAAGAGCACATGTATATAAATAGTTAGTATAATTATTATACTTTTCTCCCTACATGAAATATGGTAATGTCAATGTTACAGCTAATAATAAAGGAAAGAGTGTGAGTGTGAATTTATTTAATGGTTTTACTGCATCTTCTGTGCAGATGGGCTGCAGTCTAGATCAGAATAAAGATTTGTAAGAGTCGAGAATTGCTGAAATGATTGATTAGGAGTACAATACAATCTTCCGGCCCTACGGGTTCTCCTATTAGCAAAGTGCCATTTGCCCTCTGATGTGTTACATAATCCCCACAACTTCCCAAGCTCAGCATCCTTGAACCAAGTGGGTCCTCAGTTCTCACAAGTAATTCCTTTCAAGGTCCAAAAGCCCAAGTATCAGAGAAAAGAGAAACGTACAATCTGAGACAAAAGAAAGGGGCCATCTGCATGCTTAGTTATAGATGCCAGCCACACCATTACTTGATTTCATTTCATTCCTTATATAACACATAAAATGCACCATACAGAATATAACTGATTTGAATGAAAGTCCACTAAAATGAATTTTCTCTGAGGTTTTTTTGAGGATTTCAAGACAACTTTTAAAATAATTAGACATACGATATCTTTTTGCATCTAAAACCTCTGCCTTGGTTTCTCATTGTCACATAGATTCTACTTCCCTTTTATGTCATATAGATTCTATTTGCCTTATATGGCACAGGCCATAGTGCTCTGACCACAATATACTTCTCTCCTGCCATTCCCTCACACACCCTATCTACCCCATACCTCCACCAAAGAACACTCAGCATCCCAAACAAGTAAAAAATAAGATAAGGGACTCATTCAACTGCATTTCCCAGATATCATCATTCATTTAGCAAACATCTATTTCACACCTTCTATGTGATTGGTTGTGAGTATAAAACAATGAAAAAAACATTGTTCCTATCCAAAAAACTCACAATCTGATAAACTTCTGTCACGCAGGGCTATGTCTTCTTGTTATGAAGGAAATAGGACACGCACTCTCTTTCCAATCACCAAGGAGAAAGAGGCTGAGGCCCAACAGAACAGCATAGGTAATATGGTAGCCAAAGCTCTCTACTAGAGAAGCAGCTTTCTTTGCTGGACACCATGGCTCATGCTTGTAATCCCAGAGTTTTGTGAGACCAAGGCAGAAGAACCCAGGAGTTGAGCCCAGGAGTTCAAGACCAGCCTGGGCAACATAGTGAGACCCTATCACTATGAAAATTTTTTAAAAATTAGCCAGACACAGTGGCAGACACCTGTGTACACACAGCAGCACATACCAGCTACTTGGGAGGCTGAGGCAGGAGGATCGCTTGACTGAAACCCTGTCTCTAAAAAGAAAAAAGAGGGGAAAACAAGAGAAGCTGCTTCCAATTATCAATCACATCCAAACATGGGCCAACCCATGCCATTTACCCACAAAACAATGAAGGATTGGATACAGAACTGGCCTTCAAAGTGCAGAGTGAAATGCAAGAGAGAATCTGGTGTCAGGCAGATCTTTCAAGGTCACCAGATTCTTGATAATGCCAGAAACAAGGCCTACGACGTGACCATGATGAGAATGATGACCAGGCCCTGGGATGGCCCTGGTGTGAGCAGAGTAAGCAGAGGTGAAACCTTGGAGCCCAAAAGGCCGGCAGAAGAAAGTGATGATTTAAGCTCACCAAGAGAGCATTCAGGTCCTGGGGTAACTGAGGTGTGAAGGAATACCAGCACTTTGGTAGCAAGAAGGGCCTGTGATTTCTGCCTTTTGGCAAAAAGCAGACACGAGAATTTGCAGATCACACAGATTAGTGGAACAAGACTAAGTTGACCACTTCCTCAATGGATATAGGGAAGGGATGACCAGGCTATGAAAGACTTGGAACCCAGCTCTCATTCCTGACCAAGATTTCTCATCAAGGTAAGGAAGGAAGGTGGGGGAAGAGAGGTCCCCAATGAATGACATAGCATCTCTCATTGTCTTAAAGCTACCATTTATTGAGCCCTTATTAATCCCCATGACCACCCAAGCAGTATTATGATCTCTCATTCTATTATGAAGAGACTCAGGCTCAGATAGACTAAGTAACTTGCTCAATATCCACACAATTAACCATGTGTTGGAGCCACAATTCTAAAAGCAGTACATCTAATCACTATGCTATGCTGCCTCCCTGTTTGAGTTGCTTAATTGGCCCCAAGTCTCATGGGAATGGGAGCTCTATTGCACATCACTAGGATAAGGGCAAATGCAGTTAAGCTGTTCTCCACATAAGATGCCAAGCAACACTGGTCCCAGGCTGACTTCACACGAGCTTAGCCTTTAAAACTAAAATAAGCTAGCAAGTGCTAGGATCAAAAAATAAATAGCTAAAAAGTGTCAACACTGATCAAAGAATAAAGTCAACAGTCACATACATTCATATCTAGTTTATACCACAGAGCAGTCATTGCTAAATAGAAATAACTCCTCTTGAAACCAAAATGCAGGATCAAAATAAATGAAAAACAAAACAGCTATTCTATTTTGGAAGTCAGTTATACAAGTTGGTTACATATGAAGGGGACTCGTTTCTCTATGACTAGAAGGCGTTGGTGGTTATTTTAAGTCTTTGCCATGCTACATAGAGATTGTTTATGCAGCAAGAAGTTGCTACAGAGGCAGGGGCTGTAGAAGAAATGTGCATGCCTCAGCAGAGGCAAAGGAGTGTAGGGACCTGTCAACTGAAACTTGGTGTACTGAATAAAAATATTTACCGCACTACTTTATGGAGTGATCCACTTCCAAGGCATCAACTGCTTTATGCAATATCGCATCACACTAAAAATGTTCCCTTCTGGGTCTACATATAGAGGAAGTTGAAATATGTTCTTATGAATATTGACATGATTGGAACAGATATTTGTAACTATACCTAAAATGTAGTTTAGGGGGCATAGGATTAAGAGTGCTGCAAACTGAAATTTTGGATATGTCTATTTCACATTGTGAAAAGGACCTCTGTAGGCTTTTTTTAATTTCTTCCATGCCATTAGAAGGATATGTATGTTCTGCAATTTTAGGATAACGTTTTTGCTTTGCTGTTTAGTGATCTAGTGAAAAGACTGCACAGCTGACCATTTGTCTCTGAGGTGCATCCAGAATGTTAATAACCCAGTTATCATATAACTTGCATTTGTTTAGAAAAATGAGACAGATCTCTTTTTTATCCATTTAGTTCAGTAAATGCTGTATGTTTAAAATATATATATATATAAATGTTCCACCAGACCTAAGTTTCTCAGCCTTTGCACTATTGATCTATTAGGCTAAGTAAATCTTTGTTGTGGGGCAATTGTCCTGTGTGTTGCAGGGTTGTTAGCATCATCCCCGGTCTCTACTCACTAGATACCATCCCCCCAATGTGACAACCAAAAATATCTGCAGACATTGCCAAATGTCTTCTGGGAGGAAAATCACCCCAGCTAAAAATGATGCCTACACTATTCTATCAAGATCGAGCCCTGATATTCCTAAATTGTGGCAAAAAGCTATTGTCTTTACCAGAGGTCAGGGTGTTTCTGGATGAGCTCTCCTTATCTAAGCATCTCAAATGCACTACCTGGAGGTTTGGCTCTCACAGGGCTGAGAATAATGACCAGGGCCAGGTGTACACAAAGAGAATTTTCTCCTCTAATATTTAAGTACAGCTTTATTTTTGTTTTGCAATTAACCTCTGCTCCACAGCCTTTAGTACATCTAGTAGTGTTGTCAAGGAGATAATCTCCAACTAGTAGATAACAAGTAGGCCAAGATAATTGGCCCTTGGTTCCTTTCTGCGGCTCCCACACACACACAGTGGACCTTGCTGCCTCCATAAATCAGGACTGGCTGCATGATTATTGTATCCAAATAAGAAACTCACAAATTCTAGTCTCCTTTCCTTACCTGGTTTAGAACTAAAGAGACACATTTAATTTGCTTCACCAGATCAAATAAAGAGGAAGTCTGGCAATAGCGATAAACCCCAGAGATCAGCTAAATTATGTCCCAACTTGACATTTATATGAGCACACGCCTCTCAATCTCCAGAGGTGATTAGATTAAGTTTATTTTGCTTGCACTTCATGCACGCACATCCCTAAAGACTCAGGGAAAGGGGTGGATGGTGACTAATACCATCAGTGATTTTATTCAAATGTTTTGTATTGCCAATATGCTGCCTAAAATGTTACTTAGGATGGAGAGCTGCATTTCAACAGAGTGCACGCAAAGCCTTTTACATTTTAGCATTAAGGTTTTCACACCGGCTCTCACTCAGAGCCTGAGCAAACCTTTCTGCTGTTGGGACACAGGATCATCGTTTCATATCTGGGCAGCATCCCACATGGCATCCTCTACCTCCAGAGACAGAAATCATTTTGCTCAGAGATTTTGACTTAGTTCATTAACTCCAGAACCCTCAGGAGAAGGCTGAGACAGTGCATTGGAATGCAGATCGAACCACGCTGAGTCTCCTGTGTGCATGGGAAGGTGGTGAAAAGCACTCCTTTACCTCTACTCTGTGTCAAAAAACAAAAACCAAGAGAAAAATAACTTGTGCTTCATGAAAATCAAAATTAGAGCTGAAATGCCCAGTTGCCAACAGCAAGCCAAAACCAGCCTCTCTGTCCTGGCATGAGTTAAATCCAACTGATCGCATCCAGGGGTGTTGCATTTATCCTGCCTCAGTTTGTTCTTGAAAGGAGAACAAGCACGATCATAAAGGATTTCAGATTTCAGACCTGATAGTTTGAGGAATAGATACAGAATACATCTCAAAATGTACTATCTATTCACATGGAAAAGTAGTAAATTATTGTTGTTTTGGGGTTTTTTGGTTTTGTTTGTTTGTTTGTTTTGAGATGGAGTCTTGCTCTGTCTCCCAGGCTGGAGTGCAATGGTGTGATCTTAGCTCACTGCAACCTCCACCTTCCAGGTTCAAGTAATTCTCTTACCTCAGCCTCCCAAGTAGCTGGGACTACAGCCGCGTGCCAACACATCCAGCTAATTTTTGTATTTTTAGTAGAGATGGAGTTTCATCATGTTGGCCAGGCTGGTCTTCAACTCCTGACCTCAGGTGATCCGCCTGCTTCAGCCTCCCAAAGTGCTGGGATTACAGGCATGAGCCACCTCACCCGGACAAACTATGATCATTTTTTTTAAAATAAATAAATTCCTCCAATCCAAAAGACATGTTTCAGCCTTGGTTAAAAAAATATATGGGTAGCAATTTAGTGTTATGAATTTTATAATTACTTTATCTGCAGCTTGTAAAATAAAACTTAAACCCTTTTAAATTGTAGAAATGTATATTGTTTCTCTTACTTCCCTGAATTCTCCTTTGCCCTTTATGTATTATTTAATCTATTCATAATAATGAATAGATTATTCATCCTCTAATTAGCAGAACAGTTCCAAATATTCTATCCTGTTGCTATTATGGTAGACCCTATCTAAGAACATGTGTTCCAATTTTAAGGTCCAAAAATACCTACAAGTGCCTATAAGAACAAAACACAAAATACTTTGGAAACAGACATCCCTCATCGTGCCCAATCTCCCAATATCCTATTACACAGAAGTGTCAGGTGCAATGGAAACTCCATAATTCATTTTCCTCCTTTGCCTATATTTACCCTCACCTCAATCCACAAAGGATTTCAGCCAACTTACAAAAGTATATACATCACAAAAGAATAAAATAGTTGAAGGAATCAGGGCAAAGACAAACGAGAATAGAAAGTTAGTAAAAACCAGAGGTAAGATCAGAATGCAGACAAACATAACATGGGGCCCTGTCCAGGTACAAGAAGTGACCCTGGAGAGTTCATTTAAGCTGCCTAATGGCCAAAGAGATGACAGAAAGACCATCCGTTGTGAGACTGAAAGTAAACTGTTCAAGAGCAGCCTGGTTGGATGTCAAGACCTGAGAGTAATCTCTCTGGTGGTGCCTCCTAAGGAGGGACCTCAACAGCATCTGAATTCAGTTTTTTCATCTTCCTAACCTTTATCAAGGGAACGCCTAAGTCCTCTCAAGTAAGATATGGATGGTTCTCATTGTTAAAAATAATCACTAGGGAGGAAAACTTGGAGACACCATCCAGTGACTCATAGAGCTGCAAACGTTTTTCCTTCTTACTCCTTGTGTCTTACAGTTTTATTACATGCTTTTTGGTCCCCTTTCTGTAGCATGCTTGCTAACTCTCCCATCGTATAGATAAAGGTCTAGCCGCCCTAAAAACCCACTCTTTGAAAGTTGTGTATAACCTTGGAGCACCAGCCCCCAGACTGAAGAAGACTTCACATGAATCAGGACCTGCAGTGCCATAAAAACACATTTTGCTCTAAAATACACCCTGCCAATGTTCATGAAAAATTGTGCAAACTCTAGATTGTTTTACTCGTAGCTTCCTATAGTGCTTAAGTCCTACCTAGAATAATTCACCCTCAGTGAAACCTTTGTTTGGGGGGAGAGGACATATCATGGAAAAAAGCAGGCAACTGAGAGTAATAATGAATATTACATGCTCTTGTAAAGAATGTCTTCAAAGGAGGGGAGCCTTGCCAGCATTACTGAGTAATGATCTTTGAACACAGTATTAAAGTCATAGCATGAAGGAAGGGAGATAAAATATTTAATGACACCTGATATTCCCAGCTCTTGCAAAAAGCCAAGAACTGGTCACAGTTTATCAGTAGCTGCACATTTTAATATCATTAGACAACAATTTTTTCCAATCAGAGTAATAAAGTTACCAAAATCACGGGGTGGTAGAAAGGAAGGGAAATAAAGCAGGTTATAAACTGCTTGGAAATCCTGTCTTTTCCAATTGACTTTTAATATGAATGTGGAAACTGGGCTCAACAATCAATTGACTCACTTGGTTCACAGATCGGCCAGAGCCTCAATAAATACTGAGGATGTTTCTATAAAACAATCTTTGACAAATCATGTTCAGGACAAATCCTTTAAAACCCCCCTCACCTCCTGGGACACAAGTGTGGTCAGAAGTCCTTTTTGGCTCTAGTGTGTCATTGCCCTCAAATCTTCTAATCCCGCCAATATGAATCAGTTAAAGGAGAGTTACATATCTGGAATTTTGCACCAGGCAAATAAGTGCTTCAAGAGGATGGGGTGGAGGTAGATAAGTAGGTACTAGGTCAATAAGGCAAGGAGATCTGTTCTGTCACAAGAAGAAAACCAGGCAGGAGCAGTGGGCAAACAGAAACCAGCCTATGGAAGGACAATTTACTGAGATACCAATTTGCCTGGGTTCTCAAGGAATATTCCTCTCGTCCTCCACTGCACCATGCCCCTCCAAATAGCAAGGTCCTTACTGTTCTTGCCACAGAAATTTGAGAAAATATAAGCTACTTAAAGTCTACTTAGAGCCAATTTTTTTGTAAAAGCCTGCGTTGTTTTGTTTTGTTTTAAGATACAGAGTATATCAATTTTCTAGGACTGCTATAACTAAGGCCACAGACTGGGCGGCTTAAACAACAGAGATTTATTTTCTCACAGTTTTAGAGGCTGGAAGTCTGAGGTCAAGGTGTCGGCAGGGTTGGTTTCTTCTGAAGGCTCTCTCCTTGGCTTGCCTGGTGGCTGCATTCTTGCTGTGTGTTCCATGCTCATCTCTCTGGGCTGCATCTGTCTGGTGTCTCTCCCTGTGTTCTAATCTCCCCTTCTTACAAAGACACCAAGCTTATTGGATTACGGCCCACATGGATGACCTCATGTTTACTTAATTACCTCTTTAAAGGCCCTATCTGCAAAAACAGTCACATTCTAAGGTGCTGTAGCACTTCAACATACGAATTTGGAGGAGCCCAAAGTTCAGCCCATAACACAGAGAAACATATTTTGGAGAATGAAGAGAGGCATATAAGTCCTGTGGGAAGCTCGCATCCACACCGGTTTCAGGGAGTACCCAGGGAGGTGATAAGACCTTGAAGGTGTTGCTCTGGGAGACACCTAGAGAGGACAGACCTAAGTACAATGATGCGTCGGCCTCCTTCGGGATTCCTGGGCCCAAAGACATGGCACACAAGTAGCAGAGCCTCCCGATCTGAAGGCGGGGACACTAAGAATTTCTGTGGTCACAGGAATAGGCTGGTGGCCAATGACCAGATGGTCATCCCTGATGCTCAGGCTCTAATGCCCAAATCCTTCGCACTATTCAGGGGTAGGATCCCACAGGCAGCCTCAGCAATGACCAATATTGAATTTCTAGACAGCCCGGTGGATAGGGGCTCTGCAACAGATTTACATTAGTTTAAAGAAAACATAGAATGTGATATTTCTTGTTGCTTACAGAATGAATTTACACCTGCAAGAGTTATGTCAGGATGTATATTAAGTTTAGGAAAGAATAAAACAAAATAGAAACTAAGCCCATATTTATACAATAAGCCAACTAGGGCATCTAAAACTGCACAGAAGCAGGACAGAGTTTAAATTAAAAGGTCTTGGAGTACAAAACAATTTATTTGGATGTAAAAGGCAAAAGTGAGTCAGGTCTCTTGACCTATTCCAACAATACACTAATCTTTTCCATAAATGATAATAACTGTAGTTCTACGTACTAGGAGCCAACCCCATCCAATCACTTCAGCTCTCCTTTTTTTTTTTTTTTTTTTTTTTTTTTTTTGAGATGAAGTCTTGCTCTGTCACCCAGGCTGGAGTGCAGTGGCACAATCTCGGCTCACTGCAACCTCCGTCTCCCGGGTTCAAGTGATTCTCCTGCCTCAGCCTCCCTAGTAGCCAGGACTACAGGCGCCTGCCACCATGCCAGGCTAATTTTTGTATTTTTAGCAGAGATAGGGTTTCATCATGTAGGCCAGGATGGTCTCGAACTCCTGAGCTCAGGTGATCCAGCTGCCTCAGCCTCCCAAAGTGCTGGGATTACAGACATGAGTCACCGAGCCCGGCCTCTCATTTAATTTGAAATTGTTATCATAGCTCTCCTGTGTATCCCAGTATTTTAGCATTATTTGTGATCTTAGGTATCTCTTGTTGACACAATCCTCCTCCTTAAATGATAAACTTCATGAGAGCAGGATCTCTATTTTCTACTTCTTTTGGACTGCTTCATCGTAGCTAGAGAAATTTTGCTCAGTTAATTCCAGGTCACAGCAATGACCGAGAAGTCTTTCTTTTCTTCCCTCCATAAGCATTAAACAGAGCCTGTGTGACCCTTTGTATTCCTGAGACAGAATGGGGAGTGAAATCTCCCTGTTTTTCCATTAACACAAATTAAGGACATTTTCAGAAAAATTTTCTGGCAGGTAGCTAAGTTCTAGAAGGATCACTGGAAGAAAAAAGAGGTCTGGCATTGAGAAAAATAAGAGAAACCAGAAAAGAGGCAGATTCCAGAGAAAAAGCACAAGAACATAATTAGTTCAGTTTAGGGCAATACGAGCACTTGAAAGTCCTCTCCACCCCTACTCCCACCCCATCCCCAGCCAAGTAATGTGCTTTTTCTAAGCCCTGACTTCTGAACCACTAAAAAAATAAAACAGTAAAGCAAATAGGAAATTAAAACATCCCCATTATTTAAAATAAGATTGATATTATAGAACACAGTGTATACCTGCAGGCCAGTGGATTCGCTCAGGTTGAGCTCCGAATTAGACTGCTGCTTGTCCTCCCCACCCTGTGCTTGTCCTCCCCACCCTGGGAGGACTGGGTGCCCTTTACCTCCCATGGTAGTGCAAGAACTTTCCCACTAAGCCTCCTGAAGGTCAAGAGGAACCAAGACCACATGCTCTCCAAGAGCAGCTCACCAATCAGGGAGTTTTCTCCTCTCCAAAGTGGAGAGGGAGTACAAAGAGGCTGAAAATGTTGTACCAACGCACATGACTTCCCATAGAAGAAAATATCAGGAGTGAAGAAGATGTGTTCTCTCCCAACGGACATGTTGAGCATAAGGTCCTAAAGACAAGCCAGTGGAGCCATCCCACAAGTGACTGTAGAGGGATGAGGGGGTGTTCAGGATTGAGGTCTGGGCTGGGATATGCCCTGGTTATTGGTAGTGGACACATAGTGATGGAAACCAAGAACTGAGATGCACTTCCTCAGAAAGGGGATGTAGAATGTGAGGAAAGGGGGAGTGGGACTAGAGCCCTTAGGAAGATGAGCATTCAGGGGTAGAGAAGACAAAGAGAAGCCAGGGAAGAAACGAAGAAGGAAGCGTCCAAGAGCTAGCAGAATAAGGGCAGAATGGTGTCGTGAGAGCCAAGAAAAGGAGAGAAGAAAAGAGTGAGCAATAATGACCAACGACAGGAATCGGGAATGGCTCGGGCAGTTGGCGGCCTGGAGAGCACTTCTACCCACTTCTGAAGGGTAGTTTTGAGATGACAACCTAATTGTAGTGGGTTAAGAAATGGATAGAAGTTGAGGAAAACCTATTCCCCGCCCTCAAGGAGAGGAGAGCTTGGTGGCAGCTATGGATAATTAAACAAGCAATTACAAAAGGCATGGTCTTTGACTTGGATTCATGAGTGTGTCCCCAAAAGGTCCAAAAAAATCATGGACGAAGCTACATGTGCCTCATCTGGATGTGCATTAATCTGGAAGAGATGTATAGCTTTCATAAAATCCAATTGCCTAACATGAGGAAACAAGAAAACAGGCTACTAAGTAGAGACAGGTCAGGATCCTAAGCCCTCAGAAAGGACAAGTTTATAGTTAAGGTCCTAGGTCATGGCAGCCAAGTAGGGTAGGAAAAGAACTGAATCCAGAAAGTCAACTACATTAGTCCATTTTCACACTGCTATAAAGAACTTTCCTGAGACTGGGTAGCTTATGAAGGAAAGAGGTTTAATTGACTTACAGTTTTGCATGGCTGGGGAAGCCTCAGGAAACTTAACAATCATGGCGGAAGGGGAAGCAGGCACCTTCTTCACAAGGCAGTAGGAGAGAGAAGTGCAAAGGACGAACTTCCAAACACTTATAAAACTATCAGATCTCTTGAGAACCCACTCACTATTACGAGAACAGCATGGGGGAAACCGACGCCATGATCCAATTACCTGCCTCCCTAGACATGTAGGAATTACAGGTCCCTACCTTGACACATGGGAATTACAATTCAAGATGAGATTTGGGTGGGGACACAGAGCCAAACCATATTAACAACTCTTACAGAGGTGTTTCACTAATTGATACCTGGGGGGCACTTGAGGGGTCAGGTGAGGAAGTCTTGGTAAAAGAATAGGAGAAACTAAAGCAATGAGAAAGACAGAAAGCCAGAGCTGTCATCCATGAATTTCACAAATATCTGATAAGTGCCTGCATGTCCTAGGCAGGGTGCAATGCCTTGGATACATCCTTCATGGAGCTTACATTCTAAGAGCTTTTGTGTTTAAAATTAGATGCTGAAACTTGAGATTTCGCAGGTGAAAACAGCTCTTTCACTATACCAAGTTAGATTTGCTCAATTATTTCATTCTTAAATCACCATGTTCCCACTTGGAGGGCAGAAAAAAAGAAAAAGAAAGAAAGAAAAACCATGCATGGTGATTAACCCACCAAGCTGCTAGTTCAATCTCCCGTGCGCTCCTTTGAGTCATGAGGGAACAAGGAAAAATCAGGATGACAATAAAAAGAGAGAGAAAATTAATATGTTAAAACTTTACATTTCAACTTTGAACTGACATTGCAGCAAGGCTCTTTCCAGCTGCTTTGTCTGGCCATGTCAAGAAGTGACCATGATTTATGGTGCCACCTCCGTAATTTCAATGCTCTTGATCTCCCACCGGAAGCAGTGACAAGTAAGGTTAACTGCTGCGTAAAAAGACAGTATGAGTAATGCTTCATGCACAGAGCTGGCACTGATCTACAGCGTGGGGGTGAAGTTGGGGGAGGAAGCAGGGATGTCAGCCATTGGTTAAATCCCTTCCGAACAGCAATCTCCCAAATGCCCTAACACCTTCTGGAACAGTCAGGACTTGTGTGGAAAAATACCCTGAATTGTGTTAGGATCTTTTGCCTTATCCTTGTTCCCTTACAAACATGCAAACAGCCAACTTGACTGATAATTACATTCTGTACTGTTAATAACAGCTAACACTAAGTGTCCGTGCCATGCCAGATCCTGTCTACTTGGCTTATAGTCATTGCTCCAGTTAATCCTCCTCTTATCAGCCCCCATGGTCATCCCCATTCACAGATGAGAAGAATGAGGCTCAAAAGATTAAACAGCTCACCCAAGAGTGTGAAGCCAAGCCAGGATTTGAGCCCAGATCGTCTGACTGCAGGAGACCCCTATATTAGTCAATTCTTGTTTATTTAATCCCATCTATTTATTTTTACGTGTATTTTTTTTCTTTAGCCAGCATACATACATTTCTTTTTTTTTTTTTTTTTTTTTTTTTGAGATGGAGTTTCACTCTTGTCGCCCAGGCTGGAGTGCAATGGTGCAATCTTGGCTCACTGCAACCTCTGCCTCCCAGGTTCAAGAGATTCTCATGCCTCAGCCTCCCAAGTAGCTGGGATTACAGGCACCTGCCACCAGTCCCGGCTAATTTTTTTTTGTATTTTTAGTAGAGACGGGGTTTCACCATGTTGGCCAGGCTGGTCTCCAACTTCTGGCCTCAAGTGATCCACCTGCCTCAGCCTCCCAAAGTGCTGGGATAACAGGCATGAGCCACCATGCCCAGCCTGCTTACATATATTTCTAAAGGATTACTTGCTCTGCCACTAGTGAGTAGACTGGGGTATGTGTCACTATAGAAAATCATTCATTTAATCTTCCAAAGCCACAGTTTGCTTTGGTAAACAGGATCTAGATCAAAAATTGTTGTATATGCAAATATTCTTTGAAGGCTAATTGCTTTTTCATATGCTTATGTCTCATTTCTCCTAAATAAGGGAAAAAGAAAGGAGGAACTAACATCAGTTGAACAACTACTTCATGCTAAACATTGTTTCAGGTGCAGAAAGCCTCACAATAACCCCACCAGGTAGATATCTTTATCCCCATTTTATAAATTGGGAAATTGAGGCTCAAGAAAGTCAAGGACATTTTCCAGGTGTAACTGTGTGAGAGGTAGAAGTGGGCTCAAGGGCCTCAGTGATTCCTCACCAGGACTGACACGTACTATGGATCTCTTAGTAACTTTCAGTGTCTCATACTCTATTTTACCTACAGGTGAGCAGAAATTAAAGGGAAAGGAGAAAGAAAAGAAGAGAAGAAATTAAGGAGCAGGTTGAGAGTTGGCTTCAAAGATTAGATATCCCTGAAACACTGAAGAAATGGCTTCTCTGCTTTCCAAATTTCCTCAAGATCTGTCCTAAGTCTTATCAGGGAATGTTTGCTTGTTTGGTTTGTTTGTTGTTTGTTTTTGACAGGGTTTTGCTCTGTTACCCAGGCTGGAGCATAGTGCCACAATCACAACTCACGGCAGCCTCAACCTCCTGGGCTCAATCAATCCTCCCGCCTCAGCCTCCTGAGTAGCTGGGACTACAGGCTGACGTCCCTATTCCTGGCTGTTACCAGAGACTTTGGATTACAGTTGTCTGGACAACAACCTTGAGATGCTACACTCAGAGTTTCTTGCCTGGCGAAAAGCCAAACTCCCTCCAGCTCCCGGCGCATGCACAGTACCTGTGTGAGGTTTTTTCTCCAAAGCGCCTGAGAACAAGGTCAAGGCTGTGCTGCTATTGGGATTTTGTCCCGCACAGTAACTCAGCTGACAGTGACTGGGTTCCTAGAGAAGGAGCTAGGGACCTACCTGCCTCTCTTCACACAAACATCGTCTCAGTCTTATCTTCTCAACTCTTTCACTGCACTGAAGAGTTCTTGAAAGTCAGTTCAAATCTCACTTCAAACTCTTTTTCGCTTAGAGAAATAAAAATGCTGTTGTTTTTGTCTAATGGAAGTACTGTGCTGTGACTGGATCTGTAACAACGGCGTGTCAAAATGCCAAAAAAGTGTGTCAAAAATAACATTTAAAAAAACTCAGGGGAGACATGTTATAGTCCTAAATGAGCATTTTTATTTCTCTGTGTTGAAATGTGTTCGTTTCCTCTCCAGGGTCTTAATAAACCTCAAAGAAACACACAACACTTAATGAACACAGTTTCAGGGCCAATTCAGTTCTTGATATCCCATTACTGTCAAAACATCTCTCGCTTGTATTTGTGAGTTCGCCTCTTCCAAGTCTTTCTCTTCAATTTCTTCTTCACCGGATGCTTATTTTCCCTAAATCTTGAACCTCTGAAGTATATGTATATTGCCATGAAGTTAATCAACTAAAAAGAATTAATTTCAATTTATTTTCTTTGTCATTGTTGAGGAAATATCATCAACTATTTCCTGACACATTAAGATAAAAGTCAAATTCACGGCAATCCCATGTTGCCAAGGGTTTGTTTATTTAATTTAATGGGCTTTCAAATAATATTCAATAGAGTCTATATAGGCAATATGCTTACCTCCCATGATTTGGCTGAGAAAAGATAAGAATATCTAAATTTTAGAGCCCATTCAGCTAAATTCAAAGTATCATAGTGTTGGCTGGGTGCAGTGGCTCACGCCTGTAGTTCCAGCACTTTGGGAGGCCAAGGTGAGCAGATCACTTGAGGTCAGGAGTTCAAGACCAGTCTGGCCAACATGGCAAAAGCTGGTCTCTACTAAAAATACAAAAATTAGCCAGGCATGTTGGGGTGTGCCTGTAATCCCACTTACTTGGGAGGCTGAGGCAGGAGAATTGCTTGAACCCAGGAGGCGAATGTTGCAGTGAGCTGAGATCTCGACACTGCACTCCAGCCTGGGTGACAGAGTGAGACTCTGTCTCAAAAAAAAAAAAAAAAAAAAAAAGTATCATGGTGTTTCTTTGCATAACTTGTAGAGGAAATATTTACTTCTATCAAGACCCATGGTGAAGATTTGATCTAACGCCAGGAAGCTCCCTGAATTTCCTGGTTCTATCACCTCATCCACTGCTTGTTGTCTACTTTGCTTTCTCACTGCAGAGGCAAACACATGACCCAGGCAGAAAAATCAAAATCAGGATGTCTCCATTTCCTGAGCAAAGCAATTGAAAAGCAGGTGGACCTGTGGCATAGCAAAGCCATAGGTTTTTTTTTTTAAAGAATTATTTTAGGCCAGGTGCAGTGGCTCATGCCTGTAATCCCAGCACTTTGAGAGGCCGAGGCAGGCAGATCGCTTGAGCTCAGGAGTTTGAGACCAGCCTGGCTCTACTCTGTCTCAAAAGAAAAAAAAAATTATTTTGATAGTAGGAGGGAAAAGATGTAAGGTCTCTTCTTAGTTCAAGAAGAATGAAGAATGAGGTAAGCCTAAGTCTGGCACAGCTGGTGGCTGTTTTGCCTGGATGTGAAGAATGGCTTTCTAAGCATGAAGTTAACAAAGGTAGCCAAGAGCCAAAAAATAAAGAACAGTCTTGATCATAGTGTTTGAACTCATAGATTCTGCTCTACCCAAAGTGAGATCCACCCTCTTAGATTTCCAATTACATGAGCGAATTCATTTCTTTTTGTGTCCATGTTAGTTGAATTTTGCTTCTCAGCATTCCTGAATAACATACCTGATTCTTCCCACAGGTACCCAGAAAGAGTGTTTCATAAGCTAGAAGGCAGAGTGGTTCCATGTGCGTGGGTTTTGTACCTTCCTGTTGCTATAACTGAATCCTGCAAAGATGCAAGGTGCTTTTACCCAGATGGTTTTCCCACAGAAATGGACTAAGATTGAAGATCTGCCCACTTCTCATCCCTTTCTGGTTTTTTTTATTTCTTTTTTTAAATTTTTTATCTTCCTCATCTCTTTAATAATAACTTTTTACTGCAGAAGAGCACTGATTGCCTTCCCCATGCTACATTTGCTAGGTGTTCTGATACAACTATGATGGGGCAGCAAACAAGTACAATCTTTCTATACTACGCAGCAGTAGCAATAAGGATCAAAGTCTTTGAAATACCCATACCATTGGGATTATTCCAAAAATACTAAGAAACCCATTGATATTAATGGATCAAGAGCGAAAATCCATACAACTGTCTCCAGAAATGTTGAAAAGGCATTTCAGGCCAGGTGTGGTGGCTCACTCCTGTAATCATAGCACTTTGGGAGGCCGAGGTGGGCAGATCATGAGGTCAGGAGTTCAAGACCAGCCTGGCCAACATGGTGAAACCCCGTCTCTACTGAAAATACAAAAAATTAGCTGGGC
Source organism: Pan troglodytes (assembly GCF_028858775.2). Taxonomy (NCBI): domain Eukaryota; kingdom Metazoa; phylum Chordata; class Mammalia; order Primates; family Hominidae; genus Pan; species Pan troglodytes. The sequence goes on along the minus strand of NC_072415.2, from coordinate 34,371,082 downwards.
ATAGTGGTGTGCACCTGTAATCCCAGCTACTCGGGTGGTTGAGGCAGGAGAATCACTTGAACCCAGGAGGCGGAGGTTGCAGTGAGCCGACATCACACCACTATACTGTGGCCTGGGCGACAGAGTGAGACTTCATCTCAAAAAAAAAAAAAAAAAAAAAAAAAGCATTTGAAAATTTCTTTTTTTTTTTTAAATTTCAATATCTACTTTTAATTTTTTTATGTTAACAAAATAGGAAAAGATGGGTAAACTTCCTTAGCATGATAAAATACATCTATTTCAATCTCCCACCATGCTTACTGAGAAAAAATTATACATAGTCTCAAAAAAATGAGAAACAAAACAAAGATGCCCATTTTATCAACTACTATATAACATTATAATGGGGATATTAGCCAATATAACAAAACAAGAAAAAGAAATGAGGCATAAAAACAAGAAAAGAGGCTGGGCACGGTGGCTCACACCTGTAATCTCAGCACTTTGGGAGGCCAAGTTGGGCGGATTGCTTGAGCTCAGGAGTTGGAGACCACCGTGGGCAACATGGCAAAACCCCATCTCTATAAAAAATACGAAAAAATTAGCCGGGCAAGGTGGTGTGCCCCTGTAGTTCCAGCTACTCAAGAGGCTGAGGTGGGAGGAACACTTGAGCCTGGGAGGCAGAGGCTGCAGTGAGCAGAGATCATGCCACTGCACTCCAGCCTGGGTGACACAATGAGACCCTGTCTCAAAAAAAAAAAAAAAAAAAAAAGAGAGAGAGAGAGAGAAAGAAAAGAGGTAAAACTAGCATCATTTAAAATAATTTAATACTCTCTCAAGAAAATCCAAGCCAACTGTTTTAATAACACAAAGCTATTACTAAAACTAAGAACAAGCATAAGTGAGACCAGAAACAAAATTGTTACATAAAATTAATAGCCATCATATATTTACTGTTCAGGCAACTACTGGTTATATTGTAAAATGGAAGAAAAAGACTTGATTTGAAATAGCAAAAAAAAAAAACAAGTGGGGGACGGGGATAATATATCTAGGAATGAACTTAGCCAGAAGTATGAAAAATCTACACGACGTAAAATTTTAAATGCTTCTAAGGGGCAAATAGACAGTAAATAAATGGAAAGACAACCATTCTCTGAAACAAGGAAAATCAAATTATAAAGATGTCATCTCTCCCCAAATTAATCAGAGAATTCAACACAACTCTAGTGAGCTGAGCATGGTGGCTCACGCCTGTAATCCCAGCACTTTGTGAGGCTGAGGCAGGCGAAGCACTTGAGGTCAGGAGTTGGAAACCAGCCTGGCCAATATGGTGAAACCCCATCTCTACTAAAAATACCAAAAAAACTAGCCAGGTGTGGTGGCATGCCCCTGTAATCCCAGCTACCCAGGAGGCTGAGGCAGGAGAATTGCTTGAACCTGGGAGGTGGAGGTTGCAGTGAGCCAAGATGGCACCACTGCACTCCAGCCTGGGCGACAGAATGAGACTGTCTCAAAAGAAAAGAAAAAGAAAAAGAAAAAAAAATCTCTAGTGAAAACACATATAATTAAGAAAAAAACATAGGCAAAGCCATTCTAATGTTCCTATGGGGGAAAAAAAAAGTGGTCAAGACTGTTCAGAAAAATGTAAAGAATTTATCTGAAATGAAAAGCAAGAAAAAGAGTAATAATGAAAAAGAGCAATGCTGGGTGTTGACATATATTATAAAGCTAGAATAATTTTTAAAGTACACCACCATTCATGAAAAAAATACCAATAGAACATAACAGAAAAATTGATAAATAGACCCAAATACATAATATAAATTTAATATATGGGTTTTTGTTTTTGTTTTGTTTTTTAAGACTGAGTTTCACTGTCGCCCAGGCTAGAGTGCAGCGGCACAGTCTCAGCTCACTGTAACCTCTGCCTCCCAGGTTCAAGCGATTCTCGTGCCTCAGCCTTTCAAGTAGCTGCAATTACAGGAATGTGCCACCACACCTGGCTAATTTTTATATTTTTAGTAGAGACGGGGTTTCACCGTGTTGGCCAGGCTGGTCTCAAACTCCTGACCTCAAGTGATCCGCCTGCCTCAGCCTCCCAAAGTGCTGGGACTACAGGCGTGAGCCACCGGGCCAGGCCTAATTTAACATACGTTAATGCTGGCATTTTAAAATAACAGGGGAAAGGTAGTTTATACAATAAATAGTACAGGTTAGCTATGTGAAAAAATATTCAGTTGTATCCCTATCTCACGCTTTACACAAAAACAAATTTTAGATTGAGCAAAAATCTAAGTGTAAAATATAAACCCATAAAAATACCAAGGGAAAATGGAAAAATATATTTAAACTCTCCAAGTGGGAAAAGACAATCTATGTATGTGACAAAACTCAGAACCCTGAAAATAAAAATTTTGAAAGCTGGAACCATACATATAAAATATTTCTGAATGGCAAAAACACACAAATAAACAAACAAATAACATAAACAATTGAAAAGATAATCTAGGCCAAAAAACACACACTTGCAGATGATATCACAACCAAAGAGCTAAAATTTCCTCACTGTGTAAAGAATGTCCTACAAATTAATAAGGAAAAAAACAAACAACCCAAAAGAAGACAGCCTGCTCAGGAAAGGAAATAATTAGTGACTTCCAAAAAAATGCTCGACTTCACTCAAAATAAAAGAAATCAAAATTATAATGAAATAACACTTCAACCTTCTAAACTGGCAAACTTCAATACATTTGATAATAGACTTTGTAGATGGGAGTATAAGAAAACAGGCTCTCTCTTCTCATATCACTAATAGAAATATAAACTGATATAATCTCTATGGAGATAAATTTTGTAATATATATCAAAATGTTAGATGTCTGTATCTTTTAACTCATCAATTCCACTCCAAAGATCTTATCCTGTGGAAGTGAGATTCACGTAGCATGATTCAGTACAGCATTGTTTATTGCAGGAAAAAATTAGGAACAACTAAGTCTCCATCCGCAGGAGATGTACACTCAAACAGTACACAGCCATTAAAAAGAAAAATGCTAGTCCCAGCTACTCAGGAGGCTGAGTCAGGAGCATCACTTGCACCCAGGAGTTGGGGACTGTAGTGTGCTATGATCACGTCTTTGAATAGTTACTGCACTCCATCCAGCCTGGGTGACATAAAAATAATAAATAATAAAACATGTCTTTACGCTGTGACACAGAATGATCTGCCAGATGCATGTGCTCATAATGCAAAGGATTTCTCTGAAAGGAAAAGCAAGAAACTGAAGCTGGACTCTTGGTGGCTGGAAGGTAGAGTGGGAAGACTTGGTTTCACTGTATAACCTTATGTATCTTTTGAATTTGTGTTTTATACATGTTTGTATTACTTATTGAAAATAATTAGGGAGCTTCCTGATAGCTTAACACATGGAGGTTCCTGGAGAGTGGCCCGCTCAGGAAGGCTTGGAAGCTCCCAGCACCTTCCCCACTACCTTGCCCTACACATCTCTTCATCTGTATCCTTTGCAATATCCTTTATAATAAACAAGTAAACTTAATTTTCAAAGATCAGATTTGCGACATGTTCAGGTACTTGCCTCCAGTCACACAAGTAGTTCTCATCAGTGTTACACTGCCTCGCGAAATCCTAGAGATGACCAACAAGTACATGATGGACCCAATCCACATCTTGGTGAATTGACTCTGGAAGGCATCAAACAGCCTTTTGTGGCAGTGGAAAGAGAAGAGTGGAAATTTGACATCCCATGTGATCTCTACGAAATGCTAACTGTTATTCAGGTGGTCATCTTCTGTAACACCAAAAGGAAAGTTGACTGGCTGATGGAGAAAATGAGAGATGCTGCTCTCACCGTGTCCTCGATGCACAGAGACACACCTCAGAAAGGGCCACAGTCCGTCAGTAAGGAGTTCCCATCCGGCACCAGCACAGGGCTCATTTCTACAGATGTCGGGGCCGGGAGGTCAGATGTCCCTCAGGTGTCCCTCATCATTAACTATGACCTGCCCAAAAAACAGAATTGTACTCACACAGAATTTGGAGATCAGGTCGATATGGCTGGAAGGCTGTGGCCATTAACTTTGTAAAGAATGACCAACATCTGCATCCTGAGAGACATTGAACAGTACTATTCCACTCAGACAGAAGCGGTGTCTATGAACATCACTGATCTGATCTGGAGAAGCAGTCCCACTACTCTAAAGATGAGTTGGAGACTGTTCATCTATTTTGGGCTCCTGTTTGGAAATATTTAGGAGCAGCTTCTATTTAGTGGGGTTTATGTGGGCTATCTTTACATAGCTCCCCACCATACACCCCAGGAAAAGCTCTGGAGATCCTGCCATGTCTTCTTATCCATATGTAATTAATGCATTGCTCCAAGTCTTTCTCACTAAACATTTAAAACTTTTCCCATAAAAATAATAGTAATTAGAATTATTCAAATTATTAAATTATTTTTAAATAACAAAAATAGAATATCCATATTTCAATGCAGGAAGATTGTTTCTAAGACTCAATTTTAAGAAAATAAACCAAAATACAGAAAGTACATATACATTCGCCACAATAGTTTTTAGTTCTTTTTGTTTTGTTTTAATAATGAGGAAGTAGCAACAACATAAATACCCAATATTAAAGGAATAAAATAATATTACATGCGTGAAATGAAATATTATGCAGCTATTAAAAACGATGTTTATGAACAGCTTTTAACAACCTGGGGATGTGGTTATGTGATAAAATTTAGTGAAAAAAACGCAGATAATCTTATATGCTATGATCTCAACTACGCAAAAATACACACAGGAAGCATGTTAAAATGTTAATAATTATCTCAGTGCAGTGGGATTACAGAACATCTCTTTTCCTCTGTACTTTTTCATAGTTTTCAATTTTCCCAAGATGGGGATGTATTTTTACTATAGTATCAAAAATGGTTAATAACAATTAAAATCTGGATGCTCTTGCTCACAAACCCTGGATCCCTTATTTACTAATGACTGACTCAGAGAAACCTCTTTCTAGGGCTTCATGATACATTACACACACAATGGTTTTCTGTCTTCTAATAGGATCCTACCAGAAGTGATTTCATTTCATCTCCCTCTCAGTGCTGGAAAGATTGGTGCCCACCTTTTCCTCATCATGCCCTCTGCATGGGACTGCGAGTCCAGCAGTATAACAGTTTCAGGAGTCAGTCTACTGGGATACATATCCCAATTCCATCATTTTCGACTTTGTTTCTCTGGGCCTCCCTGGGGATGCAGGAGATCCTCTGTGGAATGTCATTGCATGGATTAAATGAGATCCTTTCTGTCACATGCACAGCTCACAGTCTGTGACATAGTCAATCCTTAAGAAATATTAGGTATTTTGCACAAGAGAATTTGCTTTTCAATTCAAGACTGTGACTTCAAAACAGGGAGAGAAACTATCCTAATAACACCTTCTCCAGCAGCTTCTCTGCATCCATTTTTGCCCAACAGTTTGAGATTCTGTCATATGGCTTGAGGTTTTGTTTGCATTAATTCCTCCTTTACTCTGCCACTGGGATATCCTGCAGCCTTTGAAGCCCACACCAGCAGGAAGCCTTGGGGACTTTACAGACTTTGTGCTGATGCCCCAGGAAGGCTGTCTTTCCTAGAGAAGAGGGAATGAATTGGGGGCAGTGGAAGGTCAGAGAAACCCCATGACCAACAGGCCTCCAGAAGATTTATGCGTAACTCCTGAAAGGCCAGGACGATGGCTGGACTCCTTTAAGAAGAGAAAGAATTCAAACATTCACATTGACCAGAAGTAGACTGATTTCAGGGCTAAACTCAGACACAAGATTGGAGCCCAGATCTTGATTCTGAACAGCATTCTCCACTACAAGGAACTAGGGCTCCTTGAAGAAAATCTGATTCCCGGACTCAGTCAGAGAAAGTAAAAGATGGGCCTGGAATATTTTCTTGTGCCAGAAAGTAAGGAGGTGCTCAATAATGAGGACATGTCAAAAGAACACAGAGACCAACTTGAAGGGACTCGACCTGGCCAAATCTGGGACAATTTGAGCATCAAAATAAATAATGATAATAATGGATGAAAACCCTTTAAATAAAATAAAACTCTAAAAATGTCATACTGGTGAGAGAGAAAAGGCTCTTCTTTTAAATAGTAGAAGGCCAACTAATAAATACGGAAGGAATGATGGAGTTATAAAAGCATCAATGATGCAAAAAAATAGTGGTCATAGTTTGAAGAAAAATAGCATATTTACAAGGTCTCAAAATATCTACCAACAAATGTCTAATTAATTATAAAGGGAAGAGTCGGGTGCTGTGGCTCACACCTGTAATTCCAGCTACTTGGGAGGCTGAGGTGGGAGGATCACTTGAGTTCAGAAGCTCAAGGCTGCAGTGAGTTACAATCAGGCCACTGCACTCCAGCCTGGGCAAGACAGCAAGCAAGACCCCAACCCTATAAAGAAAAACTAACAATTTATAATATATGTAAAGGGAAAAAAATAGGTTTAGAGTGGGAAACCTTACCCAAGTTATCAAAGTCATCACTACTAATGAGACATCATCTACCAAATTATCGGACTCATTATTTGAAATAAGACAGCCTGATATGACGCGTAGAGAAGCATATTACTTCTCTGGTACTTCTGCCAAAAGTGTATAACCTGGATATAATCAGACAAAACCATACTGAAGAACATTCTACAAACTAACTGGCCTGTCACCTTCAAAAATGTCAAGGCAAAGGAAGACAAAGAAAGGATAGGGAATTTTTCCTGATTAAAGGCAACCTAAGAAACACAACAATTATATGCAACGTTTGATGCTGCATTAGGTCTTAGACCAAGAAAAAAAATAGCTATAGTTTTGAGATACCTTACTGACTGGAACAATGGATGAAATTTGAATACAAATAGTGGATTAGACAATAATATTGTATCAATGTTCAATTTCCTCACTTTGATCATTGTTTCATTCCTAAGTAAGCCAATGTCCATCTCAAGTATTCTGGGGTAAAGGGACATGGTGTTTTCATACAGAGAGTGAGAGAGAGAGCAGGAATGATATAAAGCAAATAGGAAAAAATACAAATAATTGATAAATCTACATTTAAAAGTACATGGGAATTTCTTCTACTATTGTTACCACTTTTCTGCAAGTCAAAATTAAAAGATTAAAGAAAAACAAACCGGGGGGTGGAGGGGGCCAGGGGGTCATGTGACATCAAAGACAAATGAGATTGACTGAATGCTCCCTCCCTCTTCCCAGCCCCGTATGCGTGCACACGCACACACACACACACACACACACACACACACAGTAAAGCAAAAAGCTAGATTCCTTGTCCTTGGCTTCTGCATGGAAAACTGTGATCCTCTTTGCTTCCCAGGCACCTCAGGAGAGATGAAAATTAAAACCCTTCCAATGGAAATACACTTTCAACTTGAGGCTCTCTTCCTTCTTCTCAATTAAAGAGTATTTTGAGAAACAACTGATCATTTAGGGCCTTAAACACTAAAGTGAGTGCTCACTCCTTACCCCTTCCCTTAAAGAAAGTGGAGAAAGAATAGAAGCCTCTTGGAGAAGTTTGTAATTCTCCCCGGCAGGACGTACCGTGGCAGCAGGAGTGCACTGCCCTGGCGGAGGCCGCAAGACGGTGTGTGCGGGAGGGCGCTGGGTGTGGGGCTGTTCGCAAGCGGTGGAGTGAAAATCCTGCATCACGGACTTCAGGAAGAGATGTTGGGTCCCGGTGGCGATGGCAGCGTGGAACAGCAGCAGTCCATCCCCACACCTGAAGCACAAGTATGTAGGTGATTTCAAAAGGGAGGAAAGCTTCCGTCAAGGCGGCTTTCCTAGTATCCCAAGCTGCTCTAGGCGAGCAGCTGAATCTGCTCAGGCTTCACCTGAGATCTTTCTCAATTCACCTGAGATCTTTCTCAATTCACCTGAGATCTTTCTCAATTTTTCTCAATTCCACCTTTGGCTCTCTATGCCTCTGATAGCGACAGGAGGCAGCCAAATGCCCAGGCATTGGGTCCCAGTGAAACCCCACCTCCAAGCTGAAGACAGTTTAAAGCCTGAAGGCCAAGCTACAAGTTAAAGTCTCAGACTGGATTGAGAACTTGTCCTCCTGTTTGGCACGCTTTCCTCTGATTGGTCCCCACCCTTCACCTGTTTTACATATACTACCCTTTCCTAATTGGTTTTCTACATCGTTGTGCCCAGCTTTGAGTGGTGTTTTCACTTTAATCTTTTTTGCGTCCTCAGAAACCATCAGCAGGCACTCCCCATCCTGTACCTATAAAGATCCCAGACTCAGTTGGTAAAGGAGAGACGACCTGACTTTGGGGAAAATGACCTGCCCTTTCTGTTCCCTCTCCAGCTCCCCTCTCCACTGAGAACCATTTTCATCACTCAATAAAATTCTCCACTTTCACCACCCTTCAACCTTCCATGTGACCCCATTCTTCATGGACACTGGACAAGAGCTCGAGACCCACCCAGTGCAGGTAATCAGAAAAGCTGTCACACCTTTGTGCTTGCGGTGGGGAGGGCAGTAGCCCTACATGACGAGGCAAGGGGCCAGCCGAGCTGCTAACAAACCACTGTCCATGGACAGCGGAACTAAAGGAGCACTTTAACATCCACTGTGGGGCTTTGGGGTCACAGGCACCCTCACCTGGGTGCTGCCGCATTGCCCTCCAGGCGACATTCCTGGTCTGGCTGCAGGCCCTGCATGGAGCTTGTTCCTGTGTTGGCCCCTGGGGTGGCTGGCCGGATCCCGCAGTTGCTTGTTCACATGCTCCCTCCCACAGAGTTGAGTGCAGTGGGGCCAAATAGAGGGGGCAGTCCTGCCTTGAGTCCCGAGAAGGGGTCGAGAAAAATCCTGCATCACCTCAATCAACTTCCTTATCTGTAAAATTGGGCTAAAGTACCTGCATCATAGGATCAGCCTGAGAATTAAGTAAGATAACACTTATAAAGTTCTTAGAAAAACTGGCACATCCTAAGTATTTGATAAGTTCATTGTTATTGCCATTATCATTTCTACTGACAATCCATCTTTGCCCTTGTTTTGCATGTTGTATAGTGGTGCTGGGCAGCTTCTCCCTCCCTGTGGGCTGTTCTGCCAACCTCACGACACCATCATAGAAGACTTCAGAGACTGACTGTTGCAGGTTGAACTGTGTCCTCCAAAAAGATATATTGAGTCCCTAACCCCCAGTACCTGTGAATGTGACCCTATCCGGAAATAGAGTTTTTGTGGATGTAATCACACTGGATTTGGATGAACCCTAATCAAAGATGACCAGGGTCCTTCTAAGAAGAGAATAGATGCATGTGCGTGCGCGCGCACACACACACACACACACACACACACGGAGGACCATGTGACAGCTGAAAGATTGGAGTGACGTGTCTGCAAGCAAAAAATGCCAAGGATTGCCAGCAACCACCTATGGTCTCCTCCCCTAGATCATCTAGAGAGAACACAGCCATGCTGACATCATCATTTCAGGCCTCTATCCTCTGGAACTGCAATATAATAAACTTCTGTAGTTTTAAGCCACTCCATTTGTGCTACTTTGTTATAGAAGCACTAGGAACCAATTACTCTCACCTTTGCTTTTCCCATTCACTCTATGGACTTTCCTTTTTAAGCTTCCCTCCCCAAACATTGTCTCTCATAGGATTCTCATCCATGTATTTGTGCATGAACTTCCCCGCATCTTATGAAATATCTGAGTAAATGTTTAGTCACAGTGGTCTTTGTCAGAAAACTGCCACGTTCTTTAAGGTTTGTTTTTGTTTTTTTTTAATTTGGTGTACATGAATTATTTCCCCACCATAACATATGATTGTCCAACCAAAGGAATTGACACAGGATACTGGATTTCTTTCTTCAATTCTGTCAGTGTTAGGGAACTATCTGTTGTCGTTGGAATCAGAAGCCAGTCTTGTCCTGCTGAGCCATCGTGTATCCTTATTTGGGTCTGGTCTTTCATAATCTTGATGTCCTAATATTCTCTCAACTGGGAGATTGACAAAGAAACCACTGTCATTTCACCAACTGATTATTCAATTCCATATTCCTAAATCTCATTTTTTTCCAGCTTCTCTGAGTTAAGCATTACATTTTATTTCAGCTAAATCACCCCTGTAATAGGCTGAATCTTATTCTGTTAGAGATTTTGATGACTTCTCCATTGATGGAACATAAAACAGTGTCTAGCATATATACATTTTTACAGTTTAATTCTGGGCTCCCAAAAGATAAATTGTGAACCAAATGGGGAAAGAGATATGAATAAATAATACCAGCTGAACAGACTAAAATATGTAGGAAAAATTAAGCCTGTCTCAGTAAATGTCAAGTATGAAATTGTTTTATATAATTTTATTCATTGTGCCTATCCTACTCCCACAAGATTTCATTTGATTTTCAGAGATTGATACCATTATGTTCTGCATTCCGAGTATGAGATCAAAACATTGCCAGTTCCAGGCCAGAATTTCTTGCACTCTGATGCAGAACTTGCTCTAACAATGGTGCATGCCCCAGAACAGAGTGAAGTCTGTGATTCAGCTAGACCCTACCCAACGCTACTACTCCCTGCAGACTGATGTGTGTGGATAATCACTGTGTGAGCAGAGCATTGAAGAACCACAGTCGATCAGAGCAAGGAGGCTTAGAGGGACAGCAGAGGAAATGCTCCTAATTTTCAACAGTTATTGCCCCAACCAGGGCTGACTGGAAGGAACACTTCTGCTGAAGCACACACGTAGGCAGATGTGGCAGTGATTGTTCACCAAACCTTCTGCCTTTTCCTCCTAGATACACAGCTAGACTATATATCTCAGCCTCCCTTGCCAAGACATGTGGCTGGTGACTGAGTTCTGGCCACTGGAACGTGGATCAAAGTGATATACTTGTTAAAGAAAAAAATTAATCATGATACTTGATCAAGATGGTAAGGAAGACTCTATTCAAGGTGGGAACCATCAAGATAGGTGTAGAGACCATTGCAGTGGGAGAGAGAGATTGGGCTCCACTCTGAATACAGGATGGGCAAGTGGGAATTTACAGCCAAGGAGCAGGATGGGAGCCAGCAGAATGCAAAGTTACTAAGAGAAAACATCAGAGGTAAGGAAAATTCTTGTTAGAGCAACTCAACAGAATTCTTGCTGAAGGCAGGCCAGGATGATAAGATATTGAGGGTGGTCAGATACCAAGGGTGGGGGACTTTCGTTAAGCTGACTTGGCAGGATTCTTGTTTAAACTAGATTCCACAAGGACAGAGAGGGAAGCCCAAGGTTGCGCCTAGTCGAGCAGAGGACTCAGAGGAGACTGATTCAAGTTTGGGTCAAAGGAGAGTGTCTTTGTCAAATGCCACTTTCAGGACTGGGCTCCAAAACCTTTCATGCAAACCTCCTTGTTCTCTCTCTCTTCCTTCACCTGCCAGCTGGATTCAGAGTACCCAGGGGGAAACTCCAAGGCCCTAGGGCAAAATCCAGCAAACATTTTCTATAAAGGGCTGGATGGTAAATATTTTAGGCTTTGGGAGCTATACCATCTCCATTATGACGGCTCAACTGTGCTGCTGGAGCAGGAAAGCAGCCCTTGGTAATATGTAAATGAATGAGTGTGGCTGTGTTCCAATAAAACAGGCTGGATTTGGCCCATGAGCTGTAGTTTCCCAAACTCTGCCCTAAGGAAATCACTCAGTAGAAGGATCTTGGGTTTCTGAATCCCTGTGTGGATTAGACTATCCCCTCCCATCTATTGAGCCTCATTGGCTGAGACAGGAATGATGAGTTGGCATGGGATTCTGCTCAGATTGGTCACTCAGTAATCCAGGCCCACAGAGGCATCATTTTAGCATGCACTTTCACAACAACCCCTAGTGGTGAAAGGAAGTATTACAAATTGCACACTTAAAGCTTACCCCCAGGAGTGGTATGTGTCATTTCCAGTCGCATTTCATTGACTAAAGCAAGGCACATGACTACATCTAGCTTCAAAAAGAAAGCAAAAAATAAAAATAAAAAGAACAGAGAAATGACCAACCACATGTCTAGGAGAAGAGGAGAATCAAATTATTTGTGAATAACACTAATAATACCACTAAACATTAAACAAAGCTATCAGTCATTCACACCCTCAGTGCAAGAAAGCCAGAAGAGCCAATCAGATCACTATCCTCCCAAGACCAAGGTTGACCTATTAAGGAGAGGTGAAGTGGGTTGTGAGAACTCAGACCCCTGTGGGTAGAGCGAGCTTAGATTAGATGACTGTGTATGGTTTTCAGAAAGCAGCATTATGGCATGAGGAAAATGGGAAGTGGGGGGAGCTATGGAGTAGGGGAAGGGAAGACTCAAGGGCCTAAATTAGCATCTAGATACAAATTTGGCTTCCAATCCACCCAGTTCATTTTCTTCATAGAAATGACAGAATTAAATAGCCCACTTACAAATGATTCTGTGTTAGATTGAGCCACGTGAGATTGACAAGATTTGACCACTTTTTACCTACAAAAACATTTTCGTATGGTCAAGCCTACCTTTATATTTTAAATATCACTAACGATTCACTTTGGAAATAGAATGGCATAAAACAGTTACATTACATTCATAGAGTTAGAGGATTCTATCCAAAAATATGCTCAGAACATTCAGAAAATAAAATATTCCTTGGGCTGGATAACCAGATATAGTTCTTGAACATACTCCTAAGAGGAGCAGGAATGGCTATATTCTTGTCTTGATACTGCCTCTTCTATGGTTGCAATTCACCTCACTTCTAAACCTAAGGGAAAGAGAACTAATGTATACATTGAGTTCCAACTATGTAAGGGATTTGAGTCAGGGTCACAGTTGAACTGAAATGGGAATTAAGGGTCTGACAGCCCACCAAGCAGGCCCAAGGATCTTTTTGTCTGGAGGAATGGAGCCTTCAGGAAAGCAGAGATGAAGAGAATGCAAAATGAACATGGCCATAGAGGCTCAGCGTTGAGCCTAGCCTATAAGACCAGGTTCGAGCCCAACACTGTAGAAAGAAACGAAAAGTGCTGTTTTCTTGAGTGACTTTGTGAAATACAAGAGGTAAATGGTAAGTCTTCAGGAATAGGGATTTTGTGACTTCTGGGTAGCAGGAATAAAGCAGGAACACCTACAGTCAGGTCTTAATTTGCCAGAAAGCAGATAGCAATGAGTGGAGGGCTTAGAGAAGACTTCACAAGCACATGTGTGAGATAACTCCCTTAGGAAGCTCATAAATAATGGTGGAAGACTAAGGAAAGTGTGGAGGGCTGATGTCCTAGAAATAGACAGATGGGGACAACTGGCCAAAGAAATGTGGGCATTTCTTACAAAGTCTGAGGGGTTCCCCAGAAAAATCTAACACACACACACACACACACACATATATATACATCTCCAATAAAGAGATTTATTACAAGGAATTGGCTCACCCAACTGTGGGGACTAGCAGGTCCCATGATCTTCAGGGTGAGTAGGCAAGTTAGAGACCCAGGAGAGCCGATGATGTAGTTCTAGTCCAAAGGCTGGTGCACTTAAGACCTAGGAAGAGTCAATGTTTCAGTTCATGTCTTAAAGCAGGAAAAAGCTGATTTCCAGTTCAAAGGCCATCAGGCAGGGAGAGTCCTCTCTTTCTTGGGAAAGGATCAGCTTTTTGGTCTATTCAGGCCTTTGACTGATTAGATGAGGCCCACCCACATCAGGAAGCATAAATTGCTTTACTTAGTCTGACTTAAATGTCAATCTCATCCAAAAAGCCCTCATACACGTACCTAGGCCAGGCATGGTGGCTCACGCCTGTAATCCCAGCACTTTGAGAGGTCGAGGCGGGCAGATCACCTAAGGTCAGGAGTTTGAGACCAATCTGGCCAACATGGCAAAACCCCGTCTCTACTAAAAATACAAAAATTAGCTGGGCATGGTGGCGCACACCTGTAATCCCAGCTACTTGGGAGGCTAAGGAAGGAGAATCACTTGAACCTGGGAGGCGGAGGTTGCAGTGAGCCAAGATTGTGCCACTGCACTCCAGCCTGGGAGACAGAGTAAGATTCTATCTCAAAAAAAGAAAAAAAAAAATATCCAGGGCTGGGTATGGTGGCTAATGCCTGTAAGCCTAGCACTTTGGGAGGCCGAGGTGGACAGATCACATAAGGCTGGGAGTTTGAGACCAGCCTGGCCAACGTGGTGAAACCCTGTCTCTACCAAAAATACAAAAATTAGGCGGGTGTCGTGATGCATGCCTATAATCCCAGCTACTTGGGAGGCTGAGGCATGAGAATTGCTTGAACCTGGGAGGCAGAGGTTGCAATGAGCTGAGATCGCACCACTGCACTCCAACCTGGGCAACAGAGCAAGACTCTGTCCAAAAAAAAAAAAATACCCAGCATAGTGTCTGTCCAAATATCTGGACATCCCATGGCCCAGTCAAGTTTACAGAAAAATTAACCACCATGCAAAGTAACCTTATTTACTCACACAGACTGATGATTTTGTTCTATGCATACACCATTTCACAAAATCTTCCCAACAACTTTCTGAGTTAGGTATTACTGAGGCAAGTTAAAAGGTTAGGTGGATTATCTGAGAGCACAGCTAATGGAGGAGCAAAGATTTGAACCCATAACTTCATGCATGTTAGAAACGGTTGTTTCTAACTGTTTCCAGAATAAGGAGTCCTTTTTATTAGCAATAAAATACCGTAACTTTGTTTAAATCTTGATTCAAGCAAACAAACTTTTTTTTTTAATTTTTTGAAACAAATGGGGAAAACTGAAGATAATCTTAGTTTTAGATAATATTAAGAAATTATTATAAATATTTTAGGAGCAATATGGCAAGGTTATGTACAAATAAATATTATAGGTATATCATTACATGACAGTATTTTTATTTGAGATAATACATCATGAATAAAACTTTTTTTTTCAAAAGCTATGAGTTCCTACAGGCAAAGTCCCAGGACAGCAAACCAGCTTGTGTACACTCTGACTGATTAGTGCCTGTGGCATATCCTTATTAAATGCTTTGAATTTTGACCCCCACCTCAATGTGTCAACTTCATTCTGAGCCAGGGTCTTCCCATGATCACAAGGTGGCTGCAGTAGCTCTAGCCTTTACCTTCCCTCAGCTTTATAACCACCTGGGGTTGTTCAGCTTCCTTAACAGTCTCCAAAGCCCTGGGTCTTGCTCTCATGGGGCCTAATCAGATCACTTGCCTTTAAATGAACCAATCAACTATGACTAGAAGCTAAAAACTGGAGCCAACCCCTTAGCATATTGCATAGGCTCATATTGGCGAAGAGGCATTTGCCCAAATAAATGTGGGGTACTGTTCGGAAGACAGAATGGATAATGAATGGCCAAAACCAACCATTTTCCCCTCTCACACCCTCCTATATAGGATTGAGTCTGGGTGTGTTCGACCTGAGTCTTTAGGTAATAAGGAAAGTTAGCCCTTTGTGGATGGAATGTTTTCCAGTGAAGTGAGAATCTTAAAAGAAGTGAGCTCAGGGCCAGGCCCAGTGGCTCATGCCTGTTATCCCAGCACTTTTGGAGGCTGAGGTGGGAGGATTGCTTGAGCTCAGGAGTTCAAGACCAGCCTGAGCAGCATAGGCTGAGACCACGTGTGGCTAATTTTTTTATTCTTTGTAGAGATGAGGGAGCACCTAAGCCTGCCCCCCACCCCCCGCCCATCTCTACAAAAAAAAATTTTTTTTAATTTGCCAGGTGTCATGCATGCCTTTTGTCCCAGCTACTTGGGAGGCTGAGGCAGGAGGGTAGCTTGAGCCTGGAAGGTCGAGGCTGCAGTGAGCCATGATCATGCCACTGCGCTCCAGCCTGGATGAGACCCTGTCTCAAAAAAATAAAAATAAATACACAAATACATAAAATTAGTTCAGTAGAATCAGGAAGAGAGCAGGACCCCCTCTGTGCCTTAGTAGGAGCCATGATCCCAGCCAGGCCCATGCCCCCCAGGGCCTCTGCACACAACCTCTGTTTCCATGGTATCCAGAAACAGGATCCCTAATCCTTTTGCTCATTTCACACAGGGAGGACAGAGGATCAGGGAACAACACTCAGTGGAGGTCACTTGCCCAGGAAGGGTGGGAGTAGTCAGTGGAATGAGCCCGAGGGATCCACCCTGTTTTCACCTCTGAGTCCCACTCATTTCATACAGTCCAACTGGTGGCATTGCAGATGGACTCACAAGTGAGTGGATTGTGCCCCAGACCCACATCCGCCCAGAACCCCAGCCACATGATCTCTCCATCCTTATATAAGGGAGAGTGATATGGCTTGGCTGTGTCCCCACCCAAATCTCATCTTGAATTGTAGTTCCCATAATCCCCACGTCATGAGTGGGACCAGGTGGAGATAATTGCATTATGGGGGTGGTTCCCCCCATCCTGTTCTCATTATAGTGAGTTAGTTCTCATGAGATCTGACAGTTTTATAAGGGGCTTCCACCTTTGCTGGGCAGTCATTCTTCTCCTTCCTGCCACCGTGTAAAGAAGGACATGCTTGCTTCCCCTTCCACCATGATTGTAAGTTTCCTGAGGCCTCCCAAGCCATGCTGAACTGTGAGTCAATTAAACTTCTTTCCTTTATAAATTATCCAGTCTCAGGTATGTCTTTATTAGCAGTGTGAGAACAAACTAATATAGAGAGTGACCTCCCAGTCTAAGGCTTATTGTGCTCAGTTCATATTTCTGGCAACCAGAGCACCATGGGGTCAAAGGTTGTCCCTGGAGCAGGAACCAGTGTCTGCAAATGCTTGGGGGTGAGACAGCTGGGAGTGTTCCTAGACTACAATCTCCTTTCTGTCTTGTGGAACAGGAGGGTAGTGAGGCAGGACTCAGGCCGGAACTGCAAGGTGAGCATTTGGGCCTCTATTCTGAGTTGTGGGGCTTTGGATTTGGGAAGCCCCAAATCCAAAGATGAGGGAAGTGATCTAACTCATTTATTAACATAACAGAACCTCCCAGAATTCAGAGTGGAGAACAGATTGTGGGGGTGAAGGAGGAGGAGGAGGAGTGGAGACTCCTCGATGAGGCTCAGAGACTCCTGTACTGCCATGTGATGCACGAGAACTTTGTAATTGTGGCCTTGCAGGGTTGCCCTGGGCAGGGGATGGCTATTCTCCAGCACTGTCTTTCCCCCCCAAGACTTGCATCTTTCAGATCCCACGGAGTTGCCTAAGTGGAGCAGGTCCAGGAGTCCTGGGTGCCTGACGGTACAGGCATGACCCCATCTGGGCATTGCTCTTCACCGTTGGCCTGCATTTAATGTGTTATGTGAGGTATACATACCCTTAAACATCCCTGACACCAGTGCCTCTGTTGCAGTTTGTTTTTCCTGAGACTGGAGACACCTAATGTCACCAACATCCAAAGACTAGCTAAAACCATTTGCAGAGGAGTGTGGGCATGGAATAGAGGTTGAGGAGGTAACTTCTAAGCAAGTCAGGTCAGGTATCCTAAGGCAGGTGCTTCCACTCAGAAGGCCCTCCATTGTGATGTGGGTGGCTGGGTCCCAAAAGACATGCTACAGCCAGCTGAGCACCGTGGAACACACCCTACACAGAAACTGTACATGTGTGGACCATGAGGGAGAAGCTTTAATTTCAGTGCAAATCTTCATCAGCCCCAGAAGGGGCACAGTGGAGAGAGACCTTTCTGAAAAAAACAAGGGCAGGGCCATCTTGTTGAAGAGCCACAGAGTTCACACTCAAGAGATGCCATTTCCATGCAGCAAGGTTGGAAAAGGCTACCTGGTCAGCTCTGGCCTCTTCCAGCACCAAGCAATTCACAATGAGAAGCCATGCAGGAGTGCCATGTATGGGGACATGTTTCATACTCAACAAGGACATTTCAAATGCATGGACTATGGAGAAGCATTCAGTCCTAAAGACACTCCTGGTCAGCACCAGATAATTCACACTGGAGAAAAGCCTTATGTGTGCACTGAATGTGAGAAAACCTGCACAAGAAGTTCCAATCTCATTCAGCACAGGTAAGCTCACATGGGAGAAGGGCCTTGAGCACAGCCAGTGCAGGAAGACCTACAGCAGAAAAGCTTACTTTGTTCAACACAAAAGTTCACACTGGAGAAAAGCCATATGAGTGTAGCAAATATGGGGAATCCTTTTTTTTATTATTTTAATTTTTGTAGGTGCATAGTAGGTATATACATTTATTCATGGGGTATATGGATACTTTGATACAGGCATACAATGTGTAATAATCACATCAGGGTAAATGGGGTATCCATCACCTCAAGCATTTATCCTTTATGTTACAAACAATCCAATTATACACTTTTAGTTATTTTTAAATGTACCATTCGATTATTATTGACTATAGTCACACTCTTTTGCTGTCATATATTAGACTTTATTCATTGTTTCTGACCATTTTTTGGACACATTAAACACCCCACTTCCCCCCCACTCGCCCTCACTACCCTTCCCAGCCTCTGGTAACCATCCTTCTATTCTCTATCTCCATGAGTTCAATTGTTTTAATTTTTAGTTCTCACAAATAGATGAGAACATGCAATGTTTTCTTTCTGTGCCTTGATTATTTCACTTAACCTTAAGGACCTCCAGTTCCATCCATGTTGTTGCAAATGACAAGATCTCATTCTTTTTTATGGCTGAATACTACTCTATTGCATATATGCACCACATTTTCTTTATCCATTTGTCTGTTGATGGACATTTGGGTTGCTTCCAAATCTCGGCTATTGTGAATAGTGCTGCAACAAAGATGGGAGGGCAGATATCTCTTCAATGTACTGATTTCTTTTCTTTGGGGTATATAACTGAAGTCAGATTGATGGGTCATATGGTAGCTCTATTTTTAGTTTTTTGAGGAATCTCCAAACTGTTCTCCATAGTGGTTATACTAATTTACATTGCGTAAGAAATCTTTGAGCTCCAAATATGGACTTGGTCAACATCAAAGAACCCATACTGGAGAAAGTCCTTATGAGTGCAAAGATTACGGGAAATCCTTTAGCCAGAGCTCCAGCCTTGTTCACCACCAGAGACTTCACTCTGGAGCAAGCCCTTATGTGTACAGCAGGTGTGGGAAATCCTACAGCAGAAATGTTCACCTTGCAGGGCACCAGAAAGTTCACAACACAGAAAGGTTTTATGAGTGGGGACAATGTGAGAGAGCCTTTGGCTGTTCCTCTAACCTTGCTCAGCACCAGAAAGTTCACCCTGCAAAAGCCTTATGAATGCATAGAATGTGGGAAGGTTTCAGCCAAGGAGTGCCTTGTTCAGCACCAAAATGTTGACACTGAAGTAAGGCTTTATGCTGAGGCAGTGTGGGAAATTTTTTAGCAAAACCTTTACTCATTCAGGCCAGGCGCAGTGGCTCATGTCTGTAATCCCAGCACTCTGGGAGGCCAAGGCGGGAGGATCACTTGAGGTCAGGAGTTCAAGACCAGCCTGACCAACATGGCAAAACCCCATCTCTACAAAAAATACAAAAAAAAAAAAAATTAGCTGGGCGTGGTGGCAGGTGCCTGTAATCCCAGCTACTCGGGAGGCTGAGGCACAAGAATCACTTGAACCCCAGAGGCGGAGGTTGCAGTAAGCCAAGATCGTGCCACTGCACTCCAGCCTGGGTGACAGACTGAGACTGTCTAAAAACAAACCAAAAAAAAAACAAGAAAAAAACAAAAAATCTTTGTTCATTCAGCACAAGAAAATTCACACTGAGAGAATTTCCTTAGGAGAGCAGGGGATGTGTTATCTCCTTGTTCTGTCTAATGACTCACCCTAGAGGGTAGCTTGGAGGGTAGCCTTTTTGCAGGGAGTCATCAGACAGAAGCGAACCATATATATCAAAATATCTGAACTGGTGATAATACCTTTTAGTGCCAGGTATGGAGGGAGCTTTCAGGAGGTAGGGTGCACTTCCTTAACTGTCTAGGCCCTTTGCAAGGATTATGTCAATCCAATACCTGTGCCAGAAGCCATCTCACCTTGACCACCCGGCAGGGTCCATCAGTCACCCCGATGTGCTCAAGAAAGTGAGACCTCCAGGCTCTCTCTCCAGTCCCCAGAGAGAATTATGAATCCCCCGAACCCGTTTAGGGACCTCATTCCCT
The DNA here is from genome assembly GCF_028858775.2 of Pan troglodytes. NCBI lineage: Eukaryota > Metazoa > Chordata > Mammalia > Primates > Hominidae > Pan > Pan troglodytes. The sequence goes on along the minus strand of NC_072415.2, from coordinate 34,350,919 downwards.
TCTCACTGGCTGGTTATAGAGGGACATGACCTGGCTTTGGCCAGGAGGACTTGAGCTGTGGCAGCTTACTCATTAGGTTCCCTTCTTCATGGACATTGCTAGTCTCTTAATGCTCTTTGTTGCATTTGTTGCATCGGTCTCCTGGATTCCCAGCCCAGGACCTGTCTGCTCTATGTTTCGTCTGAAGTATTTTGGTGATCTATTCTTTGTTTAGGGATAAGTTGAGAAATAATTAGGCTCTGCCAGCATGAAGAGGGGAGCAGTTGTTATGGGGCCTCCAAATTTGTATGCTCAGAGGGAAAGCAGGCAGGAAGAAAATAGCTCTCCTCCTACTTTTGGCCTGATTTGGATTGCTGTACAAGGCTTGCTGGGAAAGTTTAAAAGGCATTGTGGGCCTAATCACTGGGTGTAATTAATAGGGAGTGAGGATATTGCAGTAAACTGGGAGAATGTGTCCCTTCCAAATATGCATTCACACATTGTCAGAGACTAAGGCTGTGCAGAATCAGGGTGTACAAATTATAACTTCCAAATCTCTCTCTCTCCTATGGCAAATGTCACTGACAGAGCAAATGCATTAAAGATTATTGGATTTCCATAGCCTTTATGGTCTGTTCATCTCTAAACCATTGCTGGCACAGGTGAAAGAGTGGAGATTACAGGGTGGTAGATAGAGTCCAGCCATGTGGCTTATGACCTAACCATTCTTTCTGGTGACTCAGGTGGAAATAGCCTTCATTGCCTGCTGACTTTTGCCACCACTGTGGAAGGTTAACCTCTCCCAAGGAATCAGGCCGGAGATGGCAGAATCAGCATACGGTTGCCAAAACTTCTGGTTTTCTAAAATAAGTGGATTTGTATTTTTATGTAGAACCCTTTTTTAAACACTTTATTGCAGTATAATTGACATGCAATAAAACTCATGTTGCAAGTATACAGTTTGATACATTTTTCATGTACATATATTTCAAACCATCTCTATAGCTATGATAATGAACATATCTATCACCCAACACATTACCTCATGTCTGTTATAATCCTCTTCTCTCTGCACTACTGATAACGAATCCCCTGGAAACTACATATTAACTGTAGCTTAGTTTGTGCCTTATCCAGAATTTTCTTATAAATGAGATCATGAAGTATTTATTCTTTTTTCTGGTTTCATTCATGACACATACTTATTTTTAGGTTAGTTGATGTTGTGTCTACAGTTTTGTTAATTGTTCAGTAGCATTCTATTGTCTGGATATGCCACAATTTGTTTATCCAGTCTTCTGTTAATGAACATTTGGGTTGTTTCTAGATTGGAGCTATTAAGTAACTATGTAGAAAGCAAAATTTTCAAAAAGAGCTAGGACAGTCGTTGAATCTCATATTCCACTACTGTCACATTCTAGACAAATTAATTTATTGTTTCCTTTACAGGCCCGAGGGTTTGTTGTCTTTGCTTGTGCTAAGTCCCTCCACTGGAAACGCCCTCTTTTCCACCCTCTCTCAGCTTACACAGCTTCTGCTCACCTTTGATGTCTGCTCAGATGCTACCTTCTTCAGGAAAGGTTCTCTGAACTCCTTCCCTCCCCGCCCTCCACACCCCAACCTGATCCAACCTCTCCAAACCTCTGCAGCACTGCATACCTGTCTTATGACACCTCTCCTCTTCCCATGAATTCATAAGATGCAGAACTATTTGTGTTGTCACTTTCTTCCCTCTTCCAGGCTGTAGACACTATGAGGCAAGCCTATGTCTTGTTCAACTTTGTATGTCCCCACACCAACTCGTGGTCAGTACCCAACAGTTATGAAATTCCATTCAAGTCAGCATCCAGGTGGATGTCACTCTCACAAGTATTGCAACTACCATTAAAACAAATCAACATGGCCGGGTGCGGTGGCTCACGCCTGTAATCCCAGCACTTTGTGAGACCGAGGCAGGTGGATCACAAGGTCAGGAGATCAAGGCCATCCTGGCTAACACGGTGAAACTCTGTCTCTACTAAAAATACAAAAAATTAGCCGGGCGTGGTAGCGGGCGCCTGTAGTCCCAGCTACTCGGGAGGCTGAGGCAGGAGAATGGCGTGAACCTGGGAGGCGGAGCTTGCAGTGAGCCGAGATCGCGCCACTGCACTCCAGCCTGGGCGACAGAGCGAGACTCCGTCTCAAAAAAAAAAAAAAAAAAAAGTACAAAAAATTAGCCGGGCGTGGTGGTGGGAGCCTGTAGTCCCAGCTATTCGGGAGACTGAGGCAGGAGAACGGTGTGAACTCGGGAGGCAGAGCTTGCAGTCAGCCCGGATCACACCACTGTACTCCAGCCTGGGCAACAGAGTAGACTCCATCTAAAAAAAAAAAAAAATCAACGTGTTATTTTTCTTAATCTGGGTGGTGCGTTCAGAAGCATCGCTTCACTTTATTATTGTTGTTGTTATTATTATTCACTCTTTAATATGCCTGATATAATTTTTTTTGAGACAGAGTCTCACTCTGTCACCCAGGCTGGAGTGCAGTGGAGCAATCTCGGCTTATTGCAGCCTCCGCCTCCTGGGTTCAAGCGATCCTCCCACCTTAGCCTCTCGAGTGGCTGAGACTACAGGCACGCACCACCACGCCCAGCTAATTTTTGTATGTTAGTAGAGACAGGGTTTCCCCATGTTGGCCAGGCTGGTCTCGAACCCCTAACCTCAAGTGGTCTGCCTGCCTTGGCCTCCCAAAGTGCTGGGATTACAGGTGTGAACCACCATGCCCGGCTGCATAAATTTTTTCTTAAGCAAATAGGAAAACTAGAGCCTGAGCTCTCATAGATTCTCCATCATTTACACATCGCTTTCATACATGAAGAATTGCTTAAAATGTAGAGGGTAGACCATTCCCTGAGATTAATTCTGCTCTGGATTTCTCATATGCTCCTTACAGATGGGTCACTGCTACCTTAAGAAAGCGTTCGTTGAAACTTGATGCCTATAATTCTTAATTACAATTGCATTGCTGGCTTTATGAGCATCTCCGCTCATTTAAACTCAATGCTGACTGACAAATTGTGCTCGTCTGCCTATTCGACAGTAATTTAGTCAGGCAACCTGCAGCTTGCACCAGATTGATGAGCAGCTGTTGGATCTGTTTGGGGGATGTATTGTTGTTTTCTTGGTGTAGGCTGCTTTGTGCGGCTGCTGAATGGATGAATGGTTTTGTCTCGTCCAGTGACATTGTGGGCACTCTGGATGGCCACTCCTGGAACTCCAAATGCACATTTCAAAAAAATCAATCACCCACCGTTCCAATCACACCCTCACTCAGAGGAGCAGGATGGAATGACCCATCTGATTCAACTCAGATTCATATTGCTGTTTTCCAGGCCAGCGAAAGGTCAGGTTGATACCCAAAATGTGGCCATCCTTAGCCTCAAATCAAAACCTATTTAATTTGCTACACATGGTGACTTGTCTCTGAAGAGCTTTAGGCTAGCATAAATAGCCTTCCAGTACAATAACCCTGTGCACAGCTCCTGGGCTCATGCAATTCTGAACTATGCAGTCTCCCTCTGCCATAGCTCATGGCCTTCAGCCTCTTAAGCATGTTGAGGTTCCGAGTTAATTGTCTGAATCTCTTCAGCTGTATTTACCTCCCTCCCCCAATCATTCACACTTGATTATTTTTCCAGTTGAACTGGTTTTTCATGGTGCCTGTGGCCTGCATACAGAGTTAAGGAAAAGTGTCCCTAAGGTATGAGCAACAACTTTATTGAGATATAATTCACAAACCATGCAATTCCCCCATTTAAAGTGTACAGTTCAATGGGTTCGGTATATTACAGTATTTTTAAAAATTGTAGTAAAATATATATAACATAAAATCTTATATTTTAACCTTTAAAAAAAAAAGAAAAGGCTGGAGTGCAGCGGTGCGATGTTGGTGTCACTACAACCTCCTCCAGCTCGAGTGATCCTCCCACCTCAGCCCCCTGAGTAGCTGGGACTTCAGACATGAGCCAATTCGCCCAGCTAATTTTTGAATTTTTTTGTAGATACGGGGTTTTACCATGTTGGCCAGGCTGTTCTCAAACTCCTGAGCTCAGGTGATCTGCCCACCTCGGCCTCCCAAAGTGCTGGGATTACAGGCGTGAGCCACTGCGCCTGGCCCCGTTTTGGATTTGAAAATAAGCTGACACCACCACATTTCAAGGAACTTAATCTAGGTCTGCTTTAATAACAGATATTTTTCAGTGGTCTCATATTATGCCCTGAAATGTTCAGAGAGGACACTGGGGACCCTAATGTCACACAGATCCTTCCCACTTGCAAATATGCTCATTGGTTCCTGTCAAGGGACAACATCAAGTGCACTGGGGAGTCACCCACAGGTGGCAATAAAGTATGAGTACCTAACGGTTAATACATTTTATATGTGTAAGGAAGTTTCCCAAAGTTGAAGACAAACATCAGGGGGAAACATTCAACCTCTGAAATGGAGCTAGTAAGAATAAAAAATATGTGCACTTTTTCAAACTCCCAACCCCACACCAACCCAATATCACAGCCAATAATGCTGATTTCCTCTTCACTGAGAAAAGCAATTCACTTGGGCTCCTCAAATCTTTCTCTTCCCGGTTGAGCACAGTGGCTCAGGCCTGTAATCCCAGCACTTTGAAGGCCAAGGAGGGCGGATCTCTTGGGGTCAGGAGTTCGAGACCAGACTGGCCAACATGGTGAAACCCTGTCTCTACTAAAAATACAAAATTAGTCAGGTGTGGTGGTGGGTGCCTGTAATCCCAGCTACTCGGGAGGCTGAGGCAGGAGAATCGCTTGAACCTGGGAGGCAGAGTTTGCAGTGAGCCGAGATCAAGTCACTGCACTCCAGCCTGGGTAACAGAGAAAGACTCTGTCTCAAAAAAAAAAACCTATCTCTTCCCCATCAAAATGTGTCTTTATCTTCCTGCTCTCCCTGCCTCCTCTCCTGCTGTCTGGAAGAGGTATCCCTTCTCCTTCAAAACTCCTTTCTCCTCATTTCCTCCACCCTTCTCAGGTGCTAGGCCCCCACCAGCTTCGTCATCCTTTCTCCTTTATCTCTTCCCTCCAAAGACACAAACATCCTGAGTTTTCTCACCTGGCTTCTCTCCCTCAAGCCGCTATTCCAGCTCTTCACCGCACAAATTCTTCACGAAGAACCTTTTCCAGTTGTTCATCTCATACAGACTTCTTAAAGCTTTGCAGTCTGGTGTTTCCACTGGGCAACCCCCCTGGAACAGGGAACATGGAACAAAAGAGGACTGTGCAGGGCTGAATGAGGTCTAGAAACCAAGAAGGAAGACCAACGAAGCCATGAACTCAGAATGGCTATGATGGCATTGGGGGCAAAGACGCAACAAAATAGAGAAAGAAATGTAGACAGGCATACTGGCAACAGCACTCGGAGTTGACTAGTAATCGAGTCAGGCCCCTGTTGTAAGGCTCCTGTCATCTTGCTCATAAGTACAAACGGGGCCAGGAGAACCGAGCTCATTGGAACACTCTACCGAGTTCACTAATGACATCCTTAAATTTGAGTCATAGTTAGGATTGTCAGATTCAACAAACAAAAATGCAGGATGCCCAGTTAAATTTGACTTTAAGATAAATCATTTTTATTCATTATTTTATTTTGTTTCTCAATATTTTATTCATAAGTATGTCCCATGCAATATTAGGGTATCCTCAACATAAGCATGTCCCAAATATTGCATGCCACTTACACTAAAAAAAAATTTCATTGTTTATCTGAAATTAAAATTGAACTGGGCTTTCTGTAATTTACCTGGCAATACTAGTCACATTCCATACTTCACTTACAGAATTTTGACCAACCTCTTCTTCAATCCTCCTCCTCACTTGACTTCCAGAACACTACTCCATCTCAGTTCCTGTCAATGGCTTCGCTTCAACCTGGTCCTTGAATGTAGGGATTCCACAGGGTTTGGCCTGCAGGCCAGGTCCTGCTTGGCTCTGTGTCTTCTCCCCAGTCTGTCTGTTCCTAGGTCTTCCTCATGCCGCACTGACGGCTGATCATTTCAGAACTTCAGAGCTGAGTCACTTCTATCTTTCTTTAGACATCTTCACTTAGAATTGCTAGCCCTATGTCAAACACAACCCATCTAAAACCAAACTCACCATGCTGGTATACCTCCAGAATCGGTCCCCAGTTTCCCCACTAAGCCATGGTGCCAACATCCTCCTGATCTTGCATCCAGGAAATGTCAGACCCAAATTCAATTCTTCCTGTTTCATTGCTTATATCCAGTCACCAAACCTCTTTCATTCCATCTTTGAATATCTGTCATCTCTGTCACTGGGCCTCACCCTCTGTGATGTCTTGCTTGAAAAAATGTGACTCCCAGGCTTCCATCCCCCATCTCTCCAGTTTTTTCTTCAAACGACTGCCTTGCAGTATCCAAAAATGCTTTCCAATTACATCATTCCCTTCTGGAAGGTCTGCACGATTTCCACTGACTCAGAATAAGCTCCTACTTGGGCCTCACTTCTGGTACAGAAGGAGCCTTCTTAACCGTTCTGCACCAACACCTATGAGAGTCAACCATCTACCTTCACCCAGTTATAATGTAAATGTACATTTCTCTTTTTTTCAACTTGCAGAGAATTTGAAAATACAGAAAAGCTTAAGGATAAAATTATATTTTTTAAAAGAATGACCTTTTAGGCCTGGTGAGGAGGCTCGCATCTGCAATCCCAGCACTTTGAGAGGCCGAAGCAGGCAGATTACCTGAGGTCAGGAGTTCGAGACCAGCCTGGCCAACATGGTGAAACCCCATGTCCACTGAAAATACAAAAATTAGCCAGGCATGGTGGCGGGCACCTGTAATCCCAGCTACTCAGAAGGTTGAGGCAGGAGAATCGCTTGAACCCTGAGAGGTGGAGCTTGCAGCGAGTCGAGATCGTACCACTGTACTCCAACCTGGTCGACAGAGCGAGACTCTGTCTCAAAAAAAAAAAAAAAAAAAAGAATGACCTTTTAATCCCTTAATACGATGAAAGTTTCCATGATCTGACCCAGGCAATGTCTGCAGGCCCATCTCCCAGGGGGTACTTCCAAATATCTGAAACTAAGCCTCGAGGTTTATTCATCGTTTCCCAAATATGCCACCCTCTCTCCTGCCCATGTGCCTTTTCCCAGCCTGAAATTCTCTTTTGCCCATTCCTTCCTCACCTGCTCAACTTTCAAAAACAACTCTTCTGTGAGGCCATCCCTGGTTTCTGACCCACACACCCCCAACTCCTAGTTAGAAGTAATTTCTCTTTCTCCTAAATTCCCATAAAATTTGCCCCTTTATTTAGCACAGATTTATTTGTCTCCCCACTAAGCTGTTGAGCAAACGTGGATTGATGGGTCTGTTACTGGGACACGGGCAGGGAGAGGCAGGATTGGTGAAGACAGCAGGACAATGAGACTTGGGGAGGGCGGAGGGTCAGGGAGGGCATAGTGACGTCAGCACATCTGGGCTCACATCAGGTGTCCCCACTGCCTGGCAGCAAGGCCTTGGTGGACTCGATCGATGCCCCACCCAGAGCCCCTTGGCGAGGGCTCTCACCTGCGGTCTTCTCTAACTCATGGCTTCTTGACCTATGAGCCTGGGAGGTGACGTGTCCCCTTGGGAGTGCCCCATCCCCTTTTGATAATGGCTAATTCTGGGGCACAAAAGCCTGACTCCTTTGCCCAAGTTGCACAACTTTTCAGTCCGATTTGGGTTCCAGAGACCCTCTCCGCAGCCCTCCACCCTCAGCAGGCCAAGGCAGACTCCACCCGAGACCTCACTTGCTCAGCTCCTTCCCGTCCCTCTCTGGGTGCCCTCACTCCCGGGGGATTCCCAGGGAGAGCACCCTCAGGAAGTCCCAGCACCTAAAGTCCTGTCCCATCATTTGGCCTTGTATCAACTTTGTGTTCTCTCTTTGACCTATCCCGCTGTCTCTGAACTGGAGGTAAAGTTCTCTCCCGCAGTTGTGAATAAGGACTGTGGAAGCACTTAGCTGGAGGCTGGGAAGTAATAGTTCCATTCATTGCTCCCAGAAGCTGAACCTGAGCCCTCAGGAACACAGTCCCCTGGGGCAGGCAGTTAACAGTGCTGTGGTGGAGCTGGGCGTGAGGTGCCCTCCCTGGAAGGGAAGGAGAGCTTCACAATGAATGCAGCTCAACCTCACACCCCCATTCCCTCTGCCTCACCTTAGTGAACTTTAATCATCAGTCTACCTTTACTGTTGACTGTGAACCTATCTTTCCTTTTTTTTTGTTTTGTTTTGTTTGTTTATTTGAGACAGAGTCTCACTCTGTTGCCCAGGCTGGGGTGCAGTGGCACTATCTCAGCTCACTGCAACATCCACCTCCCAGGTTCAAGCGATTCTCCTGCCTCAGCCTCCTAGGTAGCTGGGATTACAGGCACCCACCACCACACCTGGCTAATTTCTATATTTTTAGTAGAGATGGGGTTTCACCATGTTGGCCAGGCTGGTCTTGAACTCCCAACGTCGGGTGATCCACCTGCCTCGGCCTTTCAAAATGCTGAGATTACAGACATGAGCCACCGCACCCAGCCTCATGAACCGATCTTTCTGGATTCGTTCATAAATTATTTCTAGTGATTGCTGCGTGACCCCAAGAAACTAGGATTTCTAGGCACTCCATTGTTGGTCAATAAGCACTAACTCAATATTAAAATCATCTAGTGAGGGGAACACTGAGCTAATTTCAACCTGTGTGCTCATAGCAAGAGGACAATGGTGTAGAGTCTGATAAGATGAACACACCACAGAGGAGATGGGGTGCTAGCCCAGGGATTTAGGGCCCAGGAGGAGAGAGACAAGAATGGCTCACATTTGTCTGCAGAATACATTTCCCATTTGTTTCATGGCACACTAACCAGTGTGCAGCTGTGACTTGTGAGTCTATTCAGTCCTTGGCTGCTTTACATTTTGATTCTTAAGAACTGAGGATTCTGCTTTTTTGGACTTTAAAAGCTTTGACCATAGAATGTGTTCATTTTCAAGTAGATAAAAGATCTTCCTACATATCAACCAAGAGCATTTCATCTTTTCTTTCTGTGATACCCATCCCAAGGCATACAGCACAATTCAAGAAACAGACATCATCGTTGTAAAGCAGAACATAACCAGATGGTTTTCCAGTTCTGGCTATCTAAATACTGTGTCATCTGTGTTACATAATTCTTACAGAATGCACACTGCTTTAATTGTGCAGCACAGATCATGACAGATTGCTCCATTTTTTGACATCATTTTCTTCAGTGTTTGCTCTGCTCTGAGCTCAGGGAAACTAATTATGTCCAGGTGGGGTCCAGGTGCAGATATGTGTGCTAACTCCAGAGGGCCTGCTTATATATGAAATGGTTTTGCTGGAGTGTTCTAGCTTTGAAAACTTGCTCTCTTGGCCCTTTTTAATAAGTGCTCATTTCTCTCTAAATATTCCCCCATCCCCATGCTGACACGAGTAATTGAAGCTCTCAGGGAATGGGACCAGCTCTGAGAAGGAGAAGAGCGTTCTCAGACTCGATTGCAGACAGTGGGCTGCCATTCCTTGGAGTCTCTCAGAAAACCTGTCTTTAGCGCACATGGTCTCACTCTTTAAATTATCACTCTCATGCACGATGCTGAGATGATTTAGCTTCACTTCAAGTTTAGAATGGAAAATCATACTTGTTATGGAGATGTATTTCCTGTTATGAAAAGGAACTGGATGGCTGGAGGTAGATGGTGGTGATGGTTGCACAAAAGTGTGAATGTACTGAATGCCGCTGAATTGTACCCTTTAAAATGACTAAGATGGTAAATTTTGCTGTGCATATTTTAACTACAGGGAAAAAAAAGGAACTGGTACTGTTTCCAACTTCAGGAAGTGGGATCCACAGAAATTAGAGCAATATGCCAACTTCAGATCAGTAATCTTTACAGAATCCTTCTATTCTATTGGTTTTTGCAGAGACTTACACCTTACATTGGCATAGAATTGCTTTATAGTTTGAAAACCACTTTTATATACACTATTGTATTTTACCCTCTCTGTGTATACAAGACAAGTAGGTTTATCACCATATAACAAATAAGGATTGTTGCATTAACTTTGGTACCTAAGAAATGACTCCAAGACCCAGCAGCTTGAGTATAATACTCATTTCGGCCGGGTGTGATGGCTCACACCTGTAATCCCAGCACTTTGGGAGGCCAAGACAGGCAGATCACTTTAGATCAGGAGTTCAAGACCAGCCTGGCCAATATGGTGAGACCCCATCTCTACTAAAAATACCAAAATTAGCCAGCCATGGTGGTGCATGCCTATAATTCCAGCTACCTGGGAGGCTGAGTACAAGAATCACTTGAGCCTGGAAAGTGGAGGTTGCAGTGAGCTGAGATTGTGCTACTGCACTACAGCCTGGGCAACAGAGTAAGACCCAGTCTCAAAAAAAAAAAAAAAAAAAATACTTATTTATTTTACTCCACAATCTGCAATTATGTTCAGGGCTTGGCAGAGATGGCCACCTCTGCTCCATGAAGCATCATTTGAGGTGGCCCAACGAGGACTAGAGGATCAACTTCCAAGAATGGTTCCCTCACATGGCTGCCAAGTTGGTGCCAGCTATCAGCTGGGATCTCAATCAGAGATGTGAGTTAGGGGTCTGAGTTCTTCTCCACATGGGCCCCTCCCCAGGACTGCTGGGGCTTTCTGCAGCACAATGGCTAGGTTCCAGAAGTGGGTGTTTCCAAAGATAGTAAGAGGTAGCTCCCAGTCTTTGAAGACTTGGGTGCAGGAATGTGCATATCTTCACCTGCACTGTATGCTCTCGGTCAAAGCAGCTGCAGGGCCTACAAATCTCCCAGGAAAGGAGACATGGACCCAGTCTCTTGAAAGAAAGATTGTCAACCAATTTGTGTCCATCTTTAACCTGCCTCAAGGATGTCAAGACTTGGAATAGGTTGGCTATGATTACTCAGAGATGTGACCCTTTGTTTTCTCCATGAAATTTCTGGATTGGTGTGATTATTATGCACTAAAGTCCATCTAAGTCACTTTAAATGATTTTCTTCGCATGAAATCTGTTGATAATCATGCTTAAACCACTTTCCCTCCTTTAAGTTAGAGTACAAGAGTGAGTTCTTAAGAGTAATTTTTTCTACTGTAGAATGCTTTGAAACACATCTCTTCCAGCTCCAAGATCTACATATATTCATGAAATCCTTAATTTAGTTTCTGCCAATGATTTAAACACTATTTTTATCATAATACTTACCACCACCAAATGTATATAAATGCAAAATCATATGTCCTAAATCAGTTTTAATGTCATGAATGATGTTTATCAGATTATCTCAAATAAGAAGTGAATTCATTTGATATTATCTAAAAATCTTAAAGATTATAAATGTGTTATTACAGTTGTGTTTTTATGGTATGAAGCTCCTACTTTAGAGTGAAGCTCTTGTAGGTGAAATAACAATTTTCTTTGAAGAATTTTACCTTGTAGCTAAATTTGCTGGGAATAAACCATTCCATCAAGTGGGAGATACTGGCCTATGAGTACTGCATGTTGACAAATAAGGTTGTTAAACCATGGAGACCAAGGAGAACATTCTTTACAATGAAGCGGTTGAGGTGGTCACCACCTTAACCAAACAATCAAACTCCACAACCACATCACTAATGGTGTAACAACCTGATGTTAAATGCCTCCCAGCATGATACAGTAGGAAGTAAATGGTACCAACTGTAAAATAATCTTGCCCAAAATGACTTGACTCTAATTGAGCCTTAATATCTTTCAGTAAGCCTTTCTCAGCTAGTTCCTCAACTGAACCATGGATCCACAGAATATGAGTTGAGTGATGATTGTCAGTTCTCCTAAGAATGGAACATAACTACTACTATTCTAGTTGCATGGGATAGAAGTTAATTCACGACCTAAAATGAGTGCCTTAGGACAATACACCTCAATTCTGTCATGGGTCCCCAGTTGTGAAGGGTCAAGTTCAATGAGAAAATAATCAGACAAATCCAGAATGTAACATATTCTACAAAACAACTCATCTACTTTCTCTAAAGAGAAAATATCGTGGGGGAAAAAAAAACCATGATGATTATTAATTAAAGGATTCTAAAGACTTCAGTCACAGTCGATGATAGTTTATGCCTCTTTTTGGCTTTCATCTACAAGGATTCATACAGTCTGTGCTCTTGTATCAAGCTTCTTTCACTCAACATGTCTGAGATTCACCTATGTTATTGCAAGATGTAGTATCTCTTTCCTTTTGTTACTGTGTAGCATTTCTTTGTATATACATATGCCACAATTCAGTTATCTATTTTATTGTTGATGGATATCTGTGACATTTCCAACTTGGGGACATTGTGAATAAAGCTGTTGTAAGCATTCTTGCACGGGTCTTTGATGGCATATGCAACTCTGTGGTGTAGACTTAGGAGACGAATTACTGGTTCATAGAATCAGTATCTATTGAAGGGTTTTAAATACTGCCAACAATTTTCCTAAGTGGTTCAACCAATTTGTACTTTCAGCCAAAGGATCTGGGAGGTTCAGTTGTTTCATATCCTTGCCCCTTCTAGGGGATGGGGAAGAGGTCATATTGACAGAGAAACAGCTTGGGGCAACCTTCAGGGGCGATAAAAATATTCCATATATCAACCTGGTTGGTGGTCATATAGGGGTCACAATTTTTACATAAGTATGTAAAAATTCATCAAGGTACAGGTTTAAGGTTACACACTTGTATGTAGGTTCTACCTCAATGAGAGATGAGAGAGCAAGAGATTAAAAAGACAACAACCAAATGTAACGGGTGAAACTTGATTGGCTCCGGGTTCAAAACAAAAAACACTTATCAGAGACAGTTTTGAATCACTTGGAGAAGTTTTAATATGGCCTGGATATTAGATGTTATTAGGGAATTCTTTTTCATTATCTTAGGTGTGATCATTGTATTGGGGTTATTTAGGAGAATGTTAGTATTAGGAAATGCATGCTCGGGTATTTAATTAGGGATAAATTGTCATGCTGCCTATAACTTACTTTCTAATGTTTCAGCAAATGTGTCTGTGTGGGGGGGGGGGTGGGGGTCTGTGTGTGTGTACACATAGAGATAAAAACAAAACAAATATGGAAAAAAATGTTAACCATTGTTGAATCTAGGTGGTAGATATGAACTTGTTATATTATTTTTTCAACTTTTCTGAATATTTAAAACTTTCCAAAACAAAAATAAAATGTGTTTGGGGGAAGATATAGAGAGTTGAAGTGACCAGCTTAAAATGACAAGGTAACAAGGAGAAGACCCTAAAAGAAAATTCTAGCAATCTTGACCCTCTCTGTGCCATCCTGTACATTGTCGCTTCCCGGTGTTCAAGACTGATTGTTAAATTTGAATATGTTTTTTAAATTTTATTTCCTTCTTCAAAGTGCTTCCAATAGTCTAACAGGAAAGCACAAAGACACCCCTAGATTTCTCTTATAAATAAACTTGCATTCTGCCTGCAAATCAAACCTCCCCCTGCCCCCATCTCTCGCCTGTTACACAGCTACTTTCAAAATCACTCCACAATCATTTGACCCATGTCCATATTCCCTTTTTCTAATGCAAAGGCTAAATTGAAAGCTAAGCAGCCCTGGCAGCCCACAAAGCCCCATGATTTCTGCCCTGAGCGGGAGGGGACCCGGTGAAACGCCGCGCCGCTGTTTCAGGTTCACTGCCCAGCTGCCACGCTCAGCCGAGCTTCTCAGGTGGCTGGGCCACTTTGAAGGTTTACTTTCAATTAAAAAAAAAAATAAGAAAGAAGCCAAATCAGCAGCTGTCAGGGATGCAGGGGAGATTTATTCCGGGTGGTCAAAGGGGAGCGTGGCCCCCAGTAAAGGCCTAAAGTTAGGCAGGAAGGAAATTCAAGCTGGAGAGAGAAATTCCTCCTGGCAAGGTCAGCCGATGCTGGGCTAGTCCTTCTGGGTAAGGCTGCCCGATTCCTATTGCTGGACCTGCTCAAAAGGGAGCCGAGGAGTCGGCTTGCAGACACTTGGAGAGTGGGTTTGGGGAGGGAGACTGTCCAGGGGGAGTTTTGAAAGCAGAGCTTATTAATCAGATGAAACCAGGCCTGAGGGATCCAAACATGACTGATTTTCAAATTGCTTCCTGATTCAAAAGCTGGTGTTGCCCACCTCAAAATGTGATGAGAGGTGAAGAGGCCAGGTCCCTGGGCAGTTCTGCATGCATCGAGCTTCCATTGAAGTCGGCCTGTGTGAAGAAGCAGAGCAGCTGTGCAGAGCGGAGCTGGAGTGGGGGGCTGTGGTTTTATCACCTTTCATTTCCTGTCTCAGTTCTGATATGGCTTTAGACGTTTCACATGCGAGTGTGAAAACTAGAGTGTGCTTTGCAGAAGGAATCAGCCAAGCGCCCCGCTAACCCTGATCAATGCCCTGGTAACTTCTAGAACCAATCAGTCAAGCTACATGCATGGGTTTTAAACTATTCTCATCCCCTCTCCCCTGTTTACAGCCATGTTATTTATCCACGCAATCCCGGAAGTAATTGGAATATAGAAGCTCGAGTGGGTTCTATGCCCTCTCCATTTCCTCTGGACGTACTAATTATCCATGTTATACCCACTTGCTTCTTACCATGGGTAATAAGGGTTATCACTGACGCTGTTAGTTAAGCTAATAGACATTGCCCAGGTATCCCAGACCTCATTAGGTATTTAAGATACCTATATGTTTTTTATATTTTTATATATATTTCAAATACCTATATTTATTTTATATTTGTATGCATTTTAAATACCTAATGAGGTATTTAAAATACATAAATTATTTAAATATATGTATTTAAATAATCTATGTATATATAAAATACATATATGTACATATAAAATACATATATGCATTTAAATAAATAACTATATGTATATATAAAATACATATATGTATTTAAATATATGTATATATAAAATACATATATGTATTTAAATATATGTATATATAAAATACATATATGTATTAAATATATGAATATATAAAATACATATATGTATTAAATATATGTATATATAAAATACATATATGTATTAAATATATGTATATATAAAATACATATATGTATTAAATATATGTATATATAAAATACATATATGTATTAAATATATGTATATATAAAATACATATATGTATTTAAATATATGTATATATAAAATACATATATGTATTTAAATATATGTATATATAAAATACATATATGTATTAAATATATGTATATATAAAATACATATATGTATTAAATATATATATAAAATACATATATGTATTAAATATATATATAAAATACATATATGTATTTAAATATATGTATATATAAAATACATATATGTATTTAAATATATGTATATATAAATACATATATGTATTTAAATATATGTATATATAAATACATATATGTATTTAAATATATGTATATATAAAATACATATATGTATTTAAATATATGTATATATAAAATACATATATGTATTTAAATATATGTATATATAAATACATATATGTATTAAATATATGTATATATAAAATACATATATGTATTTAAATATATGTATATATAAAATACATATATGTATTTAAATATATGTATATATAAAATACATATATGTATTTAAATATATGTATATATAAAATACATATATGTATTTAAATATATGTATATATAAAATACATATATGTATTTAAATATATGTATATATAAAATACATATATGTATTAAATATATGTATATATAAAATACATATATGTATTAAATATATGTATATATAAAATACATATATGTATTTAAATATATATGTATTTAAAATACAGATATATGTATTTAAATATACATGTATTTAAAATACAGATATATGTATTTAAATATATATGTATTTAAAATATGTATATATGCACATATAGACAGAGATTTAATTTTTTAAAAGCAAACAAAATTACAATGAATTAAGCCCATTTTGTCAGATTTCCAGACGTTGACCTTCTTGTATCTCTCCTGTCATTTCTGACAGTTCCCAAAGAGAGGCCCTTGCATACGTCCATAAACCAGTCTGTCAAAGGAAATCAGCCTGAAGCAGCCACCCTCTTTTGAGTCGTGGCTCTGGTTGTCACTTGCCCTTGTCCACCACGTGGACCTTCTGGGTGGGAAGCCCCAGCGCTTCCAGAGCCCATCTGGAGAATGCAGTGGTTATGCAGGCCTCCAGATGACACGTTTCTTCCATGGGAGCTCCACATTCCATCTGGGTTGTCAAAATGCTGGGTTCCTTGCATCATGGACAAAAATGACTTCCTCTCTGGCTCTGTATCACATTGTGACATCTGGTCACTAAGGCAGCTCTGTTATGCCAAGAGAATCACAAAGTGTCTTTTGAAAGGTTTTATCAACTTTTGTGTTTATAAAATAATTCATAACTTCTGGTCATCATTCCTCTATCCAGAGGAGTTCAAATATAAGCCAGGAAGATAATTACATTATACACTGCTTTCTTTTTCTTCCTCTTTCTTCCCAGCTCCTTTTTCCCCACTTTTATTCCCAGATTTTCTTCTCCAAAATATTTTTCTTTCTCTTTCCCAAGTTACAGAACAAAATCTCATAAGATTTTAGTATACAAAACACATATTGATAGAGATGGAATGAACGTATTAACTCTATTAACACTATCTGGGACTGTCCCTAGTCAGCTGCAAATTTTAATAAATCTAAAAAGCCAAGCTCGGCATGGTGGCTCACGCCGGTAATCCCAGCACTTTGGGAGGCCACTGTGGGTGGATCACCTGAGGTCAGGAATTCGAGACCAGCCTGGCCAACATGGTGAAACCCTGTCTTTACTAAAAATACAAAAATTAGCTGGGCGTGGTGGCACTTGTCTGTAATCCCAGCTACTCAGGAGGCGGAGGCAGGAGAATCACTTGAACCTGGGAGGTGGAGGTTGCATTGAGCCGAGGTCGAACCACTGCACTCCAGCCTGGGTGACAGAGTGAGAGTCTGTCTAAAAAAAGAGAAATAGGCTTATTTTGTGAATTATAAATAATGCCTACATCATGAAATAGATCAATCCTGAAAATTTGACCTTAGAACAATTTTCACCAAAACATACATTATTTCCCCCATTAGCATCTACTATATTATCAAAGACAGAGTTTCATAAAAGCAAAAATTTGGGTGTAACAGATGACCCAATTTAAATAATATAAAATATGTGGGGTAAGATAAAGATTTGATGGGGAAGGGGTGCCATATGTCTTTATGTGAAGGAATGGCACAAATGTAAAAGGTTAAGTAGATGTTTTGGTACAACTTATAGAAACAGTAAACGTCACCCCAACATGCACATGCTGCCTCAGTGACCAAGAAGGAAGTCGCCCCATGGCTAAAGATAACGACTTAAAATGTGTAATGAGAGGCCGGGCGCAGTGGCTCATGCCTGTAATCCCAACGCTTTGGGAGGCCAAGGTGGGCGGATCACTTGAGCTTAGGAGTTGGAGACCAGACTGGGCAACATGGTGAAGCCCCGTCTCTACAAAACACACACACACACACACACACAAATTAGTCAGGCGTGGTGGTACATGCCTGTAGCTTCAGTTGCTCGGGGGGCTGAGATGGGAGAATCACTTGAGCATGGGAGGTGGAGGCTACAATGAGCTGAGATCGTGCCACTGCATTCCAGCCTGGGCAACAGAGCGAGGCCCTGTCTCAAAATAAATAAATAAATAAAATGTGAATTAGATTCATGGAACATGGTGTAATATGAAATTAGAAACTATTTTTGTAATAAAAATCATATCACTGTTTATACCCTGATCATATAATTACAAAAGAAGCTCTGTTGCTTCTTTTGGGGTTGGGCATTAACTGGAACTGAGCTACAATACCAACTGTAGCCAGTAGATGGTGCTTTCGTAAAGGAAGAAAAGAATAGAAGTTGAAAATTCTGCTTCTGGGGACATATTTGAAGTTAGAGATCTTGAATTTACTGGATACTTTAACATGTGGTTTTTACTAAGAAATAGACAGCTACTTTGAGAGCTCACTGGGAACTGGGGATGTAAGTGTAGATATAAGAGAAATGCCAACAGAAGAATTGTTTAGGAAAGATGGACATAGGTTTGTGAATGGGTAAGATAAGAAGTACCTTTTTTCAGTGGATTTTGAGGAAGTAAGATTTTTTTTAAAGTTTTGGAGGTCCTGGAGTGTGGCTATTTTTAAAAAGCCAAAAGCTTTTAGTTGGGGCACAGTGGCTCATGTCTGTAATCCCAGCACTTTGGGAGGCCAAGGTGGGGTGGATCGACTGAGGTCAGGAGTTCGAGACCAGCCTGGCCAACATGGTGAAACCCCATCTCTACTAAAAATACAAAAATTAGCCGGGCATGGTGGCGGGCTGTAATCCCAGCTACTCGGGAAGTTGAGGCAGGAGAATCGCTTGAACCTGGGAAGCGGAGGTTGCAGTGAGCCAAGATCATGCCACTGCACTCTAGCCTAGGCGACAGAGCAAGACTTCATCAAAAAAAAAAAAAAGCCGGTAGCTTTTAATATTGTTAGGAAAGATTCAGGAATGACACTAATGACATAGATACAGAAAAAACTTTTCTACTTACCTTATAGTCTCAGGGGATTTTAAGGGATTCTTGAAGAAGTGATTCTGGTTTGTAATGTCACAGGGCAGCGAGGTGTGTGTGTGTGTGTGTGTGTGTAATGTGGATGGGAGGTGGATGGGGTGGGTTGTGTGGTGTGTGGAGTGGATATTGGGGGTGGATATGTGTGGGTTGGTGTGGGCCTGTGTCTGTGTGGATGAACAGAAGTGTGTCACGCGTGGAGAGGGCAGGTGTGGGGGTGGATGCAGCGAAGTGCGTGTGTGTGCACGTGTGCCCTCATGTGAGCACCTGGGGCAGCCTTACCTTCTAGCAGGGGAGAAGGAGAAGTCATTGTTTTATCATTTTTTAGGGCGTTTATGTAGCCTTAACTGATTTTCTGAGTTTAATTTAATACAAAATATTGAGAAGTGAGGGGGGTGCTGTGATCAGACTGCTTTACATTGTAACACAAAACAACCCTACCCGTGTACTCAGTAGCTGCACAGACAGAACCAGAACAGAGAAAAACTATGTGGAACTACTGACATCTGGTGGACAACACAGAGACTGCTGACGTGGATGGGGAAAGGCCTAACTTAGGGATTTTGTTGATTTAGATTTGCTTTTTAGTTTTGGTCCTGTTTGTTTGGGGTTTGTTTGTTTGTTTGTTGTTTTTTCTTTTTTGAGACAGAATCTCTCTCTGTGGTCCAGGCGGGAGTGCAGTGGAGCGATCTCAGCTCACTGCAGCCTCGACCTCCTAGGCTCAAATGATCCTCCCACTTCAGCCTCCTGAGTAGCTGGGACTACAGGTGCTCACCACCACGCACGGCTAATTTTTGTTCACCATGTTGCCCAGGCTGGTCTCCAACTCGTGACCTCAAGTGATCCACCCACCTTGGCCTCCCAAAGTGCTGGGATTACAGGCGTGAGCCACCGCGCCCAGGCAATTTGTTTTGTTTTGATTTGATTTGATTCAGTTTTTTGTTTGGTCCACTTACCAGTCACCTCTTTCTACATGCTCTGTCTTATTAACTTCCCTATGTGAGAATGGTGTGAACAGAGCCTCCTGAGAGTCGAGAGACAGTGTGGGATGAAGCTTCAGCACCTGGACTCAAGTTTCAGATCCCTGAATTCAAGTTCTGGCTTCAGCACCTGCTGATTGTGCTGCCGGAGGCAAGTCAACTACTCTCTTCATCCATTTGTTTCTAAGGAATGAGGCCATTCATCCCTGTGCTGGTGGAGTAAGTACCGTACCTAAATTTCTGCATTACCATTATCCATGCAAATCCTATTTCAGCCTTCTCCAGTCAAAGCCTTGTCTATACAATGTCCAAGACATCAGCTACACAGCCTTGCTGTGGAAGGACTGGGTTGCCTGAAAAGATACAGGGCCAAGCAGGGCTGCTCTGCAGTGGGGCAGCTGTACAGCACTGCCCTCTCTTGCGTCCCTACAAATAGTACTATAAAAGAAGCAATTAATCAAGCTATGTCACTTCACTGCGGCGCACATTCATGCTCACGTTCCTGTTGACTCCGTGCCAGGCGATCTCTAACTCCTTGAAGGCAAGGGCTCTGCCTACCCCGTCCCCTAGTAACCACTCCATGCTATGAACCTGGCTAGGGGCTATTGTCTCAAAGCATCAAGGATTTTCCTCAGTCTCGAGAATGGGCTAGAAGAATATGGCCTTCAGAACTTCAGATCATCCATGTGACGCTAAACGGAAAAAAAATACAAAATAAGAATTGTACTCACACCAACTTGATTCCAGAAATGAGAGAGGCCAGGAAATGTAGAACCTGCAACCACCCATCTAACTGGGCCATGACCCAGATGGCCTACATTGGAGGCAAGGAAACAGGAAAGACAGAGTAATAATTTTAAAAACATTTGTTTCCAGTTATCTAAGAAGAAACTGGTAAGTGTCTTCCTATGGAGGAAAAAAGCATATCTTTTTTTTTTACATCTTTATCTTGCCTATTGGAAAGTTTCAGTAAGGGTGAATATCAGAAAAATGTTCACAGTTACCCTAAACTTATTTTGCAGGTTGTTTTCTTTTAAGATCAACTGTGAAATTTTGTAAGAGAGCAGAGAACAGGCAGTTTGGAAATTTGAAATAAGAGATAAAGCCGACTCCTTCTACTAATCCTTTCACAAGAGCTATTAATCTTTAACCAAATGGGCTGGTTCTCTTTAAGGTCCCCTTTCTTCTTTTATTCCCTCACAGAAGTAGAAGCATGTGAAGAAATGACTATGAACATAAGCAAGGAGAAATGCATTTTTTAAAAAGACACTATTTAATACAAAGTGTGTAAGCAGTCCTTAGGTTGCAGTATATGACTTAAGGTGGAAACTTGAAGAGACTGAATGAGGTAATTCAGGGAAAGATGCTCATAGCTAAGAACAGCCTGTTTTTCCCTGCGATGCCCTTCCTCTTCCATTCTCACGGTAGGATTTTACTCTCTTGGGTGCCTCTATCCTACTATTGTTATGTTATGTAGTTTATGATATTTCAAAATCAATTATCTTTACCACTAAATCATTTCTCAATGAATATTGAGAAACAGTCATGACCTTAAAAAAAAGTTGGTTCTCTTGCATGATAATGTTCAGTAGCTTCTGTCTTAGCTATCACACAAGAATAAGCAATGTAAATATCTGCTGTTCTTTTCTACTCAACTTTCGGAGGCTGTTTAATACACACCAGGGTAAGTGCTTGACATGTCAGTTAGCTATTGCTGAATAGCAAACACTCCCAGAATGTAGTCTTATCATTGCTCAGGAGTCTCTGGGTCAGCTGGGTGATTCTTCTTGTCTAGGCCATGCTAGGCTTCCTTCAGCTGATCTCATTTTGCCTGGGATTGCCCACGCATCTTCAATCAGCTGCTGAGTTAGCCTGAGTGAGGCTGGCTGGCCTTAGATGGCCTCACCTAAGACACCTTGATTCTGCTCCACGTGGTCTCTCATCCTCCAGGAGTCTAGCCTGGGACATGTTCACCTGGCAGCTGGGAAAACTGCCAAGAGATAGAACAGATGGGCACAGGCTTCTTGAGGCTAGGCTTGGAACTGGCAAGGTGTCATTTTCACTGCCTGTTGACAGCAGTCTGTTGGCCAAAGCAAGTCACTCTTGATGGAAGGAGCTACGAAGTCAGAATGCAAAGGGTGGGGATACAGTCATAGTGCAAAGGCTGTGGAAGGTCTGCACATTGTGGAAGGTCTGCACAATGTGTACAAGGAAGACAATCAGATCTTCACAACAGCTCCAATTTTTGAATAACCCTCAGAGTAGACATTTATTATCTCTACCTCCTCTTTTGTTTTTTCTTTCTCACTCTGTCACACAGGCTGGAGTGCACTGGTGCAATCATGGCTCACTGCAGCCTAAGACCTCCCAGGCTCAAGTAATCCTCTCATCTCAGCCTCCCGAGTAGCTGGGATCACAGGCACACACCACCAGGCCCAGCTAATTTGTTTGCAGAGATGGGGTTCTGCTATATTGCCCAGACTGTCTACCTTCTTCTTCTGGTAACCGTACATCCCTTCATTTGAGGAAATTGTTCCTCCCTCTTCTGCTCACCTGGTTTGAAAAGAGCAGATCCTACTTCCCTGCCAGGAAGAGGAACTGACACAGGTAGGCAGTCCTGGCATCCACCCTCCTCTCTAGAGACTGGTTCAGTGACATGCACAAGATACCAGCTGGGCACTCTATTGATTTTTTCCAGCATTTTTTTCTCAGTGTTACTAGGAGAGACCCTTTTTCTATCCGATTAAGAGGAACACAGGCATCCATCGTTCCAGCCCTGTGCAGAAGGCAGTCTGAGAAAATGAAGTTGTTGGAATATCTGGCTTTGGCCTTCCCTGGGGTCAGCTCCCACCACTGTCTTTATGTACTTTGGTTGTAAAAGCCAATTAGCTCACTTTTGCCCAGGTGGTTCAAATTGTGTTTCTATCATTTGTATCCAAGAGAATCCTAATTGATGAACCCTCGAGAACATAAAATTTCCAACAGAAAAGGCAATGTTTGTACTTTCCGGGGTACTCACTAAAATAATTTCATGAATCACTTTCTTTTTACTTGTAGAGTAGGGGTTGCAATCTGGATGTCGAAAGGGAGAAACCGGCACATGAAAAGGCCTAAATGAGGAAAGTGGAACCCTGGGGGCTGACGGGTGTCTCTGTCCACTACCAGATTCAGCAAATTGTTTTCTTGAGAGAATGTGGGCCCAATATCACTGAATCTTTCTATTTTTTCAGGCAAAAAAAGAAAAAAAAAAGCTAAAATCCCAATTTTAAGGAGAAATTTTCCCATTTATAATTCATGACAACAAATTCAATTCATCGTATTGACCAGATGCATCCATGAACTCTTGGAACCTCTGTTATGAAATGTAGAGCAAACTCACCGAATTCAGAGCTGAGCCACCGCTCCACACCTTCTTGGAGTTCCTCATTCCTCCCTCACCTCCATCACCAACACAAAAAAATGTTAGACACTTCGTAAGCATTGCTAACAAGAACAGAGAAAACTTCACTGGCACAAGGGTGCTAGGTTTCCCAGCCAAGTCACTCAGCATACCCACCTAATGGAACATGATTTGAATTTGTGCCTTAAGAAAAATATAAATTACTAGCCGGGGGCAGTGGCTCACATCTGTAATCCCAGCACTATGGGAGGCTGAGGCAGGTGGATCGCTTGAGGCCAGGAGTTCAAGACCAGACTGGCCAACATAGGGAAACCCCATCTCTACTAAAAATACAAAAATTACCTGGGCATGGTGGCTCACACCTGTAGTCCTAGCTACTTGGGAGGGTGAGGCAGGAGAATGGTTTGAACCCGAGAGGCAGAGGCTACAGTGAGCTGAGATTGTGCCACTGCACTCCAGCCTGGGCGACAGAGTGAAACTCTGTCTCAAAAAAAAAGAAAAGAAAAGAAAAAGAAAACTACAAATTACAATATGTAATGGAGTGGTAGGCTGCTGATGGTACAGTTGAAACTGTAGGTGTGAAATCCCTAAAGGCCAAAGTTCTACATTATTATGCTTAAACACACGATGCGTTTGCCAGTTATTTCTCTGTTGTCTATAAGATTCAAGCCCACCTTTTCAGATACCACACCATAAGGCTGGAGCTAGGAGTCACACCTATTTCTCAGACTCTCTCATCAACTGGTTCTCAGTTAGCTTCCACCAATGGAAAACACGGGCAAGAAATAGGAAGATGGGAGGTACTGACAAGAAACTCACTTAGCACTTCTAGCGTGAGTTGGCATCTCTCCAGCAGCAGTGCACAACAAGCCTCCTACTTCAATGTACCCCATCCGAGGGACCAGCTGCAGCCGCCACGGCTGTCCCTCAACCCCACGTGGCAGTCTGAGCACCAGCTGGCCCCATCCCTTGGGATGCCCAAGCCCTAACCACAAAGCATCACAAATCAATCAGAAATCCAAGCATCAGTCCTCCAGATACTTCTTCAAGATCCTAGATTTTGATAACATCACTTCTCCCCTTATATTCTCTCAATACCTAAGATGTTAGCTCTTTTCTCAAAGTATTAATCTCTGGGTTAACCAATTCCCCGCATTAAATTTCTTCTGCTTGAAATAATTAACATGGTTTCTCTTTTCTTCATTCAACTTTGACTGATAGCAATTATTAGACCAAAAATTTTATTTGTATTCTAGAATTTCTTTTTCTGAAATCATAATGTGAAAAAAGGTTTCTTCAAATACCAAGATCTTTACTACAGGAAAATTGTTACCGAAAAGCCACAAAAATAGTTCTGTAAAATCCCAATTAGGGCCAGATGTGGTGGCTCATGCTTGTAATCCCAGCACTTTGGGAGGCCAAGGTGGGCAGATCACATGAGGTCAGGAGTTCAAGACCAGCCTGGCCAATATGGTGAAACCCTGTCTCTACTAAAATACAAAAATTAGCTGGGGCTTGTTGGCAGGCACCTATAATCCCAGCTACCCAGCTACTCAGGAGGCTGAGGCAAGAGAATCACTTGAAACCAGGAGGCAGAGGCTGCAGTGAGCCTAGATTGCACCACTGCACTCCAACCCAGGCAACAGAGTGAGAATCCATCTCAAAAAAAAAAATTGCTATTAGGATACTTCAGCTACTTATGTCGAAAGCTTCATGACCCATAAAAACACTTAACCAGCTGGGCTCGGTGGCTCACGCCTGTAATCCCACCACTTTGGGAGGCCGAGGATGGCAGATCACCTGAGGTCAGGAGTTCAAGATCAGCCTGACCAACATGGCGAAACCCCGTCTCTACCAAAAATACAAAAATTAGCTGGGTGTGGTGGTGGGCACCTGTAATCCCAGCTACTCAGCAGGCTGAGGCAGGAGAATCGCTTGAACCTGGGAGGCAGAGTTTGCAGTGAGCCAGGATCACGCTGTTGCACTCCATCCTGGGCAACAGAGCAAGACTCCATCTCAAAAACAAAAAAACAAACAAAAAAAACCACTTGACCTACAGTGTCTTTCCTAATCAGCATTTATATCCCAAAGCCCTTCTTCACTCTTCAGGGGTCATTTCTATACACACCAACTGAAGATAATACTTAGAAGCCAATATTCTTAGGAATGTTCTGCCAATTATGCCAGTGGATTTGGATCTGGATTTAAGATGAGCAAATAAATATTTAAAAATCAGATTTTATAAGCCTGCCATGTTTGGGGGAGAGAGCAGTAATTACTCATTCTAGAACAGAAGGCTTCATTTTATGAAAGCATTTGCCTGAAGATATCTTTAGAAATTTATATATGCAAATATGTGTTTCCAAAAAATGAGATTACATTATATATTTTTTTTCTTTAGAAACATCTACACTGATATGGTTTGGATTTGTGTCCCCGCCCAAATCTTATATCAAATTGTAATCCCCCATGTTGGAGGAGAGGCCTGGTGGTGATTGGATGATGGGGACAGATTCCCCCTCGCTGGTATCATGATAGTGAGTTCTCAACAGACCTGGTTGTTTAAAAGTGTGTAGCAGCTTCCCCTTCTCTCTCTTCCTCCTGCTCTGGCCATGTAAGACATGCCTGCTTTGTCTCCACCTTCTGCCATGATTGAAGCTTCCTGAGGCCTCCCAGGCATGCTTCCTGTACAGCCTGCTGACCTGTGAGTCAATTAAACCTCTTTTCTTTATAAATTACCCAGTCTCAGGTAGTTCCTTATAGCAATGCTAGAACAGACTAATACATTCACCAAACTAATAATTATGGCTACTCTTTGTATATATGAATTGTTTTAGTATTGTCTTTTCTTCTTACAATAAATACACATTACTTTTATTATAATGGAAAAAATATTCTAAAGTTCCTCTAGTGCAAATTTTAAATACTTGAATTTTAAAGCTAGGATTCACCTTCTGTTTGAATGAAAATGCCTCAAGTATGCCTTTTCAGTAAGCATCTACTGAGCATCTATGGAGTGCCTGGTGGTGTACTAAGAGAAGCCCAAAGGAAAATTCCTGTTGCTGGAGAATCTAAACCTTATTGGCACGGTTCACGGGTAACTTTACAATAAGTAGTCAATGCATGATAGACCTTCAATAAACACTTGTTTAATAAATATATGCATGTACCATCATAGGATTTATTTTTCAAACTCTCGTTTCACAGAGAATTAGCCTCGTTCGGTTCACTTATCACACACACATCATACTTCATCACTTCTAAGACACATATTGTCCACAACTCAACTCTAAAATCAGAATGAAGCTTATTGTCAATGTGATTTTTTAAAGTATTGTATCAGACAATTTGCAGCATTTTCTCTTTCATAATGGTAAATGATATGGTTTGGCTGTGTCCCCACCCAAATCTCATCTTGAATTGTAACTCCCACAATTCCCATGTGTTGTGGGAGGAACCTGGTGGGAGGTGATTGGATTATGGCAGTGGGTCTTTTCTGTGCTGTTCTGGTGATAGTGAATGAGTCTCACAAGATCTGATGGTTTTAAAAATGGGAGTTTCCCTGCACAAGCTCTATCTCCTTGCCTGCCGCCATCCATGTAAGAAGTGACTTTCTCCTCCTTGCCTTCCACCATGATTGTGAGGCCTCCCCACCCATGTGGAACTGTAAGTCCATTAAACCTCTTTTTCTTCCCAGTCTTGAGTATGTCTTTATCAGCAGCGTGAAAACAGACTAATATAGTAAACAAAATAACAATATGTCTTATCTTGACAGCATCTTAGATTGAATGAAATACAATATATATTTTATATATACATACTTTAGAAAATACATGTGAATACTTGGGCATGCACCCCCTGAGGTTCAACTGGGATAAGTTTTCATAGGACCACTCCATTCCATGAATGTTCAAGCCCCCAGTGATCACATGAAATCCACAACTAGTAATTTATATAAATGTTAAGATCAACAGCAGACAAGTAGCAAGTTTATAAAAATGTGTGCATTTATGAGAGTTTATTTCTCAAATTTTTAAGATTATTATTGAATGTTAAACATGTATTTCTCATATTGAACTTTAATGTAAGGCATAAGTGTATATAAACATTACGTACATTTCTAAGCACTCATGTAATTAAAAGACTTGTATTTTAATGTTTGAAGTTAAAGGTTTAAAGTTTCTAAGAAACATGAAAATCACTAAACGGTGTAAGAACTTCCAAGTTATAAAAGAAACACCAATAAAATCTTATCGGAGAGACGAAATTAACTATGAGAAAAATGAAATTTTGTGACAAAGACAGGCAGAGAACACTTCAAGAAAGACAACAATTTAAAAAATTTTTAGTGGGGCGTGGTGGCAAGTGCCTGTGGTCCCAGCTACTCCGGAGGCTGAAGTAAGAAGATTGCTGGAGCCTAGGCAGTCAGGGCTACAGTGAGCTGAGAGGGTGCCACTGCACTCCTGCATGGGCAATACAGCAAGACCCCCATCTCAAAAGAAAATTTTTTAAAAGGACAAAACATAACCAAACTAATAAAATGTGAATTGTCAGCAAAGTATAACCTATACTAACCACATAATAAAGGAATACCTCTGAGCAGTACAATGTAAAATATTGGGCAAATGCATTAAAGACATTAAGTAAATACAACAATATTTTAAAATAGTAATTGACATCCAGGCAATAATTATTGTGGTGTCTTGTGCCTATAATCCTAGCACTTTGGGAGACCAAGGCGGGAGGATTGTTTCAGCCCAGGAGTTTGAGACCAGTCTGGCCAATATGGCGATACCCTGTCTTATCAAAATTTAAAAAAAAAAAATTCCAGCCTGACCAAAATGGCAAAACCTCATCTCTACTAAAAATACCAAAATTAGCCAGGCATGGTGGCATGCACCTGTAATCCCAGCTGCTCAGGTGGCTTAGGCACAAGAATCGCTTGAACCCAGGAGGCAGAGGTTGCAGTGATCCCTGATCATGCTACTGCACTCCAGCCTGGGTGACAGAGCAAGAATCTGTCTCAAAAAACCTTTTTAAAAATTTTTTAAAAAAAATAATTATTGACATCCAGGCTGGGCAACACGGTGAGACTTCATCTCTATAAAAATAATTTTTTAATTATCCAGGTGTGGTGGCGAGTACCTGTAGTCCTACATACTCGGGAGGCCAAGGCAGCAGGATTGCTTGAGCTGAGGAGTTCCAGGCTGCAGTGAGCTATGATTGCATTACTACGCTCCAGCCTGGGAGATAGAGCAAGATGCCACCTTAAACAAAAAAAAAAATTTTTTTCTTTTTAGACAGAGTCTTGTTCTGTTGCCAGGCTGGCAACCTCCGCCTCCCAGGTTCAAGCAATTCCTCTGCCTCAGCCTCCCGAGTAGCTGGGACTACAGGCATGCAGCGCCACAACCAGCTACTTGTTTGTATTTTAGTACAGATGGGGTTTCACCATGTTGGCCAGGATGGTCTCGATCTCCTGACCTCATGATCCGCCCACCTTGGCCTCCCAAAGTGCTGGGATTTCAGGCGTGAGCCACCATGCCTGGCCAACAAATAAAAATTTTTAAAAATAATAATTATTGACATCTACTAGTTCAGTGACTGTATACCAGGTCTATCTAGTTTAATCATGTAGTCTCTTCACCATCTCTTAGCCTTCTTCTTCTATATGTTCTCAAAAAAGGAAGCTGATGTGGAAGCTGGAAAAAGAGAACAGGAAGAAATGGGACAAGCCATACTTTCAACCATTGGTGACCACTGCTTATCCCTTGCCTTCTGATCCTGTGACCACCAGGGCCTCCAAAATAACTTCACTGAGGACCTTTGAGAACTGCAGTCATCAGCTCTCTCCTCTCCCACACTACGCTTTCTTCCTTACTGGGATTAGGAATATAAAATCTGGACACACACAGGAGCTCACCTGGGCACATGCCCGTTCCCTGCTCTTGCCAACTCAAACCCTACCTCACCCACCCACTGATCAGAACAGAGTTGGGCAGTCCCAGCCAGGAGGTTCTTTTTCCTATTGCATGCTTTAGGGAATGATTCTCAAACTGGATAAGTTTCTATTATGATAAAGTAAAAAAAAGAGAAATTCACTTAAGACTGTATTATGCATGGAACATAGAAAGAAAACCAAACTGGATTTTTGTAATCAGCATGAAATTAAGATCTAAAAGACAAGGAAGAGGTGAGGACTAAGAAGAATATAGTACTATTATGACTACAAGTTTACAAAAAATATTTTCAAGTCATAATATTATACTGCTATTATTCACTGGAGTAATTTTCCATTGACTTCAAAGTGCAGATCTGTTGGTAGAATGAAAAGGGCAAGATAAAGGGCAGACCTGATTCATTTAGGTGAGATCGAGACTAAAATTTACAGAAGTGAGAAAATTGTCTTTAAGAAGATACTGACCGACTGTGTTGTGATAGTAGAGGTTGCTTTTCTATACAAAATATTTTCAAGAAAGCCTTTTGAAAGCGCTTGTGACATAATGGATACAAAAGAGGATTGACAAAGGAATTGAACCACTGAAGCCAAAATGCAATTCTATACCAAACTGATTTAGGACCTGTTGCTGAGGAATAAAATGAAAGGACAATTGTGAACAGAGAATATGGAGCCCAGCAAACAGCAAAAACCCCTAAGAGAATGGCCAGTGACTTGGCTAATCTCCTGGCTCTAAGCAGTTCAACATGTTCCCTTTGGTGAAGAGCTACAGAATCTGACTGGGAGAAGGAACCCATTTTGGCAGCAATTGTATTGCTACTCATCTTGGTTCTTGAGGAAAACATGAGACTACTCTTCCTCCTCTGTCTCTCTGAATGAAGGGATGCAGGAACTTCTGTCGATGCAGAAAGAGATCTCCTTGAAGATAGTCTACCTCTGAATGAGTGTCCACAGATGTTGGAAGAGACAGCAGTCAGTCCAGGATGGCTTTGGCACCTACTGAGATGATCACGCTTCCACAGGCTCCAATAAATATTCATGTTGAAATAGGCGACTAAGATGACTGGGATCACGAATTCCAAGAATGATGTGATGGCAAGGATGTACCATTCCGAAAAAAATCCAGGTTCACATTCACTACCTTCATCCTTCCAAGACTCTGAAACTAGAATCATTGGCCCATTCACTAAGAAGGCCAGCACCCAAACGGCCACCATCAGAGTAACAATCTTCAAGACCCCAGTATGTTGAGTTCTATAAGACACCTAGAAGAAACCAAATTATTTTCAATATAATGAATGTGTATATTGAATGCATAAAGTATCTCATAGATCCTTAGAAATTTCAGGGATGTGCAAAGGATGGAGACATTAACTAACCTGGGTATCACGATGTGGACCAGGACAGAGGGTTTGACTTCAGTGGAGCCTGGACCAAGAGGCAGACTTTCTTAATGGTTTTCAGGGGAGAAGACTGTTACCTTCAAGGTTAAATCCCTGAATACTATAGAAGGCCAGTATGTAAAATAAGAAAGCAGTTTTTCCTAATTGACACTAATCTGAATGTCAAACAACTGAAGTTGGACGCACCTTACCACAGTATTGCTCAATCTTCAGGCTGAGCATGACCAGATCTTTTTCATGAAATAGAATAGTTGATGTCAGAATGCATCACATATAGTGAGGGTAGGTGTTCTTTAATGATGTTTCATCAAATAAAGCAATATGTCTTTGGGAATAGAGATACATATATATAAATAAAGAGAAATGCAGTTTCTCTGAATCACAGCACCAAATCCATTTCTCACTGTGGTCACAGTCAAAAGAGTTTGAAAGCCATTGCCTTATCTGATTCCAATATACAGAAAGCATCTACTCTGTGGTTTTTGCTTAGACTTCAAGGTGGAATCAAAAACAGAAAGACTCTCATCACTCCCAAGAAGATTAACCACAGACAAAAAGACTTTTTTTTTTTTAGTTTTTATTTTATTTTATTTGTTTGAGACAGTTTCATGCTTGTCACCCAGGCTGGAGTGCAATGGTGCAATCTCGGCTCACTGCAACCACCACTTCCCAGGTTCAAGCAATTCTCCTGCCTCAGCCTTTTGAATAGCTGGGATTACAGGTACCCACCACCACACCTGGCTAATTTTTATATTTTTAGTAGAGATGGGGTTTCACCATGTTGACCAGGCTGGTCTCAAACTCCTGACCTCAGGTTATCTGCCCACCTCAGCCTCCCA
Source organism: Pan troglodytes (assembly GCF_028858775.2). Lineage (NCBI taxonomy): Eukaryota > Metazoa > Chordata > Mammalia > Primates > Hominidae > Pan > Pan troglodytes. The sequence goes on along the minus strand of NC_072415.2, from coordinate 34,319,650 downwards.
GAGTGCTTGGATTACACATGTGAGCTACCGCACCTGGCCCAAAAAGGATTTTTAAACCTGCTGCAGATAAATACTACATTGCTATTAAGCATTACCAAGTCACTTCTTGGTATTTGTTTGTTTGTTCATTTGTTTGTTTGTGACAGGGTCTCGTTCTGTTGCCCAGGGCTGCAGTGCAGTGGCACAATCACAGCTCACTGCAGCCTTGACTGCCTAGGCTCAAGTGATCCTCCTGCTTCAGCCTCCCAAGTGGCTAGGACCACAAATGTACACCACCACACCTAGCTACATTTTTTTGTTATTTGTAGAGGTAATGTCTCACTATGTTGTCCATGCTGGTCTCGAACTCCTAGATTCAAGTAATCCTCCTGTCTTAGCCTCTCAAAGTGCTGTGATTACAAACTTGAGCCCACCCAGCCCACCCACGTTACTTCTTGATGCAAGTGTTTCCACCTGACAAATACAATGTCAAAGCTGTGACGACCAGCCACTTTGAGAGATATGACTGTGGCTAGTGCCACCATCTTTTTTAAGGATGAAGAATATTCTAACTCCCCTTGGTCACAAGGACAGGCTTCTATAAAGGAAAATGAGATTCTATGAGTGAGGACTGCCCTCCCATCACAGGACCCACAATCCTTATGTCAATCTTGAAATCTTTAATAATGTCTTCTAAATCTAAAGACCGCTAAGACCAATCACTCTATGAGGTATAAGGAACTCTTTAAGGTGACCTGAAACAGACAACCTCTCTGAACCTCATTTAAATCAGTAAGGTTTCGGCCCAGCACGGTGGCTCACGGCTGTAATCCCAGCACTTTGGGAGGCCGAGGCAGGCGGATCACAAGGCCAGGAGATCAAGACCAGCCTGGCCAACATGGTGAAACCCCATCTCCACCAAAAATACAAAAATTAGCCTGGCATGGTGGCTCGCACCTGTAGTCCCAGCTCTCGGGAGGCTGAGGCACAAGAATCGCTTAAACCAGGGAGGCAGAGGTTGCAGTGAACCGAGATGGAGCCACTGCACTCCAGCCTGGTGACAGAGTGAGACTCTGTCTCAAAAAAAAAAAAAAAAAAATCAGTAAGATTCCAAGGTTCCTTTCAGCTTTCATGTTCCATGTTTCTCTGATTTCCTCACTCACAGGCAAAAAAATGGATCTACTCATGAAATTGGTACATGCTTCCTTTTCCTTTTTTCTATTTCTTGTGTCATATTTGTTCTGTGAGATTTTAAGTCTTGTTCTGCAATGGTTTCTCATGGTTTAAAGGGGTGCAGCATTGCCCAGCACTCTTTCTTTGATGGATCCTACAGGCTAAGACCTCTATTGGCTGGAGGTAAAAGAAAGCTAGTTAATAATTTAAAAATAAAAACACTAAGTTTTCTTTTTAACTGTAGGGAGGTGGACTTGGTTTTTTTTTTTTTTCTCTCTCAAATTGCTGGTCTTTCTGAGGCTAAGCTAAAATGTATATGGTGCTGACCACGAGCTCTCACATGCGATACACTTTTTTTTTTTGCCTTCTGCTTCCTGTGCCACTAATTAATACATCTCTTGCACTAAATCTAATGATTATGAAGATGGTAACAATACCCAGATGGTGCTAAAGCTGCATTTAGTTTTTTAATTGCTCTGCTCAGCCTTGGTAATGATATAACACAATATGTTGGAAAGTGATCTCTCTTCCATTATGCATAAGGTCAGTTGAGATAATGGACAGCCAAGGAGCTGTGAAGAGGATGCTGATCTGTGCATCTCTGGGGAGCATATTTGAAAGATAGACAGCTCAAGCATTGCTTGAATCCGGACCCAGGCTGCATGGAGTGGTGTCCCTGAAATCCCGCAGCGGCCTAGCTCTTGCCCACTACAGAATACGCCCATTATTCAGGACACTGTCTCTTACCCTACTTTTTTCCCGCCCCAATAAAATACCCACACCTTCTGTCAATCAGGTTTCTTTGGTGAGGCCGAGCGGCCTACTAGAACTTGTTGGTGTTCATAATGAGATGGATTTCAGGACCATTCTAAGTGCCTGTTGTGGGTTAAATTATGTCCCCCAAAAAGGTATGGTGAAGTCCTAAACCCCTCAGTACCTGTGAATGTGACCTTATTTGGAAATATGGTGTTTGCAGATGTAATCCAGTTAAGACGAGGTCACACTGAATTAGGGGTCACCCTGTCTAATATGTTCTCATAAGAAGAGAAAACAGAGACACAGACACAGACCCAGGGAGACACCACCACGTTACAACAGATGTAAAGACTGGAGGGACGCATCTACAAGCCAAGGAATGCCAGGGGTTGCTGGCAACACCAGCAGCTAAAAGACAGGCACAGAACAAGGTGTCCTGAAGCCTTCTGAGAAAGGATGGCCCTGTCAGCACCTTGATTTCAAATGTCTAGTCTCCAGGACCGTGACAGAATAAATTCCTGTTGTTTTCAGCAACCCAGTTTGTGGTCTTGTTTTGGTAGCCCCAGCAAATAAACACAATGCCCCAGCGTGTCCTCCCAGCCATGAGATTTCCTGTGGTCTTGATTTTACTGTCAAGTTTCTTTCTTCATCTGCAGGTAAAGAAATACCCTTCTTTTCCTATCTTAATTCTGTATGCTTTTTTGTACTTTTTTTTTTTTGAGACAGAGTCTTGCTCTGTCGCCCAGGCTGGAGTGCAGTGGTGCGATCTTGGCTCACTGCAGCCTCTGCCTCCTGGGTTCAAGTGATTCTCCTGCCTCAGTCTCTCGAGTAGCTGGGATTACAGGCGCCCGCCACCAAGCCCGGCTGATTTTTGTATTTTTAGTAGAGACTGCGTTTTGCCATGTTGGCCAGGCTGGTCTTGAACTCCTAACCTCAAGTGATCTGCCAGCCTCGGCCTTCCAAAGCCCTGGGATTACAGGCATGAGCCACCACGCCAAACCCTTTTTGTACATTTTAATTCCCATTCCCTCCAGCTACCATGAAGCCCTGCTGTTCTCCTTCCCCACCCAACTCTGACTTCAGCCACATGGAATCTGCACCTCCAGAAAACCTCTCTGAGGACTGTAATCATGTGCTCCACCTGCACTGGGCTTTTCTTTTCCAAATTATTGTCAGATTTCCATTTCCCAGGCCACCCATCCCTTTCCCCTATCACACTGTCTCCTGTACTTTCAGCTACAGTAAGAGTTCAGCTTCCCCACTGCCACTTCCTATGGGATCCCAGTGTCTTTGAAGGCTTCCTTCTGTTTTCACACGGCTGCATTTGAACTATTCGCCAGCAGAGGTACAAGGTCTGCCTGAGCACCCCTGCCAGCATCCATACATTCATTTGTGGAACCCTATGTATTCTACTCTGTGCTGTGCACTGGGGACCCAGGATCTAGCCAACCCATCCCTCACCAAGTTTACAGCCTGAATTTCCAGGGGAATTACTCGAGGCAAGACCAGGATTTAAAAACAAAAAACAGGCCGGGCATGGTGATTCATGCCTGTAATCTTAGCACTTTGGGAGGCTGAGGGGGGCGGATCACTTGAGGTCAGGAGTTCGAAATCACCCTGGCTAACATGGCAAAACCCCATCTCTACTAAAAATACAAAAATTGGCCAAGCGTGCTGGCACGCGCCTGTAATCCCAGCTACTCAGGAGGCTGAGGCACAAGAATGGCTTGAACCCGGGAGGGGGAGTTTGCAGTGAGCAGAGATCATGTCACTGCACTCCAGCCTGGGCGACAGAGCCAGACTCTGTCTCAAAGAAATAAAAATAAAAATAAAAATAAAAACAAAAAAACAAAAAGAAAGTCTACATTCCCCTGGGCATCATCCCTCATCTCTCTGTAACCTCTAAGCACTTTTCCCAACTGGGTAAGCTGTCCCTTTTCTGCCCACAAACCTGAGAGTAAATTCAAAAGCTGGGACATCTAGAGAAGGAAGCCCTAGGAACATCCAGTGGAGATTAAAAGGAAATGTTAACTCAGAAAGAAAGGAAATTTTGAAAGTACAAATGGGAAAGATTCTGAATTAGAGCATTATTTTTCAAACACTTGACTGTGATCTAAAGTAAAATTATATTGTACATCACAACCAAGCACACAGATGGAAGTATTCATAAAACAGTATTTACTTTTATTATGTACAAGATAATCTGAAGGTTTCTAATTTTTTATTTTGTTCTATTCCATTTCTTTTTTTTTTTTTTTTTTTTTTTTTGAGATGGAGTCTTGCTGTGACACCCAGGCTGGAGTGCAATGGTGCAATCTCAGCTCACTGCAACCTCCGCCTCCCGGGTTCAAGCAATTCTCCTTCCTCAGCCTCCCAACTAGCTGGGATTACAGGCAAGCGCCACCATGCCTGGCTAATTTTTTTGTATTTTTAGTAGAGGCGGGGTTTCACCATATTGGCCAGGCTGGTCTCCAACTCCTGACCTCAAGAAATCCACCTGCCTTGGCCTCCCAAAGTGCTGGGACTACAAGCGTGAGCCAACATGCTCAGCTGTTCTATTCTGTTTCATTCCATATTTTTTTAATGAAAAAAAAAAAAGGTCACAACCCACTAAATTGATTTCATAAATCAATAATGGGCCAAGGCCAGCAGTTTGAAAAATATGAAACTATAGGCATTTGAATTGTTAATCCAAGCTGATCTGCACTCTCCGCATACAATACAAACTGCAGTGGTCCCTGGCACCAATGAAGTATGTGATGCTAAGGAGGAGACATAGCTGGCTGTCCTCCCACATCCATTCTCCCCTCCTTCCTGACTATGTGGTGGCTCGACTAGAGTTTCCCAGCTTCCTTTGTGGCGAGATGGGACCATGTGACTAAGTTTCACCAATAAAATGTAAGTGGAAATAACTGTGTGACTCTGCACTACTTGGTTAAAAAAAAAAATCCCTTGCTCTGGACTTCTTCCCTTTCCTAGAATCTAGTATGACAACAACCTGACTTTGGCCATGCAGAGGAGGAGAATGGACTAAAGCAGAGGCCAGAAAACTACTGCCCGTGAAACAAATATGGGCTAGGCGCAGTGGCTCTTGCCTGTAATCCCAGCACTTTGGGAGGCAGAGGCAGGTGGATCACATGAGATCAGGAGTACAAAACCAGCCTGGCCAACATGGTGAAAGCCCATCTCTACTAAAAATACAAAAATTAGCCAGGCATGGTGGCATGCACCTGTAATCCCAGCTACTCGGGAGGCTGAGGCAGGAGGATCACTTGAACCTGGGAGGCAGAGGTTGCAGTGAGCCAAGATCATGCCATTGCACTCCAGCCTGGGTGACACAGTGAGACCCTGTCTCCAAAAAAAAAAAAAAAAAAAAAAAAATAGAGAAACAAATGTGGCCCACCACCTGTTTGGGCAAATAAAGTTTTATTGGAACAGAGCCAAGTACACTTTTGTATATATCATCTATGGCTGTTTGGGGGCTACAATGGCACATTTGAGCAGTTGCAACAGAAACAGTAGGTTCTACAAAGCCAAATTATTTGCTATCTGGCTCTTGATAATGAAAGTTTGCCAGTCCCTGCCCCAAAGGGTGCAGAGCCACCCTGCCAGCAGGGTTCCTGGGTGAGTTCCTGGAGCAGAGAATCCACTCTTTCATGGACTGTTACGTAAGAGAAAAATAAACATTTATCTTGCTTAAGCCTCCACATTTTGGAGACTCTTTGTCACAGCAGTTTATCTATGCCTGATCTAATACACCTTCCAATCCTGTCAACCTCCAGCTGCACAATCGTCCCAGGCTAGAGCTGTCACTGTCCTCTCAACACCCCAGGACAGCACTTAGTCCATTGTACTGAACCGATTTGTTCCTGGATCTGCCTCCACGTAGATGACTATGCTCGTCAAAAATACAGACTCACACAAAAAAAGAAACAATAGATACCGGGGCCCACCTGAGGGTGGTGGGTGGGAGGAGGGAGAGGATCAAAAAACTACCGATCAGATACTGTGCTCATTCCCCGGGTGACAAAATAATCCCTACACCAAAACCCCCGCGACATGCAGCTTACTCATGTAACAAACCTGCACACGTACCCCTGAGACCAAAACAAAAGTTGGAAAGAAAAATGAAATGGAGACTCTGCATATTCACTTCTGTATCCCAGCACTTAGCAAAATGCCTGTCACACAGTAGTCCCCCAGAGTTGGGTCCCTGAGAGGGGAGTGAAGGAAGTTTCCCACCTAGGCCTCAAAGGTTTCAGATCACTGCCCCACATTTCTATGGCCCCCTTGTCCTTACTTCAACCTTATTTTCTCTTTTGATCCATTGCTGAGAAATTTAGCTGACTTAAAAATTTCCACTAACTCGTAGATGAGGCTATTCCAAATCTTGAGTAAGTTCCACCTTTCTTGGCCCAGGTTCTAAAAGGGCATGAGGACTTGATCTTTCTGGCTGGTCCCACTGTGTAAACTGTAGCTTCCCTATATACTGTCTTTTCGTTTGGCCATTCAGAATTGATTTTCTCATCACATTTCAAAGTATGGGATTCTTTCTACTGCCCTCCAAGTTCCATTCCGAGGAATATATTCAGGTCATATACTCCATATGTCTGTGGAGTAGAAGCCATAAAACTGTCATGAATGTCATGTCTATCCAATCTACTATAGACTTAGTATACCAGTTGGGACAACTTGCCTTGGGTTTTCTTTGATTCCTTCCCATTTCAATGGCGCATAGGTGAGTGAATTATCCAAGTCACACAAACTAACAACCAGCAAGAACTTTATGCCAGACAACAAAAGGATAGGGTTCCTCTAAGGCCTGTCAATTAAATTAACAATTAGGCTTAAAAGAATTTTTGCTTGAGGACCCATCATATACATTTACATAATCTTCTAAGGGGGATAAATTAACATTTTGACTTACAGCATTTGAGACTGACAGGTATCGATCATAGCTGATGAGGACAATGTTATATACAGATGCTGTACATAACAGATAGTCAGCAGTGAGCCAAAATACACAGATTTCCTTTCCAAAATCCCATTCGAACAGCGTGTGAGGGATGTACAAAGGAATGGAGATCACACCTGCACAGGGAAAACATAAGTGTAAAAACATAGCGCACATCAATGAACACAAATGGGCATGTTTTAATGGCTACACAACACAATGACATATCTGAATTCACTACGAATGATTTGTCTCTAATTTAGAAATTCACGGTATTTCATCGAGCAGCTCAGGACTGATTTTCTACACACTCCTTAAACGCCATTTTTAGAAGAGGGGTCATGAACATTGCACAGTGGGCCCTCTTTATCCATGAATTCTACATCTGTGGATTCAACCAACCACAGATAGAAAATATTTGGAAAAAAACTGCATCTGTACTGGACATGTATAGACTTTAACTAATGGTAATGACTTCTGGTCATTATTCTCTAAACACTACAGTATAACAACTATTTACATAGCACTCACATTGTCTTTGGTATTATACATAATCTACTGATGATTTAAAGTATACGGGAGGGGCCGGGTGTGGTAACTCACGCCTGTAATCCCAGCACTTTGAGAGACCAAGGTGAGTGGATCACTTGAGGACAGGAGTTCGTAACTAGCCTGGGCAACATGGTGAAACCCCATCTTTATTATTAAAAATAATAATAAATAATAAAGTATATGGGAGGATGTACATAGGTTATATGGAAATACTACAGCATTTTATATCAGGGACTTCAGCTTTCTTGGATTCTGCTATCTAAGGGGATTCCTGGAACAAACCCCCCACAGACACCAAGGGGTGGCTGTACTTTCAATGGCTCCTTTCTACTTTCCAAATTAAGTACAGGTCTTGTATTTCTAGCCACAGGCAGCATAAATCATCTTTACTTTTTTCATGCTCTAACCCCAACAGGATGGACCACCCTTCCCCCAAACACATGGCACATTTTCACATCTCTTTTTTCTCTGCCAACATCATTCTTTCTTCCCAAAATGTCCACCTGTCTTCTACTAAAAAGTCAATTCAGGCCGGGCACAGTGGCCCACACCTGTAATCCCAGCCCTCTGGGAGGCCGAGGCAGGTGGATCAACTGAGGTCAGGAGTTCAAGACCATCCTGCCCAACATGGTGAAACCTCATCTCTACTAAAAATACAAAAATTAGCTGGGCATGGTGGTGCACGCCTGTAATCCCAGTTATTCAGGAGGCTGAGGCAGGAGAGCCGCTTGAACCCGGGAGATGGAGGTTGCAGTGAACTGAGATGGGGCCACTGCACTCCATCCTGGGTGACAGAGCAAAACTCTGTCTCAAAAAAATGAAAATAAAAAATAAATAAAAAGTCCATTCACTTCTTTCTCATTTTTCACTGAGGCCAAAAAGTGACCTCCTCCATGCCCTCTTTCTTGGAGCTTCCTCAGTGGAAGTGACCCCTCTGTCCTCTGCACTTTCCTGGTTCTTTGCTCATCTTTCCCTCTCTCATGCATTAATTACATTCTACTTTTATATCATAGTCATCTTTTTAGTCTGTCTCTCCTGAGGATTAGGGTCATATCGCAAATCAATCTTTGTATTTCCTACAACCTCTAGAGTTGGCCAATGACTTGTACATTTCACTTAAATTAGTAACAGCTAATATGTCTTATACAATTACCATATGGCAGACCCTGTGCTGTGTGCATTGCAAATGTCACCTCATTTCATCTTCATAGAAACTTTGTGAGGAAGGGACCATGCTGAGTTAACAGTTAAAGAACCTAAAGCTCAGAAAAGAGACAATTAGACCAAGGTCCACTCAACTAGCAAGTGGAGAAGATTGCATCTGAAACCAGGGATTGTGATTTCAGAACCTCTGACTTTACCTACAACTCTTCACTGCATGAACAAATAGATAAGCTCTACCACAGTGATTCAGCCCAGCATAGAAACTGCTTAACTGAAAAGTGACGAAACAAGGTTCCTTTTCCTTTAGCTTTTAGGGGTTTTTAATTGCATTGGCATTTCAGACAGGTGTGATTAGTTGCTAAGAATATGATCTATTAAGTGGAAGCTGAGATGAAATCTTACTTTGTTGAGTTACTTCAAATGTATCAGGTACTTCCAGGAATTCCCATTTTTTCATGAGAACCAAATTAGTCTATTATTAAGAATAGTAATGATAAAGGAAAAGGAAAGGAAGAAGGAAAGCCTGCATTCTCCAAAAACAAGACCACGTGAGGCTATAACGGCATGGTTTCAGAACCAGTGGAAGGTAATGCTAAACCCTAGTATTCTGTCCCTAGGTACAAGACACCACAGAGATGAAGAGTTGCGTGGTCAGTTCTTATATGTAGTTTAAATAACCTGTTTGTTTCATGTTTCAATTATATTTTTAATGATAAGTAAACTTCCTTAGGGTGCCTTTCATCTCCAGGGTATGTGTGTGTATGTCTATGGTATAAAATAGGTCACTGGCTGAGAGTAGTGGCTCATGCCTGTAATTCCAGCACCTTGGGAGGCTGAGGCAGGTAGCTCACTTGAGCTCAGGAGTTGGAGACCAGCCTGGGCAACATGGCAAAACCCTATTTCTACAAAAAAAAAAAAAATACAAAAATTAGCTGGACATGATGGCACAAGCCTGTAGTTCCAGCTAACCAGGAGGTTGAGGCAGGAGGATCATTTGAGCCAGGGAGGTCAAGGCTGGAGTGAGCCATGATCACACCACTGCACTCCAGCCTGGGCAACAGAGTGAGACCCTGCCTCAAAAATAAATAAATAAATATATATATATATATATATATATATATATATATATATATATAAAATAATATAGGTCACCAGATCCACTTGAGGTAAATCAAAGTATCCCCAAAACAGACATTTATTATATTTCAGCCCACGGTTGTGGCTTCCAATGTTCGAACATGAGTATTTTCAACACTGGAACTCATTTCTTTCACAGAATGAGAAAGAAGAGAGATACTAGTAATGCATTCTAGACACCACTGACTGAGAGGTTCAGGGCAGGGGGTGGGAGGTAAATGCTCTTTGTCACACGCTTTCTGATTTACGCAAAAGAGGAAAGGTGTGTTTGAAAGCCTAGGAGCTGCTGGAAACAGTGGTTAGCTGAAGACAGGCTCTAGGATATTCCTTTGGTTTTCATAACCCCCACTGTGCTGTCACCCTGCATTCTAGGTAATGCTTCCGTACTTGTGTCATGCTCAGTTCCTCTGTCTTGTTGAGCAACAGAGATGTCTGTGGCTCATTCCGAACGAGTTGCAAAAAAACGGAATCTGAACTATTTCTCTAATATACCTACTCTGAAGTGTTTCTACACCTTCGATTCTGGAATTGTGTTTTCGGGTCAAATGGAGCTGATAAGTAAAACTAAGAGCCAGTTTCTTGAAAAGATTAAGACAAAAGTAAAAGAAAACAAGCTATATGCCCCCACCTCCGCAGTCCCACTCCTACTTCTCACCCCTCAATCACTCCATCCCAGCCGTTCTGGCCTCCAATGCACCACCCACCCTTCTGCCTCAGATCCTGCGCACCTGCTGTTCCTTGGCGTGAAATGCTCTTCCCCCAAGGGCGCCTTCTGTTTGCTCAAATGTCTTTCCTTTTTGTTTTGTTTGTTTGTTTTTTGACGCAGTCTGGCTCTGTCACCCAAGCCGGAGTGCAGTAGCATGATCTCAACTCACTGCAACCTCCACCTCCTGGGTTCAGGTGATTCTCCTGCCTCAGCCTCTTGAGTAACTGGGATTACAGGCACACGCCACCACGCCCGGCTAATTTTTGTATTTTTAGTAGAGATTGGAGTTTCACCATATTGGCCAGGCTGGTCTCGAACTCCTGGCCTCAAGTGATCCACCCACCTCGGCCTCTCAAAGTGCTGGGATTACAGATGTGAGCCACCACGCCCAGGCTTCAAATGTGTCTTTCTCAGTAAATTCTAGCTCCAAGTTTTAAAATTGCAGCCCCACTCCCAGCACACTCCCTTTCCCTCCTCTCTGCATTTTTTTCAGTAGCAATTATCACCCTCTAAAATACTATAAAATTTGTCTTAGTTATTTTTCTTGTTTATTTTCTGTCTCCATGCCCCTGCTCCCAGTAGAAATAGAAGCATCATGAGGGCAGGGATTTTCACGTGTATTTTTACTGCTCTATCCCCAGCACCTCAGAAAGTGCCTCCTTCAAAAGAAATAATTGTTGGATGAACAAATAGATGAGGATGGAGAAGCCCAGTTTGCTTTAAAATTGCCACCCATCTGGCATCGTCCCTTCTTTCTAAGCCAGCTAAGAAGCTACATCTTCCATGAGAAAATGGCAATCAAAAGATGGCAGGAGCTAAAATCCCCAAGTAAATCCTTTGGGCCGCCAGAGGAATGTGTGGATGATGGTGAGTGCACAGAGGGTGTTATGGCCTGAATGTGTATGTGCCCTCCCCAAATTCACATGTTGGAGCTCTAACCCCCCAAGTGGCTATATTTGGAACTAAGACCTTCAAGGACAAAATTAAGAGTAAAACAGTTCATAAGAGTGGGGCCCTGATCCAATAGTGTGCTTATAAGAGGAGACAACAGAGAGCTCACTCTCTCTCTCTGTGCGCACTCAGAGAAAGGCCTCTTGAGGACGCAGGTAGACGGCAGCCATCTGCAAGCCAGAAAGACAGCCCTCATCAGGAACCAAAATTGGCCAGAATCTTGATCTGGGATGTCCCCAGCTCCAGAACTGTGAGAAAATAAATGTCAGTTGTTTAAGCCACCCAGTCTAGGGTATTTTGTTACGGAAGCCTGAGCAGATAAATACAGAAGGCCAGAAAAGAGTCTTGAACTCAGGCATACAGGTATCAAGATAAATTCTGCCATCCTGAACACTTGGTTCGGGCTCTGATAGCAGCAACCACCTTTATCCCCTGAAGATCCTGTCCAGCCATCTGTCACATGGTCATGTAGGCCACAAATGCCAACACAACATGGGGATGAGAAGAAAGTACCCACAAATGGAAACACTGGTTACATGGTAACACTTTTATAGATATTGATGTAGATATAGATAGTATGTTTCCCAGAATAGTATACAGATGAGGTGTATTTATATAACGTCCGGTGTAGCTAGTACTAGAATTTTTCCTCAATAAATCTTTGCTCTCAACAGTAAATTCAGCCTGAGAAGCTAGCAACTTGGGTGCCACAAATTTAGATTCTCTGTAGAGGGCCAGTTCTGAAACCTGGGGGGAAGAGGGCATTCAGCCAGCAAAGCCACAGTTCCAAGCACATGTGAGGGTCTAATCTGCCCTGCCATGGTCACATGGCTCTGCAGCTCTGGATCTCATGACCCCAAATGTTAAGAATCAATGGCTTACAGCTGCAGAAAACCTCCCACGAGTTCTGCCCTGCATGCTCACCACGTCCACGCCTTCTTCCAGGCTGAGACAAAAGGTTCATTTCCCAGCATGGCAAAGGAGAAAGAACAGCACTGGCAGAAAACTTGAATCCTGTTACAAAAAGCTCCCAGGGACTGTGTCATGGTGAGCCCTGCGTTAAATATGCAGACCTCTGGCAGGAGGCAGGGGAGATGTGAGGGATGAGGCTGGCAGGCAGATGAAAGGAGACTCTGACCTGCACCCAACTCCTTTAATCAGGAGCAAAAGAAATTATCAGAATTATATCTTCACCCACCTGCTGATGGAGGAGATCACCAGGACTGCTGAATAACTACATCTGCAGGGCCATTTTCCAAAGACAAGCTCAAGCCCTTGAGGGTGGGACTGCCATGATGCTGGCCTTGGGCCAGACATGGAGACATTTTTACCTAGAACCATCTTGATTCAAAAGCTTCAGGCCCCAGGCTCTCTCAGCTGCCTCACCCTTCCCACCCTAAAACTGGGGCAGTCAGGGCCTCACTCCCTTTGGGTTAGTAAAAGCACATCATCTATTTTAAGTGATGACTGTCATCTAAAAGTCACAAGATCCTGTGAAGAAGGAAGAAGCAAAGGATACATATATTTATAGTGGAACTTTCTCTATGTTCACATAAATAAACTCGTGTATTTGTACATGTTTATGGGAGCACAGAGAATGATGTGGAAGGATCTACATCAAGCAGCAAATGTTGGTTACCTGAAGGGACAGAATTGAGGAAACAAATGTGGAGATAGTGCATTTTTTCAATACTTCTTTATGGGTTAGCTGCCTTTATGTGTCATTTCTATGCCATGACTCCTAAATCAATCTCCCCAACTAGAATTTTTCTCCAGAACTTTCAGTGCAACATCAGAACCAGAGCTGTCCTGCCCAAATACTTCCTGTTTCTTTGAAGAGCACCGTACCGTTCTTAGTCTCAGAAGCCCAATCTTTAACTCAGCTTTCTCTTCTCCCGCCCAACCACACCCTTAGCTGCTCTGCCTGTTGGCCTTCCTTTCCAATCATCCTAGCTCAGGTCCTAACTGCATGATTTCTGCCTAGATTACTGCAGGATCATCTCTGAAACCATGCCGCCCCACACTCCAGTTTCCCCATTTCCTATGGCTCTTCCGATGTCTCTAAAGTAAAGCTTTGATCTGTTCAACCACTCTCCTGTTTTAAAATCTTTAAATCTCCACAAGGCCTGCTGAATAAATTCCACTCCACACTCACGCTGGTATTTAAAGGCCCTCACTTTATAGATTTCATCTTCATCTCTACGGCTCCCCTGCACCTGTCTGCACACCAGCCAGCTCCAAGCTCACTCACCCTTAGGAAGATAAGCACAATGATTTTCTACCAGCATGCCTTTGCTCATTCTTGGAGCAAAGAATCCTTCGCCCTATCTCTGACTATGGAAATTCTATCCATCTTTCAAAGTTCATGTTAAATGCCTTTATTCGCTAACTAAACGTGCTTTATCCCTCCTCCAAGTGACCATAGCACTTCTTAGGTCTTCGTGGGGTCTCGTGTTACTCTATACTGCTATAGTCATTTCTGAACATCTCTTGTCCACTCTTCTACATCAAAAACTTACTGGAAGAGACTAATCTAATCTTCTATAGATCCCTTGATTACCTAATAGTGCTTGCATACCTAGCAGTATTATACAGGCTAGATACTATACTAACATTTGTGACCTAGATTGGGGTTGACCCATATCTGCAGAGAAATTTAAAAAAAAAAAAAAAAAGAGAACTAACATTTGTTGAGTAACAACTGTATTCCAGGGAATGAACTAAGTATTTTATGTGTTTATTTCACTTTAAAATAAATGTAAGCTTTATGTAGTTATAAACAAAAATAATCTGAATATGCCAGATTAAATTATACTAGAAACTCCTGTAAAATAGTATCATAAGCTGACATTTCTGTACATCTACTTATTATGATAAGCATTGTTTAAAAATAAGAAGCATCAGGCAGTGAAAAATTATAAAGTGCGTGTTTTCAGAGAAAGTTGGTTTGATTTCTATGGTCTCTTAACGATGATATAATGCTATGATATCATATTATATGCAAGGCAGTTTACAGTTGGGTATATTTTACAAAATTCTATGCCATATCATTAAATTAACACTATTAATCATATTATTTAATTGATCTGAATATGCTATTTTCTGATTGCACTGGTTACTAGCATATACATAATTTCTTATTACTCCAACACTGTGATATCAACAAAACCGTATTTACTTAAAGAGGAATACTTATAAGCCTAAACATACGAGGAAAATAGCACCAGAAAGAAGTAACTCTTACATTAAAATTTTGGAGCTGTACTGGACTTATCTTTATTCTATAAAAAGAAAATAAACTGTTTTCAGCTGAAAATTCCCCTACCACACTGATTTACGTATGTATAACATTCCCTTACAGTGCCATATAGCCCCCTCCAAAATTTAATACTTAAACTTTTTGTGTTTATTTTTCCCCAGTCGTATACAGTCCCCTGAAATAACAAAAGCTTATTTTAAGGTTTTAGAAATAAATTAAAATTGGAAAAGATTGTCTTAAATAAAGACATATAACTTACCCACAAAGAAGTCAGAGATGGCCAAGTTAAGAAAAAAATAACTACTTCGATGTCTAAGGTTTTTGTCCACCACAAAAGCTAAAATGACCAAAGCATTTCCTAGCATTATAGCAAAAGCTACTAAGGACATAAAAAATGCTAAAGTAACACGAGTGCTTAGTGATAAATTGATTGTGCTATTAGTATCTGGCATCACATCAAATGATGAAGAAGGTCAAATTAGCAAATTAATCCAGCCAGACAATTCTGACAAGTATGTTTTCTAATCACATACCTAAAATGTGTAGTCTTCCACTCAAAACAACACTGTTTTAATCTAATGCTGATCTCATAGTACTTCCTGATTCTTGATAAAGTAAGCTTGTGGTAACAGTTTCCCTTTAACTGACACTGAGAAAGTATTTCCAAAAAACAGTGAAATGTTTTACCTTAAACATTTTACTGTGATTCATCCATCTCCATTATTAGAATAAAATCATGTAATATCTATAAAATATAATCATTATACAGGAAATAAATTGGGCTCACACAAGGTTCATTTTTGTTGTTGTTGTTGTTGTTGTTGTTGTTGTTGTTGTTGTTGTTGTTTGGAGATGGAGTCTTACTCTGTTGCCCAGGCTGGAGGCCACTGATGTGAGCTCGGCTCATTGCAACCTCTGTCTCCCAGGTTCAGGCGATTCTCCTGCCTCAGCCTTCCAAGTAGCTGGGATTACAGGCACTCATCACCATGCCCAGCTAATTTTTGTTATTTCTTGTAGAGATGGGGTTTCACCATATTGACCAGGCTGGTCTTGAGCTCATGACCTAAAGTGATCCGCCCACCTCGGCCTCCCAAAATGCTGGGATTATAGGCATGAGCCACCACACCAGGCCATTTTTAAAACTCGTGTAGATTCAGTTCAATATTCTCATCTGGCCATGATGGAGTAACAGGGGCTGAATTTCACAGTCCCATCTGAAACAGCCAAAAAACTAGACAATGGTTTTCAAGGCACTTGTCATTAACAAGGAAGGACAGTGATCCCTGAGAGAAGGGATGAGGTCTGCAGTTGCCCCACCTTACTATCTTGAGAGTTCCCAGGGCATGGGCAGAGAGGGGAAATCCAGGCAGAGCCCAGGAGACTCCCTGGGATGAGGAAATGGAGTTGAGAGTACAGGAGTACCAGAGAGGATTCTGAACTGCAGAGCCACACTGAGCAGAACTCCAGAGATCTGCAGAGGACCCCCTTCCAGTATTCACCAGAGTACTGATTAGCACTTGTGGAGGAACTGTTTTTAGGCAAGAAAAAGAACCACTCAAAAATATTAGAGGCAATAGCACCCAATGCTCACAGAGGGCTGGTTATAGTGCCTGCTCCCATTAGCCAAATGGAAAAAGTTCCTAATTCATGGGACGTTGGGCAGTATACTCAGAAGGGTCTTGCCTCAGTAGTCAGGAATAATTAGCCCTATACTAAACATTTATTGGGTTCTTCCTAGCAAATCTTAAAAGCAAAACCTGAAAGGATCAAACTGTTTCCAAGTAGCTTAATTGCAACCCTGAACACAGCTCAAGAATATTTATATAACATAAAAATATCCAGTACCCAACAATGTAAAACTTACAATGTGTTAAATCCAATTAAAAATTATCTGACATGCCAAGAAGCAGGCAAATGTGATCTATAATAAGGGGAAAAACATCAATCAATTGAAGTCAACTCAAAAATCACACAGATATTAGAATTAACAGACAAGAACATTAAAATAGTCAGATGGAATATGGAAAAAGGAAAATGGAATATAGCTGTATTCCATATTTTCAAAAAGATATGTAAAGATATAGAAGATTTTTTAATCAAACATCTAGAAATAAAAACTAGAAGGTCTGGACTAAACATACATTGGAAAGGATTAATGGCAGAGATTGCAGAAGATAAGATTAGTGAACTTAAACATGTAATGATAAAATCCACCTACAATGAAACACAGAGATAAAAGAGATTTTTTTTAAATTAACAGTGTATCACTAAGGTAGAAGACAACTTCAAGTGACTTAATATATGTCTAATAGGAGTCCCAGAAGGAAAAGAGAAAGGAAAGGACAAAAAAAAATTTGAAGAATCAATGGTTAAAACGTTTCAAAATGTGATGAGAAATATAAACCAAGAAGCTCAATGAACCCCAAACACAAGAAACAGAAAGAAAACTACACAAGGTATATCAAATAAAATTGCTCAAAACCAGTGTGAAAAAGAAAAGCTTAAGAACAGCAGGGGTTGAGGGGGGACACATAACATACAAAATAAGAAAGGTATGAGTGTCAGCATGTTTCTCATCAGAAGCAACAGAAGCAGAAAAACAGTGGCTACAATATCTCTCAAATGTTGAAAGGAAAAAAAACTCAACCTAGAATTCTATATTTAGTAAAAAAAAAAAAAAGTTTCAAAAACAAAGACAAAATAAAGGGTTTTTAGATATATGAGAGCTGAAATAATTCACCACCAGCAAACTTGCTCTATAAGAAATGGTAAAGGAAGTTCTTCAAGCAGAAGGAAAATGATGCCAAATGCAAAAATGACTCTACACAAAGGAAGGAAGAGTAACAGAAATGGAGATTTTCTTGCTGGCCCTCCTAATAGAACATAAGTTGCTAAAGGGCAGAGACTGCACTTTGTTTCATTTTGTTTTTGTTACTTTTTTAAGTACATGTATAAGTCACAAATTGATAATTGATTAATTTTTACAAGCTGAACATAACCATGTAACCACCACCCACACCCTTTTCCAGCTACTCAGCCCTCATGGGTAAGCATTATCTGGACATTTAAAAACATAAGTTGATTTTGCACATTTTTATTTTATAAATGCAATTGTACATTCAAAAATTATATAAAATATTTCTTCATATCTATTCATTCTATGTGATCCACATTTGGTTGATTAAATTCTTTAAAAATCTTTGCATTCTGCTCTATCATAATTTATTGCCATTTGCTTATAAATTGATTAAAATGAAGATAAAAAGCCATTAATTGTTGTATTAGTCCATTTTCACACAGCTATAAAGACATACCCAAGACTGGATAATTTATAAAGAAAAGAGGTTTAATTGACTCCCAGTTTCACATGGCAGGGGAGGCCTCAGGAAACCACAGTCATGGTGGAAGGGGAAGCAGGCATACCTTACACGGCAGCAGGCAAGAGAGAGCATGTGAGCACACAGCATGGGGGAACTGCCCCCATCATCCAATTACTTCCCTCCCTCGACACATGAGGACTACAATTCAAGATGAGATTTGGGTGGGGACATAGCCAAACCATATTAATTACATTTTCCCTTTCTTAATAATTTCACTGGGGGGAAAAAAACTATTATTTCTCATGTGCCAATCATAACCTGAGCCAGAAACTCCTTTACTGTATAATTCCAACTAATATGTATTCATTAGATATCCACTTCAAAAGCAAGACAAGAACCAGATTTTTTTAAAGGCAAATACCTGAGTTCAGAACCTATGTCTTTTTCAGTTTAAAATTCACTGCCAAAAAGATGCAGTTTCCCACAGGAGAAAGACTCTGAGGAAGCAAGGGGCAAACTGATATTCTCCCAACCCATCCAATTCCCCTACCTCAGACTTGAGAGAAACATAGAATTTTGGAAAACTTCTACCTTTTTGTTTGTTTGTTTTTGAGACACAGTCTTGTTCTGTCACCCAGGCTGAGGTGCAGTGGCACAATCTCGGCTCACTGCAACCTCTGCCTCCCAGGTTCAAGCAATCCTCCTGCCTCAGCCTCCTGAGTAGCTGGGATTACAAGTGTGTGTCACCACGCCCGGCTAATTTTTGTATTTTTTGGTAGAGACAGGGTTTCACCATGTAGGCCAGGCTGGTCTCAAACTCCTGGCCTCAACTGATCTGCCCACCTCAGCCTCCCAAAGTGTTGTGCTGGAATTACAGGTGTGAGCCACCATGTCCAGCCAATTTCTACCTTTTTAACTGATCTAAACGGAAGATTAGTTAGATCGTAGTAAAGTCAACTGATGGCACTCAGTTTACTGCTCACATAGGCAATGACATGCAAAATAACATTGTATTCAATGGACTTATATTTATCACTTTCAAAGTCGTGGGTTAAAAGGAAATTGAAATGAATAACTAAAGTACCTGTTTAAGAAGGTGGATGTAACAAAGAATCAAATGACTAGCCTACAAGCCTGCAGCTTTGTGTTTTGCAACTGTAGGTAAGGGGAACTAAAAGTGAAATTCCATTAGGTAAATGATTATATCTGTTGGTGGAATTAGGGAGAAAGAGATAAAGAACGAAACAAGTATTTGCATACAATCTTCCCTACTTCACCTCTATTTTCCTTTTCAATAATGCATCTGGTAATCCTTGCAACCAGGGCTACCATTAAGAATCCCAAAATGCACGTCGGGCATGGTGGCTCACGCCTGTAATCCCAGTACTTTGTGAGGCCAAGGCAGGCAGATTGCAAGGTCAGGAGATTGAGACCATCCTGGCTAACACGGTGAAACCCTATCTCTACTAAAAATACAAAATTAGCCAGGCGTGGTGACATGCACCTGTAATCCCAGCTACTTGGGAGGCTGAGGCAGGAGAATCGTTTGAACTCGGGAGGCGGAGGTTGCAGTAAGCTGAGATCACACTACTGCACTCCAGCCTGAGTGACAGAGTGAGACTCCATCTCAAAAAAAAAAAGAATCCCAAAATCATATAATATTCCAAAACAAGGTAATATATATATTAATTTGAACCTAAATGCAAAAATTCCAAAGAGATTGATGGTGTGGATTATCTGTTCCCTGCACTTTGCCAAGCTGGGGCTGACTATGCAAATGTTTTGTTGCTTCATGGAAGGATAGTACCCTTTCTTCATATTTATCCAGTGTGATCCCCTACTATTGGGAATGACCCCAAAGGGAAACCCTGGAATATCTCATCTTGCTACCAAAAATATGGGCTAGTCCAGTGACAACCAGTGGGACCTACTTTAGAGGGAAAGGTTTGGATTTAAATTAATGATAAAAGGAAGAAAGGTGAAATTGTTGCTGAGGGAAGGGTAGTTACAAAAGGGAAAATCTAATATAATTTTGGTGCCTTGAGAGAATCTCAGAGCAAAAGAATAATATTCTCTTTTAACTTTCACTCAGTGCCCCTTGCAGTAAAGGATTCAGTTTTCCAAAACCTCTTTCTGAAGAATCAAGAAGTAAGCAGTACAGAAGCCAACTCAATGAATGAAACATACACTTCTGAGAGTGGTCTTCATCCTCAAAATGGATGAGCAGATAGCAACTCTGACTACAACTATCTGGAACAATACAGATATGACTATGTCCTTTGGTTTCCATTTCATAGGATAGAGCTATGGTTGAAAACCTGAACTGGGAAGCAAACTATGGAATACATATCCAGTTGAATCTGGAAAACACTGATTACCATTAGTCTAAATGAACATTGTGCAACCATTGATTGTGATAATGAAAGTTTAAAGAAGGTACTGGGATATGATGGAAGACGTTCATCTTCGGCATGTCCCATCTGTCAAAACATTATGTACAAAAATAGCTCTTGTTCCTGTTATTGGGGATGGAAAGCCATAAAGAGATGGAGGAACAATTGAGATACTTGGATCACTGAGAAAGGAAAATGATGAAATCTAATTTGCAGGCTCAAGTACTGAGAATGAAAAATCAGGAATTCTATGTGGATGGGTATGGGAAGCATTATGGTATACCCAAATCAAAGTCCATTTAGAGGCCAGGCACAGTGGCTCTCGCCTGTAATCCCAGCACTTTGGGAGGCTGAGGAGGGTGGATCACTTTAGGTCAGGGGTTCAAGGCCAGCCTGGCCAACATAGTGAAAGCCAATCTCTACCAAAAATACAAAAATTAGCCAGGCCTGGTGGCACGTGCCTGTAGTCTCAACTACTCATGTGGCTGAGACATGAGAATCACTTGAACCCAGGAGGTGGAGGTTGCAGTGAGCCAAGATCATTTGAGCTCAGGAGACAGAGACCAGCCTGGGCAACATGGTGAAACCCCATCCCTACAAAACATATAAAAATTAGCCTGGTGTGGTAGCATGCACCTGTAGTCTCAGCTACTCGGGATGTTGAGGTGGGAGGATCGCTTGAGCCAGGGAGGTCAAGACTGCAGTGAGCCATGATCAGGCCACTGCACTCCAGCCTGGGCAACAGAGTAAGACCCTGTCTCAAAAAAAAAAGTTCAATTTACAAAAACTAGTCACTTCCATAACTGGACATCCATAAGCAAAAAACAAAACAAAAAAAACTTTGACTTTAATCTCACACCTTATGTAAAAACTAAAAATGGAAAATAGATCTACAAGAAAAACACAAAATGATGTAACTTTAAAAACAGAAGAAAATCTAGACCTGGGGTTAGGCAAAGTCCTTAGATGTTGCATCAAAAAGAATGATCCAAAAAAGAGGGAAAAAAAAGATAATTAGATCTCATCAAAATTAACAACTTTACTCTGCAAAATACACTGCTAAGAGAATGAAAAGACAAGCCACAGACTGGGAGAAAATATTTGGAAATCATTTATCTGATAAAGGAATCGTAATCAAACTATTTCCTGGTTTTGAAATTTTACTATAGTTATATTACTGTCAGGGGAGGCTCAGTGATGGGTACACAGGACCTACTATTTTTGTAACTTCTTGTGAGGCTACAATTATTTCAAGGCAAGGAGGTTTTTTTTTTTTTGAGATGGAGTTTCACTCTTGTCGCCAGGCTGGAGTGCAAAGGCACGATGTGGGCTCACTGCAATCTCTGCCTCCCGGGTTCAAGTGATATTCCTGCCTCAGCCCCCCTGAGTAGCTGGGATTACAGGTGCCCGCCACCACACCCAGCTAATTTTTTTTGTATTTTTAGTAGAGACAGGTTTGACCATGTTGGTCAGGCTGGTCTCAACCTCCTGACCTCAAGTGATCCGCCTGCCTCAGCCACCCAAAATGCTGGGATTACAGACGTGAGACACTGTGCCTGGCCAAAAAGGTTACTTTTTTAAAAAGGATCTTGGGAGTTATCAAGCAAACTGCCTATTTTTTCCCATCTTTGGCTGGTATTAAATATTCCAACACAATATTAATGGAGCAATCACTGATAACACTTTCCTGGATGACAATCTGACTCAACTAATCAAAAGCTATTAGAATGTACAAACCTTGACCAAGAAATTCGATATCTAGGAGCTTTTCCTAAAGAAATAATCAAAGATACATACAAAAATCTGCAAATGATGTAGGTTTTCACAGTTGTTTATAACAGTGAAAAGTTGAAAAAAACTTAAAAATTGGAAATAAGTGGAGGACTAGTTAGTACAATACTGAGAAGACAGAATACAATGCAGCCATAAGAAATTTAAGCCATAGAAGAATATTTATTGACATGGAAAATGTTAACAATATACTTCTATATGAAATATGTAGGCTACAAAACAGTATATACAGTTTAATACCATTTTTATGGAAAGAAAAATAACCGTATATACAAAATCATGCATAATAAAAAAATAATATAAGGATGTACATACCAAATATTAATAATAATGGCTATCTCTGGATAGTGGAATCAGAGGGATTATGTAATTTTCCCGATAAATTTTCCTGTCCTCCAAACAGTATCCGCTTCATACTATTATTTCTTGGTTGTAATTAGTTTGATATAATTCTCTTCAGAAAGGCTCTGTTTCACTATATATACCTCAAAGCATACTTTTGATGCAGCTTCTGCAATTCCCATCTAAAAAGTAGATAACACTTGCTCTTATATTCTGGCATATGAAGACTATTTGTAATTAACACACTATAAAATATGTCAAAGCAGGCCAGGCATGGTGGCTCACACCTGTAATTCCAATACCTTGGCAGGAAGATCGATTGAGGCCAGGAGCTCAAGACGAGCCTGGGCAACATAGAAAGACCCTATCTTTACAAAAAAAACTTTAAAAATTAGGCAGGTGTAATAGCACATGCCTGTAATCCCAGCTACTTGACAGGCTGGAAGGTCAAGGCTGCAGTGAGCCATGATCATGCCACTGCACTCCAGCCTAGGTGACAGACCAAGAACTCATCTCTAAAAAAAAAATTTTTAAATAAAGCAAAATATGCCACAGCATAGATCTGATTGTAGAAAATTATTATATGGAGAACTGAAAAATCTCCTAATCAAGACAAAAATTTTAAATAGAGGAAAAAAATACTATCTATCATTAGTTCAAGTTTCCATTAAGAGTAGAGTGTGAAGTAGCTCCAAGTTCAGAACTGGAGAATTTTGCATCTCTCCCTCTTACCAGCCAATTGACTTTAGGTAAAGAATACTAGAGTTTTTTAGTTAGTAAAATATAGTTAATAATTCTGTATAAAGGAGCAAAAGTAAGTTTCTCATTGTTTCCTATCTCCCTTCATAGGTTTGACATGTTGAAATTGTGAAATTATTTAATGTTAATAGTTTTTAACTTCTTTAATTATGTAAAATAATTAATTTTTAAATTATTTAAACAGTTAAAACACAAAGCATACTTTTCATGGAACCAAGTGTTCCAAACACAAAAAGGTCATTCTCTGATGGCTCTTGATAACATACAACATAAAATATAGTTATAACAAATATAATTTAGAATTTACATTTCAGAATCCATCCTGGTGTAAAGCTATTTACTATAACCTTACTAAAAATACCAACGGTAAGGATGTTGGATCTTTTAAAGGTAAAACATCAGAGAAAAGAGAAAAAGAGCTGTTTGTCCAATTCTCTGTGCTTTCCATGCTCTAGCACCATCCCAAAGTTGCCTCCTAACTTCTGTTCCCTCCCTGGGAAGGGAAGTCCAGGCAAATCTGTGATCAGTTAATAACTTTTAACAATTGTTTGCCATTACATCTGAAAGTGAACAGTTAATCACTTATTGTTATATCTCAAAGGTAAATTTCACTATCTAAATGCCTAGAGGTAACTGGAAGATGAAAGATACATAAAGGTTTGATGAATAGAGGGGAAAAAAATGGGGTGGGAGGGTTGTTTCTGTTTTTCCAATGAAAAGGTTTGCTCCTTCTCTCTGCAAAATCTTGGAACTGAGAAAGCTGTCTGGAGTGCAGATGGAAAGCATGCATCAAATTGATGTAACTACACAACATACTCCTGCCCTACACCAGGTTCATTCTGCCACCTCTATCCCACTCTACGAATGTCCCATTCGCCACAGCCTATCTTCTATCATAGTTCTAATTCCTCAGTGAAGATCACAAGAAAGGTACTTCCAGGTTGTTAAAAGAAACGAGAATGTTACACCAACACATTTCTGGGGTGGAAGGAGACTACTGACACTCCATATTTATTGCTTACATTACAAGAATTAAACAAAAAAAGCAGACTAGAAAATCACTTTCTGTAATTTCACAATCACCAATTTGCAACAGAAACTGAAGCATAATATTTATGCTAACAAATATGTTGGATGAATTATCACCTCAGCACATAACTGCAGATGGATACTCCTGAATTTTCACTTAATCCATTACTCAATGATGAACACTATAAAATGAAAGGTGATATACTTATGAACTAAAATCACAAGAAGAAACTCTCCAAGATCAATCTTAAATGAGCTCCTATTCCAATAAGCCATAAAGAGCAGTAAAAGGCAATATTCATTTAACAGTACAAGAATCTCGATGACAAGAAATCAGGTATTTATATTCCTCTAGAGACATTTCTTCTCCACCTAACAAAGGCACTTGACATGTACTGAAATGGACAGTTAATTCAGGTACTGCCCTGGGCAACTGTTACCTTGCTAAAATTAGATGAAGTGGTGATTAAGTTCAAATTAGTTCTCCCAAATAAGCCTGAAACACACATGAATAGATCATAAGTTCTCTATTTTTGGCAGATGATATAACCAAGAAGAAAAGCTAATGTTGGTATCCATGCTGAACTGGCTGACTTAAGCAGTCAAGGATACTCTCTCTGCACAATATATTCCTTGATGACTATGGAATGTATATATAATTATAGGCAAATTAACCTTTCCTATAGTTTCAGGTATTAATGTTCATTCCTCTTCTTGTCTTTTCTTACTTTTTTGTTCTTTCCCAAAGCCTTAGATGACTCCTCCTGAAAAAGACACAAATCAGTGCAGCATCTCTCCATTTACATAAAGATGAAATCTTCAATCTAATCACTTAGAATATATTTACACATATATATTCCACATATATTCATACATATATGTATGTATGTATATATGTTACAGTGAGGGTATAATCACTTTCATATGTGTCATTTCTGTGTTTTACAGGGTACTTTCACTTATAGGCTAATATTTTTTAAACAATCAAGAATAATCAAGGAAACCTTATTTATCTAGTAGATTTATGTTTGAATAATTTCAATATTATTTCATCTATTGCCCCACTTTCCCAAGGCAGTAAAATTTAAATAAGGCAGATATGAACATACCTAAAATATAAAACAAAATAAACTCAAAGTATAAAGGAAGAAAGCATCTAAAGGTATGCCAGTGGAGGGAGAGATGTTTTGACACTAACAGAGAATTTCAGAATTTTCTAGATGTTTAAAGAACATCTAGTCTGATGTGATATCAGCTACAACCACTCTGGGGCTCAATTTTAGGGATGGAACCTAGTTGGTCTTAAAAGGTTTTTCTAATTATAAAATTCTATGAACCTATGAAATCAAGGTGCGAAGGGATGAAGTGATCTGTCTTATGAAATCAAGGTGCGAAGGGATTAAGTGATCGGTCCAAAGCCACGTGACTGGCCAGACACACTGTTTAGAGTCTAGGTCTCCAGATTCTGAGTCCAAAGGTTTTACCAATTCACCACTCACATTCTGATTCATTCTTAATTTTCTGTCTTTTTAAAAAATTCCCAGGCAGTGATGAGAAATTCTCTAGATGTAGTATGAAGAGCCACTTACAGGTGAATTTGTGTAGTTCTTTTCCACTAGTATGTTTCTGGCACAGTTGTTGATATGTTTAAAGCGATCTGGTCCTAGCAGAATCCCTCCATACCAGCGTGATACTACCACCATGACATTCTTCACATTCAAAATCTGTTATTTTTTGGGAGCATAATTAGATACATAGACAGACATGTACAAATATGAGTTTTAAAAAAGGAGAATGAAATAACCCATGTATAAAATTGCACATAAAATTTCCCAGTGACTTTAATGGTAGAGCCATATGAGTGAGTAGGCACTGAGTGAGATTACTAACAATTCAGGGAGTGAAATGGAAGAACAGAAGGGAATCTGGAAAACCATCACTGTGTTTCACAATGTCCTCAAACTCCCAGATTTGGGGCAACTGGACAGAGTGAAGGGGAGACCATGCAAGTAGGATTCTAGCACCTGGTGACTTCAACCAGAACAGCTAAGTTTAGGCAGCATTTTACCACTAGGCCAAATAACAACAAAAAAAACCCTGCTTCTGAACAAAGCTACAGGGGCTGCACGAGGCATCAATCCCTGGTGCTATTAGTAAGGTTTCATCAGTTGAGATCTAGATCAGTCTCACTCTGTCACCCAGGCTACAGTGCAGTGGCACAATCTTGGCTCACTGCAACCTCTGCCTCCTGGGCTCAAGTGATCCTCCCACCCCAGCCTCCCAAGTAGCTGGGACCTACAGGTGCATGCACCACCATGCCCGGCTAATTTTTGTGTTTTTTTGGTAGAGACAGGGTTTCACCATGTTGCCCAGGCTGGTTTCGAACTCCTGGGCTCAAGTGATCTCCCCGCCTCAGCTTCCCAAAGTGCTAGGGTTACAGGTGTGAGCCACCATACCTGGCCGTCTTCATCAGTTTGACACTTGTCAAATGCTGCCCTAAATGTGAAGCCCACCAGTTTACAGGCCTGACCCACAAACACAGTTACTATTCAAGGGAAAGGCCTTGTTAGAAAATAAACCTTCACATACAAGAGCAGAAAAAACCAGGTAACTACCTTAGGAAAAAAATAATCCAATCCTAAAATTAATGAACAATAAATGATCACCAGACAGATGAAGAAAATCCAGCAGCATGAAAGAGAAAGGACAAGATAAACAAACAAAAATGGACCAGGAAAAATTTTTTAGGGGTGAGAACATCTTAAAAAAGAAACTCTAATTAATATAATCAGAGAAATTTTAGAAGATATTGGAGCCATAAAACAGAACAGGATATTCTTAAAAAAGGAAAAACAGAAAACAAGAAAGAACTCTTAAAAATTAAATATATGGCTGCTAAACAAAATTTCAAATTCAACAGAAATTTTGGACAACAGTCAAGAAAATGTCTCAGAATATAAAGACAATGAGATGGACAACTTAATTTAAAAAAAAAAAATTCTGGATCTATCCAGAAGTTCCAATATCCAACTAACCGGAGTTCCATAAAGAAAGAATAGAAAAAATAAAGAGAAGGAAATTGTCAAAAAAACAAAGTGTTTTCCCAAAGTTGAAGACAATCTTCTATTGTCTATGTCTTGAAAGCATAGCACTTCTTATTAATTATTTGCTTTCTGTCCCACATCCACTGGTTAAAATTTTCATTCAATCAATATTTTAACATCAACTACTAATTAAATCAAATATATCTTATGTTACATAGTTCAACTGACTTAGCTATTACTAAATGGAGCTCTGTTTTGTTGAGAAATTTTATGGCTTGTACAGAACAGGATTGATAGTTTAACTTACACCTACCTCCATGAGATGAAGAAGACGCCCACCAGCTGCTGTTTCCCCATCATCCTCACAATCCTGTAAGAAGGTCTGTTTATCCTCACAATATATTCTGCAAATACATGTAAGAGTATTACACTTTGAAACTAAAATATTATAATAAAAGTTATTCCTCAATATTTGTGATCATTTTGATTACTTCCAAAATCGGCATATTCACTTTTTTAAATCCTTCCTGAAATATGTATTATATTAGATATATTTTCACTGACGGTTTACTATCCAGTATGTTTGCCTTTTTATATACTTGGGAAAGCTAGGAATCAAAGGCATCTCCTTTATATCAGAAATGTTGCTATTATGGGAAGGTGAATTTATACATGTGACATTCCCCTTACTTCATTTAACCTTGAAGTAACGAGAGCAATCATTGAAAAACATTTATTGAGAATATACTGTATAAAAGCAACAGGTACTAAGACATATTATAAAGGAAGTGGCATGCATCTGTCTTCAAAGAGCCTTAAGATGTAGTGAAACAAAAAGCATATAAAAAAAAGATGAAGGCAACAAAACCAACATAAGGTAATATTTTATACTTTCCTCTCATCTTATTCCAGCCATCAAGCATTTCTCTATTTTCTTCTAAGAATGTAAAAATTTAAATTTTCCTCTGGATGGTTACTAATATTAGAGACAAATCGTGGTATTTTTATCCATTTAAACTAGAAAGCTATATCTGAAATAATAATGTAGGCCTACAATACAGTAAAATAAGCTTGGCAAATAAGTTCTAGAGAGAGA
Organism: Pan troglodytes; assembly: GCF_028858775.2. NCBI lineage: Eukaryota > Metazoa > Chordata > Mammalia > Primates > Hominidae > Pan > Pan troglodytes. Next base: position 34,291,245 of record NC_072415.2, on the reverse strand, counting down.
GAAAAAAAATAGTGTCAGTTACAGTATGCCATCTGGTGGATTTCTTAGGGCCCTACCAATGGTATCATGTGGAACTGGGTAAATGTAGTAAAGACATCCTCCCAGCTCTGGCCATAAAAAGCTGTAAACTTTTAATGTAAATACTAAAAGCTATAAAAGCTCATCTACACACCTAAGTCAGTTATGTTACCTTACAGCAGTCACATTCATTCATTCACTCATCCTTCCTTCCCTTCATCCATCCATCCACTCAATAAATATTTACTGACCATCTACTATGAACATTAAAGTTAAAATACTATGAGTACTTTTTTCTTTTTTTACATAGCTTAGATACAAGATTGTTGAAGCTGTAGCCACAGCCATAGAGGAGTGAAATAAAGAAAACAAATGAAATTGGATTATCAAATTCAGCTCCATCACTTAACTATGGGATCTTGAAAAAGCTAACCTTTTTACAGTGCTAGAATTGCTAACTAATAAGAGTTAATTTACATAAAGTTTTGGCACAGAGTAGGCACTCAAAAAACATGTAGAATAAATGAACATTACAATTTTTACAGCCCATTTTAATGACTGAGAGTAGTCTAATTCCTCATTTTCCTATTGAAGGCCATAACTGCTTAAGAAAACATTAAAATTCTATCCAGTGATACGCTATTAAGAGGGGAATTACATAACAAATAATTGTTTGTAAGTTTTGGCACTTAAAGAGATGTGAAATTAGTAATATTAAGAACTCACCTACTCAAAATGATGAATTTTTGAGTTTCAGTTTCAGATAGCCTAGATTCTATAAATAGTCTCAATCACATTTTAAATTTACACCAAGTCCCTATGTTCTGATTTATTTTAGGCCTAAACTATGTACTTTTAAAGTCTTACAAATTTGCGTATTTTTTCAAATGCCCTTCATCTCTTCACTTACAAATCAGCAAAGATGCATATAAAAACCTGAATTCTCAAAACTGAAACTCATGTAGTAAAAGAAATACTCTTAATTCACTGCTTACGGGAGCATAAATTGGTTTTAAAAACATTTGGGCTCACACCTGTAAATCCTAACACTTTGGGAGGCCAAGGTGGGCAGATCACTTGAACTCAGGAGTTTGAGGCCAGCCTGGGCAACATGGCAGAACCCTGTCGCTACAAAAAAATACAAAAATTATGCCGGGCATGGTGGCTCGCACCTATAGTCCCAGTTAACGTGGGAGGCTGAGGTGGGAGGATTGCTTGGGCCAAGATCACGCCCCTGTACTCCAGCCTGGGCAACAGGGTTTTTGAGACCCTGTCTCAAAAACCAAACCAAAACAAAACAAAACCTTTGCAAGAAATTTGGCTATATATCAAGAGTTTCAAAATTGTTCACACTTTTTGATAATTCTACTTCTAAGAATTCTTTCTTCCTTTTATTATATTCCCATTTCATTTCAAAAAAGAATCTCAAGCAACCAGAACCTATCCTGAGGAAATAACCTAAAAAGTATACAAAGATGTTCCCTGGATCACTCTTTATAATCGTGAAAAACATGAAAAACTAAAAGGAAATGGTTAAATAAATTGTAGTATGGCATCTCAAATATTTTACAGCCATTAAAGAGTATTTATCAAGCAGTTATAACAATATGAAAAAGTGCTTTTGTTTAATTAAGAAAAAAACAGGATACAAGGGTAAATAAAGCATTGGGAAAAATTAAACTTTGCAGAGAAAAAAATGAAACAAAAAACAAAATATTGTCAGTTACATTTGATGGCAGAAAATGCCAGATTTTTCCCTTCAATTCTTTTTTATCTTTTCTGCAGTTTCCAAATATTCCACGTCTATTACTATTACAATGGAAAAAATACACAATAGTTATTATTTTCTAAAATCATGCATCATTTCCCTCTATTTTTAACAAACTGCGTATACTAAAACTTGTGATGATTACTCACCTGTAGGCATAGATGTTGTGGGTGGCACTAGCTATTTTCTTATTCTCATACAATTTGGAAAGAACCATTTTCACCTTAAAAACAGCAATAATATAAATAAGTATGCTTTTTATATTTGCTCTGTAAATAAATGCTAGAAAAATACCTTGAAGCATGCTGTATTAAAATAAATAGTCACTTAAAGAGTCTACTATACTCTGAAAAAGTCATTTCCAAAGTTTCCTTCTCATTTTAGGGGCAGAGACTGGTACTCATAATTGGTATAAAAATGACAGACCTGGTATTTTTGAGCACTAATTATCAACAAATATTTCGGTACTACTATGTCAAAGGGAAAGTTTGCTCCCCATGTAGGGAATTTTAAATGTATCATATAAAACTTCTAAAAACTAGCTCTGAAATTTACCAAATGTATACATCCAATGTAGCAGGTGTACAATAATGGTATGTTCCAAATGTTATAAAACCACATCTTTCTCTGGGAGTCAAGTAAGGTTCATAGAGGAGGTCACATGAGCCAGGTCTTATAAGTGGCAGTTCTCCTGCATCAAAAGGAAAGATGGGGCAGGAAGAAGACATTCCACACAGAGAATAGGGCTATATGCAAAATACAGGGACTGGGTGACCAAATTTAGCAAATAAAAGTACAGGACATCCAGTTAAATTTGAATTTCAGATAAACGACAAGTAATTTTTCTACTATAAGTACATCCCATGCAATAATGTTTATCTGAAATTCAAATTTAACTAGGTATTCTGTATTTTATCTGGCAACCTTATGGGAACAAAAAAGAGAAAAGTTCAGGAAGCTTTACACAGCTTAACTTAGAGTATGAATGAGATGACAGAAGATGTGTCATGAATGATAAGCTAGGGCCATATTACAAAGGATCTGTGTAATAAGTTTAGATCTTCCCTTGTAGACATTGGAAATCAGCTAAGATTACATGTGTGAAGGTGGATAAGAGAGAGAACAGAATGACACATGGTCAGATTTTTCAGGGATGTTGTAATGGCAAGAAGTATGGAAGAAATATTGGTGGCAGGGAAGACTGAGCTAGAGTTGGGGACACCAATTTGGATCACAAATTGTGCAATCTTCTGTTTATCATTTTATAACCTTTCAGGTTCTCAAATTCTGATCAATAAAATAGACAATGACCTCTAAAACTTGTTTCAGCTCTCACAAATTATAATGCTATAAATCTAAGTGACTGTGATCAGAAACTGAAAAAGGATCCAGAATGAACAGATTCAGAATTAGAATGTCTCAGGAGGACCCTGGGAAGAAGATGTGACTAAGGGCCAGGGACAAAATAGGATTCCTGAGAGAAAAGACCAGAAGTCCGCACCAAAAGTTATGATCTTGACCACAAGTCAATGCAGAAAAGAACTTCCTCTTTCAGAGAGTGAAACAGCCTGGTACAAAGAGCTGTATCTCTGAAGCCCAGGGCTTTAAAGAGCTTCAAGAGTAGGGTAGCTGCAAAGACCAAAGGAAGAGACTCATGCCTAAAACCTGCAGTAAATGAGACTTTTTAAAAAATGTAACTTTACAGGTAGTATTGAAATTGCCTCGTACATCAATAATGTAAGCTAAGCTACATTATAGAAGCAAGGAAGAAGAAAAGGATTCTGCTGAAAGGAGAATGAGAAAGGCAAAGACCTAGGAATAGTTTATGGCTGAAACCTCTCCCATTTATAACCCTGGGTGGAAATATGGTCACCTAAGATCAAGAAGCACAAAGGAAAGTAAGTCAGGTAGGGAGGACTTGGTTTAGCCAGTCTGTCCACTGTCCCCTTTGTTGAATAATAACAGAGGAATGGACTTAGCTTCACAGAACTCCCATTCGACAGGACAAATAATTCTTTTTGACAAGGTATTAAGCATCATAATTTTCTATAATAACACAATGGGTGTTTCTTATTTAAAGATTCATTAGAGGGTTAACCCCTAATCAGAGTTTAGATACAATTTTGAAAGCAGTGACAGGCCTGGCTAGGTGGCTTATGCCTGTAATCCCAATATCTTGGATTGGGAGGGCTGGAGGCAGGAGGGCTGATTGAGTCCAGATTGAGACCAGCCTGGGCAACATGGTGAGACACCATCACAAAAAAAAAGAAAGAAAGCAGAGACAAACAGAAACAAAACAAATCTTCCATGATTCACAGTAATTTGGGAGTAGAAAAATGAACAAATAATTTTTATCTTATATGAAAATAAAACATAAAAGTAAAAACAAGGGGATTATTGCAAAATCATTTACCTGAATTATTTTAGTAAATCATCAAAGTGAGCTAGACAAAGGAACTTTACCTGTTTGGGACAAACCACTGGAGCCAAGTGTGCCTGAAAAGTACTTCTTCGGTCTGTAATAGGAATGCCATGATCAATCGGAGGTAATTCTTCTACTTCTACTTCTAGAAATGTAAAAGAAACTTTATTTTTTAAAAAGCCTTACATTCAAATACTGAAAAAAATGAAATGGGGGGGCAGCTGGGAAAGAAATGTAAATTACATGGCAAATCAACTAAAATAACCATTAATCGCTATCTACCAAAATTAAATTTAAATTATAATTTTAAGTAAAAAGTTTCTAACTATATTGTACATAAGATTAAAATACTTGATTTATAAATGATTTCCACCTGCCAAGGTTACCCAGGGGAAGCAGTGGGTTGGGACTAATCTTGAACTGCTGCAGTCAGTAGTGTAAGTTGGTACAATATCTAATATATAATTTTTAAGAGTGTAAAGGGGTCCTGAAACCAAAGATTTATAGCTGCTAATATAAAATTTATTTATCAGTTTCACTGTTGTTAGACCTCTGAGTTGGGAAAACTATGAATTTATATTCTTTATATTGTGTAGCTATAATATAATGCCTTCTGCTAATGAAACTGTTTCTACTTCATATGATGGAATTAAATACATCAATAATACATCCAATTGGTATTCCTTAAAGAGCATCATGATTTCCAGTTATTACACCTCTTAAAACAAGTTTAAGGATCATGGCTGGGCGTGGTGGCTCACGCCTGTAATCCCAACCCTTTGGGAGGCCGAGGGAGTGGATCACCTGAGTTCAGGAGTTCGAGACCAGCCTGGCCAACATGGTGAAACCCCCGTCTCTACTAAAATACAAAAATTAGCTGGGCATGGTGGCGTGTGCCTGTAATTCCAGCTACTCGGGAGGCTGAGGCAGGAAAATTGCTTGAACCTGGGAGGCAGAGGTTGCAGTGAGCCGAGTTTGTGCCATTGAACTCCAGCCTGGGCAGCAGAGCAAGACTCCATCTCCAAAAAAAAAAAAAAAAGAATCACTAATTAACCCTCAATTCTGTTGAGAGACTTAATCGTCCTGGCTACTACTACCTGCCTCACTTAGGATGAAAAGTTATTCAAGACAAGAAAGTAGGTTTATGTAAGATGTTTTACACCTTCCCTCTGATACTGTTCTTTTCCTGAATTGATTTTGACTGCTGTACTAACATTGTAATAAGTCAAATACAGTATTAGGGTCAATATGAACTACTGACCTATTGATAGTATTTATTTATGATTTTTATCCTTTTTCTTTTCATGGTAGATCCTGTTTTCAAAAGATATCATATGTCATATCCACACACAAATAAATGATTAAAATGGGAGCTACTTAGGCTAGAGCATAAATGAGAGCCCTGGATGCTCCCTACTCTTTCATTTCCTCTTTGTTCCCTTCTACTAGTCCTGGACACCATTCAAAAGCCTTAAAACTCAGAGCACCTTCTAAAAGCTACTGTGTAATGACACAGGAAACCCCTCACCTTCAAACAGAATGAATATTCCCCCTGGTCTACCATGTTTTCCTAAGAGGCTTAGGGAAACTAACAATAACATTCAAAATTTTAAAATATTAAAATGAAACATAATATCACAGCAACCTATTTTTATGTTGAATACTACTCGATTACGAAACAAATTTGTTTAAACGAAAACTAGGCTGGGCGTGGTGGCTCACGCCTATAATCCCAGCACTCTAGGAGGATGAGGTGGGTGGGTCATTTGAGGTCAGCCTGGCCAACATGGCGAAACCCAATCTCTACTAAAAATACAAAAATTAGACAGGCATGGTGGCATGTGCCAGTAATCCCAGCTACTTAGGAGGCTGAGGCAGGAGAATCACTGAACTTGGGAGACAAGGTTGCAGTGAACTGAGATCGTGCCACTGCACTCCAGCCTGGGCGACAGAGCAAGACTCTATCTCAAAAAAACAAACAAACAAACAAAAACTGAACTCAAGCTGGGCACAATGGTGCATGCTTGTAGTCCCAGCTACTCGGAGGCTGAGGTAGAAGGATCACTTGAGCCCAGGAGTTCAAGGTCAACTTGGGCAACACAGCGAGACCTTGTCTCTCAAAAAAGAACTCTTAAAGGCATTTTACTAGCTTTAATTTCCAGGGCTGCACTTTCAGTTAATATATTTGTATTTGTGAGCACAGACTAAAATTTAATCCTGAAACATCAGGAAACAGCTAAGGATTTCAATACAGAAATATAAAAACATGATGTTAACTAAAAACGTTAATAGCCTTTCTTAGTTTCAATTTCTTCCATCACTAAATCAAAACTCTAGAAAGTAGGGGGAAAAGAGTAAATTTCCATTTTTTCCTTGCCATTCTGATAAGACTTGGCAAACACCAAAATTGCCAACAGGCAGGAAAAAATTAATCTTATCTGCAAATTAATAACTCCTTCCTAAAACTGGAGAAAATTAGTAAATTTCTCTATCATCTCAAAGAACAATACATAATACTACCAATCCACTCTCCTCAAAAGAAATTAGTTAGTAACATTATACCTGTCCGAGTTTCACTGATATCAAAATCCAGTGCTTTAACCGAACTTTCCGGCTGACATGCTAAAATGAGATCATCTTCACATTCAACATCTTCCTCTTCAGTTTTCTTCTTTACATCTGAGCCTATGTGAATATGAGACACAATTACTTTATGACGCAGGTAAGAAACGATGCTTTTTAAAAAAAATCACTGGGTCTTGGGTTCTAAATACCACTCTTCAACGAAAGGAACCAGCACTCAGCCCATAGGAGAACTGGTTGATTCCTGAGTTGGAGCAAGGAAACTACAAGATGAACCTGGAACCTCATGTGGATCCACAAACTGGGAAATGCTCAAAAAGAGATGGGGCTTATAAAAAGAACACAGGAGTTAACCTGAAGGGGCTCTTAAAGGTCAAAGCTAGAACAATTTGAGCAACAAAAAAATATGATCGGATGGCATTTTAACCCATGGACTGAAATAATATACATGAGTCCATACTGATATAAATAATAAACAGATAAATAAATACATAAATGGGAAGAGACATCCCTTCCTCATAATAGAATTCCAATTACTAAATGAGGAAGGAATGAAGAAAATAGAAAATCATCATCAGGCAAACACCACAGTAATAAATATTGTTGACAAGTTCCATGGATACATACTAAAATTAGTGGCAGAAAGTTTAAGGAGAAACAGGATATTAGCATAGCTTCAAAGTATCTCCCTCAAGCTACAAAGAGAAAGACAGTGACTGCAATGGTTAATCTTACATGTCAACTTGTCTAGGCCACAGTACCCATATATTTGTTTACTTTTGTTTGACACAGAGTCTCATTCCGTCACCCAAGCTGGAGTGCAGTGGCGCCATCTCAGTTCACTGCAACCTCTGCCTCCCAGGTTCAAATGATTCTCCTGCCTCAGCCTCCCAAGTAGCTGCAATTACAGGTGCGTACCACCACGCCTGGCTAATTCTTGTATTTTTAGTAGAGACGGGGTTTCACCATGTTGGCCAGGCTGGTCCTGAACTCCTGACCTTAGGTGATCCACCCACCTTGGCCTCCCAAAGTGCTGGGATTATAGGCGCAAGCCACTGTGCCCAGCCTCAATACTCATATATTTGGTTAAACACTATTTTAGATTTTTCTCTGAAGGTATTTTTTGGATGAGATTAACAATTAAGTCAGTTGAATTTGAGTAAAGCAGACTGTCTTCCATATGGGCCTCATCCAATCAGCTGACGGCCTTAACATTAAAAGACTGACCTCCCCAGAAGAGGACATTTTTCCAGCAGACCATCTTTGTTTTCAAACTGCAACATTCATTCTTCCCTGGGTCCCCAGCCTGCCAGCCTATCCTGCAAATTTTGGACTTGCCACCTTCCACAACTGTATAAGCCAATTTCTTAAAATGTATTTCTCTCTCTTTGTGTGTGGGTACATACACACATGTATATACACACATACATTCAATTGGTTCTGTTTCTCTGGAGAACCCTGACTACAGGATTTACAGTGGAGACATTTGGCGAACACCACCGTAACCGAGACATCAAGGTAAATATCACCAATAATAAGGCATATGATACAATAGGCACAGTGGCTCACACCTGTAATCCAAGCACTTTGGGAGATCAAGGCAGGAGGATCACTTGAGCTTAGGAGTTTGAGATCAGCCTGGGCAACATAGGGAGACCTCGTCTGTAGAAAAAATTTTAAAAGTAGCTGGGAGTACACCACCACTCCCAGCTACTAATCTCACTCCAATCATGAGAAAACAATGGACAAACCCAAATTGAGGGGCATTCTACAAAATAACTATCAGTAGTCTTCATAAGTGTCAAGAGATTATAAGTCAAGGAAACACTGAACAACTGTTTACAGACTAAAGGAGAGTAAAGAGAAACAACAATGGAAAGCAATGTAGAATCCTAGACAAGACCCTAGACAGAATGGGACAGCCCAAGGTTTCATAACATTTTCAGAATGGCACACAATTTAAAACTTATGAATTATTTCTGGAAATTTCCATTTAATATTTTCAGACAACAGGTGACCACAGGTAACTGAAACCATGGAAAGCGAAATCTCAGATGAGGAGGAATACTGTAATACAAAATCAAAGAGGCTAAACCTTATAGAAATAAATAACTATAATTACATGAGCAATTAAACTTTTCAGAGAAACTTGGATTTTATAATATACAAACCATAAACCAGAATACAGATTTTCACATTAAATTTCAACTAGAGTATCTACATAAAAATGTAGTTATTATAAGTTAAAAGAGTATTGATAGTATTTTTCAATCCTACCTGGTTCTGTCATCTGAGATTTTTGTATAAGAACATCTCTTATTTTCTCCACCCACAGGTAAAGAATACTTTCACCGATATTCTGACTAAACAAAATTCAGGGGAAAAAAAAAATTGTTATTTCAAAAATCATCTTCTCAAATTCAAGAAGATACAGACATTTGCAATCCAAGACATTATAAACAATCTAACCATTTCTTTTTTAAAATAATTTATAAAAACCTGGGGTTTATCAACATTTGTGTCTGAGTATTTAATACAGGTTATAGCAACGTTAAAAATTCCAGTTGACTCCAAAATTAACATGGCTTACTTTAAAATAAGCAGAAGAGCTGTAACCAAAGAGGGGAATAAACATTTCCAAACTAGATGGATTAAAGAAATATAAATGTGACTTCGTTTCTGTAAGTGGATACAATCTTTCAGTATCGATGTCTGATCATTGCTTGCTTTTTTAAACTTTTTTAAGAATTTCAAACCCCTTATTTGGTACACTTATCATTTAGTATACTTATCTCAACAAGAAAGAATGTAAAGCATATGGGAAACTCCTTCAGGGAGTCAATTTACAAGACCTAAAAGACAATTCAACAATTTTATATTCATATCTTGTTTCTGACAAAACATTCTATTGCCTAAATTGATTCATTTTGGTTCCAAATGATGTTTGGTTGCCTCAGGTAACTAAATCCATCTCAAAGGATCACTGAGAAAAAGAATGTGTCACAGGTTTTAAAGTCATGTCCATAGTTATGTTAAATGACGGTAACAGCAATAAAATAAAGGCCCAAGTGTCTGCTCTTTAGAAAAAGACACTAATTGTAGGTAAGTATGGTATGTGTTTAAAGATATCACCACACTACTATATAGCAACACCTCACCTCCTTCCTCTAAAAGTTTCCCTTGAAACCATTATCTCTCTTTATCACTACTCATCAGCACCCACCAAAACTTTCAAAACAAGAGACAGAAGAAAACAACATTGTTTTTAAATAATTCTATACCCTCAAATCCTCCCCATCACACCCACAATTCCTAGTATTAAAACTAAATACTTGTATTGGTTGATATAACAGTAAAGCTATTCACTAAAATGCACTAAGCTGTGTGAAGTTAAACTAATCACTTGATCTGAGTTTCTGTCACCTAATTTTCAATATTATAAGCTGGATGAGAAGATTTTTGAAATAAGAACATCCCAGAGCCGGGCGTGGTGTAATCAAAACACTTTGGTGGGCCGGGGTGGGCAGATCACTTGAGCTCAAGAGTTCGAGACCAGCCTGGACAACTTGGCAAAACCCCATCTCTACAAAAAAAAATACAAAAATTAGCCAGATGTGGTGGTGCGTGCCTGTAATACCAGCTACTCAGGAAGCTGAGGTGGGAGGATTGCTTGAACCTGGGAGGTGGAGGTTGCAGTGAGTGGAGATCGTGCCACTGCACTCCAGCCTGGGCAACAGAAAAAGACCCCTTCTCAAAACAAAAACAAAAACAAAACAAAAAAACCAGGCCAGATGTGGTGGCTCACACCTGTAATCTCAGCACCGTAGGAGGATAGCTTAAAACCAAGAGTTTGAGACCAGCCTGAGCAACAAAGCGAGACTCCGTTTCTGTAAGAAATTTAAAAACTTAGCCAGGCACAGTGGTGTGTGCCTGTAATCTCAGCTACTTAGGAGGCTGAGGTGGGAGGATCACTTGAACCTGGAAGTTTGGAGGCTGAAGTGAGCTATGATTGCACCACTGCACTCCAGCCTGGGCGACACAGCAAGACTTCATCTCAAAAAAATAAAAAAATAAAATTTTTAAAGAACAAAAAAAGATAGCTGCTAGTTTAATGCTTACAATATTATCCCCTTTTTACAGATGAGAAAACAGACACAAAGAGATGACACTATTTAAAAAACTGACTCCAAAAGCCTGACTGAAACAGCCTTAACCTCAGCTCGACTAAACTTTATATGGGCCCATTCCTGACTCTAGGCCCTTACCTCCCTTTTCTTAGAGCATTTTCTTCAGAAAACTTGTCATTGTAAATTTCTTCTCCATCTCTTTGAGATATATGTAAATCTTTTTACAGAAAACTTTAATTGGTTTTACAACCCAGGAAATGTCTTTCTCAAGGACCTGGAAACCATCCCTTTGAAACACAGCATCAAAGAAGACACTGCCCTTATCTTCCAGTCTCTGTGGGAGAATAGGAGGCTAACTTCAACGGGTACCTATTAGTAAACACAGATGGCCTACTCACAAAGAGAAATATTTGCAAACTCAACAATAACTCAATATGCCCAACACACCCGATTAATGGCCCCACATAATATCTTTTAGTACTTTTCCACTAGCTCATCCTGGCCCTTAAAAACCCTTCTGCCTTTTGTTTCAGAGGAGTTGAGTTCACACTTAGTTCTGGCCTCCTTCCCCTATTGCAGTGGCCTTGAATACAGTCTTCCTTGTCTGTTTGACTTTATCCAGTGTAATTTTTGATTCAAGAAGCCTCACTCACCAACATTAAAATCTAACATTCCATGATACATCGAAATGTGAAGAGATGTAGAAAATTTCAAAAATTATTTTCTCAGATTTCTAAATTAAATATTGCTATAATAGAGCATCACAAAGTCAAATACTATAAAAAACTTGTAATCCTTTTCATTTTCTCTTAAACAGTATCATATTCTAAGTATTTTAAGTGTATTTACTTTTTGTTTTATCAAAAGTTATTTTCATTTATTCAAAATATTCACATGCAAAATATTTAAATAAAAATTAAGGACTGGGCACAGTAGCGTATGCCTGTAATTTCAACATTTTGATATGCAGAGACAGACAGATCACTTGAGGCCAGGAATTTCAGACAAGTCTGGGCAACGTAGCAAGACCCCTTCTTTACAAAAAAATACAAAAATTAGCCAGTGGTGGCACACCTATAAACCCAGATACTCAGGAGGCTAAGGTGGGAGGATCACTTGGGCCCAGGAGGTCAAGGCTACAGTGAACCATGATCATGCCACTGCACTCCAGCCTGGGTAACAGAGATAGACCCCACCTCAGAAAAAAAAAAAGTAGGTACAACCACCAAATATACATCTAATTAATCACCAAATCCTAGCTTTTATATATATATATACACACATATATATACACACATATATATACACATATATATACACACATATATATACACATATATATACACATATATACACATATATACACACATATATACACACATATATATACACATATATACACATATATAATACACATATATATACATATATACACACATATATATACATATATACACACACACATATATATATATATATATATATATATATATTTTTTTTTTTTTTTTTGGAGACAGAGTTTTGCTCTTGTTGCCCAGCCTGGAGTGCAATGGCACGATCTCAGCTCACCGCAACCTCTGCCTCCCGGGTTCAGGCGATTCTCCTGCCTCAGCCTCCCGAGTAGCTGGGATTACAGGTATGCACCACCACATCCAGCTAATTTTGTAGAGATGGGGTTTCTCCATATTGGTCAGGCTGGTCTCGAACTCCTGACCTCAGGTGATCCGGCTGCCTCAGCCTCCCAAAGTGCTGGGATTACAGGCATGAGCCACTGCGCCTGGCCAATATATTTTTAAGTATTTCTTTAACTGACCTTCTTCTCCATTCATATTCTTTTTGCCTTAATAAAGGCCTCCACTATATCCCTCCTGAGTTACTGACTGCTCTTCTAAAGAGCCCCTTCCCTTCTTCACAGGCTTACTTTTTATATATTTATTTTTGAGACAGAGTCTCACTCTATCACCCAGACTGGAGTGCAGTGACTGAACCTCGACCTCCTGGACTCCAGTGATCCTTCCACCTCAGTCTTCCAAGTAGCTGGGATTACAGGCACGCCCCATCACACCCAGTTAATTTTTATGTTTTTAATTTCTATAGAGATGGGGAAGGTCTCACTATGTTGCCCAGGCTGGTCTCAAACTTCTAGCTTCAAGCAATCCTCCCACATAGGCTTCCCAAAATGCTGGGATTACAGACAAAAGCTACCACACCTAGCCCATGTTTAATTCTTAAAAACCTATATTTCCCCCTTGCTGCCCTCTGCTGGAATTATATGGAAAATATGATTAAAAGTTGTCACAAAAGGCCAGGCATGGTGGCTCACGCCTGTAATCCCAGCACTTTGGGAGGCCGAGGCAGGCGGATCACTTGAGGTCAGAAGTTCAAGACCAGCCTGGCCAAAATGCTGAAACCCCGTCTCTACTAAAAATACAAAAATTAGCCAGGTGTAGTGGTGCACACCTGTAATCCCAGCTACTCAGGAGGCTGAGGTACAAGAATTGCTTGAACCTGGGAGGCGGAGGTTGCAGTGAGCTGAAATTGCACCACTGCACTCCAGCCTGGGCAACAGAGCAAGACTCGGTCTCAGAAAAAAAAAAAAAAAAAAAGCTGTCACACAAAAGTTTTAAAAATAAAGCCAGGTGTGGTGGTATGTGCCTGTAGTCCCAGCTACTCGGGAGGCTGAGAGGCAGGAGGATCACTTGAGGCTTGAGCACAGGAGTTCAAGGACAGCTTGGGCAACACAGTGAAGTCCTATTTAAAAAAAAAAAAGTTTTAAAAGTAAGATGTGTATTTCTATTTAGACTACATGTGTGAAAATAATACCACTGGACCAAGGTTATTCGAGCGCGTTAAATAAACAAGACCCCATATTCCACCATTAGAACAAACTATATTGTAATCTCTGACACTTCGTAAGTCTCAAATAGCTCAAGTGAACTAGTTAAAGAGAAAAGGAAAGTTGTGTCCTGTGGGAAGGTATCTTTTAGTAAAAGGAGGACTTTTGGGATAGGGGATAGGCAGGTGAAGAGCCACTTCTGAGTGTATGACATTGTACATGGGTAAGAAAAAACGCTAACTGATGAATGTGATTAACATGATGGAAGCAGTGTGGAAAGATTTTCAAGGAGGAGGAAGTGGTCAATACCACCAAAAGTTAGGTAAGAGCTGAAAAATGACCACTAGATGAACAATTCTGGTGTTAATGGTGAACAAATCCACAGTATACTGATCTTATTCTACTGGGGGGGGGGGGCAGATAAATTGGCAAATATGAGAGGATTATAGAAAGAAGTTTGTTGGGGGCACAAAAGTTGGAGTGGCCAGTAATGTTAGGGAGAGATATCAGAAAACATTTAATTAATGAAATACTTATACTTCCGCCAAGGATGACGGAATCACTAAATGGGGACCCAAGGAAGACCACACTTGCTCTAGGCAGGAATAAGCAGAATGGATTCCACAACAACTTACCATTTTCTAATTAAGTATTTTGGGAGGAAAAGAAACCTGGCCTGGATCCCAGGGACACAAAGAGGGACTGTCACTGTACCAAATGGAGTGGCCACCTAGAACATATAATACAGTCCTTACTAGATCCTGGATTACAGTAAAACTGATATTCCAGAACATTATTTGTTTTACTAAATTATTTCATTAAAATTAATCTAAATCATAGATATTTCCTCTCTAGACAACTGCATTAGCCCCCTAACTGATGTCCCACATCTACTCTTGCTACCTTCCAAACACTACTTCAAACAGAAAATAGAATGATCTTTTTTAAATGAAAATATTATCATGGCCAGGCACAGTGGCTTAAACCTGTATCTCTGCACCTTGGGAGGCCAAGGCAGGAGAACTGCTTGAGGCCAGGAGTTTGAGACCAGCCTGGACAACAAACCAAGGCTCCATCAGTACAAAAAAATAATTTTTAAAAAAATTAGCTGAAGGCAGAGCATGGTAGCTCACACCTGTAATCCCAGCACTTTGGGAGGCCAAGGTGGGTGGATCATTTAAGGTCAGGAGTTCGAGACCAGCCTGGCCAACATGGTGAAACTCCGCCTCTACTAAAAATACAAACATTGGCTGTGCGTGGTGGCGGGTGCCTGTAGTCCCAGCTACTCGGGAGGCTGAGGCTGGAGAACTGCTTGAACCCGAGGGGCAGAGGTTGCAGTGAGCCAAGATCATGCCACTGCACTCCAGCCTGGGCAACAGAGTGAGATTCCATCTCAAAAAAATTTTAAAAAATTTTTTAATTAAAAAAATTAAAATTAGCTGGGCATGGTGGCACGTATCTATAGTCCCAGCTACTCGAGAGACTGAGGTGGGAGAAATTACTTGAGCCTGGGAGGTCAAGACTGCAGTGAGTCACTACTGTGCCACTGCACTCCAGCCTTGGCAAGAGAGCAAGAACCTGTCTCAAAAAAAAGAAAATCTTATCATGGCACCCTACTACTTAAAACCCTTCTCTGCTTCCAGCTATTCTTAGTATAAAGACAGAATCTTCAACATAACCTACAAAACTCTGCAGGACCTGTCTTGTCTACCTCTCCAGGTCCTTTTCCTACCATATTCCCTCCATCTCATCCTGTCTCTTACCACTGCATATCACCATTACTGTTTCCTGTAATGTGCCAAGCTCCCCAACACCAAGCCTTGTGCTGTGGCCTCTCACTGGAATTATCATCCCCTAATTAACTCCACTTTTAAGTCAAACAAGCCATCCCTCACCTCCTAGACTATGTCAGGTCTTGTTTCAAACTCAATTAGTTTTGCATATCTTCCTTTCATAGAACTTACCACAGCTATTGTTATATTCATTTTTACAATATTATAAGTAATATCTCTCCCACACCATAAATTCTAACTGCCATGAAAAAGGGCACTTCTGTTCATGCTAGCCATACCTGCACCCAGGATCTAGTACAGTGCCTGCCATGTAATATTTATTGAATGAAGGAATGAATGAAAAATATAGCCCATCAATAGATTCTGAGTCTTATGGCCTAATACAAGGGAAATTACCATTCAAAGTACATAGACATTTAAGAAATAATTACGCTTAGGATTCTGTAATCAATTTCATTCTACATAGCCTATGAAAATACCAAATCAAGAGCAGTATCTCTGAATTTACTTTGACAAGTTGGCTAAGTGTTTTTGTTTTTTTCATTAAGATCCTTTTAGCAAATAATCTTTTTTTAATTTATTGAGATTGAGATGGGGGTCTCACTGTATTTCCCAGGCTAGTCTCAAACTCCTGGGTTCAAGCAATCCTCCCATCTCAACCTCCTGAATAGCTGGGATTACAAGCCTATGCCTAAGTGTTTTTTACAGTTGTTAGCTCTAAATATTACTGTATTTTTGTATCTAAGTAGAAGCTATCAAATGTATATATAAAATTATATAACTAACCTTTCGAGGTCTCTTCAAGTGAGTCCTTTTTGTTAAAGCAGAAGTAGCTTTAAAAAGTTTAGAAAGGTTCTAACAAAGGGTTCACAGGTTCAACAAAAGCCCACAATACAATCACTAACAAAATTATTTTTAAAAATCGCCTGTCACTTACATATATATTTCCTCAAGGCTATTTGATAAATCCGCACGTTCTTGCCCTTTAAGCCAAGGAGCACTAAGATTAAATAAAACAATTAAGAAGATTATTCAAGGATTATGTTTATACCTCAAATTACTGATTACATCACAAATAAATTTTTTTGGCTTTAAAAAATTATTTTCATAAATGGTCTTATATTTGTATAAATCTATATAGTTGCAAAATGCTTTCATTAGCATTAATTCATTCAGCCTTCCCAAGAAACCATGACAAAAACAAAACCCACACCAAAATTACCCTGTTTTAATGGTTTAAAAATTGGCCAGGCATGGTGGCTCATGCCTGTAATCCCAGCACTTTGGGAGGCCGAGGCGGGCAGATCACGAGGTCAGGAGATCGAGACCATCCTGGCTAACATGGCGAAACCCCGTCTCTACTAAAAATACAAAAAATTAGCCGGGTGTGGTGGCGGGCACCTGTAGTCCCAGCTACTTGGGAGGCTGAGGCAGGAAAATGGTGTGAACCCGGGAGGCGGAGCTTGCAGTTAGTCAAGCACGCCACTGCACTCCAGCCTAGGAGACAGAGCAGGACTCTGTCTCAAAAAAAAAAAAAAAAATTTCTGAAAAGGACATTTATGTTTATAAGAATTCTATATCTATCATTTGCAATAAATAAAAATAAAAATTTACAGAACCATTATTAATAGTAAGCATTAATGCCATGGTTTTAAAATATGTGCACAAAAAAAACTAATAGGTACAAATTCTAGTAATTGAGTTTGTTTTTTTTTTAAGGCTAATTAAGTGAAGCAGTGGGAGTGAAGAAGAAACAAAGAAATCTAACCAGTTGTGATCAATTACTGGTTATAAACCAATCACTGGTCTACAATCAGACCGGCCTAGTAACTGAGATTTTTATGCAATTCTGTTCCCAAGGGTTTATACATATTACTAGGTGATGGGGCCAAGGTAGATGAAATATCACTTGCATCAACAGGTCATGGCTCATAAAGATTAAGCTCGGGCTGCTAAGAAGATGGTTCGTCAACATCAACGGGGAAAGGGGCAGGGAGAAACACCAGAAGCATCATAAGTAACTCCTGGAAGGCAGGCAGTCTTACAGGTACATCAAGGAACTGTGGCTAGGTCAGGAGATCTAGGTTAGGAGTAACTCTAAGGGCCAAGGTTTCTAGATTACTAGGCTAAAGAGGAAGGTTTCCTTCCTCATCTCTAAAGACAATTCTGTACCTACTTCACCTCTACGAACCTTGTGATTCTCTTTTATACTAAGTGGCATATTTCATTGTTTTATAGAATTTAATTTTTATTTAAATGCTCTATACCAAACCCAAAAGGTATTTTTAATTTCTATATACATGTTAATAAGAAAGGTATTTTATGTAAACGCAAAGTACAGTATAAACATCTTTCAGAATAGAATCTTTTTATAACAATATAAATGTAGAAATACAGCTTACTTCAACTGGTAGATAGGTGGAGCTGTACCTGGGTATTCATTCGGCAGCATCACCTACAATGCAGGTTCAAAAACATCTGTTTACACTTCATCAAGGTTCAAAAGTAACCATATTTATAAAGCTAGCAACTGGACAAAAAAGGCAAGGAGGACAGAGATGAAAGGAAAAGGAAAACTGAAATATGGACATTATACCCTGACCCCAAGTGGATGGAGTGGCATTATAATATTTTCTGGGTACTTTTCAGAAGAAATACTACAAAAATCCTAGGAAACACTATTAACTATATGAAATAGCTAACATATAATAGAGAACCATACATACTTCTTTTCAAATCAGTATTATAAAAACAAACACTGGCAAAAACTGTTTTGCATCCTTTATGTTGAAAGTACATACAAGCAGTCATCAAAGATTAAGCACTAAGAAAAGCCATAGCTGACCTTTTCATTTATTTTATCCTAACTACAACTTACCATTGATCATTGATTCTCAATTAATAAAGAAATGACTGTCTCCTCTACGAGTCATCTACATTACTAACCTCTCTTTCCTTTTAAATGTTAGCCATCTTTCCAGGTTTGGACCCTCTCCTACCAGATGAAGAGAAAAATGAAGGGAAGCAAAACTACAGTCTCTCAAGGGTACATTAACACTTTTAAATGATTAAAAGCATTGGATTAGAAAGACTGGAACTATCAATTAATGTATGATTTGAAAGTGATCTGAGATGTAACTGCCCATGTGTTTAATCATTGAGAAAAGCCAAGAACAAAGATAATTTAGAAAACACCACAATCATTAGAATACAGAAGTCAACAATATAGTTCATACTGTAACTGAAAGATGGCTGCAAGGAAGGGGGGAAAAGTACCTGCAAGCAAAGTGTCCATTTGGGGTCATCTATATCGTCGCTAATTCTAATACAAAATATTTTGGCACAGTCATCAATGACACACCACTCCTCGCCATAAATGGCTGCCATTGCTACAATTTCCTCATTCTGAAAGAAATTGATTTTTTAAAAGTCAACAAATGTGCATCTTAAAATCCCATTCTTACTACTTTATAAGGTATTCAAATTCAACATTACCAGAGTAGATCAAAAATTCCTAGATGAGCCTCAACAGGCCAAGTGTTTCTTAAGAGCGGGTCACCATGTTCTGCTCTCTGGGTGGTTGCTAGGCGCTACTCCAATGACTGGAGCCAGCCTTGCTACTGCATTACTGTGCTTTTGGCCACTATTGAGTCAAAATATAATATATATGCACTCCCATACTTTGTAGTGACCATTCACACGTGAAAAGATAAACCTATCTTCTCTGTTCCACCTTCTCTTTTTTAACAGGTAATCTCCACTCCTGACTCCCACCCCCAATAGCTCTGCCCCACATTATCTGTGTACTCCTGCTGGGTGTCTCACTGGTTCTTTCCTATTAAATTTTGTGTTGGGGGGAGATGGGGAGGGGGTACACAAGGACTAGATGGATGGTTGGTTGCTTGGTAATCAAACCCTTAAAACAGTTCATAAATTATTCTTTGGGCTTGGGGTTAAAAAAGAAAAATAACTGGAGGACCTAAAGGGAAAAGATGGGAAGCAAAGTACCCATTCGACTTCGTAGCATTTCATTTTGTACTCACAGCCCTGTAGGAAAAGACTTATGATCGCCCACGTGAACAAGGCACAGGGAAAGCTCGATGCCAAGGACCAGAAGGAGTGAGATTCGGTGGGCTCTCGGGACCTGCAGGGTCTGGGCTATTGCCATTTTGCAAAGGGGGAAACCCGAATTCTTAAGTGATTTGTCCAAGATGACTCGGCGGCGGCAGGGTGGGGCTCGAAACCCCGGTTTTTGCCTTCGGCCCAGAGCTGCTTAGTCGCGTGTTAATGGTTGACGAGGACACCGTCCGAGACAGGCCGAGCCCGCGGCCGCCGAGGAGCTGCCGGCCTAAGAGCGCTCGGCCGACGGGAAGCGCCGGGAAAATGGAACGCGGTGGAGCAAATGGCGTGGTCAGTGCTGGCGGAACCCGGGGCGGCCCCGGGCGGAGGGCCCCTCGGCTGAGGAGGACTGGCATGGCGAGGCGAGCCCGAGCCGAGCCTGGAGAGACAGCACCCCGCCGGGGCCTCACCTGCCTCTGGTCGCTCCCTGCGTCCCCCTCAGCCATGTGGCCCCTGGACCTGCCCTGCAGCCGCCGCCTGCCAGGTCCGGAGCGCGGGGGCGGGGCGCTGCGGCTGCGAGCCGAGAGCTGGCTGCGGCGCGGCCCGACCCGGAACCGCAACCCTGCCACGCCGCGCCGCCGGCATCTGCTTCCGGGTGGCGGGCCGAAGGGTGTAAGGGGCTCCTGGCCCCCGGGTTTGGGGTGGGGTTCTCGGTTGAGGCCTTGCTCCCGCCTTCACTGTCTCCCGTAGGGCGGAGACCCAGGGAAAGCCGACCCTCGCGAGTTGCTGCCAGAGGCCCTCACGGCTCTGTCTCCTGGGAATGCGCCGGGGCGGGGGGCTTTTGCTTGCCCATTGCGGCCTTGGCGCCATCGGAATGGCCAGGAGACTTTGAGGAGTCATTTACCACCGCGTCCCGGGAAGGGACTCAAACCTCAGTCCACAGTCCCAGACTCGTCTTTACATTCCTAGGGAGAGTTTTTGTGTGTTTGTTTGTTTGTTTGTCTGTTTGTTTTTAACATGTTTTAAGTTTTGTCGGATTTTGGCAAAGATAGGTTTGATTTACCAAAACTGGAGAACAGAGAAGGCAGGCGGTAATTTTGAAAGCGTGAGGAGGAACCTTATTCTCCCATTCACTGTTGTATTGCGATCGTTTTCTTTAGTCTCCTTGAATATTTTGGGGGCAACTTTTGTGCCAGTCACTAGTTATGCCAGTCAACATAAGGAGCATTGATTCATTTTCCCAAAAAAATGAATCAGTTTGTCATTACTCCCTCGCCCACAAGTTCAATGACATTCTAATACATTGGTTATGAATTATATCAACCACCTTATTCGAGACGCCTCAATCAAGACATCTCTTGATTGCAAGGCATCCTTGCTTGCTTCACTTTTCGTCACACATAATATACAAAAACTCAAAATATTACATCTTTCTCCCTTAATCATGGGTATTTTTCTGCCCGTCTTTAAAACCGTTGTCTTAAGATAAATCATTGTAGAGAAAAATAAAACTCTTCTCAAGAGTTAGGAGTTCAACACCTGTAGAGAATTCCACTTACATTACTTTGAGTATAAACCTTGTGGATTTACTAATTCAACAGACAATTTTTAGGCTCTTACTGTGCTAAACACTGGAGATGCAAAATCATATGTCATACATTGCCTTTAAGGGGCTAAGATGTGAAGGGAACAAAAGTAAACCTGAACCAGAAGTACAGTAATGAATCTCTTAAAGATTGGATAAATTCTGAGAAATTTACCCTTAATTTCTCGTGATAGTGCGAACTTCATAGAATAATACACTTACACAAACTTGGATGTTGTAGCCTACTACTTATCTGGGCTATGTATCGCCTGTTACTCCTAAGCTACAAACCTGTACAGCATGTTACTGTACCTAATAGGCAGTTGTAACACATGGCATTTGTGTATCTAAACAAAGAAAAGGTACAGTACAAATATGGTAGTACAAATACCATAATGTATGGTAGTACAAATACCATATTACAGATATGGTATTGGACATGCAAGTGGTCTTATGAGACCACTGTCATATATTTGGTTCATCAGCATAAGTCACTATAACCTCCTGGGCTCAAGCAATCTTCCTGCCTCAGCTCCCCTAGTAGCTAGGACTATAGGCATGTGCCACCACACCCAGCTATTTATTTTTTATATTTTGTAGAGATGGGGGTCTCACTATGTTGCCCAGACTGGTCCCAAACTCCTAGCCTCAAATGATCCACCCTCCTCAATCTCCCAAAGCACTAGGTTTACAGGTGTGAGTCACCACACCCATCCCTGAACTCTTTCTTCACTGACCTTTTCATATTTCTGCAGCTTCTATGCAAACATAATGGTTTTCACACTTTTTTAAAAGGCCATGGAACCTTTTCTTCAATGAAAGCTTATGTAAAACAAATTTGTTCTGGCTGAAATGAAAATAGGACTGATTGTTCTGGCTGAAGTGGAAATAGGACAGAAGTCCCAAGTACTTAGCAGTACTCCCTCCCTCCCAGCAGCCCCACTAAAACTTTAAAACCCAAGTTTGAAAAACGCCATGTTAAAACTTAACCTTCTAAACAAAGCACAATATATTCAATTAGTTACACATAGTACCTCTATTCTTACCACATATCATAGCAACCCAGGCCATCTTCTACAGATTACACCCATGATTTTCTATGAATTCCTATTTCCTCAAAGCTACATTTTAAGTCTTCTTTTGAGCTCAAATTCTAAATGGAAATGGCTCTTTCTGCCAAAGGGAACAGAAAAAAACCCTCCCCGTTTCTCTGGCCTGCATTAGCATGTAGCCAATACAGAGAACCCTGAATAAGGCCCCAAACTTGGACATGCAAGGAGACCTTTGAAAAGAGAAAGAGAGAAGTAATTTAAAGTAACAAGTGTAGCAGGCAACCTACATTTTGAAGAACATGTTGGAAAAATGCAAGATGGTATAGACAATTCAGTTGAAAAGACTACTTGGTGTAAACCTTGAGCAGTTGCCTAAGCAGAGACCGAGAATACTCTGCAAATAAAAACAGTCCTGGATCCAAGAGGGGGTCTTTAAGACAGATTCCGGTGATGTACATATCCATGTACTCAAATGGTTACTGGCTGTCCCCCTTAAACTCAGTATGTTCACAACTGAACTCAATCACTTTTTCCTAAACTTACTCCTTTTTCTATATTTCCCAGTTCAATAATTGGCAACCCTCAGACCCTTGCATCCATAATTGTCCAAGATTGAAAATTGGAAGACGTGCTATACTATACTCTTCATTCCTTGCCTCCATACTCAGGCAGCAAGTTCAGACGACTCTGATTCCTTGATATCCCTTGTATTCCTCATATGCTCCTTCCTAGTCTTTCTGATTGCATCTGGACCTTCTTCAAGTTATCCTCCTCTCTCACCTCTGCCAAAGTAATCGAACTGTGTAAGTCTGATCATGTCTCCTCCCTTGAAATCCTTTAGTTGCTCCCCCTTGCTTTCATGGTAACACTTAAACACCTTAACTCTCAAGATGTGTTCCTGGTCATCTCTCTAATTTCGTCTCTCATTGTTTCAGCCATTCCAGCTTAATCTACTTAAGCATTCTTTGAAGAAAGAAATCCATGGCTTCTGGAAAGTATGAAACTGCTGTTTTATGCAGTAGACACAATGTAGGGAATTGAGCCAAGATATGTAAAGGGGTCAGTAACTAAAGTGAAGGAAGGGCACAGGTCTTTTTTATGATAGACGGACGGCTACACGGTCAGGATGATAACTGCACAAATCTTCAGGCAATCGGAAGGAGATGCACATCCCCAAATCCCTGAGAACTCACACCTAGAAGATAAATTTATGATAACTGGCTGCACCAAACTTTCTGTGTAGGGTGGATTTTGGAGACCAATATTGTTAGGAAGGGCTTGAAACGTTTTGCTTAAGATTAAGAAACAAACCGTCCATACCAACTAGTTGGAGGGGGAAGAGGATATGATTGACATCATAGAAGGTCAAAGCCCTCTCTTGGCACCAAAAATGAATGCACATATGCAGGTGATACAGAGATAATCATGAAGGGATTGTACAAGTAGTATGACAAGAAGGGCTTGACAGCTGTGATTTTACACAAGGAGGAATGAGTTATTTGAATGGCAAAAATCTAACCTAGAATTGTATATATCTGTTTTCAACAGAATTGCCTGGCACATCAGGGGTGAGGCATTAAACCTGTGAAGAGTTCTCAATAACCTGTTTAGATGGCCTGAATAAGATGCTTTCAAGTATTCTCTAGGCCCTTGCTACTTAAAGTGAGGTCTGTGGACCAACAGCATATTATCTGAGGGCTTGTTAGAAGTTCAGAAACTTAGGCCCCACCTCAGACCTACTGAATCTGCATTTTAATGAGATTCCCAGGTGATTTGTGTGCACATTAAATTTCGAGAATCTTGTGTGATGACTGAGTAAAAGCAGCTCTTCAATCTTAGACAGCAGGAAGAGTAATTGACTGAGGGCTCCAGCTACTGGGCTCAGAGATCTATTACTATGCTTGCACTGAAACCACGTTTTTCATGGGCAGCTCTCAGGCAAGAGTATGGCACAGTTACTCAGGTGGGCCTACTTTTGGGAGACAGGACTCCTCTGATGGGGTGCTTGGGCTGCACGCCTTGCTGAACTTTCCTTAGAAAAACTGCCGCACAACCTTCCTCTACTTCTTCTTCTTTTTATTTTTTATTTCTTAGAGACAGGATCTCTGTCGCCTGGGCTGGAGTGCAGTGGTGGGAATCATAGCTCGCTGTGGCCTCAATTTCCAGGGCTTAATTAATTCTCCCACCTCAGCACCCCCAAGTAGCTGGGACTACAGGCACACGCTACCACACCAGGCTAATTTTTTGATTTGTTTTAGAGTGGAGGTCTCACTATGTTGCCCAGGCTGGTCTCAAACTCCTGGGCTCAAGCGATCCTCCTGCCTCAGCCTCCCAAAGTATTGGGATTATAGGCGTGAGCCACAGCGAAGGCCCTTTCCTCTACTTCTTTCTCACCATTCACTCAGGATCAGATTAGCATCGGTGTGATGGTTCTCTGAGCCTCTTCAAGTTCCTTCCCAATTTTCTACAGGCATTTCCCCTAACACATTTCTTGCATATTTAACTTCATTTTGGTATCTTCCTCTCCAAGAAGACTAGAACAAACTGCTCTAGGATACACTGTAACACAGGTAAATTCTGTCCATATAGTTTTGTTAAAATAATTAATTGGGAGGCCATGAGGCTAAGACAGTTCCATTGCCTTGTGTTTCTGAGTAAGCAAACAGAAATAGAACTCAGTGTAAACTTAAGTTTAACCAATCAGAAACCACTAAGTGACATCTAACTAGGGACTTTCTAGTTTAAGCCATCAAATATTTTCTTTATCTTGCTTCTGCAAACATCTTAGAAAAATTTCTCCCTCCCACCAATTTAGTGGAGTGTTGAACTGTTTGAGCTCTGGTGCTGCGTGATTCATGAATAGCTTCATTCTCAAACTCGTGACAATTTTAATGTGTTTATCTTTTAACAATATTAACTTACAATATTATCTGGTTCTGAAATATTTTTCTTAGGGAAATATGTCCTCAAAATATTTTAGAAACAAAACACAAACCATCTTAGTACACAATGATCTTTTCCCTCCTGTTCTCTGTGTGTTTACCTTAGCTCCCAGACAATGAAAGCCAAAATGTAGCTGACTACAAGGACAATGAATGCTGAGGCTCTTCCTTCTCTTTGTGCTGTTCATTTGCTTACTCAATAATTTGACCCACTATGGCTGAAGATTAAAATACTGGATATTAAACTATAAGTTTTATGGAGAAGTTCTTGTCAAAGAAGTAATCAAGGAAACAAAGTCAATGTCAAGCAAGCAATTAGGGGAGAGAGAAAATCCTTTAATATTATAATTTCACCATAAGTAACACTGTGTCCTGGGAAGATTAGCTGATAATTGTATAAACGTAGTTAGAAAAAAATAATAAGAGCCTGGCCTGGTATGGCGGCTCATGCCTATAATCCCAGCACTTTGGGAGGCCGAGGCGGGCGGATCACTTGAGGTCGGGAGTTCAAGACCAGCCTGGCCAACATGGTGAAACCCCGTCTCTACTAAAAATACAAAAATTAGGCAGGCATGGTGGCGTGTGTCTGTAATCCCAAATACTCTGGAGGCTGAGGCAGGAGAATCCGGGAGGCGGAGGTTGCAGTGAGCTGAGATCCCACCACTGCACTCCTGTCTGGGTGACAGAGCGAGACTCTGTCTCAAATAAATAAATAAATAAAATAATGGAGCCAGAGGCATTTCCTGACTTCAGGAGATTTGAAGGGAATGGAAGAGTGGCATCTCAGGTGTTATGTTAGAGTTCACCTAGAGAGGAACTGTGCTGTGTGGTAGGGACCCTGTTACACCACCTCCAGTCAGCACCCCCTTTTCAGAATCAGGTACTCCTATCCCCCAAGCAGTTTTGCAAGTACTTCATTGACCACTACGGCAGGTTTGTTTCCCCAGTAACAGCATGTTCAAACAAGTGTTCCACAGTAATTCATCCGCCTGTAATCCTAGCACTTTGGGAGGCCAATGCAGGTGGATCTCTTGAGCTCAGGAGTTTGAGACCAGCCTGGGCAACATGGTGAAACTTCCTCTCTACAAAAAATGCAAAAATTAGCTGGGCGTGGTGGCTCATGCCTGTAGTCCCAGCTACTTGGGGGGCTGAGGCGGAAGGATCAATTGAGCCCAGGAGGAGGAGGTTGCAGTGAGCCAAGATTGCTCCATTGTACTCCAGCCTGGGCAACAGAGTGAGACTCTGTCTCAAAAAAAGAATTAAATCTGATCTTTTTATTTTTTCATTTTCAAGAAGCATCTTCTTAATGAATAAACTTCTAGAAGGGATAGTTACAAGTTCTTTTGTTAATTATTCATTTAAACTTTAGCAAGGATTGGGTTATAGCCAACGGAGAACAGGTTCTTGGGTGGGAGTGGGAGTGGGTAAAGCCAAAGATAAGCCTTCCTCAGCACCACGCACCCTTAACTGCCACACTTGACTTCCTTACCTCTTTACGTGACATCTCAAATTTTTTTCCTCCAGAAGCTTTTTTTGACTGAAAGTAGAAAATGGCCGTATGATTAGCTTCCCCATAACCTCCAAATCAATATTCAGAGGAGATGTGTGTGAAGTCAAAATTGTTGGTTAAGAAATACAAGTTATTTGCTTTTCCCTTTTGCCTCTGAGTGGAATGTTCTTCCCTTAAATCTTCAAATGGCCGTCGTGTGTGTGTGTGTGTGTGTGTGTGTGTGTGTGTGTGTCTCACTCTCACACAGGCTGGAGTGCAGTGACCTGATCTCGGCTCACTGCAACCTCTGCCTCCTGAGCTCAAGTGATTCTTGGGCCTCAGCCTCTCAAGTAGCTGGGGTTACAGGTGCTCACCACCACGCCTGGCTAATTTTTGTATGTTTAATAGAGACAGCGTTTCACCGTGATAGCCAGGCTGGTCTCAAACTCCTGATCTCAGGTGATCCGCCCGCCTCGGCCTCCCAAAGTCCTAGGATTGCAAGTGTAAGCCACTGCTCTCGGCCTTTATTTTATTTATTTATTTATTTTTTTTTGGACAGTCTGACTCTGTTGCCCAGGCTGGAGTACAGTGGCACAATCTCAGCTCACTTCAACCTCTGCTTCCCGGGTTCAAAAGATTCTCCTGCCTCAGCCTCCCAAGTAGCTGGGACTACAGGCATGTGCCACCACACCTGGCTAATTTTTGTATTTTTAATGGAGACAGGGTTTCACCATGTTGGCCAGGCTGGTCTCAAACTCCCGGCCTCAAGTGATCCACCCATCTTGGCCTCCCAAAGTGCTAGGATTACAGATGCGCGCCACTGCACCCAACCCAAATGGCCATCTCTTTACCTTTCACACAATGTTACCTCCTTATCAAAGATTTTCCTGATCGCCCTAACTAAAGGCTTCTTCCCCTCTCCCCCTTGTTGATGCTGTCAGAGCAAAGGGAAAGCTACTCCTTCACCCTCTGAAGGTCTGCTGAAAAATCAACTGGCACAAGGCAGTTGAATAGGAGCAAAGGCATTAAAAAACCTTTCTGGACATGCATAGCAGGAGAATCACATGAGAATAGTCACCAGATGGGGACAGAGGTTTATAAACCTTTCTTCATAGAGGATGGGGAGATGGGGAAATGTGGCAATTTGAAGGCTAGTAAATGATTTTTAGGGAGAAATGAAAGGAGTTGGAGAACATAAAATGGCTTGGGACACAATCTGTTGGGCCTGCAGAGCAAATAACAGTTTATGACAAAAATCTGTCCAGGTGGCTGGGTGGGCGCGGTGGCCCAGGTCTGTAATCCCAGCACTTTGGGTGAGGTGGGCAGATCTTGAAGTCAAGAGTTCGAGATCAGCCTGGCCAACATGGCGAAACCCCGTTTCTACTAAAAATACAAAAATTCACCAGGCATGGTGGCACGCGCCTGTAATCCCAGCTACTTGGGAGGCTGAGGCAGGAGAATCACTTGAACCCAGGAGGCGGAGGTTGCAGTGAGCCAAGATCATACCACTGCACTTACCCTGGGCAACAGAGCAAGACTCCGTCTCATAACAACAACAACAAAAACCTGTCCTGGTGCACTGACAGACTGCAGTCTTTCTTCCTGTTATATGAATTAAATTAATGAAAACTCAGGGAAGGGTCCAGAGGTTTTCTTCTTTGGCAGATCCAGATTTTAGTCAAATTAGAGAACTTCAAAGTGAACAGCTTCATAGAGACAGGAGGCAGGGTTGGGTGGGTGGTCAGAGAGAGCTTGAGACTGCTTCTTTAGGCTAGCACGCCAAAGTACCATATTTTGGGGTATCAGTTTCTGAGCCCCAACAATGCCTCCTAATCAAAGACCACCAGATATACACTATAATCCAACAAAGTTGGGCTTATCGGTGCTTGTGGCAGCAAGTGAGACCACACACCTTGGCAAATCATGGGATATCTTGGTAAGAAACTCTTACAAGAGGCCGGGCGCGGTGGCTCACACCTGTAGTATTAGCACTTTGGGAGGCCAAGATGGGTGGATCATGAGGTCAGGATTTCAAGACCAGCCTGGCCAAGATGGTGAAACCCCGTCTCTACTAAAAATACAAAAATTAGCCAGACATGGTGCCAGGCACCTGTAATCCCACCTACTCGGGTGGCTGAGGCAAAGAATTGCTTGAACCTGGGAGGCGGAGGTTGCAGTGAGCCACTACACTCCAGCCTGGGTGACACAGCGAGACTCCGTCCCAAAAAAAAAAAAAAAAGTCTTTCAAGGGACTTGTTAGAGAGTTTGGGCTTGTATTCAAGGAAGGGGGTTTATTCTGGATTGAGGGCTGTTAGGAAAGGAGGGTAATTCAATGATTGGGTATCTTAATGACTCTTGTCTGGGAGGCAGGAGGAATGGAGTGGGACTAAAGCTGCTATTGGCAAAGAGGTAACCCTCACTCAGCTGGGAGAAATGGCTGTTTGGTCATTTTAGTGATTTGCAGTGTCCTTGTTTTGTCCCTGCTCAGACACGATTACAGAGTGGTCTTTTTTGTTTTGTCTGTTTTGCTTCATCACAACCACAGAGTGAGCTTATCTGATGTTGTTATGCCATGAAACTGTTTATGTTTGATGGTAGAATGCTGTGATCTAGCTGTGTGTGCCAGGCCAGCTGCCAACTAACAGGTAATTTTTTTCTTTCCCACTGTAAACCAGGGGTTCCCAACTCCCGGACCAGGGGTCTGTTGGAAACCAGACCACTCAGCAGGAGGTGAGCAGAGGGCGGCGACACTAGAGCGAAGCTTCATCTGTATTTACAGCTGCTCTTCATTGCTGGCATTACTGCCTGAGCTCTGCCTGCTGTCAGATCAGCAGCGGCATTAGATTCTCATAGGAGCGCAAACCCAATTGTGAACTGCGCATGCGAGGGACCTAGGTTACACGCTCCTTATGAGATTCTAACACCTGATGATCTGTCACTGTCTCCCATCACTTACCCCCAACCCTATGGGGCCATCTAGTTGCAGGAAAACAAGCTCAGGGCTCCCACTGATTCTACATTATGGTGAGTCGTAGAATTATTTTATTTTCCATTACAATATAATAATAGAAGTGAAGTGCACAATAAATGTAATGTACTTGAATCATCTCGAAACCATCCCCCCATCCCCCAGGTCTGAGAAAAATTGTCTTCCATGAAACTGGTCCCTGGTGCCAAAAAGGTTGGGAACTGCTGCTCTAAACCATTATCCTGTGGAATTATTTATTTTAAAAAAAAATTTGAAATGTTTATTCTTTACAAATGACAGAAATAAAACTTCATGATTCATTTGGATTTTACATTTATTTGAAAACTCTTTTCCTTCTTTAAATTGTTGTAGTTGAAATAGGGTTGACAGAATGGTCCCAGGTGAATGGTGAGATACCTGAGGGCCATCTATCTTGTGGAATTTTTTCACAGGGTGAATCAATATTCAATAATTATCCAAGCTATGTATCTTTCTTTTTTTAATTTTATTTTTTTAAACATAAAGATGGGGTCTCTTTATGTTGCCTAGGCTTGTCTCCAACTCCTGGATTCAAGCTCCCATCTTGGCCTCCCAAAGTGCTGGGATTGCAGGCGTGAGCCACCATGCCTGGCCCCAAGTTATGTATCTTTAGTGTGTGTGTAGTTTGTCTTCCTCAACTGCATGTAAGCTCTATGTGGGCATAGGTGTTGTCTGTCTTATTCACGGCTGTGTCCCCGACACCAGAAGCAGCCCCGATGTATGGTAGATACTCAATAAATATTAGTTAAATGGATGCCAAACTTAGATGGTTGGGGAAACAGCTGATCTGGAGGTGGAAGAGAGAGTCTTCACATGCTGAAGGGATGTAAGGAAGTGACAAAGCACACACAAGGTGGTTAGGCCAATTCAGATCATCTCTAGGGTTGCTATGTCACCCTGGGATAGGACAACTGATCTGGGCGGGTAGGAAACTCTAACTCTGGAACAAATGGCTTTTTGAATTCTAATTAAAGAGTCTTTGAGATTGTGAAATGTTAAAATCTAATTTACTCTGTCCAGTTAGGTACAGGAGGTATTCTAGTCCTTGCCAGTTTGGACTATGATTACCTTGAGAAAATAGAACATGAAAAAAATAGCCTTTCAATCACCTTCATACAATGGCCATCATAAAGTGTCTTCTTAGAGCTTTCATTTCTAATTTTCAGACCAAGGTTTTCCTGTACATGAAAAAAGTGAATATGGCGCTTTTCCTTTCTTTAAAATACTGTGGTTTTCCTGAGTCAAGGACTAGAAAAAAAGAGAAAAAAAAAGAAAATACTTTGGTTTGTCTGAAGACCAATCTAAGGCTTTCAAGGAAAGAATTCCGGGTAAATGTGCTTTCTACTGCACTCAAAGACTATTAGTGACCATTTTAAACAATATTCTTGAAAATATTATTTGAACCATTATCCCAAAGCTAGCAAAAATTTGTATCCAGGAGGTAATGATGATTTATGTTGATATTTACTATGTCTTTTACTATCACTGTTTGCTTGCTTGTTTTTCATGACTCCTGGTACTTTTTCTTACAAAGCTACTGAAAAGTTACTAGTTTGGTTAAATTCACTAAATACTTACTGAGTGCTTGTTTTGTGCTGTGTACAATGCACTATGTGATTCACTTCCAAGAAGGCTAAGCAAGTGTAAAGGAAAATGCATAACTAGGCTTTTTTCAGTAGGACTTATTTTCAACACTGAATGGCACACTGAATTATCCTGACTAATGGGTGCTGAAGAGATTCAAAATCATTGGCCTTAGCCAAACACTGTTGAGCATCCTCTTGCGAGGTTGATGTGGTATACATTTAAGCTGCTATGGGTATACAGTTTACTTATGTTCTTTGGAAACACTCCAGAGCCAGGATGCTTAGGTATAAATGCTGATTTTGCCAATGACTAGCTGTGTGACTTAACAGCTCCATGCCTTAGTTTCCTTCTCTCCCTGTAAGTATGAAAATAATAATATCTGTTTTATAGGATTAGTGTGAAAATCAAATGATATAACTTATGTAAAGGCTTTAGTATATTGCCTGGCATATAGTAAGCATTCAGTAAATACTATATTATGTCATTTTATAATATATCGCTATTATATATTATATTTTATCATAGAATTTACAGAGCTGTACAATTAATAAACATTTTACAGTAAAACATCTCTACAGTATATATTTTTTTGAGATGGAGTTTTGCATTTGTTGCCCAGGCTGGAGTGCAGTGGCATGGTCTCAGCTCACTGCAACCTCCACCTCCTGGGTTCAAGTGATTCTCCTGTCTCAGCCTCCCAAATAGCTGGGATTACAGGTGCCTGCCACCACACCCAGCTAATTTTCATATTTTTAGCAGAGACAGGGTTTCACTATGTTGCCCAGGCTAGTCTCGAACTCCTGACCTCAGGTGATATGCCCCCCTCGGCCCCCCAAAGTGCTGGGATTTCAGGCCTGAGCCACTGAGCCCAGCAACTCTACAGTATTTCACACAGAAAACAGTATGAAGTTTCACTATTTAACTTAGTCATTATTTTTTGCTGCTTGATATGTGGAAGTTCCATAATGATGCTGGAGGTAAGAACATTAGTAAGACACAGTTCTTATTCAGCAGCTCCCATCTGCAAACTCAGCAACTGCTGTGTGGTGGGAACAAAACTCCAGATTTCTTATCTGCTTTTCTAAATGTATATGGTAAACCAATTTTTCTGTTTTCTCATCTCCTGTGACCTCTCTTGGTTATCTAAAGTTCACCCTTGCCACCGCTGTATAGCTTGATCTGTCATGCCCTTTGTACAGTATAAAGAAATCTCAACCTCTCATTAACATATGCACTATCTTTCCTTCCTACTACCTGTACTGCTGTTTTACAGCTACCTACCATTTATTTCTCTTTTTTTCTTTTTCTTTCTTTCTTCCTTTTTTTTTTTTTTTTTTTTTTTTTGAGATGGAGTCTCAGTCTATCGCCCAGGCTGGAATGCAGTGGCAGGATCTCAGCTCACTGCAACCTCTGCCTCCCAGGTTCAAGCAATTCTCATGCCTCAGCTTCCTTAGTAGGTGGGATTGCAGACATGCACCGTCACGCCTGGCTAATTTTTGTATTTTTAGTAGAGATGGGGTTCCGCCGTGTTGGCCAGGCTGGTCTGCCCAACACGACGAAACCCCATCTCTACTAAAAATACAAAATACACCCACCTTGGCCTCCCAAAGTGTTGGGATTACAGGTGTGAGCCATGGCACCTGGCCTGATGTTGTATCCTTGCATGCATAAGTAGAAATGGTCTCCAACAGGAATAGAAAAAAAAATGATAGAATAGGGTGGTTCAAGTCACTTTATGGCGTTACTATAGCTATAGATGAACACTAGAGTTATGAATAACCATTTCTGTAGTCAAGCTAATGAAAAGAAAGGATCTCTCTTGGTACAGAATATGCAATATGGACTTAAAACTTTCAGTATGTGGTACTAAAATGTAATTTTGACTACACTGGTTACTTGTGCCCCTTTTGATGGAACAAATTAAATCACCCACAAAAATAGTGCATTGGTAATTGAAATGGAATGAGTATGAGCTAGTAAATAATGTATCTGTTAGGGTTTCAACAGAAAACAAATGGCATACTCAAAGGATTCAACTGAAGACAGATTAAGGAAGGGATGATTTACAGAAGAATGGGCAATACTAAGGGAACACACAAGAGATTAGAGAAACAGCCAGAGACTCTTAACTGCAGGAAGCCATTAGGACCCCCAGGATTGAGAATAGTATTATTGGAGGCCAGCAAGAACTGGAGCCATAGAACAGGAACTGCGCAAGAGAAGCTGTGGCTGCAGGAAAATGCAACTGCGGTGCCAAAATTCTCCACAAAGTGTCAGTGGAGGGTAGGGATGGGCAAGGAAGTGATAGAGACCTTTCCTTTCCTCTTTTCCAGTTTCTACTCTCCTGCTGCTACCTCTCATCCTCTGAACCCAACTTGGAAGCCAGAGAGCAAGGAAGCTCTGATGGTTGATCCCTAGAGATCAGCCTTTTAGGACAGAGAGCAGAATAGAGAAGGGCATGGAATGGATTGGGAGGCAAATGTTTCTCCTTAATTGTTCAGTCAACAGTCAAGCTCGAGTTTGAAGGCATTGGGAGAACACAAACAGATGGTGGATTAGTTCGTTTTCACGCTGCTGATAAAGACATACCCAATACTGGGTAATTTATAAAGAAAAAGAGGTTTAATGGATTCACAGTTCCGTGTGGCTGGGAAGGCCTCACAATTATGGCGGAAGGTGAAAGGTACCTCTTACATGATGGCAGTCAAAAAGAAAGAAGGAGAGCCAAGTGAAAAGGGAAATCCTTTACAAAACCATCAGATCTTGTGAGACTTATTCACTACCACGAGAACAGTATGGGGGAAACCACCCCCATGAGTCAGTTATCTTCCACTTGGTCCCTCCCACAACGTGTGGGAATTATGAGAGCTACAATTCAAGATAAGATTTGGGTGGGGACACAAAGTGAAACCATATCAGATGAGTAGAAGTGATACAAACCAGCCAGGCGCGCTGGCTCACGCCTGTAATCCCAGCACTTTGGGAGGCTGAGGTGGGCAGATCACTTGAGGTCAGGAGTTCAAGACCAGCCTGGCCAACATGGTGAAACCCTGTCTCTATTGAAAATACAAAAATTAGCTGGGTGTGGTGGCACATGCCTGTGATCCCAGCTACTCAGGAGGCCGAGCCAGAAGAATTGCTTCAACCTGGGAGGCAGAGGTTGCAGTGAGCTGAGATAGCACCACTGCACTCCAGCCTAGGTGACAGAGCAAGACTCTGTCTAAAAAAGAAAAAAAAAAAAATTGAAACAAACCACTTCTAGGTCCATCCATAAAACCTCCAGTGCAGACCTGCAGGCTCTCTCTCCCCTTCTGCAGGAGTTCTGGGATTCACCTATTGACAGTGGTGGTGCTCACAATGGAAGAAACCTGGAGTGGAACCTCTATCCTTGACTGCATTGCATTATGTTATGAAGCCACCGAGGTTTCAGCTTGTTTGTTTCAAATGTCAGATGGGGGTGCAGTGAGAGACATGATTAACACTGATGTCTCCCTACTGTGCCTCTCTCCAGATTTCTTCTCTCTTCTGGACTTCTGAGCACTACTCTTTCTGTATCTATAAGACATTTACAAGTGGGTATCTTAGATGTCACATCTTAAACTCAACATTTCACAGCCATTTCATCCTAGTCCAGCGGTGTGAAACAAATTTTTTTTAAAGAAAGAACACTTCAAAGCCAAATTCAAAACATTCTTAGGTGGGGAGTGGTGGCTCATGCATGTAATCCCAGAACTTTGGGAGGCTGAGGTGGGAGGATTGTGTGAGTCCAGGAGTGCGAGACCAGCCTGGGCAATGTAGACTCTACCTCTACAAAAAATAAATAAATAAATAAATATTAGCCAGGGGTAGTGGCGACTGCCTGCAGTCCCAGCTACTTGGGAGGCTGAGGTGGGAGGATTGCTTGAGCCCAGGAGTTTGGGATGCAGTAAGCCATGATCACATCACTGCACTCCAGCCTGGGCAACAGAGACCCAGTCTCTAATTTTTTTTTTTTGAGATGGAGTCTCACTCTGTTGCCCAGGCTGAAGTGCAATGAAGCGATCGCAGCTCACTACAACCTCTGCCTCCTGGGCTCCAGTGATTCTTGTGCCTCAGCCTCCCAAGTAACTGGGTTTACAGGCATGCACCACCACACCCAGCTAATTTTTGTATTTTCAGTAGAGACAGGGTTTTTACCATGTTGGCCAGGCTGGTCTCAAACTGCTGACCTCAAGTGATCTGCTTGCCTCAGCTTCCCAAAGTGCTGGGTTACAAGTGTGAGCCACCACACCCGGCCAAACTCTAAATTAAAAAAAAAACAAACCAAAAACAAAAAAGACCTTCCCCAAACTATCTTGCTTTCATGTATACTCTGCCTATCCAACTTATGTATTCATTAGGTTGGTTATTCAAGAATATATATCAAGACTTGATCTATGCCATAATTTGGCTATATATTGAAGATATAAAAATAAAGAAGACATAGTTTCTGACTTTAAGAAGCCCATAGCCGGCGGGCACGGTGGCTCACGCCTGTAATTCCAGCACTTTGGGAGGCCGAGGCAGGCAGATCACGAGGTCAGGAGATAGAGACCATCCTGGCTAACACAGTGAAACCCCATCTCTACTAAAAATACAAAAAATTAGCCAGGCGTGGTGGTGGGCGCCTGTGGTCCCAGCTACTCTGGAGCCTGAGGCAGGAGAATGGCGTGAACCCTGGAGGCAGAGCTTGCAGTGAGCCGAGATCGCGCCACTGCATTCCAGCCTGGGCAACAGAGCGAGGCTCCATCTCAAAAAAAAAAAAAAAAAAAAAGAAGCCCATAGCCTGTCAGAGTTAAACATACAAACAAATAATTCCTGAGAATGTGTTATGTGCCGTGGTGATACGTCAGCTGCATCCTCTCCTTTATACCCCACATTGAATAAGTCACAAGTACCTTATATTCTTCATTGGTAGAGTCTGCATTCTCAGGGTGTTCTATTCAAATGATAACCATATTGTCTCTCTGCCTCCATCATCCTTTCTTTTCTCTGGTTGATCCCTTGTACACTGTTGTTAGACTAATGTTCCTTAAACATTCTTTGTCCAGGAATATTATAATATTTCTCCCCCACTGAATCAAGTCTCAGTTCCTCTGCTTGGCTTTCAAAGACTTTTGGATAGCCCCCTAATCTGGCTATTCAACATATTCTTCAGGACTCTCCATTGTAACTGCCAAGCCCTGTCTATTGTTACTTCCCCTCATCAGTCACATTAGCCTACTAATGGAGAAACCAAACTCCGTGAAATATTTTAAATAGGTTTGTTCTGAGGCAGTGTAAGTCACCTTGACCAGGGAAAATGCAAACCCAAGAAGCCTTGAGTAAGTAGTCTCAAGGCAGTCAGATTACAGCTTGGTTTTATACATTTTAGGGCGGCAGGAGTGATAGGCAAAGACATAAATCAGTAGTACATGGAAGGTATCCATTGGTTCAGCCCAAAAAGGTGGGAGGGTTATCTTGAATCGGGAGCTTTCAGGTTACATGTGGATTCAGAGGTTCTTTATTTG
Organism: Pan troglodytes; assembly: GCF_028858775.2. Classification (NCBI taxonomy): domain Eukaryota; kingdom Metazoa; phylum Chordata; class Mammalia; order Primates; family Hominidae; genus Pan; species Pan troglodytes. The sequence goes on along the minus strand of NC_072415.2, from coordinate 34,254,449 downwards.
CAATTGGTTAAAGGAGTAAGACTCTGTCTAAAACTTGAAATCAGCAGAAAGGAATGATTGTTTGCAGGTGTGACTTAACCCGCCTTAGGTCTTATTCATAATTTGGTATCTTATTGCCACGAAGAGCCTGTTTTGTTGTGTGTATGTGTGTGTTTTTTGTTTGTTTGTTTGTTTGTTTGTTTTGACAGGGTCTCTATCACCCAGGCTGGAGTGTAGTGGCATGATCATGGTTCACTGCAGCCTCGACCTCCTGGGCTCAGGTGTCCCTCCAGCCTCAGCTTCCCATGTAGTTGGGACTATAGGTGTGCACCGCCATGTCCAGCTAATTTTTTTGTATTTTTTATAGAGACAGGGTTTTGTCATGTTGCCCAGGCTGGTCTCAAACTCCTGAGCTCAAGGGATCCGCCTGCCTCAGCCTCCTAAAGTGCTGGGATTATAGGCAGGAGCCGCTGTGCCTGACCTTGTCAGTCTTATTATCTCTATTTTAACATTAATGCTGGTCATTGTGCCTAAACTCCAAAAGGCATGTGGTATAATGAGGCATGTCTGACCTCTCTTCCCATCATGGCCAGGAATTCAGTTTTTTTTTTTTTTGGTTTTTTTCTAGAGTCTCCTTGGCCAAGAGGGAGTTCATTCAGTCACTAGGAGGGCTCAGGATTTTATTTTAATTTCTAAGACCCTTCACTTCTTTCTATTCCAGCTGCTCACCTTAGTTCAGGCCATATCACCTCATCCCTATACTACTGCAGGGACATCTTAGCTCCTTGTCCTGACTCCAGACTTTTCCCTTCTACCTATCCTGCCTTCAGCTAACAGAGCTCTCTCATTAAAGCATCCACTGTTCAAAAGCCTCTTCATCTGCATTCCCAACCTCAGGAAATGGCTCCTCTACATGCCAGTTGCCTGGACCAGACACATGGCAGCCATCCTTTATCTTTCTTGTCCCTCATCCCTCTCATTCAACCATCACCAAGTTCCTTCTGTCCTATCGGCTAAGGACCAAGTTCCTTCTGTCCTGAATCTGCCTACTAATACTTTGCACCATCCCCATAGTTCCTGCAGAAATTCAAGCCACTGCTACCTATTGACTGAGCCCCCTTCAACACATCCTTGCTGGTATTCTGGCTTCCAACTTTACCATCTTAGAACCCATTCTCCACATCGCCACCATCTTTATCTCTATGATGGAAATCCAGTACTGTGACTCTCCTGCTTGAAACTGTTTGGGGTTTTAACTCCAAGGCCCTGAGAATGAATCTCAAACTTTATGACACAGTATAGGGCCCTTCGAGATATGGCTCCTGCTTCTCTCTCCAGTCTCATCTCCTCACCCCAGCTGTCTCCAGTACCTTAGGTTCTAACTCACTGAACTACTTCGCTCCTGATAATGAGGGATGTGATTGCTTGCCTGCTACAGCCCTTCTAGCATGTCACTCCCAATATGTGGGATGTTCTGTCCTCCCACCTCTCACCTATTTCTATATATATCTTTTTAAACTCAGCTTCCTTAATGCCAGTTACTAAGTCTTCATCCTTGTATCCCCAGCATGCAGTACAGTGCCTAGCACTTTGTGGGCCCTCCATCCAGAGAAGGTAAATACATTGTGGTCTTATAGCTAGTTAAGAGACAGAGAACTGGGATTTGATCCAACTTTCTGATTCTTAATTTTGTGTACATTCCACTTCCCTGTACTGCCTTCTTATAAAACATCTTAGACATAAAACATCTTAGACATAAAGCCCCAGTTCATTTCATTCATTCAACAACCATTTATTGATTTCTGAATATGTGCCATGCACTATGTTAGATAAAGGGGATAAACTGGTAAGCAAGGCATTTCTGCTAAAAGGCCAATCTACTTCTAGATTAAAGATGAAACATATAGTTAAATCAAGAGTCATTTGCAGACCGTGTGATGATCATAGGAGTAAGTACAAAGTAATAGGATAGCCTATAGGAAGGGCCCCTAACCCAGCCATATGGAGTCAGGAAGGCCTTCGGAGAGAAGTGATTTTTTTTTTTTTTAGATGGAGTCTTGCTCTGTCACCCAGGCTGGAGTGCAGTGGCACAACTGGCTCACTGCAACCTCTGCCTCCTGGGTTCAAGCCATTCTTCTGCCTCAGCCTCCCCAGTAGCTGGGATTACAGGCATGCACCACCACGCCCAGCTAATTTTTGTGTTTTAGTAGAGACGGGGTTTCACCATGTTGGCCAGGCTGGTCTTGAACTCCTGACCTCATGATCTGCCTGCCTTGGCCTCCCAAAGTGCTGGGATTACAGGCGTGAGCCACTGCACCTGGGAAGAAGTGGTTTTTAAGCTCAGACTGCATGAAGCATAAATATCAGGAAGACGAAGAAACTGGGAAAGCATTCAGAGCACCAAAGAACAACATGGGCAAAGGCTCTAAGCATCAAAGACTGCATCAATACTGGGAACTGAAAGTTGTTCATAATTGCCACAGTGTGAAATACCATGGTGATAGTGTTGAGAGATGAGTCTGGACATACGCATGGCTTTATGACGCTAAGCGGTTTAGACTACGTCCCAAAAGATGCAGAGCTGAAGCTGGGAGTGGACTGGTGGTGCTCCTGTGGTCCCAGCTACTAGGGAGGCTAAGGCTGGAGGATCCCGTGAGCCAAGGAGTTAGAGGCTGTAGTGCGCACCATGATCGCATGTGTGAATAGCCACTGCACTCCAGCCTGGGCAACATAGCAAGACACTGTCTCTACAAAAAAAAAAAAAAAAGTGAATTTTCAGCAAGGGAATTAGTAGATCAGATTTAAATTTTGGAAATGTCATCTGGCTACAAAGTAAAGAATAGATTGGGGTTGTGGAGGCAGGGAGAAAGCCAGGATGGGGAGGATAGAGAAAGAGAGTGCTTACCTCCAAGAAAAAGAATATAAAAAGGAAAGCAAGAGGTTGGGAGGAAGAGGAGAAATTGAAGTTTTGGTTGAGTTTCATTAATTGATGTGTGAGTCAGAGGCTCGGAAGTGACATTGGGACCTGAGTTAGAGACTTGGGAGACAGGAGTGTATAGAAAGTTATTGTAGCCATGGCAGCATATGTGCTCTCCTAAGAAGAGTACCAGGGGAAGTAGAGTTTCAGGCAGAACGTTCAACAGTTAAGAGAAGAGCCAAGAACTAGGAGCTCAGGAAAACGAACAGAAGAGCATTCTCTGAAGGAGGGAGGGACAGGGTCTCACTCTATCACCCAGGCTGGAATGCAGTGGCATGATCATGGCTCACTGCACCACCTGGGCTAAAATGAGCCTCCCATCTCAACTTTCTGAATAGCTGGGATTACAGGTGTGTGCCACCATGCTCAGCTAATTTTTGTTTATTTTTATGTAGAGATGAGCTCTTACTATGTTGCCCAGGCTGGTCTTGAACTCCCTGGGCTCAAGTGATCCTTCTGCCTTGGCCTCCCAAACTGTTGGGATTATAGGCATGAGCCACTGCGCCTGGCAGCAAGGACAGTTTCAATGGAGTTGTGGGACCAGAAATGAGAGTGGAGAGGAAATAGAGAGTGCCAGTGTAGACCACTCTTTCAAGTAGTTAACTCTGAATGGAGGAATGAAAAAAATGGTGCCATCTGGCAGGAGGGTTTTTAAAGATGGCAGACATTAGAGAACATTTATGTAGCAGGTACATTTTGAGAGCACTTGAAGATCTAGGAGAGAGCGAGTTGATGGAATGAGGTTGCTGAAGAGGCAAAGGGAGGAATTATATGAACATCTGTGGAAGCTCCAATCTTAGGATGGATCCCTCTTCCATTTTAACAGAAATGGGAAAGGAAGAAATTATATAGGTGCTGAAAGATTTGTTGGTTTGGTGGTAAGAAGTTTGGAGGGCCTTCATCTAATGGCTTTTGTTTTCTTGGTAAAGTAGGAGGTGAAGTCACCTGTTGAGACTGTGGAAGGGAGCTATGGGAAAGGGATTTGAGGAGAGTGAAGAAAGTTACCTGAAGGGCAGGAAATAAAGCACAGCTCTAACTCCTTTTCTCCTCACTTGATTCCCCTTTCTCCCTAAACCATCTTCTGCTGGATATAAATTTGTGATCGTCTGTGTGGAGGTGACATGAAGCCATGTCACCTCCACACAGATGATCACAAATTTATATATCTAGGCCAGAATTTACATCTGAACTCCCATCTGTCATCCACACTTGGGTATCTCAAAGGCTCCTTCAACTACCTGTCCCTCTAGCTTTGGCTCAGGACTGACTAGGGAATGACAAAGGATAGAAGATTGTTGGGCCTTCCTGAGAATCCAGTCAGTGTTTTGTTTCATGCATTTGCATTGTGGTCTATTGTGTGCAAGGTCCTCCTCTACCTTTTGTGTCCACAGTCCTCTACCTTGGTCAGTTTTGCTTATACTATTTCATTTGCATAACATGTTCTCTAATCATTTCCATATGTTGAAATCCTACCCATCTTAAGCATTTAACTTTTGTCTTAGTCTGTTTTCTGCTTCTATCACAGAATATCACAGACCGGGTAACATATAGAATAGAAATGTATTTGCCTCTCAGTTCTGGAGGCTGGGAAGTCTAAGAGCATAGCACTGCATCTGATTAGGGCTGTGTCATCCAATGGTGGAAGGGCACCATGTGGAGAGGAGGTGCAAGCATGAGATAGAGCAGGATTGGAGGCTGAACTTGATCCTTTTATCAGGAACCCACTCCGATGATAACTAACTCACTTCCCAAATAACAGCATTAATCCATTCATGAGGGTGGAGCTATCATGACCTAATCACCTCTTAAAGGTCCCAGCTCTTAATACTGTTACAGTGGCAATTAGGTTTTTAATACATGAACTTTTTGGGGACACATTCAAACCATTGCAACTTTAAAACTCACCTTTTCTGTAAAGCATTCACTGATCATCCCCTACTGAAAACAAACAAAGCCAAAAAACTTTCTTCCTCTTATTTCTCCTTTATCTGTACTTTTCTCATGGTTATTATTATTTTTTAATTTCTTCATATACCTGCTGATTTACAAGTCTTATTTCATCTTATCTGTATTTCTAGATTAAGTCCTTGAAGAGAAGAACTGTTATTGGATTTATCTTTTATCTCTCACCAAGCCTAAAACAGTGTCTGGCATGTATATCCACTCACAAAATCATCTCATTTACTAAGTTAATATGTATATATTTACTGACTTACGAATAAATGAATTAATCAATGATGAAAACAAACTCTCTGTTCTGGTAAGCCTTTTTTTTTTTTTTTTTTTTTTTTTTTTTTTTTTAAGATGAGGTCTCACTCTGCTGCTCAGGCTGGAGTGCAGTGGCGCAATCACAGCCCACTACAGCCTTGTCCTCCCCAGGCTCAGGTGATCTTCCCACTTCAGATTTGTATTTTTAGTAGAGATGGGGGTTTTTCTATGTTGCCCAGGCTGTCTATTAAGTCTTTACATGTCATTATCTCAATCTTCTTTCCATTGGTAATGCTATACAACATCATGGATATTTGTGGATGATTCAAAAATCTGTTACTAAAATAGCCCTGAGCTCTTGTTCAAAGTATATTCTCATATTTTGTTTCTTGCTGCTTCTCTCAAATGTGCTATGTTGAGGGTACTCATTTCCTGTTTCCTGGTGTTTCCTATACAAAGCCGAGGCTAAGTGTAAATACCATGACTTCTTTTCTTTTTTTTTTTTTGAGACGGAGTCTCACTCTGTCGCCCAGGCTGGAGTGCAGTGGCGTAATCTCTGCTCACTGCAAGCTCCGCCTCCAGGGTTCACCCCATTCTCCTGCCTCAGCCTCCCGAGTACCTGGGACCACAGGCGCCTGCCACCATGCCCGGCTAATTTTTTTTTGTGTATTTTTAGTAGAGATGGTGTTTCACCATGTTAGCCAGGATGGTCTCGATCTCCTGACCTCATGATCCGCCCACCTCGGCCTCCAGAAGTGCTGGGATTACAGGCGTGAGCCACCGCACTCGGCCAATACCATGACTTCTAAATGTCTTCTCTATTCTAGTCCTCCTAAATCCTTTAGAATTTATTTTACTTAACATTTTTGGCTGTTATGGCTTGTCTTTTTTATGAGTTTTAATTGTATACTTTGCCTACCAAATTAGATTATAAACTTCATGAGGCCAGGAATTTGTATATAAATGTATAACTTCTTTGCTGCACTCCCTGCTTTCTTTCTCCAATCTAACTCAACCACCTCCTTCCCCCAGGTCTCTATTAAGTGAGAAAAATTAGCTACCACCAGACAGCAGTGGAGAGGTCAGAGATGACATGTATGGAAAAAAGGCCATAGGTTTAGAAAAGTTGATATTATAATAGGACTTACTAAGATAAGACTTTCCTACCATCTTTGGCTTCACAGAAACAGTTGTGATTTGTTTAATTCTGTGTTAGTCTAACTGTGTTAGACTACCATGACTAGTTGGAGCATGAAGATGGGTTGAAACATGGGGGAATGTAAGCCTGGAAAAGAAATATCAAGGTAGCTCATGACCGTTGCCTTCAAACATTTTTGTTTTTTTTGAGACAGCCTCTAACTCTGTTGCCAGTGCTGGAGTGCAGTGGCACGATCATGGCTCACTGCAGCCTCGACCTTCTGGGCTCCAGTGATCCTCCGGTCTCAGTCTCAGACTACAGGTGTGTGCCACCACGCCCAGCCTTTTTTTTTTTTTTTTTTTTTTGTAGAGACAAGGTTTTGTCATGTTGCCCAGGCTTGTCTTGAACTCCTGGGCTCAAACGATCTGCCCGCCTGGACCTCGCAAAGTGCTGGAATTATAGGCGTGAGCCACCATGCCTGGCCCCGCATTCTTAATGTTGGAAAACAAATGGTTGGGCTGCACTGTGAAGTAGTGACCTGCCTGTCTGGAAAGTTCCCAGCCACAGACAGGGGCAGGAAAACTTCTTCCTAATGTGATTGAGGACAGTCTGGCTTTAGGCTTGAGGTTGAACTAGATTATTTCTGAGGACTCTAACAAATCTAACACCAGGAGTCAGTGATTTGGTTCATACTTCCAATTTAGGCCCAGAGACTGCCGGCCCATGAAGTTCCCACCCTTGATCTTTGTGACTTCAGTGAATGAAGTAAAATCACCTTCTATTGTAACTCATTGAGAATGGGGCCTTTGACCTGTATTAGGTGCTGACAGGTGACTGAGATATAGATAGCGGTGGTTAGTAGGTATCTGGAAAAGAGATGTATTTCAGAAGAGCGAAGAACAACATGAGACCCTGAAGACATGGCTGTTGAAAGGAAAGGAGGTACCACAAGGTTGTTGGTTACAGATTAAAATGGCAGAGATGAGAACAGGAAAGGGGGTAGTAATGGTGTATTAGGCTCTTTCTGGGCTCAAGGAATAGAAAAACACTCAGGTTACATCAGATAAAGAGTAAGAATTTATTGCAACAATACAGAGACATAAAAGCAGAGACATCACGCTGCTGCAGAAGGTTGTTGAAGATGTAACTGCAGCCTGCCATTCTGGACCTCTCAGCAGGGGGCGCCATCCTTTGCTCCCTACCGTAGTGTTTCCGCACTCTGGGGTCTCAATCATTCTCTCTCTGCTCTTGCTTCTGCCGCTCCTGGTCATCTTTTCTCTATTCTCCTTTAGGCTGTCCCATGGCTTCTGCTTACTCTCTGCTCTCACTTCCCTCTGTGAGCCTTTCTGCATCTACCTTGACTAAGGACTGTCCTTTGCATGCGTCACGGTTAAACCTACCCAAGAGAGAAATCTAGATGGTTCAATGTTACTCAGTATAGAGATTTCCTGTTGGGCAAAGCACATCTACCAGGCCTTTGGTAAGCCTAATAGAAAGGTGCCATTTAGGAGGCCCTGCTCTTGCTCCTTCAGAGCCAAGAATTGTAGGTTGCATAATGAAGTCCTCAAAAAGGGGCAATAGGCAGGGCGGACTTTGCAAGGCTTCCTAGAAGGGGTCATGTGACTGTCAGGCACACTGCTTGAGCAGACAATTAGGGATAGAAAAGCGGAATATATTCTTTTTTGTTTGTTTGTTTGTTTTTTGAGGCAGGGTCTCTGTTTCCCAGGCTGAAGTGCAGTGATGTGATCTCAGTTCACTGCAGCCTCCACCTGCCAGGTTCAAGTGATCCTCCCACCTCAGCCTCCTCAGTAGCTGGGACTACAGGCCACACCACCATGCCTGGCTAGTTTTTGTTTTGTAGAGACAGAGTTTCTCCATGTTGACCAGGCTAAGCAGGGCATATTCATGATGAATAAAGAAAGGCCAGGTGAGGTGGTTCATGCCTGTAATGCCAGCACTTTGGGAGGCCAAGGTGGGCAGATTGCTCAAACCAGAGTTTGAGACCACCCTGGGCAACATAGTGTGACCCTGTCTCTATAAAAAATAAACAAAAGTTAGCTGGGCATGGTGGCTCGCGGCAGTAGTCCCAGCTACTTGGGAGGCTGAGGTGGGAGAACCGCTTGAGCCTGGGAGGTTGAGGCTGCAGTGAGCCATGATCATGCCACTGTACTCTAGCCTGGGTGACAGAGCAAGACCCTCGTCTCAAAAATAAAAAAAAAAAAAGAAAAAAAAAAGAAAAAGCAAGCTAAGGGCTAAAGGTTGAGTTGAAAATGTTGCCCAAGGAGAACATACCTTATGGGAAAAGTTATGAAAGACTATCTCTCAACTTTGCTTCTTCTGAAGAAGACAAAAGGATAGGAAAATGAAAATAATTGGAACATATTCTTTCCCAGTGTTGGCACTGAGGAAAAACTATAGACTATTCCTACTACCCACATCCCCAGGAGTGCCCTAATCCGGCCTTTGCCAAGCCAGATTTCCAGCTGTTTCTTTGATGTCTGAGTGATATATTCTTTATTTGCTTAAGTTAGCCAGCACCAGTGCTTGCTGCTTACAACCAAGAAACTCTACAGAAGACATAAGGGTCTCTTCCAAACTTTTTGTGTGGGGAACCAGCAAAATCAATCACTGCTGGAAGGCAGTTGCTTAGACATCTGTGTGTCATACCTGCAGGAAAAGAGAGATGGGTACAAAATTAAGTCTAGATCAAAAGAATTTAATATCTGAAAATATACCAATTCATTCCTGTTATTAAATAAACTGAGTGTAATGGCACAAATGACAAATAACAAATTTAGACCACTTTTAAGAGAGAAAAACTCCCAATGACCTCATAGCCTTGATGGTCTGGAGTTAATAGTAACTACAAAGTCTTTCATATGTAGGTATAAGGGAATGATTCATTTCCCTCAACTCAATGGTTTATCTGCATTTGCCTGATGACATCTGACCTACTTTTCAGTATTCCAGGCAGTAATTACCCAAAGCCCTCCCCAAAGTCTCAGTCCATAAAATCCTCCTTTTAATGAGACTTAAGCCTTTAGCGTGTTCCTGCACCACTTCAAAGTCACACTGGCACCAGGGGAGTGTTTTTAAAACATGCAATGCACTAAGTGCATTCTGGGATGTCTCAGGCTTGAGACAAAACTGCAAGGACCAGACATTAGGTACTACAATCTAAAGAGGATCACATTCTGAAGGAGGTCATTGGAATGCGGGGAGGGGGATGACGGTAGAGAGATTTGGGCTCCTAAGTTTCCTGAAACAAAAGAGTCCAAGGTGAATCCAGTCTGAACCAGGCAATGAACAATTCTGATGAAGCCCATTCCAGTCTTAAGTTACCCGGTTCACTTTTCAATGTGGGTCAGGCAGGCCCGGGAATGGCAGGGCCAGGGGTTTGATACTCCCAAATCCACTTCACAACCAGTCAGAGCGTCCATTGCAATTCCTACTTATATATCCTACGGATTATATTAATAGTTACTTTAATATGCTGCATCTGCAAAGTTAAAATATCTATCTGCCTAAAGCTCAGAAAGGAATATGAAGGAAAATATTTATTAACTAGTTCCAGAGGTTCTACTTCTGCCAAATGTTTCTTAAAATAGAGTATGATATGACGGGGACAATCTAGTGATAGTTTTGTTATTCTAGAACTGCACTGCCCAATATGGTAACTGCTATCCACACGTGGCTATTTAAATTAAATAAAACTTGAAACCGTCAGTCACACTGGCCACATTTCAAGTACTCAATAGACACATGTGGCTAGTGGCTACTGTACTGGACAAGGTAGAATTATAGAACATTTCTATCATCGCAGAAAGTTCCATTAGATACAGTGTTCTAGAATAATGAATTCTGTTATGCCATCATGGTGATTTTACCTGTACTAGCCGTCAATAATATAAATGCCCATGAGATATCTTTTCTGCATATTTTATGGAAATACCAAATAAAGTCCTTTAAAGATACAGTATAAATAGTAATGCTATCAAGATTGGAACTTCTCTTATTGATAACTGTAGTGATTACTACTTCATCCTCCTATTGACTGCAATCTGTTTTTCATTTACAAACTGTAGAAGGGAGTTGCAAAGTGCAAGTTGTGAATTTAGGTAATTAAATCATCACAGAGAGAATGAAGGCTTTCATGGAATCATGGAAAATTATTTCAGTAGCCAATTATTATTGTCATTATTTAGGTAGTTTTATTTTGGCTATGAAGATGGTTCAAGGCTGGGTGTGGTGGCTCACACCTATAATCCCAGCACCTTGGGAGGCTGAAGTGGGTGGATCACCTGAGATCAGGAGTTTGAGATCAGACTGACAAACATAGTGAAACCCTATCTCTACTAAAAATACAAAAGTTAGCCGGGTATGGTGGCACGCACCTATAGTCCCAGCTACTTAGGAGGCTGAGGTAGGAGAATCGCTTGAACCTCGGAGGCAGAGGTTGCAGTGAGCTGAGATTGCACCACTGCACAAGAGTAAAACTCCATCTCAAAAAAAAAAAAAAAAAAAAGATGGTTCAATATCCTTAGATAGTAAGCCCTGAGGTTTCTTCTTTTCCAGACAAATACAGCTGCTTTAGTTACCACACATTTTGCAGTTGAAGTATTGTGCTAGTAAAGTGCCTGCTTTGTTAATAAAAGATGATGCCACCCTGAGATACACCAGCAGGATTGCTTGTGGTATCCAAAAACATCATTTCAAAAGATCTGCCATATGCTGTTTCACACATATCACAATGACCAAAAGGGCCTATTATAGGTTCTCAATACATGCTTCTAGATTTGATGAAAAAACTACAGTCCTTTTAAAAATGATACCTATTTATTACTTCTTCATTGCAAAAGAACATGTTCATTAAATACATTTAGAAAATTCAGGAAAGCAGAAATCAGTTTTCGTATGCTCGTAATTTCCTGTCTTTTTAGTTATGCAGAAATGCTTTTAAAAAGCAAAGCTGTGGCCTGCAGGGGTGACTCACGCCTGTAATCCCAACACTTTGGGAGGCCCAGGAGTTGGAGACCAGCCTGGGCAACATAGGGAGAGTCTGTCTCTACTAAAAATACAAAACTTGTCCGGGCGCGGCAGGGCGCGCCTGTAGTCCCAGTCCCTTGATTACCCGCCTGTAGTCCAGCTGAGGCCGGAGGATCGCTTGAACCCAGAAGACGATGCTGCAGTGAGCCGAGATCGCGCCACTACACTCCAGCTTGGGAGACAGAGTGAGACCTTGCCTCAAAAAAAAGAAAAAAACAAAAACGGTGGAATTATACTAGAGTTTGAACCTTCACGTTATAGACTATTTGCTAACTCCTCTAGCTAGACGCCTTGTGCATGGAATCTGGAGGAGAGGAGGTGAGGAAATTTTGTAAATCCTTGTCTCACGCATATCTATTCTATAATGGTTACACCTGTATGGCATTTTAAGCGCTTCCTTTCACAGGTGAAAGCAAAAGGAGGTTTTTTTTTGTAAATTGTCTAATTTACATTGCCAATTAAGTTCCCACGGGTCGAGTTGCAGCCAAAGCAAAAAAGAAAAAAATCTGGGCAGCTGGATAACCTATTGCTTAATGACAGACTTCCAGACTATTAACCCAGGACTTATATTTTGCCTGGGGACGTGAGTCTTCCACTGGCTCACACTGGCGGTTCCTTGTAGTCTCCGGGTAAGGCCTGCCACTTCTTCCCTCGGGGTGTGGTGGGAGGAGCGCGAAGGCTTTACGCCTCCCTAGTAGCTGGCAAAACCTGGAACCAGCGCCGGTGGCCCAGGCGGGACAGGAGCGGGCCGGGGGCGTGGGCAGGCCAGGCAGGGGCGGGGAGTGGGCGGGGAACGGGCGTGTCCCCGCTGCGGTCACCGGGCGTGTCCCCGCTGCGGTCACGTGTCGGGAGGGATGCCAGCTCGCCAGGAGGATGCGCGTTCCAGGGGCGGGCTGCGGGGAGGGGCGGCGCCACCTCGCGCTCCGCCGTGGTCCCGGCGCCGGGTCCCGGAGACAGACGTTACGCGGGCTCGAGCGTCCTCGGGGAGTGCCAGCCAGAGTTGGTGACGACCACTTCCTCGACGTGGGGCGGGCGGACGGGAAGCCTGCGGTCGTGGCCACCGCCTCGGGAGCTCTGGGAGCCCGGGTGACCGCGTAGGTCAGTTTCTCGCGGCTGTCCACGCCTGGAGTTCGAGGCCGGTTCCCGCGCTGACGGGTTCCCGCCGGGCTGCGCTCGGGAGGTCTGTCCGCGCCTGGTTGGGGGTGGGCGCTCCCGTCCCGGGCGTCTCAGAGGATGGTCGGGTCGTGGCGCGGCGACGCAGGGCTGCAGCCGAGCTCGGCTTCCCGGCGGCCGCTGGCTGCTCCAGCGCTGCAGGAAGTTAGGCGTTAAAAGTAACAAGATGTTGGCGTTTGTTGCACTTCCCACTCGGGTGCCACGACCATGCTGGTGCCGCATGCATCCCCTACCAGATCTTCAGCTGCGTGCCTTCTCGGTACTTTCGTGTGTCCATGTGACTTTTTAATTTCCTCCTAACAAGAGGAGGATTGATGCACAATGGAAGTCACGCATTGTTCATGTGACCGTTTCCCAATGTACCGCGTGGTCGGTTCTACAAGCATGAACGAATATCCAAGGGAGATTCTGAAACTGAATGAGAGCGCAGCTGCACAATAGACTTTAACAATTCACTTATCCCGCTGCCCTAATGATTGGCAGGAGGCATTGAAAAGGGTTATTCTGATTTAGTATTAGTTTTCAGTTCAAGTTGTCGTTTTTAGGCAGACGGTATTGTGAAATGGAACTGTGGGCAGTGTGATATTCTTAGCTTAAATAAGGTTGCTTGAATGTTGCAAATGTGGCTATTAGGTGTCTGTGAATAGTTAATAATATAATTAAATCAGCTTTAAAATCGGTGATGTGTTTTCCCTGAAAACTTCAGTCTTTGCCCTGTAATAGGTGCATTCTGGATTTGGAGTTTGGAACCTCCTCACCTCTTTACTCAGCATTTGGGAAATAATTTGCAGATTCGTTTTGAGGGGTAGAAGTATTTGCAGTCTAACCCCGATACAATGAATTTTTTGCAGCAGTTTGATAGGTATAAATTCTGAACCACCCCCCTCCCTCCCCACCCCAAGCTGGAATTGTGAAGATTTCTTAATTACAGCATAGTAACAAAATCCACCTTTTAATTCCCTAATTCTAAACCACTAGGTGGGCTTTGTCTACAGTTTATAGGGGGAAAAGAGGAGAAAACTGTCAGTAACATTCCTTTCTTAAAATTTAACTATTCTTTTTCATTTCTCCCAGGCAGTGTAACTCTTCTCCAGCATTGAGCAACGGATAGTCAAAATAGGAGTTAACTGCCAAAGTTTGAGTAGATTAATCTGAAACATTTGTTATCTCAGTATTTTGTGAAGGTTGTTTATGAAAATGACACTTGCTAAATATCTCGTTGTGAATCAGCAGAAACTTATGGTGGGTGGCTAATTCTTCTCTCTGGAGGCTGCTCATTTTTGCATGTATTATTGTAGCCGACTTTGATTCAGAGCAGTCAGGTATGATTTCTCTGTCTCTTTTTTTTTTTTTTTTTTTTAATTGAGACAGAGTCTTGCTCTGTTGCCCAGGCTGGAGTGCAGTGGCGCGATCTCAGGCTCACTGCAACCTCTGCCTCCCGGGTTGAAGCAATTCTCCCGTCTCAGCCTCCCAAGTAGCTGGGATTACAGGCACATGCCACCATGCCTGGCTAATTTTTGTATTTTTAGTAGAGACGAGGTTTCACCATGTTGTTCAGGCTGGTCTCGAACTCCTGACCTTATGATCCGCCTGCCTTGGCCTCCCAAAGTGCTGGGATTACAGGTGTGAGCCACAGGTATTATTTCTATAAAAGTATTCCTGGCCGGGTGCCATGGCTCACGCCTGTAATCCCAGCACTTTGGGAGGCCGAGGCAGGCGGATCACTTGAGGTCAGGAGTTCGAGAGCAGCCTGGCCAAAATGATGAAACCCTGTCTCTACTAAAAATACAAAAATTAGCCGGACGTGGTAGTGGGCGCCTGTAATTCCAGCCACTTGGGAGGCTGAGGCTGGAGAATCCCTTGAACCCAGGAGGCGGAGATGGTAAGTGAATGGAGATCGTGCTGTTGCACTGCAGCCTGGGCGACAAGAGCGAAACTCCTTCTCACAAAAAAAAAAAATTCTCCCCATCATTTCCTCAAAACAAGGGGAAATGATACTGTTTTAGAACCGACAATTAGGTTGAAGAATACAGCCAGTCTTTTTTGAGTAATAACATGGCACAATGCCGGTTAAATATTAATACATTACAAATTTTCTCCTTGTGGCTTTATTTTACTCAGATATACTCTGTATATCTGATCATAATATTTTTAAGTGGAACTGTGTCAGTTTCTTACCTCTTGACATTACTGGAAGCTGAGCTTTTATACATCATATGTTTTCATTGAGAAAAGTAGTAGGCAGAAAGTAGAAATCAGCCAAATGAATAACTTAGTGGAGAAGAGAGAATATGATATCAAGTGCGTGTGAGAAATTTGATATCCTTCAGAACCTTGTCAGTTCTTCCAAGCTGAGTCTGAACTTTGGCAATCAAAGCTTTTTTGATGACCTAGCAAGTTCTCTGAATTTCCTAGAAAGAGGACAGGTTTTAGCACTGCAGTCACCAGCTTATACTAACAATTCATGAAGTTTAAGAAAAGACACTGTCAGGTAATCTGTATAGTGTATGTATATTTATGATTGTGGTGTCATATAAGTATCTTATGTGATGTTCTTGGTCTCTAGAAATGTTTTTCCTCACGTGGCCTCTGCCACTAATGCTGTGTTGGTACTGTCAGTATTAAGGGGGCTGTGTGAGGTGGGCTAGTATAAGAAATAGTTTTAATGTTATTACTAGGAAGATAAACTAGGTCGCTCACTTTACTTTTATTTATCAGCCTGCAAGTAGGAAATTACTGTATAGTGAAAGCAGTCTTTAACTGTACAATTTCCTATCATGTGACAATGGAAAGTAACCACATGTTTTTACTTTGTGTTTAAAGTTTTTCTTTAAAGAGGTATTTCTGTGATGCATAAATGGTCAGTATTATTATACATGAGTTTAATTGAGTTTGAAAGATAATTTTCAAATGTGAAATAATTGAAATGGGAAAATTTTAATGCATTTTTCTAAAATTTAGGGAATTTTATCATTAAAAGGTAACAATCAGCCTCCTTGCTAGGATTTTTATTACTAAACTTGATTTGTTAAATTTGTAGGGTTCTCTGCTCTTCGTACCTGCTCTGTTTTGAAACAGTAGTAAATAGTTTTCAGAATCTGTCAAATTGAAGTTCAAATCAGGGGTGCATCTAGGAATTAGTGCTTAATTGTTAAAGCAGCTAAAATTATAGCACCAAAGTTATTTTAAACAACTTCATTAAGCAAAGCTATGAAGCTTATTTAATTTTTACTAATTTTAAGAAACATTAAAATTTCCAACCGAATATGGGTAAGATAAATACCTGGTGATATGGCTGGTTTTTTATTATGTCCGTATGGTATCCAAGTTGGTGTGGGTATGGAATGGATATGAATAAGAGAAGGTAATGTAAATTTATCAAATATAAAGTAAATAATAATTTGGTATAAACATTTTATGATTTCAATGCTTTATAAACCATTAGATGACACATAATTGTGGCCAATTCTCCATCATTTCTCCTGTGGGAGATGAATGCTTTTTATTAGGGCACAAAAACTTATTGAGGAAGTTAGAGAAAAAGTTTCACTGAATTAAAAATTAAGTGATTAAAATTTTGTCTTATAACTTAAAACGATACAGGTTAGTGCTTCCCAAAATAGGCTTTATAATTTGCTCCTGTTTTCCTTAAATTGCCATGTTTTAGGTATTCTTTTCAGTTAATAAATAAAGCTTTTTAAAATGAGGCACTCAAAACATAATTCAGATTCAAATTCCTCAGTGCTTACACAGGAACACTAATGAGAATCAATGGCATTTAACTTTTGCAGCTGAATTGAATTTTATAAAATACATAGCAATGCCAGGTGCAGTGGCTCATACCTGTAATCCCAGCACTTTGGGAGGCCGAGGTGGGCGGATCACGAGGTCAGGAGATGGAGACCATCCTGGCTAACACAGTGAAACCCCGGCTCTACTAAAAACTACAAAAAATTAGCCAGGCGTGGTGGCGGGCAGCTGTAGTCCCAGCTACTTGGGAGGCTGAGGCAGGAGAATGGTGTGAACCCGGGAGGAGGAGCTTGCGGTGAGCGGAGATCGTGCCACTGCACTCCAGCCTAGGCGACAGAGCGAGACTCCGTCTCAAAAAAAATAAAAATAAAAATAAATAAATATAAAATACGTTGCATTATTTCACCCCTTCTACATTCTGGCTGTGACTCTACTGTTAATACTTGGCAAGTAACTTTGCCTTTGGGCTTTTCAGTTGCTTCAGCTCTAGAATCAGAGTGTTAGATTAAATATGAATTCGTTTACCAATGTTCAGTTTCTAAAACAAGCAAAAAATGCATTTGTTTATGTCATCACAAATGTCAGTTTTCTGTATACATAATATGTGTATCTATGCACATGTGTGCATGATGTATACACACGTACATACATGTAGGTATATGATTGCATCAGAGAAATTACTGATTGCTAGCAACTAATCATAGTTAGAGCAAATAAGTATTTTTTTTTTGCCATTGCCATGTTTTTATGTAGTTACTTTAATCTTTAATACCTTGCTGGTATTAAAAGAATATAACGTCAGGAGAAAACACACCATTAAGCAGCTAACTACAGGCTGGGCGAGGTGGCTCATGCCTGTAATTCCAGCACGTTGGAAGGCAAGGCAGGATAATTCCTTAAGGCCAGGAGTTCGAGACCAGCCTGGGCAATGTAGCCAGACCACATCTCTATAAAAGATACAAAAATTAGCTGGGTATGGTGGCGTGCACCTGTGGTCCCAGCTACTCAGGAGGCCAAGATGGGAGGATTGCTTGAGTCCAGGAGTTTGAGGCTGCAGTGAGCCACGATTGTGCCACTGCACTCCATCCTGGGCAATTGACTGAGACCCTGTTTCAAAAAAGCAGCTAACTACTTTGGAGCGCAGGGCTAAGCACGGTACTGGTTTTTATGTTTTTAAGATTTAGTTTATAGGATGTGTTTGTTCATAGACATTTAATTTTTCTCATTCAAATTTCTAGCATACAATGTATTTTAAATATTAATGTAACATTCATAAAATCAGTATCTGAGAATTTAAAAACTAATCGCAACATATATTTTTAATAATTTTTGAATAGTCTCCCTTTGTCTTTATTAGGAGTATAGGGCCGGGTGTGGTGGCTCACGCCTGTAATCTCAGCACTATGGGAGGCCGAGGTGGGCAGATCACCTGAGGTCAGGAGTTTGAGACCAGCCTGACCAACATGGAGAAACCCCATCTCTACTAAAAATATAAAATAGCCAGGCATGGTGGCACATGCTTGTAATCCCTGCTACTCGGGAGGCTGAGGCAGGAGAATCACTTGAACCCGGGAGGCGGAGGTTGCGGTGAACCGAGATGGCGCCATTGCACTCCAGCATGGGAAACGAGTGAAACTCCATCTCAAAAATAAAAAGAGTACAAATGCTGGCTGGATGCAGTGGCTCATGCCTGTAATCCCAGCACTTTGGGAGGCTGAGGTGGACAGATCGCTTGAACCTAGGAGTTTGAGACCAGCCTGGGCAACACGACGAAACCCTGACTCTACAAAAAATACGAAAATTAGCTGGGCATGGTGGCGTGTGCCTGTAGTCCCAGCTACTTGGGAGGCTGAGGTGGGAGGATCACTTGAGCCCAGGAGGTGAAGGTTGCAGTGAGCTGAGATTGTGCCACTGCACTCCAGCCTTAGTGACAGACCCTGTCTCAAAAAAAAAGAAAAAAAAAGTACAAATGCCATTTGGCAATTGTGCCAGTCGTATTTTAGATGCTTCCTGATTTTTTGTGTGTGATAAAATGTACGTAACATCAAATTTGCCCTTTTAGGTTTTTTTGTTGTTGTCGTTTGTTTGTTGGTTTTTTAAAAAAGAGTTTCATTCTGTGGCCCAGAGCTGGAGTGCAGTGGCATGGTCTTAGCTCACTGCAGCCTTGAACTCCCGGGCTCAAGTAGTCCTCCTGCTTCAGCCTCCCAAGTAGCTGGATCTATAGGTGTGCACCATGACATTTGGTAATTAATTTTTTTTTTTTTGTAGAGACTGGGGTCTTGCTGTGTTGCCCAGACTGGTCTTAAACTCCTGGTCTCAGGCTATCCTCCTGCCTCAGCCTCCCAAAGCAGTGGGGATTACAGGCATGAGCCATCACACCTGGCCTGTTTTAGCCATTGTTAAGTGTATTATTCAGTGGCATTGCGTACATTCACATTGTAGTACAGCTATCACCACTGTCCATCCCCATGACCTTTTCCTCCATCCCAAACTGAAACTCTGTTCCTGTTAAACATTACTCCCTATTGCTTCCTCCCTTCTCCAGCCACTGGCAACCACCATTCTATGTTTTGTCTGTATGACTTTGACTATTTTAGCTGTCTCATCTAAGTGGAATCATACAATATTTGTCCTTTTGTGAGTGATTTATTTCACTTAGCATGATGTATTCCAGGTTCGTCCATGTTCTAGCATGTGTCAGAATTTCCTTCCTCAATCGATTGAGACAGAGTCTTGCTTTGTCGCCCAGGCTGTAGTGCAAAGTGGTGGGATCTCGGCTCACTGCAACCCCTGCCTCCCGGGCTCAAGCCATTCTTGTGCTTCAGTCTCCCCAGTAGCTGGGACTACAGGCACGCACCGCCACACCAGGCTAATTTTTGTGTTTTTAGTAGAGACGGGGTTTCACCATGTTGGCCTGGCTGGTCTCGAGCTCCTGACCTTAGGTGATCCGCCCACCTCAACTTCCCAAAGTGCCGCGATTACAGCCGTGAGCCACTGCACCTGGCCAAAAAGTTACCTGAATCTGCTGAAATTTGGAGAGCAAGAGCATGGAAAATGAGAAACACAATATTCGGGATTTCAATTTTTTTTAATTTAATGACTTTTTTTTTTTTTTTTTTTGAGACGGAGTCGCACTCTGTTGCCCAGGCTGAAGTACAGTAGCACGATCTTGGCTCACTGCAACCTCTGCCTCCCAGGTTGAAGTGATTCTCCTGCCTCAGCCTCCCCAGTAGCTGGAATTACAGGCATGTGCCACCATGCCCAGCTAATTTTTGTATTTTTAATAGAGGTGGGGTTTCCGTGGTCTGTTGGCCAGGCTGGTCTCGAATTCCTGACCTCAAGTGATCGCCTGCCTTGGCCTCCCAAAGTCTTGGGATTATAGGCATGAGCCACCACGCCCATCCTTCCTTTTAAAGGCTAAATTATATTCCCTTGTATATGTCACATTTTGTTTTTCCATTCATCTGTCAATGGACGTTTAGGTTACTTCTCCTATGAACATGGGAATACAAATATCTGTTCGATTCCTTGCTTTTAGTTCTTTTGGGTATATACCCAGAAGTAGAATTGCTGGATCATAGGTAATTATGTGTTTAATTTTTTTGAGGAACCCCCATACTTCTCTGATGTTTTAAGATTTACAATTGCATGTTGTTATATGTATGACTAGGTGAATTGAGCCTGGATGTCTGAGATTTTAACTTTTCTAATACCTTTAAGAACTCTATTCCTGAAAAGGGCACATTGTTAAATATTTTCAGTTTCTGGCACTCAGGTGAATTGGCTCTTATTGTTGAATTTTATTATCTTTGATTTCTGTAGGAATTTTCTATCTTGGTTCTATAAATTTTATTTTATTTTATTTTATTTTATTTTTTTGAGACAGAGTCTCACTCTGTCACCCAGGCTGGACTGCAGTGGTGCAATCTCGGGTCACTGCAAACTCTGCCTCCTGGGTTCAAGTGATTCTTGTACCTCAGCCTCCCCAGTAGCTGGGATTACAGGCATGCACCACCATACCTGGCTAAGTTTTGTATTTTTTAGTAAAGATGGGGTTTTGCTATGTTGGCCAGGGTGGTCTCAAACTCCTGGCCTCAAGTGATCTGCCCTCCCTGGCCTCCCAAAATGTTGGGAATACAGGTGTGAGCCACTGCATCTGGCCAATTCTGTAGCTATTAAGCTGGAATTTTAAAGAAAAGTAGCAAGCAGTTCAAATGATAAAATAATAGACTCCAACCAAATTTAACAAGTCATCGCCCTTGGAGTTGTAAGTTTTAAAATCTTTGTCAATATTTCAGAACTGTTGGGGCCATAGAACTTATCTACTATATTAAGTGGGGATTCAGTGGCATAGACTATCAAGTATGGTCACCAGTTTAAGTAATTTTATGATATTTATAAGGCAACAAAATATAAATTTTCTTTCCTCAAAAGAATTTAAAAATTAGAAGTCTAACTTTCCCTAGTGGACCTTGGAGGAGAGAAAACATAAGGCAAAAATGGTCTCCTGTCTCTTGATTTTTGAAGCTCAAAACGTTTTCCATCTAATTATTTCCTGGAAAACATTCTCATGGCCATGAAAATCTCATTAATCTAAAAACAGAGCTTGGAATTGCGTGAATGTGAGAAGAGCAGCTGAAAAGTGGTCTTAAAAAATACCATGTGCGCTGATAGAAATGGCTGCAATCCATTGTGACCAGCTGCATTTGGGAATGCTTATCTTCTTCTTTTGGCTTAAACATCAGAGACAAAGCGCTTTTCTGGAATAAGCTCTCATGATTTGGAAGAATGTTTTTAAAAAATCTGTTCAACATATGAATTTGGATGATTCTTGAAAAAATCAATCTTGAAGTTTCTTCTAAAGGTACCTTTTAGTCACAAATTAATGGAAATTAAATAGTTTACAAATTAAAGATGCATCAAATTAAGAAAGTAGTTATCAACCTCGATAATCTGTGGGGGGGTGTTTTAAACAATTTCTCCCTTTTTTGTTGTTTTTGGTTTTTTTTTTTTTTTTTTTTTTGAGACAGAGTCTCACTCTTGTCGCCCAGACTGAAGTGCAGTGGCGCGATCTTGGCTCACTGCAGCCTCCACCTCCTGGGTTCAAGCGATTCTCCTGCTTCAGCTTCCTGAGTAGCTGGGATTACAGGTGCCCATCACCATGCCTGGCTAATTTTTGTACTTTTAGTAGAGATGGAGTTTCGCCATGTTGTCCAAGCTGGTCTCGAACTCCTGACCTCAGGTGATCCGCCCACCTCGGCCTCCCAAAATGCTGGGATTACAGACAGGTGTGAGCCACTGGGTCTGGCAGTATAAATTTTTAAAAATGTATTTCCCATGGCTTATTAGAAAAAAAAACTTAATTTTATGTCACTAGATATACCTTTTGTAAGGCATTGCCTGTAGACCTCCCTATAGGGAGACTGGATTACTTTGTTTTCAAAGGACTAAGTCCTCATCCATCCGCCCATCCATCCATCCGGTTAACTAATATTTGGTTGCCTACTGTGTTCTAGGCACCTTGCTAGGGATATAATAGGGGAACAGAATAGACACGAGGCACTTGTTCTCATCGAGTTTACAGTCTAGGGACAGCAAAATAAATGACCACACTGATACCCGTAGACTCACATATCGTGGCAGGTTGCCATGAGGGCTTATCAAGGAGCTCTAGGTGATATTGGAGATGGATAGAGCAAGTCAGACCACTCTCCAGAAATGTGGATAGTAGTTTATTTGTACACTTGTCTTCCTTATAACATTTAAAAGTTCTCCTAGTGTAAGGCCTGGTTTTATTCATTAGTGTCATCGGAGTTTAGAACAATGCCTAGAATGTGGTAAGCCTTCAAGTCATTGGCTATTGATTCATCCCCTTGTGTGGTATTGGAATTAGGGAAGGCAATGCAGGCCTGGTGGCAACAGGGAAACTGCAGCTTCTGGTGGCTGTCATGTTGGACACCTGATGGTGGGATAACTACCTGAATGTTCACTAAGGGTTAAGGTTTCAGATACTCATGGGCATTCTAGATATTCAAGTCTACATAGACAGCAGTGGACTTTCAGTCCACATTCAGTGGATGGTTCTTAGATGAGAAAAGAAATTGTGGGCTGGGTGCAGTGGCACAGGCCAAGATAGAGAATCACTTAAGCCCAGGAGTTTGAGATCAGCCAGGGCAACAAAGCGAGTCCCCAACTCTTTAAAAAAAATTGCGATGAATGGCTTTATTCCTTGGTTTGAAACATTTTATTAGTAGTTTCTTTCTTTGTAGTGTAGCTGAAAGGAATATAAAGATCATTTTATTATAATGATCTAATTAGTATTGCTGTCATTTTTAGGAGGTTTTCTCAATTTTTAAATTACAGATATTTCTGGAGTTGTGCTATTTTGCCTGGGTGTTAGAGCCACCGGGAAAATATTTTGCTATAAAAAAATATTTTTGGGCTGGGCATGGTGGCTCACGCCTGTAATCCTAGCACTTTGGGAGACCAAGGCAGGTGGATCGCTTGAGCCCAGGATTCAAGACCAGCATGGGCAATGTGGGGAAACCCCGCCTCTACAAAAAAATACAAAAATTAGCTGGGCATGGTGGTGTGTGCACCTGTAGTCTCAGCTACTCGGGAGGCTGAGTTGAGAGGATCACCTGAGCCTGGGAGGTCAAGGCTGCAGTGAGCTGATTGTGCCACTGCACTCCAGCAGTGCAGGAAATATCTATATATGTATTTCAAAAATACATATTTCAGAAATATATATATTTCAAAAATATATATTTTTCAAATATATTTCAAATAGATATCTATTTGAAATAAATATATTTCAAAAAAGTATATATATATTTTTGACATAGGGTCTCACTCTGTCACACAGGCCGGAGTGCAATGGTGTAATCATGGCTCACTGTAGCTTTGACCTCCCTGGCTTAAGCAATCCTTCCACCTCGGCTTCCTGAGTAACTGACTACAGGTGCATGCCACCACGCCCAGCTAATTTTTGTATTTTTGTAAAGATGGGGTCTTAATAGGTTGCCCAGGCTGGTCTCAAACTCCTGGGCTCAAGCGATCCACCTGGCTTGGCCTCCCAAAGTGCTGGGATTACAGACATGAGCCACCATGCCCGGCCTGTACTTCATTTTTATTAACTCATTTCCACGAGAAGGTAAGAGAAGGTGCCAGTCTCCTCCCCACCCCTGCCATTCCTTTCTAAAGTTATAAAAGATTATAAGGGAAAAGCAGTGAAAATGCTTGTTAGTATTTTAGAATTTATCCTCTAGGTATTGCTTGTTTGGTTAAGTCTAAAGTTTCATAGTCAGAAAATCTTTAGAGTGTGGTTGGGCTGCACAACTAGACTAGTTCTGATGCATGTAATGTCAATTGCTTTGAACATGTAGTGTCAAATTGCTTTGAATATGTAGTATTAATTGCTTTGAACATGAGAGAATGTCCAAATTGCTTTAAGAATATGTTTTAGTCAAATGCCTGTCTTAAAACTGATACCTGTGGGCTTTAGGCACAAGGCAACGTGAGTTGTTGATTTTTCCTTTTCTTGGTGAAATTTAACTGGCTCTGTTCCTTTCTCTTTCTTAAAAACAATAAAACAATCTCTATGACTGTATTGACCCCGTGACCCATTTTTTTTTCTCTCCTACCATCCTGTCTTATAGGAAGAGTCCTCTCTCCTCCTCAGGTACCTACAAATCTGTCCCTTTTCTTATTCTGGAAATTGGCAGTCATCAGATAGGAGCTCTCCCCCTGGCTCCCTGCCCCTTAACCATCCTCATCATGATCCTTGCCGTCTTTCCTGCCCGCCAGCCTTGGTGCAGTCCCTTCTTGGTCTTCAGGGCCATCCTTCTCTTGGGCTTCTCTTCTTCCTCAGCTCCTCAGCACCAAGGTTTGCCTCTCTTCCTGGCTCTTGCCTTACAATCTTTAAACATGCTCAGGTGTCTAATATCCTAAAAGTGAAGCTGTTACTTTCTCTTCAGAAGGAAGTTGCTTTAAAGGAGTCTGGTGCAGTCTCCTTTTTATCCCCCATTCACTCCTCTGTTTACCAAAACCTATGTTTTTGCCTGTCTGAATTCCACTGGAGATACTCTTGGAGCTCGTCAGTGGCCTTCTTCTATTTGCCAAAGCAGCTGGTGTTTTCAGGCCTTGTCTTTCTTGCCCTTTCTTTCGTACCCATCCCATTCCCTGAAACACATTTCTCCCTTGGTTTCAGTTGCTGCCACCCTCTTCTGTGTCCCCTCTCCACCCTTGGTCGTTTTTTGCCAGCTCCTCTTCCCTGGCCTCCTTTGCCTTAAATAAATGTTGCTTTTCTCCCATTGAGGGTTCTCACTTATTCCTTTGATTTAAATGACCACTTATATGATGATAACTCCCACTATTTAAATTATTTTATTATTTATTTATTTTTAGAGACAGGATCTCCTTCTGTTACCAAGGTTGGAATACAGTGGTGCAATTATAGCTCACAGCAGCCTCGAACTCCTGGGCTCAGGCAGTCTTCCTGCCTCAGCCCCCTACGTAGCTGGTATTTAAATTCTAACCTACAGGCCGGGTGCGGTGGCTCACGCCTGTAATCACAGCACTTTGGGAGGCCGGGGCGGGCGGATCATGAGGTCAGGAGATAGAGACCATCCTGGCTAACATGGTGAAACCCTGTCTCTACTAAAAATACAAAAAATTAGCCGGGTGTGGTGGCGGGCGCCTGTAGTCCCAGCTACTTGGGAGGCTGAGGCAGGAGAATGGCGTGAACCCAGGAGGTGGAGCTTGCAGTGAGTCGAGATTGTGCCACTGCACTCCAGCCTGGCCAACAGAGCAAGACTCCATCTTAAAAAAAAAAAAAAATTCTAACCTACAACTGCTTTCTTGTACTTAAACTGTTATTAATTAACTACTTTCTTTTTCTTTCTTTTTTCTTTTTTTTTTTTTTTCCGAGACAGAGTTTCACTCTTGTCGGCGAGGCTGGGGTGCAATGGCGCATTCTCGGCTCACTGCAACCTCTGCCTGCCTCCCAGGTTCAAGCGATTCTCCTGCCTCAGCCTCTCAAGTAGCTGGGATTACAGGGGCCCACCACCATGCTTGGCTAATTTTTGTATTTTTAGTAGAGACGGGGTTTCACCATGTGGGCCACGCTGGTCTGGAACTCCTGACCTCAGGTGATCCGCCCATCTCGGCCTCGCAAAGTGCTGGGATTACAGGCATGAACCACCCGCCCCCGGCCCTTTTGTTTGTTTGTTTCTGAGACAGGGTCTTGCTCTGTCACCCAGGCTGGAGTGCTGTGGCATGATCTCAGCTCACTGTAACCTCCACCTCCCGGGTTCAAGTGATTCTTGTGCCTCAGCCTCCCAAGTCGCTGGGACTACAGGCATGTGCCACCACCCGTGGCTAATTTTTGTATTTTTAGTAGAGACAGGGTTTCCCCATGTTGGCCAGGCTGGCCTCCAACTCCTGACCTCAACTGATCTGCCCACCTTGGCCTCCCAAAGTGCTGGGATTACAGGTGTGAGATACCACGCCCAGCCTGCTAGTTTCTTATTGAACATCTTCATCTCTGTTTCCCACAGGAATCTCAAATTCACCACAACCAAATAGAGTCACATCTTTACTCATGTTGTTTATTTTCTATCCCATATATTGGTTAATCTCCCTGTTATGTATCTGGTGTCCAAGGAATTTTGTTCACCCCTGTGATCTTGGTGAACTTCTTATTCAAGTACCAGTTTACATTTTTCTTTCTCTGTGTCTAATCACTAATGTTGGCAGAGAGCTAGCCACTCCCCTTCTCCTCTGTGCAGCCATTGTTCCGTGTACATTGCTGTACTTGACACATGTTGTGGTTGTCGTTTGCATGTTTGCCCTGTTCTGGAGGGCAGGGACCATATTATCCATCATGGTACCTCCAGTGCCTATAACAGCCCCTATTATCAGTAGATACTCAAGAAACATTTGTTGAGTCAATTTTAGTTTCAATCCCAGCATTTATGAGTAACTATTATGGTTTATATATTATAATGGACTGTTTAAGTAGATAATAGATTATTTATTCATTTTTTGAGACGGAGTCTTGCCCTGTCACCAGGCTGGAGTGCAGTGGCACGATCTCAGCTCACTGCAACCCCCGCCTCCCAGGTTCAAGCAATTCTCTTGCCTCAGCTTCCCGAGTAGCTGGGACTACAGGCGAGTCACCATGTCCAGCTCATTTTTGTATTTTTAGTAGAGATGGAGTTTCACCATGTTGGGCAGGATCATCTTGATCTCTTGACCTCGTGATCTGCCTGTGTTGACCTCCCAAAGTGCTGGGATTACAGGCGTGAGCCAAGGCACCCGGCCCAATAGATTTATTTTTATCCTTTTCATATTTATTGTACAGAACTTGAGAATTTTTTTAATCTTTTTTTTCTGTAAGCCCAATATAGTAAGAATCCAAGGAAAATGTTATAAAAAACTTCTTGTATGTTTTGAAGATACTTCAAATGTTTTTTGATTCATTCTTTAAAGGCATGAAAAGAATATTAAACCTTTTGTGTAATATGCCAGCAAGTCTAGACCATCACTCCTTGTTTAATGTACATGATTGAAAATATATTTAAAAATCCCCTGTGATAAATGCCTTATTAATTAGACATGAAGCTTTTTTGGTTTTATCTTTAATAACTTATTTTCCAGTTATAAAATGCCTTTATATTGTAGGAAATTTGGAAAATACAAATAACCAAAGAAGACATTTAAAACCATTCATAATTTCACCACAAGGTGTAACCACTGCTGACATCCTGATATCTTTTCCCTCTGTTTCTCTGCCGATATTTAGCAAATATATATAGAGCTTAATCTATATAAGTACCATCTGTCCTAACAATATATTGCAATTTCATAGTTTTATAAATTATTTAAACATTTTTTTCTTTTTCTTTCATTTACTATTTTTTTTGAAACAGGATCTCACTCTCGCCCAGGCTAAAGTGCAGTGGCGTGATCTCAGCTTACTGCAGTCTCAACTTCCTGAGCTCAGGTGATCCTTCCACCTCAGCCTCTCAGGTAGCGGAGACTACAGGCGTGCACCACCATGCCTGGCTTAATTTTTGTATTTTTGTAGAGATGGGGTTTTACCATGTTGCCCAGGCTGGTCTTGATCTCCTGGACTCGAGATCCACCCACCTCGGCCTCCCAAAGTGCTGAGCCGTTGCCCCCAGCTTCTTCTATAATATATTTTTATTAAAAAAATTTTTTTTGAGACGGGGTTTCTGTTACACAGGCTGGAGTGCAGTGGCATGATCTTGGCTAACTGCAGCCTCGACCTCCTGGGCTTAAGTGATCCTCCTACCTCAGCCTCTCCAATGGCTGGGACTACAGGCTCACACCACTATGCCCAGCAAATTTTTTTTTTTTTTTTTTTTTGAGACGGAGTCTCACTCTGTTGCCCAGGCTAGAGTGCGGTGGCACAATCTCAGCTCACTGCAAGCTCCGCCTCCTGGGTTCACGCCCTTTTCCTGCCTCAGACTCCTGAGTAGCTGGGACTACAGGCGCCCGCCACCACGCCTGGCTGAATTTTTTTTTTTTTTTTTAGTAGAGACGGGGTTTCACCATGTTAGCCAGGATGGTCTCGAACTCCTGACCTCGTGATCCACTTGCCTTGGCCTCCCAAAGTGCTGGGATTACAGGTGTGAGCCACTGCGCCCAGCCTCATGCCTAGCTGATTTTTTGTATTTTTATAGATATAGGGTCTCACCATGTTGCCAGGCTGGGTCTTCTGTAATATTTTTAATGGTTTCATAGTATTAGGTGAATGAACCTTTATTGACGGATCTTTAATTTTTTGTTCTTTCTTTCTTTCTTTTTTTGAGGTGGAGTCTCCCTCTGTTGCCCAGTCTGGAGTGCAGTGGTGTGATCTCTACTCACTGCAACCTCTGCCTCCTGGGTTCAAGCGATTCTCCTGCCTCAGCCTCCTGAGTAGCTGGTTTTACAGGCACCCACCACCACGCCTGCCTAATTTTTGTATTTTTAGTAGAGATGGAGTTTTTTTGCCATGTTGGCCAGGCTGGGCTCGAACTACTGACTTCAAGTGATCTGCCCTCCTCGGCCTCCCAAAGTGCTGGGATTACAAGAGTGAGCAACTGTGCCTGGTCCTGATTTTTTTTCTTTATAAATAATGCTACAATGAATATAAATATTGCTAACATTTAAAAAATATTAGATATTTTAACAGGTGAATGAATGCAGAGGGGATTAATATAAAAGCTGATTAGCAAACTGAAGAAAGGGCATTACAATCACTGTTAGATGAAGTTCCCCCAGAAATTTACTCTGAAAATAAGATTCTGAGTCATGACAGAGATTCTTTACTTGGCCAAACTTTAATCAGACTTCTGAACCTTCTGTTAGGTCCATCTGTGCACTTCCTTGTAAAATCCGGTTTTAGCAAGAACCCTCCACCCTTGATATGTGATCAGGTTCCTCATCCTCCACCATCCCCCAGGTGGTGTCTGACCACCCTGGCTTGTCTTCAGCAACAACCCTGTTAGTTTGGTTTACCCAGAATCCCCTTTGCCCCTGATGTTTCCTCTGAGTACTTTTCCACCCACTGACCCTGACCCTGCTCCTTGGCTATAATCCCACTTGTCCTTGCTGTATTCAGAGTTGAGCTCAAGCTCTCTTCCCCACTGCAGGACTCTCTTGCAGTGGTCCTTGTAACTACCACGGGGGTCCTGAATAAAGTCTTCCCTTTTATGCTTTAACGAGTATCACTGAATAATTTTTTCTTTAAACAGCCTGAGCCTGGGTTTGGTTTCCTGCAGAGTTTATAAGAGCTTTTTCCTTTTTCTTTTCTTTCTTTTTTTTTTTTTTTTGAGATGGAATTTTGCTCTTATTGCCCAGGCTGGAGTGAAGTGGCACAATCTCAGCTCACTGCAACCTCCGCCTCCTGAGTTCAAGTGATTCTCCTGCCTTGGCCTCCCAAGTAGCTGGGATTACAGGCATGTGCCACCATGCCTGGCTAATTTTTGCATTAGTAGAGACGGGGTTTCACCATGTTGATCAGGCTGGTCTCGAACTCCTGACCTCAGGTGATAGACCCACCTCAGTCTCCCAAAGTGTGGGATTACAGGCGTGAGCCACCGCGCCCAGCCTGTAAGAGCTCTTTCAAAGGGAAGCTACTGAGCGAGGCCTTGTGCGAGCACTGGAAACAGGCCTTAGCCAGGCTGGTGGCTTGGTAGGGCTGTAGTAGGGACCAGATGTGGGATCCTGGATCCAGGAATTTGTTGGGGGATTAGGCTGCTCTTCACTTTCTGCCTCTGAGCTCACAGGTATTTCTGAGGTGTGGGTGAAAGGAGAACACTTCTGAGGGGTGGAATTAGGACCCTCAGCTGGACATGCAGCAAAACATCCTTAGCGTGTGGGCCAGATAAACTAAATATGGATAAGAGCTAGGCCAGGCCCACAGCTAGATATCAGGGGTTTCCCCTCACTCTGGGGATTCCTTTGCTAGTTTTCTGTTTCTAATGTCTTTGCTAATGTCTTCCTCTTCCTTGGTTTTTTAATTTTGGTGAGCTACACCCCTGGTGGCTTCCTGAGAAGTGTTGCATGGGAAATAAATTTACATACTGGTATATTTTAAAATGTCCTTATTCTACTCCTACTTTTGATTGGCTGGTTATAGAATTGGGGGTTGGAAATAATTTTCCTCCGGAACTTTTAGGTATTGCTTTGTTGTCTTTTGGATGCTTATGTTGTGATAGAGAAGTCAAAATCATTCTGATTCCTGCTCTTTTGTTTATTACCTGATATCTTTTGTTACCAAAGTTCTAAAATTTCATGATGATGTGCTTTCATAGGTTCTATTTTGTCTGTAGATCAGAAATCTTCCAGAATTGTTGGGCTCTCATTAGGCCTTTCAATGCTGTAAGACTTCCTTAAATTCTTTTTTTTAAGAAGGTGTCTTGCTCTGTTTCCCAGGCTGGAGTGCAGTGGCGTGATCTCAGCTCACTGCAACCTCTGCCTCCCGGGTTCAAGCGATTCTCCTGCCTCAGCCTCCCGATATAGCTGGGACTACAGGCCTCCCCTACCACACCTGGCTAAATTTTTTTTTTTTTTTTTTTTTTTTAGTAGAGATGAGGTTTCACCGTATTAGGCTGGTCTCAAACTACTGGCCTCAAGTGATCCTACCACCTTGGCCTGCCAAATAAATTCTTTATTTTCTCTGTCTCTCTGTTTTCTTTTTTTAGAACTTCTGTTTCAATGTTTGACCTCCTGGACCAGTTCTCTTAACATCCTTTTTTTTTTTGAGACCAAGTCTCACTCTGTCACCCAGGCTGGAGTGCAGTGGCATGATCTCAGCTTACTGCAACCTCCACCTCCCAGGTTCAAGCGATTCTCCTGCCTCAGCCTCCTGAGTAGATGGGGTTACAGGTGTGCACCAGCAGACCCAACTAATTTTTGTGTTTTTAGTAGAGTTGTGGTTTCACCATGTTGTCCA
The DNA here is from genome assembly GCF_028858775.2 of Pan troglodytes. Taxonomy (NCBI): domain Eukaryota; kingdom Metazoa; phylum Chordata; class Mammalia; order Primates; family Hominidae; genus Pan; species Pan troglodytes. Next base: position 34,223,714 of record NC_072415.2, on the reverse strand, counting down.
GGCTGGTCTTGAACTCCTGGGCTCAAGTGGTCCACCCGCCTCAGCCTCTCAAAGTGCTGGAATTACAGGCATGAGCCACTGTGCCTGGCCAACATTCATCTTTTATCTCCCATTTTCTTAACATTTTATTTTCTAGGAGATATTCTCAACTTATTTTCCAACTCTTTTATTGAAGTTTTAATTTTTGCTATTTTTATTTCCAAAGTTCTTTTTCTCAAGCTTTATTTTTTTTTAATAGCATCTTGTTTTTGTTACAGGACAGAATGTCATTTATTATCTAAGGATATTAGTTATTATTTTTTTAACATTTTCCTTGATACCTTGTTTTCTCTAGGTTGCTTTTCTTCCCTGTTTGGTTTTGGTCTTTGTCTTTCATGTTTAAGAGTGGGGAGCTAGAAAGTTGATTGAAAACTGAGAGAGTGGGTGGGCCCTGTTGACTGCTAACTTCATTGTAAGGTTTGCCTGGCTTGACCACTTGCTGGGACCTCCTGGTGTCTCTCTTGTACTTTAGGGAATATAACCAGCTAAGTCTCATAGAGGGTAAAGCCTGGCTTGCCAGCATAAGAAATGCCGATTAGGGCAAGAGGGCTGGAGACAAGCTGTTTGCTCTGCTCTGTTTTGAAACCATGCCTTCAAAACCCATCCAGTCACCAGCCTATACAGCCCATCTCTTTTAGCCTCACTGGAAGATGTATTTAACCAGTCCCCTGTTGATGACATGGAGTGGTTTCTAATTTTTCCACTATTACAAATAATGTAATCTTTATAAGCATGGTTTCAAAATAATCTTGTATAAGATGACAGCAAAAGTGAGGGGAAAAATAAACATTGAAATTAAAAAAAACCTTGTGTAAATGTTTTTGCAGGATAGATTTCTAGAAATAGAGTTGCTAGACAAAGTAAATGGTATATATGAATTTTGAAGTTTATTTGATATTGCCAAATTGCTGATCTCCACCTGTAACATATGAAAAGTTGTATGCATTTATATTCATTTTAGCAGTCTACAGGAGTGCTATTTCCTGCCCATGCCAGCATTGTTTCTTGTCTTTTTTTATTTTTGCTAATTCAATGGGCATGAAAAATATCACGTGTGTTTGAATGATTTTTATTTATTTGATTATTAGTAAGAATGACATACTTCTGGGAATTGCTATTTGTAATATTTGCTCATTTTGACATAAATGCTTGAAATTTGGTTGTAATTTTCTATATTTGGTTTGGGGCTTGATAAGAAAATGTGACAGAAAAAATAAATTTGTTTACATATAGCCACTTCAGGGCATTTATCTATAATGAGTTTCTATTCAAAATGATTTTTTGCACAGTTTTGAATGTGTTAGTTTACATGTTAGTCTTACTCTATTCCTATATGAATGGTCGTATAGGAAATAAAGTCATACTTTGACTTTATCTCTAATTTTGTTTTTTCCTTTTATGTCTAATTTTTAATGTAATAACTATTTGCATAATACTATGTATTTGACAGAATGCTTTCACATACATAATCTTACAACAAACAGCTTATGAGGTTGGTTGTATTTTGCAGATGAAGAAACTAAGGCCTTAAGAAGTTAAGAGATTTGCCCAAGTGTCTCCTGTACTGCTTCAATAATAATAGAAGGGCAAGGGGTCTCAGGCTCAAGTTCTCACCCTGCAACGGATTTATTCAGTTGTTGTGTCTGTCTTATCAGCTGCAAAATGAGGATTCTTTCCCCTTTCTGTATTAGCAGGTGATATCTAAAAGCTAATTATGTTCTTAGATAATAGCAATGTTATTATTTTCTTAATTTAGAAATGAACACAGAAGCGGAGCAACAGCTTCTCCATCATGCCAGAAATGGCAATGCTGAAGAAGTAAGACAACTATTAGAGACCATGGCGAGGAATGAAGTGATTGCTGACATTAATTGCAAAGGTAAACTTTGAATGGATTTTGTAGCTTTCTGAGTCTGCACTACTCTTAGCATTTATTTAATGCTAACCTTTCTTATCTATCATGTAATTAATCTCTAGCTCTCATGCTAGGAAGAACCCCACAGATTGGAGGAAATGTCTCTCCTAGCCCTCTCTGAGTCAGAGAAAGTGACATAAGAATTTTAAATTCTTAAAATTGTTATGGATCCCAAATATTACAAGCCACAAGGGTGGCTCTAGCCCACAGGATACATCCTATTGAGAGGTGACAGCGTGCTGGCAGTCCTCACAGCCCTCGCTCGCTCTTGGCGCCTCCTCTGCCTGGGCTCCCACTTTGGCGGCACTTGAGGAGCCCTTCAGCCCATCGCTGCACTGTGGGAGCCCCTTTCTGGGCTGGCCAAGGCCGAAGCCGGCTCCCTCAGCTTGCAGGGAGGTGTGGAGGGAGAGGCGCTAGCGGGAACCAGGACTGCGCGCGGCGCTTGCGGGCCAGCTGGAGTTCCATGTGGGCGTGGGCGTGGGCGTGGGCTTGGCGGGCCCCGCACTGGGAGCAGCCGGCCGGCCCGGCCGGCCCTGCCAGCCCGGGCAATGAGGGGCTTAGCACCCGGGCCAGCGGCTGCGGAGGGTGTACTGGGTCCCCCAGCAGTGCCAGCCCACCGGCGCTGCATTGGATTTCTCACCGGGCCTTAGCTGACTTCCTGCGGGGCAGGGCTCAGGACCTGCAGCCGGCCATGCTTGAGCCTCCCACCCCCTCCATGGGCTCCTGTGCGGCCCGAGCCTCCTCGATGAGCACCGCCCCCTGCTCCACAGCGCCCAGTCCCATCGACCACCCAAGGGCTGAGGAGTGCGGGCGCATGGCGCGGGACTGGCAGGCAGCTCCACCTGCAGCCCTGGTGCGGGATCCACTGGGTGAAGCCAGCTGGGCTCCTGAGTCTGGTGGGGACGTAGAGAACCTTTATGTCTAGCCCAGGGATTGTAAATACACCAATCAGCACTCTGTATCTAGCTCAAGGTTTATAAACACACCAATCAGCACCCTGCGTCTATCTCAGGGTTTGTGAATGCACCAATCAATACTCTGTATCTAGGTACTCTGGTGGGGCCTCGGAGAACCTTTGTGTCCACACTCTGTATCTAGCTAATCTGGTGAGGATGTGGAGAACCTTTGTGTCTAACTCAGGGATTATAAAGGTACCAATCAGCACCCTGTCAAAACAGACCACTCAGCTCTACCAATCAGCAGGATATGGGTGGGGCCAGACAAGAGAATAAAAGCAGGCTGCCAGAGCCAGCAGTGGCAACCCGCTGGAGTCCCCTTCCACAGTGTGGAAGCTTTGTTCTTTCGCTCTTTGCAATAAATCTTGCTACTGCTCACTCTTTGGGTCCACACTGCTTTTATGAGCTGTAACACTCACTGCGAAGGTCTGCAGCTTCACTCCTAAAGCCAGGGAGACCACGAGCCCACCGGAAGGAACAAACAACTCCAGAGGTGCTGCCTTAAGAGCTGTAACACTCACCGCGAGGGTCCACGGCTTCATTCTTGAAGTCAGTGAGACCAAGAACCCACCAATTCCAGATACATTATGATAATTTTTTTTTCTTCTCGAAGACATTGCAGTTGACCCAGCAGGTTTGAGTGTTTACCGTGTGTCCTGGAGATAATGATGAAGAGACACATGGGATCCCTGCCCTTATTGAGCTTAGTCTAGTAGATGAACAGATCAGACTAGTCTGCATTACAAAATAGGTACCAGGATGTGGAAGTGCAGGTGTCATGGGAGAGGTGTGGAACTGGAACTTGAAGGATTTGCTTTTTGGAGGAGACAATTCTAAGATGAAATGTGAAAGAGTAGGAGTTAACCAGGTGACGATAGAGAAGAAAAAATGGTTCAAGGAAGAAGAAACAACATAGCAGCCAAGTCATAATATGCCATGTGTAGCAAAGTGGCCAATACATCACAACCTTGTATCAAATGTGCAGAAAAATAAAACGTGTTCTCTAAAATGGCTCTGGTATTGTAATAAACCTCTTCATGTTCTGGGAGGTATGGGGAGAGTAAACGTTAGTCTTTGGGTACCTCTATCTTTTTTTTTTTTTTTTTTTTTTTGAGACAGGGTTTTGTTCTGTTGCCCAGGCTGGAGTGCAGTGGCATGCTCACAGTTCATGGCAGCCTCAGACTTCTGGGCTCAAGCCTTTGTCCCACCTCAGCCTCCAGAGTAGTTGGGACTACAAGCACATGCCACCACGCCTGGCTAATTTTTGTATTTTTTGTAGAAACGGGATCTTGCTATGTTCCCCAGGCTGGTCTTGAACTCCTGGTCTCAAGCGATCCTCTCATCTCAGCCTCCCAAAGTGTTGGGATTACAGGTGTGATCCATTGCATCTAGCCATACTTTTTTTAGTAGCCTTTTTGATAAAGTCTTGATCTCCCTTCCCCTGTATTTCCTCTAACTTGGTGTTTGAGTGTAGAGGTGAGACTTGCTGTGTGTTCGTGTGGTGGAGAGGCAGGTTTTCCTCGAATCTATGACTTGGCTTTGGGTCCTCAGCCACCCTTGTCTTCCTGGTGCTCCTTAAGCATTGGAAGCTGACGTGAAACTTAGGTAGAAAGTCAAACTCAGGTCTCTCAGTGTGTCGTGTGGCATAGGTAAGGCCCCTTGGCTGTATCAGGAGACTCTCATGTTGGCTTGTGTTACCCTCTGTCACATCTTCATCTGGCACCTGGCCTAGGCTTGCTGGTTCAATGCAGACACACTCCTGTTCCCTTCTTGGGAGAGTGGCATGTGGGAGCCAATGACATGGGGGAACCTAGAGCAGCTCTGGTTAGCCAAAATGCAGCCTTCCCTCAGGACACCTTACTGAGTCTGCTTTGATGTGGCATCTGGCAGGGGAGTGCTAAGATGGGCGATCTAGAGGGGGTCTTTTCCTGCATCCCGGAAGCAGCTGGCCTGTTCTCTGTGTCTCCTCAATGTATCCCACTTTCCGCGTTTAAGATCCAGAGCCACGTGTCTCAGCTTTTGTCTTTTTTTCTTCCACAGTTCCTCAGTCCCAGAAAGGGCTGGCTTCAGATGGATATTTTATTCTTTTTGCTACTTCCTCCTCCTGTACCAGGGCAGCAAACCTCATGACCTCACCCTCAGTGGGGAAGAAATAGCATCTTTGCAATAGGGAAGAAACTGTGATCTGAGGATCTGGGTTGTCTAGAAACTGAGTTGGTAAAAGGAATTTTAAAATATCTTTGTTATGGAGAATGAGCTGAGGAAAAAAATATTTAAAAAATAAAAAAATGTATAAAATTTCCCCCCACTCTTCAGCAAAGACTGGCTCTTTATCTTTACCTCAGGATTCTATTTTGAATGCCAAAACATTTGATCATCCTCAGTGACCCTTTTCTGTCTCCCCTTCCCACCTCCGACCACGTTTGCCTCAGGCTAATTAGGAGAAAGTCATCTACTTGGAAATGTAAAGCTGAGAAATATGTTAATTTTTTTTTCAATTTTCACCTCATTATACCTGTCAGTCAGACTTTATCTTAAGGGCAGTTTGAAGGGTTGATGCAGAAGGTGACATAGTCAGATGATATGCAGTTCTTAAGGGAGTGGGGAGGGGTGGGCAAGACCAGGCGTGAATAGTGTTTCCATGTGGGGGGTTCCTTCCCGGCATTTCTTGGTTTTCTTTCCTTTCTTTCCTGTTTTTCCAAATAATGACAAATTGGGAAAATGGTATAAATTACTATAATTCTCCTGCAAGAATTAAAGGTTAACAGTCAACATAGAGATGTTACTGTTTGGAAGGAATTCACTGATGTCAAGTTGAAAGTGAGGGAAAGAAGGGCTGATGTGAGTGGAAAGTGAAGGTTAGTGTTTTTAGGGTCTGGGAGAGGAGGATAGAATTAGTTTTGCTTGTAGCTGGTGTTGTGTTACAAGTATGTGTTCATGGTCCTGTCTTGCTTGTGTGAGTCATTCTTGCAAATAAAATAAATATTAATACATATGTGCATAACATACTTTTTGTAAATTCTGTGAGTGATGTTCCAAGAAATAATAAATTTTGGAAGCAACCTAAGTACTTATATTGGCAGTCTCAACACACAATTCTGTGTAGTGCTGTCACTTTACTAGGAGGTCCAAATGTGAAGTTATTCGAATATTCCCCAGTAATACCTGCTGGTATTTTAGTGTTTTAATATTATGTATAGTGTACTGTTCTTTGTAAATACTCCAAAGCTTGACATTTCTTATTCATTGAACACATCCTTTTAGATATCTATAAGTAGTTAAAGAGTATAAAACCTGTTTGAAGTATTTTAAGAGTAAATGTAGGATCTTGGAAATTTTTTTCTTTTTTTGAGACATAGTCTTGCTCTGTTGCCCATGCTGGAGTGCAGGGTGCAATCTTGGCTCACTGCAACCTCCACCTCCTCTTGGGTTCAAGCGATTCTTGTGCCTCAGCCTCCCAAGTAGCTGGGACTACAGGCGCCCACCATCACACCAGGCTAATTTTTGTATTTTTAGTAGAGACAGGGTTTCACCATGTTGGCCAGGCTGGTCTCCAACTCCTGACCTCAAGTGATCTGCCCACTTTGGCCTCCCAAGGTGCTGGGATTAGAGGTGTGAGCTGCAGTGCCTGACTGGATCTTGGAAATTTTGATTTCTTGATCCAGAATCCTATTTGGAAATACTAGATGTGAGGACACCAGTCACAAGCTGTCATAGTAAGTAAGAGGAGACAGTGTGGTTTGGATGGGGGCAGACGCAGTGGCAATGGAGAAAACTAGATGTAATGAATATTTAGGAGTTGGAGTCAGTCGAGCTAATTGAGTGTGGGGTGAAAAGGAGAAAGCAGGAAGGTGCTGCTGCTGTTGAGTGAGGAGGTGAATGAGGGGCCATCCATTGTGAATACACATGTGGGAGGGGCCTGGTGGTTCCTGCGAGTGTGTGTATGGAGGACGACAGGTGAGTTCAGCTTTGTGCTTTCTGAGCATTGAGGAACCCTTGCCCAGCCCAATGGAGATGTCTAGTGGACACTTTGGAGATGGAAATATGGATTTTGAAGTCAACAGCACAGAAACAATGGAAGCAGTGGAAGAGGGCCATGAAATACCTCTTTTTTTCTTTTTCTTTTTCTTTTTTTTTTTTTTTTGCGACAGCATCTTGCTCTGTCACCCCGGCTGGAGTGCAGTGGTGTGATCATGGCTTACTGCAGCCTTGAACTCCTCGGCTCAAGTGATCCTCCCACCTCAGCCTATGGAGTAGCTGGGATTACAGGTGTGCGCCACCACGCCTGGCTGATTTTTGTATTTTTTGTAGAAATAGGGTTTCACTACTTGCCCAGGCTCATCTTGAACTCCTGACCTCAATCAGTCTATCTGCCTTGGCCTCCCAAAGTGCTGGGATTACAAGTGTGAGCCACCATGCCCGGCTGAAGTACCATTTTTGAAGTTACCAGTAATGGAATAGTTGGGAAAAATAAATTTTCCAAAGGATATGGAAAAGTAGTGCCAGAGAAATGAGAGGACCCACAGGGTACAGGGCTGTGGCAGCTAGGGAAGAATGTGGCCGTGCTGTCCTGTGATGCAGTGATGGCAGAAACCTGCCCCTGGGACCCAGTGACAGCATTTCTTGATAAAAATTGAGGACAGTGTTCATGACCTGGTGGGAGATGAGCCTCATCTGCAATGAGTGGGGGTTGACAGGAAGGAATGTTAGGTAGAAAGAGCCAGTGAAGGGTAGAATGGGGAGAGTGAGGGGCACAGTAGCTGCCAGGGAGCACAGAGTAGGGAGGGTTTCATTTGTGTTTCCTCGTTAGATGGGAGACACCAGAGTTCTTACTCCTTCCCATCAGCAACTAAAGGGGGAGAGGTGGAAGATAGGCAAAAAAGGAGGGCCTGAGAAGCAGGAAGGGATGGGCTCCAGGATCCAGAGAGAACGGTTAGTCTTAGACCTCGGGAGGAAAGTTTAGCAGAGTGCCTGTAGATATAGGTGGGATGGTTGATTTGGTGCTGGAAGCCCAGGGAATTCTATGAAAGCTTCTGTTTTCTCTGTGAAGCTGAATATGTCATTTGCTAAGGTAGAGTTGTCTGGGTAAAAGGCTTGAGGAGACTAGTGAAGGACTGAATTGAATTACTTTTTGTTGGAATATATGAGAGATGCTTGGACAGGGCCTTATAGAAGTGCCTTCAGCTAGTGTGAGATCCTGAGTTTATGGTGTGTAAATCCACAGGGCTCTGTTGTTTTTCTTCGTTGGTTAGCGACCTGGGTGTGGTTATGGAGAAACTGGGCTCGTGTACTTCTCAGGCTTTGGAGGTTTTTTAGGCTGCTGTGACAGATATTATAGTGAAGCCAGAATTTTCAGGATATGATAAAGGTTGAAGTGAGGGATTAAAGAATAGACACTGAATTTATTGAAGGAAGTGAAGATGGAGGGTATTTACGTATACATGAAAGTCATTAGGCCTGGTGCAGTGGCTCACCCCTGTAATCCCACCACTTTGGGAGGCTGAGGTTAGAGGATCACTTGAGCTCAGGAGTTTGAGACCAGCCTGGGCAACATGGCAAAACCCCATCCCTACAAAAGAATCCAAATATTAGCCAGGTGTGGTGGCGCATGCCTGTGGTCCCAGCTACTCAGGAGGCTGAGGTGGGAGAGTTGCTTGAGCCCAGGAGGTAAAGGCTGCAGTGAGCTGTGATTGTGCCACTGCACTATAGCCTGGGTGATAGAGGGATACCCTTTCTTGAAAAAAGAAAATGATTAGAGCTGGGGGCTGGATAAGTTGAAAAGAAAGTCTGGGGGATAGCTGTGTGGACAGGCTGGAAAGTTGGGAGTGCTTGGGAAAGTGGCTTTCTGTGTTCTGAGTCCAGGGGTGATGATGGCGCCCAGGCTGTGGCTCTGGCAGTGGGTCCCTGACCTTAAACAGAGGCACAGTTTGTGAGAAATGAGGGAAGCTGAGAAACTGAGAGACCAGGGTGCTGAATAGGCAGTTGACCCCCTGGGGATGGTGGCAGGATTTGCAACGGGGTGAAAGAATATGCTGCCCAAAGTTATTTGGTGAGGGGCAGGCCACTGGGAGGCTGGCAGATGGCAGCAGAGAAGGCATGCACAAGAGCTTTGGCTTAATGACAGAAGCCTCAAAGAAGGAGCTGTGATGTGAGTGGAGAAGTCATCAACTAAAGGCAGTAGTGGGTTTTTTGTTGTTGTTTTGAGACAGTGTCTCGCTTTGTTGTCCAGGCTGGAATGCAGTGGTGCAGTCATGGATCATTGAAGCCTTGACCTCTTGGGCTCTGGTGATCCTCCGCCTTAGCCTCTGGAGTAGCTGAGACTGCAGGTGTGCACCACCAGGCCTGGCTAATTTTTTAATTCTCTGTAGAGACGGGGTTTCTCTGTGTTGCCCAGTCTGGTCTTGAACTCCTGGGCTCAAGCAGTCCGCCATCCTTGGCCTCCTAAAATGCTGGCATTACAGGCATGAGCCACCATGCTCGGCCAGCAGTGGGAGTTTTGATGTGGAGGTTCACACGACTTCTGTTCAGTGAGGGACAGGGGGCATGGGGGACCCCACCTGAAGAATAAGAGGGAGATCCTTATCAGGATGAGCTAGGTTTCACTAAGAACAGAAAGCAAAAGATAGGTTCAGTGAAAGAGACTGAGGCTCTGGGATTTATTGACTGTGTAATTAGGGGTTCCACAGGACACACACTTGAGAGGAAACAGATGTAGGAGTTTGGGTAAATGGCAAACAATCCCAGGGACACTGCTGGCAGCTGCAGTCCCTTGGAGGGTTGTTAGAGGCCTGTTGTGGGTGTGCTGAGGTTGTTGGCTGAGGTTTCTGTGGGTTCAGATCCTGGAATCCAGGAGCTGAGGGCAGTGTATCATGTAAGTGAGGTACTGCTATCTACAGTAGCTGTGAAACCATCGCTCTTTCCCTGCAGTGGCCCCTGGAATAACATGTTCTTGGGCTGTAACAGCCCCATCAAGGCAGGTGACTTTGGGATTTGATAGGGCTGTATTCGCTACAGTCTGATTGGGAATTTTGGGAAGCTTTTGGGCTTCCTCAGCTCTAAATAGTGCTCTGAATATCTTTTTTGCTAAATTGAATCTGTAGTTTTAGTTTTTGCAAACTCAGTTGTTTATTTCTTTCCTCAGCTCTACTGCTAAGATCTGACACTTCATTGCCTTTAACTTCGGTCCTCTCTTTCACCTTGGCAACCCAATATCCTCATTAACTGAGACTATCTGAAGTCAAAGACTCCACGTTCAGGCACTAATACTTTCCAAATCATATTAGTCCATTTTCACACTGCTATAAAGAACTACCTGAGACTGGGTAATTTATGAAGAAAAGAGACTTAATTGACTCACAGTTACTCAGGCTTACCAGGAAGCTTGACAGGGAGGCCTCAGGAAACAACCACACACTTTCAGAGAGTTCCTGAGAACTCACTCACTGTCACGAGAATAGCAAGGGGGAAATCTGCCCCTATGATCCAATCACCTCCCACCAGGCCCCTGCTCCAATTCAACATGAGATATGGGTGGGGACAAATCCAAACCACATCACAGGTGCTGCAGGAACTATCCTTTACTGACTCTTGATGTGGTACAGGTGTACAGAGAGTTCCTGTGAGCTGCCTTCAGCTCCTCCATCCACCCTCCTGATACAGGTTTTCAAAGAGAGTTGCTTGTCTTGAACTATGTCAAGAAAACCCCTCTTGACCTGATGATGGCAAGATGATTAAAGACTCGGAGCCCTAGAGTCAAGAAGCTGCTAGAGATCATCTAGCTTGAATGTAACCCCTGTCCTGTCTCCCTCTATCCTTTTAGAGGTGAGGACATCGAGTCAGAAGGTGGCACCAGATCTGCACCTTGTGAGTTCTCGTCCTTTACACCCATTACACTTCTTGGTCACATATCTTGCCTCTCACTTATCAGCAATGCATTGCAAAGGAGATTATTAAGGTAGCTTGTTATGGAGAAGTTAATTTCGTTGTAAAATTACCTAAATATGACCTAAAAATACCTTATATTTTTCCATTTTTAGGAAGAAGTAAGTCTAACTTGGGCTGGACACCTCTACATCTGGCATGCTATTTTGGACACAGACAAGTGGTCCAGGATCTGTTGAAGGTCTATTTATGACTTTAATTTTTAATGACTACAATAAATATTATTGTTATGGAAATTTTAAGATGAAAGTCTTAGAAAAGCCACCTGAGCCATAGTGACTTATTTAAAGCAATAGTTCATCATTCAAGACACTTAATTGTTCTTTATTAAATAAATGCATGAATTAGGTTAGCCTGATTAATTAAAATTGTATGTTTAATCATTAGATTTTTTTATTACTAGCTTTTAAAAATTATAAAAGTGGGCATATTAATGAAGATTTTATTTTCAGTTTTATGAGTGTGACAGTTGAAAAAATAACCAAAGCACACCCTAAATAATTAAAAAATAATGTCAATACACAAATAAAAATTTAAAAAAAAGAAAAAAACAATGTCACAATCTCTTACCACTGTATTTAAAGAGAATTGAGAGCTCATATTTCCTAATTCTATGATGAATAACTTCTCACATTCTGATAGTTCTGAAATTTGCTTGCATCTTACAATTCATCTGTACATTTAAATAATGGCATCTTTTTTCCTCAAAACTTATTAAATTGATAATGGAGGAAATGTGGTATTTCGTTCAGAGATCATTCTCCTTTTTTCAATGTGACTGCTTCTAAAGTAGAGTGAAGGTGTATGGATTTTTTTTTTTTTTTTAATCAAGACAAGGCCTCACTTTGTCACCCAGGCTGGAGTGCAGTGGCGTAATCTCGGCTCACTGCAGCCTTGACCTCCCAGGTTCAAGCGATCCTCCTGCCTCAGTCCCCCAAATACTGGAGCTATAGGCACGTGCCTCCACACCTGGCTAATGTTTTTCTATTTTTTGTAGAGACGGACTTTCACCATGTTGCCCAGGCTGGTCTCAAACTCCTGAGCACAAGCAATCCGCCCACGTCAGCCTCCCAAAGTGCTAGGATTACAGGTGTGAGCCACTGCGCCTGGCCAAGGTGTATAGATTTTTAGTGAAAAGTACCTTTTTACTTCTTATTTTTCTACCTATCAGGTAGATTTTTACCTTTCAGAAAACCTACCATATATACACTACTATATGTGTGTGTGTATACACACACACATATATATGTGTACATATATATATATATATAAGATGGAGTCTCGCTATAGTGCCAGACTGGCCTTGAACTCCTGGGCTCAGATGATTCTCCTGCCTCAGCCTCCCAAGTAGCTGGGACTATGGGCTCAAACCACCGTGGTGGCTTTTTATTGTTACTTTAAATTTAATTTATTGTTAGTACTGACACCTAAACAATATTAACAATTTTAATTTTTTAAGGCCTTAATATATTTTGAAGGAATGATTGTCACCATTGTATATTTCTTGGTATTTAAAGTGGTCATGTTTACTAGGCTGGTGCAGAAGTGAATGTGTTGAATGACATGGGAGACACGCCGCTTCATCGAGCTGCCTTTACAGGACGAAAGGTGAAAATCATTCTGTGTTCAATGTTTGTAAGTGAGGTATTTGGAGGAGTAGTTATCATTGTTTTCTCTGTTATAACCATCTGACCAGCAACCGAAGAAAGCCACACAAAAAAATGTATATACCAGCACTTTGGGTCAAAAGGCCACAGGATCTTTGAGTCTGACGGTGAGGTCCAGTACTAAGGTCATGGAGACCCCCACTCTGTGGTATCCCTGTGAGGAGATTATTCCGTTTCTGCTTGTGTACTCCAGCAATGGGGAACTCCTGATTATTCTTTTTTTAAAAAAAAAATAGCTTTATTGAGGTATAACTTACTTTGCATAAACTTCACCTGTGGTATTGTGAAATATATATTTGGTCTTTGACCTTGTACACTAAAGATGTACAAAAAGATGGCTGGCAACCCCTAGGTGGCTTCAGGATGGGGGCTGGTCACCAGAAAGACCAAGGCAGGACTAGGGGGTTGGGACTTTCAGCCGAACTTTGCAGCCTCCAGGGAGGGTAGAGGGGCTGAAGGGGAAATTGCTCGCTAATGGCCAGTGGTTTCATCAATCATGCCTATTTAATGGAACCTCCATAAAAACCTGAAAGGACAGGGTTCTAGGAGCTCCTGGGTAGCTGAACACGTGGAGGTTCTTGAATGATCACACCCCAGGGAGGGCATGGGTGCTCTGTGCCCTTCCTCCATGCCTTGCCCTATGTATCTCTTCATCTGTATCCTTTGTAATATCCTTTATAATAAAGCAGTAAACATGTTTTCCTGAGTTTTGTGGGCTGCTCTAGCAAATTAATGGAACCCAAACAGGGAGTCATGGGAACCCTAATTTAAAGACCATCAGTCAGAAGTTCTGGAGGTCTGGACCTGCAGCTGGTGTCTGAGGGGTGGGGAGAAGTGCTGGGACTGAGCCCTCACCTGTGGGATTGATGCTATCTCTGGGTAGATAGTGTTGGAATTGAATTGAAGGACACATAGCTTGTGTTTGCTGCAGAACTAATTGCTTGCTTGGTGGTGGGGAGAACTGCCCCCACCCATATTTGGTCACAGAAGTCTTTAGTGTTACTTGCTGTAGTAGGAGAGCAGAGGAAAAGCATAATTTGATCACATATTGTAAGTGTGCATTTTAGTGATTTTTATACATTTACAAAATTGTGCAACATCACCAAAATCCAGTTTTAGAACATTTCTGTCACCCCAGAAGTTTCTTCATGCCTGTTTATATTCATTCCCTTCCCCTTTCCCATGCCCCAGGGTACCACTGAATTGTTTCCTTTCTCTAGCTATTAGACACTTGCCTTTCCTAAACTTTTTTTTTTTTTTTTTTTTTTTTTTTGAGACCAAGTCTTGCTCTGTCGCCCAGGTTGGAGTGCAGTGGTGTGATATTGATTCACTGCAACTTCTGTCTCCCGGGTTCAAGCAATTCTCCTGCCTCAGCCTCCCAAGTAGCTGGGATTACAGGCACCCGCCACCATGCCCAGCTAATTTTGGATTTTTAGTAGAGATGGGGTTTCACCATGTTGGCCAGGCTGGTCTCGAACTCCTGACCTTAGAGGATCCACCCACCTCAGCCTCCCAAAATGCTAGGATTACAAGCGTGAGCCACCGCACTCGGCCTAAACATTTCTTGTAAACAGTATCATACAAACTTTTGTGTCTGGCTTCTTTAATTTAGCATAATGTCGTTGAGGTTCATCCATGCTGTAGCATGTATCAGTAGTTTGGTCTTTTTTATGGCTGAATATTCCACTGTATGGATACACCACCTTTTGTTATCTTTTCAAGTTTTATTGAAAAGACTATCTTTTTGCATTGTATTGCCTAGATACCTTTGTTGGAAATCAGTTGACAATAATTTAAATGTTTCTGGATTTTTTTTTTTTTTTTTTTTTTTTTGAGACAGGGTCTTGCTCTTTCACCCAGGCTGCAGGGCAGTGGCACAGTCTCAGCTCACTGCAGCCTCCGCCTCCCAAGCTCAGGTGATCTTCCCATCTCAGCCTCCTGAGAAGCTGGAACTACAGGTGTGTGCCACCATACCTGGCTAATTTCTTGTATTTTTAGTAGAGACGGGGTTTCTCCATGTTGCCCAGGCTGGTCTCAAACTCCTAGGCCACCCACCTCGGTCTCTCAGAGTGTCGGGATTACAGGCATGAGCCACCATTCCTGGCCTGATGTTTTCAACATAGAGATCTTGCAGTCCTTTTCTTAAATGTATTAAGCAGCCTGGCTTTAATCTGTGGAATCTGGAGTGAGTCTGGCCACCTAATATCTCTGCTGAGTTAAAATAAATAAATAAATAAAAAATAAATTGTTTGTTTGTTTTAGAGACAAGTCTCACTATATTTCCTAGGCTGGACTTGAACTCCTGAGCTCAAGTGATCTTCCTACCTCAGCCTCTTGAGTAGCTGGGACTGTAGGCATGCACAACTGTGCCTGGCTTTCAGCATAGTATTTTAGGATTCATGCCTGCATCTGTGTAGCCTAGTGGTGAGCCTGTATTTGAGCAGCAGTGGGCTCCATTACTCAATCCCCTTAGGCTTCTGTGCTCTGCCCTGGATCTATGTGTAGGCTGGAGAGTGCTTTCAGAGTCCAGGCATTTCTCACTTCTTCCTCTGCTCTGACTTTTGCAAGGCCCCCTCGCCTTTCTCCTGCAGATGTGTCGAGTTTCCCAGCAGCCTGGGGTACCTGGGAAGCTCACCTACTCCTACTCCAGTTCTTTTGTTTTCAGGGTTGTCTCATTAAGTTTTAGGCTGTTTTGCCATTTGCCTGTGTGGTAGGCAGAATCATGGCCCTCCAAAGACATCCACATCCTAATCCCCCAAAACTTGTAAGTATGTTAGATTACACAGCAAGGGGAAGTTAAAGTTGCAGATGGAGTTGAGATTGCTCATCAGCTAACCTTAAGGTAGGAAAATTATTTTGGATTATCTCGGTAGGCCCATTGTAATCACAGGTGTCCTTAGAAGTGTAAGAGAGGCTGGACACAGTGGCTCACGCCTGTAATCTCAGCACTTTGGGAGGCCAAGGTGGAAGGATCACTTGAGCACGGGAGTTTGCGACCAGCCTGGGCAACATAGGGAGAACCCCATCTCTAAAAAAAAAATTGCCTGGTGTGGTGGTGTGCATCTGTAGTCCCAACTGCTCGGGAGGCTGAGGTTGGAGGATCACTTGAGCTGGGGAGGTCGAGGCTGAAGTGAGCCATGATTTCACCAGTGCACTCTAGCCTGGGTGACACAGGGAGACCCTATAAGAAAGAAAGAAAGATAGAAAGGAAGGAAGGAAGGGAAAAGAAAAGAAATAGCTGGACGTGGTGGCATACTCCTGTAATCCCAGCTACTCGGGAGGCTGAGGCAGGAGAATCACTTGAACCCAGCAGGCGGAGGTTGCAGTGAGCCAAGATTGTGCCACTGCATTCCAGCCTGGACAACACAGCGAGATTCCATCTCAAAAAAAAAAAAAAAAAAAGGAAAAGAAAAAAAGAAAAAGAAAGAAGTGTAGTAAGAGGGAAATGTGCTTATGAGAGATTCGTCAGAGAGATACGGTGTTTCTGCCTTAGAAACTGCAGGAAAGGGGGCTGTGAGCCAAGGAATGTGGACAGTCTCTAGCAACGGGAAAAGCAAGGAAATGAATTCTCTCCTAGAGCCCTTGCAACACCTTGATTTTTCCCAACAAGACCTATTCTGGACTTCTCAAATACAGAACTGTGAGGTAACACATTTCTTTCTGTTGTTTTAAGCCACCGAGTTTGTGGTCATTTGTTATAGCAGCGGTAGAAAGCTAGACACTCTAATAGAAAAAGCAGCCTCATGCTAGCAAGCATGTAGGTGTTCTCATTTGTTTTCTGCTGTATTTGCTACTTTTACTGGGTTTTTGCCTTTTGTTTTAAATCAAGTCATTTCCCTCTGGCAGCAAAACTGCTGGGTTTCACTGCCAGGCCTGCCCTGGTCAGACTTGTTTGGGGAGGTGGGGAGGACTAATAGCCTGTGGCGAGAAAGCGAAAGACTCCCAGTGTTCTTCCTCCAAGTTCCTGCCATTCCTCTGGAGTAACTGCCTCTCAGTTTGTTTCTTTAATGGATATCCAGCACCACAAAATGGTTAGTTTTGACAATTTTGTCCAGCTTTATGCTCATTTTTTCAGGATAACAGTTGTCTTATCCTTTCATAGCTAAAAGTTGCTTTACCCCATATTAATTTTTTTGTTTATTTAAATGATATGCAAAATTAACTATGACATAGAGTGTGTTTCTTGTATATTCTAGTTGTTGACCATAGTCCAACATGATACCTAAAGGTTATTTCGTAAGCACATGATTGGAAGCTTTATGTGAATTTATCACGAGTTAAAGAACGAATTTATTATTATATTGTTTCACACTTTTCATTATTCTAATGACTAGATTTAACTAACTTTTAATACGTTACCATGAGTCAATTCTGTATGTGCTAAGCATGTTTGAATTAGTACATTTTATACCACTCTTGTCTATTTGTTCATAAATTGATACTTGTGAACCAGATATGGAGTCTTAAGCTGAGAAAAAAGAACCTTTTTATAATAAACAATAAAGGTTGTGGTTAATTTCTATGCTTGACTTTGTGGGGTTTCAAATATGAGCTGCAGATGGCTCGATTTGCCTGACTACGTGAACTACTTGCTGTTGTTTTTTTTTATGGTCTTGTATTGCTCATTCTTTTCTATATACCTAAGAAAATTCTATTGTCATCTATTTCTACATGGCCCAGATCTACCCATTCAAAGTGCTACTCAAATGTAATATCCATAAATTCTTTCCTAACATCTTGCAGCTGGAAGGAAACTATACTCTTCCAGGATTCCTGGGCACAGTACAGCACTTTCATTCGTCTTCTACCTTGTATTAGTGTTATTTTTGTCTATGTCTTTTTTTTTTTTTTTTTTTTTTTTTTTTTTTTGAGATGGAGTCTTCCATTGTCACCCAGGCTGGAGTGCAGTGGCACGATCTCACTTCACTGCAATCTCCGCCTCTCGGGTTCAAGTGATTCTCCTGCCTCAGCCTCCTGAGTAGCTGGAATTACAGGCGTGTGCCACCATAGTGTGTATTTTTAGTAGAGGCAGGGTTTCACCATGTTGGTTGGCCAGTCTGGTCTCGAACTCCTGACCTCAAGTGCTCTCAATCCCAAAGTGCTGGGGTTATAGGAGGGAGCCACTGCACCCAGTCTGTAGTCTCTGTCTTAACTCTGCTACTAAGTTGCATTAATCTTGCTAGCAAGGAATTATCATGTCTTGTTTTTTGTGTCCCCATGAGCACAAGGTAAGTTTTACCTCCCATCTCTGTAATTACCTAGATCAAATAAGTTCATTTATCTATGTTCAGCTCTTTACATATTTGGCCATTTCTGCTATTTTCTTGAACTATGAACATGAGACCATGCTAAATTGGGCCTTAGTTTGACATGAGCATCAGCGTATATACAGTAAGTCCTCACTTAATGTCAATGATAGATTTTTGGAAACTAACTTTTGGATAAACGATGTATAAGGAAACCAACTTCACCATAGGCCAATGCATATAAACAAGAGTTAAGTTCCTACAGAATAATTATAGTCACAAAAAAAATCACTGCCAGGCATAGTGGCACATGTCTGTAATGCCAGCACTTTGGGGCGCTGAGGCAGGTGGACTGCTTGAGCCCAGGAGTTCAAGACCAGCTTGGGCAACATAGGGAGACCTCACTTCTACAAAATCAAAAATTAGCCAGATGTGGTAGCATGCATCTGTAGTCCCAGCTACTCGGGAGGCTGAAATGGGAGGATCACTTGAGCCCAGGAAGTTGAGGCTGCAGTGAGCAGCAGTTGTGCCACCACACTCCAGCCTGGGCAGCTGAGTGAGACTCTGTGCCAAAAAAGAAAAGAAAATTACCACACTTCTAAATGAAGAGCAAACACTTCTGATATTAAACATTGAAATAAATGTGAGCTATTCATACATTTAGAAAGATTAGTAAAAACAAGATAATTATTTACCCATTTATTCCAGTTCAGGTGTGAGGGTGGCTGGAACCTATCCCGGCAGCTCAGGGAGCACAGGGGGATCCAGGCCTGGAGAGGATGCATCTTGTCACAGGGCCACTCACATATACACCCACACTCACACTGGGACAGTTCAGACATGCCTGTTCACTTGCTATGCACATCTTTAGGAGGTGAGAAGAAAACAGAGTACCTGAGATACCCACGCAGACACAAGGACATGTGAACTCCAACAGACATTGGCCCCCTCCAAGAATCTATTTTTTTTTCTTGTGAACATTGCAATGAAATGATGTTGAATGAAATGGTGTTGTTTGAAGATCTGCTGTATTTTGTTATCTGTTGTCTTAGAAAATAACATTTAGCTGAAGTTACATGATTGTGTTATGTAGGAAACATTAAAATTAAAAAATGTATGTGCTCAATATCTAAGCATGACTGAATTGTGTAAAGAGTTTGATTTCTAATTCTCATGAAAAGAATCAAGTTATCTCATTCCTATGTGATCATTTACCATGAAGATAATTTTAAAAAATCTTATGATCCTGTGATTCAGTAAGTAGAATGTTGAGTTGAAAAGGGATTTGGCTTATTATAAAGCACTTTAAACTCTTATCCTCTGGAATATTTAAAAAATGCAGCTCCCCAGCTTGGCACGGTGGCTCATGCCTGTAATCCCAGCACTATGGGAGGCCAAGGCGGGTGGATCACCTGAGGTCAGGACTTCAAGACCAGCCTGGCCAACATGGTGAAACCCTGTCTCTACTAAAAATACAAAAAAATTAGCTGGGCCTGGTGTCGGGTACCTGTAATCCCAGCTACTTCAGGAGGCTGAGGCAGGAGAATCACTTGAACCTGGGAGGTGGAGGTTGCAGTGAGCCGAGATCGCGCCATCACACTCCAGCCTGGGTGACCACAGCGAAACTCTGTCTCAAACAAAAACAGAACAAACAAAAAAATCATGCAGTTCCCCAGCTCTTGAGGCACCTTTGGGCTTTTCTTGGTACATTAGTGCCCCCTAGTGTTCTTTGGTAAAAATCAGAATACCAGAATTTTAAAATACTGTGTTTAGTATTTGTTCCTTACTTTACTTTCAGATGCAGTTATAAAGTTTTTATGCCTTTTATAATCAATTTAAAATAGGAATATGGTATGTATAATGAATATTTGGATTGTTGCACTGACCTTTTAGCAGAATTGAGAATACTTTTATTTTTTTTTAATTTTTATTTATTTATTTAGATACAGGATCTCACTCTTTCACCCACGCTGGAGTGCAGTGGGGCCCTCATAGCTCACTGCAGCCTTGAACGCCTGGGCACAACAGATCCTTCCACCTAGAACTATACGCGTGTGCCACTGTACCTGGCTAATTTTTAAAAATCTTTTGTAGAGACAGGGTTTCACCGTGTTGCCCAGGCTGGTCTTGAACCTTAAGCGGTCTTCCTACCCCAGCCTCCCAAAGTTCTCGGATCACAGGCATGAGCCACCGTGCCCAGCTGAGAATGCTTGTAAAACACATGCTTCCAGAGCCGGGTGTAGTGGCTCACACCTATAATCCCAGCTACACAGGAGGCAAAGGCAGGAGGATCCCTTGAAGTCAGGAGTTAGAGGCCCACCTGGGCAACATAACAAGACCCCCTCTTCCCGCCCCCCACCATATCTCTCTCTTTCTCTCTCTGTCTCTGTCTCTTTCTCTATAGACAGGGTCTCGCTCTGTCGCCAAGGCTGGAGTACAGTGGTGCAATCTCAGCTCACTGCAACCTCCACATCCAGAGCTCAAGTGATCCTCCCACCCTAGCCTCCCCAGGAATTAGGACCACAGGCATGTGCCACTGTACCTGGCTAATTTTCTGTATTTTTTGTAGGGACAGGGTTTTGCCATGTTGCCCAGGCTGGTCTGAAACTCCTGGGCTCAAGTGATCTGCCTGCCTTAGCCTCCCAAAGTGCTGGGGTTATAGGCATGAGCCACCGTGCCCAGCCAAGACCCCATCTCTAAAAAACTCAAAGCTGGATGTATGGCATGTGCTTGTAGTCCCAGCTACTCTGGTGGCTGAGGCAGGAGGATCGCTTGAGCCCCAGGAGTTTGAGGCTACAGTGAGTGAGCTATGATGGCACCACTGCACTCCAGCTTGGATGACAGAGCAAGACCCTGTCTCTAAAATAGTAAATAAACAAATACAATAAATGCTTCCTATGTTCTGTGTCTCAGAAATTCTCTCTCTCTCACCTAACTTACAGAATATATGTATAATCCTGGGCTTTAGGATTTCCTAGGAGACCATTTCTCATGTTTTTGTATTGAAGGCCTACTGTGTTTCAGGCGATGGCCAGACAACTTGACACGTATTGTTTCATTTGATGGAGAATGACTACCTTGAAATATATATATATATCATTTGTTCTAGATCGGTTCTCAGGGAAGCTGAGATGGAGATGAGTGGGCAGCAGGTTTATGGAGTGCTCGTGGCATCACACCTGTGCACGGGGGTGGGGAAGGAGTGGACAGGAGTGGACAAGTCAAGTAGTGCTGCTGGCTCAAGCGATGCCTCAGCCTTTCTGATGTGTGCGAGGCTTTGCAGAGGAGATGATGCTTCAAAGTTGTCCCTGTTGGGGATGAGCAGCCAGGCCTTTATATACTGGGACAGTCAGTCATGGATACATGGATACTCTGGAAACCCTCATCCCTGGAGGTCTGAGCCCCTGGATACCATGCCCTTCTTAGGCTGGAGTTGCTGCCCTTGTCCATTTACCATAAAAATTGGACAAGAGAATACCAGGACACACCTGAGTTTCTCATCGTATGCTAAACCTGTTCTTCCACGTACATCCCCAATGTGTACAGCCCTACTTTTTTCTGCTGATCAAGTTCAATTACTTCTGCTAAGATGGTGACTATTCTTGCCTGATGGTCCTTGGATGCAAGGACCCCAATGTTCAGGCAGCCTTTGGTGCCTTCTAGCATATGAATCAGAGCATTATCTTTAGGTGTGGAATAAGCTGCCCCAAAACCTGTTGAAGCCAACCAGGCACTGTGCTCCCTTCTGTTATGGGAAGTGCAAGATGCAGTAATTTATTCTTCTGAGGAAGTGTCTTGTCATTGCCCAGACCAGTGAACTTCTAAAAATTTACTGACATGGAAAAGCTCCTGAATTCTTCCTAAGTTTTACCTCCCACCCACTGGATCAGATATGTCTTACCAAGGCTTTGAACATCCTAGCCTCGCGGAGAAGAAGCCTCTTCTCCTGGTTCTGTTAGCATGATGTTATGAAAGGAAATTAAATTTTGGGACCCCAAACTCATTTCGCCAAAGGGAAAAATCAAGCTGAGAACTGGGTCATGCAAACTTGCCTCCCCCTTTTGGTTCCTAAATAAGATGGCTACAAGAGGAAAAGCTACATGCCTCCCCCATATTTTGCTCACAAGGAAATTCCTAGTGAGCAATGCAAAGTGATAGCTTATCTTTACAGGTGCAGTCACCCAGGCCCACCACACACAAATGCATATCTAATTGTTCCCCTGCCCCATTTTGTCTGTGTTATGTAGAATGCAGATTCTCTACGTTTTTCTTCTGCCCCATTTATGTCATCTTATGTAAAAAAATGCAGATTCATGGAGCCAGACAAAGGCATGACTATTTTTTCCTACCCACCCCCTTACCTGAAAATTGTGTGCTTCTCAATATCCTGCCCTTTCCCCTTTAAATCTGAAGCCCTCAAAAATCATCTTCAGAGAAAGATGCCTGTCTCCTGGGTGCGTGTCCTTAACTTTGGCAAATAAATCTAAAATGATTGAGACTTGTCTCATCATTTTTCTTGATTGACAATGTTATTGATAAAGTGGACCAGTGTGATTTGCTGCCGGATTCCCAGATGGCATGAGGCGGAAGCTGTACATGTATACTCTTGTCCATGTGAATCGAAACTGTCTTTGATTTTTTTTCCTAATAGGGATAGAAAAGGTACATTTGCCCTATCAGTTGCTGCTTACCATGTACCTGAGGTGGCAGAGTGGCTATAATTGGGGTCACTATTTGGTTGAGTTTGTGGAAGTTCAGTGTCATCCTCCACATTCCATCTGGGTTTTATAGTGGCAGATGAGTGAATTCAATGGAAATATGATAGGGACCATGGCCCCTGCATTCTCAGGTTTTTAAGGGTGGCACTGATTTCTGCCATCCCTTCCCATATGGGATATTGGTTTTGATATGTCTTGGCCGTGGCTGGGGGTGAGTAGCCACTTCCATTTGGCTCCTATACAATAGACCACGGTGGCAATGTGAGGGTTGTACCAACAACTAAGTGTGTCTATTCCAATTTCATATTCAGGGACTAGGAGAATGACCACTAGGTGTATTTCTGGACCCAACCAGCACACGCACCGTGAGCCAGACCTCAGCCAGGACGCCATTTATCATCTCACTCCCATGCATGCCCCCTTTCTAACACAGGGGCCTCATGACATTTTGGATCTCTTGGTGTCAGTGCCAACTTGGACCTTAGATCTAACAGCTTGTGAAATGTCTTGGTGCTCCCCTTTCTCCACTGTATAGTTTCTTGAGTAAATGATCATTGGTCCCTTTGGAAATGGTCTGGGGAATTCACGACGGTGCATGTTTGCTTTGGTGTTGCAGAATCTTTCCCTGGAGGATCTGGCCTCTCCTTTAGTAAATAGTTCTATGTCCAAAGTTGACTCAGGTCCAGAAACTGGACAAGGTATCATAACTTTTTTTTTTTCTTTTGAGATGGAGTCTTGCCCTGTTGCCCAGGCTGGAATGCAGTGGCGTGATCTCAGCTCACTGCAACCTCTGCCTCCCAGGTTCAAGGAATTCTCCTGGCTCAGCCTCCCAAGTAGCTGGGATTACAGGTGTGTGCCACCATGCCTGGCTAATTTTTCTTTTCTTTTCTTTTTCTTTTTTTTTTTTTTTTTTGAGACAGAGTCTAGCTCTGTTGCCCTAACTGGAGTGCAGTGGCGTGATCTCAGCTCACTGCAACCTCTGTGTCCCGCGTTCAAGCAATTCTCCTGCCTCAGTCTCTTGAGTAGCTGGGATTACAGGTGCATGCCACCATGCCTGGCTAATATTTGTATTTTTAGTAGAGTCAGGGTTTCACCATGTTGGCCAGGCTGGTCTTGAACTCCTGACCTCAGGTGATCTGCCTGCCTTGGCCTTCCAAAGTGCTGGGTTTACAAGCGTGAGCCACTGCGCTCAGCCGGTATCATGACTTTTAATGGGGTGACTCTCTTCTGCTTCTGACCTTTCACTGTTGATATCTTTTGATGGTGCAGATTGAGTTGTACTTGGATGGGTCCTAGGATCAGGGAAAAAGAAATGGTCCCCATTAAGAGATGTCAAGAGGCCAGAAGTGCCATGAAAGACAGGTTTTTTGTTGTTGCTGTTTTTTTGTTTTTTGTTTTGAGATGGAGTCTCGCCCTGTTGCCCGCGCTGGAGTGCAATGGTGCAATCTCAGCTCACTGCAACCTCCGCCTCCCGGGTTCAAATGATCTCCTGCCTCACCCTCCCAAGTAGCTGGGATTACAGGTGCCTGCCACCACGCCCAGCTATTTTTTGTATTTTTAGTAGAGACGGGGTTTCACCATGTTGGTCACGCTGGTCTAGAACTCCTGACCTCATGATCCACCTGCCTCGGCCTCCCAAAGTGCTGGGGTTACAGGCGTGAGCCTTAATAAGTGGGCATGCTAGATTGGCTGTAGTATGAAGTCCAGAAAACATATCAGGTAATTAAATGCCATGGAAGGGCTTAGAGGTCCTATCATTTACCAAAGCAGAAGAAATTGCTGGTGAGAAAGGCACCAGCCTCACGGAGAAGCTCCCTGGCAATTCCCCTTCAGGGTCTAGGGCTGCTGTGAGAATGCCACTGTGGACCTGAGTTCACTGACAGCAAGGGGTGGTGTGGGGAAAGTGATTAGACCCCAAGGCAGTAGAAGCCAGGAGAGGCAGCACTTAACCATCAGGAGCCAGGGGGGCACAGTTATGGTAATGAGTGGCAGGTTCAGCAAGGAACAGTGGGAGGGCTGACCTGCAGAGTTAAGGAAATGGTTAATAGAACTCAGCATTCTGAAGGGCAAAGTTAGATGGACAAATGGTAGCAGATACTACTTTCATCATCTTTTTCTTTCTTTCTTTTTTTTTTTTTGCTATATTGAGAAACTACTGCCTTGTACTACACTGATGTCATTATACAGCTATTGGGTGCTCAGTTCTGTTTCTTCTTTTTTCTTTCCTTTTTCTCTTAGAGTTTGGCTGATTTCTGCTGACCTGTCTTCAAGTTTACTGAACGTTCCTCAGTGGTGTTCTGATATCTACTGATGAGCCCATTGAAGGCATCATTTATCTCTGTTGCTATGATTAGTTGTTGCTATGGTTACTTCCAGTGCACCTCAGGCTTCACCTTCCTTCAGTTTCCAAATTCGGTGTTACCTCTGCAGAGGGCACAGGCTGATTCACTGGAAGGTGTTCCCCTGTGTTCCTCCTTCACCCTCAGCCTTAGGCCTGCCTTGTGTGCCTCAGCGGGTTCTCTCCACACGTTGGCTTCTGTCTGCTAAGAGACTGCTGTTGCCTGTTCTCAGTAGTTGCTAGTCTTGGGGTAGGAGTAGAGGATGTGAGCTGGGGGTTCTCTGTTATCTGGGTCTAGCCTCCATCCTAGTTCTGTGTCCTTGCTTAAGGGGAAGGAGACCTTGAGGTGGTTCTTTACCACTTCCAGAAGTACCTACTTTTAATACTGTTAGTTTTAACTTGAGTTTTTTTTTTTTTTAACCTCCTGGTTATAGATAACATAGTTGTCACTAATTGTTGTTTTTCTTTTTTTTAAATTTTATTATTATTATACTTTAAGTTTTAGGGTACATGTGCACAACATGCAGGTTTGTTACATATGTATACATGTGCCATGTTGGTGTGCTGCACCCATTAACTGGTCATTTAGCATTAGGTATATCTCCTAATGCTATCTCTCCCCCCTCCTCCCACCCCACAACAGGCCCCAGTGTGTGATGTTCCCCTTCCTGTGTCCATGTGTTCTCATTGTTCAATTCCCACCTGTGAGTGAGAACATGCAGTGTTTGGTTTCTTGTCCTTGAGATAGTTTGCTGAGTATGATGGTTTCCAGCTTCATCCATGTCCCTACAAAGGACATGAACTCATCATTTTTTATGGCTGCATAGTATTCCATGGTGTATATGTGCCACATTTTCTTAATCCAGTCTATCATTGTTGGACGTTTGGGCTGGTTCCAAGTCTTTGCTATTGTGAATAGTGCTGCAATAAACATACGTGTGCATGTGTCTTTATAGCAGCATGATTTATAATCCTTTGGGTATATACCCATTAATGGGATGGCTGGGTCAAATGGTATTGCTAGTTCTAGATCCCTGAGGAATCACCACACTGACTTCCACAATGGTTGAACTAGTTTACAGTCCCACCAACAGTGTAAAAGTGTTCCTATTTCTCTACATCCTCTCCAGCACCTGTTGTTTGCTGACTTTTTAATGATTGCCATTCTAAGTGGTGTGAGATGGTATCTCATTATGGTTTTGATTTGCATTTCTCTGATGGCCAGTGATGATGAGCATTTTTTCATGTGTTTTTTGGCTGCATAAATGTCTTCTTTTGAGAAGTGTCTGTTCATATCCTTCGCCCACTTTTTGATGGGGTTGTTTGTTTTTTTCTTGTAAATTTGTTTGAGTTCATTGTAGATTCTGGATATTAGCCCTTTGACAGACGAATAGGTTGCAAAAATTTTCTCCCATTCTGTAGGTTGCCTGTTCACTCTGATGGTAGTTTCTTTTGCTGTGCAGAAGCTCTTTAGTTTAATTAGATCCCATTTGTCAATTTTGGCTTTTGTTGCCATTGCTTTTGGTGTTTTAGACATGAAGTCCTTGCCCATGCATATGTCCTAAATGGTATTGCCTAGGTTTTCTTCTAGGGTTTTTATGGTTTTAGGTTTAACATGTAAGTCTTTAATCCATCTTGAATTAATTTTTGTATAAGGTGTAAGGAAGGGATCCAGTTTCAGCTTTCTACATATGGCTAGCCAGTTTTCCCAGCACCATTTATTAAATAGGGAATCCTTTCCCCATTTCTTGTTTTTGTCAGGTTTGTCAAAGATCAGATAGTTGTAGATATGCAGCATTATTTCTGAGGACTCTGTTCTGTTCCATTGGTCTATATCTCTGTTTTGGTACCAGTACCATGCTGTTTTGGTTACTGTAGCCTTGTAGTATAGTTTGAAGTCAGGTAGCCTGATGCCTCCAGCTTTCTTCTTTTGGCTTAGGATTGACTTGGCAATGCAGGCTCTTTTTTCGTTCCATATGAACTTTAAAGTAGTTTTTTCCAATTCTGTGAAGAAAGTCATTGGTAGCTTGATGGGGATGGCATTGAATCTATAAATTACCTTGGGCAGTATGACCATTTTCATAATGTTGATTCTTCCTACCCATGAGCATGAAATGTTCTTCCATTTGTTTGTATCCTCTTTCATTGTTGTTTTATTTTTCTAATTTTAGATTTTCTGTTGGCTTATCTCTGGAAGATAAGCATTTTTTTCTGCTCTTTGTCTCTCCCATTCTTTTTGTTTGTTTTTGAGACAGGGTCTCACTCTGTCACCCAGGCTGGAGTGCGGTGGCACAATCACTGTTCCCTGGAGTCTCAATCTCCCGGGCTCAAGCGATCCTCTGACCTCAGCCTCACAGCTAGGACTACAGGCTCATGCCACCATGCCCACCTAATTTATATGCTTTTTGTAGAGACGAGGTTTTGCCATGTTTCCCAGGCTGGTCTTGAACTCCAGGGCTCAAGTGATCCCTGCCTGAGCCTCCCAAAGTGCTAGGATTACAGATGTGAGCCACCGCGCCAGCCTGTTTCTCCCATTCTTAATCCTTGCCAAAGCTACTTCACCTTTTTCATTCTCTTAGCCTATGACTAGATTTTGGTTAAATAAATATTGAGTTTATGTTATTCTGACTGTGCTAGCTTGAGCCACTTAGGGGCCTATGTTTGTTCGTTTTGGTATAACGCCTTATTTTTTCTGGAGTTAACAATTGCAGGCTGGGCACAGTGGCTCACGCCTATAATCCCAGCCATTTGTGAGGCTGAGATGGGCAGATCACCTGAGGTCAGGAGTTCCAGACCAGCCTGGCCAACATGGTGAAACCCCATCTCTACTAAAAATACAAAAATTATCTGCGCATGGTGGCACACACCTGTAATCCCCGCTACTCAGGAGGCTGGGGCAGGAGTATCACTTGAACCTGAGAGGCGGAGGTTGCAGCGAGCCAAGATTGTGCCATTGCACTCCAGCCTAGGTGACAAGAGCGAAACTCTATCTCAAAACACACAAACAAACAAAAAACAATTGCATGGGGTTTCTTAGTTTAGTTCTTTTTCTCATCACGTAATTTTAAAGTCTTTGTAAGAGCTCCAAAGGTCTTTTTACTGTCTTTTACTATGATCATATATGTCATGTAATTATCCCTTCTGGGAGCAGCTCTCCTGATTTTTTTATGTCTTTTTTTTTTTTTTTTTTTTTGAGACAGAGTCTTCTCTGTTGCCCAGGCTGGAATGCAGTGGCACGATCTCAGCTCACTGCAACCTTTGCCTCCCGGGTTCAAAGGATTCTCCTGCCTCAGCCTCCTGTGTAGCTGGGATTACAGGTGTGTGTCACCACACCCAGCTCATTTTTCTATTTTTTAGTAGAGACAGGGTTTTACCATGTTGGCCAGGCTGGTCTCGAACTCCTGTCCTTAAACGATCTGCCCACTTTTGCCTCCCAAAGTGCTGGGATTACAAGTGTGAGCCACCGTGTCCAGCCTGATTTTTTATGTCTTCTTGCTCTGCCTAGACTAGTTGGCCTCCAGAGCTGTACACATGGTGGTCATTCTGGAGCTTATGTCTTAGTCATTCTGGGAATTCTCTTCACCACTTTCTGATATTGGATTTCCTGTTTCCTGGGCCCCATGTCTTCCTCCATCTTGATTTGTCTGTCATTTGGTGGCGCACAGCCTTCAGGAGCTTCTTGAGAAAGGTTGCATGGGAAATAATTTTTTTGAGAATTCTTATGTCTGGAAATACCTCTTACCTTTGTATTTGAGTGATAGTTTGGCTATGTATAGATTTCTAGGTTGGAAATCACTTTCTCTCAGAATTTTGGAGGTATTGTGTCACCGTTTTCTAGCTTTTAGTGTTGTTGTTGAGAAGTCTAGGGCTATTCTTATTCCTGTTCCTGTGTGTGTGACCTGATTATTATTTAATCACTGGAAGTATATAAATTAAAATTAGAATGACAGGCTGGGCTCAGTGGCTCATGTCTGTAATAGCAGTGCTTTGGGAGGCTAAGGAGGGAGGACCACTTTAGGCCAGGAGTTTGAGGCCAGCCTGGGCAACATAGTGAGACCCTATCTCTACCTCCCCCCACCCCTAAAAAAAGAATGACAGATAATCTAATACAGTGACTTATAAAAAAAGTTAGTTTATTTCTCTGTAACCTAAAAGTCTAGATAAGTGGTCTTGGGCAGGTGGCAAATACTCAAATACTCAGATTTCTTCTGTCTTAATGTTCTACAATGTGTGGCTTTGACCATATCATCCCAATTGGGAGCATCCCAATCCCAGGAAGCAGGCTAGGGGAAGCAAAAAAGGGACAAAGAATATATACAGACTGCCCCTTCTAGAAGATTCCCAGAGGCTGTTATATGAGACTTCTGCTTAATCCCATTGACTCGAATATTCATGGCCACACTAGCTAAAGGGGCCACACTAGCTAAAGGGGAGCGAGGAAATGTAGTCTTTATTCTTGGTGGCCATATGCCGAGCTAAAAAATGTTAGGGGTCAGATGGGATCTTCTCTTCACCCTTGGTGTCCTAGAATTTTACTGTTTACCTTTAGACTTTTAAACCTGCGAATTAGTTTTCTATGGCTGCATAACAAATTACCATAAATTTAGAGGCTTAAATCAACACCCATTTATTATTTCACAATTCTGAAGGTCAGAATTCCAAGCACACAGCCTAGCTGAATTCTCTGCTCAGGGACCGTGAAGACTGAAATTAAGGTGTCAGCTGAACTGTGTTCTCATCTGTGGTTGGGGGCTTTTTGCAAGTACATGCAGGTTGTTGGCAGAGTTCACTGTTTTTTTTTTGTTTTTTTTTTCTTTTTTCTTTTGCAAGGGATCACTCTCAGCTCTTACAGGCCACCCTCAAATCATGGCCACACAGCCATATCTGGACTTACACTTCTCATCTTCTTTGCCAGGAAGAGGCTAGCCCCTTTTGAGGGCTCACTTCAATAGGTCGTGTCTGCCTGGGATATTTTTCTTAAGGTTGACTGTGTCATATAACAAAACCTAACCAGGGAGATGTCTTCAAGTCCGTCTTCTAGTCTTTCTATTGCATATTTTATTTCTGCTGTTATTTTTAATGGTTAAGAATTTTAACTTTTTGACCGGATGTTCATTTTTTAATAGCATCCAATCTTGGTTAATGAAGAAATTTCTCACTTCTCTGAGGATATTATAGTTCTTTTAAAGGTTTTCTTCCACATTTTCATGTCTTTCAAACTTTTTTTTTCTTGTCTGTCTAGATCTTTCTCCTTTGTGCTAGTCATATGTCAGATCTCAGGTTGTAATTGGCTATTGATTCATATTTAATATTGACACTTTTCAAAGCCTATAGAAGTTATGAGAGCATGAGTAAGACTTTTTTTTTCTTTGAGACAGGGTCTTACTCTGTCTCCCAGGCTGGATGGCAGTAGTGTGATTACAGCTAATTGCAGCCTCGACCTCCTGGGCTCAAGTGAACCTCCCAGCTCAGCCCCCCAAATAGCCAGGACTACAGGTGTGCATCACCATGCCCGGCTGATTTTTAAATTTGTTGTAGAGAAAGGGTTTTGACACGTTGCCTAGGTTGGTCTCGAACTCCTCGGCTCAAGTGATCCCAGACCTGGATCTCCCAAAATGCTGACATTACAGGAGTGAGCCACCGCACCTGACCATGAGTGAAACTTACTGTTGGGCTTCATTGTGGGGTGAACTTTGTTCAGTTTGTATAGTAGACTGTGGTGTATCTTTTACCTTTTTGAAGGCTTTTTTCTTTTTTTTCTTTTTTGAGACAGTCTCAGTCTGTTGCCCAGGCTGGAGTGCAGTTGTGCGATCTTGGCTCACTGCAACCTCCACCTCCCAGGTTCAAGCGATTCTCCTGCCTCAGCTTCCCAAGTAGCTGGGATTATAGGTGCGCATCACCATGCCCAGCTAACTTTTTATATTTTTAGTAGAGATGGGGTTTCACCATGTTGGCCAGGCAGATCTCAAACTCCTGACCTCAAGTGATCCACCTACCTCAGCCTCCCAAAGTGCTGGGATTATAGGCGTGAGCCACCATGCCTGGCCTGAAGGTGTTTTTATGTATTGTATAAAACATATTAACCTCTGTGCCTCAGGTTCCGTATCTTTAAAAAGAGGTGTAATAATAATAATACCTTCCTCGTATGATTTTTGTGAAGATTAAAATGAGTTTAATAAAAGTAAAACTTTAGAACAGTGTCTGATACAAGTAAATGTTAATTAAATATTGAGTATTATTATATTTACTTGGAAATAATTGTTTAAGTCTTTAATCTGGCCTTAAATTTGGTATATCTTTGATTTTTCTCAGGAAAGAACTAATATATTATCTTTTAAGTGGATATACATTTATTGTTGATATTTTTCAATAAAAATTTGGGTTTTAGGGGATACTTTCTTTATTTGCCAAAGTCTAGGGAGTTGTATTTCCACACATATGGGCATTGGATTCAAACTTACCCTTTCAGGTAACCATCTTTTGGTAGCTGAGTTTTTAAATGTTTTAATATATTATCCTGCCCTCTCTATAACAGTATATCAACATGATTAAACCCCAAAAAGGTGTTCTGATATTTCCTTGGAGTTGTATTAATACGAGTTGTACGACTCATTATTTAAACCATTTTTTTGAACCTCTCTTTGTAGTCTCTAGGAGTTCAATAAGCATAATTCTTTTTTTTTTTTTTTTTTTTTTTTCAAATGGAGTGTCGCTCTGTTGGCCAGGATGGAGTGCAGTGGCGTGATCTCGGCTCACTGCAGCCTCCACCACCCGAGTTCAAGTGATTCTCCTGCCTCACCCTCCCGAGTAGTTGGGATTACAGCCATGCACTACCATGCCCGGCTAATTTTTGTATTTTTAGTAGAGACGGGGTTTCACTATATTGGCCAGACTGGTCTCGAACTCCTGACCTCATGATCTGCCTGCCTCGGCCTCCCAAAGTGCTGGGATTACAGGTGAGAGCCACTGTGCCCAGCCCAATAAGCATAATTTTTAGAAATTATTTCTCCTTTCTAATCTTGAAACCTGAAGCCTGCATTAAGAAATTGCTTTACGGCTGGGCGCTGTGGCTTACGCCTGTAGTTCCAGCACTTTGAGAGGCCAAGACGGGCGGATCACCTGAGGTCAAGAGTTCAAGACCAGCCTGGCCAACATGGTGAAACCCCCATCTCTACTAAAAGTACAAAAATTAACTGGGCGTGGTGGCGGGCGCCTGTAATCCCAGCTACTCGGAAGGTAGAAGGCTGAGGCAGGAGAATCGCTTGAAGCTGGGAAGCAGAGGTTGCAGTGAGCCAAGATCTCACCACAGCACTCCAGCCTGGGTGACAGGACAAGACTCATGTCTCAAAAAATAAAATTACTTTACAAGAAGTAAAACTTTTCATGTGGTATTTCTGTTGAAAGTAGATACTTTTATAGAAAAAGTATCTTTCAAAATCAGTACGGGAACATTCATGGCAGCATAATTCCTAACAGTTAAAAAGGAGAGACTGAGTTTGGTGGCTCACACCTGTAATCTCAACACTTTGGGAGGCCAAGGCGGGAGGATTGCTTGAGGCCAGGAGTCCAAGATCAGCCTGGGAAACATAGCAAGACCCTGTCTCTACAAAAAATGAAAAAAAAAAAAAAAATAGCTAGGCACAGTGGCATGTGCCTGTAGTAGTCCCAGCACTTTGGGAGGCTGAGGTTGGAAGATCTCTTGAGCCAGGAGCTTGAGGCTGCAGTGACTATGATCATGCCACTACACTCCAGCCTGAGCAACAGAGTGAAACCCTGTCTCTACCTAAAATAAATAGAAATAAAAAGTAGAAATGACTCAAATATTCATTAGTTATTTAATAGATAAACGTGGTATAGTCATGCAATGGAGTATTATTCAGAAATCAAGAGAATGAAGTACTGATACACACCAAAACATAAATGAACCTTGAGAACATGCTAACTGACAGAAGCCAGACACAAAAAGCCACATATTGTTTGATTTATTTATAGAAATGTCCAGAGTAGGCAAATCCATAGAGACTGAAAGTAGATTAGTGGTTACTAGGGGATTATGAGGAGGGGAAATAGGCAGTGATTGTTAACAGATATGGGGTTTCTTTTTGTAGTGATGAAATGTTCTGAAATTAGATAGTGATGATGTACAACTCTATGAATATACTCAAAGCCACAGAATTGTGCACTTTTAGCAGGGTGAAGTTTATGGTATGTGAATTACACCTCAATAAAGCTGTTATTTAAAAAAAAAAATCTGGGCATGAGGATTTTTCTCTAAGTATTTCATCTGAGATGACTTGTGTGATGGTGACAGCAATATAATGGCGCAATAAGGGAATGACCGACTGCTGAGCGGAAAGTGGAGCTGGGGCGATTTGGGAGCGTGATTCACGGCTGTGTTAACTTTGTTCTTTGCCCTCACCCTTGTGCTGCTGGTCCAAACATACTCTGTGCAGCCATTAAAAAATAAAAGTATCATGCTCAAGGTGAGTACTTTACTCCTCTGACTTTTTAGTAGTTAGTTGTCAAATTGGCCAAAGTGCTGTCTTAGCCAGGAATATTTTCAGTAAAACATCTTTATTCAGGAAAAAGTATTCGAAAACAAATAGCATTGCTGTAGGGGCAGGGAGTATAGCAATGAACAAGAGACCAAATCCCTTTTTTCATAAAAGAGGAGCAAACAATACAGGCATTTAGAAGTGCTATGAAAATTAGTAAGGTAAGGGGATGAGAGTTTGGGAGTGGATAATGCTACTTTAGACAGTGAGTGAGGAAGGCTTCTCTGAGGAGGATGCTTGGATTTAAAAAAAAGTTATATCTACATCTCCTTTATCAACTTCTTCTTCTTTTTTTTTTTTTTTTTTTTTTTTTGAGATGGAGTCTCGCTTTGTTGCCCAGGCTGGAGAGCAATGGGACAATCTCAGCTCATTGCAACCTCCGCCTCCTGGGCTCAAGCAATTCTTCTGCCTCAGCCTCCCAAATAGCTGGGACTACAGGTGTGCGCCACTACGCCTGGCTAATTTTTTTATTTTTAATAGAGACGGGTTTCGCCATGTTGGCCAGGCTGGTCTTGAACTCCTGATCTCAAGTGATCCGCCCACCTCGGCCTCTCAAAGTGCTGGGATTACAGGCGTGAGCCACAGTGCCTGGCCTTTCAACTTCCTTAACACCTGATTATTTTGACCCTTTCTAGTCTGAGTCTTGGCTCTCCCAGTTAACTTAATTTTTTTCCAAAGGTCGGCAGTGGTTTATATACTTTAAGAGTTTCTGTTTTCTTATTTTTCCATAGCTACACTTTAACGAGGCTGACTACTTCTCTGGGAGGAGGCATGCTACAGTTTATTTCTCTGGCTGCTTTTATGATTCTTGCCTTTTTTTTCCCTTACCCTTCATTATAGATGTTCTTTTGATTTT
Source organism: Pan troglodytes (assembly GCF_028858775.2). NCBI lineage: Eukaryota > Metazoa > Chordata > Mammalia > Primates > Hominidae > Pan > Pan troglodytes. Next base: position 34,189,483 of record NC_072415.2, on the reverse strand, counting down.
TTTTTTTTTTTTTAAACATTCTTCTCAGCTGGGTGCAGTGGCTCATGCCTGTAGTCCCAGCACTTTGGGAGGCTGAGGTGGGCAGATTACTTGAGCTCAGGGATTTGAGACCAGCCTGGGCAATATGGCAAAACCCCGTCTCTACAAAAAAATGTAAAAATTAGCCAGACATGGTGGCACATGCCTGTAGTCCCAGCTACTTGGGAGGCTGAGGTGGGAGGATCACTTGAGCCCAGGAGGTCAAGGCTGCAGTGAGCCGAGGTAGTGCCACTGCATTCTAGCCTGGCTGACAGAGCTAGGCCGTCTCCCCCCAAGAAAACAAAAACAAAAAATCCCCCACATTCTCTTTTCTCTTGCAACTTTCCCCCTCAACAAACCAATCTACTCTATGGCCTTATTTTCTCTTCCTGGGATTCACTGGACGTCGGCACTTTCACTTGTTGCTCTGCTCTAGGCATCCAGGTCCTCTGCTCTGCTGCATGCTGGGCGTCCCTAGCTGCCCCTTGGGCATCTGAAACTTCACGCACCTAAAATGGGCCTCATCTTCCTCCAGCACCTGCTCCCTACACAATATTTGAGTTGGTCTTTGAATAGTTTTCACTGCAAATCCTCCTTTCTGCTATCTCCACTGGAGAACATACCCATTGTGTTTAACCTAGACTTCTTATTTTATTTTATTTTTTGAGACAGAATCTTGCTCTGTCGCCCAGACTGGAGTGCAGTGGCATGATCTCCACTCACTGCAACCTCTGCCTCCCGGGTTCAAGCAATTCTTGTGCCTCAGTCTCCTGAGTAGCTGCTGGGACTGCCGGCATATGCCACCATGCCCAGCTAATTTTTGTATTTTTGGTAGGGACCAGGTTTCACCAGGTTGGCCAGGCTGGTCTCAAACTCCTGGCCTCAAGTGATCCGTCTGCCTCAGCCTCCCAAAGTGCTGGGATTACCTTCGTGGGCTTATTGACCATTTGTACATCTTCTTTGGAGAAATATCTATTCAAATTATTTGCCCATTTTTTAATCTGGTTATTTGTTTTGTTTTTGAGTTTTAGACATTCTTTGCATATTCTATATATAAATCCCTTGTTAGATACATGATTTGCAAGTATTTTCTCCTGTTCTCTGGGTTTCCTTTTTCTCTCTTGATAGGGCCCTTTAATATACAAAAGTTAAAGTTTGATGAAGTTTTTCATTTTTTGCCTGTGTTTTTGGTGTCATATCCAAGAAATCATTGCTAACTCAGGCCTTGTGAAGCTTTCTTGGTATTTTTTCTTCTAATAATTTTAATAGTTTTAGTTTTGACATGTTTGACCTATATCAAGTTAGTTTTTGTGTATGGTGTAAGGTATGTGTTTAACTTCATTCTCCTGCATGTGGTTATTCAGTTTTCCCTGTACCAGTTTTTGAAAAGACTGTCTTTTCTGCATTGAACTGTCTTGGCACTTATGTCAAAAATCATTTGACCATATATCCAAGAGTTTATTTCTGGGCTCTCTATTCTGTTCTGTTGGTCTGTGTGTCTATCTTTATGCCAGTACCACATTGTTTTGATTATGGTAACTCTGTAGTTAGTTTTGAAGTCAAGATGTATCTTTAACTTTGTTCTTCTTTTAAATATTATTTTGGCTTTTTGGGGTCCCTTGAAATTCCATGTGAATTTTAGGATGGGATTTTCTGTTTCTGTGAAAATGTCGTTAGTATTTGATAGGGATTGCATTGAATCTGTAGATAGCTTTGGGTAGTGTTCTCCTCTTAACAATATTAAGTCTTTCCATCCATGATCGCTGGATGTTTTCCCATTTATTTATGTCATTTTACATTTCTTTCAGCAGTGTTTTGTGCTGAGTCTTTTGTGTATAGGCCTTTTGTCTTCATGGTTAAGTTTATTCCTAAGCATTTTATTCTTTTTGATGCTACTATAAATAGAATTGTTTTTCTTAGTTTCCCTTTTTGGATTGTTCATTGTTGTCTTTGCCCATTTTTAATTGGGTTGTCTTTTTATTATTGAGGTGTAAATGTTCTTTATATATTCTGGATACAAGTCAAGAGACTTGTATTTGTAAATTTTTTTTTCTCATTCTGTGGGTTACTCTACTTTCTTTAATTAATATGAACTATTTAGGTAAAGCATGAAAACATGAATCCCAAAATGTTACCTTTAAGATGATAGAAAATGTTAAGATATTTTATAAGAATTCACTTTATTAAAATATTAGGATATTTTAAAAAACCATTTTCCTGTTTTTTTAATGTGGTAGTACATTTTATATAATAATACTCAAATATGGAAAATGTGTAAACACCATGTACTGTACTGGGAAATGTAGCTATAAAACAATTGTGGCATGTAAGTAAAATCATGTTATGAAAACTCAAATTTTGCCTAGGGAAATTGATTAGTAAGAAATATACCAAAATGTTTATAGTGGTCATAAAATGATGAGGGTAATAAGTATATGTATTTTTTGCCTGTTTATGTTTTTTAGATTTTATTTAAGCATTTTTTGCTATGAAAACATTCTAAAAGAATGTAGGAAATGGACATCATGGCCCAAAGGAAAGATGAAATTCCTAGGACAGCATAATGTGTAGCAACACAGGATATCACTTCATATTTTACAGGCACTGTCAGTCTAGAAGTTAGAACAGCACTGTTTTTCAGCCTCCCTTAGTGCAAGACTGAAGAGCAAGCATTGACATCATCCCCTCCCTAGGTGTTGTGTATCATAAGATAATCAAACATCAAATTTCTAATACTGTCCGCAATATCAGAAATTCTGTTCCTCCATTTCTGCTGTCTTGTTAAGTTGTATAACTGGCCCAGTGATACTGGACGTATGTACATTATCATTTGAAATTTCCATAAGAGCAGCTAGCCACTTAGAGTAAATAAAAATATGTAATGTATTATCTATTGTTGAATATTGACTCCAGGAGACTGTCGTGCTTATCTAATGCTTAATGATAATGCTTCATTATAAACCATTCCTTCAATAATGGTGTATCCCATCAGTCAATAATGGTATATCACTTTAGAAAATAATGCTTTATTTTGTTTAAATATCAAGATTAATTTTTAAAAATCTTGGTCTGTTGGGCAGAAATTATATTTCTCAACAGGCCTTAGAGGAATGACCTTCAGTGAATGTACTTCCTTCTCTAATTTAAATAGTGGCTTTGTTTACTAATACATTTAATTTGACCACATGAATTATTTTGGCAAAACAGCCAGATAGTTTACATAAAAATCAATTATAGAAGTTGGCTATGTATCAATCGTGGATTGGCAATTGTTTAGGCAATTGTCAAGTATTATCACAATGAGTTGAATCACTCATTTATTATAGACATAACGTGATACATTCTCACCTGGTGCTTTTTTCTATTGTGGAGACTCTGTAGTAGTTAGTAATTTGGAAAAGGGTGGTAATGCAATAAAATCTTAGCTTAATAGTTAAAAATAAATTCTCTGATTTTTAGGAGTTGGTAATGCTTCTCTTAGAATATAATGCTGATACTACTATTGTTAATGGGAGTGGACAGACAGCAAAAGAAGTTACTCATGCTGAAGAAATCAGAAGCATGCTTGAAGGTAAATATCATGGATGTGAACATAAACAGCATTTACTTTCATTATAACCAAGGTTCAGATTATGACTAAAAATGGCTTCTGAGAAAGAGGACAAAACAGAGGATAACCAGCTGATGCTCTAATGATAATGTCATCTTGGAGTCATTGATTAAACACACAATTATCTATATGATAGTTTCTTCACTTAAAGCTTTTAAACTCTTAATTTGTACAAAATTGTGGCAAGTTTTAAAAATCTGTTTTTCAGGCTGGGTGCGGTGGCTCACGCCTGTAACCCTAGCATTTTAGGAGGCTGAGGCAAGAGGATCACTTGAGGTTAGGAGTTCTAGACTAGCCTGGGCAACATGGCGAAACCCCTGTCTCTACAAAAAATTTTAAAAAAATTAAAAATTAAGTGGATATGATGGTGTGCACCTGTAGTCTCAGCTACTTGGGAGGCGGAGGGAGGAGGATTGTTTGAGCCTAGGAGTTTGAGGCTGCAATGAACCCTGATTGAGCTACTGTACTTTGGTCCAGGCAACAGAATGAGACCCCCCAGCCGAAAAGTTTGTATTTTGGGCCTCAAAAAAAAAATCTGTTTTTCAAATACTCAACAAAATTCAAAGTAGAAAATTAGAGACATGAGGGAATGTGGCTAATAGACTGATGAAACATGACAATGAAGGGATACAGAAGTGCAGGACAGTAAGAGGTGGCAGTGCAAACTGTAAGAGGTGTTGCTTTTGGGAGTCACTTGATGTTGGCTCTGGCTGCCTCAGTTTTCTTTTCGCCCAGGCTGGAGTGCAGTGGCATGATCTTGGCTCACTACAACCTCCGCCTCTTGGGTTCAAGCGATTCTCCTGCCTCAGCCTCCCAAGTAACTGGGATTACAGGCATGCACCATCACACCCGGCTAACTTTTTGTATTTTTAGTAGAGACGGGGTTTCAGCATGTTGGTCAGGCTAGTCTTGAACTCCTGACCTCAGGTGATCTGCCCACCTTGGCCTCCCAAAGTGCTGGGATTACAGTCCTGAGCCACCGTGCCTGGCTCGCTATTTATTTATTGAGATGAGGTCTCACTATGTTGCCCAGGCTGGTCTTGAACTCCTGGTCTCAAGCGATCCTCCCATCTCGGCCTCCCAAAAGTACTAGGATTACAGGTGTGAGCCACTGTGCCTGGTATTCTCAGTTTTCTTGAGGACTTCATTGCAATATACCAGGCAGCAGTAATTTCTTGATGGTTGGGCTTCATTGTTATGAATGTCAAAGACTAATTTGCATTTAAGAAAACGTGAGTCTACAATAACTCAGGACTTTCTCTACAGCAATTTAAAACAAAAACCATTTCGATGCTTGCATTTGGGCACCCTCATACAATAGGATCTTTCTTTGAATGGCCAGGGCTTTCCTATAATTATTTTTTAGTAGTATTTCTAATGTTGAGAAGAGAAGATCTTTAATTTTCTACTTAATGAGTAAAGGTACTGAATTAGAGTTGCAATTTCACACATACCCTTTCTTTCCTTTGGAATTCAGAGAAAGGCAATATAATTTTGTACTTAAAGGATGTTGATTTCTTAATTTAAATTTTCAATATTTTTGTTTATGTAAAAACCAAGATCCTGCTGTTTATTACCCCGATTAGTCTTGAGAGTTAAAATCTTCTCACTCATTCTATAGTGTAAAAAACAACACAAAGTCTACTTGTCAGACTTCTTAAGGTCAGTGTCTTGTTTCTGCACTCAAAATGAACCCTCTGCTTATCAATGAACAAGCAAATTAACACATAACATCTTCTATCAGACACTGTGTTATATGAATTTAGTAACGTGGAGAACATATTAGCTGTGGTTCCTGCCCTTTAATAATTTGTGACTGAATAGGGAGGATGAGGTACTGTCTTTAATTATGTCCTGTCATTTTAATTATAACAAGAAGAGAACCCAGAACTGAGGTTTTCCTGACAGACTGGAATGTTAGGTTAGTCTGACAAGTTGACATTTAATAAGGGCAATTGTAAAGGCACGCTCTAAGACATTTCCAAACTCAAACTGCACAAGAAAAAGGGCTTAGTTGACTTTACAGGTAATATGATTTGTCAGCTGATGTGGACTTAGCTTGGGAAACAGAAGTAGAGACTGAATTGAGTGATTCTGCTCTAATGAGAGCACCTTACCCACATATAATAACATTTGTGGATAGAGTGTTAAATGGATCATTGGCAAATTACTGGAAGTACCTTGAGTAACCCACTATAAGTAGACCGTAAGACCATAAATAGATCAGAAACCATGTCATAGGGGCTGGGCGCAGTGGCTCATGCCTGTAATCCCAGCACTTTGGGAGGCCGAGGTGGGCAGATCACTTGAGGTCAGAAGTTTGAGACCAGCCTGCCCAACATGGTGAAACCCCATCTCTACTAAAAATACAAAAATTAGCTGGGCGTAGTAGTGGACACCTGTAATCCCAGCGACTCGGGAGGCTGAGGCAGAAGAATCACTTGAACCCGGGAGGCGGAAGTTGCAGTGAGCTGATTGCACCACTGCACTCTAGCCTGGGAGGGCCAGGTGCAGTGGCTCACACCTGTAATCCCAGCACTTTGGGAGGCTGAGGCGGGTGGATCACGAGGTCACAAGTTCAAGACCACCCTGGCCAAGATGGCGAAACCCCGTCTCTACTAAAAATACAAAAATTAGCTGGGCACGGTGGCAGGCAGTTGTAGTCCCAGCTACTCAGGAGGGTGAGCCAGGAGAATTGCTTGAACCCAGGAGGCGGAGGTTGCAGTGAGCCGAGATTGTGCCAGTGTGGTCCAGCCTGGGCGACAGAGTGAGACTCCGTCTCAAAAAAACAAACAGAAAAGAAACCATGTCATAGGATAATGCATGGAGAGACAGGAAATGTTTTACCCTAGAAAGAAAGACATAGGCAGGCACAATGAAATTATACTCAAGTACCTGAAAGCTGTTACTTGGGAGAAGGGATGATCTTATTTGTGGCCAAACCAGGGCTGTTTGATTGCCCAGTTGATGGAGTAGCAGGGAGTTTATCTTTGGGTCCGATATATAGAAATAATGACTTGGGTTGCCTTGAAAGATACATGATGGGAGGTATTCAGCAAAGGATAGACTATTGTTAGGCACTATTACTAACGCAGCCTTCTTCTACATCTTGTCTTTTTATTTTGAAAAATTTCGACCGGGCACGGTGGCTCATGCCTGTAATCCCAGCACTTAGGGAGGCCAAGGTGGGCGGATCACGAGGTCAGGAGATCGAGACCATCATGGCTAACACGGTGAAACCCCGTCTTTACTAAAAATACAAAAAAAAAAAATTAGCCAGGCATGGTGGCAAGTGCTTGTAGTCCCAGCTACTGAGGAAGCTGAGGCAGGAGAATCACTTGAACCCGAGAGGCAGAGGTTACAGTGAGCCGAGATTGCGCCACTGCACTCCCGCCTGGCCAACAGTGAGACTCTGTCTCAAAAAAAAAAAAAAAAAGAAAAATTTCTAATCTATGGGAAAATTTCAAGAATACTGCAGTAAACATTTGTATGTCCTTCACTCAAATTCACCAATTATTAACATTTTGCCATATCTGGTTGAGACTGTTATATATTTTATGTTATTTATTTACTTTTAATTTTTTTGTTGAACTATTTGAGAGTAATTTGCAAACATAGTGATACTTCACCCCTAAATACTTCAGTATCTCTTAAGAACAAGGATTATTTTCTTACATAATCAAAATATAGTGCTCGATTTCAGGAAAATTAACATTAACATAATATTATATAATATATATTTTTATATTCAGATTTAGCCAGTTGTCCAAATAATGACCTTTGTAGCATTTTCCCCTCCAATCCTGGATTAGATTCTAGGATCTAATCCAGAATCCCACATTGCCTTTAATTGTGACATCATCTCTTTCATCTCCTTTTATCTGAAACAATTCCTCAGCCCTTTTCTTGATACTGACTTTTTTTTTTTTTTTTTTTTTTTTTTTTTTTTTTTTTTGAGACAGAGTTTCACTCTGTCACCCAGGCTGGAGTGCAGTGGTGTGATCATAGCTCACTGAAGCCTTGCATTCATGGGCTCAAGCGACTCTTCTGCCTCAGCCTCCCAAGTAGTTAGGACTATAGGCATGCACCACCATGCCTGGCGTTATGTTATGTTATGTTATGTTATGTTATGTTATGTTATGTTATGTTATGTTATTGTTATGTTTATGTTATGTATTACTTTATTTTATTTTATTTTGATAGAGAAAAGTCCTCAATATATTGCCCAGGCTGGTCTGGAGCTCCTGGCCTCAAGTGATTCTCTTAATTTGGCCTCCTAGAGTATTGGGGTTAACAGGCGTAAGCCTTGCCACCTGGCCGATATTGACCTTTTTGAAGAGGAAAGCGGTTGTGGAATTATTTGTAGAATGGCCCTTGATTTTGGTTTTTCTCTTGTGATTAGATTCAGGATATGTATTTCTGTCAGAAGCATTATGTAGGTGAGTTTCTATCCCATGCTAGTGCATCCTATTAGGAGGCACATAATGTCACTTTGTTTCATTATTGGGGATGTTAACTCTGATCACTTTGTGGTCCACTGTAAAGGCATCTTTTCCCTTTGTAATTAATAAATGACCTGCAGGGAGAAAAACTGAGACAATGTAAATACCCCATTTACCAATAAACTTCTACTCAGTGGTTTTAGCATTCATGGATAATATTTGCCCTAATCATTGATTACTCTAGTGGTTGCAAAGTAATGATTTGCTATCATGAATGAAATATATTTTCCAGGTGCTCTCCTGCATTTCAAGTGTACTACTATTCAGCCTATTCTCTGCATGTGTGTAAGCATCAGTCAGGACAGAGGTAGACTTTGTGACCTCTAAGATCCTCACTAACTTGATTCTGATGGAAAAGAAAGACAGTTTAGAGTGATACTAAATTTAAATCTTATAGGACAAATATTTTTTGGATTTGTAGCATTTGCTTTAGGAATATTTATTGAGATATAAAGTATATGCAGAAAAGTTCACATCATGAATGTATAGCTCCTTTAGAACTATTTCTGTAGAACACATCTCTGTAAACAGCATCCATATCAACATTGCGAGCATTCTAGAAGCCTGACCACCCAGACTAGAATATTTGTTTTCGTTGATGTAATCAGCAGTTTTATTTCAGTGTCCTGAAAGAATACAGGACAGGAACATAATCTAAGAACATATATAGTATTTTCAACTCCATATTCCTGACCCTTTTCCTTCATTTATGAGCCTAGACAACCTAGAAAGAAACAATAGGGTATCTTTTCTTTTCCTTCCCTAAAACCTGGGACAAACATTAAGCATTATTTGAATATTCAACACGTATTTATTGACCAACTATGCATTGTGCCAGATGCTGTCATAAATGCTTTGGTTACACAGACAGATAAGAACAAGTACCTGACTTCAAGAATGACAGAGGGGATAAATTACAGGTCAGGGTGATACATGCAGTGGTGGAGGTATGTACGAGAGGTATAGGAGATGTCACTGTTCTCAAAGAGTTCCTAGTTCAGCAGCCATAGAACCAGTGGGAGGAGAGATTGAAGATAGTGCATCCCAGCAGCAGAAGCCATGGACAGTCTACAGAGAGGCTTGGCTGTCTTCTGAGGTAGAGTCTGGGTGTGGAAATAAAAATGTGGGAAAAGAAGATGATGGTATATAGCAATGTTAGTCACTTCTTAAGACAAAGGTAAACTAATTTCAGCAGTTGCTGGATTCAATACATGTGTTCCCTGTAGTTTAAATGCAATGGTACGTGTAGAGTCTTAAACAGCATTTAGCACATAGTGATTACTATTAACAAATGTTCATCTGTTTCCCCAGTCACCTGGCTCCCCAACCTGCTTCTCTGTCCATGACTTGACTTTAGTCAGGATGACCTGAAAAACCTTTTATAGTTCCTCCTTGGCAGCCTCTGCACAGGACACTGTAGACGTATATTTAGTGGAATCACCAAGTCTTTCTCTGAAATTGCTTCCTTTCTATAAACCAAAATAGAATTCAGATCTAGCAGAAATTAGATCTCACTTACATATTCCATTCTCTCACACAAATCGGATTACCAGTTGCTCTTTTCCTGTAAGTATGACTTCAGAGCAAGCGTAGTGATAAGAGCATGGACTCTGGAACTAGCCTGCTTGAGTTCAAATCCCAGCTCCTCCACTCTGATTGTGTGACCTTGGTTAAATTCCATAACCTCTTGGTGCCTCAGTTCCTTTGTCTGTAAAAATCAATATAATAACAACACCTACCTCAGAGTAGTTAATGAGGATTTAATGAGTTAGTATTTTTAAGGAGCTTTGAATAGCACTTGGAATGTAGTAAGTGCTAAAGTATTTTTAAAGATATAAAAATAGGCAAGGTGGCTCATGCCTATAATCTCAGTGCTTTGAAAAGTCGATGCAGGAAGACTGCTTAAGGCCAGGAGTTTGAGACCAGCCTGGGCAACATAGTAAGACCCCCATCTCTACAAAAAATAAAAATATTCACCAGGTGTGGTGGTGCACACCTGTGGTCCCAGCTACTTGGGAGGTTGAGGCAGGAGAATTGTGTGAGCCCAGGAGTTTGAAGCTGCAATGAGCTATGACTGTGCCACTGCACTCCAGCCTGGGTGAGAGGATGGCAGGCTTGGTGATCCCACTAAATATACGTCTACAATGTCCTGTGCAGAGGCTGTAAAGGAGGAACTATAAAAGGTTTTTCAGGTCATCCTGGCTAAAGTTATGGACAGATGACTTTCTCAACATATATACATACATACATCAATTTTATATTTTTATGTGGCAATTTATAAATAAATTGATATGTCTGCATATATTTATATGACATGTACATCTTTCTATCAGTGCTGTTTCTTGTTATTTTTCATATTCTAAGGTTCTAGAAGGTATGAACCCCACTTATCTACCTTTCCAAGGCAAATATGTAACAGTATTTCGGTACATAAAAATAATCCATAATTAGTTTTGATGGTTATTGTTAGTGAGTAAAATACTTAAAGACTTCTGAATTAAAAACCCAAATTCATCCAAACCTGAAATAAATAGAATTCTGTAATCTGAATTGTAAGGTAATAACAATAAATTTTAACTGCATTCGAATTACAATCCAAAACATTTTGGTTTTTCTCATCATGATCACTTTATTCTTTATAATGAATTTGTAATTGGATCCTGACTAGCAGTGGATAATAAGTACTTTTCTTTTGCAGCTGTAGAAAGGACTCAACAAAGAAAGCTTGAAGAATTACTTTTAGCAGCAGCAAGAGAAGGCAAAACAACAGAACTCACAGCTCTGGTAAAACAAACAAAAAAACCCCAAAAGACAAAAAGCAGTCTTTCTTTACACTTCAGGAAAATTTTTACTTAATGTTAAGTAAATAATTTAGTTGAATTGTGGAACCAAGAACTCCAGAGATCATAATAGTAGAACCAAAGTTCTTAATATCTAAAAACACTCAGCATGGTGATAGTTTAAGCAGGACACATTTTAAATGGTGATATTTTTCTGAATTTCTGATTTACACCCACCCTAATCCCCCTGAAAACCTGATGGATAAGAATCTGATTTTTCATGGTAAATAGTTAATGTAAGGACAACTTATATATATGTTACATATATTTTGTGATTAAGCCAATTGAAACATAATAAATAGGACCCTATAAAGGAATAAGTTTTTCTAGTTTTGATCAGCAGTAGTTTCTGGGAGGAATGCTACACTTCTGGAAGGTACTATGCAAAGAAGGGACAGTATTTTGGAATACTTATACCACATTAGACTGAAAGGTTTGCCTGTTCCCCCCCACCTTAGAAGACCTACTTTCCAGCTTCCATTCCTGCACAGTCTCATTAAACATGAAACTCTAAATTTGTTCTGAATTCATGACTGAAGCACTGCCATTTGCTTTAAAGTTATTTCAGCTCATTTGAAAGGGCCTCTTTGGTTTCTAAGTATAGCACCTAAAGCAGTTTTTAAATTTTGTGAAATGGAGGCTATATAAAGAAGCTTCTAAAGCAATAAGTTGGGAACAACAAATTCAGTAGAACCTTGACATTTACACATTTAACATTTATGGTTTTAACTCTTCTGAAAGACTGGCAGACTGATTTGTAATTCTGCTGTCACAAGTATGAATTGCAAGGCTGGTAGGGGCATGTAAATCATTGTGAAATCTTAGTGTCTGAGGTGTGTGAGATGGTGCTGGCACAGTGCAGAGTGTCTCTTGTCAGAGGAGTGTGAGACCCGGACACAGGCCTGAGATCTATCTCAGGGCATCTGAGAATAAGCATGGGTGTGGCAGGGTTGGCTGGTTTAGTGAGCAAGAAACCACTAACAGCCTGGATGCCAAGGAGCTTGGCTATTCTTCAGGCTCTGCTGATACACCCTCCTGTGAATTCTGAGAGGAAAGTCTTATCTTTGATATATAATTCTGCATTGCATTTTCTTAATTGTTAGCTCAACAGGCCCAATCCTCCTGATGTTAACTGTTCGGATCAGTTAGGAAATACACCCTTGCATTGTGCAGCTTACCGGGCCCATAAACAATGTGCCTTAAAGCTGCTAAGAAGTGGAGCAGACCCTAATCTGAAGAACAAAAATGGTAAGCATATTGGTGAAAACCATCCTTGGCCATTTTGAAACTATAAAATGAAGTCAATGCCATATAAAATTATTTTGTTTCATTATCCAGCCTTTGTTAAACTGTATGGTTTCTATTTAATTTTGGAGCCAAGGCATTCACACAAAAGAAAAAATGATGACAAAGGTAGATCCTACCCTCAAGGAAAAGATAAGTACAGTTGATTCTTGTTATTTGCAGTAGCTGTATTCTATAAAGTTGCCACCAGCACTGAATTAGGGAACACTGAACTATTGTTCCTAGGGGAAAATACAGGATTAGGTTCCTGCAAGCCTTGGGTCACAACATTTTCATGAATTGATCATTATGAAACCTTTTTTTTTTTTTTTTGCTGTTTCTATTTAATACATATTGTTGACTCATTCACATTGAACTCATAGCCAACAGCATCATAGCTCACGCTTGAGTAAAGTTTTCTTCATAAGGCATATCACAGCCTTTTCCACTGAGGTACATTAGACAGCACTTCAGCACAATGCTAGGGGCGTTTTTTTTTTTTTGAGACAGAGTCTCTCTCTGTTGCCCAGTCTGGAGTGCAGTGGTGCCATCTCAGCTCACTGCAACCTCCTCCTCCTGGGTTCAAGTGATTCTTCTGCCTCAGCCTCCCAAGTAGCTGGAACTGCAGGCATGCACCTGTAGTGTACCATGCCTGGCTGATTTTTTTGTGTTTTTAGTAGAGATGGGGTTTCACCATGTTGGCCAGGCTGGTCTCGAACTCCTGACCTCAAATGATCTGCCCACGTCGGCCTCCCAAAGTGCTGGGATTACAGATGTAAGCCACCACGCCTGGCCGCTTGGGGCCATTTTAAACAGCAAAGTCACCAACAAAAAATACAAAAGGTGGAAAGTGTGACCCTAAATAGACCATGACGAGGACATTTGTTTATAGTAGGAGAGCTTCTAGAATGAAACAAGAAGGCCAGGCATCACCTTCTTCTACCTCAGCTGGAAAATGAGCACCGGGCAACCCACATTTTTCACCACTCTGGGCATGTTTGTGAATGACTGAGAATCTACAATGAATATTGACCTTGGGGTTACAAGTGAATTTTAGCAATAGGCAGATATGCAAATATGGAATACGTATATAATGAGGATTGACTGTACATGTGTGACAATTTGAAAGACAGAATCAGAAGCCAGAAAAGAAGCTGTAAAAGGTGTCTTGGGTATTTAAAAGAGGAACATGCCATCAGGGCCTTTTCACATCACTTTTTAGGATGCTTCTTGCTGCCTGCTACCAGCCTGGGTTAGGCCTCATCAGGGGTCCCACAGGACCCTGTGTTCACCTCCATCAGAGCCTAAATCACACCCCATGGTATTTGTTGGCTTATGATGCTATCTCCCATGAGACTGAACTCCTAAGGGCAGGCCTCATACTTCATTGTCTGGTTCACCCAGCACCTAGAGTAATGCATAGCACATAACACCTGGGAAGGGCTGCATGTTTGTTGAAGGTTTGGAGTCATTAGAAATAGTTTCACAGGCCAGGCCGGTGGCTCAAGCCTGTAATCCCAGCACTTTGAGAGGCCGAGGCTGGTAGATCACAAGGTCAAGAGATTGAGACCATCCTGGTCAACATGGTGAAACCCCATCTCTACTAAAAATACAAAAATTAGCCAGGCATGGTGGCGTGCACCTGTAGTCCCAGCTACTCGGGAGGCTGAAGCAGGAGAATTGCTTGAACCCAGGAGGTGGAGGTTGCAGTGAGGCGAGATCACACCATTGCACTCCAGCCTGGCAACAGAGTGAGACTCTGTCTCAAAAAAAAAGAAATAGTTTCATAAAGGAATAGGTACTTGATACAGATCCTGAAGCCCTACTAGGATTTAAAAAATGTTTTCATTTCTAGGGGCTGGGCACTGTGGCTCACGCCTGTAATCCCAGCACTTTGGGAGGCCGAGGTGGGTGGATCACCTGAGGTCAGGAGTTCAAGTGGTGGCACATGCCTGTAGCCCCAGCTACTCAGGAGGCTGAGGCAGGAGAATCGCTTGAACCTGGGAGGCAGAGGTTGCAGTCAGCCGAGATTGTGCCACTGCGCTCCAGCCTGGGCAACAAGAGTGAAACTCTGTCTCAAAAAAAATTTAAAAAAGTTTTATCTCTAAATACTTTACTTTGTACCTTCATTACCATTATTGTCTTTTTATCTTGAGCCTTTTTGTCTTGATAATAAGGGTAGTTAATAACAATACCATTATAATCTAGTAAGATTTTGATAAGCAGGAGTTTGGGAAAGGGTATTCTGAGCAGAGGGAAGATTATCAGAAAAGGTTAAGGTGAAAAATCCAAGTCAGGTATAGGTGAAATCCCCAGTTTGCTGCATCCAAGGGCACATCCAGGGGAGCAGTCGGAGGTCATCCCAAAATTTACACTTGTACAGCAGGGCCATTGAAATGGTCTTGGGTGAGAGGTGATTAGGACCTGAACTTTTTATTTTCAAGGAGCAAGACACATTTATTTCTTAATAATAAAACAAAAATTCTTCAAGCAGATACCATATTCAGTACCAAAAAGCCTCAGGATAAAAAGGTGCCTTAAGCTTGGCATAGCCAGGTTACATTTAAGTACCGTCGTGGATCCGCATAACCAATCAGCTTTGAGGAAAATAGTTTTGCCATCACAACAGTTTAAGATAAAAAAAAATTCAATTTAAAATTTATAATGTTATTATAGGAGCTGTCAAATCAAGTGCCTTATGTAGAATAACGGTCTAAAAAATGAGCTTACCATAGTAAGATTTAGAAGATGCTTTCCTTGGTGAATTTGAGTTTTGAAGTTTAGAGACTTTTTTTATACAAAGATATTTGTGGAAGCAAAGGTGAATATTAACTATATGCTACAGTCGTAAATCATTAGCCTTCATTGCAAGGCAGGCCAGTGTACCTATGTTTAATTTTATATATTCAGTTAATATATATTTTATATGTAATTAAAATTAACTGGTATGTTATATCCATGGACAACTCAGTGACTTGATTTGTATTACATAAGGCTAGCAGAACATACTGTTTTTTTTTTTTTTTTTTTTGACAGAGTTTCACTCTGTCACCCAGGTTGGAGTGCAGTGGCGCGATCTCGACTCACTGCAACCTCCGCCTCCTGGGTTCAAGTGACTCTCCTGCCTCAGCCTCCTGAGAATCTGGGATTACAGGCATGCGCCACCACACCCGGCTAATTTTTGTATTTTTAGTAGAGATGGGGTTTTGCCATGTTGGCCAGGCTGGTCTCAAATTACTGACCTCAGGTGACCCGCCCGCCTCAGCCTCCCAAAGTGCTAGGATTACAGGTGGGAGCCACTGCACCTAATGTCTTTTAAAAATTTTCTCCTTAGAGATGGGGTCTCACCCTTTTGCTCAGGCTGGAGTGCAGTGGTGTGATCTTTGCTCACTGCAGCCTCAAACTCTGAGCTCAAGTGACCCTTTTGCCTCAGCCTCCTACGTAGCTGGGACCACAGATGCATGCCACTATGTCTGGCTAGGACCTGAGCTTTATTGACATCAATAGGAGTAGAAAGGAGAAAGAAAATTGGTTAGAGATCCCCTGCTTGACTGGCTGTTATGCTCTAGACTCTCACTGTCTAATAGAAATATGATGGGAGTCACATATGTAATTTTAAATTTCTAGTAGCCATGTTAAAAGTGAAAAAAGAGGTGAAATTAATTGCAATTATGTGTTTTATTTAAAGTAATATATCCAAAATGCCATTTCAACATATAATCGGTAAACAATAATTATCAGTGAGATCTTACATTCCTTTTTTGATACTAAGTCTTTGAAATCTGGTGTGTATTTCTGCACTTACAGCACATCTCAGTATGGACTAGCCACATTTGAAGCACTGTGTAGCCATATGTGATTACTGTCCACCATATTGGACAGTGCAGCTCTACACATAATGAGCTGTCCCGGAGGCTCTCTGGTTCACTGTGTTGTCCTCACCTTGCACATACTATTCTCTCTGCCAGAAGTGCTCTTGTCTTTCTTGTCCGTCTGGTAAACCCTAGTCTTGCTTTAAGAGCTAGCTCAAACTCTGCTTCCCCAGAGAGCCTTTCCCTGTGTCCCTAAGACAGATACAGGTTCATGGAGGAGGAGAGAATTCAGAAATCAACCCATGTAAGTATGGTGATTTAATTTTCGACAGAGGTGTGAAGACAGTCAATGGAAAAGGATAAACTAAGAGTTACAAAAGCAAAAATTGACGTCAAAGTGAGATTTTGGCTAGGTGCAGTGACTCACACCTGTAATCCCAGCACTTTGGGAGGCTGAGGCGGGCGGATCATGAGGTCAGGAGATTGAGACCATCCTGGCTAACAAACCCTGTCTCTACTAAAAAAAAAATACAAAAAAAAAAAAAAATACAAAAAATTAGCCGGGCGTGGTGGCACATACCTGGTAGTCCCAGCTACTTGGGAGGCTGAGGCAGAAGAACTGCTTGAAGCCAGGAGGTGAAGGTTGCAGTGAGCCAAGATTGCGCCACTGCACTCCAGCCTGGGTGACAGAGTGAGACTCCATCTCAAAAAAAAAAAAAAAAAAAAGTGTGATTTCTAGTGTCTTTACCAGTTTGCCAAAGACTTGAGCAGTTTTTCTGTGTGGTATTTTATAATGATTTTTCCTTCAAAAATGTAGATTCAGAAGTGTCCAAATGAAATAAGAATTAATATAGTTCCATACAAATACCAGTCTAAATGGAAAAAAAAAACTTCCCTTGTAAATATTGAAAAGTTACTATTGGTATTCAAATATATATTTACTCTATAGTTTATACTAGTAACCAAAGTTGAACATTCCTGTTAAAGCTATTAAATTGTTTTTGACAAAAGTCAGAATGGCATCTTCTGAAAGAGAATAATTTAAAAAAATCAGGCCAGGAGCGGTGGCTCAAGCCTGTAATCCCAGTACTTTGGGAGGCTGAGGCAGGCGGATAATTTGAGGTCAGGTGTTTGAGACCAGCCTGACCAACATGATGAAACCCTGTCTCTACTAAAATATAAAAATTAGCCGGGTGTGGTGGCAGGTGCCTGTACTTCCAGCTACTTGGGAGGCTGAGGCAGGAGAATCACTTGAACCCAGGAGACGGAGGTTGCAGTGAGCTGAGATCATGCCACTGCACTCCAGCCTGGGTGACAGAATGAGATGCCATCTTAAAAAGTAAAAAATCAATCAATCAATCAAAGGCTGGGTGCGGTGGCTCACTCCTGTAATCCCAGCACTTTGGCAGGCCATGGCGGGTGGATCACTTGAGGTCAGGAGTTCAAGGCCAACATGGTAAAACCTTGTCTTTACTAAAAATACAAAATTAGCCGGGCATGGTGGAGCACGCCTGTAATCCCAGTTACTTAGGAGGCTGTGGCAGGAGAATCGCTTGAACCTGGGAGGTAGAGGTTGAAGTGAGCCAAGATTGTGCCACTGAACTACAGCGTGGGTGACAGAGCAAGACTCCGTTTCAAAAAAAAAAAAAAGAAAAAAACCATAAGAGCAACATTTGCATTATAGAAATTCTTCAAAAATAGGAAAAAAGAAAAAACCCACAAATTACCCAAGCATAGCCACAGTTACTTTGGCATCCTTCTAATCTATTTTCAGGCCTATTTTAGAACATTTTTTAAAAATTATAGAACTAATGCTTGTTATAGTTGCAATGAGGAAAACAAAAGCACTAGAAAAGTATATAATCACCTCTAACCCAAACGTCCAAAGATTTAGTTTTTAGTTGTTAATGTTTTAGTTTTAGTTGTTAATGTTCCATAGTAACATGTATTTTTTAAAAAGTTTTAAGTAATAGATACTACCTCAAGAATATAAGCAAAAGAAAAGTTATACATTACTCACAGATGAATACACAGTCATCTCATGATATTCCAAAGTGGGAAATGGCATTAGGCATCAGATGGGATGGAACTGGGAACCAGAGAACTGTTAGGAACCAAGATGGCTGCCTTGTGTGTCTGTCTCTCACTGCGTGGTCTGATCATGTCTTCTAGCAGACCAGCTGTTTTGTTTTCCAGTATACATAATGGAAGATGGCTGCCCCGTGACTCCACTCAGGAGACCACAATCTCTCAACCTCAGTGTTACATTTCAGTGGGAGATAATGTGTTAGCACCTGCTTGTGTCAGGCGTCTGTGCCTAGTGTGGTCACTTGGGACTTTAGGGGCAGGACATATGGTACAGAGGTGACTGCCAAGGCCTCCTCCTGGCAATGTGGATAGGGACAGAGAGGGGTGAATGGATGAGGACTGGCAGACACCTCAGAAAGTGTCTCTTCATTTTAGTTGACAGGTTGTAAATAGAGTTGGCCTGATAAAATTCCACTTTTATGAAGCATCAACAGCTTTTCCACATTATCCCCAGAAGCACAGTCATCATGGCTCACCTTATGGAAAGTACTTCATGTGGATATAACATAATTTTTTCACTCAAAAGTCTAGTGATAAGAACAATTCTGTATTTTTTTTTTTCTAGAGTGAAAATGTCCTAGTCTTTTTTTCTTTTTTTCTTTTTTAAAAAATAAGGGGCTAGCTATGGTGGCTCACGCCTGTAATCCTAGCACTTTGGGAGGCCAAGGCAGGAGGATTGCTTGAGCCCAGGAGTTTGTAGGCTGGGCAACACAGCAAGACTCCATCTCTGAAAAAAAATAAAATTAAAATTAAAAAATAAAAGCAAGGATATTTAAAATTTTTAATCAAATTGGTTAATCCATCTCTTTGATTTCTTCTAAGACTTCTTAGCTTAGGTAGAGATTTGATAAATGTTTAATTTTGTTTCCTCCCAGTTTAATCACATTCATTCATTCAGCAATGCTGCGCCTCCACTGTGTGCCAAGAACCGTCCTAGGTGCTGGAGGCCCAGCAGTGAACACAGCCCAACAGTCCCCATGCTCTTGAGCTCATATTCTGGTGGAGGAGGTAGACAACACATAAATGCATATGTGCTGTCAGGCCGTGAGGTGCAGGAAAATAAAATAGGATGAAGGGACTAGAGAGTGATGGTAGGATGGGGGGTATCTTAGAAGGGATGCAAAGGAAGGGCTCTCTAAGCAACTTTGAGCAAACAGCTGAGTTGAGTACAGGAGTGAACCCTGAGGAAGTCTGGCAGAAGAGCATTCAAGGAAAATGGAAAGCCAGTGTAAAAGCTCTGGAGTAGAAGAACATGTGGCACATTGAGGAAAAGGAAAACTGCCAGTGTGCCCAGAGCAGGGCGAGCTGGAGAAGAGTGGATAGCATCAGAGCTGCCAGAGGCCCAGGCCTGCAGGGCCTGGTTGGCTGTGAGCAGGAGCTTGGTGGTGTGTGAGTGTGGTTGGAGGGCTTTGAGCAGCAAAGTGAATGTGAGAGTGTGTGTTAGGATGTGGGAGTCTCAACTTGTCAATCCCTTACCTTTATACCCTTTATCAAGTAATCTTTCCTTTTCCATTATTTTGTCATGCCTTTCTTATACATTCTAAGAATTCCTTTTCTTTCTTTCTTTCTTTTTTTTGTTTCAGTACTGAGTCTCGCTCTGTCACCCAGGCTGGAGTGCAGTGGCGCAATCTCGGCTCATTGCAACGTCCACCTCCTGGCTTCAAGCGATTCTCCTGCCTCAGCCTCCCGCGTGGCTGGGATTACAGGTGCGCGCTACCATGCCCAGCTAATTTTTGTATTTTTAGTAGAGACAGGGTTTCACCATGTTGGCCAGGATGGTCTTGATCTCTTGATCTCTTGATCTGCCTGCCTCGGCCTCCGAAAGTGCTGGGATAACAGGCATGAGCCACTGCACCTGGCCTCTTTTTTTTTTTTTTTTTTTTTTTTTTTTTAATAGACAGAGTCTCGCTCTGTTGCCCAGGATGGAGTGCAGTGGTGTGATCTCGGCTCACTGCAACCTCTACCTCTAAGATTCAAGCAATGCTCCCACCTCAGCCTCCTGAGTAGCTGGGACTACAGGCATGCGCCACCGCACCTGGCTAATTTTTGTATTTTTAGTAGAAATGGGGTTTCATCATGTTGGCTGGGCTGGTCTCGAACTGCTGGCATCAAGCGATCCACCCACCTCAGCCTCCCAAAGTGCTGGGATTACAGGCATGAACCATGGTGCCCAGTCTCTTTTTGTATTTTTTATTGTTTTTTATTCACTCATCTGTCTCTTCTTTCGACAGTATCGCATTAAAAAAAAGTTTTTAAGATAGTATTGCACTTTTAATGGTTATAATGTTTTAATATGTGAGATTTCCCCTTACCATTTTTAAGGATTTTCTTTGACATCCTTATCTGTTTATTCTTCCAGAAGGCATTTAAAATAATTTTCTGAGGCTCTTCATTGGGATTTAATTGAAATTACATTCTATGTAAATTAATTTAAGGAGAATTGGCATCTTTATTAAGTTTTCCCAATAAGGGTCAAATCTGTGTCATGCAAACTTTTAAATATTACATCATTCCTGTTTTTCACTTTATTTTGTTGTGGTTGGTAAGAGAGGTAGTGTATTTTTTAGCTGGTGGTGGAACCCATCTAGATTCCATCTAGGAGGCTATTTCATTTAGTTCAAAAGCATTTTATTGAATTCTTACTGTGTGCCAGGCATTTTAGACATCAAATCCAGAAATGAGGTCTCTCTTCTGGAATTTCATCTAGTTGGCAGGAGTTCAGAATTTATTTTTGGTATTAGGGCAGAATTCTATGAAAGAAATCATAGTGTTGTCTTTCTCTCTGCCTAAAGAAATAATTTCTCCAAAGTGCCCTGTAGGTAGAACGAAAATAACACAGAATTGGCAGACCTCTATAAGGCATTTTCCTATGTGCTAGGCAGAAAAACTAAACTGAGTATTAATTTTTTGGTTAATGTTTTAAAAAGTTTTTTCCCCACTAAAGAAGCCCCAGGTATCCCATCAGCAGCTCTATAAATCTTCCTCCAAAATAAATCTTAAAGCCACATACAAGGCCGGGCACGGTGGCTCACACCTGTAATCCCAACACTTTTGGGAGGCCCAGGCGGGCAGATCACGAGGTCAGGAGATCGAGACCATCCTGGCTAACACAGTGAAACCCCATCTCTACTAAAAAAAAAAAAACAAATACAAAAAATTAGCTGGGCTTGATGGTGGGCGCCTGTAGTCCCAGCTACTCAGGAGGCTGAGGCAGGAGAATAGCATGAATCCGGGAGGCGGAGCTTGCAGTGAGCTGAGATGGTGCCACTGCACTCCAGCCTGGGCAACAGAGGGAAACTCTGTCTCAAAAAAAAAAAAAAAAAAAAAAAAGTCACATATTTCTCTCTATGTTAAAAATGATCTCCATTTTACTACTGACTTTCTAGTCTAAACCACCAGTATCCTTTACCTGCACTATTGCCATCTCTTTGTAATTAGCCTCCCTGCATTTCTTTTGCCCACGTTTACAAGCCATATTGCACACAGCAGCCAGAGTGACCTTTTTAAAAAAAATCATGGAAATTATCAAAGCTTCAGAAATCAAATAGCATAATTAATTGATGTACCCATCACCCTCCTCCAGAACTTAGCAATAATGGCCACTCTGTATCTCTTCCTAATCCCTGAATTCTTGTGAAACAATTCCAGATATCATGCCATCTCTTTTTCTTTTTAAAAAATTTATTTGTTTTTCTTTTCTTACCCTCTCAACCCAGCTTTTCCCAATTCTGGGAAGAACTGGAAAGAGAAGGCCTGTCATGCCATTTTATTCGTACATACCCAGTGCTCCTCAACTTACTGTGGGGCCACGTCCTCATAGAACCATTGTAAATTGAAAATACACTGAAGGCCAGGTACAGTAGCTCACACCTGTAATCCCAGCACTCTGGGATGCTGAGGCTGGCGGATCGCTTGAGCCTAGGAATTTGAGACTAACCTGGTGAAACCCCATTCCTACAAAAAAATACAAAAATTAGCCAGGTGTGATGACACGTGACTGCAGTTCCAGCTACCAGGGAGGCTGAGGTGAGAGGATCACTTGAGCCCAAGAGGTCGAGGCTGTGGTGAGCTGTGATAGTTGAAAAACCATTAAGTTGAACTGTTGTAAGTTGGGGAACATCTGTAGTCCAGTATATTAGTAAAAAATAAGGACACCCTTTAACAAAAACCACAAGCATGTGATAGTTGCACAACTCTGTGCACCTATAAAAACCACTGAATTTGTGCAGTTTAAGTGAGTAAATTGTATGTTAATTTGTATCTCAATGGGGCTATTAAAAAACATAAGCACAATAGCATTATCCTATTAATAATATTCTAGTAATTTATCAAAATCATGGAACTGCCAAAGTTTGTGTTTTCCCAGTTATTATTCTTTTCTTTTCTTTTTTTTTTTTTTGAGACGAAGTCTTGCTCTTGTTCCCCAGGCTGGAGTGCAATGGCGCGATCTCAGCTCACTGCAACTCAACCTCTCAGGTTCAAGTGATTCTCCTGCCTCAGTCTCCAGAGTAGCTGGGATTACAGGTGCCTGCCACCACACTCAGCTAATTTTTGTATTTTTAGTAGAGATGGGGGTTTCACCATGTTGGCCAGGCTGCTCTCGAACTCCTGACCTAAGGTGATCTGCCCACCTCGGCCTCCCAAAGTGCTGGGATTACAGGCATGCATCACTGCACCCGGCCTATATTATAATTTTTTAACACTTTGACAGAGTTTTAAACATGAGTCAGATCATGTTACTCTTACTTAAAACCCTTCAGTGGCTTTTCATCCTATTTAGAATAAAACTCAAACTCCTTATGCTGGCTTACAAAAGTCTGGCCTACAAACTCCTTGTGTGATGTGGCCTCTGCGTGCCTCTCTGACTTTATCTCTTGCCTGCTGAATTGTTCCTACCTCAGAGCCTTTGCATCAGCTGTTCCTCTGCTAGAATGTCCTTCCCTGTATTTTCACAAGGCTGGATCCTTCTTTTCAACCTAGACATCCCTTCCTCAAAGAGGCTTTCCCTGATCAACCCCTCATCCTCCAGTCTAAAGTGGTATCCCAGTTACTCTGTCAAATCATTTATTTAAAAAGTCTGGGCGTACCGTGGTTCATTGTCTGCTGTATCTTTAAGAATTAATTTATCATCTGTCTTTCCCACCTTCTATGCTTTCCCATCCCCCCAGTATTTTTTCTGTTATGTTCACTGCTGAATCCTCAGTGCCTAAAATAGTAATCGGTACATAACAGACCCTCATTAGGAGATATCATACAAAAAAATTGCCAACACATACCAGGTGTTTGGTATTTATAAAAATATTATTATTTTAAACCACCCCCAGCCCCCCTTTTTGTTTTTAGAGACAGAGTCTCACTCTGTCACCCAGTCTGGAGTGCAGTGGTAGCTGGGACTGTAGGCACATGCCACCATGCCTGGCTAATTAAAATTTTTTTTTTTTTTTTTTTGTAGAGATAAGGTCTCACTGTATTACCCTGGCGAGTCTTAAGCTTCTGGCCTCAAGCCGTCCTTCCGCCTTAGCCTCCCAGAGTACTGGGATTATAGTTGTGAGCCACTGCGCCTGGCCTAAAAGGTTATCTGATAGAATATATCACCTTCCTGCATAAACAGTTCCAGAGTTCTCATTGATACGTTGTTTTGAAAGGACTGTTCTAATTTTCATAGGTAGCTTTCATTTCTCTAATAATAAGCTATTTGAGGCTAGGAGATGGTTTGATTTATTTGTGGGTTTTTGTTTGTTTGTTTGTTTTTTTACCTTTTGTCCTTCATTTAATGTCCTGCTCACTTCAGAACTCTATAAATAACTTTGATAAGACAAACTCCATTTTTGTTGTTGTTGGGCAAAACATGGAATGTGCATGTGTAAGGTTGGAAAAATTAACATTGATAGCTTGCCGGCTTTTTTCTCCATTGTCACCTTTTTCTTTTGTCCTAAATTGTGGACCATCACACCCTCAGCTTGTGAGCCATCTCTGCTACCCATTATGCAGCGAGACGGCTGAAGCGTGGCTGTGGTCGGCTAAAGAGTGGACCCCAAATTTGTGATTAGTTAGGTATCTTGAGATGAGGGGAAATCCTGAATTATCCAGGTAGACCTATGTAGTTACAAGGCTCCTGATAGGAGGGAGGGCTATAGAGAGAGAGAGAACAGAATGCTGGAAGCAGAGGTTGGAATGATGTGCTTTGGAGATGGAGGAAGAGACCCCATGTCAAGTCAGGTAGTTGGCCGCTAGGAGTGGAAAAGGCAAGGAAATGTCTCCCTTAGAGCCTCCAGAAGGAATGCAGCTCTGTCCACATGTTGATTTCAGCCCAGTGAAATTGATTTCAGACTTCTGATCTCTGAAACTGTAAGATAATAAATTTGTATTGTTTAAGCGACAAATTTATGAGTTCATGATAATTTGTTGTGAAGTTAATCTGATTTGCTGGCTTAATAATTAGCGACCAAAAGGGAGGCCATAAATAATTGAGATGGCAACCTCTCTCTGGTAGGTAATTTTTTGGGGAAAGAAAAAGATATAGGCAATAGAAAAATGAAGGACTATTAGATGCTGCAGTTACAGCATTGATTGTTATAGTACATTTAAGCTGTTGATGGCTTTTTTTCTTTGTATTTTGCACAGATCAGAAACCTCTTGACCTTGCCCAGGGTGCTGAAATGAAACACATTCTTGTTGGTAATAAGGTACAGAGTAATGAATTAAATTTATCTAATAATTTTTAGAAAAAAATTTTTGAATGTTTGAAATATGTAGATGCATTTTTCATGAAAACATGTTTTTGACAGGTCATCTACAAAGCATTGAAACGATATGAGGGCCCTCTCTGGAAGGTAAGTTGGGGTGGTTTTTTAATTATATAACTGTAAAGAATAATTCTCAGGTGCTCTATTTCTGTTTAAAACTTTTAAAAAATCATTTCTGAAGTATATGTGATTTAATCGCTCTTGGATCTTATAATGTAAACCACTGATTTTTTTTTTTATTTTTAGTTATTGAGACAGAGTCTTGCTCTGTCACCCAGGCTAGAGTGCAGTGGTATACTCACTGCAACCTCCACTACCTGCCTCAGCCTTCCAAGTAGCTGGGATTATAGGCGCCCGCCACTGTGCCTGGCTAATTTTTGTGTTTTTAGTAGAGACGAGGGTTCAACACCTTGGCCAGGCTGGTCTTGAACTCCTGACCTCGTGATCCACCCGCCTCGGCCTCCCAGAGTGCTGGGATTACAGGTGTGAGCCACCGTGACCGGCAAGCCACTTTTATACTACTGGATTTCAAGAGGCTTCCACTGGTTGTAGCCGTTACTTTTCTGTGTGTTGATGGTCCCTTTTAGGTGTTTTTTTGGTGTTGATGAGTCACTTTTAGGTGACTAAGTTTTTATGAAAAGGAGTGGGGGGAGAATACATTTTTTTCTTACTAGATCAAAGAATTACAGTATTATTTTTGTTATGAACATCAAACCATGGAAGACTTAGAAGAAAATTAATATTTGAATTATCACATGGTACATATATAAAATTTTTCCAGTCCTAACAGTTTCTACATTTTGGAGAATCCTGTTTTCTAGAATTAACCTTGTAAGAGCACATAATTTCTTTTGCATTTGCAAGCAATCCCTTAATCTATTTATGTATCTGTATGCTTATACTGTATAAGATAAATTTAGGATAATTTTCTTTTTTAGACATTCATTCATGACTTTGAGGAAATTGTCTTTGAAGCCCACAACTGGTATATTTTCTGTAAATAATCCCTGAACAGTTTTGTCAGAACCATAAACTGTAATCATCATTGATCTTATCAGTATGGCATTTCTGCTGTTCCTGTCACCCTGTAGTGGTATGTTTTCATTACTGCACTTAGTACCTAAGTTCATGTTTGATCATTTTTTTTACTGTTCAGTGCTACTGTCTAAAGACTCAAATATGACTGTCCTCACTTAATTACTTTTTATCAGTCAAGTATTTGAATCTAGGTGTGTCAGCTTGGGAAATCTTTGTTATTTTTCCCTTAGAGTTCAAGATTTTTTGGCTGGAGATTATTCTGGGTAGTGTTAGAGCATGGAGTCCTTTCATGGTATAGGAAACAGTAAGTATTATGATCTTTACACTTATCAAATTTCACTGTATAAATTTTGAAATATGAATTTTTTTCACTTGTCTCTTTTCCTTTTGTCTTGATAATTTCATCTTTATTTTGAAGGCCTGATGCAGTTCATAATATTTATCGCCAGGGATGCAAACACCTGACTCAAGCAGTATGCACGGTAGGATGAAACATGGATCATTTGCTCCTCTAACTGTGAAATCAGTTCTTCAAGTGATTGACCCAAATCATTTATACAGCCTTGTAAAATCTTGGGGTTCTGTGGAATGCTGTAGAAAACACTTGTATATATTTTAATTTGATAACAAGTAAAGTCGTGGCATCTCCATTTTGAACAAAATTTTAAAATATAGTTAACTTTTATTTATCTCCATGTATTATTATGGAATGAGAGATGGATTGTCCAAAAATATTTGTCAAATTTACCCAGGCTTATTTGATGATGAAATATTCTAGTACATGCAATTGAAAAGAATGTGTATTTTGCTATTATTGTTGGTTGTTTTGCTATTATTGTTGGTTGTAGGGACCTATCAATATTAATTCAGTCATGGTGGTTGATAGCATTCAGATCTTTTGTGTCTTGGTTTTGGCTAGTGGTTGTATCAGTTGCTGAAAGAGGGATGTGAAAGTGTCCTACTGTGCTTGTGGAATGTTGCATTTCCTTCTCTGTTATTGATAACATACTTATGATTGTTGTCTTCTTGATTAATTGATCCTTTTATTGTTTTGTGGCCCTCTTTATCTCTCGTAATACATTTTGTTTTAAAATTTATTTTGTCTGATATGAACATAACCACTTTGGCCTTCTTATGTTTACTGTTCGCATGGTGTCTTTTTCCTATCCATTTGCTTTTAGCCTATATGTATCTTTATATTTATTTTCTGTCTCTTGGAGATAGCGTATGTTTTAGTTCCTATTACCCATTCTGGCAATTTTTGCCTTTTAATTGGATTTTTCTTTTGTGAATGTGTTCTACTTTCATGCTTCTTCATATGTCAGGTAATTGTGGGTTTGGTTTTGTTTTGTTCTTGTTTCTGTTTTTTTGAGATGGAATCTCGCTCTGTCTCCCAGGCTGGAGGGCAGTGGCACGATCTCAGCTTACTGTAACCTCCACCTTCCAGGTTCAAGCAGTTCTCTGCCTCAGCCTCCTGAGTAGCTGGGATTACAGGTGAATACTACCATGCCCGGCTAATTTTTGTGTTTTTTGGTAGAGACGGGGTTTTGCCATGTTGGTTAGGCTGGTCTCGAACTCCTGACCTCAAGCAATCCTCCTGCCTTGGCCTGCCAAAGTGCTGGGATTACAGGCATGAGACACCGCACCCAGCCCGTATGTCAGGTAATTTTGGATGGTACTCTTAATATTATTAATATTATTATTTTATAATTATAATATTATATATTATATAATATCTTTAATATATTTTATTATATAATATATCGTATATATTATATATTTTATTATATAGTATATAATATACTTTATTATATAATATATATTATATATCATAATTATATATTTTACTATATAATATAATATATTATATATAATTATATAATCATATTATGATTATAATATATTATAATAATCATAATATTAATATGATTATAATATATAATAATCATAATATTATTAATATTATGAATGTTGAGTTCTGGAGATTTTGGATTCTGTTGTTTTTCTCTGTTAAGTGTTTTCCATTGCAGCAAGTCCTTTTCTTGGTTTGGTTTGGATTATGAGTTATGTGTCTTGGGCAGTGGCTCTGGACTCAGTTCAGATAGGCTGTGTTTATATGAGCTGCTTCTATGTGTGTGTGGCTCATGAGTCAGAGATGTGAGTAGCAGACAGAATCTGGGGACCATCTCTCTGTCTCTTTCCCTTGGGGGATTCCCCTGTCCTCTTTGGTGCTTATGGGTTCCCAGGTTTGCTTTATTAATGTCCAAAGACAGGAGTTTCCACATGTGCCCTTGCTGCTGTCCTGTCACCATGTGGACTGTGCTTAGTCCCAGGTGCAAAACCTTAGGCATGGGAACTTACTTCCACAGCTCCTTGGCCCCTTTCCTCCAGAGAGCGTGACTCCCATCGGAGTCTGTCAGCTTTTGTTCAGGTCCAGGTTCCTCCATGTGGTTGCCTTTTCTTTCGTATCTGGGTTTTATAGTTGTTTTCTGCAACAGGTGGGGGGCCTCTGATAGGATCTTGAAGAAATCTACCTTTTTCCATTCTTAACCCATTTATGCCTGGTGTTCCATTATTGGAACGCTAAGCTTGTGGGAGTTATTTATATCCTACTGCTCAAGGTCATCGCCAAGGTCTGATTTTTCACAAAACATTTTGCAACCTCTGGCATAAATGGCTTAAAATCCTTTTCATGCCAAATTTTTATTTTAAAACCCATAATTATTTCTGATCCGTCTTACTCTCTTTCCCTTTTCTCCTTCTTTATCAACATTATCTACTGCTGATTATTTTATACTCAGCTCAAACAAAAAGGTAAGGCGAGGGGTATGAATAAAAAATGGGAACTGTGGTAGCTAAACGATTTCATAACCCAAGTGCATATTAAGTTATACTTAAGAAAGGATAAAAATAAAATGACAAACCTGATGAACCATAGTATTTATGTTGAGTAACTAAGAAGTTGAGAGCCAGACTCGACATAGTTCTACAGTGCATTTGATACTCCCACTGTAATCTATTTTTTTCCAATTTTTATCTATCAATACTTAAGTGTTCAACTGGGTATCGTTAAGTCATGTCACTACTTTAAATTTTATGTATAGATAATTTTAGGGTCCTCTTTTATGTGAATGAATGTTGTCTTACTGACTTCTTTATATCCAAGGTAAAATCCACTGATAGCTGCCTCTTCTTTATTAAATGCTTTGATGACACCATTCATGGCTTCCGGGTTCCTAAGAATAGCCTTCAGCAGTCAAGAGAGGTAATCTTATGGAGTCATGTATCTTTCCTAAAACTTACAGAACATTTAAAGACACGGAGAATATAACATAGGTTCAATGGTAACATCCAAAATCTTGTTGATTGTACTTTTAATTTTTTTTAAATTTTTATTTATTTATTTTTTTGAGACAGAGTCTCACTCTGTAGCCCAAGCTGGAGTGCAGTGGTGCGATCTCAGCTCACTGCAACCTCTGCCTCCCAGGCTCAGGCGATTCTCATGCCTCAGCCTCCTGAGTAGCTGGGACTACAGGCACGTGCCAATACGCCTGGCTAATTTTTTTTTGTATTTTAGCAGAGACAAGGTTTCACCACATTGCCCAGGGTAGTCTCAAACTCCTGAGCTCAGGAGATCTGCCCGCCTTGGCCTCCCAAAGTGCTGGGATTACAGGCGTGAGCCACTGTGCCTGGCCTGATTGTACTTTTTAAATGAAGCCTTTAAAATTTGGTACATGAATTAGTTCTTTATCAACATGTACCTGCAGGTATTTTCTGTTCATAATTTGTTTTTCAATTTTAATTCTCTGAATGTAAGAGGGGCATCCTTTTAATGTAAATGACAGGTCTACGCCTTAACTTATAGGTGAGGAAACTAAAGATTGTAAGATTGAAGTGATTTCCCAAGGCCAGGCAGCTTGTGAGTGACAGAACCTGGACTACAAGCCAGGCGTTCTGACACTCATTACAATGGAGACTCAGCCTTCCTAGTGATAAATTAAACAATAGCAGCAAGCTAGAAAATTGGGATTTACTTGACCAATACTTATGGTGCAGTCACTTAATGGACTATCCCTATTCTTTTTTTTTTTTTTTCCGCCCAGGCTTGAGTGCACTGGTGGGATCTCGGCTCATTGCAACCTCTGCCTCCCTGGGTCAAGTGATTCTCCTGCCTCCGCCTCCTGAGTAGCTGGGATTACAGGTGCATGCCACCATGCCTGGCTAATTTTTGTGTTTTTAGTAGAGACAGGGTTTCACCACGTTCATCAGGCTGGTCTCGAACTCCTGACCTTGTGATCCGCCCACCTCAGCCTCCCAAAGTGTTGGGATTACAGGCATGAGCCACCGCACCCGGCCTTTTTCTTTTTCTTTTATTTATTTATTTATTTAGAGATAGAGCCTCCCTTGCTCTGTCACCCAAGCTGGAGTGCACTGGTGTGATCTTGGCTCACTGCAACCTCTGCCTTTCTGGTTCAAGCAATTCTCCTGCCTCAGCCTCCCGAGTAGCTGAGATTACAGGCATGTACCACCATGCCTGGCTAATTTTTGTATTTTTAGTAGAGATGGGGTTTCACCATGTTGGCCAGGCTGGTCTCAAACGTGATCTGCCCACCTTGCCCTCCCAGAGTGCTGGGATTACAGGCGTGAGCCACCGCGGCAGGCCTATTCTTATTCTTTTAAATCAAAGCAGTGTTCATAGACATATCTTGATTTTTCGGTAAACTATGTAAGAGGTTAAAATAATCTATTTTCCAAAGTGGTAAACTTTGGCCATGCAAAGAACCCTAAACAATCTAACTCATGACTCTCCCAACATTTCATAAAATGGTAAGATTTGACCCTGAGTATAGTGTACGAAAATGAGGAAAAAGTAAGATAGGGTATTTTTAGGCCAAACATTCTTTTTGTGAAATCACTGTTATTTAAAAAATGTAGTAAAAGTTAATGCATCAGGGCAAGTATTGGCTGTTTTAATATGACCTTAGTTTCTTGTGCTTCTAATTTGAGTGTAAGTTAGTAAAATTGTGTATCTGGATCCATTACTATATAGTAACTTATTCTGTTAGGTTATAAAATTACAGGTTCTCAATACTGAAAACGAGAACCTATAATTTTAAGTGACAAAGTTTTCTCCCATTATTTAATTTCTGTAATGTGTTTGAATATTAACATTCATGAATATGTAAACTTATAGATGATATTTTTTAAAGTACTAGGAAAAGCTTTTATCCAGACATATCATGGACAAGAGACCCACATTGCTGTTTCATTACTGGTTGCTTTGCTTTCCTTTTTGAGGCCATAATATTTATTTCACTAGGTAAATTTTATGCTTATCAGATCATTGTAATATTATCTCTTTGGAATAAAAATGCTTTTCACTCTCATTTAAATTCTTGCATGATTTCAGGACTGGCTGGAAGCAATAGAAGAACATTCTGCTTACAGCACTCACTACTGTTCCCAGGACCAGCTGACTGATGAGGAGGAGGAAGATACGGTTTCCGCTGTAGACCTGAAGAAATCATTAGAGGTAAATAGGAAAATGTAACCTGACCTTTATAGCTATCTATGTCATGAGGTTTAATCAAGAACTTTTTTCTTTAAGATGTAAGGTTTTGAAATTATGATTTCTGACAACAATAGAAATAGTACTGTTCTTCGCTGAGTTGCATTGTGTTGGTAGCTTATGTCTGTCATGGTAATACTATCAAATGCCTTTGTAGATACGCTCTGATGAGATGGACATGTGCCTTAAAGGCACTGTACTTTTTTAGGTGAAACTTTTTACATTGCTGTTAACAGACTGTCATTCTGTTTGAAAGTTGCTGCGAGGATGGGGAGCATGCATAGCTTGACTTGATGCCCTTTATGACTTCACTGCACATTTCAGAGTTTAAATAATGCAACCATAGTGATACCTTTCCTGGTTGGTAGGTTTCCTTTAAAACCACTTGTAATCTGTAGCTTGGTTGCTAAGAGATAAGGTAAAGCATCATTAATGAATGGAGAAGTCTTCTGAAGTGACACCAGTGCCTTATCCCTAGAGGAATATCAGCATAGGTAATTGAAATGAAATAGGTGTTTTGAGGGGTCATCAATTTTCTGGCTGTACCTTTTATTTCCATCTTGTATCTAAAAGAATGGGAATTGAGTTTGGAAGAATTAGAACTATGGAATGATGATGAGTTTCAGTCTGAATAATTATGTCAGGATATGTGAATTTGCCTACTAAATTTAATTTTTTTGTCTTTATAAATTAAATGAGTTGGTGGCAAGATTTGAATGTTTCTAGTTCAACTTTAATGAAGTTAAATTCCCCAATACCTATGGAGTTTTATCAACTTAGAGACCTATACATTTAAATATAAAAGGTATTTTGACTCTTTCAATCCCTAATCTTAATTTATGATGGAACATTAAAGAATTTGAACTCTCCCATGTTTGTTGAAGACATTCCCCAGAATTGATGACAACTCCTTTACCATACTACCTCTGGTTTAAAGCCTAATGTGTATGTGAGAACCATAAACAAAATTTTCAGATCAGTGAACTTTGCAAAAGTAACATCTACTACAGCATTTAAGTAACATTAAAACTGGGAAAATATGGAAGATTTAAATACATATGGCCAAAATTACATTAAAGAAGTAAAAAAAAAAGATGCTAAATATTTTAACTTTCAGTTGGTATTCCCTAATTGAAAAGAAATCCTTCCCTATTTACTTATCGTCAATAAGAGGTAAATGATAAAACCTGGAAGGATTGACAAAGCATACTAATATCTTTCCTAGGATTATGATAATTTTAAAAGTTTTTAAATGGAAGTTACAGGTAAAATAAAAGCATACTAACTTACATACCATTAAAAAGATTTCTTCTTTTTTTTTTTCTTTTTTTTTTTTTTTTTTTTTTTGAGACGGAGTCTTGCTCTGTCGCCCAGGCTGGAGTGCAGTGGCGCGATCTCGGCTCACTGCAAGTTCCACCTCCAGGGTTCACGCCATTCTCCTGCCTCAGCCTCCCGAGTAGCTGGGACTGCAGGCGCCTGCCACCGCACCTGGCTAATTTTTTTTTTTTTTTTTTTTTTGTATTTTTAGTAGAGACAGGGTTTCACCGTGTTAGCCAGGATGATCTTGATCTCCTGACCTTGTGATCCACCCGCCTCGTCCCCACAAAGTGCTGGGATTACAGACGTGAGCCACCACATCCCGGCAAGATTTCTTCTTTAGCATAATTTTCAAATTTTCCGGTCATCAACCTCGACTATATCTTTCAGTTTATTCCTTAATGTTTTGTTCACATGTTAACTTTAAAACCATGAAGCTTTTGCCTTTTAGATTTTATTGCACCTAAAGTTAATGAGAGTTTTAGCACTATAGTGTTAAGCACTTTTAGGTTTTGCATGTTCCTCTCCAACAGAGTTTGAATGCTAATTCTGTAAATCTTTTTTTTTTTTCTTTTTTTTTTTTGAGATGGGAGTCTTGCTCTGTTGCACGGGCTGGAGTGCAGTGATGCGATCACGGCTCCCTGCAACTTCCGCCTCCCGGGTTCAAGCGATCTTCTCGCCTCAGCCTCCTGAGTAGCTGGGATTACAGGCACACAACACCACGCCCAGCTAATTTTTGTAATTTTAGTAGAGACGGGGTTTCACCATGTAGGCCAGGCTGGTCTCAAGCTCCTGACCTCAAGTGATCCTCCCGCTTCCGCCTCCCAAAGTGCTCGGATTACAGGCATGAGCCACCATGCCTGGCCAATGCTGTGAATCTTGATTCTGTCTCAACATCTGGAGACTGGTTCAAAATAGGTAAAATCCAAAATGAGCTTTGAAGTGTGTTGAATCATAGCTTGTCAGTAGACTGGCTCCAGGATGCCCTTCATTCTTGAGTTTTTAAGTTCCAGTGAAAATCAGGGGCCAATTTATGGAAGGGTCTATTCTTGATACCTATAGACATTCTAAGGGGAATTAGTCATTCTAGGACTGATATACTCTAAAATCATCTGAATTAACAACAAAACTGATTTTATTTCCTTAACATGCCTTTGGATTAGTACACAGACCTATAAGAAATGAGGGAAAGGCTGAGGTGGAAGGATCACTTGTGCCCAAGGGTTTGAGTTCAGCCTGGGCAATATAGTGAGTCCCTGTCTCTTAGAAGGAAAGAGAGAGAGAGTGAGTCAGTTTTTCAGTATAAACATTTTTTGGTAAACATTGTCTTATACAATATGATTCTATAAAACAAGTCCTAGAATTAATTATTGACCTCATGGTTGTTGCTGTAATAGCAACTTGAAAATATTTCAGAAATAAAAATTAGAAATTAATCAAGCACGGTATTGGTATAGAACTGCGCTGTCCAATATGATAGCTATTAGCTATCCTGTGGCTATTTACATTTAAATTAATTAAAATCTAAAAATTCAATTATTCAGCTGGGCGCAGTGGCTTACGCCTGTAATCCCAGTACTTTGGGAGGCTGAGGTGGGTGGATCACTTGAGGTCAGGAGTTTGAGAACAGCCTGGCCAACATGGTGAAACTTGGTCTCTGCTAAAAATACAAAAATTAGCCAGGCATGGTGGCGGGCGCCTGTAGTCCCAGCTACCCTGGAGGCTGAGGCAAGAGAATTGCTTGAACCCAGCGGGGCGGGGCGCACAGGTTGCAGTGAGGTGAGATTGTGCCACTGCACTCCAGTCTGGGCGAAAGAGTGAGACGACTCAAAAAAAAAATTCAGTTGTTCATTTTAACTGTATTTAACTACATATTAGCCACATTTCAAGTGCTCAGTAGCCACATGTGGCTACCACAACGGACAGCGAAGATATAGAATATTTCCAGCATCATAGAAAGTTCTATTGGACAGTGCTGGGATAGGCTCTTAGAGGCTCTGGGTGGTACTAGCAAAGTGGGGGTTTTATTTGTTGAAGATGTCTTGATTCTGTAGGATCTGAACTGTTTTTGTGTTACAAGAAGTGATGAGCAGGCCAGGCATGGTGTCTCACGCCTGTAATCCCAGTACTTTGGGAGGCTGAGGTGGGTGGATTGCTTGAGCCCAGGAGTTCGAGACTATCCTGGGCAACATGGCGAATCCCCATCTTAAAAACAAATTTTTTTTTTTTTTAAATTTTGAGGCTGAGGCTGCAGCAAGCTGTGGTCACACCATTGCACTCCAGTCTGGGCAACATGGCAAAATCCTGTCTCTACTAAAAATACAAAAATTAGCTGGACGTGGTGGCCCATATCTGTAGTCCCAGCTACTTAGGAGGCTGAGGTGGGAGGATCACCTGAGCCCAGGAGGTGGAGGTTGCAGTGAGCCAAGATCACGCCACTGCACTCCAGCCTGGGCGACAGAGTGAGACCCTGTCTCAAAAAAAAAAAAAAAAAGTTATGAGCAGATGATGCTCGAGTTTAATGGAATGAGAAAATAATATAAAGCTTTTCTGATTTAAGAATAAATGATTCCCGAGGCGGGCAGATCACACGAGGCCAGGAGTTCAAGACAAGCCTAGACAACATGGTGAAATCCTGCCTCTAAAAATACAAAAATTAGCCAGGCATGGTGGTGCATGTCTGTAATCCCAACTACACAGGAGCCTGAGGCACGAGAATCGCTTGAACCTGCGAGGCGGAGGTTGCAGTGAGCTGAGATCGCACCACTGCACTCCAGCCTGGGCAATAGGGTGATAGAGCCAGCCTCTCTCAAAAACAACAACAAAAAAAGAATAACTGATTCCCAACTAAAATAAATGCGCAGAAAGTTGCATGTACATCCACGTGGAGCTAATAAAGATTGGTACATCCATGCAAGAATGAGGCAGATGTATATATGCTGATATATTTAAGATATACAGTTAAGTGAAAAGGACAAGGCATAAAATGATGTACCAAATATGATACTACTTGGGAGGAAAAAAAACAGGGATGTACGTGTATATATTTGTGTAGACTTAGATCATTCAGGAAAGATGAGAAATTAGCACTTGTTGCTCTGCAGCTGAGAAAGCTGCAAAATAAGATTGTCAAGTGTGTGAAGGAGAATGACTTTTCTCTCTATATCCTTTTGTTTTTTATTTTTACTTTATGTAAATACATATTGCAAAGTGAAACCCTAAGAAAGTTACAAAGCAGGGGCATAATAATCGCCAGATGTCAGAAAGAATAAATGTGCTTTTGGGTTGACTTAGGAAAGATGGAGTATGGGTTATTTTTTTTTTCTTTTTGAGACAGGGTCTCACTTTGTCATCCAGGCTGGAGTGCAGTGGTGTGATCACAGCTCACTGCAGCATTGACCACCTGGGGTCAAGTGATCCTCCTGCCTCAGCTTCTTAAGTAGCTGGGACTATAGGCATGTGCCACCAAGCCTGGGTAATTTTTTCTTTTTTTCTTTTTTTTTTTTTTTGGTAGAGATTAGGTCTCATTATGTTGCAAGGAAGGTCTCGAAATGCTGGGCTCAAATGATTCTTTTGCCTCAGCCTCCCAAAGTGCTGGGATTACATGCGTGAGCCACTGAGCCTGGCCAGAGTATGGGGCTATCTTTGAAGTGGATTTGGCTGGAGTTAGGAAGACTTAGAGATAAGTGCTACGGCACCACTGCTTGTAATAGCGGCCATTTTCTGCAAAGAAGAAAGTGATCAGAGTTTGACAATCTATTATTTTTAAAGTTTGAATTAATATTGAAATATAATGTTTGCAGAAAAAAGGAATTCACTTTATGTCTTCAATTTGATGTATTCTGACAAATGTGTGTTGTCTGTGTAACCACCACTCCTATCAAGATAGAGAACATTTTTATTATGTCAAAATGTTGTTCCCTTGCTGCTCTTCCCAGATAATACCCTCCACTTCCATCTCTGGCAACCACTGACCTAATGACACTGATATAATGACAATGTCATTATAAGCATGATCAGTTTTCCTGTTGTAGAATTTCGTGTAAATGGAATCGTACAGTATGTGCTCTTAGGTGTCTTTTTTCACCATAATGTTGTGTGTATTAGTAGTTTATTCGTTTTTATTGCTGAGTAGGTGGCAATCTGCTTCTGTGCTTAATTAACCAAATGTGGATTTTCTGCAGCAAATAGCCTGGAATTAATTACTTCTCTACTAGCCTATGCATTCCTCTCTAGCTATTCACCCCCTTGATATGCATTTTCGAGCTGCCCTGTAGGTTAGGGATCATAAGGTAATTTAACATCAGCTTAACTCATACAAAACCAACAGCTAAAATTTTGGTTTCTAAGCAGGAGACCTGTGTTGTAAATGTGGCTCAGCTGCTCACCTGGGGTAACTTCTGATCCTCTAGGCCCCTGTATCAATGGGTTTAATCCTTGTTCTTATGTGCTTTGTCCAGATAACTTGGGCAAGGTTAAAATACTGTTAAACTTTAGGTATTATAACATTGCTCATAGTGAGATGCCATTTATGTAGAATAAATAAATAGAAATTAAAACTTAAAAAGAGTCCCTGTATTATTTCGTTCTCATGCTGCTAATAAAGACATACCCCAGACTGGGTAATTTATAAAGGAAAGAGGTTTAATTGATTCACAGTTCCACATGGCTGGAGAGGCCTCACAATCTTGGTGGAAGGTGAAGGAGGAGCAAAGGCATGTCTTACATGGCAGCAAGCAAGAGAGCTTTTGCAGTGGAACTCCCCTTTATAAAAACATCAGATCCTATGCGACTTGTTCACTATCATGAGAACAGCACAGGAAAAGCCCACCCCCGTGATTCAATTACCTCCCACCGGGTTCCTCCCACAAAACATGCGGATTATTGGAGCTACAATTCAAGGTGAGATTTGGGTGGGGACACAGCCAAATCATATCAGTTCCTGACATAATATCAATGGTATAGAAGTCAAAAATGAGAAACCATGTTGGACTCTGCAAAATATTAATAAGAATTAACTTTCATAAATTGATTTTTAGTTTTTCAAAATATAACTAGTAGCGACTAAGCAAATGGGAGACCATATTATGTTTTATTATATTAATAACCTCTGTTCTTTTTAGTATCTTTTAGTATCAGTTAAAAAGCACTAAGTTGTTTAGAACAGAAGACATACTTTGTACACAACTTAAAACAGTATGTGTAAATTGGATCTTCTCCAGCTGACCTATTATGTACCCTTTAAAACAAGTAAATCATCGATCAAGGAAACTTATTAATAACTGTTAGATGGAAATATGATTCAAGGGAAGATAAATGTGATTCATGTATTTGAAGATGATGCTACAGAAGGTGTTTCCTGCCTTTAATTGTAACTTAGGAAAACTATCCTGTTTATTACAGATTCATAGTCTGCAATTGAAGCCATTGCTTACTTTTATGCCTCTAGCTTACTTTCATCATAGAAAGGATAAAACAGTATCATTGACTTGCACATAAGCAGAGTATTAAATATGTATAGAGCAAGAATGATGATTTTCTATTCATCATGAGTGATGCATTTGGTTGCAGTGCATGTTTTGGTGCCTCTAGATAAACTTTTTCCCTGCCCCTCAACCTGTATTCACAGGCTGTGTCTGGAAAAATTATCAGGCATATATGGTGTTTTAAATTGCATGGTGTAGGTATTCTCCCCCTGCTCTCCACCAAGTGAATGGTACATAGGTGTTGTTAGAGCCCTCAAAACAAAGGAGAGTAATACAAATTTTGAAGAGAACATTGCCTGTCACTAATGTGATAACATGAATAATTCTACTGTGGTTGAGTTGAACTTTGTAAGCACTAAAAAATTTATAAGGTGAATTAGGAGAAAAGAGTATTTACCTATGCCACCTTGACATACTGATCTATAGTAAGTTTGATTTTGGGGGTGCAAAATGTTTTGTGATGGGCTAGCTGAGATTAGGAGTACAAAGTAGGGAAGTTTCATAAGGCTAAATATATTACTCTACCTAAAAGAATGTGATTCTATTGTTTATAAGGTCAAGATTCTCAGAATAAATATTTTCTATTTTGATAACCAAGCAAATTTACAATAATAATTTTCTTGCTTATTCTTCCCACCTCTTTAAAGGGAAATGATATATAAAACTGCCTTCAAAATGACATTTTTAATGTAATAAATGGATTTGACTGATCTTTCATTTTGGATTTCTAAATCTGCACTAAGATGGGATGTAACTTTCATCAAGAAATTCTATATTTATGTTTTTTTGCCTTTAGGGATCTAAAAATGTAGAACTGTCAAATTACAAGGAAGAATGCTTTCTATAATTGACTTTACCTTATTTTCAGAAGCATTGGCACACTAAGAAAATGTCCTTTTTGGTTTGATGATGTGGGGGCTGTATGCACTTAGATTGCTTGTGCATCTAAGAGAATCAGCTTGTGGTTTCCAAATGTTAGGACCATCTGGATTTTTTTTTTGAACAAAACAGTTTTTAAAATATATTTTTAAGGAATGCATTTTATAATTTCTTGATGAATTTCATTAGGGCTACTAAAAGTGCTAATAAATCAGAGAATTATAATTCCTCAGATACACATGGCATAATGAGATAGTAATAGTAATGGATGCAATTGTATGGTATCTACACAACAGATGTTGAATGTATTTAAACCTTTAAAATATTTATTTTTACTTTATACTTGATTAAATGTTATATTCAGTTTACAAGGAAATTTTCTCTCACCTTTTTTTTCTCTGTAAGGCATATGTCTCTGTTATGGTATATCAATCTATGTACTGAAAGTTTTGATAGAAACACTAAAGCATAAGTAATGTAAAATCTTTTATTAGTTTGTTTTAATTTTGTCTTTTCTTTTTTTGCAGAAAGCACAGTCATGCCAACAGCGACTAGATAGGGAAATTTCCAACTTTCTCAAAATGATTAAGGAGTGTGACATGGCTAAAGGTAAAAAGACAAGCACTATCCCTACAATCACTCTTTAACACATAGATATTGACCTGATGTAGTTTTGTTTGACTTCATTTTTAAACAGTTTTTGGTTTTAAGAGTTATATTTGATAAAACTATTTTGAAACTTTAAAAGGGCAGTTTAAAGTTTCTACTCACAGAGGATGCTTGCTTTAGAGATTAATAATGTTTTTATCCTTTTAAAGAAAGATAAATTTAAAGTTAATGTTTTTGGCCTGTAAATTAATTTTGGCTGCAGAATGAGAATTCTGCTTATGAATCCCAGAAGACTTGGGTTTTGGAGTCAGAATGTCTAAAGCTTGAGGCCTGGTGCAGTGGCTCATGCCTGTAATCCCAGTACTTTGTGAGGCCAAGGCATGTGGATCACTTGAGGTCAGGAGTTCGAGACTGGCCTCGCCAACATGGTGAAACCCTGTCTCTACTAAAAGTACAAAAATCAGCCGGGTGTGGTGGCATGTGCTTGTAATCCCAGCTACTCGGGAGGCTGAGGCAGGAGAATCGCTTGAACCTAGGAGACGGAGGTTGCAGTGAGCCGAGAATATGCCGGTGCACCCTAGCCTGGGCGACAGAGCAAGACTCTGTCTCTCTCTCACACACCCCCACCCCCCCCCCCCAACACACACACACAAAGAATGTCTTAGGCTTGAATCCTTACTCTTCCACTTACCGGCTGTTACTTCGAACAACACTTTTAACTCTTGCGAGCTTCAGTGCCCTCATCCATAAAATAAAGAAGTTGGTTGTTTCAGGCCTTGGCCTTTTATGCTTCTATAAACATATATATGATCTTGTCTAGCTAATTATTAATCTTCCTTTCAGTAATAACTTTTTA
Organism: Pan troglodytes; assembly: GCF_028858775.2. Taxonomy (NCBI): domain Eukaryota; kingdom Metazoa; phylum Chordata; class Mammalia; order Primates; family Hominidae; genus Pan; species Pan troglodytes. The sequence continues at coordinate 34,148,829 of NC_072415.2, read as the reverse complement.
TGTCTTCATTCTCTATTATGAGTTATCAAGAGTTGACTATAAATAGCCTACAAGGCTGGGCGCTGTGGCTCACACCTGTAATCCTGGCACTTTGGGAGGCCGAGGCGGTGGATCATCTGAGGTCAGGAGTTCAAGACCAGCATGGTCAACATGGTGAAACCCCATTTCTACTAAAGATACAAAAATTAGCTGGGCGTGGTGGCACGTGCCTGTAACCATCTACTCAAGAGGCTGAGGCAGGAGAATTGCTTGAACCCGGAAGGTGGATATTGCAGTGACCCAAGATTGCGCCACTGCACTCCAGCCTGGGCAACAGAGGGAGACTCTGTCTCAAAAAAAAAGAAAAATAAATAGCCTACAAATCAAACTTAAGTATTGAGAAAAAGGTGCCTATTCCTGTGTAAATTAAAAAATTATGTTTCTTAAACTCTTAACAGATGCTTAGACTTTAGCCATGATGCATATATAAATGACTTCACCAAAGTATAAATGATGTAGTTATTTGTGAGTTTATGATTAACTTTTTTTTTTTTTTCCTTGAGATGGAGTCTTGTTCTGCCTCCCAGGCTGGAGTGCAGTGGCGCGATCTTGGCTCACTGCAAGCTCCGCCTCCTGTGTTCATGCCATTCTCCTGCCTCAGCCTCCAGAGTAGCTGGGACTACAAGTGCCCGCCACCACGCCCGGCTAATTTTTTTATTTTTATTTTTAGTAGAGACGAGGTTTCACCGTGTTAGCCAGGATGCTCTCGATCTCCTGACCTTGTGATCCGCCCCCCTTGGCCTCTCAAAGTGCTGGGATTACAGGCGTAAGCCACCACGCCCGGCCATGATTAACTATTTTAATCATATGTTAGTTTCATTTAGTCGACTCCAAGATTCAGTTTCTATATTTCCAGGGAATGTGAGGAAATGTTAATATTAGAGTAAATGGACCATAAGTATTCTGTGTCTGTCCAAGTGTACCTATGGCATCTCTTTACTTCAGTTGAACAAACATATATTTTTATCAGCAGTTATAGCCTTGGGAAGGGCAGTGGTTAGGTTATTTTGATTATTAGTTGCAGGCTGGAGTATTATATTACTTAGCACTGTTCATTCTCAATAGACTTTAAGATAATAATGGTGTCATATTAGGTATAATTCACATAACAAAATTCACACATGTGAAGTGTACAATTCAGTGGTTTTACTCTATTCACAGAGTTATGCAACTATGACTGTCATTGAGCTTTTAAAACATGTCAAGAACTACCAAAAAGTAGGGAGATTTAAAAGATGTAGAAACATTTTAAAGATGTAGAAAAGCACATTTAAAAGATGTAGAAAAAGTCCAGTGATATGAAATATGAAGATTAATTCATTTAACCTGGACCACATCGATAAATTATATCAGAATTAGAATTACAACCAAATTAAGTTTTAAAAAGAATCTTGAGTCAAATCTCTTGTTTCAGATTGCCTGTATGACATGTCGTTCGTAATGATGGTATGCATATCTGTATTAGCAATGATTGAGCAGATAATTAATCCAACTTGGAGAAACTGAGAAGAAATCAACATTGTTTAGAGATATGCATAATATTGATACTACAAAAGAGATAATTATGGACATTTTCTGAAAAATCAGTACAGATAAACTGCATTTTACATAAATAATAATAGGGTTAAGATGATTTGATGAATGGAATTGGAGAGTTGAATGTAATTGAGCCTGCCGTTACTGTCAAGGGTTTGTACAGGATAGTCTTTTACCTGCCATGTGCTTTATTAAAGAAAACTGATATTAGCCAGGCATGGTGGTACACACCTATAGTCCCGGGAGGGTGAGGCTGAGGTGAGAGGCTGACGTGGTAGGATGGCTTGAGCCCATGAGGCAGAGGTTGCAGTGAGTCAAGGTCATGTGATTGCACTGCAGCCTGGGTGGCAGAGCCAGACCCTGTATTGAGAGAGAGAGAGAGAGAGACAGACTGATAGATAGGTATTCTGCTCCAGACTTCTTACATAGTCTGCCAGTGACTTAAGATAAAAAACAAAAATGTTTGTAGACAGAATCCAGGGCTTACAGTTGTAATTGTTAGTTGACTTACATTTTAGTACAAAATTGCATTAACTTTAAGACCCAGATCACTTCCTTCTTATTCCAATTTCTGCCATACTTGTTGAGTTCTATATCCCCTCAAATCCAGATCACTGCAGCAGCCTGCCCTTTAGTCCTTGTCTCCTGGGACTCTCCCTGCATTCCATCCTTGAGGGTAGTTGAATCAGAAGCCTTTAAGGAACTCTTCTAACTCAGATTCTGTAAAGTACTGCATTATTGCTGCCAGATTAATTTTTTGTAAAGGTACTTTTTGGATCATAATTTTTTACATTGAAAATCTTTTATAAATCCTTGCAACTAGAGAATAAAATGCAGACTTATCTGGGCATTTAAAGATTTTCATAGTCTGGCCACAGCCTAATTTCCCAGCGTTATTTTCAGTTATTCTCTCCCATGACTCCTGGAAACACCCTTGACCAAACGTTGTGTCTTTGATCGGAAATGCTGTCTATTGAAATATACCTTTTATTTTCTTGAGTGGACCTTAAACCTAATTTTTGTCTGAATGAATATCAGAGTTTCTGTATATAGTGTTGAGAACACATAATTCAAGGTTCAAGAATGTAGTATTGAAATTTTTACTATTTTATCTTTATCAAAAGCCTGGTTGCAAAAACAAAATCACCTAAAGTAATGAAACTTTTGGAAGACTTCCTGAAGGCCATGTTATCAATCCATTCTTCCATACATCCTTAAATGTACCATTGTGTATCCAATTTTTGTCTAGTATAAATATATTGTTTTGTGCATTTATATTTGATCACAGTAACTCAGGATTCTTAGGATGGGATTAGTGGGTGAAAATGTATGAATATTTTTGAGACTGTTGATACATATAATTAAATTGCCAAAAAAGATATGTTACTTTACATGCCAACTTTTAATACATATACTATATTGCATGTTACTAAATGTGTATAGTGAATACTTGGTTAAATAAATTAGAAGGACTTCACTTATCTAAAATAAAAAATCCTTTATAAGTTACCTGATGCTCTTGTCTCACAGCTCTTAGAATTCTTTCCTTCATGTTGACTTTAGATAGCCTGATGATTAACGGTAGACTTCTTAGCAGAAACCTTATAAGCCGGAAGGGACTGGGGTCCTGTCTTTAACCTCCTTAGACAGAATAACTGTCAGTCAAACTTTTTTTTGTATCCAGAAAACTTTTTTTTTGTATCCAGAAAAACTAAGTTTGATAAATGAAGGAGAAATGAAGTCATTTTCAGACAAGTAAACTCTACGTGAATTTGCTACTACCAAACCAGCACTACAAGAAATGCCAAAAGGAGTTCTAAATTGTGAAACAAAAGCTCAATATGTACCAAAATAGAACTGGTTGGAAGCATAAAACTCACAGGGCCTATAAAACAATAACACAATGAAAAAAAACACAGTATCTAGGTATCGACTAACATGATGAATACAACAGTACCTCACATCTCAATATTAACATTGAACATAAATGTCCTAAATGCTCTACTTAAAAGATACAAAATGGCAGCCAACAGATAAAAAATCACAAACCAAATATCTTCTGTCTGCAAGAGACTTGCCTAACACATAAGGATTCATATAAACTCAAGGTAAAGGGGTGGAAAAAGATATTCCACGCAAATGAAAGCCAAAAGCAGGCAGGAGTAGCTATTTTTACATCAGACAAACAGACTTTAAAGCAATAACAGTTAAAAAAAGATAAAAAAGGTCATTACATAATGATAAAAGGATCAATCCAAGAAGAAGATATTACAATCCTAAACTTTACATCCACCTAACACGGGAGCTCCCAGATTTATAAAACAATTACTACTAGACCTAAGAAATGAGATAGACAGCAACATGGTAATAGTGGGAACTTCAGTATTCCTCCACTGACAGCACTAGGCAGATCAAGACAGAAAGTCAACAAAGAAACAATGGCCTTAAACTACACTGTGGAACAATGGACTGAACAGATATTTAAAGAACATTCTCTTACAGGAAAGGGGTCCCAATCCAGACCCTAAGAGAGGGTTCTTGGATCTCATGCAAGAAAGATTTCAGGGCGGCCAGGTGCGGTGGCTCATGCCTGTAATCCCAGCACTTTGGGAGGCCGAGGTGGGTGGAACACGAGGTCCAGAGATCGAGACCATCCTGGCTAACACGGTGAAACCCCGTCTCTACTAAAAATACAAAAAATTAGCCAGGCGTGGTGGCATGCGCCTATAGTCCCAGCTACTGGGGGGCTGAGGCAGGAGAATCGCTTGAACCCGGGGGGTAGAGGTTGCAGTGAGCCAAGATCGCACCACTGCACTCCAGCCTGGGCGACAGAGCAAGAAAGAATTCAGGGCGAGTCCGCAGTGCAAAATGAAAACAAGTTTATTAAGAAAGTAAAGGAATAAAAGAACAGCTACTCCATAGACAGAGCAGCCCTGAGGGCTGCTGGTTGCCCATTTTTATGGTTATTTCTTCATGATATGCTAAACAAGGGGTGGATTATTCATGCCTCCCCTTTTTAGACCATATAGGGTAACTTCCTAATGTTACCATGGTATGTGTAAACTGTCATGGCACTGTTGGGAGTGTAGCAGTGAGGATGACCAGAGGTCACTCTAGTCGCCAGTTTGGTTTTGGTGGGTTTTGGCCGGCTCCTTTACTGCAACCTGTTTTATCAGCAAGGTCTTTATGACCTGTATTTTGTGCTGACCTCCTATTTCATCCAGTGACTTAGAATGCTTTAACCATCTGGGAATGCAGCCCAGTAGGTTTCAGCCTCATTTTACCCAGCTCCTGTTTAAGATGGAGTTGCTCTGGTTCACACATCTCTGACAACTCTACCTAACAACTGCAGAATATACATTCTTCTCATTAGCACGTGGAACTTCTCGAAGATAGAACACATGATAGGCTGTAAAATAAGTCTCAATAAATTTAAGAAAATTGAAGTAATATCAAATATCTTCTCAGACCACAGGGGAATAAAACTAGAAATCAACTCCAAAAGGAATGCTCAGAACTATACAATTACATGGAAATTAAATAATATGTTTCTGAATGATTTTTGAGTTAACAAATCAAGATGGAAATTAAAAACTTCTTTGAAATGAATGATAGTAGTGACACAAGTTATCAAAACCTCTGGGATAGAGCAAAAGCAGTGCTAAGAGGAAAGTTCATAGCGTTTAATGCCTGCATTAAAAAGTCGGAAAGAGCACAAATTGACAAGCTAGTGTCACAAAAAATACAAAAGATAAATGAAACAAAAAACTGGTTCTTTGAAAAGATAAACAAAATTGATAGACCATTAGTGAGATTACCGAAGAAAAGATGAGAGAAGATCCAAATAAGCTTAATTAGAAATTAAACAGGAGACATTAAAACCAAAACCACAGAAATACAAAAGATCATTTGAAACTATTATGAAAACCTTTACATGCACAAACTAAAAAATTAAGAGGAAATAGATAAATTCCTGGAAACACAATCCTCCCAGATTAAGCCAGGAAAAAACAGAAACCCTGAGCAGACCAGTAATAAGCAGTTAGATTGAATCAGTAATTTAAAAATTGCCAACAAAAAAGCCCATGACCAGATGGATTCACAGCTGAATTCTACTGGAATTCAAAGAATTGGTAACAATCCTATGAAACTATTCCAAAAGAAAGAGAAAGAAGGAATCCTCCCTAAATCATTTTATGAAGCCAGTATCATCCTAATACCAAAACCAGAGAAGGACACAACAAACAAGGAAAACTACAGACCAATATCCCTGATGAACATAGGTGCAAAAATCCTCAAAAAAATACTAGCTAATTGAATCCAACAGCACATCAGAAAGATAATCCACCATGATCAGGTGGGTTCCAGGGATGCAGGGATGCTTTAATATATGCAAGTCAATAAATATGATATATCACAAACAATTAAAAGTAAAAACTATGTGATCATCTCAGTAGATGCAGAAAAAGCATTTGATAAAATCCAGCATCCCTTTATGTTAAAAACTCTTAATAAACTAGGCATAGAAGGGACTTACCTCAAAATAATAAAAGCCATATATGACAAACCCATAGCCAACATCATACTGAATAGGGAAAAATTGAACTGAAATAAGAAAAGGATGCCCACTTTTACCACTTCCTATTCAACGTAGTACTGGAAGTCCTAGCCAGAGCAGTCAGTTAAGAGAAAGAAATAAAGGGCATCTATGTGGAAAAGAGGAAGTCAAACTAGTGTTGTTTGCCAATGATATGATCATGCACCTAGAAAATCCTAAAGACTCATCCAAAAGACTCCTAGATCTCATAAACAAATTCAATAAAGTCTCAGGTTACAAAATCAATGTATACAAATCAGTAGCACAGCTGTACAGCAACAGCGACCAAGCTGAGAATCAAATCAAGAAGTCAATCCCTTTTACAACAGTTGCAAAAAAATAAAATACGTAGGAATGTGCTTAGCTAAGGAGGTGAAGCTCTCTACAAGGAAAACTACAAAACACTGCTGAAATAAATCATAGATGACACAAATAAATGGAAACATATCTCATGCTCATGGATGGGAAGAATCAATATTGTGAAAATGACCATACTGCCCAAAGCAATTTACAGATGCAATGCAATTCCCATCAAAATACCATCACAATTTTTCACAGAACTAGAAAAAAAATCTTAAAATTCATATGGAATCCCATAAGAACCTGAATAGCCAAAGTAATACTAAGAAAAAAGAACAAATCTGGAGGTATCACATTATTGGACTTTAAATTATACTGCAGAGCTCTAGTTACCAAAAACATCATGGTTACTGTTATGGGGAAGAAAAAAAAAAAAAAGGCTCTTAGACCAGTGAAACAGAATAGAGAACCCAGAAGTAAAACCAAATATTATACAGCCAACTGATCTTTGACAAAGCATACAAAAACATAAATTGGGGAAAGGAGGGCCTATTCAATTTATATATTTGAAAAAAACATAAATTGGGGAAAGGACAGCCTATTCAGTTTATATAGCTTTTCCCCAAAATAGGCTATCCTTTCCCCAGTTTATGTGCTGGGATAATTGGCAAGCCACATGTATAAGAATGAAACTGGATCCCCATCTCTGCCTTATATAAAAATCAACTCAAGATGGATCAAAGACTTAATTCTAAGATGGGAAAGCATAACAATTCTAGAAGATAATATTGGAAAAACTCTTCTGGACATTGGCCTAGGCAAAAATTCATGACTAAGACCCCAAGAGCAAGTACAACAAAAATAAATAAATGGAACCTAGTTAAACTAAAAAGCTTCTGCACAGAAAAAGAAATAATCAGCAGAATAAATAGACAACCAGAGAATGGGAGAAAATATTTGCAAACTATGCATCCAACAAAGGACTAGTATCCGAAATCTGCAAGGAACTCAAACAAATCAGCAAGAAAAATACAAATAATCCCATCAAAAAGTGGGCAAAAGACATGAATAGATGTTTCTCAAAAGAAGATATACAATTGACCAACAAACATATAAAAAAATGGTCAACAGCACTAATCATCATGGAAATGGAAATCCAAACCACAAGGAGATACCATCTTACTCCTACAAGAATGGCCATAATGAAAAAGTCAGAAAACAATAGATGTTGGTGTGGATGTGGTGAAAAGGGAACACTTTCACACTGCTGGTGGGAATGTGAATTAGTACAACTTCTATGGAGAACAGTATGGAGATTCCCTAAAGAACTAAAAGTAGATCTACTATTTGATCCAACAGTCCCCTACTGGTATCTACCCAAAGGAAAAGAAGTCATTATATGAAAAAGACACATGCACATCCATGTTCATAGCAGCACAATTCACAATTGCAAAAGATGTGGGACCAACCTAAGTGCCCATCAACCAATGAATGGGTAAAGAAAATGTGGTATTTATACAACATGGGATACTACTCAGCCACAAAAAGGAATGAAATAATGTCTTCTGCAGCAACGTGGATGGAGCTGGAGGCCATTATTCTAAGTGAAATAACTCAGGAATGGAAAAACCAAAAACCATTTGTTCTCATTTATAAGTGGGAGCTAAGCTTTGAGGATGCAGAGACTTACAGAGTGATATGGTCTTTACGGACTGGGAAGGAAAGAGTCTGGGGGAGAAATTAAAATCTACATATTGGACTGGGCACAGTGGCTCACGCCTGTAATCCCAGCACTTTGGGAGGCCGAGTCAGGCGGATCACCTGAGGTCAGGAGTTCGAGACCAGCCTGGCCAACATGGTGAAACCTCGTCTCTACTAAAAAAATACAAAAATTAGCCGGGCCTGGTGGCGGGTACCTGTAATCCCCGCTACTCAGGAGGCTGAGACAGAAGAATCGCTTGAACCCAGGAGGAGGAGGTTGCAGTGAGCCGAGATCGCGCCACTGCACTCCAGCCTGGGCAACAGAGCAAGACTCCATCTCAATAACACCACCACCACCAAAAAAAAAAAAAAAACAACAATCACATATTGGATGCAGTGTACACTGCTCAGGTGATGGGTGCACTAAAATCTTAGACTTCTCCACTAAGGAACTTATGCATGTAACCAAACACCACCTATTCCCCCAAAACTATTGAAATATAAAAACAAAATAGTCGAACTCAAGAAAATAAAACTGAAAAAAAAATCTCTGTTGCCACCTGGTCCAAGCCACCATTGCCTCCCACGTGGACATCTGAAAACCTCCTTGCTGTCCCCAGATTTCACCCTTCCCCCTACAGCTTCTGCCCCAAATCCTCCCAAAATGTCAGTGGATTGAGGTCCTTTGCTGGAAACATCCAGTGGCTTCCAGATCTTCTCACTTGGAGTGAGAGACAGAGTCATTCTGATGACCTGCAGAGCCTTCCAGCCCCTTCCACCCCTCAGCCCCCCACCTCCCAGTTCCCTTTCTGGCTCCTCTCCAGCCTCATTGGCCTGGCCTATGCCTGCCAGTGGCCTTTCGTGTGCTGTTCCCTCTTCTGGAAGGCTTTTCTCCTGAGTGGCGTAGTCACTCCCTTCCTTCCCTAGGTCTTTCTTCAAAAGGTGCCTGCACACAGAGGATTTTCCTGGCCTCCTGCGCTGGTTTGCTCCTCCTCGTCCGCTCTGCCCTGCTTTGTGTACTGCAGCCTCAGCCCTGGGGCTTCTTGGCCCTTGGACTTGTGATTGGATTCAGCAAATGGGAGGCTCTGTCCGGAGACCTGCGGAGGGACGGGAGAGGAAGTCGTTTCAGGGCTTTACCTTCATTCCCTCCAGCCGGACTGTGGTTCCGCAGTGCTGCCGGGTTCCTCTGCCTGGCCACTGGCCTGATTTAGACTCCAGCTCTTGCTGGGCTTAGCAATACTGTCCTCTCCCCTTTCCCTCTCTGTGCCAGGATGGTAACTGTGTCCCGCACGCCAGTCTCTGTTACTTCAACCCTCCTCACCTTTGTGAGCAATCTCTTTTTCAAATTCTTCTCAGTTAACATTTTAATTTTCTTTTCTTTTGTTTTTCTTTTTTTTTTTTTTTTTTTTTTTTTTTTTTTTTTGAGACGGGAGTCCCTCTCTGTCGCCTAGGCTAGAGGCAGTGGTGCGATCTTGGCTCACTGCAACCTCCGCCCCCAGGTTCAAGCGATACTCCTGCCTCAGCCTCCTGAGTAGCTGGGACCACAGGCGCGAGCCACCGCGCCCGGCTAATTTTTATATTTTTAGTAGAGATGGAGTTTCTCCCTTTTGGGCAGGCTGGCCTTGAACTCCTGACCTCAAGTGATCCACCCACTTCAGCCTCCCAAAGTGCTGGGATTACAGGCGTGAGCCGCTGTGCCCAGACCTCAGTTACCTTTGAGCAGGCCAGCTCTTCCCTGCTGAGACCCTTAGCTGGTACCTCATCCTCTGTGAAGTTCACCTCCCCTCAGCACTTGTTACCCCTCTACCTTACTGTAGTTTCTCTTTGTTACTTATCAGACTTCCTATGAGTGTGTGTAGTTGATTGTCTGCCTTTCCCACCGTGGTATAAACTTCAGGGCAGGGATTTTTACCTGTTTGCTGATTATCTTTGGTACCTCAACAAAACTTGGCACGTGATGGGGGTCTCTCTCTCTCCTCTCTCTCGCCGTCTCTCTTTCTCTCTGTGTGTGATGAATGAGTGAGTGAAATGAATGACCTACTTATCTAGCTTAAATTTATACCTTATATCTCTCAAACTCAGGGAGAAACAATAAATTTCTGTCAAGTTAGTAAATTTAAAGAGTGTACAAGTCAAAGAGACCTTTTAGAGACATGAAATAGGGAAGAAACCATCAGAACTGTGGCATATTTTGCATTCTTTTGCCAAGAGGGTTTCCACAGTTAATGCCACTGATTTTTATATCCTACTCGTCTCCCCTGAATTCTGTTTTATTTTCTGAGGCAAATCTTTGAGTAATTCTTTCATTGGGGGTCTGTGAGTAGAAGAATTTCTACCTTATCTAAATCTTTATTTCACCCTCACTGGGTTATAGTTATCTTCCACTAGCATTTTGAAGATGCAATTGCAACTTATTCTGACTTCTGATATTTTCTTTTTTCTTTTTGAGACAGAGTTTTGCTGTTGCTCAGGCTGGAGTACAGTGGCGCAATCTTGGCTCACTGCAACCTCTGCCTCCCAGGTTCAAGTGATTCTCCTGCCTCAGCCTCCTGAGTAGCTGGGATTACAGGTGCACCTGCCACCACGCCTGGCTAATTTTTTAAATTTTATTTTAATTTATTTTAATTTTTTATTTTTTAGTAGAGACAGGGTTTCACCACATTGGCCAGGCTGGTCTCGAACTCCTGACCTCAGGTGATCCACCTGCCTCAGTCTCCCAAAGTGCTGGAATTACAGGCAATCTCTCGTTTTTTTTTTCCCTGTCCCCCAAGCCCCCTTTTGTTACTGCAAAGATTTTTCACTTTGTTTTTGGTATTCTGCAGTTTTATTCTGTCTCTGGGTTTGGATTTTGTTGTTCTATAGCTTGCTTGAAACTCTGTTCTTTAATTCAAGGACTCATTTATTATCTTTCTTTAAGTTAGAAAAGTTCTTAGCTATTATCTCTTCCAATTTTACTTCATCATTCTTTATATTCTCTCCTGCCAGAACTCTTAATAGACATATGTTGAGCCTTCTCGTTCTATCCTCCTACCTCATTTCTTATTCCATTTCTTTCTGTTGCATTCTGAGTACTTTTCTTAGATCTATTTTCTAGCTTTAGTTTCTTTCTCAATTTAGTCAGTTTTTCTGCTTAATCTTTTGACTTTCTACTTTCTAATCTTAGTGACTGTATTTTATAATTCTAGAAATTTTAGTTGGTGGTTTTAAAAATTTGTTATTTTTCCCCATAGTGACATGTTCTTTTATATTACATGCATTTCTAATTTTATCTCTAATAACTTCAGACATATGAATTTAAAGCATTTTTTTCAGAATGTTTTTATACCTTAAGTTGTTGCACAGCTAAGTCTTTTGTTTCTTCTGCTGAATGTCCATCACAATGGATTGTAACTTTATGGACAGCTCATCTTCAGTAGAGCTTGTGGGTTTTTTTGTTTGTTGTGTTTTATTTTGTTTTTGTTTTTCCTGCTTCTTGGGTTTGGAGGTGTCCATATAGAGTAGTTTTGTGTGTGTCGCTGCTGAGGCTGTAAAGGTTTCTCTGCTTCTGGGCTACTAATTTTAAATTTGGATTTCATATCTAGGCATGCTACAAGCTAGGGGCTTCAGTTTCTCAGGTTTCCCACCCAGAGCTTAGGCAAGAAAGTGTCCTTCTTCCCTGCATCCCTGAGCACAAGGGCAGTTTTCTACTCCCTCTGTCACTAGGGGTCTGCCCCTTTACTAGACCTTACCCACTTGATTTGGGAGGCCAAAGCCACATACCTCCATTCATGTAGCTGTAAAGCCTCATCTATTTTGTTGTTGTTGTTGTGTTTTGTTTTGTTTTATTTATTTATTATTTATTTATTTTTTGGAGACAGAGCCTCGCTCTGTTGCCCAGGCTGGAGTGCAGTGGCACCATCTCAGCTCACTGCAACCTCCGCCTGCCGGGTTCAAGCGATTCTCCTGTCTCAGCCTCCCAATTAGCTGGGACTACAAGCACACACTGCCACGTCCGGGTAATACTTTTGTATTTTTAGTAAAGACAGGGTTTTATCGTGTCGCCCAGGCTGGTTTTGAACTCCTGAGCTCAGGCAATCCACCTGCCTCAGCCTCCCAAAGTGCTGGGATTACAGGCGTGAGCCACTGTGCCTGGCCAGGCTCATCTGTTAATCCTCTGGGTGTATGTTCTGTCTGACACCCACCTCTATCCTTGACCTTCCTACCAGGCATCACTGGTTAGGCCTGTTGCATCAGCCTTGCCTTTTGTTTGTTTGTTTCTTTCTAGCATATCTGGGATTTTATTCTTTCAAACTCTGCACTACGTTATTTTACTGTTTTATTCGGTGTCTTTATGGATTGTGATTGGAGAGATGGTCCCATCAGCCTAGTCTGCTAGGTACCACCAGTGTCCCATGCTCTTTCTAATATAAAACATGTCAATACTCTACAATTTATATTATCTAGTATAAAGCAAACACATATAGCCCTTTTTTGTACATTGTCCTGTGTATTTGATGTATAGATAGTCCCTAACTTACAATGGTTCAACTTACGATTTTTCAACTTTACAATAGTGTGAAAGTGACATTTTCAGTTTATGATGGGTTTATTGGGATATAACCATATTGTAAGTTGCGGAGCGTCTATATTAACTTATTTGTGCCTGGTAACAGCCCTATGCAGTATATACAACTATTCTTTCCATTTTACAGATAAGTTGACTGAGGCACAGGGAGCTTATATAACTTACTTAAGGTCACAGAGCTTGTAAAAACCAGAGTTAGCATTTGGCCCTGGGCAGCCTGGCTCCAGGGTGTGTTCCTAACCAATAAACAGGCTGGCATGGTGGCTCATGCCTGTAATCCGAGCACTTTGGGAGGCTGAGGCAGCAGATCACCTGAGGTCAGGAGTTTGAGACCAGCCTGCCCAACGTGGCGAAACCCTGTCTCTACTAAAAAATACAAAAATTAGCCGAATGTTGTGGCGTGTGCCTGTAATCCCAGCTACTCGATCCTGAGGCAGGAGAATTGCTTGAACCCGGGAGGTGGGGGTTACAGTGAGCCAAGATCATGCCATTGCATTGCAGCCTGGGTGACAGAGCCAAACTCCATCTCAAAAAAAAAAAAAAAACAGGAAAAAACAATAAACAGTCTGGAATGAATATCAAAAATTCAGTGTCGACCCCTGAACATTTGATCTAGGAACAGGAGGAACAGGAGAAGTTTTGCAGATTTATAACCAGATCTACAATGTAAGGTAGAATTTGTTGAGGACAATTACATTAGCTTGGCTGTTGTAGTTAAGGTAGTGTTTAAATCTTCATTGTCTTCTATTCAGAAGTTCAAGGGTAGAGGGGGATTGATGTAGAGCAGGAGTTTCCATTCCACAAAAAAGAAATCCCCCTTTTTTGCTGTCGTTCTTTTCCTTCTCTTTTCTTGTCCTCATTCTTTCTGTTCTTCATCCCTAAAAATACATCATCAATTCACTCAATTTCCCAAGACCAAACTTTGGAGTCATTGTTCTTCCTCTTTCTCCAAATATATTTTGTTGATCAGTTCTCCCATTCAAGTACTAACCAGGCTTGACCCTGCTTAGCTTCCGAGATTAGCTGAGATTGGGTGTGTTCAGGCTATAGATAGTCAGTTCTGTCTCTTAATATCACTCTACTTTGTTTCTCTTCCTATGTCCCCCTACCATTATGCTAAAATAGGCCATAGCCATCTTTCCCATTGATTACCACAACTTCTTGGCTGGCCACACTGCCTCCACAATTTTTTTTTTTTTTTTTTTTGAGACAGTCTTGCTCTCTCACCCAGGCTGGAGTGCAATGGCCGATCTCGGCTCACTGCAACCTCCGCCTTCCGGGTTTAAGTGATTCTCCTGCCCCAGCCTCCCAAGTAGCTGGGACTCCAGGCGCGTGCCACCATGCCCAGCTGATTTTTGTATTTTTAGTAGAGACAGGGTTTCACCATGTTGGCCAGGCTAGTCTCGAACTTCTGACTTAGGTGATCTGCCTGCCTTGGCCTCCCAAAGTGCTGGGATTACAGGCGTGAGCCACTGCACCCAGTCATGCCTCCACTCTTATATTCCTTCATTTACCTCCATGGAATATTCCACAGAGTAGTTAGATGCTTCTGAAACACAAATTGGAATTGTCACAGCCTTAACAGAAGCATTCAGCGCCTTAGGGTATAATCTAAACTCTAAGTTGACTGACTTTATGACCTGTGTGTCTACTCACTTCAGCTGCTTCCTCTCTTACCTATTCCTTCCTTCCTTCTACACTCTGTGCAGCAACAGTGACCTTTTCTCATGCATTTGGGTCTTAGCATATGTTGTTTCCAAGGTATGAAATCACTTTTTCTCATCTTTTACATGTAGTTTCCAGAAACTCCTCCTTGACTTCTCTAAGACTATGTTCTTATGTGTTTTCAGATCACCCTGCACTTTCTCTACCATAGCACTAGCCACTCTTTAATGTAACGCTTCCTGTTTCCATTTCTCTCTCTGGGCAGGCCCAGCCTCCTCAGGTGTTAGAAGGGACAGGAAGAGCAAGCAAAGGTACAGGCCACAACAGTTGCCCCTATTCAGGCCTGTCGTACAGGGCACTGGAGAGTGAGCTTCTGTCTTTGGTCCAAGCTTTCTTTCAGGCAGCAAGGTTGAAGAATCCAATAGGTGAGACAGTGTGGCTATGAGACTAAGTGATTTATTGCTCACTTTTACTTCTGCCAAAGTCTATTTTATTTTATTTTATTTTATTTTTGAGACAGAGTCTCTGTTACCCAGGCTGGAGTGCAGTGGCACGATCTCGGCTCACTGCAACCTCTGCCTCCTGGTTCAAGCGATTCTCCTGCCTCAGCCTCCCGGGTAGCTGGGATTACAGGCAAGTACCACCTCGCCCAGCTAATTTTTGTATTTTTAGTAGAGACAGGGTTTCACCATGTTGGCCAGGTTGGTCTGGAACTCCTGATCTCAGGTGATCTGCCTGCCTTGGCCTCCCAAAGTGCTGGGATTACAGGTGTGAGCCACCATGCCTGGCCTACTTCTGCCAAAGTCTAGAAGACAGGCAAGCATCATACCCTGAAGCTCTCTCAAGCACTCAGAATGGATAAACTCTATTATGTCATCCAGTTCTGCACCTTATTCTTTGTGGCACAGACCTTTCCAAGACTCCTCTCTTGACCTTGGCCATAGGTGGCCCTTTCTAGATCATATGTGGCTCAACCCTAGTTACCATTTACTTCATTGACTCCGTTTTCCTCATAAGGACTTACCATAAGGTGGGGAACCCATTGGACAATTCAATCAGAAGTGATGCAAACCCAATTATACCCTTTGATGAAGATTTCCTCAGTTTGATTAAAATTAACTTCCTTATTGCCTCACTTCATTCTCTTTTGTAAGAGAGTACAAAACACATTCTGTAGTTCTGCTGGCTTCTCTCCTGTTTTGTTTGACTCCAGGTCTTTGTGACTTGTACTCTTTTCTAAAATTTTAAATGTAATTCATTTTATTTTTTCCAAATAATAATATCCTTCTCCTCTTACTCTTCTAAAGTCTCCCTTTGATCAGTATTATTCTTTCAATAGTAATTGTTTTATTTTCCATTTTCCTTGCTAGACAGCAAGCTCTGTAAAAACAAAGACTGTCTGTCCAACTTACCCCTTTTTCTCCAGCACCTAGCTGGTGCCTGCCACGTGGTTGCCACTCCATAACTGGCAGATGAAAACCTCTCACCTTGCTAGAGTTCTCATTGATCATAATTCTGAAACTATCTTCCCTCAGGACTAGTATATTTGGCACTCTATTTTAGAAGTGTTTATTGGGTTTATATTTAGCAATACAAAAATGTTCCTTGTTCTTTAAGATCCAATTCAACTGCAACATCTTTTCATCAAACTATGGATTACTCTAGTCCATAATGACAGTGCTCTTCTCTGAAATTTTAATATTTTTTAAAAGTATGCACAACTTGCTAGTTATATCTCACAACATCCCTGATATCATCTTTTTATTATTCATTTAAGACATGCCACTTTGAGCTATATATTTTATATCCTCCAGTGCAATGAATATAAATTATATAGATGTAGATATATAGATTAAATGGTCAGAGGTACTTCTTCAGTGGATGATTGTATTCAAGGTAGTCATTTTAATTTGAACAAAAAATAGATTTATATTTTTATGTCTTTCAGCATGACCTCTTTTGATATTTTTCAAGTTATAGTTTTATGGAGTAGTTTTTAGAAGGTTAGTTGATTTTTATATGCAAACATTTTTTCCCTATTTTGAAAAGAGAGTACTGATTTTCATTGAAGCATTTATATAATTCCAATCTGATATGAAAGTCCATTTTATTTATTTATTTTTTGAGACAGAGTCTTGCTCTGTCACCCAGGCTGGAGTGCAGTGGCGCGATCTTGGCTCACTGCAGCCTCTGCCTCCCGGGTTCAAGTGATTCTCCTGCCTCAGCCTCCTGGGTAGCTGGGATTACAGGCGCACGCCATGACGGCCGGCTAATTTTTGTATTTGTAGTGGAGTTGGGGTTTCACCATGTTAGCCAGGCTGGTCTCGAATTCCTGACCTCAGGTGATCTGCACGCCTCGGCCTCCCAAAGTGCTGGGATTTCAGGTATCAACCACTGTGCCCAGCCTTGAAAGTCCATTTTAAAATGGACTTTGATCATTTAGGTTAGATCAGGTCTTTCATGTATATAGTCATTATGTATTGCATTTTTTTACACCACAAAAGATAAATCATCCCATTTTGTTATTTTCTGTATTTTCTCTGATCTTTAGCTTTGTCACTAGATTTTGTAGTTTGGACTATTTAGTCTCTCTCCTGTTTGTGTTTAATTATTTAAAAAAAGCCACATACATATTCAAGGTAGCACCATTACCAGAAGGGTAAGGATGGGGAAATAAAATGCCTTCATCCAGTTTTTTTCTTTTAAATACTTGTCCCAAATGATGGAAATATTTCAGTTAAATGTTGAAAAACAGGCAAAATGTATTTTCTTGTGCCACAAGTAAAAAACAAAATGTAGTTAAAAATTACTTATTTCTCAATCTGCCCTAATCAACCAACCTATAGTAATATAAATGAAAAAGTTTTCATTTCACATTTTTAAACTAAAGGACCATAATTCTTTTAAGGTAAAATATAATAACTGAAGCCATTTGGATTCAGATTATATTTTACCTTAAAAGAATTATGGTAGCAAGATGTGGAATAAGATATTTTATTAGTTTCCTTATTCATTTAATAAATATTTGAGAGGTTTTATTTTGGCAAAGCTTGGTGTTTGGATGGGGGGTAAGGAGGTTTAGAGTTTACAGAGGGTCACAGAGAGACAACATACATTCAATGCCTCATGCCCCTATAACAAGTGGGTGTGGCCGCTGTTGGAGTCCAGGAGCAGCTGCTGTCATGTCCCATGGTGATATTTTGTTGTTGTTGTTGTTGTTGTTGTTTTTAGAGACAGGGTCTTGCTCTGTCGCACAGGCTGAAGTGCAGTGGTGTGGTCATAGCTCATTGCAACCTTGAACTCAAGTGATCCTCCTGCCTTGGCCTCCCAAAGTGTTGGCATTACAGGCATGAGCCACTGCACCCATTCTCCACCGTGATATTTAAGGAAGGCTTCCTGGGGGAGGATGGCATTTGAACTAGGCCTTGAAAGAAAATAGTTTTTTTTTTTTGTCAAGTAGGGAAACTTCTGAATATGGGTAATTATTATTTCCAATATTCAAGTAACATGTCAATATTCAGCATTCAACATCCAATATTCAACAATATTTTGAAGACTGTTTTTAGGTAAACAAACATTTCCAGGAGAAAAATCTGGCTGAAACAAATTTAGTTTATTGAGCATCTTAAATGTTAGGCTAAGGAAATGTGGACTTTTTTTTTTTACACTAGGATAACAGTGGAGGTTGTCTGTACAAGGGATTAATTTGTTCACATAAAGAAACAAGTGTTTTCCCACTATTTTAAAAACTTACCCAATTAAAAATTGTTCAGCGTAATCATGAAAAATGACAGATTGTGAGCTTTTTATGTCTCTAAAGTTAAGCTTTTCCAATATGATCTTCTCACAGCTTTCATGACTTTAAAAACGTTTTTAGTACGAAAAATAACTTTTTTCCTGAAAATCAACAGCATCAGATTCTTACAGCAGGCCAAATAAGGCAACATACTGGCCTTTTTGCATTTATTCATGACAGTTTAGTCTCTAAATATTAACCAGCTAAAACGTATTTGCAGTGATTCCCAGTTGGTCACTTTTCTAGAAATTTAGCAATTTTAATTTTTTTTAATGCAACATTATGTAAACATAATTCTATAAGAAGCATGCCAGTGTGAGTTGAACGGACCCTGATGTGCTACACTGCAGTGTGGCATACGGCAAGGTTCGGCAATTCTTAAACTGTTCCGCTGTGGAAGTTCATTTCAAAACTCTTGTTTTAACATTAGCTTGTCAAAGAAATGAAGTAACATTTGACTCTTTTGGACAAAAGAATTCAACGCTCTCTCAATGGTGGATTCTTACGAAAACTTCTTTATATGTGTGTATATATATATATATATATATATCTACACACACACACATATATATATTTGGAATATTTTTTGAAACCTTGCAGAACCAGTATTTTCAAACACTTGTAAGTATTCCTAAGCATGTATTTGGACAATTAATGTTGCTTCATGGTAACAAGTATCTAAAGTTTATGAAATATCTAACACAGACAAAAACAGGATGATTAAGCTTATGATGGTATTTAATAAAAGAACTATATCTATGAATGGTTATGCTTCTATCTTCCTGCCATTTATGCCCTGAAAGTGGAAAATTACTAGATTACCCAGAAAATTTATGGAAGGCATAGGCTGTGTCTGTTTCTCCTGGTACGTCTCCTCAGTCCTCGGTCCACAGTTCGTGTTGAGACATCTGTTCAGGCACTATTTAAGTCGTATGGCACCTAGCATATGGTACTCTCTTTTGCTATTTAGCAACTAAGTAGAGAATAAATCTTCACAATGTGTATCAGAGGTTCAAAATGAAAAATAAAGTCTGTAAAGTCAAATTTGTTTTAGAATATGGTAGTTTTCAATTAGTTGGGCTTTATTAAAGAAGCTAACAAGAGAAAACTATTCTGTAAGATGTATTTTGTAAGATGTAAACTGTGGTAAAGTATCATTTGGCCTTCATATCCATATATGTGTGTGTGTGTGTCTGTGTGTGTGTGTATATATGTGTGTATATATATACACATATATACATATATATGTGTATATATACGTATATATATGTATATATGTGTATATATATATATTTTTTTAGATGGAGTCTTGCTCTGTCTCCCAGGCTGGAGTGCTGTGGCGCCATCTCCGCTTACTGCAACCTCCACGTCCCAGGTTGAAGCGATTCTCCTGCCTCAGTCTCCCGAGTGGCTGGGATTACAGGCGCCTGCCACCATGCCCAGCTAATTTTTGTATTTTTAGTAGAGATGGGGTTTCACCATGTTGGCCATACTGGTCTAGAACAGTAGTATAGGAAACTTGAACTCCTGGGCTCAAGCAGTCCTCCTGCCTCAGCCTCCCAAGTAGCCGAGACTACAGGTGCACACCACCATGCCCAGCTAATTTTTAAATTTTTTGTAGAGATGAAGTCTTGCTTTTTTGCTCAGGCTGGTCTTGAACTCCTGGCCTCAAGTGATCCTTTTACCTTGGCCTCTCAAAGTGTGGGGGTTACACACATAAGCCACCATGCCTCGCCCTAGCTGTAATCTTGTGTCTTTTAACAAATCTTGTTCTGTCCCCACCTTTTAGTTATTTTTTGATGAAAAGACTTCTTAAATGTTAAGATTTTTATTTGATGGAAGGGACAGATTTAAAGGATCTTAATGTATAATTAACAAAATATCAGAAACCATTTCAACTAAGTACATTTCTTTTGCATTAATCTGGACATAATATTTTACTTGTTTTTAAGTGATATATATGCACTTTGCACCTTCCTCTTGTCAATATTTTGTTTTTGTTTTTGTTTTTTATTTTTAATGAGTAAATGGGTTAAGATTTTCTTTAGAGGACCAGGGCAGATACTGATACTACCATTTCTTTATTGCCAACTTAAACATATACTCAATGGTACTGGACCTTCATAGGAACACATTTTTGAGAGTGAAAAGACCTACTTATGCCAAACAGTGGTCCAAATAGGAAGTAGAGTTAATGCTGTTTTCAGATATGTTAGCCACCATGATAACTACAGAATAATTTTTGTTTTTTTATTACTTGCTTTTGAATAAAATTACTTATCTACAAAGGAAATTTTAATGTTTTATAAGGAGTGCTATCAGTCCTTCTTGTCAGCTGTTTTTCTTAAACATTACCCTGTTGTTTAATTCCTATAAACTTTTTTTTTTGTCTTGGTGATTCTTGTAGGGCAGTGCTCCCCAACTTTTTTGGCACCAGGGACTGGTTTTGTGGAAGACAATTTTTCCACGGACTCGGGGGTAGGGTTGGGAGTGGGGGTTGGGGAGATGGTTTCGGGCTCAAACTGTTCTACCTCAGATCATCAGGCATTAGATTCTCATAAGGAGCCCGCAACCTAAATCCCTCATATACACAGTTCGCAATAGGGTTCGTGCTCTCGTGAGAATCTAATGCTGCCACTGATCTGACACAAGGCAGAGCTCAGGTGGTAATGCTCACTCACCCTCCACTCACCTCTTGCTGTGTGGCCAGGTTCCTAACAGGACCACAGACCAGTACCAGTCTGCAGCCCAGGTCTGGGGACTCCTGTTGTAGGGTATAGACCTTTCTAGGAGAAGGCTCCATTCTTTCTTTTTCTGTACCAATTTATGTGCCCCAAATAAAGTGTGTGCTTAAATAATGATGCCCAAGAAACATGAGGCTGGGTGCAGTGGCTCACGCCTGTAATCCCAGCACTTTGCAAGGCCGAGGTGGGCGGATCACCTGAGGTCAGGAGTTTGAGACCAGCCTGGCCAATGTTGTGAAACCCCATCTCTACTGAAAATACAAAAAAAATTAGCCAGGCATGATAGTGTGTGCCTGTAGTCCCATCTACTCGGGAGGCTGAGGCAGGAAAATCTGTTGAACCCGGGAGGTGAAGGTTACAATGAGCCGAGATTACTCCACTGCACTCCAGCCTGGGCCACAGAGTGAGACTGTGTCTCAAAATAAAAAATAGAAAAAAAAAAAAAGCTGGGCGCGGTGACTCACGCCTGTAATCCCAGCACTTTGGGAGGCCAAGGTGGGCAGATCATGAGGTCAGGAGTTTGAGGCCAGCCTGGCCAATATGGTGAATCCCCGTCTCTACTAAAAATACAAAAATTAGCTGGGCGTGGTGGTGTGCGCCTGTAGTCCCAGCTACTCGGGAGGCTGAGGCAGAAGAATTGCTTGAATCTGGGAAGCAGAGGTTGCAGTGAGCCAAGATTGCACCACTGCACTCCAGCCTAGGCAACAGAGCAGACTCCGTCTCAAGAAAACAAAAAAAAAGAAAAGAAACATGATATGTTTTGCTTAAGATAGCTAGATGGAAAGATGAGGTTAATAGATATGAGAGTATTTTTGTGGTCTTAGTTTACCTTAAGATTCCTTAAAATCCCACTCACTGTATTTATTTTTTTCTTTATAGAAATGCTTCCATCATTTCTTCAGAAAGTTGAAGTTGTCTCAGAAGCTTCTAGAGAAACTTGTGTAGCTTTGACTGATTGCCTTAATCTCTTCACCAAACAAGAAGGGGTAGGTAGTTCAGAATTGAATTTGTAAAATAATTGTTTGGATGTTGCATGCGTGGTTGTCCATGAAGTCATTGCTTTCAAATTGTTCAAAGGTAGGAAAAAATTAGTATTAACAAAGGAAAGCTTCATTTGTCACAAAAATTTAGAACTTATTTATTATTGATTAAGCAGGATGGAATAACTTGTGTTCATATCTTTTGAATTTGTTGATGTAGCCATATTTAATAAGTATACCTAAAATTGACCTACTCAGGATTGTTATGACACTTCAATAAGAGAGATGTGAAAATATTCTAGAAACGGAAGGTCTTTACATTAAAAAATACTTTTATTTAGGAAATAGAGTACTATCATACTTATCTATGTAAACTAAGCTCAATGGATTAAATATTTTTTGTGTTCTTTCCCCTCACTCTCTTACCCTTCAACAGTTTGCCATTTGCTTTTCTAAATATGATTAAGGGCTGAGCATGGTGGATCATGCCTGTAATTCCAGCATTTTGGGAGGCTGAGGCGGGCAGATCACCTGAAGTCAGGAGTTCAAAACCAGCCTGTCCAACATGCTGAAACCCTGTCTCTACCAAAAAATACAAAAATTAGGCCAGGCGTGGTGGCTCACGCCTGTAATCCCAGCGCTTTGGGAGGCTAAGGTGGGCAATCACTTGAGGTCAGGAGTTCGAGACCAGTCTGGCCAACATGATGAAACCCCATCTCTACTAAAAATACAAAAATTAGCCAGGCGTGGTGGCGCACACCTGTAATCCAGCTACTTGGGAGGCTGAGGCAAGAGAATCACTTGAGCCTGGGAGGCAGAGGTTGCAGTAAGCCGATATTGCACCACTGCACTCCAGCCTGGGTGATGGAGTAGACTCTGTCTCAAAAAAAAAATCAGCCAGAGAATCACTTGAACCCGGGAGGCAGAGGCTGCAGTGAGCCAAGATTGCACTACTATACTCCAGCCTGAGTGACAGAGTGAGACCCTGTTTCCAAAAAAGAAAAGAAAAGAAAAGAAAACCAAATATGAGTAAGAGTGGTATGCTGAGCTATCAGTGATTCATTTTCAAAGGATTGAAAAGTTACAAAGATGTGTTTTGGTTGCCAGAATTAGGATTTTTCTTGTTTTGCTGTTTTTCCCCTCATTTTTATGATTTCAATGTAAGTCAAGTGTCACTAGGTTTTCTTTTCCATTTTGTTAATTTATATATACATGTCTAATCTTCAGTATTTTAGGTTAAGATACCAAATTTCTTATTCTTGTTTTAGTTTACTTGTACCTTTTGGTTAGAGATTAGGTTTTGGTAAAAGAAGATAGATGAAATTGCTTTTATATATTTTCCTCTAATATGTAAAGATCTAACAATTTATTTTCTCATGACTAGAAAGGGATCCTTATGAATTCATATACAATTCTTTTTTTTGAGACAGGGTCTCACTCTGTTGCCCAGGCTGGAGTACAGTGGCGCAGTCATGGCTCACTGCAGCCTCAGCCTCCTGGGCTCAAGTGATCCTCCCACCTCAGCCTCACAAGTAGCTGGGACTACTGGCATGCACCATGATGCCCAGCTAATTTTTGTTTTTTGTTTTTTGTTTTTTTTTTTTTTTTTAGAAATGGGCCTTTTTATGTTGCCCAGGTTGGTCCTGAACTCCTAGATGCAAGCCATCTGCCCGACTCGGCCTCCCAGAGTGCTGGGATTACAGGCATGAGCCTCCATGGCGAGCATATACACATTTTAAAATGCTGTGTTTGCTATATGTAGCACCAATTCTACATATTAATTTATTTGGAGAATAAGACAAATATGGAAATAATAATCATTTAAAACAAACTTACCAAAAGTCTTTTAATAGAATTATATTAACTATCACAGGAAAACATAATTGTTCATTAAACATTTCAAATGGTTGATTTTTTAATACTGTTTGAAAATATCCCTCCTCAGCACTTCTATTTTTGGTGGTTTGCAAATTTCATGTGTAAGTTTATTTAAATAACAGATGCTTTAGTGTTCTAAATAAATCTGAACAGGATGGTTGCATTCAGAATATCTTTGAAATTAATAAAATATGATGTCATAGGATTCATGAAATATTTAGTACCTTGTAAAACTGCATTTCACTCATGTCTCTTATGTGGTACCTGATGGATGTATCAATAGCTTTCTTGTTCTAGAGATGTATGGTTTTAAGGCTGAACATTAGATTGGGAGTAACGTGTTATGTTGGTTCATGTTTAATTTCTGAAGCAATCAACCTATTCTAATTTTTAAACTATCTGCTTAAAAAATAACCTAATTCTTTAGGTTATTTAGATGTGCAAGAGTGGTAGCCTAAAGTTTAGGCTAATTGACCTCTTTTAGCCTCTTAAATTTATCATGAGGATTAAATAAGATAATGTAAGCAAAATACTTAGCATAGTACCAGACACATAGTAAGCCCTGAATAAAAGTTAACAGTTATTGTAAGATCTTAACTAATTAACATTTGTAGCCTCTCTTCTCTGATAGTATCTTGGAGCTTTTATGTGTGTAACAGTGGATTTATTTTGTTTTGGGAGGAAGTAGCATTGTCTAAAGAACTTTTATTTGACCACTATCATTGGAATGATCGTGTTGTGTTTCCATCCTTGTTGTTTAAATGACAAGGCTACTTCACTTCTCCGAACCTTGTTGTCTTCATCTTTTGAATAAGGGAAACCATATAGCAAGCTTTTAGAAGCACTGGTCTGAAAGTCTGGTGGACCCATTTTTAATGTCAGTCTTTCTCTAACTCTCCAACTGTGGGACAAGTTTCTGTAAAATGAAAATAAACACCTCAGAGTTGGGTGTGGGCATCAACTATATGTAGATGAATGTTACATATATAGAGTATGTTAGCATACTGCGTGGAACACAGTATTCTGTTTAGTAACTAGCATTTAATGTTTCAAACTTTTGGAATGTATTGAAGATATCTTCTGAGTAATTATATGAAATTATCAACTCCATGAAACACTTAGAATCCATGGATTTCCTTCTCAACAATAAGATAAACAGTGAGAAGGCACTGCAAAATATTTGAAAGGTAAGTGGCATTTCTAAAGTTAGTCTTTCAAATGCATAAGGATTACAACATAGGAATTTAACAGCGTAATCAAGGTCAGAGTGGTGTAATTATGTGCTGTAATACCTTTTTTATCTGGCATTATAAATTACATTTCTATTATCTGGAAATTTTATTAAAAGAGCAGGCATAAGCTTTGAAGACCTACAGACCTGTCTCTAATTCCTGGCTCTGCTATTTGCTCTCTTTGACTCAGTTTAAAATACAATCTCCTATTTAAAATGGTGACCACCCAAAAGGGATTGTTTTAAAGAGTAAATGCGATCATATTGGTAAAACACCTCTGTAGGGACTGGCACGAAACAGGGATCCAGTAGATGTAAGTGACCCCAGCCCCCACAGCAGCAACGCTGTTTTTATTCTAGTCTTTTTTGATGGCAGTTATTCTAAATGTTCCACATTTACTTCTTAACCTAAAACTTTAAAACTTAATTTTATGTTTATTTCTTTTTTTTTTTTTCACAAGCCCTTGTCAGGCCATAATTTTATGTTTTCTAGGTGTCTCAAGATTGGCCTTTTGTATGTCAATAATTATTCTGTGCCTTAATACAGAGATGCCCTCAGGGGATAATGTTTATGTGAGTCTGTGTTTTTCTACTAAATGGCCTGGTCCTGCCAATGCTTTTTGGACTCTTGCTTGCTCTTTATAGGTTTTTAAAAATTACCTCTCTTGATTTTTCAAATTAACTGTGTACCTGCCTCTAGCAGTGGAATACTGATGCCTCTGATTTACTCTTTCTAATCTCCTGTTTATTAAAAAGAAAACTAGATAACCAAACTCCATAAAATTATGTCCAGTCAGAGTAAACTGGCTCTCTATGAGAATCTTGGGGGTTTACAGTGTGTGCAGGCCTTCATGCCTTCTATTTCTGTGGTATGTGGGTGTTTTTTGCTTATTTGAGGATGTACTGATATGATCTACATAATCGAGGTTTTCATAGGAGCTATAAATAAATGAGGCATTATTGTAGGAAGATTTTATTTGTAAATAAAACTGCTATGGCCTAGTGGCTCATGCCTGTAATCCCAGCACTTTGGGAGGCTGAGCCGGGGGGGTGCCGGGGGAGTGGATCACCTGAGGTCAGGAGTTCGAGACCAGCCTGGCTAACATGGTGAAACCCCATTTCTACTAAAAATACAAAAAATTAGCCAGGTGTGGTGGCACATGCCTGTAATCCCAGCTACTCGGGAGGCTGAGGCAGGATAATCCGTTGAACCCAGGAGGCGGAGGTTGCAGTGAGCCGAGATCAGGCCATTGCACTCCAGCTTGGGCAACAAGAGCTCTGTCTCAAAAAAACAAAAAACAAACAAAAAAACTGCTTATGCTGTTGAGAAAATGGCAATATATAAAATACTTTGTAAAGTTTGTGGTTGATCTACTGAAGAAAAACCTAGATGCTGTTTTTAGGGTAGTTTTCTTGGAAACAGTATAACAGAATGTGAGTGCTGGGTCTTTTCTTAGCCTGGTCTGAGAGTTCCATTCAAAATGCCAGAAACTGATTTCTGGAATTATATTTGTTTCTGTAGTTTTCCTTGCCTAAGGATGCCCTCCTCATTTTGTGTACTATCGAGCTTCCTTGATGTTAGTCATACCAATTTTTCCAAGGTAAGAACTGCCCATTTAAAGTTAGTAGAAGCTCACTTATCAAGTGTTTTATACATATTTCATGTGAAATCTCCTGACTGCTGAAAAGCTGTGACCCAACTGTATGACTGGAATGAGAGTGGTGTCAGCCAGGCACGGCGGCTCATGCCTGTAATCCCAGCACTTTGGGAGGCTGAGGTGGTGGATCACCTGAGGTTAGGAGTTTGAGACCAATCTGTCCAACATAGTGAAACCTCGTCTCTACTAAAAATACAAAAAATACAAAAAAAAAAAATACAAGTGGTGGCAGGCACTTGTAATCCCAGCTACTCGGGAGGCTGAGGCAGGAGAATCGCTTGAACCCAGGAGGCAGAGATTGCAGTGAGCGAGATTGCACCCTTGCCCTCCAGCCTGAGCAACGGAGTGAGACTCCGTCTCATGAAAAAAAAAAGAGTGGGACTGATTTTGTGGTATAATGGAAAGATTCAGACCCTACATTGGAACCGTCTGAAGGGTTGGAATTCTGTAGTGCTTCTTTGGACTGGACACTGGTATCTTTGAAGAGAAATCATGTGTTCATGTGGACTTACAGCTCTACAAAGTCATGATCTCTTCCATTCATTTCATTTCCTTTGCTGTCGGGCAGTCCTGTAGTCATTTTGTGACCCTGATATCTTTTGTTCCCTAATGTTCTTAACAGCTCTTTTGGGCCTGCACCCGTCTCTGACCTTCTGTCTCTGTAGTCCCCTCAGATCTCCTTCCACTCTGAGCAGAATTCCTTTGTTAAACATGAGGCAGTCACTGTATATGGCTCCACTCCCTACCACTCTTCACTCCAGTTTTTATCTGCATCTGCTCTTATACTTTCCTCTAGCCTTTTGCTGGAGGCATCTGTCTCCTTCCATTCTGCTTCTCTGGGGACCTTGCTTCAAAAAATAGCTCCTGTCTTTGGAATTCTCTACCCCCTTATTTATAGCTTTTGTCTATCTCCCTGCATCCTTTTCCAATTCCATTTTTGAAAATGTGATACTTTCTGTTTCTACTTCTTAATTTTCAGCAAGTCCACCGAAACTGTTCTTGCCAGTATTTCCTTATTGCTAAATCAAAGGACATTTAAAAATTGTCTTGCTTGTCCTCTGAAGGGCCTGGCATGTGACTACTTCCTGTTTTTTGGAATTGCGCTGTGGCTTCCACAGTGCCGCCTCTTTTGGCTTCTCCTTCCTTTGTAGCAGCTCCCTCTCAGTCACCTTCTTTTTTTTTTTTTCTTTTGAGATGGAGTCTTACTCTGTTGCCCAGGCTGGAGTGCAGTGGTGCCATCTTGGCTCACTGCAACCTCAGCCTCCCGGGTTCAAGCAATTCTCCTGCCTCACCCTCCTGAGTAGCTGGGATTACAAGTGCACGCCACCACACCCAGCTAATTTTTTGTATTTTAGTAGAGATGGGGTTTCACTATGTTAACCAGGCTGGTCTCAAACTTCTGAACTGAAGTGATACACTCGCCTTGGCCTCCCAGAGTGCTGTGATTACAGGCTTCAGCCACCACGCCTGGCCTCAGCCACCTTCTAAAGCATTTTTTCATCTGCCTATGTATTAAATATTAGTATTACCTAGGTTTCTATGAGTGACCTTCTCACTCCTCATATTCTCCCTGGATGATGTCACCCATTCTTTTAACTAGAATTCCCTGAGGACTCAGATGTCTCCACCTCAGACTTCTCCTGAGTTCTGATCTAATATATCCAGCTGCCTTTTGAACATTTACATATGCTTATATCAGAAGCATTTCAAAACCAACGTGTCTCAAACTGAGTTATCCATTCAACTCATAGACTTGCCACCCATTCAGTAATTCAGGCCAGGATCATGGGAACTGGCTTTGGTTCATCCTCCTTCTTC
Source organism: Pan troglodytes (assembly GCF_028858775.2). Classification (NCBI taxonomy): domain Eukaryota; kingdom Metazoa; phylum Chordata; class Mammalia; order Primates; family Hominidae; genus Pan; species Pan troglodytes. The sequence goes on along the minus strand of NC_072415.2, from coordinate 34,120,322 downwards.
CTCCCTATCTTTAATCAAGTCCTGTCAATTATTATTATTTTTTGTGTGTGTGAAGGAGTCTCGCTCTGTTGCCCAGGCTAGAGTACAGCGGCACAGTCTTGGCTCACCGCAACCTCTGCCTCCTGGGTTCCAGCAATTCTCCTGCCTCAGCCTCCTGAGTAGCTGGGATTACAGGCACACACCACCATACCCTGCTAATTTTTGTATTTTTAGTAGAAACGGGGTTTTACCATGTTGGCCAGGCTGGTCTAGAACTCCTGACCTCAAGTGATCTGCCTGCCTCGGCCTCTCAATGTGCTGGGATTATAGGTGTGAGCCACCGTGCCCGGTTCAATTTGGTTTTTTAATATCTTCGTTGCCTATCTCCCTTTATTCTGTCTTCCCTGACTCCAGCATACAGTTCCCCATTGCTGTTCTGTGAGATAAATTCTCAAGGTTGCTCTGTTGGATGACTGTAACCATTTCCTCATCCAGGCTCCACCCTTCAAAACTAGGTGAGGTGTCCCTGCTGCTCCATGAGTTCCTGGCTGTCATAGCATTTATCATATTGTATCATTATATATTCACAAACTGGAGCTCCCTAAGGAAGCAACTGTATCTTAGTTATTTTTGTAGCATGGTACTTGGCATGTGGTAGATGGTGAATAAATATTTGAATGAATGAATAATGAATGTACAAAGGAAAAAATTCAGGCTTTGGGATCAGACCAATCTGGATCTAAACTCTGCTACTTCGACCTTGAACAAATGAATATATGTTTAGGAATTCTGTTTCCACATCTGAAATTGAGCGCATATATGTGCTATTTTATGTGAGGTGCTTCAGTACAGTACCTGGCACATTTAGGGTCCATGTAGGTTGCCTTTTAAAACAAGAAGGTAATTTGTTGTTCATTGTTTTGCTACCTAGCACTACTTTTATAAACTGAATTCATTCTCTAATTTTCAGGGCCTAGGGAGAGATTCTGTAGCAGGGACTCCTCTTTCCCTACATGATTTTTCCAAACACAGTAACAGTTATTATTCTGAGTGAAAAAAGTAAAAGAAATAAACTGACTTTTCAAAGATGCCATGAGGCTGGGCGTGGTGGCTCACGCCTGTAATCCCAGCACTTTGGGAGGCCAGGGCAGGTGGATCACTTGATGCCAGGAGTTGGAGACCAGCATGACCAACATAGCAAAACCCCCGTCTCTACTAAAAATACAAAAAATTAGCTGGGTGTGGTGGTGCAGGCCTGTAATCCCAGCTACTCAGGAAGCTGGGGCACGAGAATCACTTGAACCCAGGAGGTGGAGGTTGCAGTGAGCTGAGATTGTGCCACTACACTCCAGCCTGGGTGACAGAGCAAGACTCTGTCTCCAAATAAATAAATTAATTAATACAATAAAATAACAATGAAAACAAAGATGCCATGAAACCTCACTGACATTCATTCCCAATTTTCCCAGCATGGCCTAGAATGGTCTTTAACACATTCTAGGTCTGTAGTGCAATTACAGCTACCACCGACTTCAATGGGACTTAAAGTACCTAGGATCTTGTGAAAGAAATATTTAATTTTGTTCATTTTTACTCTGAACTCACTAAAGTATGAGGACAGAGTTAAACACTTTAGTAAGGTGAAAGGTTTGAAACATGTTGAAACAAAAAGATTTTTTTCCCTCCATCAGAGTGTTACAGTTAACCATAAATTTCATTAACCTGAACATCCCACTTAAGTGTGGTATTTGGGTGGTGGGTTTTCCTGTCCTCTGAACCTTTGCCCTTCAAGCCTGGCTGGAATAATTTTACCTAAGTAGGTTTCACGGTAGTAGGATTAATACCGTTGTTTTCCTTGTTGCTCAGTGTCCCAACTAGGGTATAAACAATAAATATGTGAAGACTGCCTTTCAGTCTTGGTTTTGGAACCGTAAACGCGAACGCTTCAGCATAAGCCGGAGTAAGTGACAGGCAGGACTGCAGAGAAGATTCCTTTGCTTTCCAGAGTTTCCCAAGGGGCGGGCTGGTTAAAAGAAAAAAGAAAAAAAAAAAAAAGTTGCCAGGGCCGGTGTCTCCAGGAGAGGGCCGAGCGCACAGCAGCTCTAGGACCTCGCAGGAGCCTCGGCGCGGCACTCACGTAGAGCCCAAGGAGCAGTCCCCGACCTCTCCTCGGAGGGCCGTGCAGGCTTCCCCGGCGGTCCCTACCTGCGCCTCCGCCCGTCAGCGGCGCTGGGGAAGGGGAGGAGCGGCCCGGACGCTGCCCGCCGCGCGCAGGGAGCCGCCCGCCGCAGGCCTTGCCGCCGCCCGCCCGCGCTCTCCCCGCGAGCCCCGGAGGGCGGGTCTGCGGCCGAGCCAGCGGCGGCGGAGGGGCAGCGCAGACCTCTGCGGCCCGGGCGGGCGCGGCGCGGGAGTCCTGGGCCGCTGGCGGGCAACGCCTTTGCCCGACCTCGCTGGGGAAGGCTGGCGCTGTTGCCCGGCCGGAGCCAGGGGCAGGCTGCGCGAAGGTGACTTAGGGAGACCTTGCGGGCCGCCCTGGGTCGCGCCTCCCGGATCGGCTCGCCTCGGCTCGACTGGAGGGGAGGAGGAGGAGCAGGCCGAGCGCATTCGCGCTGGAGCTTGCGAGGAGCGCAGGGTGGAGCGCGCCAGCCGGGGTCCTCGGATCTGGCCCAGGTAGGTGGGTGTATTTGCAGCTCGGTGGCTTTGCGGGGCAGCCTGGGGCCACGGAGGACGCCGGGGGACGGAGCGGGGAGGGCGGCCAGACTTGATCCAGGGATGTGAGTAGATCCAAGAATAGTTGGACGTGTGTGTGCAGAGTGGGGTGCAGCCGCGGGCGCGTGGGGAGGGGCGCACCAGCCGGGAGACCCTGCTCTCTTCCCAGTGCGGGTCTCCCTGCCGTGGGGTTCCTGCAGGAAGAGCCCCTGGGGAAAAAGCCCGTGGACTGATGTGTTTCTCAGTTGAATATTGGTATTAGGTCAAGAAGGGCTGGAGTGGGAGGAGTAAGACAGTGAAAGACATTATTGTCCTAAATAACCTTCCAAGTTAGTGATTTTTCGCATGGCTGTGCTCCGGCTGACATTGAGATGAACTTACCATCCGCTCTTCAGAGGCCGCTGAAATTCCAAGAATACGAGAAGTGCATGAGCGGATTAAGGAGAGAAAGGGAAATTCTATTTGTGTTGGGGAATGGGGAGGTAGCTTTTAACTTTAATGTTTTGATTAAGGATTTTTGATTACTCACAGGCTTTCTTTGTAGCCTAAACCAGCGGGGAATCACGTTTCCTAGCATTCAGAGCATGTGGCTAGTTGTTTTGTGCTTTCTGTTGTGCTGGATTTTTCTGGGTTTGGAGAGAGGGTGGTAAGGAAAGGAAGATGCCAGAGAAGAGCTTAGTACAGCTTTTCTGAGTTATTAAGGCTATTAAAAGTTTCTTAATTTTAATTAGGTTCAAAGACTGAATTAAGGCATTGCTTAGCAGGAATCTTTTTCGAGAGAGAAAAATGCTTGAAATGTGTGTTGGTGGAATAGTGTGTAGGCAGGAAAACGGGGTGGGGTGGGGGGTGTCTAAATACAAACTTGCTTTCCATTTTGAGGACACACCGAAGTTAATCTCCTCTCCAAATCAAATTTGATTTTTAGTCCCTAAGCTGATGTCTTTGGCAAGGTAACTCAATTTCTGTTTAGTGGATATTTAATCTGAGCATAACTACCAGGGAGCTATTTCAGCCTCTGTCCCAGTGCTACTTTTGCCAGACTGGAGTTTTAAAGGAACTTGTATCAGCCTGAATATAGTTGCTGGACTCTAGTCTCCCCTCTTTAAAAACCCTTTAAAGGTTAAATTTAGGAGATTGTATTGACAGTGAAAGTGACCCATATAATTTCTTTGCCCCCAGTTGTGAGCCCTGCATAATGGGGGGGGAAGTAAAAGAGCCTGTTAGGTTTTCCATATTAAAGCAAAGGTCTTACTGATATTCAGGGTAGTTTATAAATAGTTTGAGCATGTTTAAATATTGTGCATAACTGAGAAAATAATTATGCAACATCATAATCTAAGCTCCATGTACAATTTTTGACATTTATCATTTACATTCTTTATAAAAAGGTTGGCTAAACTTACTACTTCTGGCATTCAAATATATGACTGTTTATCAGCTTTCTGAGAATTATAAGAAATATTTTAATTCCTCTAAAAATAGAAATTTAGAATTGTTATTCAGTCCACATTATTCAACATATATTCCTAAAATTTTCAGTTTATTTTATATATAGTCCAGAGATATAGCTACAAATTAATTTTGGAAGCAGCTAAGACATAAGTTATAAATAAAATGAAGTTTATGTAAACTGAAGCTGGATTTCATTGTGATAACTTTTGGGGAATTTTTGAACAAAATACGTAAGGTTTTAATTAGCATGGTGTGTGTGTGTGTGTGTGTGTGTGTGTGTGTGTGTGTGTGTGTGTTAGGCTTGTCATGCTTGATGTGACTCAAGATCTATCCTGATAAGTTTTTGTATCTCACGATGGTACCAAGACTATAATCTGCATGTGACTGTGTTTGTCTTATTCCGTACCATATTCCCAATATAGAATGCAGTGCCTGGCTTGTACTCTGATTAATTTTGCATGAGTTATATAGGCAGACATAATTTTCCTTTCATTTTAACTTCAGAGTCTTAAGGGTGTAACCCCTATACATTTTTATAATGGTCCATTGAGGATTTGATGTCTATTACTTTCTGTGACTTTTTTTTGAGTCATTTGATAAATATTTATAGATTGTTTACCTTATAAGAGACTGCTAGACCAGTCTGTCTTCATAAAATTAGATGACTAAAATCTATGTAGTCATCTGACTTATACCGGCGTCAGGTGACTAAATAAATTCTTACAGAAGGTGCAACATACCCAGAAGCAACAGAAGAGGGTAAATTTTAGCAAATCGTTAAGACCGGAATGGAAGGGAAAGAATAAAGAGAAAGTCCAGTCTAAAAGATAGAAGCAGGGTCATTTTGAAGGACTTTGTAAAGTATGCTTATAGAGTTCGAAACTTATCTTGGGCAGTTAGAGTCACTGAAAGATTTTAATCAGATTTAAGGAGATTTGCTCCTTATGAGAAGGATTAGAGAGGAGCACAGGCCTGCAAACAGGACGACCAGGTGCAGGAACTCAAGAGAGATAATCAGGGACTGAACCAAGTTAGTGACTGTGGAGAAGGAAAGGGGGATGCAGAGCAGAGATGCTTCAGAAACAAACGACATGAATAGGAGCTGGTACTCCAGGGAATGTGGGGAATGAAGGTGGAGCCATAGGTGACACCCAGTTTTATGGCACAAGTCACACTGTATAGAGGTGATTAAGGTAGGGAATTGAGGGAATGTGGAAAGATGAGTTGCCTTTTGGACATGCTATTATGTTCAAGTAAGATTGTCCTTAGGTGTCTGATAAAAATTTGAGAATCATTAGCATTGGGAGTCACCTACGTCAACATGGTAATTGAGGTCAAAGGAGTGAATAATATTACCTAGGAGAAGACGCTTGAACAAGTTTGAAATCAAAAGATTGAATACTGACGCTTAAAAGACAAGTGAAAGAAAGGGAGCCAGTGGAGATGACTGAGAAAAGGCGACCGGAGAGGCAGGAGGAACTCTAGAACAGGGGAGATCAAGGGAGACAAGCTGCCCAGAGGACAGGTAAGAACTGAAGCATGTCCATTGTATTTGGTAGCCAGGTGGTCATTGGAATCTTTTTTTTCCTTTATTTTTTCTAAAAAACAAAAACAAAAAAAAATGGGGTACATGTGCAGAACATGCAGATTTGTTATATAGGTATATGTGTGCCATGGTGGTTGGTCATTGAAATCTTTGATTTTGGAAGTTTTAGAAGCTTCATATAGGGCCAGGTGCAGTGGCTCACACCTGTAATCCCAGCATTTTGGGAGGCTGAAGCAGGTGGATCCCCTGAGCTCAGGAATTTGAGACCAGCCTCAGCAGCATAGTGAAACCCTGTCTCTCCCCAAAAAAATATAAAAAATTAGCTGGGTGTGGTGGTGTGCACCTGTGGTCCCAGCTACTTGGGAGGCTGAGGTAGGAGGATCACTTGGGCCTGGGAAGGGGAGGTTGCAGTGAGCCGAGACTGCACCACTGCATTCCAACCTGGGTGACAGAGTGAGACCCTGTCTCAAAAATAAAAAATAAACAACAAAAAAAGGAAGCTTGACATAAGAGGAAGCCAGATTGCAGCGTGCAAAGGAGTAAGTGTGAGGGAGGTGAGGAAACAAATGATGAAGATAGACTTTGTAGACATTCATAATCTGTGGATGATTGTAATTTTATTCCTTTTTTTCAATTCTTATACATTTCATTTCTTTTTGTAATTCTTCATTTACTGGCTAGGGCCTTCAGGACAATGTTGCATAGAAGCTGAGATGGTAGGATTCATGTTCATCCCTGATTTAAAAAAAAAAAAAAAAGGCATACCTCTAACTTCTAATGATTCACTGTTAAGAATGGTATTTAACAAATACCATTTACCAGATTTAAAGAGTTTCCTTTCATATATTGTTGAAAATTTTTTTTATCATTAAAGGGTGTTGAGTTTTATCAGATGTTCTTTGGTGTCTATTAAAAGGGTTGTATGGTTTTTTAAATCTGCTAAGCTGGTAAATGATATATTTGGACTTTTTCCAGTGCCAAGCCAGCCATCTTTGTGTACTTGGAATAAACCTAATTTGGTTATGATGTATTATCTTTACATTGTTCTCAATTTGGTTTCCTTTGGATTTTAGTATCTATTTTAGTATGTATGTTTATAAGTAAGATTGACTTGTAATTTTCTTTTTTTGTTCTGTCCTCATCAGGGTTTAATATCAAGGTTATACTGACCTCATAAAGTGAGTTTAGGAGTATTCCCTCCTTTGCTGTTTTGTATAAAATTGAAATGGTCTGTTCCTTGAAAATTTAGAACTTTCTTATAAAACCACCTTATCTTTGTAAAGTTTTTTTTTTAACTAGTAACTACATATATTTAATGTTTCTAGGATTATTTTAGTTTTCTATTTCTTTTTGGGTCAGTTTTGACAAGTTATATATTTTTAGGAATTCTTTTAAGTTTTGAAATGTATTATAAAGGTATTCATAATTTTCTTTCTTTTTTTTTTTTAACTTAGGTTGGATCTGTAATTATATATCTTTCCTAAACTTTTTCCATTTTCTTTTTTCTAATACTGACTTGGATATCTCCAAATAAATTTCTTTTCAAATGAATCTCAGTCCCTCCCTATAAGTCTCATTAAAGCTTTTTTTGATTACTTTTCAAAGAATGGTCTTTAGTTTCTTATCTATTGCATCTTTTTTAAAATTAAATTTTACAATTATCTGTATCAGTTTTTTGAGTTTTATTTTTTTCTTTAGAACATTTATTATCCTCTGTCTTTTGAACCTGGATAATTCAAAGTTTTTCCTTTCCGGATTTCTAGTTGTATATTTCGTAGTTCTAGCATTTTGTAATTTCGTGAATGTATCACTGTTAGCTTTAGCCGTTGGTTTATTTTTTAGACTCTAATAATGTATTTTTGTAGACTCCATCTTTCCAGCCTGAAGACTGCTTATGAATGGAGTCTAGGTACTATCCCCCTAACATTTAAAAAGCCTAAAATGTACAGAAGGTTTGGATGACTTCCAAGTTTTTTCTGTGAGCCACCTCGTCCTGTTTCCACTGCTTGGCATTTCTGTTTCTTTTCCTCACCTACTGCTCACCTTCTTCCTCTTTTTCCTTCATACTTTCTTTTCTATTCTTGAGTGGTAGAAGAATGACCCTCATCCCCTTGTTTCCTTTTCCACCTTTTTTCTTTCTCCCTTGTTTTCTCTCTCCTACACTTTGAGGATTTTTCCATCTGCTCAACATATTCATCTCCCCCTTTCCTTCTTCTCAGAACCTTGGCCCCAACACCAAAGAGGAACAAGCCAGGATAACCTGTGTCTGGTTTTCTTTAGATGCTCAAAGGCTCACCATTGTTTACCTCATGATCTGTGTTATTCTTTATGCAGACCAGCTGAAGACAGAGCCAGGGAGAGTGTGGGGAAAGCCAGGGAGGAAGGCATAAATGATAGAACTCAAACCTGCTATTATGTAGGGTCCCCAGGCATGGGTTTCAGTAACAGGGACCCTTTTCTTGCTCTTTGACTCTGGGCAACTTACTCCAAGGCTCACGTTCTTTTGTGTAACACGGAGTCGTTAACGCAGACCCTTTCTTTCTACATCACAGGTGGCTGTGACATTCAGATGCAATAAGGAGAAACCTGTCAGTTTCCATGTTTTATTCTCACGAAAATATCTTAAAAGGAACTTGTGCACAACTCAGGGAGAGAAAGGGAGCAAAACTGGTTTGTGGCATGGTGTGTTGGAGGAGAGAAACCCCGATGGGAAGCAGTAGGTGGTGATGGGAATAACAAGAAGCACAGTGGTTGTGCTCAGTGGTCAAGAGAGATGCAGGGGAGATGTCTTTCCCCTGGGAGAAGGGAGCTCATACCCACCCAGGCTGCAGACATGGACACACTGTTACACACAGTGGCAGGGGAGATGCTATGCTCAGGTGACAACATGCTACATGCTATGCTCTGGTGACGTCAACTATTCTTTTGCCTAATTATTTGCTACATTCAGGACACTGGGCCTTTTTGAGTTTACTTGAGAAATCAGCCCTCACTTATAATAATGTTTCTGTGAGGGAGATTTTTGTTGTTGTTTTTCTGGGTTCCGAACAGCTGGATTAGAAATGATTTGTGAGCATAATTCTTAGTAAATTTCTTTTTCTTTTTCTTTTTCTTTTTTTTTTTCCAAGATGGAGTATCACTCTGTCACCCAGGCTGGAGTGCAGTAACGTGATCTCTGCTCACTGAAACCGCTGCCTCGCGGGTTCAAGCAATTCTCCTGTCTCAGCATCCCAAGTAGCTGGGACTACAGGCGCATGCCACCATGGCTGGTTAATTTTTATATTTTTAGTAGAGATGGGGTTTCACCATCTTGGCCAGGCTGGTGACGAACTCCTGACCTCAGGTGATCCACCCACCTCGGCCTCCCAAAGTGCTGGGATTACAGGTGTGAGCCACTGTGCCTGGCCAAAATTTCTTACTTGTGTTAGAACTTATTTAATTTTGAATATTTTATTTATTTGTGGTATTTGTGTTAAGGACTAGTTGTTTAAAATCCCAAAGTCTCAGAATCGGTATTAGATTGTAGAACATCTGGTCTGATGGTCTTCAGAGGTTTTATTGGCAGTGGAGGCAGGATGTGGATGCCAGTATATAAGACCGATGAAAGTAAAAGCACCCATTCATCCACTGCGGTACCTCCATAGAAAAGTTTGAAAGTGATCTATTCTTTATTTTACAGAGGATGCTAGGGCCAGGAGGAGAGTGTCATTTTCTTGCCCAAGCATATGCCGCTAGGAGCGGGCAAAACTTAGAACTAAATCCAGGATAACTGCCTCCAAATTTAATGCCAAAGAACAGCCCAACTATATCATACACGCCTAGAATTAGGAAAAGTCTTTAGACAGCCCAAGCGGATGTGGCCATCTATATAAGCTACTTTCTCAATTTGACCAAAGGATGCCACATTTAGAAATAAGATAAGCAGATGGCCAAGGGTATTGAAATATCTTCTGATTTTGCACAGAATACCTGTGTTCCAGGTTCTCAACAGGAAATTGCTGTCCATCTTTTTGTGAAGATTTGGCTTGGTAGAAGTCGCATTTTGGGAAAATATAGAAGTAGTCTATTTCCTAAGATTCCTTATCTTAATGTTAAACTGGACTGTCAGCATGCTATAGCCTGGACTATGTTTTCTTGATTTTTCAGAAAAATGGCTCTCACTGAATTATAAGTTGGAGTTACACCCTTAATTTTTGTTGAAGGGCATTTCAAAAAATATTAGCCTTAACAACATGATTATTTTGCCCTCTAATACTCCTACTCCCCTTTATATAATCCTGGATGAGAAATTAGAGCTAAGGTCAAAGAGGGAGTTTCTTTTCTCCAAGGAACAGTTGGTGTTTTTTTTTCCTGGTGGACAATTAAAAGGGCACAATTGATTGTATTTCTCTTTCTGTTTTGGCCTTAAGAGAATTCAAAGCCTGGTTTGTGGTTCACCCACAGTTTCTGTGTAGGCTTCATCACTGGTAGGTCCTGCGTCAATCCCTATTGGGAACTGTATTGTAATTTCATAGTCTTACAGTTTGGCAATCACTAGATTCCAACATTCTCTTGTGAATTAATTGAATATGGTTGTGCCCCAGGGTGCATTCACATATGCTGACTACATTTTGGGATTTTTTTCTGCAAGTAGTATTAAGTAAATAGTTGTTAAAATGTTAGGAATAGGCTGAACGTAGTGGCTCACACCTGTAATCCCAGCACTTTGGGAGGCAGAGGTGGGCGGATAGCTTGAGGTCAGGAGTTCGAGACCAGCCTGGCCAACGTGGTGAAATTTTTTGCTACTAAAAATACAAAAAAATTAGCCAGGTGCAGTGACGCATGCCTGTAATCCCAGCTACTCGGGAGGCTGAGGCAGGAGAATCACTTGAACCCGGGAGGCGGAGGTTGCAGTGAGCCGAGATCGCGCCACTGCACTCCAGCCTGGGTGACAGAGTGCGACTCCGTTTCAAAAAAATGAAGTGTTGGGAATATATTTTTACCTTATGCTATGGTTTTGTGTCAAGAATATATACATTTTGATATAGTGACTTTGTTATAGCTAATGTCAAGGACCCAAGTAAAAATACATGGCAAATATTGCAGTCGCAGTGTTTTGGGGTTTTGTTGGTGTGTTAATATAAGTCATCCTAACTATATATTTTAGTCCAATATTTGGAGGAAGAAGTTTTATTGTTTTCTGTTTTTGGTAAAATATACATACGATTTACCATCGTAACCATTTTTAAGTGTGTTGTTCAGTGGCAAACCTCGCAAGATTGTGGGTGGGGAGGATCATATGAGCTAGTACAGCACGTACTTAGCACAGCACCTGGTGTAAAGTAAACATACATACTGACAAAACTTGGGAAGCACTGCTTTAACATATTTGCAGTGTTTTCTTCAGATAGACATATAACCTCCTAAGTTGTGATTCCAGCACATTTAAATTTTTTACCTCAGTTTGAGAACCGTGAAAACACTTGTCAAAACAGAATAAAATATCAAAATTCTAAAAAAGCAAAGTATTGTCCTTCTGGGCTTAACAATGTTTACCATATACAGAAAGCTATTTTCAGAGACAGAGCTGAAGGCATGTAAAAAGCGGAGCTGGAAATCATGGAATAAATGTACAGTGGAATAGTCCTTTGTGAAAAGGAAAGAACTGCGTATAGTTGCAAAAACATGGATGAATCTAAAGAACATTATACTAGTAAAAAAAGCTAGATACAAAAGAGTACACACCTTAAAATAAATGATTCCATTTATTTTAAGTTCAAAAACAGACAAACCTAAACCATGGTTATTGAAGTCAGAGCAGTGGTTGCCTGGGTAGGGGGTGGAGAGAAGGGGGACAGTGACCGTGAAAGGGGCACATGGGGGAGAGTGACCGTGAAAGGGGCACATGGGGGAGAGTGACCGTGAAAGGGGCACGTGAGAACTTGGGGGAGAGAGGTAATGGAAATGTCCTGTATCTTGATGGTGGTGCTAGTTACATGGCGGCGTATATATTTGTAAAAGCTTACTGAATCATACACTTAACATAAAGGTATTGTATATGATTCAAATAAAGTTTATTTAAACAATTCATTGCTATGGTGTTACTTCTGTTACATATAACTGTTTCTAGTTATTTTCATCAGCAAAACTATCAATTGCAGAGCCCCTGAATAACTTCTGAAAACAAGATTTGTTTAGATTATGATTAAACTTCCCTACTTTTAAAAATGATTATTTACCTCTGGTGGCGTATCTCAAAAAAAAAACTATTTATTTTGAGGATATGTAAAATACACAAATCTGTGGCTAGTGATTATGTAAGAGCAAGCTATTTTTAGGTCAAAGCTTTGCAACCATGATGAGACAGGAGTGTGCTTAAATTCTCAGATTGGGCTCCCATACCAGACATCTGAGAAAGTCATATGTTCTGCAGTATTTAAGGGGACCTTGCAAACATTGTTTTGCATCTGATGCATTGCCAATCTGATGCAAAATTTGATGATGCAATTATCAGTTCCTAAGTAGGCGTATTTTAAAATATTTCGCTAATTATAGAATTATGGGATATATATGGAAGATATACAGGAGTATACAGAAAGCTATTTTAGAGCTTATAGAGAAGAATATGAAAACCAGGTCCCAGCAACCACCAGCAGGATTTTGGTGTGTCTTAGCTTATACACATGAGTGTGCAAACACAAATACAATGCATCTTGCTGTTTAATATCTTACATCATTTTCAGTAATATCAGAGTGAGTATTTTTCTTTGAAAAGCACCTATTCTTTGAAAAAATTTTTTATTTTTTATTTTTTGAGACAAAGTCTTGCTCTGTCGCCCAGGCTGGAGTGCAGTGGCATGATCTTGGCTCACTGCAGAGGTCTCAGCTCACTGCAGCCTTAACTTCCCTGGGTCAGATGATCGTCCCAAGTTAGCCTTCCTCATAGCTGGGACCACAGGCATGCACCACCACACCCGGCTCATTTTTGTATTTTTTATAGAGATGGGGTTTTGCCCTGTTGCCCAAGCTGGTCTCAAACCCCTGGGCTCAAGTAATCTGCCCGTCTCAGCCTCCCAGAGTGCTGGGATTACGGGTGTGAGCCATCGTGTCCAGCCCAAAACTGTTTTTAAGGCTGCATATGAAATGTATTATTGTTTTAACTTCCATTGTCAATATATGAGTGGTTTTTTTACTACGCCCTTCCTATTGCTAAATGCTATCATTTTTTATAGCTTTATTGACGTATAATTGATGTACAATAAACTCCACGTATTTAAACTGTTATTGAATGAGTTTTGACATGTGCTTGCACTAGTGAAACTGTCACCACAATCAAGATAAGGAATACTTCTATTCCTTCCAAAAGTTCCTTACTGCCTCTTTGTAATACCCCTTATTCTTTCTTCCACCCCCCATCCACAGGCAAGTATTGATCAGCTTTTTATCACTAGACATTGGCAGGAATTTTCTAAAATTTTATAGTAATGGAATCATATCGTATGCACTTTTGGGGGTGGGTTCTGGCTTCTTTAACTCAGCATAGTTATTTTGAGGTTCATCCATGTCGCTGAATGTATCAATAGTTAACTCCTTTTTATTGCTAAATGATATTCCATTTTGTGTCTGTACCACGGTTTATCCATTCACATGTTGATGGATATTTAGGTTGTTTCCAGTTTGGGGATATTATAAATAAAGCTATGAATATTTGTATATACAAGTATTTATGTGGACATAAGCTTTTATTTTTCTTATGTAAATATCTAGTAGAATGGCCAGGTCATAGGTCATATGATAAATGCATGTTTGTCTTTTTTTTTTTTTTTTGAGTTCTTTTAAACTTTGGGGAAAAATGCGATAGAATTCACATAACATAAAATTCACTCTTTTGAGCATGCAATTCAGTGGCATTAATACATTCACAGTGTGCAGTTATCACCTCTGTCTTATTCCAAAACATTTTCATCATTCCACAAGGAACCCTGTACCCGTTAAATACTCCCTGTCTGTCTGGTACCCCATCCCCAGTCCCTGAAAACCACGAATCTGCTTCTTCTCTATGGATTTGCCTGTCTTGAACATTTCGTGTAAATGGAATTATACAATATGTGAGCTTCTACGTCTGGCTTTCTCCCTTAGCCTAATGTTTTTGAGGTTCATGCGCATTGTAGCATGTATAAGCACTTTGCCTTTGATGGCTAAGACGTATGGTGTGTATATATCACATTGTATCTGTACATCCATTTATGGGCATTTGGGCTGTTTCTACCTTTTGGCTGTTGCAAATAGTAATGCTGTGAATGTTTTTGCAAGTATTTGAGCATTTGTATTCAATTCTTTTGGGTATATACCTAAAAGTAGAATTCCTGGGTTATATGGTGGTTCTATGTTTCACATTTTAAAGAACCACCATACTGTTTTCCGCAGTGGCTAACATTTTACATTCCCATCAGCAATATGCAAAGTTCCACTTTCCCCCACATTCTTCTGAACACTTTTCTTTTTTTATTTTTAAATTATAGCCATTCTAGTAGGTGTGAAGTGGTATCTCATTGTGTTTATGATTTGCATTCACCTGTTGAACTCATCTTTTCATGTGCTTACTGGCTGTCTTTTTTGGAGAAATGTCTGAGTCCTTTGCCCATTTTTTAATTGGATTGTTTGTCATCTTATTGCCGAGTGTAGAGTTCTTTACGTGATTGTGTATATATTCTAGATACTAGACCCTTGTTAGATATGTGATTTGCAAATACTTCCTTCCATTTCCTGGGTTGTCTTTTTACTTTGTTGATAGTGTTCCTTTATGCATCAAAGTTTTAAATTTTTGTTGTTTGTACTTTTGGTGTATTTTTTTTTTAACGAAACTGAAATTTCTCTAAATTACTTTTTATCCAAAAGCCATATCAGAATAGCCTGTGGTGCTTTATAAAAACGTTACATGTATCAGTGTATTACCATCTAACAAGCAAAAAACCCCAAACCCAATGACATTAGCTTAAATTAGAGATTCATATTTCTTTCACTGTAAAGAAAATGAGAGGCGGGCAGTCTGGGCCTGTGTGGCAGTTTCAGGTGTTAGGGGCTGTTCCTACTGTCAAATTTTGTCAGCTGGAAGGAGGAAGGGGCAGAAAACGGGGTATACCCTTCCCTTTAATTAGTTCTACTATCCTTTGCACAATATTTCCATTCTTCTTGGCCAGAACTTAGTCATTTGTCTATAGCTGACAGAGAGATGGAGACGTATGGTCTGTTAGCTGGAGGGCAAAAGGTAAAACTTAGGGCTTACTAATGACAAAGGGGAGAAATAGCTATTGGGAGAAATTAGCAGTCTCTGTCATAGGCCTTGTTCATTCTTGGAAATCCTGATTAAGTAGAGCACGTTCCAGGGACCATTCCAGGTACTAGGATACAATTATGCACAAATATTTAATACGGAGTTAAAAAGATGTAATTTTAGGCCAGGCGTGGTGGCTCACGCCTATAATCCCAGCACTTTGGGACGCCGAGGCAGGCGGATCACGAGGTCAGGAGATCGAGACCATGGTGAAACCCCGTCTCTGCTAAAAATACAAAAAATTAGCTGGGCGTAGTCCCACTACTCGGGAGGCCGAGGCAGGAGAATGGCGTGAACCCGGAAAGTGGAGCTTACAGTGAGCCGAGATCCTGCCACCGCACTCCAGCCTGGCGACAGAGCGAGACTCCGTCTCAATTAAAAAAAAAAAAAAAAAAAGATGTAATTTTAAAAATAGACTTTAAAAAATTACAGAATTTTAGCAAGTAGGTTGATTTAGAATTTTACTATTTTTATATAGCTTACACTGATTTATTATATTACATTAAAATATATTGGCAATATATTTAATATCTACCACTATGAGGCAATTTAGCATTCTGTTCTTTTTTAATTTTTGTGAGTACATAGATATAAGGGATACATGAGATATTTTGATGCAGGCATACAATGCGTAATAATCACATGGAAAATGGGATAGCCATTCCCTCAAGCATTTATCCTTTGTGCTATAAACAATCCAATTATAAGGTGTGCAATTAAATTATTTTGACTATAGTCACCCTGTTATGCTATCAAATATCAGGTATTATTCATTCTTTCTATTTTTTTATTTTGCATCCATTAACCATCTCCACATTCCCCCAACCCTGCCCCACTACCCTTCTCAACCTCTTGTAACTAGCCTTCTCCTCTCTGTCTCCATGTGTTCAATTGTTTTGATTTGTAATTCCCACAAATAAGTGAGAACATGCAATGTTTGTCTTTCTGTGCCTGGCTTATTTCATTTAACATAATGACAACATCCAGTTGCATCCATGTTGTTGCAAATGATAGGATCTTGTTCTTTTTTTTATGGCTGAATGGTATTCCATTGTGTGTTAAGTACCACATTTTCTTTATCCATCTGTTGATGGACAGGTAGGTTGCTTCCAAATCTTGGCTATTGTGAACAGTGCCACAGCAAACATGGGAGTGCAGATATCTCTTCCGTATACTGCTTTTCCTTTTTTTGGGAATATACCTAGCAGTGGGATTGCTGGGTCGTATGGGGTAGCTTTATGTTTAGTTTTTTGAGAAACCTCCAAACTGTTCTTCATAGTGGTTGCACTAATTTACATTCTCACCAACAGTGTTCCCCTTTCTCCACATCCTTGCCAGCATTTGTTACTGCCTGTCTTTTGGAGATAAGCCATTTTAACTGGGATGAGATGATACCTCATCGTAGTTTGATTTGCATTTCTCTAATCAGTGATGTTGAGCGCCTTTTCATATGCCTGTTTTCCATTTGTATGTCTTCTTTTGAGAAATATCTGTTCAAATCTTTGACTCATGTTTTAATAGCATTATTGGATTTTTTTCCTGTAGAGTTGTTTGAGCTCCTTATATATTCTGTATATTCATCCCTTGTCAGATGGGTAGTTTGCAAATTTTTTTTATAATTTTGTGGGTTGTCTCTTCATTTTGTTGATTGTATCCTTTGCTGTGCAGAAGCTTTTTAACTTGATATGTTTCCATTTGTCCATTTTTTCTTTGGTTGTCTGTGCTTGTGGGGTATTACTAAGAAATATTTGCCCAGACCAATGTCCTGGAGAGTTTCCCCAGTGTTTCCTTGTAATAGTTTCATAGTCTGAGGTCTTAGATTTAAGTCCTTAATCCATCTTGATTTGATTTTTGTATATGGCAAGAGATAGGGGTCTAGTTTCTTTCTTTTGCATATGGATATCCAGTTTTTCCAGTACCACTTACTGAAGAGACTGTCTTTTCTCCAATATATGTTCTTGGTACCTTTGCTGAAAATTAGTTCACTGTGAGTGTGAGGATGTGTTTCTGGGTTCTGTATTCCGTTCCATTGGTCTATGTGTCTGTTTTTATGCCAGTACCATGCTGTTTTGGTTACTGTAGCTCTGTACTGTAATTTGAAGTCAGGTAATATGATTCCTCCAGTTTAGTTCTCTTTGCTCAGGATACTTTTGGCTATTTTGGGTCCCCTGTGGTTCCACATAAACTCTAAAATTGTTTTTTTCTGTTTCTGTGAAGAATGTCACTGGCATTTTGATAGGGATAGCATTGAATCTGTAGATTGCTTTGAATAGTATGGACATTTTAACAGTACTCATTTTCCCAGTCCATGAACATGGAATATCTTTCCTTTTTTTTTTTTTTTTTTTTTTTTTTTGCATCCTCTTCAGTTCTTTCATCAGCATTTTATAGTTTTCACCATAGAGATCTTTCACTTCTTTGGTTAACTTAATTCCTAGGTATTTAATTTTATGTGTGGCTATTGTAAATGGGCTTACTTTTTAAGTTTCTTTTTCAGATATTCACTTTTGGCATGTAGAAATGCTACTGATTTTTGTATGTTGATCTTGTATCCTGCAACTTTACTGAATTTGTTTATCAGCTCTAATAGTTTTTTGGTGTAGTCTCTAGGTTTTTCCAAACAAAAGTTCACATCATCTGCAAACAAGGATAATTTGACTTCTTCCTTTCCAATTTGGATACCTTTATTTCTTTCTATTGTCTGATTGCTCTAGCTAGGACTAACAGTACCATGTTGTATAATAGTGGTGAAAGTGAACGTTTGTTGTGTTCCATATCTTAAAGGAAAGTCTTTCAGTTTTTCCTCATTTAGTATGATACTAGCTGTGGGTCTTTCATGGCTTTTATTATGTTGAGGTGTGTTCCTTTTATACCAGTTTTTTGAGGGTTTGTGTCATAAAGGGATGTTGAATTTTATCAAATACATTTTCAGCATCAGTTGAAATGGTCATATGGTTTTTTTCATCAGCTCTGTTGATATGATGTATGACACTGGTTGATTTGCATATGTTGTACCATCCCTGGGATAAATCCCACTTGTTTATGATGAATGATCTTTTTAACATATTGTTGAATTCAGTTTGCTAGTATTTTGTCAAGGATTTATGCATCAGTATTCATCAGAGAATGAATATTGGCCTGTAGTTTTCTTTTTGTGATGTGTCTTTGGTTTTGATATCAACATGTGGATTCAAAAATCTGAGACAGGTCTCAGTTAATTTAGAAAGTTTTACCAGGCATGGTAGCTCACGCCTGTAATCTCAGCACTTTGGGAAGCTGAGGCGGGCAGGTCACTTGAGGCTAGGAGTTCGAGACCAGCCTGGCCAACATGGCAAAACCCTGTCTCTATTAAAAATACAAAAATCAGCCAGGTGTGGTGGCGCACGCCTGTAATCCCAACTACTTGGGGGGCTTAGGCAGGAGAATCACTTGAACCCAACTACTTGGGGAGTTGGGGAATCACTCCCAACTACTTGGGAGGCAGAAGCTGCAGTGAGCAGAGAGCGCACCACTGCACTCCAGCCTGGGCGAGAGAGCGAAACTCCATCTCAAAAAAAAAAAAAAAAAATTAGAAAGTTTATTTTGACAAATTTGAGGATGCGCCTCAGGAAGTTCTGACAACATGTGTCTGAAGGTGGTCAGAGCACAGTTTGGTTTTATACATTTTAGGGAGACTTGAGACATCAATCAACATATGTAAGATGAACATTGGTTCGGTCTGGAAAGGTGGGAAGACTGGAAGGAGGGAAGAGGCTTCCAGGTCATAGGTAGATAAGAGACAAATGGTTTCATTCTTTTGAGTTTGTGATTAGCCTCTCCAAAGGAGACAATCAATTATACATTTATCTTAGTGAGGAGAGGGGACACTTTGAATGGAGTGGGAGGCAGGCTGGCCCTAAGCAGTTCCCAGCTTGACTTTTCCCCTTAGTTTAGTAATTTGGGGGCCCCAAGATTTATTTTCCTTTCACGGCTGTAATGCAATAAGTTTGGAAGTATTCCCTTCTCTATTTTGTAGAATAGTTTGAGTACGATTGATATTAGTTCTCCTTTAAATGTTTGGTAGAATTCAGCAGTGAAGCCTTCAGGTCCCAGGCTTTTCTTTACTGGGAGACTTTTTGTTATGGCTTTTATCTAGATACTTGTTACTGATCTATTCAGGTTTTCAATTTCTTCATGGTTCAATCTTGGTGTAGGTTTATGTGTCTTAAGAGTTTATCCATTTCCTCTAGATTTTCCAATTTATTGGCACATAGTTTCTCATAGTAGCCACTAATGATCCTTTGGATTTCTGTGGTATCCGTTGTAATGTTTCCATTTTCATCCCTGATTTTATTTATTTAGGTTTTCCCCCGTTTTTTCTTCGTTAGTCTGGCTAAAGGTTTGTCAATTTTGTTTATCTTTTCAAAAAACCATCTTTTTGTTTCATTGATCTTTCTATTTTCCTCACTTCAGTTTCATTTATTTCTGCTCTGATCTTTATTATTTCTTCTGTTGATTTATTCTACTGATTTATTATTTCTTCAACTGATTTGTTTTGCTCTTGCTTTTCTAGTTCTTTAAGATGAATCATTAGGTTATTTGAAGTTTTCCTTTTTTTTTTTTTGATGTAGGCACTTAGAGCTGTAAATTTCTCTCTTAGTACTGCTTTCGCTGTATCTCATAGGTTTTGGTGTGTTGTGTTTCTCTTATCATTTGTTTCAAGAAATTTTTCAATTTCTTAATTTCCTCATTGACCCACTGGTCATTCAGGAGCATATTGTTTGTTTGTATAGTTTCCAAAATTCCTCGCGTCATTGATTTCTAGTTTTATTCCATTGTGATCAGAAGATACTTGATATTATTCTCTTTTTCTGTATGCTTTAAGACTTGTTTTATGGCCTAACATATGGTCTATCTTTGAGAATGATACATGTACTGAGGAAAAGAATGTGTATTCTGTAGCCATTGGATGAAATGTTTGGTAAATATCTATTAGGTCTGTTTGTTCTATAGTGCAGATTAAGTCTGATGTTTCTTTGTTGATTTTCTGTCTGGGGGATCTGTCCAATGCTGAAAATGGGGTGTTGTGACCTCTGGCAATTATTATATTGAGGTCTATCTCTATCTTTAGCTCTAATAATATTTGCTTTATATATCTGGTGCTCCAGCATTTGGTGCATATGTATTTACAATAGAAACTGCCTTTGCAAAATTATAACTGAGGAAATTATGACAGTAAAATAAGACCTAACCAACTCCATCTTGCTTCTAACATTTAAGCTGTGCTTATTCATTCCTGGGCATAGGTCAGACTCACTTTGGGAAGGAATTCAGCTCATGGCTTGATTCTGAAACAAAACTGACAAAGCCTTTTCCCAAAAAGACCCCCTTTTTGCCTTGGGACCAGTCTGCCCTTGCAAGACTAACAAATTAGCTACAAGATTAGAAATTACAGTTTAGGGGTCATGCAGCCTCTGGCTCCAAGAGTCTGAACCTCCCTAAATTCCTCCTGGGGATAACATCAGCATTGTAAAACCTAAGATCAGTGCTTGAGATATTTTGTAGACCCTGTGTTGGATGGATCAGCTGACACCAAGGAGACCAGTAATCTGGCTCAACTGGTTCTGCCATCCCACCCAGGAAAAGACAGCAAGAAAACCTCACTTGAACCCACTATGATTCCATCTTCAACCTGACCAGTCAGCACTCCCCACTTCCCAAGTCCTTACCAGCCAAATTATCCTTAAAATCTCTGATCTGCAAATGCTAGAGAGACTGATTTGAGTAATAATAAAACTCTGGTCTCCCACACAGCCAGCTCTGTGTGAATTATTCCTTCTCCATTGCAGTTCCCCTGTTTTGATAAATCGGTTCTGTCTAGGCAGCAGGCAAGGTGAGCCCATTGGGCGGTTACACAATTATTATATCCTGCTGCTGGATTTACTTCTTTATCATTATATAATGACCTTCTTTGTCTCTTGTTACAGTTTGTCTTGGAATCTGTTTTGTCTGATATAATTATAGCTACTCCTGCTCTTTTTTGGTTTCCATTGACATGGAAATGTCTTTTTCTATCCCTTCGTTTTCAGTCTATGTGTACCTTTGTAGGTGAAATGCATTTCCTGTAGGCAACAGATTGTGGGGTCTTGTTTTTTTCATCCATTCAGCGCCCCCCCCCCATGTCTTTTCATTGGAGAGTTTAGTCCATTTACATTCAATGTTATTATTGATAAGTAGGGACTCCTGTCGTTTTGTTACTTGTTTTCTAATTGTTTTGCAGCCTTCTCTTCCTTCCTTCTTTCCTTCCTGTCTTCCTTTTAGTGAAGGTGCTTTTCTCTGGTGGTATGATTTAATTTCTTGCTTTTTATTTTTTGTGTATTGTATGTTTTTCGATTTGAGGCTACTGTGAGGCTTGCAAATACTGTCTTATAACCCATTATTTTAAACTGATGACAACGCTGACTGCATAAACAAACACGCAAAAAGAAAACTAATCAAAACTCTACACTTTACTTCATTCTCCCGGCTTTTTACCTTTTTTTGTTCCTTTTTATGTCTTATACTGTCTATGTCTTGAAAAGTTGTTGTTATTATTTTTGATTAGTTCATCATTTAGCCTTTCTAGCTAGGTGTAGTTTACACACCACAATTATAATGTTTTGATATTCCGTGTTTTCCTGTGTGCTTACTATTACCAGCAAGTTTTGTACCTTCAGATGACTTTGTACTGCTTGTTAATGTCCTTTTTCAGATTAAAGACCTCCTCTCAGCATTTCTTGTAGGACACGTCTGGTGTTGATGAAATCCCTCAGCATTTTTTTTTTTTCTGGGAAGGCCTTTATTTCTCCTTCATGTTTGAAGGATATTTTTTGCAAGATATACTATTGTAGGGTAAGAGTTTTTTTCCTTCAGCACTTTAAATATATCACACCACTCTCTTCTGGCCGGTAAGATTTCCACTGAAAAGCCTGCTGCCAGACGTATTGGAGCTCCACTGAATGTTATTTGTTTCTTTTCTCTTGCTGCTTTTGGGATTCTTTCTTTATACTTGACCTTTGAGAGTTCGATTCTTAGATGCCACGAGGTCGTCTTCTTTGGGTTAAATCTGCTTGGTGTCCTATAAACTTCTTGTACTTGAATGTTGATCTCTTTCTTAAGGTTTGGGAAGTTCTCTGATATTATCCATTTGCATAAACTTTCTACCCCTCTTTCTCTACCTCCTCTTTAGGGCCAGTAACACGGAGATTTTCCCTTTTGAGGCTGTTTCCTAGATCTTGTAGGCATGCTTCATCATTTTTTGTTCTTTTTTGTCTCTTCTGACTGTATTTTTAAGTAGCCTGTCTTCAGGCTCACTAATTCTTTCTTCTGCTTGTTCCATTCTGCTGTTAAGTGATTCTGATGCATTTCTCAGTATGTGAGTTGCATTTTTCAACTCTAGAATTTCTGCTTGATTCTTGTTAATTATTTCAATCTCTTGGTTAAATTTATCTGATAGACTTCTGAGTTCTTTCTCTGTGTTATTTTGAATTTTTTGAGTTTCCTCAAAATGACTATTTTGAATTCACTATGAAATGTCACATGTCCCTCTTTCTCCAGGATCGGTCCCTGCTGCCTTATTTAGTTCATTTGGTGAAGTCATGTTTTCCTGGATGACCTTGATGCTTGCCGATGTTCTTTGGTGTCTGGGCATTGAAGAGTTAGGTATTTACTGTAGTTTTCACAGTCTAGGCTCGTTTGTGCCTGTCCTTCTTGAGAAGGCTTTCCAGGTATTCGAAGAGACTTGGGTCCCAAGCCCAATAATGATGTGGTTTCTCCATACTTGCAGAGGTACTGCCTTGGTGGTCTTGGATAAGATCTGGAAGAATTCTCTGGGTTACCAGGCAGAGACTCTTGTTCTTTTTCCTTATTTTCTCCCAAACAAATAGAGTCTCTCTCTCTCTTTGCTCAGCCACCTGGAACTGGGTGTATGGTGATGCAAACACCCATGTGGCCACCACTAAGACTGTTCTAGGTTAGACCTGAAGCCAGCACCACAATGGGTCTTAAGGCCCACTGTAACCACTACCTGTCTACCACCTATGGTCACTCAAGACCTCAGGGATCTATGTAGTCACCAGGTGGCAAAGCCAGCCAGGTTTTGTTCTTCCTTTCAGGGCAACAAGTTTCCCAAGGCCCCAAACAGGTCCAGAGATGTTTTCTGGGAGTCAGAGATTGGAATCAAAAACCTTAGAAATTTGCCTGATGTCCTATTCTACTGTGGCTAAGCTGACACTCAAACCCCAATATAAAGTCCTTCCCGCTCTTCCCTCCCCTTTCCACAGGCACAGGAGCCTCTCCCTGTGAGCACCACTACCACTGGCCCATGGGGGAGCTCTGCCAGGCCACTGCTGATGTTCACTTAAAGCCCAAGGGCTCTTTCATCAGCTTATGGTGAATGCTACTAGGCCTGGGACTCACCCTTCAGGGCACTGGGCTCCCCTGTGGCCCAGGGCAGGTCCAGAATTGTTGTCCATGAGCCTAGGCCTGGACTCCGTGACACCAAGAGCCTGCTTGTTGCTCTGTCCCACTGTGGCCAAGCTGGTACCTAAGGTGCAAGACAAAGTCCCTTTACCTTTCCCTCTGCTTTTTTCAAAGAGGAGTCTTTGACCATAGCCACCACAGCTGGTAATGTGTTGGGTGTCACCTGAAGCCAGCAAGTCTCTGAGGCTCACCCAAGGCCCTCAGTGTAGTACCTGGTATCACTGCTGGTTATTCAGGGCCCAAAGGCTCTTCAGTTAGCAGGTGATAAATGCTGCCAGGACTGGGTCCTTTCCTTCTAGGCAGCAGGTTCCCTTCTGGCCCAGGATGTGTCTAGAAATGTCAGGAGGCTGGGTGCAGTGGCTCACACCTGTAATCCCAGGACTTTGGGAGGCTGAGGCGGGTGGATCACCTGAGGTCAGGAGTTCGAGACCAGCCTGGCCAACATGGCAAAACCCCGTCTCTACTAAAATTATAAAACTAGCTGGGCGTGGTAGCGTGCACCTGTAATTCCAGCTACTCGGGAGGCTAAGGCATGAGAATTGCTCAAACCCAGGAAAGAGAGGTTGCAGTGAGCTGAGATCACACTACTGCACTCCAGTCTGGGCGACGGAGTGAGACTCCATCTCAAAAAAAAAAAAAAAAGAACGCCTTCTGGGAGCTAAGACCTGGAATGGGGGCCCCACAATTCTGCCCAGCATCCTATCTTGCTATGGCTGGCTGAACTGGTATCCTAGATGCATGACAAAGTCCTCTCTACTCTTCGCCCTCTTCTCCTTAAGCAGAAGGAAAGAGACACTTTCATTGCTGTCTGCTGTGCTGCCTGGGGTTGGGGGAGGGATGGTGCAATCACTCCTTTAGCCACTTTGGCCAGTGACTTCCTAGGTCAGGTGCCACCTAGTCCTCTGGCTGTCAGCCCAGCCCAGCATTAGAAGTTGCCTAGGAATTGCAGTCCGTGTGTCCTAGACCACCTTTCAAATTTACCTAGGACCCCAGAGCACTTTGGCCGCGGGTGACGAAGCTTGCCAACAAACTCGAGTTCTGACCACTGAGATGGGTGATTCTCTGGCTAGGGCTGGTCCAAATGCTCCTGTGTGTGTGGGTGCTGGGTGAGCCCAGCCTGGCTTTGCTCTCCACTATGACAGGGGAGCAATGAGTTCAATGTAATGTCCCCCAGTTGGTGTACTCTGCAAGTGCAGATACTCTCCATGCTGTACAGCTGTTGCCAGGGGATAGGGGAGGGTTGGTGTTGGTGATTCAAGACTGTCTGTTGGACCTTCCTGAATACCTTTTTCAGAGATATGAAATCAGGTGCTGTGATTGCTCACCTGATTTTTGGTTCTTGTGATGGTGCTTTTCTGTGTGCAGATACTTGTTAAAATTTGGTGTTCCTATGAGGGGTACAAAGGGTGTAAGCTTCTATCCTGCCATCTTGCTCTGCCAACATTGTTTTTTAATTTACATGATGATACATAAAACCCTTTTGAATTTTTAAATACATTATACCATAATCTGAAAAAATTTGGAAATGACACATGGACGTGCATAGTACTTTTAGGAATATAATCCTCCAAGTGCGACTTCTGGATTGTAAACTGTACATGGTAATGGAAATTTTAAATTTCTGTGGAAGTTCCTCATATGAGAGTTATAACCAGCATTAAGTAGTTCAACTTTGCAGTTGAAGAGCAAACTGTTGTGAGACTTGCATCAAATTATTTTAAATGCCAGAGCCATTAACAAAGCATTGGAGTAAATGTGTATTGAATCCACTATTGGTAGCATACCGTGGGAGCGAACACGACTTTTGTTTCAGAAGACGCGTTCATCTTATCTGCTTTGTAAAAGACATGTAAAAACTAAAATGTATTTGTTAAATTGTCATTCGTGTATAGTGCTAGTCTTCCATTGATTTTATGAGAAGTTATTTTTAAATCATTCTGACAAAAATAAGTGTCAAATATTCTGGTTTTATATTGATTCTTCCAAGTATCATTATCACCTTGCTTATAAAATGCCCTATTTATTTACCAAGTCTTTCTTCTGTTCCCCCAAGTATTTAGGGGCTCTGTCCTAGATTTGGGGTTATCTCCAAATTCTACCCTGATTTAAATGTCTGAAGGTACAGTTTGGAAGTAATCGATCTAACAGATTGTTAGCAGAAAGTGATGTTGAACAAGCTTCATTGAGGCCATTCTATTTTTAGCATGGTCAGTACGTCAAAAACCAGACAAGTTCTTATCTTCTTTCCCATGGAGGAGCTTGAGTGGAGAGATACGCAGAGGTCATTCTGAGTGGCATTTCCTTTTCTTTGCTTGAACCAGGTTGAAGAAGATGGCAATGACTGTAAGAAAGGGGCATTTTTAGTGGTGCCACAGGCCAATCACAGTCAGCTGTAACCAATGGGAAAATGTGTTGGGCTGATCAAGTTAGTGCTCATGAGGCTTTGTAGGGCCTTGAGACTCGTTTCATTTCTAATCTCAGGATGAATTTATGTATAATGTCAAGAGACTAGAGGCTTCTTACTTCATCACCTGTTGGAATCAATTAGGTTGAGGACATCTTTGTCTGTTTCTTATTCTCTGTATTCCTTATATGCTCTGAGATAGCAGAAACAATTAGAAGAAAACTTGGTTACACGTACTCATCTATCTAAATCTGTGCACATACTCACTGCATTTCTCCTGCAACTAAGGATGGACTGTCTGAGCCTTTAGCAAAGGCCAGCTGTGTACTAGTGGATTAGATCTCCTCCCTTTTTGACAAAGTCAAGAACATTATTCCAGCAATTCTCCCCTCTCACTTCTGCAAACATAATCCCATCTCAGTTGAACCTTTTCTATCCATGTAAAAGCAACCCGGGTTGTCTTCCGTAATGAAAACTTCATTGACCCCACAACCCCTTCCAGCAACTGCCCTACCTTTCTCCTCCTTTTTTGAGCAAAAATTATTTTTTTAAAAGAATTTTATTCTTTTTTTAGTTTTTAAAATAACCTCTGTAACCAGCGTCCTCTTGTAGGCTAGGCGTGATGTGGCTCTGCCTGTAATCCCAGCACTTTGGGAGGCCAAGGTGGGTGGATTGTTTGAGTCCGGGAGTTCAAGACCAGCCGGGGCAACATGGCAAAACCCTATCCCTATTTAAAAAAATTACAAAAAAATTAGCCAGCCATGGTGATGTGCTCCTGTAGTCCCAGCTCCTTGGGAGGCTGAGGTGGGAGGATCACTTGAGCCCAGGAGGCAGAGGTTGCAGTGAGCTGAGATCACACTGCCTTCTAGCCTGGGTGACAGAGTAAGATCCTGTCTCAAACAAACAAACACCTCTTGTCCAACAAAAACCTTCTTAAGAACAGGTTGTACTCACTCTCTCTTATCTCTCTTGACCCATAGGGCATCGCCTCCAGCATCCTCACAACACTTCACTGAAGCTGCCCTTGTCAAGTTCACTCTTGACCTTCACATCGCCAGTACAGTGGTCTTGTCTTAGTTCTTGAAGCAGTTGATCTCTCATCAGTGTTTGACAGTTAATCACTTTTTCCTCCTTGAAATACCTCTTTGAGGCTTCCAAGACACCACACACAACTGGTTTACCTCTCTCTGTCTCTCTCTTTTTTGTTTCCTTTGCTGACTCTTTCTCAGCATTTCTGCTAGGGTTCAGTCCATGGCTTCCTTCACATTTCTGCCTCACTTTCTCCCTTAATGTTGCTATCTAGTCTTTTAATTTTATTTATTTCTAGTTTTAAAATTTAATTTTAAAAACTTAATTTTATTTAATTTTTGAGACACAGTCCTTGTAGTTGCCCAAGCCAAAACATGGAGTCGTCCTTCATTTCCTTTTTTTCTTATATCACATAGTCAGTCTGTCAGCAAATCATTTGAGCCTTCAAAATATATCCAGAATCTGACCACTTCTCATCATTTCTCTTGCTATCTCTTACCCATCTCTTGTTCTAGTTATTGAAGTACTTCTTAAGGGATTTTTTTGTTTTGTTTTGTTTTTGGAGACAGAGTCTCACTCTGTTGCCCAGGATGGAGTGCAGTGGTGCCATCTTGGCTCACTGCAACCTCTGCCTCCCGGGTTCAAGTGATTCTCCTGCCTCAGCCTCCCGACTAGCTGGGATTACAGGCATGTACCACCATGCTTGGCTAATTTTTGTATTTTTAGTAGAGACGGGGTTTCACCATGTTGGTCAGACTGGTCTCGAACTCCTGGCCTCCGGTGATCCGCCCACCTCTGCCTGCTAAAGTGCTGGGATTACAGGTATGAGCCACTGCACCCACCTGGGATCTTCTTTTATTCTACTCTTGGCTCTTCCATCCCCTTTTCAGCATTATAACCATGGGGATCATAGTAAAAAGTAAATAAAATAATGTTACTTCTTCCCCTCCTCCACTGGCTTCCCATTTCACTCAGTCAAAACCAGAGTTTCAGCTGTGGTTTGCAAGCCCTGTGCACATCCCTTACTCATTTCAGTTTCCTCCCATCAGGTGAATCTGCCTCGGTCCCTTAGGTGGCTTTATTCTTAGTTCTTAATTTAGTCTTTATTCTTACATATTTATTTATTTTTTTTTTTCAAGACGGGGTTTTGCTCTTGTTGCCCAGGCTGGAGTGCAGTGGTGTGATCTTGGCTCACTACAACCTCTGCCTCCCAGGTTCAAGCAATTCTCCTGCCTCAGCCTCCCAAGTAGCTGGGATTACAGGCGCCTGCCACCACGCCTGGCTAATTTTTGTATATTTTTAGTAGAGACGGGGTTTTGCCATGTTGGTCAGGCTGGTCTTGAACTCCTGACCTCGGGTGATCCACCTGCCTCCACCTCCCAAAGTGCTGGGATTACAGATGTGAGCCACTGTGCCCACCCCCTAAATTTTTATTCTTAAACGAGTGTCATTGTTTAGTGCTAGGAAGGACTGAAAAAGGTTTCAGGAGCATAGGGAAATCAATTGCATTTGAAAAAGCAGTGATGAGATGAGATGGAAGGAGGACATTAGAGAGTCAATGAAAACCCTGAAATTTAATGTGAACAAAGGTATTTTGTAAATCTATAAAACAAAGCAAGAGTATACCATACTATAATGAAGATATATGTCCATCCTGCCTGAGACAGGAGGTCAAAGCGTCACTTCCCTGGACCCTGGAGGTGAGAGAGTAATTCAGCCTGGCCATGGTTTCAGAAGTAACATTGACCATTTGCATCCACATGGGAGCTCCATCCTCCTCTACCTTAACAATATAATAGTTAGACTTGTGTGCAGAAGAGCTCTTACTAGCTGTAATCATCAGACCCATACTTTTTATCAGCTGTGTGTCAACAGCTGGGAGTCACCTTAAAAGCACATACCTTGAAACAAGTTTTGAAGTGAGAACATTGTTGGTCCTCTAGCCACAGCAATAAGCATCAGCCAGGTGCAGTGGCTCACACCTAGTCTCAGCACTTCGGGAGGCAGAGGCAGGAGGATCACTTGAGGCTAGGAGTTTGAGTCTAGCCTGGGCAACGTAGGGAGACCCGTCTCTGCCGAAAAAAAAATTAGCTAGGCATGGTGGTGCATGCCTTTAGTTCTAACTACTTGGGAGGCCAAGGCAGGAGGATCGCTTGAGTCAAGAGGATTGTTTGAGGCTGCAGCGAGCCATGATGGAGCCTGAACTCCAGCGTGGTTGACAGAGCTAGACCCTGTCTCAGAAAAAAAAAAAAATTCTAATATTTCAGTCTCTAATACATTTTGTTAATTGTAGCCATACATGCACTAGCGAAGAGGAAAGAGTAAGGCTTATCCTGTTGAACTGACCAGAGTGTGGCCAGTTGGAAGACTGATCATCAAGGTCAGAATTGTACCTATCTTATAACTGGCTGATTGCACACAGTGTTCTGTGAATAATAATCACTTATTCCCCACTTAGTGCTGTGTCTTTGCCAGATTGAATTACTCTGCCTTAGGTAACCCCTGTGAAACACAGGTAAGTAAAGGGGCACTTTCTAGAATGAGAGTGTAGGTGAATGTGTCGTAGCTGGCTAGCACATGACTGTTTTCAAAACTCTGCATTCTCTTGCTGGCGCCCATTCACTTTGGAAATAGCCACTATGGATTTTGCCTTCTGGCCTGAAAGGGAGTGAAATGAGAGACTGCCATATTGAAGTGGTTTGAGGAGACAGATTACTGGAAAGGCTTACATTTGTATTTTAAGGGGCTACAGACACAGATCAATGCGTATGTTTACTGTTAAGCGTATGGTGGTTCAGTCCTTAAGCTTTTCTTAATAAAAAGTGCAACATTTTTGTTAACTTGAATGTATGTTGATTTTTGTCATGGGAAAGTCATTGGACTGAGGGTGTATATTCCATATGCGAATTTGAAAGGTAAAATTTCAGCCTT
Source organism: Pan troglodytes (assembly GCF_028858775.2). Lineage (NCBI taxonomy): Eukaryota > Metazoa > Chordata > Mammalia > Primates > Hominidae > Pan > Pan troglodytes. The sequence continues at coordinate 34,090,460 of NC_072415.2, read as the reverse complement.
ATTCTAGAAAAGTTCTAATGTATAAACACATATACAATTATAATCTAATAATTATAAACATATCTGTTGGGACCCACTAGTTCTGTGAAGGAAGTTATTTATTCTTTTAGTAATAACTAGGGTGATGATTATTGTTTGAGAATTTAAAAAATCTAGTAATCAATATTCACATATTGATACATAATAGAAGTGAAGCCTTGTACCTGGAATTACAAAGACATTAAGAGATTGCGCAGAAGGCACTGTTTCTGTTACACCATAGTTTCTAAGCTTGCAACTAAGAATTTGGAAACAGCTCAAAAGTAAGGTGAATATTTTATGAAGTTGCACTTTGCATATCTTTTTTAGCAGTTCTACACCAATTTTTTAGTGCAGGATTTCCCCTAAGGTGTTCTGAAATGTGGAGACTGTAGAGGATCTGGAATTACATCGTTTCAGTGATCCTTCTGACCAAAAAGTACTAATGGCACTTAAGCATGCTTTCAGATGTTTCTCTAAAGTAACAAGAAAACTCATTACCAGTGCATTTTCTGTGATGTGTAGTTACTCTCTCGTATACATCACTTACATGACAGGAGAAATTGCCATTTTGTGGCTATTTTATAATAAGGTATCTTCAGTGCAGAAAATCCTGTTAGGCTTGAAACTAATAAAAGTACACTCAGATCAATTGAAAGATGAAAACAAAGTAAGAAATAGAATGTGGTTAGAGCCTCAGTCTCTTCCTGTCCTGTTTCCAACCCCTTTTACTGTCTCTCAAGAACAAGTGAGAACAGATGTGAATGCGGTAGCAGCTAAGTGGTGCTTATTTTAGGTGGGTAACGGGTAGATTGCATTTTGAATAAGATTTTTTTGAGGGGACTGGATATTTATGGGCCTCTATCATTTATCTTGCTACTTTGCTGAAATCTAGATGAATTTAGGTATTAAAATGTATGTACTCGTTAAATAGGATACTTTAGTTAATTCTTATATTTAAAGATATGGTGTCAACAGCAAATTTACATTTTGATATTGGAAAAGCTAAAAAGGGGAAAGAGATGGGGTAGGCAGGGGTGAAGAATTTGGATTTTCTTGCAGTGTTGATTTTAGAATCTACAAATATAACAGTGCTGAGAGATCTTTTCAAAGAAAGGATCATTTTGGACATTGCTCAATTTTGTAGTCCTTGTTTATTTTTTATTTTTTATGTTTTTGAGACGGAATCTCGCCTGTTGCTCAGGCTGGAGTGCGACGGCGTGATCTCAGCTCACTGCAACCTCCACCTCCGGGTTCAAGCGATTCTTCTGCCTCAGCCTTCTGTAGTTGAGATTACAGTCTCCTGCCACTGCCCCCGGCTTATTTTGTATTTTCAGTAGAGACGGGGTTTCGCTGTGTTGGCCAGGCTGGTCTCGAAGTCAAGTGATCTGCCCGCCTCATGTAGTCCTTGTTTATATAATAGAGAAATGAAGTGTTTAACCCATCTGATGGAAGTAGGACAGCTTTTTATTTATTTTTTTAAGTTGACTCTAGCCTTAGTATGCTTATTTCCTCTTCTGGAGATACAATTTAGATTATAGGAATATTTGCAAGTATTTTTCAGATTTTCTAAAAATTGTAATTACATGAGTAATTTGTTTTTCAATTTTTCATGTCTCTTCTGATCTTGATTGCTTACCATTTATTGCGATTTTTATTTCATTATCACAGCTGTAATAATAATAATCCGCCTGCTGTATTGATAAACACTAAAGTGCCTGAGGACTGGAACTTGGGTTTAACCTTGTTTCTGCTATAGACTTAACATTTCAGTAAAACTGTATCTTAAGCTATGTCTAAGACCTTAGAGTGTTGTACCTGATGTGCAGCTGGCAGGAACTCAGGGCCACAGAACAGAGAAGAGCCTTCATCCTTGGGGGCTGTGGGGAGGAGCGTGGGAGAGGGAGTGTCAAGAGGTAAAAGGGTTAGATTTGGCAGTGAGTAATGCAGGATTTGTGAGAGGGGCCACAGTTCCCAAAACCTCGAGATAGAAAGTGTGACCTAGAGGAGGTTTTGGATGTCACTCCATCCAGTGCTTTTCTTTTCTTTCTTTCTTTTTTTTTTTTTTTACCCCCTAACTGAATCTTTTTTGTTTGTTTGTTTGTTTGTTTGTTTTAATTATACTTAAAGTTCTGGGATATATATGCAGAACATGCAGTGTTCTGCATATATATATATATATGTGCCATGGTATACATGTGCCATGGTGGTTTGCTGCACCCATCAACCTGTCATCTGCGTTAGGTATTTCTCCTAATGCTCTCCCTCTCCTTGCCCCCCACCCCCCAACAGGCCCCAGTGTGTGATGTTCCCCTCCCTGTGTCCATATGTTCTCATTGTTCAACTCCCACTTAAGAGTGAGAACATTCGGTGTTTGATTTTCTATTCCTGTGTTAGTTTGCTGAGAATGATGATTTCCAGCTTCATCCATGTTCCTGCAAAGGACATGAACTCATTCTTTTTTATGGCTGCGTAGTATTCCATGGTGTATATGTGCCACATTTTCTTAATCCAGTCTATCACTGATGGGCATTTGGGTTGGTTCCAAGTCTTTGCTATTGTGAATAGTGCTGCAGTAAACATATGTGTGCATGTGTCTTTATAGGAGAATGATTTATACTCCTTTGGGTATATACCCAGTAATGGGATTGCTGGGTCAGATGGTATTTCTGGTTCTAGATCCTTGAGGAATCGCCACACTGTCTTCCACAATGGTTGAACTAGTTTACACTCCCACCAACAGAGTAAAAGCGTTCCTGTTTCTCCACATGCTCTCTAGCATCTGTTGTTTTCTGACTCTTTAATAATCGCCATTCTAACTGGCATAAGATGGTATCTCATTGTGGTTTTGATTTGCATTTCTCTGATTACCAGTGATGATGAGCTTTTTTTCATGTTTGTTGGCTGCATAAACGCCTTCTTTTGAGAAGTGTCTCTTCATATCCTTCACCCACTTTTTGATGGGGTTGTTTTTTTTTTCTTGTAAATTTGTTTAAGTTCATTTGTTTAAGATTCTGGATATTAGCCCTTTGTCAGATGGATAGATTGCAAAAATTTTCTCCCGTTCTGTAGGTTGCCTCTTCACTCTGACGGTAAGTTTCTTTTGCTGTGCAGAAGCTCTTTAGTTTAATTAGATCCCATTTGTCCATTTTGGCTTTTGTTGCCATTGCTTTTGGTATTTTAGACATGAAGTCCTTGCCCATGCCTATGTCCTGAATGGTATTGCCTAGGTTTTCTTCTAGGGTTTTTATGGTTTTAGGTCTTACATTTCAGTCTTTAATCCATCTTGAGTCAATTTTTGTATAAGGTGTAAGGAAGGGGTCCAGTTTCAGTTTTCTGCATATGGCTAGCCAGTTTTCCCAACACTATTTATTAAATAGGGAATCCTTTCCCCATTGCTTGTTTTTGTCAGGTTTGTCAAAGATCAGATGGTGGTAGACGTGTGGTGTTATTTCTCAGGCCTCTGTTGTGTTCCATTGGTCTGTGTATCTGTTTTGGTACCAGTACCATGTGTTTTTCAAACTGTTGGGATACCACCTGGGTTTGGGCCCTAGAGGGGACCTCTGGGAGGGAAGGGAAAGTGAAAGGAGTGGGGCTTCTGCTTCATTCAGTGTCACCCAGTGCACAACTGCTTTCGAAAACATCTATTTTATATGTTGGGATTACAGTTGAGAAATAGGTTCCGCTGCTAAAGTAGAAAAAAAAAGTAGTTTGAAGACCACTATGTTGAAGACTTCTGATTAGATTATTAGGTGATAGCAGAAACCTCTTATTTTATAGGAGAGGAAACTAACGAACAAGAGACTTCTGAGAAGACGCTGCTGCGACCTACCAGTGGATCCCTGCTTTTCTGCCTCCTGTCTGTCTATAGTGCACATTGGCTCCAGAAATCCAGCAAGATTAAGGAATAGTAGTGATTTCCGGACTACTGATATGAAAATAGGCAAAACTGTCCCTATCAAATCCAGTACATGCTATTTTATAAGGATTAGGTGACTTGAATTCTAGAGGGTTTTGGTCAACCAAAAGGTTCAGATACTCCTGCATTAGATAGGAGGAATAGATTGTAACTTCAAACAGTAAAAAAATCAAACCAGGCTTTGCCTTTTTGATAATCTTTTGACTTTTTTACTATACTAAGTTAAAGGTAAAATGTGGAGTTGAAACCAAAATATGGAATTGGAAAATGAAAAATAGGCCAGGCATGGTGGCTCAGGCCTGTAATCCCAGCACTTTGGGAGGCCCAGGCGGGCAGATCACTTGAGGGGCTGAGTTCAAGACCAGCCTGGCCAACATGGTGAAACCCCATCTCTACTAAAAATACCAAAATTAGCCAGGTGTGGTGGTGCACACCTGTAATCCCAGCTACTCAGGAGGCAGAGGCATGAGAATAGCTTGAACCCAAGAGGCGGAGGTTTCAGAGTCGAGATCGCACCACTGCACTCCAGCTTAGGCGACAAAATGAGGCTCCGTCTCAAAAAAAAAAAAAAAAGAGAAAAATGAAAAATAGAATGTTTATAGTCATTACCAGGCAACCTGTTTCCCTTCATTTGATATACCAACTATTACCAACTATTTTGGGAGTAAACTGAGGGATTATATTTTATGCTTTGATGTAGTTTGCTTTTTAATATTTAGAATTTTTTTAAAATTTTTGTTCCAAGACTTGCTGAAACTGTGTACTTAATGTTGAGAGAGAAATATTCTTTATGTTTAAAAAGAATTGTATGATTTCTGAATTGACTGATGTCTTATACCAGGATCCTGATCATTTGAGCTGAATTTATTTGCTAGTTCTGAATCTATTTTCATTAGCTAAGCTGTTGCCAGAAAAGGCCCCATGGGAAGAACAAAATTAGTTTAATAATTTTGCTCATTCATCCATGTGCATGTGACACGACTGTTTTCATTTCTGATGTTGCAATTGAACTGGATCAAAAGCAATTAATTTTCACATCCTCTGAGTAAGTCTGTGTCTCCTGTCACTCTGAAGTCTTTTCTGTATATCTGTTTTCTTCTAGGTGAGGAATTTTAAATTGGAACAAGAGCAAGAAAAAAACAAAATCTTGTCAGAAGCACTGGAGACGCTGGCCACTGAACATCATGAATTAGAGCAGTCTCTGGTGAAAGGCTCTCCACCCGCCAGCATCCTTAGCGAGGACGAGTTCTATGATGCGCTGTCAGGTAACTCTGGGATCCTTCCCTCTGCATTGTTGGTGATTTAGAGTCCACCACCTAAATGAGCAATGTCCCCTTGAGTCCACCACCTTAGAGCAGATGTCACCTGTCGTTTCCTGGAATAAACAGATAGCGATGTATCAGTATAGCTCCCCAGATTTTTTGTGTGTCATGTTATTAAGGCTGGTGTCTGAAAGTGTGGAATGAAATTCATCACAGTCTCTGCCTATACTGAAGATGTATTCTAGGCTAGGTTAGAGTGCTGTTAAAACTGCCCACATTTGATTTGTCCTTTACTGGGTGACCATTTCCTAGTGCCAGGCATTAGCACATATTGTAAGGAGAGACAGACAGACAGTTTCTGTCTTCAAAGAGGTCTTTATATAAAGAATACAGGTAACCAAGCACAAGTGCTTGGTGATAGCACAGTATGCTAAGTGCCACAGTAGAGGTGAGACCACCGTGTGTCTGGAGCAGAGAAGAGGAGGTGTTTAACTTTGCCTCAGAAACACACGCTAAAGGGCGGCATAGCATTTCTGCAAGGAGCATGGACTCCAGAGCTTCTGTCACTAGCCAGCTGTGTGACCTGGGGCATGTTCCATGACCTCTCTGTTCATAGTTTCCGCATATTTAAAATGGGATAATTATAGTGTCCATTTCAATAGGTCGTGTGATGACTAAATGAGTTTCTCTGTTTAGATAGTGGTTAGAACAGTGCCTGGTGATACTCAGTGCTAAAAAATGGGGAATGCACGTGGAGATTCGAGGATGAGAGGAGGTACTGCTAAGTAGTTTTGACCTTTTTGGAATTTACTTTCAAATTTTTTGAGGCAGGTGTGGGTGGGAGAAGGGAAAGGAACACGGAAGGGGGTGGTTGATGATCAGTGGGACTGAGAAAAATTAATTGTTGTATGGGAGAAAATGAAATGCATATATAATAGGTGAGCATATACAGTTACTGAGTTTCACAACACTTGATCACAGATGCAAGAAATCTTGGTGTATTGGAAGTGAAGGATCAAATTCATAACAGGACAGGAAAGAGAGGAAGCATGGTGAGAGATAGGAGAGATGAGAACTGAAGATTAGGTTAAGGAAGTTAAAGAAAATGGTATGATAATACAGTACATAGAAAATGATGTTGGTAGAATGTAGATTGACGGGGAAGTGATTGATCGATTAAGACAAATAGGAACATTATTAATAGAGGTTTGATAGAAGTAAAAGAAAGGGAAGAAGTAATTTTCATAGCCAGATTTGGGAACAATTGGACAAAGAAGATTATAATGATGACGGGTTGTCAATTAAATAAGGGATTTATGAACAGAGTGACTCACGTTGGGAAGAGAAGGTAGGATTTGAGATCGATGGAATGAGTGACAAGGCAAGGGAAGTATTTAGCCTGTCTGAGGGAGGTCGGAGGGAGAATGAGTGACACTTAAGACTGCTGACATTTATTACACGTCCACCTTGTGCCAGGTCCAGTGGCGCTTCTTCTATGGGGAGCATCCAAAAAGGAAAATTACAAGAGGGATGCTAGGTCTAAATGCATAGAGTTTGGAATATAAAAGAGCCCAGATACTTCAGTTGCTCATGTTATATATTCTTTTTTAAAAATAAAACTTCATGACCAGGCATGGTGGCTGAGCACCTGTAATCCTAGCACTTTGGGAGGCCAAGGCAGGAGGACGTCTTGAGCCCAGAAGTTCGAGACCAGCCTGGGCAACATGGTGAAACCCCATCTCTACTGAAAATACAAAAATTAGCCAGGCGTGGTGATGCATGCCTGTAATCCCAGCTGCTCAGAAGGCTGAGGTGGGAGGATCGCTTAAGCCCAGGAAGTAGAGGTTGCAGTGAGCTGTAATGGTGCCATTGCATTCCAGCCTGGGGGCAACAGAATGAGACCCTGTCTCAAACAAAAAAAAAACCTTTAAAAAATTTTATTTAAGAACCCCATGTTTGTTCTAAATAATTCCATATAAAAGTATGTGAGAACCCAGTGAAATTCTCTTCACCTGTTATCCCAGTTAATCATGCACTCCTCCTCCTCCTCAGAGGTTCTGATTAACAGCCGGATATACTCTCTTACAGACCTTTTTTGAGCATCACATATATATGTGCTTGTGTATATATATAGATTTTTTTTTTAAGTCATGAATGGAAGGAGCAGTGTAATTGCCCTGGACTTGCTTTTTCCTGACAACTTGTCTTAGAAATCTTTACTGTCAGTGTTATAAGCTCTAGCCCACTCTTTTTCAAGGTTGCATGAAAGTCCATGATATAATTATGTCACAGTTTCCTTAATCCTTCTCTTCTTGATAGACATCTAGCAGCCACTATCTTTCTGTTTCTCAGTAATATTTTAATAGTCATCTCCTCCGGGAGGAAGAGAGAAAAAGAACCATAGTCCCTAGATCAGGATTGGCAAATACATTTCATCTCAAGCGCCAGTTCAGATTGTTTTGCAGTATCTGCTGCTTTGTGGATTGCTGTGTTGAGAACGATCCTGAGGCTCAGTCCAAATGCCTGAGCTCATCAGCACATCCTGCCATGGCTATAGGAAATGGAGCAAGGGTCAGGTGCCAAGCATATTCTCCTTGCCTTGAATAGCACACCTGAGTTTTGTTACACTTGCATGAACACAGTAGCCCTTCTGTGGCTACTCCTATTTCCTACTAAAAATCTTGGAATAATTTGGCACAGTGTAGAAACTGCATTAAAATGAAGAGTCAGATGCCCTGTCAAGTGCTGACTTGCTGTTGACCTAGCCACCCAATTCATTGAAATCATCAAAGCCATCATATGGGAATGAGTTCATCTTCCCGCTGTAGTCTCTACACACCAGCCTCCATCCCCATTTCCTCCTTCACTCTATTACAAGAGAACAAATGGTCCCCCCTCATTAAGGCCATCTCTTCCTCATTTGTTCTGGTACCCGTCTCCTTGTGACTTCTCAAGGAGACTTTTGTTTAGTTATTGCTTCCTTCACCTACACTTTCAATATTGTATAACTAAATACTAACTTGAAATTCCTGTATTAGTCTGCTATTGCTACTGCAATAGATCACCACAAACTTAGTGGCTTAGTAGACAATGCAAATATATTCTGTTACAGTTGGTGGTGAGAAGTTCCAACATCAAGGTGTCCACAGGGCTGTGTTTCTTCTAAAGGCTCTAGAAGAGACTGTTGCCTTGCCTTTGCTAGCTTCTAGGGACCTGCCTGCATTCCCTGGCTCAAGGCCCCATCCTCCATCTGGAAGTCTCTCTCTGACTGCCTGTGACTCTGGCCTTGCTCCTTCCCTTTTATAAAGACCTATGGCATTACGTTGGACCTACTCAGATGATCCAGTATAATCTCCCCATCTCAATATACGTAACTTAATCATATCTGCAAAGTCCCTTTTATTAACGAAAGGTAACATATTCACAGGTTCCAGAGATAAGGACATGGACGTCTTGGGGAAGCCCTTGTGCTGACTGCCACAGTCCCCAAATTTATATCTCCAGCCTTGATCTCTTGCTAGAGACTTACATATTCAGCTGTCAGCTTTATGTATAAAAAATGAATGCTTGCTCTTCCTCCCAGATACTATTTCTCCTGGAATTGGCCTCATTTTTGTAAATGGCACCTCTTCATCTCCTAAAGCCAGAAACTAGGAGTGATTCGTGACATTTCCGTGAGACATAGAATCAAGGCCTGGCCATTCTGCCTTCAAATCATATCTTGAATTCATCTGTGTTTTACTAATGGAGGGTAGCAGTTAAAAGTATAGGTACTCAAGCTGAAGGCTCTTGCTTAGTCAAAGCTCTACCAATTCCCCTACTCTTGGGAAAGTTACTTCACTTTCCTCTGCCTCATTTCTTCATCTGCAAATGGGTCATAGGATCATTGCAAAGAATTAACTAATACATATTTGTAATGTACTTAAAACAGTGCCAGGCACACTAAGGGGCTGGCAGATATTAGCTCTCATTATGGTGACCCGCACTGCACCTGCTTTCCTCTAGCCTCTTAACTGATCTTGGTGCTTCCAGCCTTGGCCTGCTGATGTTCATCCCGTACACACCATCCATGGTGATCCTTTGTTGACAATCACATCATCGCATTCCCTCACCTAGAATTTTTCAGTGGTTTCTCGTTGCACTTAAAATGAAACTCAGATGCCTTCACGGACCTTCAAGGCTCTCGACATGATCCAGACCCTACTGCCTCTTCACACTCACTTTGTCCCCTTGTTCCCTCCACTTACTATACCAGTGCCTCCTCCAGGCCTCAGATGCAGTAGTGATGTCAGGCAGTTGGATGCACAGTTAGAAAAGAGCAATGAAAAGTATACAAACCTCCACTTCATTTGAAGCTTAATTTTAACACCTAAATCATGACGATAGATGAAATCAAGCCTATCCTGATATTGAGAAGGTATGAAAAAAAAGATTTTTCAACTTACTTTTCTTAAAAGATTTAAAAAATATTTTCACTAAATGTTTAATCTTTTAAAAAGTTGTTAACTCGTGTTACTTTAAAATAAAGGGATAACTTCATTAGATCTAAAGTCCATGTGGTTTCCTGTTTCCCTTTATCATATCCCTTTAAGCTTTTTCAGATAAGCAAGATCAATGGAAATCTACTCATAAGGTGGGTGAAGCAAGCCTTGGTGCAGAGCCAGCAGTGTAGGAGAGGAATTTTTCCAGCCCCCTGGCGTCCCCCCTGGGATCGCTTGAGAAAATTATTTTTCCAGTAAGCTCAGTGACGAAATATTTCATAAAACTCCATAAAGCACACAGATTTTTTCCCCCACAAATTTGATTAAATTCCATTGTGTAAACTTATTTAAAAGGAGATAAGTTTAATGAAGCCTCACATTTTGTCCTCATTGTGGGTGTGGGAGTGGGTGTGTTTAAGGAATGAAATGGTTATGTCAAGTGAAATTTCGGATATAGCTGTAAGGGAGCACTTCCTGGGAAAAGGGCTAGACATTCATGCGCATTGAAACAAAAAGATATCATGAGAAACCACTGTGGATAAAGTATTCTTCAAATAAGCTTATAGAAATGCTTTATAGAAGAAGAAAGTGGTTCTTCATATATATTTCTACCCTATCAGTGTTGCTTTTTCTTTTTGCTACTTTGTCCACCAAGGCTCTCAAATACCTCTTCTCCTGGGTAGCCTTTCCTGACTCCTCCGGGCAGAATTAGTTCCTTTTTTTGTGTTTCCTTCAGTTTACATCTCTTTTATAGCCTCCTTGTGTTTTGTTTGTAAGATAATAGGACCCCGCAGAGGCTCACACCTGTAATTCCAGCACTTTGGGAGGCCAAGGCGAGTGGATCACTTGAGGCCAGGAGTTTTGAGACCAGCCTGGCCAACATTGTGAAACCCTGCCTCTACTAAAAATACAAAAGACTTTATCCGGGCATGGTGGCACATGCTTGTAATCCCAGCTACTTGGGAGGCTGAGGCAGGAGAATAGCTTGAACCTGGGAGGCGGAGGTTGCAGTGAGCCGAGATCGTGCCATTGCACTCCATCCTGGGCAACAGAGCGAGACTCTGTCTGAAAGAAAGAAAGAGAGAGAGAGAGAGAGAAAGAAAGAAAGAAAGAAAAATATAATAGGGACCATATCTGTTTACATCCCTGAAGTACGTAGCACAGAATCAGAGTTCTCTAAATGCTTGTCGAATGCAGGTTGTTGAAGAAATGTCATTGATGTTTCTGTCCTCCCTGAAAATATATTGTTATTCAATAATGAGCCTAAGATAATCAGGAATGCATGGTGATTTTATGCATCTATATTCACCACTTTGGATTCTGTAGGGGAGAGTGGGGATGGGTAGCAAAGGAGGAAGGAGGGATGAGATAGTATTGATATTAGAAAATGACATTCGTTCCCAAGGGGTTTACAATAAAGTTGGAGATAGGATACTTGCTACCAGGGAGGGGGCAGATGAAAATTAGTTAAAGGAGAGAAAACTAAAGGTACATGACTTTAGGAATCTCTCATAATGTTCTAAGGAGTTGTTTTTGAAACACTTATTACTGGTTAAATAACTAATTTCATGGTGGTTTTTCTTTAGTAACTAGTCTGAGAGCAGTTTCACGGAAAATTCCTGCTCTTTGAATATTGTAGGTTCAGAATGCATTACTTTTCTTACTGTGTGTTCATTTTCCTTTTGAGAAACATGTTGAGATCAGTTGCTCTAGAAAGGCTTTCTTGCTAAGCGTTCCCCTTAATGCTATTTTGGTTGAAATGTGCATGAATAATGCATAAAATCCGATAGTGTAGATGGGCAAAACCAGTAGATAGTTATATCATGAAACTGAAACCAGTTTTAGCATTTCTCAGCAGATGTAAGAGTACATCTTTTAAATCTTGAACACTTGGAGGGCACCAGCCATATCTCATTCATCTTTCCAAACTGCTTCAGCAACTTGCACTTTACCTGATGTGTGGTAGGTACTTAGTAAATGTTGACTTATTACATCGAAGTCACATGAAAATACTTTGTTTTCTAACTATGGATTATTCTGCAACTGGCCTTTAGTTCTAGAATTGTTTTCTTTGTAGAGTTAATGCATAATGTGACCTTCCTAAAAATAATGTTGAGAAACAAGACAAATTGGGAAGCTCTGGATTTGGTAGCCCAAAATAGATCCACGTGAGATTTCCAGTAGCCCACACACTACGGTTTGTATAACTCCTCATCTTCCATTACATGTGCAGATGTTACAAGTTGTAGAAAACAGTAGTGGACTTAGTTGCTTGGGGATGAGCCGGTACTTTTAAGAAACTCTGTCACAAGCAATACCCTACCATTTGGCTAATTTTGACCTTGGACATCATTCAGAGAGGATCTGTCTAGAATGTCTCCGACTCTTGTTGCTTGCTGCCAAGAATCTGTTTCAAGCTTTTGTCACTTCCTTAGTAAATTATTGCAGCAGTCTCTTGGCAGCCCCCTCTGGACTCATCCTGGTTTTCAGTTTATGATTCACTTTAAATGTGTTAGGTTGTGTTTACTTTCTTTGTGTTCTTCATATTTACTGTGCTATTTCTGAGTTTATACAGTTGTACCTCAAGGCTAAATAAAAATTTGGCGCTGATATTTTAAGCTGTACCTTGGGTTGCTTTGGACATTTTCAGAACATGCCTGGTACGTGGGAAACCGTAAACAATAAAGGTATTAAATTAGGCATGTGTGCATTTCCTGGCTGTTTTCTGTTACCTTCAGTAACAGGAGGAAGGGTGACTTGGACGTTATCCACAGTTCTTCCCCATCTTGCTGCTTTGTGTACTATTTGTTCTCAGGCTGGTTTCCAAAGGTCAGGATAAAAAAGTGCTTATCAGGATAACTTACAAGAATTGTTGGCATGTTTATATTGTGAACTTTATGGCCTCTTCTTTCAGCCTTTTAATAGTAGGAAAAATTAACAAATCAACTCTTGGAAAGTTCTCTCACTCAATTACAAAAAGGAGCATAGCGGTCAGGATCTTAATTCTAGAGTAAAGTTAAAGTCACCATAACCCGGTGATAGCCATTCATTGGCTTCCATGCTATTTTGATGAGAAAGGAGACTGTGTTCAATCTGAATGTGTTTAAAATAATTCTGAGTTCTAACATGGACAGAACTTTAAAGATCTTAAAGCAGGTGCAGTGGCTTACACCTGTAATCCTAGCACTTTGAGAGGCCAAAGTGGGTGGATCACTTGAGGTCCGGAGTTCAAGACCAGCCTGGCCAACATGGTGAAACCCCGTCTATACTAAAATACAAAAATGCTGGGCATGGTGGTGGGCGCCTGTAATTCCAGCTACTAGGGAGGCTGAGGCAGGAGAATTGCTTGATTCCAGGAGGCGGAGGTTGCAGTGAACTGAGATCACGCCACTGCACTCCAGACTGGGTGCCAGAGCAAGAGTCTGTTTCAAAACAAACAAACAAACAAACAAAAAGAACTTTAAAGATCTGGGCCATTGTCGACCCATAACATTAAAGCAAACTTTGTGGGATTTTACATTTTAATTCTATTAATACTGCTGTTTTAATTGGGGAACTAATCAGGTAAAGATTCTGTCCACCTTCAATGCTTCTGTAAACTAGAGCATTTTATCTTGTAAAATATATGTTTTTCAAGGTGTTATTCTGACACTTCTTAATGTTTTTGAGAGACAGGGTCTCGCTCTGTTGCCCAGTCTCAAACTCCTGGGCTTAAGTGATCCTCCACCTCAGCCTGCCGAGCAGCTGTGACTACAGGTGCACACCACTGCACGTGGCTTGATGGTTTCCCTATAAAATATAATCATCGACTGAGTCACCTGAATCCTTTTGGAACTAGATGGGAGTAAACACACCCACAAATAAGTGCTTATCAAGAGTATTCCATTTCCCGTCATTACTCAGGGCTGCACAGATTTTCCTAAGTGCTCATCAAAAGTTCAGTAAATAATGTAGGGCTATTTCATAAATCTTTTATGCTGTTTTTCAGGGGTCAGAAGTTTCCTAAAATTTTTGAGTGGTTTTGCCTGTTATAGAAACATATATGTTTGTTAAGGAGAAAATGGAGTGGGAAATAAAAAGAATAACGACAGGCTGCCATTGTCTGAAGTCTAGCTATGTATATTGTAAAAATACCTTCCTTCCTTCTGCTGCATTAAAAAAATATGGCTCTAGAAAAATCGACCAGTTTTCCTGGCAATGAGGTAAGAGTTAACCAGACCAGAATATAGTCCGTGCATCCAACATGATAGCTAGCTCATTGGCTTTTAGGGACAGGTTTTTGTGTGTTTGCCTGGTTTTTGTTTGTTTGTTGTTGTTTTTATTGTAAAATATACATAACATAAACTTTCCAACGTGACCCTTTTTGAGTGTACAATGCAGTGGGATTAAGAACCTTTACTTTCCTATGCAACCATCACCACCATCTCTCTCCAGAACTTTTTTGTCATCCCAAACTGAAACTCCATCCCCATTAATTACCAACTCCCCATTCCTCCCTCCTCCCTCCCCTTGTTTGTCCTGAAAGCCTGAGTGTCGTGGCCTCACCCTACTGCAAGAGAGCACTGCAACCAGCACATGGGAGGCAGGATGCACCTCTTCCCTTCATGCTTTCTACTAAGGCATTAATATATTTCCCACTAACATTTTGATGTTTATATGTGGGGGAACATTGAAGAACCCAGAATTTTATGATTGAATTATCGGTGGGGCGTGGTGGCCCATGCCTGTAATCCCAGCACTTTGGGAGGCCAAGGTGGGCGGATCACCTGAGGCCAGGAGTTCAAGACCAGCCTGGCCAACATGGTGAAACCTGTCACTACTAAAAATACAAAAATTAGCCGGGCATGGTGGCGCGCGCTTATAGTCCCAGGTACTTGGGAGGCTGGGGCACAAGAATCGCTTGCGTGGGGGAGGCAGAGGTTGCAGTGAGCCGAGATTGTGCCACTGCACTCCAGCCTGGGTGACAGAGCGAGGCTTCGTCTCAAAAAAAAAAAGCCAAAAAAAAAAAAAAAAGATTGAATTATCACTTCATAGATACCAAGATGTAGCACTGATTTGTTTTACAGGGAGACTTGAAAATAACTTCTATGGATAGGCTTTGACTTTCATCAGCAACCTCCACAGTGACTATGCCCTCTTTGGTATTGAGCTAAACATGTTTAAACTTAAATATCTGTAGAACCGTGAGTCTCCACATGAAACGATGCTGTACTAGCGATAGATTGGTGTGACCAAGGCTTTGAAGGTATAATCTCTCAAGAATGGTTCTCTGTTACTGACAGAGTAAGCCCAAACTATTTCACACAGTATACATTCCACATCTCTCTATTCATTGCACTAGAAATCACTGAGCTTTGGCTTTTAAGCAACTAGTTTTTATTTCACAGGCACTGTAAATCGTGTAATTGATGTTTACTTCTTTGCCTTTGAAACTAGAAAGCTCAGAGTTTATGATTTCTCTCTAGTGAGTATACAGAACCTCATGACATGTATCGGGAGACTACCTCATCCGTAGCTTCATTTTATATTTCTTCCCACTACCTACCTTTTTTTTTTTTTTTTTTTTTTTTTTGGAGACAGAGTCTCACTGTCTCTCCCAGGCTGGAGTACAGTGGTTCAATGTTAGCTCACTGCAACCTCCACCTCCTGGGTTCAAGCAGTTCTTCCTGCCTCAGCCTTCCGAGTAACTGGGATTGCAGGGGAGTGCCACTATGCCTGGCTAATTTTTGTATTTTTGGTAGAGATAGGGTTTCATCATGTTGGCCAGTCTGGTCTTGAACTCCTGACCTCAAGTGATACACCTACCTCAGCCTCCCCAAGTGCTGGGATTACAGGTGTGAGCCACTGCGCCCGGCCCGTGTTTGCTTTTTATTTATCCTATGTAGTCAGCTTTAAGACTGACTCACAGTCTCATGTCCGCCCGTTCTGTGCCTTCCACTGCCATCTCACTGCACACTGCATTCCTCGCTGTGTTGGCCATGGTGTTCTTATTGCTTGGGACAGCTCCTGTATTGTAACTGTCCTCATCCCCACTCTTACTCCTTGTCAGCGAACGCAGGTCAATCATCAGCCACAGTTCTTTCCTGATACAACATTCTCCACTCTGTAAAGTTGACTGATGCCTCCTTTGTAGCCCGCTGCCCCCATTCAGACTCCTTTGATCACCTAGAGAAATCTACTGAACTCGTTTGTTCACAAAACACTTCCCCGCTGCTGGGCCATGCGCAGGGACCAGATCTTATGCTTCCTACACTTCACAGGCCTTGCAAGATATGAGGAAGGGAGGAATGAATTCAGCAGCATCACATGTGGTGGATGAGTCAAAATAAGAATTGAAAAATGACCATTGGACTTTGCAATGTGGAAGTAATTAGCGACCTTTCTTATAGCCCTTTAGGGGAAGGGTGGGGATAGCCTGACTATATTATAGCGAGAGGTTTGAGAGCAAGGTATAGAGGAGGAGTAAGGAGGGGGGTGAGGGGAGGGGGAAAAAAGAGGTGGAGGCACAGGGAGACAGGGAGAAGAGTGAGGACAAAGAGGGGGCACAGAGGGGGTGAGTCAGGAGCTGCTAATCACAGAGGACAGGGTCTGCAGTGTCATCTGATGGAGCATCCCTAGGGGTCAGCGCAGTGGTCCCACGCAGGGGTTCTCAGTGTGACTGATGAGTTTGTGGGTCGTAGATCTTTATGTAGTCACTGAGTTGAAATCTTGTTCTGCGAAGTCCATCTTTGCTTCATAGAAGTTCTTACTGTTTCTTGTTTAATGTTTATGTCTGCTTTTGCTAAAAAAAATTCTTTTTAGGTGGGCAAGTCCCTGCCTTATGATTGATGTCTCTTAAATTGCAAACGCACAATCCTGTGCATAAATGCTTGAGGTATTTTGCTTCATTGCTTTATGATTTTCATGACTTCTAAATCATAAACTAATACTGTGTCTTAAATAATACCAGTACAGACGAAATTATTTTGACTTTTTACATTTTTTTCCTCAAGTGAAACAAACTTCAAAATGTTGGAGTGGAACCACACCCACCCCCCACCCCACCACCCCAAGACGGCTGTTATCATCCCTGATGCAGGTCTTGTTCCTGCCGCCTCCTGGAGCACCTCTCTCACCTCCGCCCGAGCACCAATTCCACTGTTTCGAAATTTGCCATTGTGCCATCTCTCCTTTGCAGCCTTTCCTGACAACCCTGTGCCTACTCCAGAAAACTAACTGATCTCTTTCCGCACGTGCCCTAAACAAACTTCTGTCATTGTATTGCTCCCATGTTTTCAGACATCTGTTTACCTGAACCAGACTGGCCTTTCTTCAATGCAGAGAAATTATTTCTTTGCTTGTATTTTAGAGTTGCAAAGCATTATCCTGGTTTTTTTTTGTCTTAGCATTATGTATGTTAAAAACAATCTTTTATTTCATTAAGTTGTTCTTGTAAACATAATGTTAATAACTTATTTCATCTGACAGGCAACTGTCCCCCTCTTATTGACTATTTAGGTTGTTTTTAATTTTTTTTTCAATGATAGTTTGTTTCCTTCTGCCAAAATTGACAAGAAAAAATAAATGTCTCTTTAAATGTATTATTAAAATGTCCGTTTCTGGCCAGGCGCAGTGGCTCATGCCTATAATCCCAGCACTTTGGGAGGCTGAGGTGGGCAGATCACCTGAGGTTAGGAGTCTGAGACCAGCCTGGCCAACATGGTGAAACCCCGTCTTTACTAAAAATACAAAAAATTAGCTGAGCATGGTGGCGCACGCCTGTAGTCCCAGCTACTCGGGAGGTTGAGGCAGGAGAATTGCTTGAACTTGGGAGGCAGAGGTTGCAGTGAGCCGAGATTGCACCACTGCACTCCAGCCTGGGTGACAGAGTGAGACTCCATCTCAAAAAAAAAAAAAAAAATCTGTTTCTTTGTTATAAGGTATAGGACAGAACAAAACTATATTTTCAGAAATTTTACTAAAGTTATATTTACAGAAAACAAAACTTTCCCAACATTAAAAGCCTTTCTGCAGGTAACTTAGATCATTTATAGGGTCCAGCGTTGAGAGCCGAAGGTGCATTATCTAACCTGCACTTGGGCTGGTCCAACCGTCTTTCTCCTGAGTCAGCCTAATGTGGTAACAGTAAGGTTCTGTGATTTTTGCTGAATTATGTAATGCAGTAGTGGAGAAAGAAAGCACTAAAACGTTGTTATTTCCTGACCAGTTTAGCTATAATACAAATTTAGCAGATTGTTGATAAATTTATTGAAATAGGAAGTTTGCTGGAATGTGTATCAGAGCCTTTCCTAGAGCTGAGGATGAGGGAATGGCTTGTCCTCTGCTTAAGATGGGAAGTTGGAGGTCATCGTGAATTTCCATTTTAATAAAAAACTCAGGTGCCATTTAAAGTTTGATGGAGACTGAGTGACTGCTGTTTTGAGCCAAAATACATAAAACATTAAACAAGGAGTCAGAAAACGTGGGTTCAAATCCTGTCTTGCCCACTCACAAGCCATGAGAGACCATTAGCATGCTTGTTAATAACCACATTGTCCTACCTCACCTCCACTAAAGCATCCTTGTGATGCTCAAAAGAGATGAAGAATGTGAAAGTGCCTGAAAACTCTACTGTCGTGTACAAAAATGCGTTGTCTTCTTCCCAAACTGGCAGATGGCACCACTCTGAATATATAGCCAATTGGAAATATGACTTTTCCATCCTAAGAATGCCTGCCTGACAATTACTATAGGGTTGCTTCGGGCTTTTGTCCTTGAGAATTTAAATATTATCATCCTGGAAAAAGTATTTTTAAAAGTATTTTATTTATTTTTGTATAGAGACAGGGTCTCACTCTGCCCAGGCTGGAGTGCAGTGGTGTGATCATAGCTCACTGCAGTCTCTCAACTCCTGTCCTCAAGCGATCTTCCTGCCTCAGCCTCCCCAGTAGCTGGGACTACAGGTGCACACCACCATACCTGGCTGTTATTTTTTTGTTTTGAAACTTTTTGTAGAGATGAGGTCTTGCTGTCTTGCCCAGGCTGGTCTTGAACTCCTGTCCTCAATCAGTCCTCCCACCCCAGCCTCCCATAGTGCTGGGATTACAGGTGTGAGCCACCGACCCGACCTTTTTAAAGTATTTTTAAATTACTTTACTTTTATGTCTACAGTATTGGATGTAATTTAAACTTCTCATAAGGACAGCTAGCTACTACAGCCTTTTCATTATACATGAGTTTTAAAAATTAAAAATTTTTTGGAAGTTATACTTAAGATGCTTTGTGAGGGAAGAAAGAGGTGGAAATTTTGGGGGTAGCCACTGAATATGATTTCGTAAAGAACTGAGTAATCTTTGGAGATGTCTTTTACTATGTAAGATCTGTTTACTTGTAAGCTTGTGTAAGTGTACCTCTGTTTGATAAATCCACTTCAGCCTTATATTAGGTGCAGGTTCTGTGAAATCCCTGAGGAGGTAGTTAACAGATGGATTGTTGAGGGACAAAGTAGGCTGCTTAGGTTTCAAAGCCTGAGGCACGAAGGGAGGGATCCATTGTTACGGAAGCCTCACACCCAAGTTCAATTCATTAACTATGAACCTGCTCTGCCACAGATTCCGAGTCCGAAAGGTCCCTGAGTAGATTGGAAGCAGTGACAGCACACTCCTTTGAAGAGGAAGGAGAGCATTTGGGCAGTAGAAAACACAGAATGTCCGAAGAAAAAGACTGTGGTGGCGGAGATGCTCTCTCCAATGGCATCAAGAAACACAGGTAGGATCGCCTCTGACAGTTGTCACTGCTGCGTTTTTACGATAAAGTACATTTGGATTCATAAAGAAATATATGTCTTGTCTTCCTTTTTCCCCGTGTAGGGGATTTATATTGCTGTATCACCTCAAAGAAAGCATTTAACTTAAGCACTTTTTCCTCTGTCCATTTAAGAGAATCATCTATAATTGTAGGAACAGAGCACATGGGCTTAGCAATCATGTTCTTAGAGGGTCACATAAATCCTTTAGTTGGTGATTTAGAAAGGTTATTCAGAACTACCTGTTAAAACTGATCCTATGTGCCCTTTCTCATCATACATCTTTTATGACTCTGCCTTCCATTGCTATTTTAGTTTCTGGCCATTTGATCTTCTAGTTGGTTTTATTAAGAATGAGTGGCAATGTTGCCAGTCTGTTGATGCAATTTAGTTAAATTTAAACAAAGACTTTTATTAAGACCCAGGACTTGCTGAACATACCCGTTTTATACTGTCTAATAACATTAGTATGTTTTTATCCCCTTAAAGGCTTGGTCCTAGAGATTGTCCCGAATTAATGAGACGTAATAGATACCCACAGTTCTCTGATTTCAGCCCAAGTTTAGAGAGACAGTGGTGTATATGCATGCTAGTGTTCATACAGTAAAATATTTTATAAAATGATCAGTGAAGGATGTATTCTGTTGTCATTATAAAAATTACTTTTTGGGTAAGGAGTTATTAATGGTAATTTCTGGAAAATAGTTTTTTGTTTAACATTTGTAGGTTGTGTAACTCTAATTCCATTTCTGTACTATGATTTTGGCCACAATGGTTTTGACTATTGTTCTAGAAAAAAAATGTGTGCATCACTTCTCTGGCTTATGTGTATTTTCCCTTTGTTAACAAAAAATGTCTCAGTTTGTATTTATTTTTAAAAGATTAGTGAGTTTTAGGTAACCAACTAGATAAAAACAGTTTTCTTCTGTTGGGTTAAAGGTTGTCCTCCAAACATGCTTATAATTGCAAATTATGTGTCCAGCAGTGAGTGTCTTTCCCGATTCCCTCTGTAGTTACTATCAGTTTCTTTGGAGTTCAGTACAAAATTCTATTTAAGACATGAAATACTTAACAGTAAACTTGGCAGACCTACCAATCTCTAAAGAGAAGACAGTCTTTAACTATTTAACACATACACCATGCCAGTCTGGTGAGAACACAGGTGAAATCTTTGGAAAGTTCAAAGAAGCATGCAGATATTCAGTATTATTAATATCAGAAAAAGCATTGTGCTTAGATGCTGTCCTCTGCTGTAGCTACAGGGGATTTCTTTATTGCTTGTCAGGACTCAGTAGTTCTTTCGTATGTGTGCTATAATCATGACAGTAGTTATTTTGCATTTGACAGAATTATATTATACCATATTCATACATTCTGTGTTCTAAGGTCAAACCCAGAATGGTACAAATGTGAAAGTTAAGATGAGATTAAACTTTCAAAAACAAATGCAATCAGGACAGGTCACTAAGGAAGAATACAAAGAAATGCAAGCAGGTGACCTAACCAGAAAAGTGTAACTGATAAATGAGATGCAGCTTACTAAACCTATAAATGTAGTATGACGTTCTTCAGTTGTTCAAAGTGAAAGAGGAAAACTTAGGAAATTGTCAGCAGTGTAATATGTGGGAATACATAATTCCTGTTTTTAAAAAGTAGCTTTCATAGGAGTTTTTTAAAACCCTTTTTTCATAAAGTTCTTCTCTAATCAAATAAATAGAGCATATGCCACAGATAATTTAAAAATTTAATTTTAGAATAGGAAACAAGAGTATTCAGTGCTATCACATCCCTCTTGCCTGCACCCTACATTGCATAATAAATAATCTATGATTAAAATAGACAGTTTTTATATTGATATCAAGAATAATTTGTATTCATAGTAGTTTGGGTTGTGTTTTAGAAAAACAGGCATATGTTGCTACATGACCTGGGGGATCAGCCTGAAGTGACCAAAAAATTTATTTGAAGTCTTGTGTTTTATCTTTAAAATTCATGTGAAAATTGTATTTGACCTCGTCGTAGATTTCTGTTTTCCTTACTATTAAAAAAAAATCATTTACTTATGATTTATTTAACTTTCCCATAGGAACCTTGCATTTCTCCCTCACCCCATACCACCAGTAGTACCCCCTGGGAAATACATAAATTTAGGGAGACATGGGAAACATATGGATTATAAACTATTTTTTAAAGAGAGACAATGTGTATTTTTTAAAATGAGAAAAGAGAATATTATAAATTGTAGTTCACATAGAAAGTATTAAATCCCAGCTTAACTTTTGCTTGTAAAATAGAACAAGCGTTTTCAACCATTAATTTCTTTTTTAGCCATGGAACTATTTGTGCAACAGAAGTTTAATGTGGAAGCTGTTAAAATCTCACCACCTTCATTTCTGTGGTACTTTTTTTCCAGAAAATATCAAGTTGCTTTGTGGAAAATTAGTGGACACCGTAGTGTAGTCAGGTTTATATTTACAGAGCTTATTGCCATCTTGGCCACATTCCGTGGGAGCAATTCTCAAAGCTTGGACCTAATTTATTATGTTTATTTTGAGCTCTAATCTTCTAACTTGTTAGCAATATTACCCAACTTATTATATTTGGTAAAGATACTGATATTTACTTCAACCTTGCCGCCAAATACAGGGTAGATGATACTAACAGAAAGCAAATTAGTCAGAATCTGAAACTGTTGGATCCATGTTATGATTCTGTAAATGTTATTCATTATATTAACATGAATAGATTAAAGGAGTAAACCATATGGTCAACCTAATAGATTTTAAACATTTCAACAAAATTAAACAGTTATTCAAAATGATCAGTACATACATTAGCAAATCACAAATAGAAGAAAACTTCATCTGGTTAAAACTTAAACTACTTGACAATAACATATTAAAACAGTTCTTATCAGGAATAAGATGCCTGCTGTCATCTTTTTTATTCAGTATTATTTGGAGGCCACACCCAAACACACAGACATAAAACTTAGAAATAAAAAATATGATGACATCGTCACCGTAGAAAACTTGTAGAAGTTATTAGAGTAAGAAAGTTTGGCTAGGCTGCCATATACAAAATCAGCCAATTAAATTTCCGTGGACCATTAACAGACACAAACTACAATTAAAACTGAGGGAGAAGATATTTACAGTAGCTTTAAAAAAGTCACATACCTAGGAATAAGTCTTGGGGAAAAAAGGGTGTAATAATGAAACTTTCTGAAAGAGATAGAACTTATTGAAAACAAAAATTCATTGTCCTGGTATATGTAATAGAGCTAGCATAGCAGATTAGTGAGGGAAAGAATAGATGGTTTGGTAAATTGTGCTTGGATAATCATTTAATATGGAAGAAAAAAAGAAAATGGGTCTCTATTTCATAAATGTAAATACGAATTCTAGATGAATCAAACACTTAAATATGGAAGTTCAAAACTTAAATACTTTGGAAGAAAATGTACAATATCTTTACAAGTTTAAGATAGGGAAGGATTTTTTATAACAGAAATATGATAGGGACTTTTTTTCTGTCTGATTCTAATTACTTGCACTTGATTAGCTTGAATAAAGCCTTCTGTAATAAATGTGGCTAAGAACCTCAGAGGTTTATTTTGCTGAAATGGTAGATTAGGACCCCAGGTGATTGCTTAGTTTATTCACCCTTCTGATTGCTTTAGATTCTAGTTCTTAGCCGTAGGAAAGAGGAGTGTAACATAACAGTTGTCACTGCACACGAAGCATTTACACAAGGAATGCACCCACGAATTGAAGGTAAACAAAGAGGCTGAAAACGTAAGCTAAGAAAATACCTTCCAGGAAGTAAGATTATATTGAGAAAATGTTGTTAGTGGTAAATAAAAATTATTTAACATGAATACATTTAATCACTAGAAAAAAACTACCTTGGTTTTAAAACCTCATTCCCTAGGCCAGGCACGGTGGCTCATGCTTGAGTACTTTGGGAGGCTGAGGCGGGTGGATCACTTGAGGCCAGGAGTTCAAGACCAGCCTGGCCAATGTGGCGAAACCCCATTTCTACTACAAACACAAAAATTAGCTGAGCGTGGTGGCACACGCCTGTAGTCCCAGCTGCTTAGGAGGCTGAGGTTGCAGTGAGCCAAGATCATGCCATTATACACCAGCCTGGGTGACAAAGCGAGACTCTGTCTCAAAAAAAAAAACCAAAACAAAACAAAATCTCACTTCCTAAAGATATGGGATAGATGATCTGGGCTCAGACGTCATTAGATCAGGGAATAGAGTTAGCAGCAAGTCACCCCACCCAGAGATCCTCTGGTGCCCTGGGTAGAAAAATACTCTGTCTATCAGGAAATATTTGGGGTAATTCCTCATCATGTAGTGACCAGGAGCACTTAAGCTACACCTTTGATTTTCAGAGAACCCAGGAGCAGTGAGCAGTAAGGAAAAGAGCAAGAGCCCTGCCCAGAATGAGCCAGATTTGTGGTGAGGGCTGGGGGCTGGAGGGAACAGTGGTTCCCAAGACAATGGGAGCCTGTGCTCTCCTTTTGTCTCCCGGCTCCCTGCCTAGAGTACTTATCCTGGAAAGTAGAGGGTTGCAATAAAAAGAATGAGTAGCATCACTAGAAGCACAAGCAGCTCTGCTGTGAAGCCCACCTCTTTCACAAGCTGGACACAAGCCTATCTCAACTCTCCCAAGCGAGAAAAGAGAACTAGGGACCAAGGAGCAGGCAATGAGAAGCTTTCAGAGGAATAGTAAAGGAAGAAGATGCTTGGTATTCTAAAAGGCATGTAGGTCAGACGAGGGCACCACTGTGCTGTGGTGTAGGCGGACTGTTGGCAGTCCTGCCACGGCAGGTGTCTGTCATCAGAGGCCAGTGGAGATTGGACACCTGGAACAGATTGGCAAGTTGAATGGCAGCAGCTGAAGCAGAGGACTAAAAGCCAGCAGGCCACTCATTACGTGTGACATCCATCTCTCCCACAAAAGTGCATTTGGAGACATAATAAATGAGAGGGAGTGCCAGCCTGGCAGGAAGAGACTAGAGTGGTTATCGAGCGAATAGGGCTCCAATTTGAAAACCTCATCCAGGACTAACAAGCGGCTAGGCCATGGGGTCACTTCAAGTATGCTAGGAAGAAGAAACAAGGCAGCCTGAGTCTAGATTCATGAGAATTACCTTCACAAACCCAAGTTGAGTTGCCCAGCTTATTGCCAGGAATTACTCTGGGAAAACTGTGTGGCATCTTTCCTCAGGACATTGACCTCATCCTGCCCTAGTTTAAAGAGCAGATAGGAGTTGCTCTTTTGGAAACGGGCTGAGACTCTTTAGAACTGCTTCCAGTTCTAGCATTTTCTAAGCAAATGATGGTGAGACATACTTTCACCAGACTCCAAGCACTTGTTCTCA
Source organism: Pan troglodytes (assembly GCF_028858775.2). Lineage (NCBI taxonomy): Eukaryota > Metazoa > Chordata > Mammalia > Primates > Hominidae > Pan > Pan troglodytes. Next base: position 34,065,601 of record NC_072415.2, on the reverse strand, counting down.
TCTAGTCTAGATGAGTGATTATTGTAGGTAAATCAGAGCAGTTTTCTAGGGCAGCCATAATCTGTAAGGCTATGCTTAAATCAACCAAATAGCAAAGAGCTAAGAAACTTATGTACGAAGAGAAATAAAAAATATTTTCAGATGAATAATCCCATTTCTAAAACTTTTTATTATGGAAATTTTCAAGCATGCCTGCAAGTAGAATAATGTAATGAACCCTTGATTCCCATCATTCACCCTCAACATTTACCATGTGCCCAACTTGGTTTCATCTATAAACCACTACATCAATGTTCTGATTTATTTTCATTTGTTGTGAGACAGGTTCTCACCCCATTGCCCAGGCTGGAGTGCAGTGGTGTGATTATAGCTTACTGCAGCCTCAACCTCCTTGGTCTCAGGTGATCCTCCCACCTCAGCCTCTTGAGTAGTTGTGACTACAGGAGTCACTAGCATGCCTAGCTAATTAATTTTTTTTTTCAGATATGGGGCCTTGCTATGTTACCAGGCTGGTCTTGAACCCCTAGCCTCAAGACATCCACCTTGACCTCCCAAAGTGCTGGGATTACAGGCATGAGCCACTGCGCTCGGCCTCCTATTTTTAAAGCAAATCCAAGCTATACCATTTTATCTTTATTTTTTTTAAGGACATAGCTTTTTAACAAAAATTGTATATTTGTAGTGTACAACATGGTGTTTTGAAATATATATACTGCACATTGTGTAATGGATGAATCGAGCTAATATATGCATACCTCACATGCTTATTTTTTATGGTGAGAACACTTTATACTCTCCAGTGATTTTCAAGTATATAATACATTGTTAGTAACTATAGTCACCACGTTGGGCCAGGTGCGGTGGCTCACGCCTATAATCCCAGCACTTTGGGAGACCGAGGTGGGTGGATCACCTGAGGTCAGGAGTTCGAGACCAGCCTGGCCAACATAGTGAAACCCCCATCTCTACCAAAAAATACAAAAATTAGCCAGGCGCGGTAGTGCATGCCTGTAATCCCAGCTACTCAGAAGGCTGAGGCGGGAGAATCGCTTGAACCTGGGAGGCAGAGGTTGCAGTGAGCCAAAAGCACCCCACTGCACTCCAGCCTGGGTGACGGAGCGAGACTCCATCTCAAAAAAAACAAAACAAAAACCATGTTGTACAGTAGATTACTTGAACTGATTTCTACAAAAAATATGGGACACTTCATGAATTTGCATGTCATCCTTGTTCAGGGGTCATGCTAATCTTCGTATCATTTCAATGTTTAGTATATGTGTTGCCAAAGCAGGCACTCATTTCATCTTTTAAATAACTCAGTATGTATCTCTAAAACAGTGGGAGTCTTTTTTGCCTCTAAACCACAGTACTATTATCATGTATAATAATAATTTCTTAATTATCATCAAGTATTTAGTTAGTATTCACATTTCCTTGATTGTCTTGTAAATGTCATTTAGTAATTGGATCCAAAATGGTATTTAGTAATTGGATCCCAAAGTTCTACATACTGCCTTTGGTTTCTATGTCTCTTAAGTCATTTTACTCCAGGTTTCCTCTTCCCTCCCCCATTTTTTCTTGCCATTTATTTTTCAAGAAACCTGGTCATTTGTTCTGTAGAGTATTCTACCATCTGGATATTGCTGGTTGTATTCCTGGGGTATCATTCCACATGTTCTTTTACTCCTGAATTTCCTGTGGACTGATGGTTATTTACAAAGGTGTGGCCAGATTTATGTTTCAGTTTTTTAGCACAAAATTCATAGGTACACAAACCATAGGTACTTCCTATGACATCAATCAGAGAGCATTTGCTCTCTGATTCTCTTCTTTCTGTAATGGTGAGATTGATTCTTGGGTTTAGTCATTGACAATCTGACACATCCATGATAAAGTTGCCTGACAGTCTTTCACCTAATGATTTAGTGGTTGATCATTGTCTTCATCTTTATTTCTTTAGGTGCTACAAAACAGTAGTCTTTCAATTCTGTCATTCCTTCTACATTTATTAGCTGAAAATCTATAAAGAAGAGCTTCTGACAGGGTGCAGTGGTTCACACCTGTAATCCCAGCACTTTGGGAGGCAGAGGCAAGTGTATCACTTGAGGCCAGGAGTTCAAGACCAGTTGGCCAACATGGTGAAACTCTGTCTCTGCTAAAAATACAAAAATTAGCTGGGCATGGTGGCGGGTGCCTGTAATCTCAACTACATGGGAGACTGAGGCAGGAGAATCGCTTAAACTCGGGAAGTGGAGGTTGCGGTGAGCTGAGATCACACCACTGCACTCCAGCCTGAGTGACAGAGCAAGACTCTGTCTCAAAAAAAAAAAAAAAAAGAGCAAAACTTGTCTCAAAAAATAAAGAAGAGTTTCCTAGCACCTCCTTATAAAATGATCTATATATTGGTTCCCTAGCATCCTACAAAGGTAATATATGAGCCCATGGGTTGGATTTGTTTAAATCTATTACAGTATCTTTCCCCCGCTTTGGTCAGAGTAAGCCCCTCTGGGTCATCTTCTGTGTCCATCTGACAGGACCCTCATTGGTTTCTCTGGTAATTTTTTTTATAGATATTTGTAGGCAATAACTCCATTGTCTTTGATAGCTGCCTTGCTTTCTGATAAGAAAAAAGTGTTTCAGGCTTACATCATTTGTTTCCTGCCCCAGACATAGAGTCAGCTATTTCTCTAAGGAGCCATATTTCATTTTAGTGGGAAATAATATTTAGAAATAACAATCTGAGTGGTAAGGATGTTCATTGCTACTGCATTGACAGTTGTTTGTAGTCTTATTCCTCGGAGACAGCTGAAACCTTTCCTCCCCTTTAAAAAAAAAAATAACTGATGAACCCTAAACAAAAACAGGTAAATAAAATTGTTTTTGTCCTTCTTTTTAATTTATATGAAAAGATGTTTGAGTTTTGGAAGTTTGTATTGTCCTTTGAAACTGGAATTTAAGAAAGAGGTAGCTGAAAAGAAAGTACTGATCTTAGAATAACATTGTTTTCTGTTGGTAAATGTGAAATAAGAAAAATTGCCCATATATTTAAAATCCATGAACATGGTTTTCCTTTTTCTTTTTTCTTTCTGGAGACACAGTCTCGCTCTGTCGCCAAGGCTGGAGTGCAGTGGCACTATCTCGGCTCACTGCAACCCCTGCCTCCCGGGTTCAAGCATTTCTCCTGCCTCAGCCTCCCAGGTAGCTGGGACTGCAGGCACACGCTGCCACGCCCAGCTAATTTTTTTGTATTTTAGTACAGACAGGGTTTCACTGTGTTGCCCAGGCTGGTCTCGAACTCCTGAGCTCAGGCAATCCACACGCCTTGGCCTCTCAAAGTGCTGGGATTACAGGTGTGAGCCACTGCGCTGGGCCAGTTTTTCATTTTATTGAGAATACAAAGGTGTGTCTGGTCTCCACAAAGCTGGTTGTAAAGTTACACTGTCAAATGTAAACAAGAGGTGACGAGAGGCTGTAAGCTCTGTTATTTATACCTGGGTCCCTTGATACTACTTTCCCCATTCAGAGGTCTCGTTATTTTCTCCTTTTGATCCCTGGACTTTTTCAATATCTTAGGTAAATATCCAATTTCTATTTCAAGTTTACTTTGTAAACACTTATAATCCCCAGGATGTCAACAGAAAGAAGCAGTTAAATATTTATTAAAACGTATATTCTTGCTTGGCATCTCGATCCATTTATCCAAAGATGTACCCTCTTCCCCCAACCCTCCCATTCCCAACACACGTGAACACAAGATTTTGAGTGCCTAGGAAATATCTTTCACAGTGACAGCCTTTTAATGGTCTGCCTTAACCTGTTTCTTCTGCCCACATCTTCTAATAAATCATAGATTGGGTATCTTGACTTCTGGTGACTTAAGGGATTTGGTCTCTACAAATACACTGAAGTATCTGTTTTCCTTTGGAGCTGTGCCAATCTAAATTTTGCCTAAAGGAGAAAATCGCCTCAGGGGACACGGAGTTCTTTGGCCTTATTTGCTTTGCTTGGTAGCTTAGGAGGAATTTTCCTCTTTCAGAAAACACCATATATAATAATAAAAATATTGCAAGGTAAATAAATTAAGGAAGTGATTGTTTTAAAAACCACTTAGATCCTTTACAGGTTGGTTGGTTGGTTGGTTTGCCTTGTGTTTTAGAATCCTCAGAAAAATTTGGTTTATACACAGCTCTTTTCAAAACACATTGATTGCATAAAATGTGATATGTTCTCATTGTCTGGGCTATGACCTGCTATTGTATCATGTTGATACAGCACAGTGTTCAGCCAGGATTTGAAATTTAGCATACAATATCCATTTTACCATAGTAAATTTCAGATCTGATTGTGTGTTTTAGGACGTTGTGTAATCTTTCTCAGCAGAAAAAAAACCTGCTTTAGGAAAGGGGAAGGATGCAGTCCTATGCAGGACAGGTATTTTACTATGCTCAGAGCAGTCCGAAAGGAAACAGAAGGGAAAATAACATACGTGTCAGAGAACCCTGGAGATATTATGTGTTATGTATCACAGAGCAGGAAGGAACCAGAAACTCAACTCCCTTCCTAGAAATTCTATCCCTCTGATGGTAAGCAATCAAAAGCATCTCAGATCATTTATAAACAAAGTTAAATCAGGCTGTGGAAGTAGCTAAAGCAAAGCACAAACAAATTGTTATATTTATTCTGAAAAAGTAGGTGTGGTTTGAAGGGAAGTTAGTCTGGAAAGTTCAGAGCCATGAAAAGCAACACAGTCATATTTGCAGAAGGGCACTTCTGTTATTCAGTCCATCTCTGCTTCCTTTTTTGTCTTCTCTTGTTGTGAAGTATTTTTTGCACAGTTTTCCTCAAACCCTTGTTTTGGTGATCAGAAATCCTTGTCTGCAGTGTTCCGGATAACATACAGCCTATTAAAAACAGCCTTGCTCCAGAGTTACATTCAACGATCAACAATTTTTATCAAGAGTTCAAACCTACATTTCTAGTAGAGAACTCCAGGTCTCACCAAACAGCCTACTGCTACCACCAGCCTCCTAATCCAACTGGAGGTGTTCAAGTTCTGAGACATAACCTTTCTTGATAGAGAGCCCAAGAGATTTCTATTATAGTCAGGAAGGGCTTCTTTCCCCTCCCCAACCAACAAAATTACCAGTAATAAGACAGCTTTGGATCCTTTTTGGAATGTGGAGAGATGTTAGTAGATGTGTGCTCACCACCTTGAAGCCTCTCTGCTCCTTAGAGAGCTCCACACTGCAGGAGACCTAGTTAATCCTTTAGGGATGACGGTAGTTAGCTCTGATCTGTGCAGCATTCACCATGCATTGCATTAATCTCTCTGTTGTTCAGACCGTTTCCTTTAGGTCCTAACGACCATGATCTACTCTCACTTTTCACTTAATTTCAATGACTTCACATCCGTCTGTTCCAGCACCTGTTGCATGAAATCTAAGTTATTCTTAGAGATAAAGGTGAGCAAAGAATAGTGACCTTGTCCCTAGGTTAAGGTCTGCCTTCCTGTTTCATCTTTCCTTCCCCAGGACTGTGCTGAACTCTGTGAAGCAGGCCTAGAGTAAGGGAATCCAGCTGCCTAAAATGACATCTTCTTAGTAAACTAAAAGCCTGGTTCAGAGATATTTTTTCATCATTTCCTTTTTGCTTTCAAATGTGAAGATTCTGTAAGCATTCCTGTTAATCCAGTTATGGTGATAAACTGAGAAATAAAAAGAAAATGTACTGTGTTCTTGAAGCTTGACAACGAATTCTGAATTTTAGAAATCCATTGTGAAAATCAGTTTAAAATTGTGTACATACAATTTTAACTTATTAAAGTCAAAACAAGCAAAACCTCTTGTAAAACAAGACCACCCTAACCTTTTTATTGTGTAGAGCCAGATTTGTTAAGTGGCAATCATAGACTATAGATAAGTCATTTACAACATCAAAAATGAAAAATAATTTTAAGTTATGGAAATATTAGCAAAATTAAATAGTAATATCAGATAATTACATCAGATTTGATTATTATTATTATCATTTTGAGACAGTCCTACTCTATCATCCAGCCTGGAGGGCAGTGGTGTTGTAATCTTGGCTCACTGCAACCTCTGCCTCCTGGGTTCAAGCAGTTGAACTTCTGAGTAGCTGGGATTGCTGGGATTACAGGCCTGCGCCACCATGCCTGGCTAATTTTTTATATTTTTAGTAGAGACAGGATTTCACTATGTTGCCCAGGCTGGTCTCGAACTCCTGAGCTCAAGTGATCCGCCTGCCTCGGCCTCCCAAAGTGCTAGGATTACAGGCGTGAGCCACTGTGCCTGGCCACATCAAATTATTAAACTTAAAATAGGAAACCAAATCATTGGATTTTTTTTAAAGATTCATAACTAAAAAAGGTATATGACTAGTCTTAGAGCTCTTGTCTTAGACTTGTACTGACCTGCTTCTAAGATGCTACGCTAATTTTAGTTGGAGAGGTCTAACAGCAGGTTAAATACCCAGCTGTTGAGTCACCCTCGTCTCTGACTAAGTTGTAAGATATGGTGCTCATTCATACTAGGCTTCAGAATGGCATTCTAGATATACAGAGAGAACTTTGTGATGACTGTATTTGTCTGAATTCGAACCTGAAACTAGGTACAGGGTACATTATTATAACAGTCATGCAGGAAGAGTTTTAAGTGATTGGCCTCTTTAAGACCAGCCTAAATTCTGCTTCTGTTGAAATGGGGATGGGCAAATTTCAGGAATTTAATTGTATAGGTAAATTTTAGACACTTTGTGTTGATTTCTGTATATTAAACTTGCCAAGTATTTCATATATAACTTTGAAGATCTTGAATCTTCATATACATTACAACTAAAGTTTTAATTAAGAGTACACAACTGAGAAAAATAGTATTTTTACGACCGTGGAATACATCTTATCACCTTTGGAGGGCAAACATTTTCCCTTGTTTGAGGGCATCATTTTCATTGTGATAAAATCAAATTATATCAACTTAAGGTGAGATTTTGTGAGTTGTGTGACTAAAAACCAGTATTTACTCTCAGATTTAAATGTTAAGAGAATATGAAAAATCATATCGAACTTTTAGGCAGTCAGGTGAACTACTAAAGATGAGTATGTTGGTTGAAATTTTTGAATTCTGTCTTATTAAAATAAGGTTATATTTGTTTCAGACTATCTTATTTATTTCAAATATTTTTAAGCCCACTTAGTGGAAGTGCCAGAGTTTTAAAGTTTTTGAAGGCCGGGTGTGGTGTCTCACACCCGTAATCCCAGCTCTTTGGGAGGCTTAGGCGGGTGGATCACGAGGTCAGGAGATCGAGACCATCCTGGCCAACATGGTGAAACCCCGTTTCTACTAAAATTAAAAAAAAATTAGCCAGGTGTGGTGGTGTGCGCCTTTAGTCCTAGCTACTCAGGGGGCTGAGGCAGGGGAATCGCTTGAACCTGGGAGGCGGAGGTTGCAGTGAGCCAAGATCACACCACTGTACTCCAGCCTGGTAACAGAGCAAGACTACCTCTCAAAAAAAAAAAAAGTTTCTGAAGCAGATTCCAGAAATGAAATAACATTTTGAAACAGAAGTATCTCAACTGTAAATATTCCTTGATATTTTATTTATCCAGCTTCCTAATATCCTCAAAACCTTATAGTAGTTGAAATGTAGTTAATATTTGTTGAATGCATTGATTTTTTTTTTTTGAGATGGAGTTTTGCTCTGTTGCCCAGGCTGGAGCGCAATGGTGCGATCTCCCGAGTAGCTGGGATTACAAGCACATGCCACCACACCCAGCTAATTTGTGTATTTTAGTAGAGACAAGGTTTCACCATATTGGCCAGGCTGGCTTCGAACTCCTGACCTCAAGTGATCTACCCACCTCGGCCTCCTGAAGTGCTAGGATTACAGGCATGAGACACTGCGCCTGGCCGAATTTTTTTTTCTTTTTTTTAGCTGCCTTGTTCCAAAATTTCTTAAATCTGTACTGGGAAAAAGGAAAGTCCTTCTGCTGACTGTCTATGCCAGTGGTTCTAGAAAGTAGAGATTTTGGACTCTTGTGGTGGGGAGTAGGGGTCCTCAAGGCCCTTTCAGGGGACAAAAAAGTTACAACAGTTTTCATTATATTACTAAAAATGTGCCTTTTTCCTATCATTCACTTAAATGTTTACAATAAAGTTTCTAGACTACTTGATGTAAGAAATCGCAGATTGAATGCATAAACAGTTATGAGAATCCAGTTATCCTTTCTTAATCCAGACATTTAAAAGATTGCAACAATGTAAAACAATGCTACTCTTCTAACTATTTTTGTTTTGGAAAATACAGTCTTTTTCTATAAAAATGTTATTTAGGGCTGGGTGCGGTGGCTTATGCCTGTAAATCCCAGCACTTTGGGGGGCCGAGGCAGGTGGATTGCCTGAGGTCAGGAGTTCGAGACCAGCCTGGCCAACCTGGTGAAACCCTGTCTCTACTAAAAATACAAAAAATTAGCTGGGCGTGGTGGTGGGCACCTGTAATCCTAACTATTTGGGAGGCTGAGGCAGGAGAATCACTTGAACCCGGGAGGCAGAGGTTGCAGGGAGCCAAGATCATGCCATGGCATTCCAGCCTGGGTGACAGAGCGAGACTCCGTCTCAAAAAAAAAAAAGTTATTTGGGTTAACATATCACTTTTACTTTTATTAAATGAATTAATAAGTCAAGAAATTATTTTCAGCTTTTTAAAAATTTGGTAAATAGCAGTAGATAAAATCCACATTAAAAGAAAACTGTACCAGATACGATGGCTCACACCTGTAATCTCAGCACTTTGGGAGGCCAAGGTGGGAGGATCACTTGAGTCCAGGAGTTTGAGACCATCCTGGGTAACATAGGGAGACCCCATTGCTACCAAAAGAAAGAAAAAATAGGTGAGTATGGTGGCACTTGCCTGTGGTCCCAGCTACTTGGGAGGCTGAAGCAGGAGGATTGCCTGAGCCTGGGAGGTCAAGGCTGCAAGTGAGTCATGATCGTGCCACCGTATTCCAGCCTGGATGACAAAGTAAGACCCTATCTCAAGAAAAAAAAAAAAAGAAAAGGAGAGATCAATGAAAGGGAAAGAAAAACTAACTCTTTTGGGGTCTTCAATAAGAGTTTTTTTTGTTTTTTGTTTTGTTTTGTTTTTGAGATGGAGTCTCACTCCATCACCCAGGCTGGAGTGCAGTAGCACAATTTTAGCTCACTACTCACGATTTTGGCAACCTCCACCTCCCAGATTCAAGTGATTCTCCTGCCTCAGCCTCCCAAGTAGTTGGGATTACAGGCGCCCACCACCACGCCCGGCTAATTTTTGTATTTTTAGTAGAGACGGGGTTTCAACATGTTGGCCAGGCTGGTCTTGAACTCCTGACCTCATGATCCACCTGCCTCGGCCTCCCAAAGTGCTAGGATTACAGGCGTGAGCCACTGCACCTGGCCCTGGGGTCTTGAATAATTTTTAAGAGTTTAATTGATCTTAAGACCAAAAGTTTGAGAAATGCTAATCTATAGCAACAAGTTACATTACATTATAGTTTCTTTTTGTTTGTTTCGTGGTTGCAGTATAATTTTTATATAGTGAAAGTAACAGATCTTACATATAAATTTGGTGAGTTTTGTCAGGTGCATGGACCCATGTAACTAACATCCCAGTCAAGATGTGGAACATTTCCATCACTCCAGGATGTTCTCCCTGACTCCTTTCAGTCGATCCCCCACTCTCCGTAGACAGCCACTGCTCTGATTTCTGCCACTATGGATTAGTCTTATCTTGAACTGCATTATAAATGAATCACAGAGCGTGTGCTCCTTGAATGTGGCGTTGGTCACTCAACACCGTGTCTTGACTTCCATTCCTATTGTATATATCGTTGCTCTTTCCTTTTTATTGGTGAATGCTATGTTAGTTTGAATATCCCACAATTTGGCTTATCTGTACTCCTGTTGATGGAATTTGTTTTTTTTCCGGTTTGGAGTTATGAACAAAAAAGCTTTTATAAATGTTCTTCTAGATACCATTCTGCAGACATGTTTCATTCTCTTCACTATGTAGGAGTAGAACTTTTGGGTCATAGGGGAGATGTGTGTTTAGCTTTGTAAGATGTTACTGTACTGTTTCCTGAATATGTACCATTTTGCACTGCAGTCTGAAATACGTAAGAATTTTAGTTGCTCCACATCCTCACCGACATTTGGTGTTTTGTAGGTATGACATGGTACCTCGTTCTGTGGTTTTAATTTATATTTTCTTATTGATTTTGAATGCTTGTCCATGTTTTCCTTAGCCATTGTTTTTGTGACGTGTCTGGGAGTTTTGTCCATCTTAAATGTGTTTGTATGTCTTTGTGTTATTGATTTGTAGTAATTCTTTATGTATTCTGGATACTAATCCTCTATCAAATACACGTATCATGAGTATTTTCTCTTAGTTGGTAGCTTGCCCTTTCATTTCTTTAATAATGAACAGAAGTCTTTAATTTCTTCTTTGTTTGAACAGAGTCTTTAATTTTAATGAAGTCCACTTTGTAATTTTTCTATTATGTTAGTGCTCTCTTGGGGGTTCTCTCTAAGTAATTGTTGCCTACCCCAAACTTTCAGCCACTGCCCTGGTGCTCTCTGGTGTATCACCAGTGGTGTGTTCTTGAAGTTAATTTGGTCAGTGTCTTTTGAAGAGAATGACAGAAAAATGAAAGGTATTTAGAGCACATCAGAAATTCAGTGATGCAACATTTTAATTCCTCAGAGTAAACAATGGCCTTTTGTTGTTGATACTATGGAATAATTGTTTCTCATTGTAAATGTGCGTGGGACAGTTTACTCATTCTAGATCCCTAATTAATAGAAAATCATCTGGCATAAAGTTGATCTCAGCAATGTGTGCTAAGTACCTATATTACAGGTTCTATGCCATTCACTGCAGGTTCAACAGGGCTTGGAATCTAATGGTAATAAGAGTTTAATTAAGTAAGTAAATCTGCCGCAGCAATGTTACATGTTCTTAAGAAATTGGTGGTAGGTGAGTAACAGTGTTTGTAGGAACTTTTAGCCTTTCAAATGGAGAGAATGTGTTGCATTCTCTGTGGTTCCTTATGCTCCAACCAGGACAAAGAAGGAGTAGAGAGATGAGTGTTAAATTTCTAACAATGGAATTTGGTACTTTTCAAATGACTTGTAAGTCAGAATGTATTTATCCAGTGGTGAGATTGCTAGGCTTTTCTGCTCATCATTTGTTTTCAACCGTTGTTTAAAGAATAGACTTGTGAGCTGTATCCCAGATGAACTATGTAAAGATTTTTTTCAAGCAAGATTATGCATCATTTGTGAAAATGAAGTAAGACTTTTTAATTACTACAGTAATTTACTCTCTAACATAATTTTAAAATCTAATTACTTTTGTGAATTCAAGTTTATTTTATAGTTTAGCTCTAATGACTTCCTAATTTGGAAGACTATTTTGCTTTGAGTGTTTAGTAAACTTCAGCAGAGCAATAGAAATTAAAGATACAAGCTGTGTCATTAAATTATATTTAAATTGGGACTTGTAGGCAGGGCAGGGTGGTTCATGCCTGTAATCCCAGCACTTTGGGAGGCTGAGGTGAGTGGATTGCTTGAGGCCAGGAGTTTGAGACCAGCCTGGGTAACATGGCAAAACCTTGTCTCTGCTAAAAATACGAAACGTAGCCAGTGTTGTAACACACGCTTGTAGTGCCAGCTACTCCAGAGGCTGAGGCATGAGAGTCGCTTGAACCCAGGAGGCAGAGGATGCAGTGAGCCAAGACTGTGCCACTGCATTCCAGCCTGGGTGACAGAAGGAAGGATTTGGAGGAAACGATAAGAAGTCTGATAGTTGAGAAGAGAGGTGATAAGTATCTAATAGCTGTAAATACTTATACACACACAAGTGCAAAACACACGTATAACAATATACATGTATACATACAGATTGTCAATGTTGTAGTTACAGATGTGTTGAAATCTGTTTCTCTGTGGAATAGTTTTCTTAGATTTTTAGTTCATTCTTTAATCTTGAATCAGAGGTAAGAATTAAGTTGTTTCTCACTTTTCTAAATATCCAGATCAATATTCTGCTACCTAAAATTATGATTCCTACATAATACTTAATAAAAAATACTTATTTGTTAAGTGCAAGTGAAAATGTGTGTTAAATAAGTTGGTTTTGAAAATATTATTTTAAGTGACATAAGAGGCTGAGCGCAGTGGCTTACGCCTGTAATCCCAACACTTTGGGAGGCCAAGGCAGGCAGATCACCTGAGGTCAGGAGTTCAAGACCAGCCTGGCCAATATGGCGAAACCCCATCTCTACTAAAAATACAAAAATTAGCCAGGCATGATGGTGGGTGCCTGTAATCCCAGCTACTCGGGAGGCTGAGGCAGGAGAATCGCTTGAACCTGGGAGGCGGAGGTTGCCGTGAGCCAAGATCGCACCGCTGCACTCCAGCCTGGGTGACAGAGCAAGACAGAAAATGATTGTTGTGTTCTTCATACCTCATTGCTTACTTATCCATATCATTTTTTCACCGTTTTTCTTTCTTTGGCTCCATCGTAACTTGAGACATTAGGTAAAATCATTTATTTTAAAACTTTGAGCACCTGTCATATGCAAAATATTCTGTACCCTGAAGGACACAGAGGAGAGTAAGACATAGTCTCTAATCTCAGAGTCTCAGAGCGGAGGGGGATTACACTCTGAGTGGCAGATATGTAAAAAACAGCAGAGGGAATGAATGAAGGTAGGGAAAATAAAGAACTGTGAAATTGAAGCTGAGCACGGAACTAGCCAATTTCATTGTTCTAAATTAGAACCTTGGACTTGCTTTTAAAATCCCATTGCTGACATCGTGGCTGACTTTGAGATCATTCCCCAAGGCTGGGTGCAGAAGAGAAGCCTGAATGGGGGAGCATGCTCGAAGTCTCCCAGAGATAGACTGGGAGAGGACGTACCCTCGGATCTGGATGGGAATGAGTTTTAATACCATCTAATCATGTCAATGGAATGTTTAAGGCGCAGTAAAATTGTTTGGGATTTATTAGTATGTTCTTTCATCATTTTAATTAAATGAAAAATATTAATTGGACAGAATTGTCCCAGCACTTTCACTCTGGTCATATGACATTAAAACAAAGAATACCAATGAATTATTAAATGGCAGAAAAGAAAGGGACATTTCCAAGTCAGAGTCCCTCCTGAGTTACTTCGTTATGTCTTAACCACTGTCTTTGCTCATAGATTCTTTGTTTAGCATTCTGCAGCCTCCTAACCAGAAGCTCTTGGAAGGGATAGTTCATTAATTTGAAAAATCTCTTCCATTTGTACCTGTATCTGGTCCGAGGTGACAGCCATTGGCTGGCATTCACCATCCAGGTATAAAGCCTTCCATCCAGGTGTGGTGGCTCACACCTGTAATCCCAGCACTTTGGGAGGCCAAGGTGCGAGGACAATCTGAGGTCAGGAGTTCGAGACCAGCCTGGCCAACATGGTGAAACCCCATCTCTACTAAAAGTACAAAAATTAGCCAGGCACGGTGGCACATGCCTGTAGTCCCAACTACTCAGGAGGCTGAGGCAGGAGAATCACTTGAACCCCAGAGGCGGAGGTTGCAGTGAGCCGAGATCGCACCACTACACTCCAGCCTGGGTGACAGATCGAGACTCTGTCTCAAAACAACAACAATAAAAAAGGCTTCCTAGGGGAAAAGAAGCACAAGTGGTGAAAACCATTTCATTTTCTGCTTTTCTCCAGGGCAATAGAAACAATTTCATTCCTGTTTCTCTGTGAAAACCTTAATATAGTTATGAAAATTGTTTAATAGATAACCATTTTTAGATCATCTTTTGAAACTGTAATTAGTAAATTTTTCATCCAAAAAGTAATAGTAGTTTTAAATCTTTAACAACTCAGACAGGAAGATGAAAATTTTCCCTGAAATTATTGATAATAACAATAATATCAATCTCTACTTCATGTTGAAGGTTTTCTACCTACCAGGCACTGGGCTGAAGGTTTTATATCACTGACCAATTTCCATATTTAAAATAAAATTAAATTTGACCACATAATGCACACATATGGGGTGAATGTGTATTGCTGGGACAGAATTTTCATTAACAGCACCTACCCTTGCCAGATGAGTTTGATTTCATTTTTTAAAATGCTGTTTATATTACCATTAAATTGAGTCTATAGATCAGAATGAATGGGGCCTAAAGTTTTAAAAACACTCTCTGTGTGCATTGTTTCATGGGAGCTCCACCACGGCCATATGAAACACTAGTATTGTCATTTTCAAGGAAAAACCGAGGTTTGGAATAGGTTAGTTACATGTTCAAGTTCACACAGTAAGTGGCAGAGTTCTGAAAGCCAGGAGTGACGGCTGTGGAGTTAAAGAATCCATTCTACTAATTCAATATATGACCATGGACAAGTTATTTAATACCAGTGCTTAATAAGATTACTTTGAGGATTAAATGAGGTGATACACATTAAGTGATTAACACAGTCTAAACTGGAGCAAACTCTCACTAAATGCTAGCCATTAGTATTCATCCACTTCATCTTAGTAGAACTCTTTAAAGCTAGCCTGGGGATATTTTGATTTCACAGCATTTGTGAAAGTGTTGCTTTTTTAAAAACGCCTGAACTTTTTCTGTCTTCCCTGAAACATACAAATCAATGATCAAGGGTCTTTTGAACCGAGATAGAAGCTGGAATGAAGCTAAATAAAAATATAGACTATTAAGATTCCTGGAATTGCAAGTAAGAGAAGTGTTGGAGAGAGAGCTCCTCTGTCTTAGGAGAAAGGGAATAGGGCCACTGCACAGACCCTGTTTGTGAAAGGCATAGAGGGCACGAGAATCTTAGTCCCAAGTGGCCCCAGATGAGCAAACAAGGACATACCCCTTAAAGAGACCTAGCTATCTTTATGTAGAGATATGGACTTGAGAGAGAGAAATATATATCATTTAGAGAATGGGAACATCATGTTTAAAAAAAAAAAAAAAAGAAACAGCTTTAGGGTGGGAGAAGTCTTCACCAAGATAGAAAACACAGAAGCTAGTTTTAAAAAGGAGACATACTTGTTTGTAAAAGTTTTTTGTTAACCTGCAGATGGTACCATGTACAATCTAGGTGACAAAAGATTAATAGCTATCACATACAAAAAAAATTCTTACTAAATAACAAAAAAATCCAGCGGTATAGATGTTATAAATAGGCAGTTGACCATCTGTGAATTCAGATGGTCATTAAGCATATGAAAAATGTTCTAACTCACTAGTAGTCAAGGAAAAACAAAGTAAAATAACAAGGTAGCATCACTACCGCAGTCAGACCCAAAACCTAAAAGGACAAGAACACCTGTTAACACCAACTCTTTCTGGTGGGAAGAGAGTGCTCATAGACTGCTGGTGAGATAAGAAATTGTTAAAAGCTTCTCCAAAAGCCATCTGGCCGCATCTGTGGATATGTGAAATAGAGATACTCCTTGACCCAGCAATTTTAACCCCGGTGCTCTGCCCCATTAAAATGAAGGCATCAGATTTAAATAAGAATACATCATATATCGAAATATTTTTGTTGCATTGTTTCTTTTGGCAAAAGAATGAAATGGTAAATGCCTTTCATGGAGAATGACAAAATGTATTTTGAGATATAGTATTCTTATGGCATATTATACATTCCTTAAAATAATTAGTATACCATTTGACATCAACAAATTTGCGTGCAGTATTGACAAGCAGACCATAGAGAAGTGTGTATAATTAGTACCCTAATTTGGAATATGAAGGGCAGCACACCCCTTTGTGTGTGCACACATGCATGCTCTACATGTGGCTCTTTGGGAACATGTGGAAAAGCACAGAAAAATAGATGCCAGCTTCTTAACATGGATTATAGGGTGGTAGAGTGGTGGTGGAGATGGAGGAGTGGGGTGGCAAGCAAAAAGAACAAAGGGGGGAAAGACTACATTAAAAATAAAACCAGCGTGTGTGAGATGCTACCTACATACGTGTACATGTGCCTAAAGGTATTACAAAGAAAGATATACCTGTGTCTGTCGATGCGAAGGGGAGTGTCCTTGATATTTCGTGAAAAAGCAATGTGACCTATAGGGTAATATTTCAATTTAAAAAATGCACATACCTGTATACCCTTGTTTGTGTGAAGAGGGGGTGTGGAAAGGAGCACTCGTGCTGTTACTGTTGGTATTGGAGGGTGCAGGAGGAGAGGTCTAGCTTGTCCTTTATCTGTAGATCGTTTCCTTTGTTATATAATAATATATTTTGGCCAAGCACGGTGGCTCATGCCTGTAATCCCAGCACTTCGGGAGGCCACGGAGGGTGGATCACCTGTGGTCAGGAGTTCGAGACCAGCCTGGCTAACATGGTGAAACCCCATCTCTACTAAAAATACAAAATTAGCCGGACATGGTGGCGCATGCCTGTAGTCCCAGCTACTCGGATGGCTGAAGCAGGAGAATCGCTTGAACCCAGGAGGTGGAGGTTGCAGTGAGCCAAGATTGCGCCGTTGCATTGCAGCCTGGGCAAAAAGAGCGAAACTCTGTCTCCAAAAATAGTAATTATTTTTTAATTTGAAAAATAACCACATACTCCATCCCCCTCTAATTTAGTTATATTTACTACCATTTGGTATATGCCCGAGAAGATTGTTTTAATTATGTGTGTTGTTTTGGTTTTGACATAGAACTTGAATTCCTAAAAATTTAAGGTCAAGATTACCAAGCGTTGTGAATTAAGAAATTTACCTTTTGTTCTGGAGTACCTGTTAATAATGAATTGCTTTTTTCTTGTCCGTTGGAAAAATACCAAGTGTTGTGAATTAAGAAATTTACCTTTTGTTCTGGAATACCTGTTAATAATGAATTGTTTTTATTTTGTTCATTGGGAAAATACTGAATGATAGCTGTTTATGTTTCACATGTAGATTATGATAATAACATATACAGCCTTCCCAGGTAGGTAGATTTGGTTTAGCAAATCATACCGTAAACAGAGTCACATGACCAATGTTAGACTTGGGATAAGTTATCTGTAATGCAGGTGGTGAATGAAATATCTGTAATACACAAAGAGCTCCTACGTAGTGAGAAGATAATTTAGTGGATAGATGATGTCACCACTGACAATGAGTGTTTTTATCTTAGTATGTTTGTACTTTATAAAAATAACAAATAATTTTAAAAATTCTTTAAAACTGACATGTAGGTAAGAAGTTGAACCTTCATTTCTGAGAAGCCTTAATTGTCCTAGGCATTTTCCTTAGTGCAGATCTAGCTGCCAGCAGAAGGCGAATTGTACAGCTGTGTAGCTTCGACTTGCAAGATTTGCCCCAGGTTACGCAGCTGGGCGGTAGCAAGAGTTTGCACTGTAGCTCTGGTTTCCATTCCACGGTTCTTTTATAGCCTCCATGAAAGAGATGACACCTCCCCGACCTCCTGCCAAGTATAAGGATGTCTCAGTAAATATATGCACTCACACACACAAGACCCAGAAGAACTCATGTGTGTCTCATAAAAATCAGGAGGCAAACCTGGAAAGCATGAAACGCCTGGCAGCCAATTCCAGATGAAGCTTAATTTTGCCTACCTTTGTGTTATCATCTTGTTCTTTTTTTCAGAGGGCCTCTGTGAGCAAACAGTGTTGAGTATCTAGCCTAGCAATCCACAGAGCAGATGCAGGAGGTGGGCTCAGTGTCCAACAGGTAGATAAAGGAGATCTGTGCAGTTAGGTAAATTTGTGAGGCTCAGCTTCCAAATAACATACAATTTCTTTTTTTTTTTTTTAAATGGAGTCTTGGTCTGTTGCCCAGGTGGGAGTGCAGTGGCACAGCCTCAGCTCACTGCAACCTCTGCCTCCTGGGTTCAAGTGATTCTCCTGCCTCAGCCTCCCGAGTAGCTGGGACTACAGGCTTGTGCCACCACGCTCAGCTAATTTTTGTATTTTTAGTAGAGACGGGGTTTCACCATGTTGGCCAGGCTGGTCTCGATCTCCTGACCTCAAGTGATCTGTCTGCCTTGGCCTCCCAAAGTGCTGGGATTACAGGCATGAGCCACTGTGCCCGGCCCAAATAACAGGTAATTTCTGCCATCCAAATAACGTTTAAAGATTTTGGAGATCGTGATCTCCTGACCTTCACAACTTTCAGAACAAGGGGGATTCAAGCACAGCATTTGTTAGTCAACACTTCTTTAATGAATTTGGTTCTTTGGGGTCCGTCTACAATGCTGTGTAGCAGGGAAATAATGGTGTGCTAGCAGGCGGAGCCGTTTGCATCACATAGATGAAACCACTGTGAGACTCTTCATTTAAAAACCAGTTATTGTGCTGTTGTCTAGATAGTCGTAATGTCATCTGTATGGTTGAAAATAGAACCAGGACATATCACTGCCAGTCCCTGGTACAGGGTGTGTTCTCTCTGTATGAAGAGAAAAAGGAAGCATAGAATGCAAGATAATGACCCTCAGATAAACTCCACGGAGAGAGAATCACTGAGCTGTGCTTTCAGCCTGAAAATTCTGATTGCTGCTCTCGTCTGTTCTTATTTCTGCCTGGAGTAACACTGCCATCCAACACCATTCGGGAATTCTCTCTTCTTTTTTTCCTGGCAAAGAGAGTGAAATTTTTAAATATGGAAACACATCCTTTTCAACACAATTTATTTTTTTTAACTGAATCTCCTACCTAATTTTTTTTAAAATTTCTCTACTCCCTCTGCTTCTTCAAATAACACTGCAGAAGATTTAGCATTTTCTTGATGATTAGACTGTGGACTATTTTTTGTCTGTTCTTGACTTTAGAGTCGTAAAATTTTTGTTCCCCACCCTATTCTTGAAACAACACAACCCTTTTGTTTTCAGAAGTAATCACAGAGATCCATTCTGTCCAGTACAGTTGCCACTAGCCACGTGTGGCTTTTGGGCCCTTGAAATCTGGGTAGTACGACTGAGAAACTGATTTTTTTCCTTTTTTTTTTTTTTGACACGGAGTCTTGCTCTGTTGCCCAGGCTGGAGCGCAGTGGTGTAATCTCAGCTCACTGCAACCTCCGCTTCCCAGGTTCAAGTGATTCTCCTGCCTCAGCCTCCCAAGTAGTTGGGATTACAGGCACCCACCACTGCACCTGGCTAATTTTTGTATTTTTTAGTAGAGACGGGGTTTCACCATCTTGGCCAGGCTGGTCTTGAACTCCAGACCTTGTGATCCACCCACCTCAGCCTCCCAGAGTGTTGGGATTACAGGCGTGAGCCATGGCGCCCGGCCTGATTTTTTACTTAATTTTAATTAACATCAGTTGTAAAATGAAGCAGAAACTGTTCTTCCATTAAAAACGACTGTTAAGACTAGATTTCATGTTAACTGTTTAGTAGCTTAATTGAGATATGCTCTAAAAGTGTAGGATACACACTGGATTTCAAAGACAATATGGAAAAAAGTATAACATCATTTTTTGTATGTATTTATATGTTGAAATGCTAATATTTTGGATATACTGGGTTAAAATAAATTACTAAAATTAGTTTTGATTTTTTAAAATGTGGCTACTACAGAATTTGAGATTATACATGAAGCTCTCATTGTATTTCTCTGGCTGGATTTCTTGACCCTGGCACTGCTGACATTGTAAGTGGGTAATTCTTTGTTGTGGAGCCTGTCTTGTTCCTGGCATGATGTTTAGCAGCATCCTTGGTCGAGCTGGGGTGCCTTTCTGTGCCCTGACTGGTGGAATCCTCCAGCCTCTGTCTGAAACCCTTCCTTAAGAGGCCTCTCTCATCTCCTATTTTTAGAATTAATTGTGAGACAGGTCTTTATATCAGCCACCCTAATATAAGCATTCACCTGCAGTAATAGTCCTTCTCTCTTGAGTAGCACAGAATAAACTAAATTCTTTACAAAAGAGGTAATGTCTAATAGGTCATATACATTACAAAGCTTCTGCCACAAATACTTAAACTCCCACTTGGTGCTAGCCATTGTCCTAGGCAACAGGGCCACAGCAGTAGACAGAATATGAGTTCTCATGGAGTTTACATACTGTTTGGGGGTAGGAGGTCATCAACACATCAGCAAGAGAGTGTACCTTATGTCACGTCGATCAGTGCTGTGGAGGGGGAAGATGAAGCAGGCCAAAGTGCATAGCAGCTGGGGGAGCCGAGGGAGCTGGGGGCAAGGATGTTATTACTCCTGCCATCCCAGGCCCTCTCTCCGATATTCCAAGACCCCCCTCGTGCCCACTGTTCACCACACCCCCAGCTTTTGTTTCTCTAGCTTTGCACGTCCCTTAGCACCGCTTGTAAGAGATGTTTTCCAGACACCTTTGCCTCGCCTCGGATCAGTCCTTCTGCGTGGCGGTCTTCCAGTTTCTTTTAAAAGTGGCACCTGGGCCAGGTGTGGTGGCTCACACCTGTAATACCAGCACTGTGGGAGGCTGAGGTGGGTGGATCACTGCATGTAAGGAGTTCGAGACCAGCCTGGCCAACATGGTGAAACCCCGTCTCTACTAAAAATACAAAAAATTAGCCGGGCATGGTGGCAGGCACCTGAAATCCCAGCTACTCGGGAGGCTGACACAGGAGAATCGCTTGAACCCGGGAGGCAGGGTTGCAGTGAGCTGAGATCACACCACTGCACTCCAGCCTCGGCAACAAGAACGAAAGTCCATCTCAAAAAAAAAAAAAAAGAAAAGAAAAGAACAAAATAGATGGAAAATTTAATTTACATACATCTCTAAAACTATATTATACATGCAAAGCATAGATAATGGCAGGGATTCTTATTCCTGGTATCCATTATTCGTGTCACAGAGATTGATAGTCTTGGATAGTGGGGAATGTGATTTAAATACCATCTGTGGCCACTTACCCAGCAGATTGGTTAGATGGCATATCTGCCAAATGAGCAGTGTGTGTTCCTAAAAAAGAAAAAGAAACTAGAAGAATTCCACCATGGATTATTGACTTAAAAATGTAAATTGTATTAACTTCTATAATCCAAATTAATTAGTTTAATTTAGAGGTTCTTCAGAAGATAATTTTTAAAATATCTAATATTTTAGCTACATGGATGTATTTCAGAAGGCAACTGGAAAACTTTTTATTATTTTATTATTTTTTAGTTTTTGAGACAGAATGTCGCTCTGTTGCCCAGGCTGGAGTGCAATGGCGTGATCTCGGCTCACTGCAACCTCCGCCTCACATGTTCAAGTGATTCTCCTGTCTCAGCCTCCTGAGTAGCTGGGATTACAGGCGTGCACTACCACACGTGGCTGATTTTTGTATTTTTAGTGGAGATGGGTTTCACTATGTTGCCCAGGCTGGTCTTAAACTCCTGAGCTCCAGTGATCTGCCCACCTTGGACTCCCAATGTGCTGGGATTACAGGTGTGAACCACCACACCCGGCCAGCAACTGGAAAACTTTCATAATAGTGTTCTGGAAAGTTGGCCTGGGCACCTCTTGCACCACCCCTCATTCCTGATGGTGCTGCCATTCTGATCTGTGGAAATGGGGTGGCTCCCTGCCCACCAGGCCTGACTCTGATGTGCTGCTTATCCAAGCCACAGACCTTCAGCCCCAGGCAGCCGTCATCCCTTGGCTACTTTCGAACACCTACAGAGGCTTCGAAGATGCTCTTTCTGTAGAGGTTAATTTGTTTTCCAGTCTACCCAGAATTGCTAAATTTTGTTCAGTGTTAGTCTCCTTGGGGAAGTACTGATGTATGTTACAGGGCCTAAATACTTTTTACTTTTTACTTTTTTTTTACTTTGGCTTTTACTTTTTAAAAATACTTTGGCTTTTATAAAAGTTTTCTGTTTTCCATTTCATTTCTTAAAAACCTGTATCTAAGCTTTGTGATGGCATTTTGTTTACATCATTTAGCAGCTAGAGAATGATAATGTATTAAGTATCAAAACATGGTAGGTGTGCCATAAATCCAACAACAGGGTCAGATGTGCCATAAAGTGAAAGGATAGTGGATCTCTGAGGTGGTCCAAACAGCTGGATCCCAAGGACTGGGAGGACTGAGTTCAGATCAGAGCAATGCTGAAGACAGAGGACCAGTTGATTTGCTACAGAATCTTTCAGGGGCCAAAGTAGGTAGCGGTGAACAGGTGCAACCCTAGATTAGCCCTGCTTAGCCCTGTCTGTGATGACACACATTTTTAAAGGGTCTTTCTGTGCCTGCAGCTCTCATGTGAATGAAAGCAGTTCTTGCCTCCTGCTGACAATGGCATTAGAATGAACTTTATGTTTTTCTTTTCTTTTTTCAGAACAAGTTTGCCTTCTCCTATGTTTTCCAGAAATGACTTCAGTATCTGGAGCATCCTCAGAAAATGTATTGGAATGGTAAATTAATGGTTTTTGTCATATGATATTAAGCAGATATGTTTAATCGCATATTCTTTAGTAAGGAACCTAAACGTTTGCATTAAAGTGGTGCACGACAATGTTTATGGGAACGTACGAGAATCATAAATTGTGAAAAGTCGTAGGTGACTTTTTTCTGACAAGAATTTGAGCTGCTCTAATGGCTTTGATGTGCATTGTTGATGTAAAAAAAAACAAACAGAAACTGAAAATGCTGTGTTTCTGTTGACACAGCACATTTATATTGCCCCATAGACTTACCTAGAAACTCTCAGAAAGAACAGACAACCCCACAGTGGAGAACAGAATTTCACTTACACTTCTGTGCACAGAGCAAGTTTTCGTATTTGGAATTTGTAAGTGTGGTATATTAAATATTTGGAATATGTCTCTGCTTAGTTATCTGTGCAGGTGGATCTGATGTGGGGGGAGGTAGGGAGATGGCAGCACTTCCTTTCATAGAAATCCTTGGATTCCCTTGAAGGTAGTAGTCAACACCACCACCCTGATGTCAGTCAGGCTAGGATTCTGGGTAAAGTTCTCATAACTCTTCCTAGTGTGACCTTGGACCACCGAACATGTAAGTCATGTGGCACAAAAGAATCTGCCTGACATTACCTTTTAACATTTTGCAATTGAATGTGTACCCTGGGAGCACTCCAGAACTTTCCCTGTGCCGGGAAGTACAGTCACCTCATGCACACTTCATTCTGCGGCTTGAAATCCTGTCCGCTGCAGAGGTACCCACTTTGGCATTTTTCTTTTCGTTTTCTTTCTTTTTTCATTTCATTTCTTTTGTTTTTTTTGAGACAGGGACTCATTACCCAGACTGGAGTGAAGTGGTACCCTCATGGCTCACTGTAGCCTCAACCTCCCCAGCTCAATTTATCCGCCCACCTCAGCCTCCCGAGTAGCTGGGACCACAGGCGTGTCGTGCCACACCTGGCTAATTTTTTGTATTTTTAGTAGAGAAGGAGTGTTGCTATGTTTCTCAGGCTGGTCTCGAACTCCTGGGCTCAAGCAGTCCTCCCACCTCAGCCTTCCAAATTGTTGGGATTACAGGCCTTAGCCACCATGCCTGGCCTCTGGCATTTTTCCAATGTCTCTCTTCTCTGAGTGGATAATGAAATCTGAAACTTCCTAAATGTAATTTCCAAGGAACAAATTTCATAAACATTAATTTTAAATAAATATTTTTTGACTCCTGCATGGAGAGTAATTCATCTAAATTTCGGAGCCTGATAATGTAGGATCTAATCTCCGCTCTCCCGCTTCCTGGCTGTGAGACCCCAAGCAAGTTGCAGTTCCTACCTGAGTAGCATTCCATCCAGTATAGAACTAGCATCATAATTTGTACCTTAGAGGTAGGTGTATTGAGAGATAAATAATTTATGTAAAATGCCTGGAACTATTCCTGGTTTAACATTGTGCTCAATAAATAATAGTTCATATTATCATTAATCACAGCTGAGAATGAGACTTGAGCTCTAATTTTATTTCAATTCTATTAGGATTCAACAGGACAAAGCAAATGTATATAGACAGATGACAGTAACACACGTTTGTCTCTTTGGAACGGAAAATTTCAAGATAAAAATTAGTATTTATTTGTATTCTGCAGAGTCAGTATTTTTCAAACCCTTAGTTAAATATGTTTACCTTTATGATCCAGTATGCAAATATGTATATATGCGTGTCCTTAAAATTAAAATCAGTTTCACAAAAGAATGCTCATCATTACTACAAATTGTATTTTCTATTATATTAAAGTAACATTGATTCCAGCTCGTTAAATTTATTTTACAACTTGTTAATGAACCAGACCCACCATTTGAAAAACACTGCTCTGAGTTACTATAGAATTTGTACTGTATCTTTGTAAGGTTATTTGGTCAAAGGAGTTTGTATGAACATTTCAGATATGGTTTAGTCTTTTTGGCCACTTTAGAATATACAGTTTTCTGTATTTCTGTTGACTGATTCCTTTCTCCTGCTCTCTCCTGTTTCACTGGGTGTCAGCTGTAGTGTTGGTGTTATGAATTTGTTCATGAAGGTGACTAGCAGTCTGTCTAGTTTACGTCCAAATCGAGACTAACCATTCTTTTAAAAGATAGGAGATGATGTTATGTTGGATTGCACCTGCTATGTTCTGAAAGATACTCTAGAATGCGGTTTTACTTTTATGTTTAGGCACAGAACTTCTTGTACAAGTAAATGCTTATGCTGAATCATAAATAAAATACAACAAATAAACATAGAGCTGTTTGGGTTGAAAGGGTTCCATAGAATGTTCT
The DNA here is from genome assembly GCF_028858775.2 of Pan troglodytes. Taxonomy (NCBI): domain Eukaryota; kingdom Metazoa; phylum Chordata; class Mammalia; order Primates; family Hominidae; genus Pan; species Pan troglodytes. The sequence goes on along the minus strand of NC_072415.2, from coordinate 34,040,895 downwards.
GAATCATATCTCTAGAACTTATTGATTCAAAGCATAGAGAGCTTCAGGGGAAGTCGTGTTTTTGGAAACTTCTTTCTGCTGAGGTTCATAGGAGACAAATGTTCTGGAAGAACATTTTTATTAATGTGGATTGAAAGGAAATCACCTAGCTTTTGGAAATATTGTTCTTTGGGCACTGTCTGCTGTAGGACCTTCTCTCTTAGGCAGCAGACACAATCAAGGTATAAGCACTAAGCGACAGTAAAGATTAAAAATGAGGAGTCTTGAGAAAGAAATACAAATATTACCACTTTTTTTTTTTTTTTTTTTTTGAGTCGGAGTCTCAATTTGTTGCCCAGGCTGGAATGCAGTGGTGCAATCTCGGCTCACTGCAGTCTCCACCTCCCGGGTTCAAGTGATTCTCCTGCCTCAGCCTCCCAAGTAGCTGGGACTACAGGTGCATGCCACCATGCCCAGCTAATTTTTTGTACTTTTAGCAGAGATGGGGTTTCACCATGTTGGCCAGACTGGTCTCGAACTCATGACCTCAGTTGATCCACCCACCCTGGCTTCCAAAAGTGCTGGGATCACAGGCATGAGCCACCGCGCCCGGCCTGCATGTTTCTGATTCTATCACATTAATCCAAATACTTCACTTCGTGTCCTTTTTGTGGGGGTGAAACTGAATTCTAGAAGCCATGTGTATACCTTCAGCTATCATCTCTCTTCCCTTACCTCCATTTACCCAGCTTCTTAATTTGTTAATAAGTCCTAAGAGTGGAAGAGGAAATTTGATACTGAGCCTTAGCTCTTCCTGCTCTCTGTTGTTGTGAGGAGCGTGCCAGGACAGAGTGCGGGGTGTAAGCATCCTGCGGGTGACAGCCCCACAATTCCACACTCAACCAGAGTCCCCATCCCGTCTTTTTCCATAACAATTAATGCCCCAGATTTGTATGCTATGATGATATCATTTTATGGTGTAATGCTATTATTATTCAAAATATGTGGCTTTTCTAAATTCACAGTACATATTCTTATCTGCCAGATATGGTCTTGGTCTCACTTTGTCTTAGGAAGGAAAGGAAGAGGTTCTTCTCCATGCATTTGTCATCTTGGCCCCCAGTGTCCGCAGCCCCATCCCCAGCCAGGCTCACTCTGCCCCATCTCCTCCACTCCCATGCACCTGCATGTTGTACTTTACCTTTTTCCAAATAGCATTTAGCCACTTTGATTTCCAATACTGATGACATCCTTCTTTTCTTCTCCCAGTCTGTTTTGAGCAGGATTATGTTATCAAAATGTCAGATTATACAATGTGAAATTAATACTTTACCTAACTGGAATTCAACCCTAAATCTGTTTGTGGTTGAAGCTTTTACCAAACAAACAAATCTCCGGCTCCTGAGAACTAATCCTGACACTGCTTAGTCATTTGAAGCCTTTGCTTATTTCTTTCTGCTTGTTTCCCCTTTGTCACAGGACTCTTTAATCCGAAAGCCTCATGTCCTGTGTGTACCCTGTTTCCGTCCTCCTCTTCTCCTCCATCCCTTTGCTCCAGTGGCTTTCTCAGCAGGGCTCAGCCAGAGGTTAGGTCGTTGGTGTTCATGCTCAGTGACTTAGGCAACCAGCCCCAGGACCTCAGCACAAAATTTGAGGAGGTACTTGAGCTCAAGGCCATGTGCGTGCTGCCCTTGTGTGTGTTCAGATGTCTTGGAGTAATAGAATAGTCCTGGATTATTGCAAGAGGTGACAAAGGTCTGGTATATCATGAATACCGACTACTTAAAGTGAAAGAAAAGTGTTGTATCATTCTTTTAAAGGTAGCTAGTGGAATCCACATACCATCGAGTTTTGATTGCCACTGTCATTCTGTTAAATAAATACATGAGCAAGCTATTCTTCAGTCATTGAAAAGCTTATACTTCTGTGTCTCCTTTAATTTGTATTTCCATTTTATCCTTCCTATAGGATAACTCAGTTAACTTCGTGTCCTTTTTGTAGGGGTGAAACTGAGTTCCAGAAGCCATGTGCATACCTTCAGCTATCATCTCTCTTCCATTACCTCCATTTACCAAGTTAACTCAATTGTTTTAATCTCTGAGGGTCTTTTATCGATTACTTCATCATACTTCATTACTGCAGAAATATGTATAAAAATTAAAATTTAAAAAGCTATATTCTGTAAGACTTTAGTACTAAAGGTTTCTTTGCATTGTTATAAATGTTAGTATTTGATTACAGTTGTAAACATTATAAAATTTATGAAAATATTAACAAAAGGTAAAATGTTATGAGTGAAAAGAATTTTTTTCAATTGGGTTTAGATATCTGAGATGAATATCACTTGCTGCTAGAATGAGATAGGATTTTCAGTAACAGTTATGTTCTTGTTTTTGAATAGATGCAAGGATTGAGAGCTTTGCTCCTATTAATAGACAGATGGGAGTAGGAGTTTTTTGGGTTTTTAAAAAAATGTCCAGTAATGTCCTTCAGTTCTTTGACCCCCTTCTCAACTATATGCCAAAAGTCAGATTATATTACAAAATTTTTTTGTGTGTGATTTATAAGCTAACAACTCAATTAGGACTCCCTTCAGTGTTACTAAAAACACAACTTTGAAAAACTCTAACTTGCACAAGGTTTTGTTACCTTTCATTAGTCATTGGCTTCTTGGCCTCTGGGAAATACACCAGAGAAGCTTTTCCCAAACTCTCCGATCTCAATTCATTGAACTGTTTTTATCACTCAGTTGTACCTTGCAATACTGAGAAAGGGTTGAGAAAATTGGAATAATTTTCACTGAAGTAAACCTTTGCCAGTATGTTTTTGATAAAATGCTTTTATCTCACCATGAATCTTAAGATGTTTCCCACAAACTGAAGGTTTAGCTCATTCATTCCAGTACAGAATGTCTGCTACATAGCCATAGGGCCAGACCTCATGCCCAGACATATCACTGGGTCAGAGTAACTGTCAGAAGGGATGAGATATTATTTCTGGAATCAGATAAACATGTGATACCCTATATGCCACCATGACAACAGTGTTATTCTTGCATTCCAACTCTAAGATAGATGCGGAGCTAGATAAGATTTGGAGCTTTGCCAAATCTGGCATGTTATAAATACCAACTAGAGCGACAGAGGATAGAAGGAGCAAGATAGTTAAACAAAATTTGGTATCTCTACCCCCACACTCTACAGTGGTCTAAGATCAGAATGTTTCAACCTGGGGAGAAATGGCTTGAAGACCCTATTTCTCATGTCGTGTCTTTCTCTTAACTGAAACAGGACGTCAAGGAGCCCTAATGTAAGTTAATGGTTCTTGAGTAAAAGAGGCTTTGCTGGTAACAGTACTGTATCTAAACTTCCCTCTCTGGTGCCCTGGAGGTTTTCACATTTCCAGGTATAAATACTATGCCAAGATTCAGGATGGTAGGAGATTAAGTGCTTTTTTTTTTTTTTTTTTTTTTTTTTTTCCCCCAGTAGCAGAGGGCAACTGTGAATGGGGAAATGAGCAAAGAGGAGCAGCACGGTCCCTCCAGTGCAGGTGCCGTCTGAGACTTGCCAGTTTCTAGGAAAAAATGCATGTGGAAGTAGATTCCCTTAAAGCCACAAATGCCGAGTGATCCAGGGCACGCTTGCAGCCCATGCTTCCACTGTCTCTCCACATTCCTGTGTAGGTGTTGTCCAGCCTTTATGAAGTCCCCTAGCAGGAGGGCTCACGCTACCTCCCAGCTCTGAAGCTCTTCAGCTCCTAAGCAGGAAGAATAGGAAAGGAATATCATTAAGTTCATTAGCATTTTCCTTAGAGCTTTTCTTACCTTCTTGTCCACGTTTTCCCACTGGTTGCACTGAGGTGCCCACACTGTGGTTCAGTTAACACGTGATGAGCACACCGCCTTTTCCCACTCCGTGGCGCCTTCCTTTCTGCCTGTGTGTCTTTCACTCTGGCCCCTGTTGTCCCCCATGGCTGGCCTGTGAGGACTGAGGACAGAAGGCACGAGGGCAGCAGGCTTTTTTTCAAACTGTCCATCCAGAGCGGCCGCAGGCAGCTATCCCGGGACACCTTAGAGTAACTCATCTGCGTGTAATCAGTGGTATTCAGATGGCAAGAACCTCATGCAGTGATAAACTAATAGATGAGATGCTAGGCATCGTGTGGAGGGGAGGGAACTGAGCAGCATGAGATGGGGAAAGAAAGACATTTGGCCCTCCGATGCCCTCAAATGTAAGCACAATGAATTTTTTCATTATCGGTAGCTGTGGGAGGTAGAGGTGTCATAGAGGAAACATCCAGTGCCATCTTCATCTTGCAGGAGGCACGGCTCTGTCCAGGGGACAGCTGACTGCCGCCAGCCCCCGGCTGTCAGTGGAGCGAGCCCTGGGGACCCACCAGGGCTTAGGTCACACACGCAGGGGAGCACCCTGCCCACAAGCTGCTGTCTGGGCAACAGAGCAGACACACCTAGCCTAGCACTTGAGGGAATTTTTCTCTCTATAACCCAGGTCTAAAGTAGTTGCACTTCTGTCCTGTTACAGTGGTTTTTACATTTATACAGTATTTTCAATTTCAGTTGAGCTCAAACTTGGCCTTGCTCTCAGGTTACTCTAGTGCTCAAGTGAAAACACAGCCTGCTCTCCTTCTTCTCAGTTTGTCAGTCAATGAGCAGTTGCAGTTAGGAGTTTCTGCAGTTTCATCATTGGTTGCTATTAATTTGCATGGATAAATTTAAACTTTGCTATTAGCTGGAATTGCTTGGCATAAATGTTTAACTTTTCCAGCTGCCTGAAGCTCTCAATGATAGAAGTTTCTAGGCAGTGTTTCTTCCTGAAGCTTGATCTTCATAATGTGAATTGTTGTTTTTCTTGTTATTGGAATATACACACATATTGGTTGTATACATTATCTAGAGAATGCAGCACCAGACTTCATTGGATCGGAAGTGAAAATGATATATCAGTGAATTTTCAAGAGGTCTAAGAGGGAAGGAAATAAAATATACCTTGTGTCAGCGAGTTTTTCACTACCTCTCTAGGGAACTGTAGGTTTTAGCAATTGAAATAATTGTAAGATTATTTAAAAATAATTACAGATGATGGAGGCAATAACAATTGCAAGTAAGTTGCTATATTTTAAAATAGCATGTTACACTCTTCTAAGGTCCAGGTTGTTTTTATGGCAATCTGGGTTCTGCCTCTCCTTCCCTCTCTGTTATGTGACCCAGCCATGTGCCTTTCCATTTTCTTGAATGCGTTCATTCTGAGTTACTAAAAGAAATGGAAAGCTGTTTAAATTATTATAGATTACAACATTTTATTTAAAGAGGCTTTTAGAATTTTAGCAGCTTTTCGAATGATTAAAAAATAAATCTACTTATTGAATTGATGATAAACCCACATCCTTTGTGCCTTGGTCTCCAGAGTTCACACCACCCTCTTTGTCATTGGCTTCAAACCCCTGGAAAGCCTGGTGGCTGGTGTTGAGCAGCCCGTGGCTGTGGACAGCTGCCTGCCCCATCCTGCCGTGCTGTGTTTTCCCACGGAGCTGGATGTGGAGAAATGGCAGTGCACGCAGCATTGCTTTAGAGTTGCAAGATTGCATCCCTAGGCCAGTATTCCTGAGAAAACAAAGCAGAATCTCTTTGAGGGAAGAACTCCTGTCTTATAAATACTAAAATGTCATCTCTGGTCCATCTGTTCCTTCCTCAATAAGTATGTGATAGTCCTTAAGAGTGTTTTTCAGGAAAAACAAATTCAAAATAAGACTTACAGGTAAAGCTCTTCCTTTCTTTAATGAATAAACTTTTAAAATTTCTTTATGATCAATCCCACCTTGCTGTTGTGTACAATAAAGGGAAACGGAGAAAACAGGAAGAGAGCTGAGCCAGAAATGGCATAGTCTGTGTCACCTACTGGCTGTCACTGGTTGCCACTGCAGTGAACCCCTGCCATCCTGGTGTTTGGATCCCTCCTGGCCCCCAGGCTTCAGGAAGGGCAGCACCCTGTCCCTCACTCCCTCACCTTTTAAGCCCAGGTCCCTATGCCATGCTGCTTCTGTAGCTTCTCTGCAGCTCAGCTGCCCCTGGGTCAGGGCAAAGTATCCCAGCCATTGAGTCATACTTGTTTCCTGCAACCTTGGAGGACTTGGAGATCTTGTCTGCATTATTAGTAACAGTGATAATAGCTAGCATTTATTGCTCACTTAACAGATGCCTGGCACTATTCTGAGTGCTTTATATGAATGAATTCATCTCATCTTTACAAGCCTGGTGAGGTATGTAATGAAATTGTCCCCACTATGGGGAAAGATTAGGTACTTGCTGGCTGCCACGCAAGCAGTAGGTAGTACAGCTAGGATTTGAATGCAGGAAGTTTGATCTCAGAGCTCATTTTTTTCCCCTTGGTTTTACAATTATGGCAAAATATATATAACAAAAAAGGCACCACCTTCACCATTTTTAAGTATAAAGTTCAGTGGCATCAGTACACTCGCACTGCTGTGCTACCATCACCACTGTCCATCCACAGAACTCTCTTCAGCTTGCAAAACTGAAACCATCCCCTCGAAACACCAACTTCCCTACTCCCCCTTCATCAGCCCGGCAACCACCATTCTACTCTCTGTTCAGAGCCCTTTCTTATTTATTTATCTTTAGCAACCTTACCCAAGAAGTAGGAACCTCTTCTTTTAATTTCCTGTCTCTGGAACTTAGGAGTGGACTAATCTGAATGTATTTTGTTGCTCTTCTTTTTCCATTGTATTACTTCTACGCCAATTTTTCCTTATCCATTTTATGACTAGCATCAGTGCAAATGTGTGTATTATAAGGTGTGGACCAGCTGCTGCGGTATGAGGCTGTTAGTTTCCCTGGCCTTTCCTTTTGCCTGTCTGAATTTTTTTTTTTTTTTTTTTTTTTTGAGACGGAGTCTTGTTCTGTCGCCCAGGCTGGAATGCAGTGGCATGATCTTGGCTCACTGCAACCTCTGCCTCCCAGGTTCAAGCAATCCTCCTGCCTCAGCCTCCCGAGTAGCTAGGATTACAAGCACACACCACCATGCCCAGCTAATTTTTGTATTTTTAGTAGAGACAGGGTTTCACCATGTTGGCCAGGCTGGTCTCGAACTCCTGACCTCGTGATCCACCCACCTTGTCTTCCCAAAGTGCTGGGATTACAGGCCTGAGCCACCTTAGGTTTTAAAGTAACATCTCATTTTACCCTTGATTAGAAGAGCAGTACATGTTCATTTTAGGAAATCTGGAAAATACAGAAAAGCAGAAGGAAGGTTATTAGGATTCCATATGCCCCCAACTCCTAGAGATACCCACTATTAACTTTTTGATGTTACTATCTTCTAGCATTTGTTTCTATGTTTATAAAAACATATTTAACAAGATTAGAATATTTTTGAACATGTTGCTTTATAACCTGTTTTTTCAGATTTTAAGGTGAATATTTATTTAGAATGAGGAAAAATCATCACAAGTTTTGAAGTGTAAATATCACTATTACCACAGTAACGTTGTTTGTGTCTAGTACCACAAACAATATACATCCAAAATCATTACAAACTCTTTAATTGCCTTAACATTCTTCTGTACTTTTTTTGCTACTCTTTTTTGGCTTTACATTCTCTTTTATCACATGTGACTGCGACTATGATATTTTCTGTAGCAGGACTAGAAAGATAATTTGATCTTTCCTAAAGTATGATTCATCAAAATTCATCTTCTTAAAATTTTATTTTATTTTTTAAGACAGGGTCTTGCTGTGTCACCCAGGCTGGAATGCAGTGGCACGAACATGATTCACTATAGCCTTGATCTCCTGAGCTCAAGCAAGCCTTCTGCCTCGGCCTCCCAAGAAGCTGGGACTACAGATGCACGCCCCTACACTTAGCTAGTTTTCTAATTTTTTTGTAGAGATACTCACTTTGCTGCCCAGGTGGGTCTCGAATTCCTGGGCTCAAGTGATCCTCGTGCCTTGGTCCCCAAAGTGGTGAGATTACACATGTGAGCCACCATGCTTGGCCTAATTTTATTTTTCAAAAGACTTTTATGTTATAAAGTAGTTTTCAGTTTACAGCAAAATTGAGAGGAAGGTGCAGAGAGTTCCCACACACTCCCTGGCCCCACACGTGCATAGCCTCCCTATTGTCAGCATCCCTCACCAGGGCGGCCCATTTGTTACAGTCGGTGAACCTGGACGGGTGCAGTGGCTCATGCCTGTAATCTCAGCACTTTGGGAGGCCGAGGTGGGCGGATCACGAGGTCAGGAGTTCAAGACCAGCCTTGCCAACGTGGTGAAACCTCGTCTCTACTAAAGATACAAAAAATTAGCTGGGCGTGGTAGCACGTGCCTGTAGTCCCAGCTCCTTGGGAGGCTGAGGCAGGAGAATTGCTCGAACCCAGGAGGTGGAGGTTGCAGTGAGCCGCCATTGCACTTCAGCCTGGGCCACAGGGCGAGACTCAGTCTCAAAAAAAAAGAAAAAAGAATTGGTGAACCTGCGATACATCATCACCCCAAGTTCATAGTTTATACTAGGGCTCACTCTTGGTGTTCCGTGTTCATGTAATGACATGTATCCAACATTGTAGTACCACACAAAGTGTTTTCACGCCTTAAAAATCCCCTTTGCTCTGTCTGTTCATTCCTCCCCCTTACCCTGGGCAACCACTGACCTTTTTACTGTCTCCATAGTTTTGTCTTATCCAGAATGTCATACAATTGGAATCATATCGACTTTTTTTCCCTTAGTAATAGGCATCTAAGTTTCCTCCATGTCTTTCCATGACTTGATAGCTCATTTCCTTTTAGCACTGAATAATATTCCAAAAGTAACCAATTTTTTTTACTCAGCATTTAGCTGTGTTAACCACATGCATTATTAAGCAAGACCTTTGTCTTCAAGGAGCTCTCCACTGAAGGAGGCGGGAAGTGCAGTGTGTGACAAATGCCTGAAAAGGGAAAGCTCACAGGGCAGTGAGAATGCAGGGTGGGGGCAATGAGAATGCAGGGTGGGGGCAGTGAGAATGCAGGGTGGGGGCAATGAGAATGCAGGGTGGGGGCAGTGAGAATGCAGGGTGGGGGCAATGAGAATGCAGGGTGGGGGCAGTGAGAATGCAGGGTGCATCTGGGGCAGGGCACACCTGCAGTGTTCCCCTCTCTCTGTGAGGTGATGGGGGGATGTAGATGGGGTATAAGATAGTGTCCGTTTCCCAAGGAATTGTATTACTATACACGTAGCAAGATAAGCTGGTTACCACCCATACTATAACAGTAGGTAATAGAATCTAATCTCTGATCAAATGCTCAGTTGTGAGCAGTACATTTTGGTACTCTAGCAGTTGGAAAGAGTAGGAAATCAGTGAGTGCTACAAAACTTGAGGAGGAAAGACTTGAACTGGGCCTTAAAATCTGGGTAGGACATAGAGGAATAAAGGGAAGAGAGAGCAGGGCATTCCAGGTTCAGTGGTTGTAATGAGGCTTTTACTGCAGTACCTGGCACATAGTAGGTGCTCAGTTAAATACGTGTTTAATGAAAGCATAAACATGACAGAAGGAACAAATTGGGAATAATACACCTCTTTTAGCATCAGAGATGTTGACTGTCATGCAGCATTGGTGGCAGTATAAATTGGTTAAGGTGTTTTGGAAAGCATTCAGCTTGGTAGTATCTGTAAGAAAAAAATAAATAAATTAAATGAGCATGCTCTTGACCCAGAAACTCCACTTTAGAGAAGTCTACTTGAAATCCATATTTGCCTATATTCTTAAAGATATATGATTAAATAGTTCATGGTATGTCCATATATGGACTTTGTTTTAAATTTAACAAACACACATATAGCATTACCAATGTGCCCAGAATTATGCTTTATGGTAGATACTATTATATTAGTACTTAGTACTTATTGATGAGGGAACTGGCACAGGGCTTAACTTGGTCAAAGCTACACGGCTAGTAATGGTGAACCCAGCAGTGGAACTCAGTCTGGTTCAGTGGTCTTAGCATTATACTATCCTGTGATTAGAAAGAACTGGAAAGACTCGATGTATGTACTTTACATGTGTATAACACCCCGCTAAAAGATCCCCAAAACACAGTGAAGGTGTAATGAGTCAATACACAGAGCTGACCTCATGCATTAAAACAAACAAATCTTGGCTGGGCACGGTGGCTCATGCCTGTAATCCCAGCACTTTGGGAGGCTGAGGCGGGTGGATCACCTGAGGTCAGGAGTTCAAGACCAGCCTGGCCAACATGGTGAAACCCCGTCTCTACTAAAAATAAAAAAAAATTAGCCAGGCATGGTGCTGCACGCCTGTAGTTCCAGCTACTCAGGAGGCTGAGGCATGAGAATCGCTTGAACCTGGGAAGTGGAGGTTTCAGTGAGCCAAGATTGCGCCTTTGCACTCCAGCCTGGGCGACAAGAGCAAAACTCCGCCTCAAAAAAAAAAAAAAAAAGAAAAAGAAAAAGAAAAAGAAAAATCTGTCTGTGTGTGAATATAAATCAGGAGTATGTATGCATATGTGTGTAAATACATAGGTATGTATCCCAAAGTGTTGCTGTTGTTTTGTCTCTGGGGAGAGGAGTGGGAAAGGGAAGTAAAGAGACACTTTCATGTTTTTATTTCAATATTATTATATTTTATACTAAGACAGTTATGTATTTCCCAGTTAGTTTTTTTAATAGAAAAAAACAATAACGATAGTTTTTATTGAAAAATAGAAGGCCAGGTGCTATGGCTCACACCTGTAATCGGAGGCTGAGGTGGGAGGATCGGATCACTTGAGGTCAGGAGTTCGAGACCAGCCTGACCAACATGGTGAAACCCTGTCTCTACTAAAAAAATACAAAAATTATCCAGGTCTGGTGGTGCACATCTGTAATCCCAGCTACTCCGGAGGCTGAGGCAGGAGAATTGCATGAACCTGGGAGGCAGAGGTTACAGTGAGCCAAGATTGTGCCACTGTACTCCAGCCTGGGTGACAGAGTGAGACTCCATCTCAAAAGAAAAAGAAAAATAGAAGAAAGAGAGCCTGGGACATTTCAATTAAGACAAGCCTTGGCAGTCACAGTTTTTCTGACTTGTCCCCAGTAGTGAATCTCTGGATTTAATGAGCTCTTAGAGTGTATGTAGTTGAGCCTTTTATTTCTCTATATACATTCCTGTTTTCCCTCATCTCCCCAGTGATGCAGCAATAAATTTACCATTTCTTTTCATTAGGCTGAGCTGTTACATGTCTGTTTTCTGCAGTATTTTATGGTAATGAATGAGCTTATTTTCTTTGAATGTGCTCCAGTTTCAGTTCTTTGCAGGTTGCATTATTTTTAATTGAAAATCTCAGTGGGAATACGGATATTTAGGGGGAAAAGAGGTAAGTCAGGTGGCATTCAGCCTGACTACACCTCAGGACTGTTCACCCGCCCACGCAACCAGCCAGCAGGCCTCATGAAAGACCTGATTCCCAAGGGAATGGTCGATAGAAGTTTGGGAAGATTGTCAGAATATTCCAGTAAATACCAAGATAAGTGTGTTACTTAATGAATTTTGTAAAGGTCTCACCAGAATATTGCTTGCTGGTGGCACATGGTAAACAGAATTGAACAGTTGCAGTTGAGGTCAGAAACTTCCTACCTAATTGTTAAATTATTTTTGAGAGTCACTTGTGATGGAGGCATTCTGGCAGACAGAATTTAAAATCTATTCTGTAAAATATGCAGTAGCCTGCTAGTACCCTAGACCATAATTTATACTAATTGGTGTGCTCAGATAAGCTCGGTGTTGTCATATCATTTCATTTCATTGTCATTTCAAAAGCTGTGAAATTTCTTTTGGAAAATTACTCACAAAAATGGTATGTGTGGTTAATCCTTAGCCCGTTGTTACAAGATAAATGTAGACATATTGAAGTTTTAACACATATATTTGAACAGACAGCAATTCATGACTTGAACAGCCCCAGACCTGAAGCTGTTCCACACTCCACTGAGAAGGCAGGAAGGGGAGCTTTTACTTTTATAAGGTGTTCTTTGAGGGAGCCAGACAAAGAAAGTGTATTCATTTGGGGAAAGTGTAACGTTCCTAGATAGAGGTTAGTTTGGCAGTTTCTGATTGGTGAGGCTTAAGTCAACAGGGGAGAGGGTTTCAGCGGTTTGCTTATGAAGGAACTCAAGGCACTGGAGCCATCTCCAGTAATTAATGGCCCTGCAGTTAATTATTTTAACACCACTATGAAGAATTTCATTCTGTCTCCATTGCCTTTGTCTCCCATTTCCTAATTCTGATGTAAGGCAGACTGATGAAGAGTCATCTGCTCATGCTCACCAGCAGATAGTGAGCTCCCTGGAGCCAAGGAGAATGTTTGGGCAGTCTTTGTATTTCCTCCTTCAAGGCCTAGAAGGATATACTCCATGGTATTATGTGCTCTGGAAAGAATTTGTGAAATTGAACCAATATTGATGAAATTTCATGGGTTGCTAGTTTCTGTTCTGTCCTTTCCAGGAGGATGTTATGTAAAGATAACAATAGGTTGGTTTGTTATGTATATGGGACATAACACTTTCAATTTTCTGGTTAAATAGGAACTATCCAAGATCACGATGCCAGTTATATTTAATGAGCCTCTGAGCTTTCTACAGCGCCTAACTGAATACATGGAGCATACTTACCTCATCCACAAGGCCAGTTCACTCTCTGATCCTGTGGAAAGGATGCAGGTATGAGCCAAGGGAGGAAAAGGTCTCTTAGAGACCTTGCTACCAACCCAGCCCCGAACACACACACGTTCACACAATTAGTGTTAAATTCAATGTGAGGTTGGGCAATTTTATCAAAACTCAGTCCGCATGTCTGGAGTGTCCTCTGGTTAGGGTGACACCATCGTGCAGAGACCGATGAGTATTGCAGGAGAAGCGGGAGGTGGCCCATTAAGCAAACCTGGATATTAGTGGGTTTTGCTAAATCCTTTTGTGTGTGTGTGTGTGAGACAGAGTCTCGCTCTGTCGCCCAGGCTGGAGTGCAGTGGCGCAATCTCGGCTCACGGCAAGCTCCGCCTCCCAGGTTCCCGCCATTCTCCTCCTCAGCCTCCCGAGCAGCTGGGACTACAGGCACCCGCCACTATGCCTGGCTAATTTTTTGTATTTTTTTTAGTAGAGACGGGTTTTCACCTGTGTTAGCCAGGATGATCTCGATCTCCTGACCTCGTGATCCGCCCGCCTGGGCCTCCCAAAGTGCTGGGATTACAGGCGTGAGCCACCGCGCCCGGCTGGCTTTTGCTAAATCTTTAGTTGAGAAAGTAGCGTTGTGTTAGGGGAAGAATTCAACCTTTCTTCTTTCAGACTTTCTCGGGGTGTTTCCAAGAAGAAGTTAACACATACACACACACACACACACACACAAAATAGAAAAATATGTTTGTGCTTACTTGTGTATATAAATATATATACATTGCTATATGTTAAAAGACGGCAAGGAGTTGCACTTTTTAATGTTTTAGATGGAACATTTTATATGTTGTACATGGATGGACTAGTTAGAGGTAGAGTATAGTGGACACATTGTTCTCCTTCAACAAAGCAATAGCATTCTAAACTGAGTCTTTCTGTCCTTTCATCTATATAAGTCAGCATTTTCCAACCTCAGTGGACTTAACACCAATTAAGTTGTGGAGTTTTATATCTCTTTCCCCAATCCTGGAGTGTCATACTTTTAAAAATTTTTAAATGAATTAAAAGTAACTTTGGACTTGAGGGTTTTTTAAAAGTCCTTGAGAGAATTTGTAGCACTGTTAGAGTGTGATGAAAACCATGGTTGGGAATAACACTGTAGGAAGTGACTGAAAGTAATTTTCATTTTGAATATCCAAGTTTCCATGTCCCACTGCTAGAGCCATATTAAAACTCCAAAGTAATGAAACTCCTCAAAATAATTCTGTAAATTACTGTCTTCAGCAAAATTTCAGTTCTCCTAAGAGAATGCGGAGTGAGCTCGGCTATTTTTGACTTGTTCTCATGCTCTGTCCCACAGTGTGTAGCTGCGTTTGCTGTATCTGCTGTTGCTTCTCAGTGGGAACGGACTGGAAAGCCTTTCAACCCACTGCTGGGAGAGACTTATGAATTAGTACGGTGAGGCCTTTCACTTGCATGCTTTATATAGTGTTGCAGATGAAGAGGAGAAATACATACATATTGGTCATCACGAATAACAATTATATAGGACTGGAGCAAGTTAACAATTTTGATGTTTGTTTCTAGGATAGCTCTTATTTTAGAGACTGTCAAAAATACTGAAACATATATAAAAGGTACCATTATAAGAAATAATTGCAAGGATTTTTGTATTCCTGATCACATGGGATTAATCACCCTCCTTTTTTCCTTATGTAGATCATAAGACATGATCGAGTTTTGTTTTGCTTTTTTTTATACTTTAAGTTTTAGGGTACATGTGCACAATGTGCAGGTTAGTTACATATGTATACATGTGCCATGTTGGTGTGCTGCACCCATTAACTCGTCATTTAACCTCAGGTATATCTCCTAAAAATAATCACTTAAAGTTTATTAGCTGGGTTGTGGTGGCACAGGCCTATAGTCCCAGCTACTTGAGAGGCTGAGGCAGCAGGATCTCTTGAGCCCAGGAGCTCTGGGCTGTAGTGCACTATGCTGGCCAGGTGTCTGCACTAAGTTTGGCATGAATATGCTGACCTCCCAGGAGAGGGAGGTCAGAAATGGACGCAGGTCAAAACTCCTGTGCTGCTCAGTGGTGGGGTTGCACCCATCATTAGCCACTGCGCTCCAGCCTGGGCAACAGTGAGGCCCTCTTATAAAAATATCTCTTTATTAAAAAATATAAATAAAATATATTAGCATAAGTATATATTGTTTGCATGAAGCCAATGACTGCATCTGTAAGTGCAGTTCTGTTTGCTTGAGCTAGCCTGTGTCTTGTTTATATATGATTAAGGGACTTTATTTGGCTTTAGTTTTTCTATGTGTTCCTCCTCTTCTCTGCACAAGTTTTGATCTCATTTATTCCCTAGATGTTTGAAAGTGGACACACTAGATTTCTCTAATGTAAAAGGAATGATGTGTTTTAAATTTACATGACTAATATTTTTTCATGCAAATCATTCAAATTCATCTGGGTGTTCTTTGTTTTAATTTGTTCAAGTAGCTAGCATTACAACATTGGATTTGGTGGTTTGGGTTGCATTTGTATAATTTCTCATATATGAAGTTGTTTCATTGCAATGAGAATAAAGAATTGTTGGCCGGGCATGGTGGCTCACGCCTGTAATCCCAGCACTTTGGGAGGCCGAGGTGGGTTGATCACGAGGTCAGGAGTTCGAAACCAACCTGGCCAACATGATGAAACCCCGTCTCTACTAAAAATACAAAAATTAGCCAGGTGTGGTGGTGCATGCCTGTAATCCCAATTAGTCGAGAGGCTGAGGGAGGAGAAGTGCTTGAACCTGGGAGGCAGGGGTTGCAGCGAGCCAAGATCACGCCACTGCTCCAGCCTGAGCGACAGAGCGAGATTTTGTCTCAACAACAACAACAAAAGAATTGTTTACTTTGAAAGGGCAATTATGTACATGTTTAATGATAGAGTTAATTATAATGTTGCTTTTTTTTTTTCTTTTTTCTTTTTTCTTTTTTTTTTTTTTAAATCTTAAGAGATGACCTTGGATTTAGACTCATCTCCGAACAGGTCAGCCATCACCCACCAATCAGTGCATTTCATGCTGAAGGATTAAACAATGACTTCATCTTTCATGGCTCTATCTATCCCAAACTGAAATTCTGGGGGAAGAGTGTAGAAGCAGAACCCAAAGGAACCATCACCTTGGAGCTCCTTGAGTGAGTTCTAATCAAGCCATTACACTCTTTTCATGTAGACCTGCCTGTAAGTGTAGACATGCACACTCAGCTGACCTTACTGTTCAAGAGCTGGAGAAAAAGAAACAGCTTTCATACAGTGCAAACTGTCTACCTCTATGTAAAAGAATTTGAGAAACATGGCAGTAGCCATTGCTAATTAATCTGGGTATGTGTAAATAGTTTAACTTGATTTTTGACTTTGGTGTTTGGATCTATTTTAAGATCGATGGAGTTAATTGCTTCATGACAGTTCTTATGAAACATGCTTTTTTATATCCTTGTGCCAATGTTTTGTTTACAGATCTTTCAAAATGAATTCACTCTGAGAAATAATGAAATGACAATTGTGTGGCACATGTTAGGCGTTAGATAAATTGGGAGTTCTCTTCTTTTGTAAGATTAGCTTTAAATCCACAATTAATTCCAGTTAGGATAGAATAAGCATACGATACCCTATCTCTTTAACACTGATTACAGCTAGATACCCCGGACAGAAGACAAAGCAACAACCCAAAGACTCTGAAAAGTAGATAGTAGCAGGCAGACTGGGGAGAGAAATCAAAACCTGAACACCAATATGGCAGTGAGTTTACTGGTTTTATATATTTCTCCCAAATCTGGCTCAGAATCAGAGCAGCAAATTGCAGAACTGGGGATTAGAGGCCGACCAAAAAAGTTCTGAGAGTAATTCTTTCTTTCTAATTAAAGGACCTAGAAAGATACCCTTGCAGGAATAGAGAATAGGGGAAATCCTGTTTTAATTTTGTCTCACAGCCTTGCCCCAAAGCAAGCACTAGGGTCTGTAGCTACACTCCTGCTGCGATGGTGGCTGTGGCAATCACACACGTACCTCAGAGTCCTTCTCTTTGGCCAGAGAAACTGAGTAAAGGAACCCCTGGGGTTCAAAGAGTGTGAGAGAATTCCTGTTACTTGTTTTTCTTTCTTCTCTTTTACCCCTTTGCCCCAGAAGAAGACCTAGTTGTGGGAGATACAAGACAGAGCAGAGAGGCTCAAACCCCAGCTTGCCAGCCGGAGGGGAGAGAAAGCGCCCCCTGGTGTCTAAGAGTGTTGGGGAAACCACAAAGAGGAGGGAGCTCAAGAAAGGGGTCCCCTGAAGCTGCATTATGAGTTCCTACGTTCATCCCTACACACATGCATTGAAATGACCCAGAAGGGTACACAAGGGCCTCAGGATCTGAAATGCTGTGTGGCCTGAGAGCCAGGTCCCTGGATGGCTATTGAGGGGTGGATCTGAGCAGCTCAACAGAGGCTTTGAAAATTAAACTGACACTGGAATCAAAGCTCACAGGAGGAGAGTCAGGGCTTCTGGCCTGAAACTCTGTTAATTGCCTACTAAAACAAAATTTTTATCAGTATTCTCCAGAAGAGGTTAAGAGGACAGAGTCTTACAATATTCAGGTGTGCAGAATACAATCCAAAGTCATTCAGCATACCAAGCAACAGGAAAATCTCAACAAACTAAAATAGAAAAAGACATTTTAGCAAAAAAAAAAAAAAAAAAAAAAGAAGTATTTTTGGAAATTTTAGTACTAAAAATATAGTAATAGAATATAATAACTGGGATAGGCTCAATGGCAGAATGCAAATGTCAAAATATGTAAAGGATGTGTATGTTGAAAACTACAAGATACTGTTGAAGGTAATCAAGAATTACCTCAGTAATGCAGAGACACACTGTCTCGATATATTTGGAAGCCTCAATTATAGTTAAGATGTCAGTTCACCCCTCACTGATCAATAAGCAGTCTGTATGAGCACAGTCCAAATCAAAATCCCAAGATGATTTTTAATAGATACAGAGAAGTTGATTCTAACTTACGAATTCTAAGTTTGTATGGAAAGGCAAATGACAGAACAGCCAAAATAATTTTGAAAAGGAAGAACAGAATTGATGGACTCCCACTACCCAATTTTAAGGCTTAATGCTAAAGCTGTTGTAATCAAGACAGTGTGGTGGTGGCCAAACTATAGACAAAGTATAGATTAATGCAACGGGGAAGGGAATCCAGAAATTGACCCGCAGAAATGTGGTCAGTTGATTTTTGACAAAGCTGCAAAGGCAATACAGCTAAGAAGAATAGTCCTTTCCACAGACAACCATCTGTGCTATGGAGACAGTTGGACATCTATATGTTAAAAAATGAACCTCAAACTAGACCTCACGCCTTTTACAAAAATCAGCTCAAAATAGATCATTTACGTAAAATGTAAAACTAAGGGTTTTGGAAGAAAACATAGGAGAAACTCTTACAACTTTGGATTAGGCAAAGAACTCTTATGGATATGATACCAAAATTATAACCCATAAAAGACAAAAAGTGATAAATTAGATTTTATTAAATTAAAAACCTTATATCCAAAGATACTGTTCAGAGAATGAAAAGATAAACTATAGAATAGTAAAAATTATTTGCAAATCATATAGCCAACAAAGGACTTGTAGCCACAATATATAAAGAATTCTTAAAACTCAACAATAAGAAATGATAAGGTCAGGCGCAGTGACTCATGCCTGTAATCCCAGCACTTTGGGAGGCTGAAGTGGGAGGATCACTTGAGCCCAGGAGTTAGAGACCAGCCTGGGCAACATAGTGGGATCCTTGTCTCTACTAAAAGATTTTAAAAATAGCTGGGTTTGGTGACATGCACCTATAGTCCCAGTTGCTTGGGAGGCTCAGGTGGGAGGATCTCTCAAGCCCAGGAGTTCGAGGCTGCAGTGAGCCATGATTGCGCCATTGTACTCCAGCCTGGGCAACAGAGTGAAACCCTGTCTCTGGAACAACAACAACAAAAAAGAACAATAAAAAATGAATAGATACTTCATATATATATATATATATATATATACACACATATATATATATGGCAAATAAGCGCATGAAGTCAGCTAATTGCAGTGGCTCACACCTATAATTCCAGTTACTTAGGAGGCTGAGGCAGGAGGATTGCTTGAGGCCAGGAGTTCAAGACCAGCCTAGGCAACATAGTGAAACTCCGTCTCTAAAAAAATAAAATAAAATAAATTTAGCCAGGCATGGGGACACATGCCTGTAGTCATAGCTACTAGGGAAGCTAAGGCAGGAGGGTCACTTGAGCCGAGGAGTTCAAGGCTGCAGTGAGCTATGATCCACCACTGCACTCCATCCTAGATAGTAGAATAAGACCTCATCTCTAAAAAAAATAAATAAAAATTTAAAAAGATGTTCAACAGCATCAGTTATTAGAGAACTGCAGAGTTAAAACCACAATGAGCTATCCTATTTATACCTATTACAATTTATATTTATACCTATTACAATGTCTAAAATCAAAATAATTGTAAACATTGACAATACCAAGTGCCGACAAGGATGTGGAGGAGCTAGAAATCTCATACAGGTTGAGTATCCCTTTTTTAAAATATACCAAAAGTGTTTTGGATTTTGAATATTTTCAGATTTTGTAATATTTGCAATATACCTACTGGTTTAGCATCTCAAATCCAAAATTCCAAAATCTTAAATACTCCAGTGACTATTTCCTTTGAGTGTCATGTCAGTGCTCAAAAAGTTTCAGACTTTGGAGCATTTCAGATGTCCAAGTTTTGAATTTGGAATGCTCAACCTGTGTATTGTTGGTGTTGGAATGTAAAATGGTAGAGCCACCCTGGAGAACAGTTTGGCAGTTTCTCATCTAGTTAACCTTATGTTTACCACATGACTCAGCAATACTACACCTAGGTATTTGCCTTAGAGAAATGGAAACTTACGTTCATCCCAAAACCTGTATACAAATGTTTACAGTAGCATTATTCATCATCACCAAAAACCGAAAACAGCCCACATGCCCTTCAGTGGGTGAATGGTCACACAAACGGTGGCATATCCATACAGCGGAATCCTACTCAGCACAAAGACTGATACGTAGAACAACACAGATGAATTTCAGGTGCATTATACAAATTGAAGATGCTAATCTCAAAAGGTAATCTACATTTATATGACGTCTGGAAAAGGAAAAACTATTGCAATGGGGAACAGATCAGTTGTTGGGGATAAGGAGTGAGTTGGAGATCCAGGGATTAGGAGTGGAGAAAGGTTTGACTACCAGGAGAAGCATGAACGAAGTGTTTGTGGGTGGAGGAGTTGTTTAGGATCCTGATTGTGTTGGTGGTGGTTACACAGATCTGTGCAAGCATAAACCTGAGTACCAACAAAAATGAATTTTACCTTATGTAAATTAAAAGACACATATCTAAGGACAAATATATGAAGGTGCAGCGGTGGCTCACGCCTGTAATCCCAGCACTTTGGGAGGCCAAGGCGGGTGGATCACCTGAGGTCAGGAGTTCGAGACCAGCCTGGCCAATATGGCAAAAACCCATCTCTACTAAAAATACAAAAATTAGCCGGGCATGGTGGCACGCGCCTGTAGTCCCAGCTCCTCGGGAGGCTGAGGCCCAAGAATCACTTGAACCCGGGAGGTGAAGGTTGCAATGAGCCGAGATCACGCCACTGCATTCCAGCCTGGGTGACACAGCGAGACTCTGTCTCAAAAAAAATAAAAAGTAAAATAAAACTTTTTTTTTAACTTTTATTTTAGGTTTGGGGGTACATGTGCAGGTTTGTTCTGTTGGTAAACTGTTGTCATGTGGGTTTGTTTCGTCACCCAGGTACTAAGCATAGTACCCAATACTTATTTTTTCTGATCTTCTCCCTCCTCCAAACCTCCATCCTGAGGTAGGCCCCAGTGTCTATTCATCCCTTCTTTGTGTTCATGAGTTCACATCATTCAGCTCCCACTTATAAATGAGAACATGTGGTATTTGGTTTTCTGTTCCTGCGTTAGTTTGCTAAGGATAATGGACTCCAGCTCCTCCATATTCCCAGAAAAGACATGATCTTGTTCTTTTTTATGGCTGCATAGTATTCCATGGTGTATGTGTGCCACATTTGCTTTATCCAATCTATCATTAATGGGCATTTAGGTTGATTCCATGTCTTTGCTGTTGTGAACAGTGCTGCAGTGAACATTCCCGTGCATGTATCTTTATGGTAGAATGATTTCTATTCCTCTGGATATATAGGATTATAAAATCAGAGTTTATTCACATAGATGAGTTTTTTCCTTTGGTGAGCTGGAGGGTACTTTCTCTAGAAAGTGCTAAATAGACTTTTTATTTTGTGTCTCTACTTTAGCTTTTTTTAATGTTTCATGACACTTTTGAATGCTTAAAATGATTATGTACTTAGTTTATTTGGAGTTTGGTGGAAGTATAGAATTTTTTCTTAAGCTGTTACTCCCTTTTAAGAAACAAGAATGGGCAAATGATCCCAATTTTGTGGTGAGTTAACATCAATAGAATTTTTAAAGGCTTAGAACGTAGTTATCTCAAGCAGCCTGGTTTGTTATTCTGAGTAATGGCATTTGGAACAAGTGCACTTTTTAAACAAAGTGATACCTCTCACTTATGCTTCTGGGTTTGGTTTTGTTTTTTAGACACAATGAGGCATATACATGGACAAATCCCACCTGCTGTGTGCATAATATCATTGTGGGTAAACTGTGGATCGAACAGTACGGCAATGTGGAAATTATAAACCACAAGTAAGGCACCTTGGGTACTTCGTCCATTCCTTCAGTTTTCATCAAGCAGTTTTAGTGGACATCAGTTTTTTTGTTTTGTTTGTTTTTAAAGAAAAGCTCTAGAACAGGCTGATGAAAATTTAAGAATCATGTAATATAGTCTGGGCACGGTGGCTCACGCCTGTAATCCTAGCACTTTGGGAGGCCGAGGTGGGTGGATCACGAGGTCAGGAGTTCGAGACCAGCCTGGCCAAGATGGTGAAACCCCGTCTCTACTAAAAATACAAAAATTAGCTGGGCACGGTGGCGGGTGCCTGTAATCCCAGCTACTCAGGAGGCTGAGGCAGGAGAATTGCTTGAACCCAGGAGGCGGAGGTTGCAGTGAGCCGAGATAGTGCCACTGCACTTTAGCCTGGATGACAGAGCAAGACTCCATCTCAAAAAAAAAAAAAAAAAAAAGGATCAGGCAATATAACTAACTCTTGAATGACTAGAAGCCCATTTATTTAATAAAGAGGGTTCATTAAAGTCTCTGATTAAGGAAGACTGGGTGAACCCAGCTTACCCAGCTTCTGTGAACCTTAATTCCAATCTCAGCTCATTTTGCTTCCTTTGTTTAGTGGGGGCCAGGGAGACAGGGCATAGGAGTTACTAGAAAGAGCTGGGCTCCCATTCTACTTTGTGACCTTAGGCAAGTCATGTATTCTTTCTGCCCCTCACATACCTTTTCTTTATGGTGGGAAGATTACCAATCGAGGATTAATCATTATCACTTTAGTATGGAGCCTGGCACACACAGAAAATCCGTAAACAGTAGCTGCTGCTAGAAAAGTAATCGCAGTTATTTCTCTACTGCTGCTTTGCTAATAAATGATAATCTGAACTTAATATTTTCTTTATAGGACTGGGGACAAATGTGTGTTGAATTTTAAGCCATGTGGCCTTTTTGGTAAGGAATTACACAAAGTTGAAGGCTACATTCAAGATAAAAGGTAAAATTTCTCTTTTAAATGTTGAATAGTATAGATTTTGTTCACTAGATAAAATGTCGGTATTAAAATACATTGTCGGCTGGGCGCAGTGGCTCACACCTATAATCCCAGCACTTTGGGAGGCTGAGGTGGGCACGAGGTCAGGTTCAAGACCAGCCTGGCCAACATAGTGAAACCCCATCTCTACTAAAAATACAAAAAAATTAGCCAGGCATGGTGGTGGGCACCTGTAATCCCAGCCATTGGGAGGCTGAGGCAGGAGAATTGCTTGAACCTGGGAGGCGGAGGTTGCAGTGAGCCGAGATCGCACCACCACACTCCAGCCCAGGTGACAGCGAGACTCCATCTAAAAAACAAAAAACAAAAAACATTGCCATAACCTAGGAAACAAGCATTCTAATAAGTTGAAAAATCTTTCTTCTACAAGGAAGTTTATTTCATTAAAGAACCTGATTTGGTTGAGCACAGTGGCTCACGCCTGTATTCCCAGCACTTTGGGAGGCTGAGTGGGGAGGATTGCTTGCAGCCAGTTCGAGACCAGCCTGGATAACATAGTGAGATCCTGTCTCTACAAAAAAACTTCTTTTTAATTAGGCAGGCGTGGTGGCGCATGCCTGTGTACCCAGTTACTCTGGAGGCTGAGGTGGGAGGAACCCTTGAGCCCAGGAGGTTGAGGCTACAGTGAGCCATGATTATACCTCTGTACTCCAGCCTGAGTGACAGAGTGAGACTCTGTGAGTCGTACACACCTTTATAGTAATATTCAATTGCAGCAAAACAGTCTATGGCGATGCCACCCTGAACACGCCTGATCTCATCTGCTCTTGGAAGCTAAGCACGGTCAGGCCTGGTTAGTACTGGGATGGGAGACCGCCTGGGAATACCAGGTGCTGTCGGCTTTAAAAAAACAAACACTGGTTTGTTAACTAAACATCAGTTTTTCTTGACAGCAAAAAGAAGCTCTGTGCCCTCTATGGGAAGTGGACTGAATGTTTATACAGTGTTGACCCTGCCACGTTTGATGCTTACAAAAAAAATGATAAGAAAAATACAGAAGAGAAGAAGAACAGCAAACAGGTGAACATCCTGTAAGGTGGTATCGAAGGAATAACTGGATTCTTCAGTGTGTACTAATCCTTTTGGAGGTGGCCTGTTCTAGGGTCACAGTTTAACTTTCTTCTTCCTTGTTGCTAATGCATGTCACTTTTCTCTTTTTAATGATCAGACATTTGCTTTAACAAGTACTCGGCATAGCCTTGTATAGGATGTGGACACCTATCAGTTTTTTAACTGTGGAGCAGTTATATGTGGAGCTTTGCTTTAATTCACATAGCTTTGGAATGTTGGAGTTCATCTTAATGAAACATTTTCTTTTCCTCCTGTTTATGTGCATTGAAAGTTGAAATTGTTGAAGATTTAAAATTTCCTCCAAAATTCTCTCTGACATTTTCATGCTTATCATCAGTTTTGTTGCCTTGTTCCTTATCGTGAAATTACCGAAGTTAAGATGGTCGTAGTTAAAGGAGTCATCCCTGGGCTGCTTTCCTCTTACTAAACTTTCTTCTTTGTGGGATAGTTAAATCCCACTAGGGGAGGCACATACGTGGCTTCTTGTCGCGTGGTCCCAAGCAGGCTCCAGTGGTTGGCAAACTCCTGCCCCTTCCCTCCTGGCGTAAATGCTCTAGGACTGCACCTCTTTGGACAGGAAATATTTGAGGACGGATTCCTTTCCAGTAACCAAGATAGTGGTTCCGAGCGCAAACTCTGGGTTAGAATCTTAGCCCCACCGGTGATGAGCAGTACAAGCCGAGATTTCTCATCTCTCTGCCTCACTGCCTCCATTTGTAACACAGGCACTATAATAGCACCTACCTGTTAAATGAGTTAACAAACATAATGGGCTCAGAATAGTATCTGCTCATAGTAAAGACTGATAAAGTCATTTCTGCCAAAAGTACTTCCTCGGACTGGCATCTTGAGCATTATCTGCGAGCTCATTAGAAATGCAGGCGGCCCAGCTTTACCTCAGACCTACTGAAGACCAGTCTCTGGGGCTCTTTAGCGTTTCTTATGCATGTGAAAGTTCAGGAAGCCCTAAGATCCCTCAAAAGCAGAAGGTGTATTTATGAGTGACTTTCTTTGTAGACGGAGTTAGCCTTGCTCCCAAAGTGAAAAGAGGTTTATTAAATGGCCGGAGCATTCTGCTTTCCTGTGGCTGGGACTGTTTCTTTCTTTCTTTGTTTCCCTTTAGCTGTGTGTGCACAGTTCTGCTTCCCTCTTTATACCCCATGTTCCTGCCCACGGGAACTGTGCACCAACTGTGCTCTACAGCCAGCAGGAAACTGATGGGGCTGAGAAGGGCATGTCCAGGATTCTGGGACCCCCGGCACAAACTCCTTGGCGGCAGCTCCTGCTGATAGGAGGCACCTTGACAAAGACGATCTCCCCAACATGCTTGCCTTCCAACCTCTTCACAGAGTGCGGATGGCTGAGAATGTTGCTGAAATTCCAGAAAACATTCCTCATATTCCCTAAACTCCCAGTCAGTCTGTGAAAAAGTATTTTTTTTTCCCCTTGGAGAGAGCAGGTATTCTCACACATCCACTGCTTTTCTGGTCTCTCTCATTCCTGTGTTCCTGTCATCTGCCTACCATGGATTTCTGACGTTCCTGAACACAGACGCTGCGGGAAGTTTGTGTCATTAGCGTTGTCACCTCTGTGCTATTTTGTAAACTGTATATTCACTGAATGTGTCTCAGCCAGTAGTTCTAGATTTGTTCACTGTGTGATGCTGGGACTATGACTTACCCTTCCAAAGCCTTCATTCCATATGTCTAAAAAGCGGTCGTGACCTCTCCTCGAGGGATTGTTGCATAAAGACCACATACATAGAGCACTAGCATAGCTGGGCCGCGGGGAGGGGAGCCCGAGGAAATGCTGGCTCCCTGTATTTCATCTAATGAAAAATTCTCTTTTCATCAGATGCATTCAGGATCCCTCCTGGTTTTGTGGCATTGATACATTTGGTTGACTTCCCCAAGAATGTAACCTTTTGTTGTTCTCAGATTGTTCCTCTCTGGTGTGTGAGCTCCACGAAAGTCAGGGGTGCTTCTCTAGCACCCCAGTTGCTGGGCCTCCAGTAGTTCCTTAGTAGATACTCAAACGATGCTTTGGGAGGCTGAGGCAGGAGGATTGCTTGAACCCAGGAGTTTGAGGTTACAGTGAGCTGTGATTGCACCACTGTACTTGAGCCTGGGCAACAGAGCAAGACCCTATCTCAAAAATATTAAAAATAAATACTCAAATGAATTATTTTGTCTTTAAAAAGGAAACAGCCTTAAAAACATAAAACCCTATAGGAAAGAGTGATGATGATAATGACTTAAATGTGGATAACACTAAATGGCACAACACACGAAGCTTGTGAGACTCTTAGCACCCACTTGGGCATTCAGCAGGTATCCGTTGGCTTCCCACACTGTGTTCAAAGTAAGGATATAAGAATTAGAAAGTCACAGTGTCCCTGCCCTCATGTAGTTTACATTCTAGTGGTGTGCAATAAACGATGATTTACAATTTGTAAGTGTATATGTATTTTCCTAAGGACAGGGATATGTTCTAAGAAATCATTAGGTGATTTCATCATTGCGTGAACCTCATACAGTGTACTTACACAAACTAAGATCGTGTATGTATTTTCATGTATATCTCTTTTTTCACGTGGAAAGCCAAAAGTCCTAACACCGTTACTGAGTATCGGTCATTTCCCTTACTTGATCCGCAGTGCCAATATCAAATGCCATATAGCAGATTTCTATACATGCTCCGCTATAACCTTAGGGGACTGCCATCATATTTACAGTCTGTTGTTGACTGAAAATGTCATTATGTGGTGCTTGACTGTATCTTAAAACTTTCTACTTAAATTTTGTTCATTGATTGGTTTTTCTAGATGAGCACCTCTGAGGAGTCGGATGAAATGCCAATGCCGGATTCTGAAAGTGTATTCATTATCCCTGGAAGCGTTCTTCTATGGCGAATAGCCCCACGGCCTCCAAATTCTGCCCAGGTGAGACTGGGCTTGCTGGCTGTGGCCTCACTGTCTGTGTTCAGCATTGTGGCGCTCTTTCCTGGCACGTGTAGGGTCGGCCCAGGCAGCATGGAGACAGGCAGGTTGGCATCCTGAGCCCCCACTGGCTCCCGGGTGCTCCCTTCTTGCCTGAGCTCAGCGCGTCGTAAGTGCATCATGCTGTCCATCCCTCTGGCATCTGGCTGGGAGGATGTGTTGGGTTAGGACTTCACTGGGGCTTCTTTAACAGCTACTTAGCGGTGAAACTGGTCCTTATTAAATATAAGCTGGTGCAGCCTAGTCAGTACCAGCCCTCCAGACCCAGCAAGGAATGATTTTAATGAAGATAAAAGAATGTTGATTTTTGCTTAGAGTTCTATTTAAAGTTGATCATGATAGAGGATATTTATTCTGCAAAGCCTGCTTTGAGATTTTTTTGAGAGATACCCACAGATGATGCAGATTTTGGTGAAAACGTTTAGATATGTGTGATCTGAGAAAGACTGACCATTGTTACCGTGAAAGGGAGGGGGTCATTGTCAAGTCAACCCTCTTCTACTTTCAGGACGTTTCATTTTGCATTATGCCTTGGCATATTTTAATTTCATCCTTTTGCTTCTTTTCAGATGTATAATTTTACTAGTTTTGCAATGGTTTTGAATGAAGTAGACAAAGACATGGAGAGTGTGATTCCCAAGACAGACTGCAGGTTACGGCCTGACATCAGAGCCATGGAAAATGGAGAGATAGGTAACTAGCATCCGCCAAAGCCACCAGTGAAGACTCATTTCTCGGGGGATGATGCTTTGTTTATTCCTGGTGATTGTTAGCATCATTGGGGTACTAGCGTTTTTAGTCTCTCTTAGAGATTAAGTTTGAGTTAACATTCAATTTAAATTCAGTAACTTTTATTTTAAATTTGGAAATCTGCGCAGACCTTATTAGCTCATATTATTGTGGTAATACTCCCCTGAGAATTTAATATACTGGAGATGGCCAGAGGCATATTCTGACTAATTAAGTCACTGTCTACTTCAGAATTTACATAGCACCTTGTCAGCCTCAGAGGAGAGTGTGGCCTCCCCTTGGTTAATTATAACTTAAATGTTTTTGTGTGTTGGTATAAGCAGGTGTATATACTTATGTAGTATGTGGGATATTTTGATACAGGCATACAATATGTAATAATCACATCAGGGTAAATGGGGTATTAATTACAACATTTTTTTCTTTTTTTATACAGAGTCTTGCTCTGTCTCCCAGGCCAGAGTGCAGTGGCGCAATCTCAGCTCACTGCAACCTCCACCTCCTGGGTTCAAGCTATTCTTGTGCCTCAGTCTCCTGAGTAACTGGGACTACAGGCACGTGCCACCACACCCGGCTAATTTTTGTATTTTTTGTGGAAATGGGGTTTCACCCTGTTGGCCAGGTTGGTCTTGGACCTTCTGACCTCAGGTGATCCGCCCACCTCAGACTCCCAAAGTGCTGGGATTACAGGTGTGAGCCACTGTACCCAGCCCATTTTTCTCTTATAGTGTTAAATTTCTTCCAACTCAGTGGTTCTCAAAAGGGGGGCATTTTTCCCCACAAGGAGACATGTAGCAAAGTCTGAAGACTTTGGTTGTCACTTTTTAGGAGGGACTGCTGGCGTCTGCAGGCCAGGGATGCTGCTAAACATCCTCTCCCACACTAGGCAGCCTCTTACGATAGAGCCATCACATCTAACATGTCATAGTGCCACAGTGGAGAAAAAGTGAGACACAGCAACAGTATTTTGGAAGACAGTTTAAATTTCTTAAGAATGGCATCTGAAGAAGCTCTGTGAGGTCTCCTAAGAATTCAGAATAATTTCACATTTATTTAGTTTTTACACCCAAGTTTTCATTGAAGAATTTTAACACAGTTGTTTTGGCCTTAAGAATAAACAGGTTGTTCTTGGCCAGGTTGTTAAGAGCATAGGCTGTGAAAGAGATGCTGCATCTGTGATACCAGCTCTGCCTCTTACTAGCCCAGGTATCTGTTAAAATTTTTGCTTGATATTTGATTCTGGTATTTGTGTTCTAATAAAAGGGAGATAACGTGTAGATATGGTTCTTTTGTGAAGTTCTTGTGCTTAATACTGTGCCTGGCATCCTCTATGTAGAGTGTTAATGGTTTGTGTTGATGTTCTTAATTTAGATCAAGCTAGTGAAGAAAAAAAACGACTTGAGGAAAAACAAAGAGCAGCCCGCAAAAACAGGTCCAAGTCAGAAGAGGACTGGAAGACGAGGTGCGTGCCTGAGTCAGGGGGTGTGGCTGAGCTCTCAGGAAGGCTGCTGTGTGCAGACGAGGCAGGGATGCCAGACACTGTGACCCCAGAGCAAGGGCCTATCTAACACAAACCCTGCCGAGTTGTCCCAGGCCTGAAAAAAAGTTATTTCCACTGACTTTTATCCATTCATCCATTGATGGACACAGGTTGATTCCGTATCTTTGTTATTGTGAATTGTGCTGTCATAAACATGGGGATGCAGGTATCCCTTTGATACATTGACTTCCTTTCCTTTGGATACCCAGTAGTGGGAGTGCCGGATCCTATGGTAGTTAAGTTTTTTTAAGAAATCTCTGGCGGGGTGCAGTGGCTCACGTCTGTAATCCCAGCACTTTGGGAGGCCGAGGCGGGCGGATCACGAGGTCAGAAGATCGAGACCATCCTGGCTAACATGGTGAAACCCCGTCTCTACTAAAAATACAAAAAATTAGCTGGGCGTGGTGGCAGGCGCCTGTAGTCCCAGATATTCAGGAGGCTGAGGCAGGAGAATCACTTGAACCCGGGAGGCAGAGCTTGCAGTGAGCTGAGATCGTGCCACTGCACTCCAGCCTGGGCGACAGAGCGAAACTCCGTCTCAAAAAAAAAAAAAACCCAAAAATCTCCATACTGTTTTCCATAATGGCTGTACTAATTTATATTTTCACTACGAGTGTATGAGCTTGCTTTTTTTGCATCCTCGCCAGCATGTTTTTCTTTTTAATAATTGCCATCCTAACTGGTGTAAGACGATAATCTTGTGGGTTTTATTCACGTTTCCCTCATAATTAGTGATGTTGAACGTTTTCTCGTATCCTGTTGCCTATTTGTATGTCTTCAGAAATGTCTATTCATGTCTTTTGGATTATGTGTAGCATGGTGTATTAGAAAAATCATGGTCTTTAACCTTAAACCTAAATTTGCCATCAGTTACTAGGTTGGGCAAGTTATTTAACTGCTTGGACATTCAGCTTCTCATCTGTAAAATGGAAGTTTAAGAGTTTGAGGCCAGGTGCGGTGGCTCACACCTGTAATCCCAGCACTTTGGGAGGCCGAGGTGGGCGGATCATGAGGTCAGGAGTTCGAGACCAGCCTGACCAACGTGGAGAAACCCTGTCTCTACTAAAAATACAAAATTATCTGGGTGTGGTGGTGCATGCCTGTAATCCCAGCTACTCGGGAGGCTGAGGCAGGAGAATCGCTTTCACCCGGGAGGCAGAGGTTGCAGTGAGCTGAGATTGCACCATCGCACTCCAGCCTGGGCAACAAGAGCAAAACTGCTTCTCAAAGAAAAAAAAAAAAGGAGTTTGAAGGGCATTTACACTGAACCAGGTGCCTTACATACTGCTGTGGGTATGCTGTAAATGTTAATTTCCTTATCCTAATTTATTCCCAACTACTTAAAAAAATGCCTTGTGGAAAATAAGACCCAGGCTAGAGGGTAAACCGGTTAGACAAATACATTGTTTCGAACCAACCTATTAGAAGACCCTGCTTCTGTCAAGTAGCTTGCTAGATCCTGGTGGGAAATCCCTATGCCTTTTGCATGGTATCATTACCCCTTTTGGAATATTATTCCACAGACCTGTTCCCTACCTAAGCAGAAAAAGCATCACTTCAGCATCTCTTTAGAACTATCCCTCACTCACAGAATGAGTTGCTGCAATAGAATAATACTGCAAACTAGTGAAAAAACAGCCTGTGATTTTCCATAGTTTCCCCTGTAAGTCGTGTCCTTTTTCTTTTAACAGGTGGTTCCATCAAGGTCCTAATCCCTACAATGGAGCACAGGACTGGATTTACTCTGGCAGCTACTGGGACAGAAATTACTTCAATTTGCCTGACATTTATTAAAATGCATACAAGTCAGGGTGTTTGGCTAATCTACAAATAAGTCTTAAACCTATGTTTTTAAATTTTTTTCCCTTGGTTTCTACTTATCTTTTAAAAAAAAAATGAAAAAACACTCATGAGATAACTGCATTTCACCCAACAAAAGCAGGGTATAAGGCGATATTGGTGATGAAAGTCTTAGGAAAAATGCATAATTTTGCTATAAAACGTACTTATTTGGAATACTATTTTATATAGAGGTAAGAGAACACTGCTGGGGAATATGCTTTTTATGGTTGCTGTTGCCATATTTACTGAAGGTTTATACCTAAATGTAACTTTAGCTTTACGGAACTATATAGTAATCCCAAATCAAGTTATTTTGAATATTTTTATGCTGTCATGCTTGAATGTTTTAGATGTAACCTTTGACATATTTAGAACTCTCCTCCTATACAATGTTTATTCTCAAATATAGAGGTTATGTCATTTTATAAAGACTTCATTGATAAGATGGCTTTTATTCATACTAATCCTCCCAATTTTACCCCTTCCATCTTCCAAGAAGAAAAAAAATGCCTGAATATTCAGAATAGATATTTCTGATTTGAAAATTCTAAAGAATTAAACTGGAAAAGTATTTCATTTACTTAGTGCTCTGAATTTACTTTTACAGTTTTCTGCAGTCAGTATCATTAAAATGTTTAAGTTTACATTTGAACTGAAAATATGTATAAAATCTAGCAATTCACAAAAATGCCCTAGAAATATAGATTTTAATCACCATTACATAATGACAAACCTTGTTAAATGCTTCCACTTCCAGTGGCAAATGCCACTAGGGAAAGTAAGTTGCACTCATGTATGTAAGTATCAAACTATATAAAAGGAGGTCTTGTGCATTTCAAGTTTGCAAGGTACCTGTGTACTTAATGTGTGGAGACCTACTGTACAGTAGTTTTGCCCCTTTAATTGGGGCACATTAATCTTAAATCTTATAGTATTTATCCACCCAAACCCCAGACTGAGAGACTGCTCCCAGGGGCCTTAGGTAGCTGCCAGTCCGTGATTTTAATTGCTGTCTTGAAGTTAACAAGTGTTATAATGAAATAATCTACCTGATGCTAAATAAAGGCTTTAGAATGTTCCCCAAAAGTGTGGTTTCTTTTAAAATTTCAAATATACTAATGTTGCCACTTAATACTATCCTAAATTGTTAGACGTGTCCTACGAAAGAAGTCCTTGTGGTACCATAGCTCCCCAGGGTCAAGGAGATGATAACCAGTTACCTGGCATGCATAGTGGTAAGTAGGCATTTAGCATTCAGTTAATCTCTGGATAGATACAGCATAGAGAGGTGCTACCGTATTCATTCGGTGTGAATCTCAAATGCAGAATCAAGTGGAACTACCTGGTTAGAAAATTTGTTACTAGATCTGTTAGAGTGGGAATAGTTTAAAAGTATACACATAGGAGTTGGAAAATGCTATTGCTTTATAAGTAAGTCTGAAAAGATGATAGGCCTTTTGTGTTTGGTTGGTTGGTTGTAGTCCTCCTAAATTACTAAGTAAGTAAGTCTGAAAAGATAGGCCTTTTGTGTTTGGTTGGTTGGTTGTAGTCCTCCTAAATTACAAAAAAAAGCAATACAAAATTGTATGCTTGCATGAAGTTTATTGATACATTACACTGGTGGCAGACTCCTCCCTGAAATGTTGACCCAGACAGCGTCATTTCTGGATCTGTTAGGAATAATGCAAACATTGAATTGTTTAAAGTTAAACATGAAACCGAACATGTGAAATGAGTAGAAGATCAGAAATGCAAGGTCTACCCTCCTGCTCTGTTACTAAGCTTAACTAGTTACCTATGGGCTTTTGCACTGAAATATCCCAGCAATTTCATGCTGAAAACAGCCATTTTGGCAATTCCACTAGAAGTCCATAAAGAGTTTGAAGAAGTACATGTAGCCTTAAGATAATTTTATCTTTCCTTAAATATAGTAACTGGTCCTTGAGCCTGCTTATGAATGAAATCTAGCTTTTGTCGATCTCTCAGATGTTCAACTTAAAATTCCCACTAATTATTTTAAGTAACTAATTGGTGTATAACACTTCTGTACTTTCAACTCATCTCCCTACTTCCTCTGTTGACCTCCCCCTTACTGCTAATCTGTTTTCCACATAGCAGCCTGAGTGATCTAATAGAAACAGCAATCAGTCATTCTTCTGCTTAAAACACTTGTGCTGGCTTCCCATTGAACTTTTCAATCAAAATCTATCTTCATTTTATATAATCTCCCCATTTCCCCCCAGCCAGTCTCACTGTGGCCTACTTCGCTGTCTCTGGAAACCCCGTGTTCTTTTCTGCCCTAGGACACAGCCTGGGCGCACCCTGCAAAGCTGGCTTCTTCTCATACTCGGGTGTCAGTTTACATCTGAGCCTGAACACCCTACCTAATAGTGACAATTAAAGGTAGGCCTGTGTCAGTACCTTGTTTTCTCCATAATACTTTACATGTTGTAATACACTTTTTTGTCTGTCTCCCCAACTAAGATGTAGGTCCCATGTTTTTGCTCACTCTACTGTCCACACATAGGGGAGGAGGGCTAGCATAAGGTTTAGGGGAGGAGGGCTAGCATAAGGTTTGACATTAAGTATGAATGAAAAATTAAAAAATGATTTGTGAGTGATCAAACTGTCTCATCCACAGTTAATCTCAGCTGTTGTTTAGCTCTTTACTCTGCCTCTCACCTCTCCATCTACTGCCTCTTAACCACGTGGATTAAGTGCTCAGTTACATAATCAAGACTTTCTCTCTTACCTTACTCTTCAGTTGTTCCCAGCTCCTCCTCCCTACTCCCTAAACATGCCAACTAAATTGTCCTGTTTTAAAAATCCATCCCCTTTTCGCATCTACCACTGTGTTTGTTAGACAATGGACTAGGTATTCAAAGGCGACTGAGTTCATTAGTTTCATGTATCGGGCATCAAATCCTTGGCATGAGTCATTGTGGTACAGTGCACCTGCTGTGCAGTTATTAGTAACCGGTGGTTAGGAAGTTGGAGACAGTAACCCCAGGAAGTTAGTTAGAGTATACCCCAACTTATTATCTCAAATTGTTTTTAAATATCTAAATCTCCAGGTCAAGAAATCAAAATGCTTAAAACGCGCGTGTGTTAAGGCCTAAATATTATGGTAGGAAAGTGTACGTACCAGTTTTCAGTTTCTGCTTTGCGAAGTTTGTGAGCAGTAGTCACGGTTACCTCCCCAGCAATACCGTAACTTCCAAAGGGAGCACATTTGTCACCAGATCCTGAACTTTTTTTAGCTACATCTTCTACTGGGAAAGCAACAGAAAGGAAAACAGGGCTTTTTGGCCTGGGGACATCTTGTCCACTTGGAGGATTAGCATTCTGGGGACTTAGGGTATGTTTCTGGTATTTCTCATCTGCAGGAACAGCAATGGGCACTTGCATTGCAACATATCTCAAGACATCTGACTGTGAAACAACAGCATGTCCAGGAAGAGGTTTCCATCCCTGTGCTTCCTGAACATTTGAGCCTACTAAGATAAAAGGTGGGGCACTGGTCTTCTTGGTGTCGCCCATCACATAAGTTGGAAAAGTGACTTTTGGTGGATGCTGCTGAAACTGTGGATCCTTAGGATTAGGTAAATAGAGGGTTGCTTGGGGAAAAGGCCCAGGTGCAGGTGGCGGTGATGGGTGACCTTGTTGATTCTTATCAGTTAGACAGTAAAGGGTCCACATGTTAGAATATGGTGGTGGTTGTCCTCGTTCACTTGTTGCCATTGCTATAAAAAAAAATTTTGCAGGAATTAAAGTTTTGGTCTCTGTATCAGGCACTATGCATAGTAATGTCTTTGTAAGTCTCTTTTACATATAAAACAGCTGTAGTGATATGTACCGTAGAGCATGCTATAGAGAGGGCTGCATAATCGTGTTTGACAGGTAAAAGAGATTCTCTACAGTTGAAAAATGAGAACAGTGTTGTGGTGGCAAGTGGCAGGGACACTACAGTTGTGGCTGAAGAAGCAATCTTATTCTAAGTTGCAGTTTCCAGCTACTTCAACTTTAGACGTGGCTTCTATAGGCTCCTCGCAGACGAAACTGGTCAACACAACCTTTAGCTTTACCCAAAAGTCAATTGAAGAGTGTGTTAAGCCATTAAAGGAAGCGTTAGTGCATCTGCATAGTGTTTATTTCCTAAAGAAGTTAGCACTAGGTATCATCTTCACATAATCAAAATCTCTCTGGCCCTTCACAGGCACCATTATCTCCCATTAATTTGTTACCACACATAAAACGTCACATAATCTAGGATTGAGAACCCCAGAGAGCACCCCTTTTAGGCAAGACTTGAAATCATAGATCCTAGGTGGCAGTAAAAGGCTGGCTGGTCCCACAGGGATTCTTTGGGTTGAGAAAAAGAGGTTTAGGAGTGCCATCTATAATGCAAGTGTGACCTGCCTCTTGAAGACAGTACTGTCTTGGGAGAACCAAGTCCCAGAAGATGGGCCCTCGGACAAAAGGTTCCCAATAGAGGAGTTTCACTTTGCCCAAATGTGCCAAGTTTACCTTTTGAACACTGGGCCATCTATCCCCGGTGCAGCCTTTTTTCTTCCCCTGTAAAGAAAATAACACTATGAGCCGGGCGCAGTGGCTCACGCCTGTAATCCCAGCACTTTGGGAGGCCGAGGAGGGTGGATCACCTGAGGTTGGGAGTTTGAGACCAGCCTGACCAACATGGAGAAACCCCATCTCTACTAAAAATACAAAATTAGCCGGGCATGGTGGCGCCTGCCTGTAATCCCAGCTACTCGGAAGGCTGAGGCAGGAGAATCACTTGAACCCGGGAGGCGGAGGTTGTGGTGAGCCAAGATCACGCCACTGCACTCCAGCCTGGGCAACAAGAGCAAAACTCCGTCTCAAAAAAAAAAAAAAAAAGAAATAACACTATGCACATGATTAAGTGGCCATTTTTCCAACAGCTTCAGATACTTTCAAGTAATCTTTTTTTTTTAAGCTTGTTGAAAAATATGTACAAGCCAGGTCTTCAGCTGTCTCACAGGGAGAGAGGTTTTGATAATCTGAATTTGTGGTTAATATCCTCTTAGTGTTGTGGACAACTCTGTTTTCCTTTAGAAATAGTTAAGCATTTGAAAACAGTGACTTGGTCTGGATATGCTGCTTAAGCCACAAATATAGTGCCAGTCCCACACGCTCCACTCCCAGCGCTGCCCTCTGCCTTTCCAGCTGAGCAGAATCCCTGTCACACTGCCAGACAAAATGTGATCTTTTCTAAACACCTGCTTTGCTAACACTTTTTGAATCACTCTGGCTCAGTTAAGAGTCAGGATTGAGAGAGTTTTTGCAAAAGGAATGGGGGGTTGGCTCATGCACGTCCCTTCTGTCCCTAAAAAGAGAAGGGCCCCTGCAATTATCCATAAGGCAGGAAGGTGAGCAGACCAAATGCCATAATTAGATGGAGATGAAGGTCACATCATGTCTATGTCATAGGAAAACATGGTGATAGTTCAACAGCCAAGAAAGCAGCTTGATTTTGGCACTTTCCAGGAAGAGGGAGCTGATCAAAGGAAGCCAATTACGTGAACTGCATCTATTGCTGTTCAAGTGCCGCAAGTGCCGGGCTGTCCTTTCTGCTGCTGATACCTCCCGGCTCCCCTGACCTTTCCCCTCTCCATCTAGCTATGAAACTGCTCCTTCAGCTGCAGGAAGCTCCCAGGCAGAAAACAAACGCATGGCCCAGCACCCCAAACCTGGTTACAGAGCTCTCCTGACTCAGTGTGAAAGCAGTCAAACACGCCACCATTTTTTCACTTTTTAAAATGCCATAGCCTATGTAAATGCATTGCTGTAGTTTAATTTTTAGATTCACAAGAGGAAAATTTCAAACCAACACCCTCTAATTACAGTTTTGCAATCAGCATATTCAGATCACATGAATATATTTTGTACCTGACAACAGGCTATACTGTTGTTGACTACATAATATGTCCAAAAGAATAACGCAAAAGTGCTGGATGACCAAACTCTGAGGCCAGGCTTTGGGGACATCACTTTAAAATCACTCCTCTCATAGTAGTAGAATCTCAAATACAACAAAGCCTTTAAATGGCTTTGGCATTTAAAAAAAGTCTATTGAAAATAAAGACTGACCAATCTGCAGGGAGCCGACAGAGATGGCTACCTGAAATACAGGTGTCACCTGAAATGCAATTTGTAATGGAAATACCTGATTTTCTTACCTGGCTTCATCAAACCTTATTCAGCTGTTGCTTCCCCTTCTGGTTCAATTTCTGGTGCAGTAAGGCCTTCTGGAGCAGGAGGGAAGGGGCCACTAGATGACTTTACAGATGTACCTGAGTGCACTGCTTCTGCAGCTTCCCCAGAGAGCACAGGTTTGCCTTCCATCTCCTGGGGTACAGAGTTTTCCCCAGACTCCTCCTGCCCAGTATTGTCAGAGACTATTGAAGTGATCTCCACTTCAAGGTGCAGAGATTTTTCAGAGCCTATTTTGATAGCGCCTTCTGCATCCAGGAGTTGTGCAGGTACCTCAGGCTGACCTTTCAAAGATGTGTCAGAGAGCAGAGCTGTTGCTTCTGCCTCCATATATACTGAGGAATATTTTGCATTCTCCTCCAACTGTGCAAGTTTTACAGACTCTACAGATTTTTTAGACATGCCAGAGGTGGTCTTTTCTACTACAGATTTGGGACTAACTCGTGGTGACTGCTCATTTTCTTTTGACTGCTCATTTTCTTTAAGACAAGCAACTTGATCAGTAAAAGGGATAACTATTTGTTCTGGCAGTTGCTCGATATAAACAACTCCTTCAGTCACAGGCATATCGTTATAGACAGATGATATATGAACAGTTGACATAACCTCAATATCAGCCTGCAAAGTGACCTCAAGAGCTTGATCATAAGCAGGAGGTTCTTGTTCATCCTGCAAGGGGACTGAGGAAGCCGTTGGTGGTTCAGCCTCATTTTCTTTAGGTTGAGAACCCAAATCTACATGGACAGATGTTTGGTTCACAACCTGCACTTCTAGCACCTTTCCAGAACACACAAGAGGAGCAGCCACCATGACATCTTCAGCAGCCTCTGAGCTTGGCACCTCCTTGATAACAACAGGCATACTGGTTGCCACATCCACCATTAACACATCAGATTGATCAGAATGAATAGATGAAACTTTACCTAACATCTGAGCAGCAAGCTGAGCTGGGTCAGCTGGGACGTAGGCAAACTCTGGTGAGACAGCTGTTGGAGGTGGTGATGAGGGTGGGGTAGTAGCCTCAGGGGTGGCTGGTTTGGAAGAAAGATCACGAACTGCTTCTGTTTGCTCAGTGCCTGGCACAGCGTAAACTGATGGAAACTGGGTGGTTTTGTCACTATATTCTGTTCTGGTTACATTGTCCTCGTCTGTGTCTGTAGATTTTTCCATCTGGGTAGGTACTTTAGATTCTACAGATGTTTTTCCTGGTTCTTTTAAACATTCTAATTTCTTCTGTGGTGTCGTTCCTTCTGACCATTTCTCTACTAAAACACAACAACCAGATGGGTTAATTAACATCTAAAAAGATTTTTAGAGAAAAAAAGATTTTTAAAGAAGGCAATAATAGGGATGTAGTGGCTCATGCCTGTAATCCCAGCACTTTGGAAGGCTGAGGCAGGAGGATCGCTTGAGCCCAGGAGTTCAAGACCAGCCTGGGCAACAGTGAGACCCCATCTCTACCCACCACCACCAAAAAAAAAGCAATAATGGGTTAAGCATTCAGATGTCAGTATAGACACAAATATAAAAGAGTTTTCAGCTTTGTTTTCCAACATCTGTAGTGTGGGTAATAAAACATTCCTGTCCTTATCTACTCCAAGACCCTCAATTCATTTCCTTAGAAATAAGTGACACTTAATAGCGCAGTAGCAAGACTAATAATCAGATATCATCCTAAGGTGGTCAGCATCAGGGAAAGATCATAACTTTGTGCCTAGAAATAAGGAAGCTGAAAACCTCCATGGAAAAAGCTCCTGATCAAACTTCCACACAAAACTGGGGGAAAAGGTTGGGTGGGGGGGAGACCAACTTGGGCAATAAATTATTTCATCTTTGTTGGTGTAGTTATTTAGTAATGACATAGATGCTGCATATTAATAAAGGCATTCCTCCGTTTAAGAAAATTGGTATATAAAGTTTAACTTAATGAATTGATAAGCTAGAGGACTATAGGATTTTTTTTTACTTTAAGAAAGTCACATATTCTAACCTAAAAATGGTGGCACTTGCTAGTAATGTGTGATCATGCAGCCAAAGTCAGACTGACCCAGCCAAGAGGAAAGGAAAGATATCTCTGGATCTGAAAGTGTAGACTTAAGTGAATCCTCAGGCATGAGGAAAACTCTCATGGGTTGGAAGGTCACAACAGCTGATGACATATACAAAATCCTAGAGCTGGAAAACTGCTGTAATATTTTATGTGCATCACCCACACACCTAACTACCTTAGTCGTTAACTCATCAAAAGTTTTCACATCTGTTTGCTGAGAATTTTCCTTTGGGAAGCATTTCTCTAATGAAATTTATAAGAAAAGCAGAATTTGCTTCATAAGAATTATATTTGGCTCAAGTCAAAACTTTGGAGACATGTTTTCAATAGGTTCAGCTGCATTCTGAAAAGTAGTGTCCTGCAGGGTCTCCTTTGACATTGGCTGCTGATGTTTTATAAATTCAATTAAGATTTCTAATTCGGGACATGGACATTATACCAAATGCTCACATGCAGAAAAAGATTCAAAAAGAGAGAAAGCCACATCTATCGTTACCTCCCTCTGCTTAGAACAATAACCTCATTTTCCTAACCATTCACCTCTTCAGGACTTTCCCATCCACTTTTTAGGAAAGCCCTTTTATCCACCAGCACATTTGACTGAGTGCTTGTGCTACATACTACATGTAAGAATGGTCTAGGCACTGTTGAGGATAGAAAGACTAAGACGAGACCTCAATATAGCTTACATTTAATAGGGGAAATAAGATAGAGAAATATAGGTTAAAAAGTACAAATACCTAATTGGAACTAATAAAGATCTTGGAGTTCTGAGGAGGGGAAAAAAATTTTTTTTTTTTTTTTGAGATAGAGTCTTGCTCTGTTGCCCAGGCTAGAGTGCAGTGGTGCCATCTCGGCTCACTGCAACCTCTACCTCCTGGGTTCAAACAATCCTCCTGCCTCAGCCTCCTGAGTAGCTGGGACTGTGGGCGCCCGCCACCATGCCCGGCTAATTTTTGTATTTTTAGTAGAGACAGGGTTTCACCATGTTGGCCAAGCTAGTCTTGAACTCCTGACCTTGTGATCCACCTGCCTCGGCCTTCCAAAGTGCTGGGATTACAGGGGTTGAGCCACCGCACCCAGCTGAAAAATCTTATTTAAGCCTGACCTTGGGAGAGTTACTCTTATGCTTAGGATATAGAAAGCTACAAAATACATTGTTTCCATCATAACAACAGGAAAAAGCCAGATAGATAAGCCACAAAAACATAACTTTTCTTGAGTCCAGCAGAGAGCTGAAGTCAAAAGGTAACCAAGTAATCAAGTAATCTGATTTCAAAAGAGGAACCAGCCCCTCCAAGGAGAAAAGGGACATAAGAACAGTCTCAGCTGTAGCAGGGCCCAGAAAGAATAGGCTGCCATCACACCAGCTGGTAAGAATGTACCAGCTATAATCTTAATGTACTGGTAAAGGCCAAAGGTGCACTAGATGTCAGTCTGGAATTACCTGGGACTACAGACCCAAGGAGAATTCACACTCATTAGCAAACACTTTTCCACCTGCCTCACATGAAAGATGGAGGCAGGGTTGAAGGCCAGAGAGAGCGCTCCTATTATCAAGGCAGAGACAGGAGACACTGGCTCAAGACTGACCACAGAGAGAAGGCAGAGTTTGGCTACCACATGACGGAGGGCAGGAACACCGAGAAAGCCCCGTGTCCAAAGCCCAGGTGCACAAGTCCAGCCTAGGCCTAAGGCAGGCCCAGAACAACAGGGAACCTCCTGTACTGCTAACCAGCCCAAGGCTAAGAAACAAGAGACAGCAGGCTGCCACCAGGAGAGGGGGGCAAGAGTTTGGAGAGAGATGCCCTTTGTGGGGCATGCTGGCAGAGAAGGCTGAAAGCTGAGGGGGAAGCACAGATGCTGAGAAATACCCTCTGGCACCCCAGCCCCACCCTCAGGCAAAAGGTCTTGGCAGCCTTCTCCTAGAAGGTTTTGAGGCCTGTAGTACAGTGAAGGTAATGAAAGCAACAATAAAACCCAAGTCCAACTCCTAACCAGACTGACCTCCCCATACCCACACCAATTCAAGGCCTCCCTATTTTCCCCCATTAGGTCTTAAATTCTCCAACCACTGATTTACTTACCATGAGCGTTTATCAAGAACGCAGCCAATCTAGGGATTGGATTACTGCAATCCCTAGACTGCCTGCACGGGACCTGACAGGTTGCTTGTGGTATGATTTAGGCACCTCTGGAAAGGACCACTTGCTCTTTTAATTAAAAGTGTCTCCCTCACAGGTTCATGGTACCTGAAATTACGTCTAGAAGATTAAAATGTAATTAATGTTTTAAATGTTAAAAAAGCTCAACATTTTTGTCTCTAGAAGCCCCCTGCTAAACAAAAACATCCCTTATAACCACCATTCTGGAAAGGTAAAGCATTTATAATTATGAATCCTTAACAATTTACCAGGGAATGTATGATATTGTTTTCTTCCCTGCAACTTTCTCATAGTAAAAAAGTTAATGAGAAAACCTAGGTTCCAGTCCTGGTTCTGAGATTTAATAGCTGCATGACCAAGTCAACTGTTCCAAGCTTCAGGCCTCCTCACTTGCAAAATGGGGATTATAACTCTGACTTCATGGAGTTTCTGTGGACATTAAGTGAAATAATGCATCTGAAAGCACTGAATAAACTCTAAATCACATATAAATGGGGAAGGAATGAATCAGTACCCATTTAAAAAGCGATACAGAAAAGTTTTGAAAATGTGCTATCAAATTAAAAATATAAATCTCAAATATCTTTAATTCAGCTTTGATTAAAATTAAATTGGCTATTTCCTAAACTGGGCGGTAAAATACAGGATGTTTTTTCTTTATATGTGTGTGTTACATACTTATGGACTTTTTCATAATTAAAAACTGAGACCAGATGCCTTAAACTTTTATAGTGTTTTTGCAAATGCAAACACTAGGTCAGGCACGATGGCTCATGCGTATAATCCCAGCACTTTGGGAGGCTGAGGCAGGCAGATCACTTGAGGCCAGGAGTTCGAGACCAGCCCAGCCAACATAGTGAAATTCTGTCTCTACTAAAAATTCAAAAATAAGCCAGACACAGTGGCACGTGCCTGTAATCCCAGGTACTCAGGAAGCTGAGGCAGGAGAATTGCTTGAGCCCGGGAGGCAGAGGTTGCAGTGAGCTGAGATTGTGCCACTGCACTCCAGCTTGGGCAACAAAGCTAGACTCTGTCTTTAAAAAAAAAAAAAAAAAAAAAAAATGCAAACACTAGATCAACCATTTGGCTTTGTTTGGAATACATGAAAGAATGCTGGCAAATATATACTTACTAGTTACTATACACATATAATGTAAATCTATATTGAGTTCATGTCATTATCTGTTTATTAAGAAGGGTAAAAAGCTTTTCTCTAATGTTTTAAGGTTGGCTTTAAATACTTATAACAGTCACTGACTTGTAACCTTGAGATTATGTCGGTTGTATAAGACAGAATTTCTTCAAGTTGCAAACTAGGTTTGCTAAAGGTTGATCTTTCAACCTTATGAAGATTAACCCACTATGACTTTGGTGATCTGGTTCTACTTAAGCTGACAAAACTATACACACTGAGAATTAGGAACATAACTAAAGGCATTCCTTCTTGTAAAAAAGTTCCTTTTTAAGTATAATAAAATGACTCAAATTGGCTAACTTTAAAATTCATTGCAGAATCCTGATTTTCCATGAAACCAGTAAGATAAAGAGATAAATTCCAAGCATATGGTATTTTTTTAAATAGGCACAACTCATATGGAGATTCAGGGTACTGAAGTACATAACTGCCCAAGAAGCATAAGGAAAAGGACATATTCTGGCATGGAATGGGAAATCTGAAAGGTATCAAAGACCAGAAGTGTATAAGCAGCAGGGCCTAACAAGAGATACGAGAGGCTGTATAAGAATTGGAGGTGGGCCATCCTGGCTAACACGGTGAAACCCTGTCTCCACTAAAAATACAAAAAATTAGCCGGGCGTGGTGGCGGGCGCCTGTAGTCCCAGCTATTCGGGAGGCTGAGGCAGGAGAATGGCGTGAACCCGGGAGGCGGA
This sequence comes from Pan troglodytes, assembly GCF_028858775.2. Taxonomy (NCBI): domain Eukaryota; kingdom Metazoa; phylum Chordata; class Mammalia; order Primates; family Hominidae; genus Pan; species Pan troglodytes. Next base: position 33,997,832 of record NC_072415.2, on the reverse strand, counting down.
GCTTGCAGTGAGCTGAGATCTCACTACTGCACTCCAGCCTGGGGCCAGAGTGAGACTCCGTCTCAAACAAAAAAAAAAAAAAGAAAAAAAAGAACTGGAGGTTGGAGGTGGGAGGTGGGAAGCTCAAAGAGAGTGCTTAAAGTCAGGAATATGTATGGTACGTAGTCTCTGAAGAATTTAAAACAGAAGATTCCAACTAGTCTGTATTGAACTGATTGGAATGAGAATACCAGAGACTATAAAGTAGGTGGTTTATTTTCTCCCCTCTTCCTCCTTGCCCTTCCTTCCATTCTTTCTTCATTCAACAAACATTAGTTGCAACATCTATCAGAGAGGACTAAGACTTCCTAAAGATCTCATTCTGATTAAGGATACAGGCAGATGATTGATTATATGACAATGTAGTCAGCACAGTGACTGAAATATGTATGGCTTTTAGGTAATTTTGGTTAAGCTTTAGAAATAAGGAACACGTGTGAAAGTGGCTAGTAATTTGGACTGTAGGAGGTGGAAAGCAAAAGAGGGCATGGCCAGTTTGAGGAAGAACAGCCATTCAGCCTATCCTAGGTAATCTCTCCCACGCCATGCCCCTTTGCCTTCGTTCTCCTCTTGGTTCTCCAGCACCGCCATCAAACTTCTCTGGGCCACAGTGAGCAACACCAAATGCAGTTTGGCATCTCTTTGGCTTTGTCCTTCCCTCTTCTCTTCCGGGTCTATTTCTGTCTCCGTCACCCCATTGAGAAGTGACAGCGTGCTGCAGTCCTCAGAGCCCTTGCTCGCTCTTGGCACCTCCTCTGCCTGGGCTCCCACTTTGGCGGCACTTGAGCCCTTCAGCCCACCGCTGCACTGTGGGAGCCCCTTTTTGGGCTGGCCAAGGCCAGAGCCGGCTCCCTCAGCTTGCAGGCAGGTGTGGAGGGAGAGGCACCAGCGGGAACCGCTGCGCTGCACGCCGCGCTTGCGGGCCAGCTGGAGTTCCGGGTGGGCATGGGCTTGGCGGGCCCCGCATTCCGAGCAGCGGGCCGGCCCTACCGGCCCCGGGCAATGAGGGGCTTAGCACCCAGGGCAGCGGCTGCATAGGGTTTACTGGGTCCCCCAGCAGTGCCAGCCCACCGGCGCTGTGCTTGATTTCTCGCCAGGCCTTAGCTGCCTTCCCGCGGGGCAGGGCTCGGGACCTGCAGCCCGCCATGCCTGAGCCTCCCACCCACTCCGTGGACTCCTGTGCGGCCGGAGCCTCCCCGATGAGCGCCGCCCCCTGCTCCACAGCACCCAGTCCCATCGACCACCTAAGGGCTGAGGAGTGCGGGCGCACGGCACCGGGACTGGCAGGCAGCTCCACCTGCAGCCCCAGTGCAGGATCCACTGGGTGAAGCCAGCTGGACTCCTGAGTCTGGTGGGGTCGTGGAGAACCTTTATGTCTAGCTCAGGAATTGTAAATACACCAATCGGCACTCTGTATCTAGCTCAAGGTTTGTAAACACACCAATCAGCACCCTGTGTCTAGCTCAGGGTTTGCGAATGCACCAATCGACACTCTGTATCTAGCTACTCTGGTGGGGCCTTGGAGAACCTTTTGTCCACACTCTGTATCTAACTAATCTGGTGGGGACTTGGAGAACCTTTATGTCTAGCTCAGGGATTGTAAACGCACCAATCAGCACCCTGTCAAAACAGACCACTCCACTCTACCAATCAGCAGGATGTGGGTGGGGCCAGATAAGAGAATAAAAGGCTGTTCGAGCCAGCAGTGGCAACCCGCTCAAGTCCCCTTCCACACTGTGGAAGCTTTGTTTTTGCTCTTTGCAATAAATTTTGCCACTGCTCACTCTTTGGGTCCACACTGCTTTTATGAGCTGTAACACTCACCTCGAAGGTCTGCAGCTTCACTCCTGAAGCCAGCGAGACCACGAGCCCACCAGGAGGAACAAACAACTCCAGACGTGCTGCCTTAAGAGCTGTAACACTCACCATGAAGGTCTGCAGCTTCACTCCTAAAGCCAGCGAGACCACGAACCCACCAGAAGGAAGAAACTCCAAATACATCCGAACGTCAGAAGGAACAAACTCCAGACGCGCCACCTTAAGAGCTGTAACTCACCGCGAGGGTCCGCGGCTTCATTCTTAAAGTCAGTGAGACCAAGAACCCACCAATTCCAGACATACCATCACTCCCAACACATGCTCCCTCCCCACATTTTTACCAAACCTCATCTCTCCCAACTTCACTTAAGGGCAAAGAATTAAAGCAGGGTGGGTGGAATAGCAGACATTCCCTCCCTTACTCTTTGCTAAGAGAATCTTAGCTAGATTAGTGGCAGCAATGTACCCAGCCCCAGGTGATAAACCACTAATGGCACACTGGTTCTCAAGGGGTAGTAGTATCCCCCTTCCACTGAGAGTATTCGTAGATGTAGAGGGGACATTTTTATTTATTTCAATACCTGGGAGGCATTAGTATTTTAGGAGGCAGGATCAGGGATGCTAGATGTCCTGCAATGCATGGGACAATTCTGATCTCCCTTACCATAAATTGTATCAGCCTCCTTTGGCCTGTGGGACAGAAGCGGAAATCTGCTGGAAAACTTGCAAAAGTGTTCCTTTCTTAATCAAAGGAACAAATGTCACTACTGCCACCACTTTCTCCTCCTTCCTGATGTAAACACAGGCATAACACCTGGAGCAGTAGCATGAGGGGACATGTAAAACACCCTAAGAATGAGACAGCAGAGTGCCTAGATATGTGATACTTATTATTAAATTATATTAGGAGCAGAATGAACACCTTTTCAGATATGTTGTTTTCTTAAAGTCACTCTTAATTGATTTGCTGTTACTTGCAGCTGAAAGCTTTCCTAACTGATATGAGGCATAAATTAGAAGTCATAAAGAAACATGACAGAGGGGGATTGTGTTAAATGCTGCTCTTTAGATACCATATCTGTTTTTTATTCTATGACATCCATAATACCCATTTTCTCTCTGGGTACTTGTTGAATTCATTATCTTAAGATTTACAGCTACTAGATAATGTATCTGTACTTTTTTAAACCTTCTACCCATAAACATCTGGGCTGTGTCCCATATACCCTCTCCTCTATAGAATAAAGCTGATTAAAAAGAAGCGGATTATTTTCGATTTCCTACATCATAGTCATGTCATCTGTGAATAGTTTTATTTCTTAATATGCCTTTCCTTTTTTAAAAAAATGTGTTTGCCTTATGGCACTGATTAGAACCTACAGTACAAAGCTAAATAGAAATCGTAACATTGGAGATCTTTGTCCTGGTCCCAATCTTGAGGGGAAGGCATTCAATATTCACCATTGGGTACAATGGGTCAATTGGATCATCTGTAAGTCTTTGTGTGTGTACCCATTCCTAGATTTAGAAAGTTGCCTTGTATTCCTCGCTTGCCTATAGGCTTTTTTTTTTTTTTTTTTTTTGAGACATGGTTTTGCACTGTCACCTAGGCTGAAGTGCAGTGGTGTGATCACAGCTTCAGCCTCCTGAATATCCACGACTACAGGTGTGTGCCACCATGCCCAGCTAATTTTTTAAAAATTTTCTGTAGAGACAAGGTCTCACTATGTTGCTGAGGCTGGTCTCAAACTCGTGGCCTCAAGTGATCCTCCCACCTCAGCCTCCCAAAGCACTTGGATTGCAGGCATGAACCACCATGCCCCTGCTTATAAACTTCTTTAAAAGCATTTCCTGTAGAGTAGGCAATGCATTCTTCTCAGTTTTTGTCTGCCTGAGAATGTCTTTATTTTGCATTCGTTTTTTAAAGGATATATTCCCTGGGTATATATTAATTCTAGGCTGGCATTCTAGGTCACTTTATGTCATTCCATTGTCTTTTGGCTTCTATGGTTTCTATTAAGAAATCACCTATTTGTCTTATTATTGTTCCCCTGAAAAGTAAAGTGCCCTTTTACCCCTCCGCCTGCTCTCAAGATTTTGTCTTTTTCAGCAGTTTAGCTGTGAGGTACCTGTGTGTCATTTTCTTTGTATTTATCCTGCCATGGGTTCATTAGACTTCTTGAACCTGTAAACTTGTCTTTCAGAGTGGTAAAATTCTCAGTCATTTCAAATACTACTACTTTTCCACTCTTTTCCTGTGACTGCAATGACATAGACTTTTTTTTTTTTTTAGACAGTCTTGCTCTGTCGCCTAGGCTTTAATGCAGTGGTGCAATCTTGGGTCACTGAAACCTCTGCCTCCCAGGTTCAAGCGGTTCTCGTGCCTCAGCCTCCTGAGTAGCTGAGACTACAGGTGGACACAGACCTTTTGACAATGTTCCATATACGTCTCTTACATTCTTTTCTATTTTTCTCTTTGCCTTAATTTGGTTGTTGTCTGTTGGCTCGTTTTTTAGTTTCCTAATTCTGTCTTCTAATAAAGCCATATAATTTTATAGTTTGCAGTTATGGAATAAATGTTTCTTATTTTGTAGTTTCTAACTCTGTTGAAGTTCTGCATCTTTTCATCTATTTTCCATCTTTTCAAAATATCAATCATGGTTATTTTCTATCCACCTCATATAGTAATTCCAGTATCAGGATAGTCTATGGGTCTGTTTCTACTGAGTGTGTTGTTTTAGCCCTTATTAGTCACTTCTTCCTGCTTCTTTGAATGTCTAGTAGTTTTTAACTGTATGCTGGAAACTGTAAATGACACATTGTAGAGGCTCTGATTGTTAATTTTCTTCTAAATGGTACTGATTTTGTTCTAATGGCAAATCAATTTGATCCTCTTGAGATTTGATTATAAATTCTGTTAAAGTGGGCATACTTCAGCTTTGTTCTTACTCCTAGCACATTCGGAGTGTTTGACCTTTCTTCCTAGTGTATGATAGTGCACTACGTATACCTTAAAGTACACTTTATTCATAGTGTATGACCTTTCTGAGGTCTCAACTGAATTGCCAGGGTTTCACAAAAATCTCTTATTTTTCGCTGGGCCCAACCTGCAAAGCCTCTCCCAACACTGAACGGTTCTGATCTCTCGACTTAGCTTTCAGTCTCCCAATAGCTCTTTTCTGCTAAACCTCCTCAAGCTTTACTCCACACATGAGGAGCTTAGGAGTTGGACAAAAACCCAAGGGAAATTTTTGTGCAAACTTTTGGAGGTCCTTCTCTGAAAATGCCTCCTTTCTGGTACTGTCACTCACATCCCAGCCACACTGAAGACTCAAATTCTGCTCCTCTGTCACCTCTCCCTAGATTTCACTCACTGCTTGGGCTATATTTCCCTGCACAAGAATTTGAAAGTGTCCTCAGGAAGAAAGCCTCTGTGAATATGGGCTGAATTTCTAGGAATCCTTTCTCCCAAGAATCTAGGTGCTGGACTTTGTTTTATATAATTTATACAGCTTTTATGTCTGTTTATGATAGGAGGATAAGTCCAATACAGGCTTCTCTATCATAGCTGAAATGAAAATCTCTCCCTCTCTGCTGAATTTCACCTAGCACAGTATCTGGAAATTGTCAGGAATTTAAATATTTGTTAAATGAAATTATGGATTGGACTTGAAGGATATGTGGGATTTAAAAGGTAGAAAAAGGAGTTGAAAGGAACTCCTGGAGGGAGAAGGAACATAAGCCCAAATCAAATGATTTGAAATTTCACATTTCAGGAGATGACAGATTGTCTTAAATATACGGCACATGAGGTCTCTGAAATGAGATGATTGCAATGATTACAAAGGTAGGACAGACTGAAATCATAGAAAGCTTTGGATGCCATGCTGTTGTAAAGGGGTCAAAAGTTACATACTGTGACTTAGATATGCCAGAAAAGTATTACTTTCTCTAACTGATCTCATCTTGCATTAAAATGCTTGTTTCCCAATAGCAGAACTTGATCTTGGTTTAAAAATCTGTCCCTTCTAGTTTAAAAGTCTTTTGGTTAATTAATGAGTCTTTTGGGCTATTGCTCCTTTATTAAAGGTTCTCCTCCTTCTAAAGAGGGGTAACTGAGTCTGGGGTAAGCTCTGTCTCTGATCCACATGTCCTTTTATGCTGCTCTCCATTACCTCTGGTAGAGGCATAACTGGTCTCTGGGTGTTTTTGTTTTCTTTTGTTTGTTTGTTTAGAGATGGGGGTCTCACTATTTTGCCTAGGCTGGTCTTGGACTCCTGGGCTCAAGTGATCCTCCTCCCGCCTCAGCCTCCAAAAGGCTGGAATTACAGGCATGAGCCATCACGCCCTGCCCTCTAGGTGTTGGTCTCTGACATCGCTGCATTCATTGCTTAAAATGTTTCCATTTTGTGGAAAGTGTTACCTGTTTATCTCACTCAAGGATTGGCAGATCTCCTTCCTTTTAGTACTCTGTAGCATCTAAGGCCTAGTGGCCAATTTTTATTTTATTCTCTGCTTGGATGTTATATACTATAGCTCTCTGCTCATGTGAGCTTTTCCCATCCTGATTCCTTGCTCATCATCACTCTCACTGGGATAATCCAAAAATATCAAGACTCACTAATAACCATACACAGCAGTTGGGCACAGTGGCTCATACGTATAATCCCAGCACTTTGGGAGGTTGAGGCAGGCAGATCACCTGAGGTCAGGAGTTCGAGACCAGCCTAGCCAAGACGGCGAAACCCCATCTCTACTAAACATACAAAAATTAGCCAGGCATGCTGGTGGGCGCCTGGAGTCCCAACTACTCGGGAGGCTGAGGCAGGAGAATCGTTTGAACCCGGGAGGCAGAGGTTGCAGTGAGCCAAGATCACGCCACTGCACTCCAGCCTGGGCAACAGAGTGAGACTCCATTGCAAAGGAAAAAAAAAAAAACCTTCCAACGAAGTATTTATACAACTTTCCTCAGTAATCTCATAATTTGAGTCTTTATAACTATGAAATCCAATTCTCCTCATGCCGGTAATCCCAACACTGTGGGAGGCTGTGGCAGGAGGATCACTTGCATCCAGGAGTTCAAGTCTAGCCTGGGCAACGAGGCAAGACCCCATCACTATCAAAAATTTATAAAAAATTAGTTGGACATGGTGACTTACAACTGCAGTCCAAGCTACTTGGGAGGCTAAGACAAAAGGATCCCTTGAGCCCAGGCTGCAGTGAGCTATGACGGCGCCACTGCACTCCAGCCTGGGTGACAGAGCATGTCTCTAAAAAATATATATATATATTTTTAAAAGGAACAATGCGATTAAACATAAAATAATTTGTTGGCACCATTCTTAAGTTTGAATATATGCTAGTCATGATGCAATAATTAATAAACATCATTATTAAAACTATTACTACTTGTGGTACTTACCTTTAATCTGATGAAATTGTTTAACCAGATCTTTTATATCCATAGTAGTATTCCCTGAAGGAATCAATACAGGAAATCAAATACAGATACATGAAATTCCTAACTTAAAATGTTTTCTTTTTCAAAGCAGCAAATATATAAAGGAATAACAAACCTCTATACTTAGTAAGTTCTTGAAAATAAGCTGCTGCAAACTGGTTGATGTTTGATGGGTTGGTTTTGAGAACAGCTCTGCTAATTCCCTCTAGCAGAGTCTTGAGGCCATAGGGTACGACAAGTCTGGGCTTTGAAGAAATCATTTTGGCAGGATGTCTGTAACTCAACTAGAATGAAGAAAAACAAAGTCTTAGAAGTAATTAGTTTTACTAAAATAGCTTTTTTTTTTTTTTTTTTTTTTTGAGACTCTGTCACCCAGGCTGGAGTGCAGTGGCGTGATCTCAGCTCACTGCAACCTCCGCCTCCCAGGTTCGAGCGATTCTCCAGCCTCAGCCTCCTGAGTAGCTGGGACTACAGGCACATGGCACCACATCCCGCTAATTTTTTGTATTTTTTAGTAGAGCCAGGGTTTCACCGTGTTAGCCAGGATGGTCCCGATCTCCTGACCTCATGATCTGCCCACCTCGGCCTCCCAAAGTGACTAAAATAGTCCTTATGAGTTAACTATAGTTTCCAAGAATAAACTATCTCCTATTAAAATTATCAGCTTTAGTTCTAATATGTAGGTATTCATTTTAGTAAAATGGGCTAATTCTTGATGGTAGTTTAAAAAAAAAAACACAACCCTACTAACAATAGCCTACTATGTGCAGATGAGCAATCTAGTACCATTATAGAAATCCATAGGAAAAGCCCTGCCAAGACCCTGAGGACATTAAAAACAAAGAACAAAAAACAAAACCTGCCTCTGTAAAATTCAGTGAATATTTTGTACAGTTAACATTTCATGTATCTGTTTCTAAACAAGTCCTTCCAAACCACACAGGCACTGGCCCTTCTGTACATATATTCATCAAACAGTTACAAGATAGTTTTTTTCTATAAGAAAATGTTTTTCCTTATTTTTCTAAATATATTCTCAGACATGTTGCTTTTTTTTTTTTTTTTTTTTTTTGAGATGGAGTCTCGCTCTGCCACCCAGGCTGGAGTGCAGTGGCGTGATCTCAGCTAACTGCAACCTCCCCTTCCTGGGTTCAAGCAATTCTCTGCCTCAGCCTCCCGAGTAGCTGGGATTACAGGTACTGGCCACCACGCCCGGCTAATTTTTGTATTTTTAATAGAGACAGGGTTTCACCATCTTGGCCAGGCTGGTCTTGAACTCCTGACCTTGTGATCCACCCACAGGCTCCCAAAGTGTTGGGATTACAGGCGTGAGCCACCGTGCCCGACCATTGCTCATGTTTAAGTGTGCATTTTTTAGCTTTAAATTTTGGGGTTTTTTCAGCCTGCTTTGTACCTGCAGGAATAACTTTGTTTTTAACATTAATCAGTGTGGGTATAATTTATTTGTGGTATTATTATACCACCCACTGTCATTTGTACCTTTCTTTTCTCATATCTCCCTTACCCTCTTCCCAAATTTTCCCTTATGTTTCCCCTTCTGCCTTTCTGCCTTTTAAGTGGTATCAGAGATATTGCACAGACCAACCTGTAATTCTCAGAGTTGCAGAGGCTGCCACCTGAAACTGTGTCAGGGTGTATGTATTCTGACTCCTAAAAAATCACCTAAGGCTTCTAAAGAACAAAATTAAATATTTAAGAAAATCCCTAGGAAAACTAAGATAGGAAAAACAAGGTGAAGCTACAGGTAAAGTTAGCACTCCAATGCATGCCATAGCTCCTTCACTTTGATAAAGATGGGCATCAAATCGGCCCCTAAGCTACCAAGCAGCCATCACAAAATAGGAGATAGGTGGTTAAATGATTCAGGTTTCTTGAGGTGAAAAACACATCAGTTGTATGGGAGAACCACAGCTATTCTGGATACTGAAACCCAGGAGAAATTTCTCCCCCAAGTCCTTATAAAGCAAATAGTGTGATATAATGAACCATGTCCTCAACAACATCCCTACAGTAAATAATGAGTTTCACGGGGTTAAGTGGCATAGTTCAGTTACAACAATTATAGAAGGGCACAGCTTCTATTATAAAGTAACTAATATCTCACAGCAAAATGTTCAATACTTAAAAACACATCTCATCTTCCCAAAGGTCAGGACAAAATGAATCTGTACTGGCCAAAGCAAATCCTTTCAGTATATAATTAAGTATAATTGAATCCCTTAATGAAAACTTCCTTTTACGATATCATTGAACAGATTTACTGAATTAAACCATCTTTAAAAAACCAGAAGTGATCCAGCAATCCCACTGCTGGGTATATACCCAAATGGAAATCAGTATACAGAAGAGATATCTGCACTCCCATGTTTGTTCCAGCACTGTTGACAATAGCTAAGATTTGGAAGCAACCTAAGTGTCTATCAACAGATGAATAGATAAAGAAAATGTGGTACATACATACAATGGAGTACTATTCAGCCATTAAAAAAGAATGAGATCCTGTCATTTGCAACAAAGTGGATGGAACTGGAGATTATTATGTTAAATGAAGTAAGTGAGGCACAGAAAGGAAAACATTGCATGGTCTCTTATTTGTGAGAGCTAAAAATTGAAACAATTGAACCCATGGACATAGAGAAGGATGGTTACCAGAAGCTGGGAAAGGTAATGGGGCCTGGGTGGGGGAGGGGGAAAGTGGGGCTGGTTAATGGGTATAAAAAATGAATAAAACCTACTACTTGAAAGCACAACAGGGTGTCTATAGTCAATAATTGTACATTTTAAAATAACAGAGTATAACTGGATTGTTTGTAACACAAAGGATAAATGTGTGAGGGGATAGATGCCCCATTCCCCACAATGTGATTAACATTGTATGTCTGAATCAAAACATCTCATGTGCCCCATAAATATATACACCTACTGTGTACTCACAAAAAAAGAATTTTTAAAAAAAATCAGAAGTGGGGATTCCGCAGTCCCACATGCTAAATGCTAAGGGGCATAGGCAGCATGACATGTTTGATACATATATACTATTTGATACATATATATATTTGATACATACTCATATATATCATATGTCTAATTTTCTTTAAGTACCCAAAGTGAGTAGATAGACCGTTTTGAAAGTGGCTCCCAGAGGCCGGGCGCGGTGGCTCATGCCTGTAATCCCAGCACTTTGGGAGGCCGAGGCGGGCGGATCACGAGGCGAGGTCAGGAGATGGAGACCATCCTGGCTAACACGGTGAAACCCCGTCTCTACTAAAACAAAAAATCAGCCGGGCGTGGTGGCGGGTGCCTGTAGTCCCAGCTACTCGGGAGGCTGAGGCAGGAGAATGGCGTGAATCCGGGAGGCGGAGCTGACAGCCGAGATCGCGCCACTGCACTCCAGCCTGGGTGACACAGCTAGAGTCCGTCTCAAAAAAAAAAAAAAAAGAAGAAGAAGAATAAAAAAGAAAGTGGCTCCCAGAAACCATGATGGCGCCAACAACCTTTCAGGAGGCAGTTAGCAGTTGGTGCTACCAAAGGTGCGGACAGCGGCCATGCACTCCATGAACCCCCGTCCCACTAGTTCTCACCCCGACTTTGGGAACGTGTGGGGCCAGGGACGCTAAACGTCCAACAGTTCAGTTCCCCACAAAGAACTGTCCTAAGCAAGCTGAGAAAAGTCAACGAGTAAAATTGTCACAAACACTATTAGGGTTATTTAAAAGCGACAGCTTAATAATTCTTCCCAGATCTCTCCTATCACCAATACTGGCCCACCACTGGCAGAATTTAAATCCTGCCTCGCCCAACTGTAAACGTCCATGCGCCCACTACCACAAGGGTAACGCCTTAAGCGAGAAATACGATGCCTTTCAGGATGCCAGCGGGGACTTCGGAGCCATAGGTAACCGCACTCCCCTACCTCTCCCTAAAGAACCTCCGGTGTGTGGGCCCCCGCTGTGTCAGTGCTCGTTTTGCGCTAGGTCTGTTTGGGAGAGACGGGAGTGAAATGTAGGAGGCTGGGCGTGCTCACATCGCCTGGACTTGTTCAAGAGAGGCGGGCGACGGACCCACCGAGGCCTCAGATTCGGCAGCTGGCCGTCTGGTCGCCGCACTCCCCGGTGTGGGCCGGGGCCGCCCCACAGGCCCCCCACCCCCGACTCTGAGGACCCTCCGCCTGCCCCGACGACCTCTCCCACTGCGAGAGACTCCCTGAGACATAATTGTCTCCGAGGCCGCAGGGTGCGCCTTTTCTCCAGATTCTCCCCACCTGCTTTCCGGCCGCGCTCTTTAGAGCTTCCTCGTTGCCCCCTTGCCGGCGGCTCCTAAGGAGACTTGACGCTTGCGAGCGTTTTTATAGCCCCGCAGGCATCAGGGCGTGCATCACGAAGCCCCGCATCACAAAGCTCCGCACCACGCAAGGAGGCGGGGCCACAGCGGCCGCAGCCAATGGGGAGCCGAAAGCGACAAAGGCCATGATTTGGCCGGCGAGGGAGACTTATTTCCCCTTTTCTGGCTAAATCTGAACGGATTTAGGTGATTTCCCAACAAATAGCCAGGAGTAGCTCAAAGCGACTGCCTCTCCGTCTTTGGTCGTTGAGCTTAAAATTAGAGCTCGTTTGGAAAGAAAGTAAGAGATTTATGGCAGTGCTGTCTTGTCACTGCCTCGCCATTCCACACATTGCTCCTGGCCCCATAAACTATAGCTCTCTTCGGTCACCTTTAGGAATAATAATTTCTGCCACATTGTAGACACACAGTGAATAATTGTATGCAACAGAGCACTTTTTCTTTTGTGAAACTCGCCTGTGGAATGGGAGTTTAACATGAATCCAGAAACTTCCTGTTTCTCCACAGTTGAGATCAGACACCAACTATCCTCACAAAGCACACCGTCAGCAACAAGTCAAAGTGTTACTGTGTGTAACTTCAGCTCAATTTTACCAAACTAAAGGAATACTGCTTCATTTAAAAACGCCCACTCTGCCAGGCACGGTGGCTCACGCCTGTAATCCCAGCACTTTGGGAGGCCGAGGCGGGTGGATCACGAGGTCAGGAGTTCAAGACCAACCTGGCCAAGATGGTGAAACCCTGTCTCTACTAAAAATACAAAATATTAGCCGGGCGTGGTGGTGGGTGCCTGTAATCCCAGCTACTCTGGAGGTTGAGGCAGAGAATTGCTTGAACCTGGGAGGCGGAGGTTGCAGTGAGCCCAGATCGGGCCACTGCACTCCAGCCTGGGCTACTGAGCGAGACTCCGTCTCAAAAAAGCAAAAAACAAAACAAAAAAACGCCCACTCTCTGCTCTTTCACTCATTTAGGCTCAGGTATTTGGGCTGGGCTCTAAATAACACCATAATCATGATTATCAGAGTACAAGCAGCCTTAATTTTGATCCATCTTCAAATGTTTAAAAAGCAACTACTTTAAACCAAAGAGCATCGCCAGGGCAGATATCTGACCAAAAAAAAAAAAAAAACAAAACAAAACAAAAACCAAACCAAAATAAAACAAAACCCTATTTTTTAATTCAGAAAAAATTAGGGCTTCCAGAGCACTTTGCAATAAAAGGCAATGTTAAGGCCTCAGTCAGCATTATCTGGTGCCATTCATTAATCCACTTAATAATTATTACTGAGTGCCAGGAAAGTTCCCTCTTCTCGGGAAGTTTACATACTTGAAATGGGAGAAATAGCGAGACTCCGTCTCACAAAACAAAACAAAACAAAAAAGGGAGAAATGCTTTTAGACTAAGTATGTTGGTGGGTCTGCAGATATTTTTCATCCTTCATCACTTGCCTCCAGCACCACTTTGGTAATGTAAATAAAAGTGAGATGAGGCTGTCATGATTTCTGATAGCTTGGTTTATAACACATTTAGGTGTCAGAGACATAATGAACTGAGCTACTGAAAATCCTAAGTACCTCATCTATGGTGTCTTTTGGAATTGGAGACATTTATGGTTTTTTTAACCTAACCTTGGTGGGTCATCTCAAACATCTATTAGGTGTAAGGTATTATGCAGAAATACCTGTAACTCAAAAAACAAGATTTTACTCTCCATTTCTTCAGTGACTGTTTGGCTGAGTCATTCTGAAATGCAAATTGTTACAATGTAAACATCTAACCAAGAATTTTCAAACCACTGCCCATCTGCTGCTTTGATTTCTTGAACTCTTAATGATTTGATGTGGTTTCACAATCTTGGCTTGTGTTCATCTCCCTTTCAATCATCAGCATGTTATTTTTTGGTCACCAGTGATTTAAAACGCAAATGTACCTTTCACTGCCCCTCTCCCACACCCCAAATCCTTACCCTATGGAAGTCCATGGTTGTGGGTGTGGTCTCTGCATACCTCTCGTATTTCATCTCTCACCATGTGATTCCCACTTGACCCTCCAGAGTCTTGAACACACATGTCGCTTGTCACCTCTGTGCTTTTGCTCATTAGGTCCAAGGCCTTGGATGCTGCTCCAGCAGGTGTTTTCACCTGACTGCATCCTGCTTCTCCTTTAGAACTCATCTCAGAAATCTCCTACTTTAGGAAGCCAGTGGGTTAGAAGCATTTTCTCAGTGGCCCCATGATGTATGCTCTATGACTTATCCTTGCTATATAATTCTATATAATTCTGCTTGTGTTTGACTCTTCTCCCAGATTTACTAAATCCTTAACAAAAGATGAATAGGGCAATGTTTCTCTAATCCACATCACCTGCATAAGAAATCATCCCAGGAGCTTGTTAAAAATGCCTTCCCAAGCCCTACCTAGAACCTACCAAACCAGAATCTCTATGTAAAACACAGAAATTGACAACCACTGGCCTCTGGGAGGAGTAATTAGGCATTACATAGAGGTCACCTGGGTTTCAAGTATGTTGCTTCTATTTCATACCCAAGTCAACTAGGTGACAGAGATCAGCCCCCTTGCTAGCTTTCACAAGAAAGCCAGTTAAATTGTGCTCTTGGTGATTTCTGCATACTTTACTGAAAAAGGAGCATTATCTGTTACGGACCAACTTTCTCTTGCTCCCCTTATCCTTCTCTCTTTCTGCATTTCCTCTTCTAGCTTCTAAAGTATCTGCCTCGACTATGTATCTTCTTGGATGATCTCGATTTAACAATTTTCTTTCTACAAAATATACCATCTGCAGAAACCAAAACAGTACATCATGATTTTGTGAATGTGTATCTTCATAGTGAAAACCATATTTGAATACTTGCCACCATGATTTGCTTAAGGAAGAAATCCACTGGAAAAGTTTACACAGCAAAGGTGTGTGTCTGCGTGTGTGTGTGTGTGCATGCATGTGCATGTGCTCATTTTAAAAATCAGATATGACTTGTCCTTTAACTTTAGTTGGCAGAGACAGAAAAGTGCAAATTCAGTAAATAATTGACTTACACAATATGTGACAATAAATACTCTAATTTTCTGTAACATCTAAAAGTTATAATTCTTTACTCAGTAGAAGACAGCTATCAGGTGCTAAAATAAAAAAAAGATACCTAACCCAATAAAGGCAAAATCTTAGTTATATTAACCAGCAAGGTACATATTACATTATTATTACTAGACCATGCCTCCAAGTGTGTCAAATTATAAAAATGTGTTCAGCATACATAAAATATACATTAAAGATTTCTCTCATCATAGGCACAATCTAATACAAAAATATATTTGACATTTATAAGTTAGAAGATCCATTGAGAGCCTCCAAAATAGGACAGGGGAAGGAATGAGTGATGACAACATAAAAAAAGAAGCACACATAGATGCAAATAGTTCCACTTATATGATTATTTTCTTCATCAGCAAAGGGTTAAGAGCAGTTTACACCAAACCAAGTTACCAAGCAGATCACAATCAGTTCACAGGTTGGATGAGTCACAGCACGCAGGCCAGAAAATGTACTCAGACTTCAGTCAACCTAATGGGACAGTGTACTCACACTGTGGTTTTGTTGTTTTGGAGTCTAGAAGCCCCATCTACCCATTCTCCATGGTCTACCACCATGTTAACACAGATTTACCACAGGCGCCATCTGTACCAAGCCTTTTTTTTAAAAAAAAAAAAAAAGACCTGGCCGGTCACAGTGGTACATGCCTGTAAGCATTTTGAGAGGACAAGGTGGGTGGATCATGAGGTCAGGAGTTCAAGACCAGCCTGGCCAAGGTGGTGAAACCCTGCCTCTACTAAAACTGCAAAAATTGGCCAGGCGCGGTGGCAGGAACCCGTAATCCCAGCTACTTGGGAGGCTCAGGCAGAAGAATCGCTTAAACCCGGGCGACAGAGGTTGCAGTGAGCACAGATCACACCACTGCACTCCAGCCTGGGCAACAGAGTGAGACTCTGTTTCAAAATAAAAATAAAAATAAAGATTAAAATTTTTAAAAAGACCTACACTTTGACTAGTAAAGAAAACCTACAGGATGGTGTTGCAAAACGCAAAATTGTCTATCCAGTTAAGTGAGCTGAACACAAACTAATCTGAAGTCCTGAACTCTCTGTGGGGAAATAAAAGTTTTTTTTTTAAGCAGGCAGAAATAAATTTTTTGAAAAAGATTCAAAAGCACAGGACCTTATATAATCTTTGAATGTGGAATAATAGTTCAAACAATATTTTGAACTGAAAATTCAAGAATGAACTCTCAAACAAAAATGTCATGATTCAGAATGCTCCATGATGATGACAGAAAAGCTTGTCACCTATGCTGCATGTTAAGAAGAGAGAAAAACGGCAACAGCCATATCTTAAAGATTCATAATGTTCTTCCCTTCCATCTAGTTAAAACCAGATGTCCAGGCCGGGCACGGTGGCTCACGCCAGTAATCCCAGCTCTTTGGGAGGCCGAGGCGGGTGGATCACGAGGTCAGGAGATGGAGACAATCCTGGCTAACATGGTGAAACCCCATCTCTACTAAAAATACAAAAAAACATTAGCCGGGTGTGGTTGCAGGCGCCTGTAGTCCCAGCTACTTGGGAGGCTGAGGCAGGAGAATGGTGTGAACCCAGGAGGCAGAGGTTGCAGTGAGCCAAGATCACGCCACTGCACTCCAGCCTGGGTGACAGAGCGAGACTCCGTCTCAAAAAAAAAAAAAAAAACAGATGTCCAATATTTTTGGACACCAATTTTGCTCTTCAGAAAAAAGTTCCCTTCTCATTCACTGAATATAGGAGACCAATCTCTTCTCTCTTACTATTATCTAAAACCCACACCGAATTCACATCAGGGAGAAAGTCAAGGTGAATAAACATTTTGGAAACAGTCTACTGAAAAGTGGTCAGGAACAGAGATGAAGAAATATGAATACAGTTTAGCCAAAATCAGTGAGAAATAACTTCTTTCAAAGAAATTATGACTATTCCCTCAAAACAAGGTCAAATCGGATTAAATTTGCCAACATTCTACTTGCTTTTCTGTTTTATTTTGAAAAAAATATTAAAATATTAATATGAGATCATGTTTCAGCCAAAAGAATTTGTAAATAAACGATACCCTAAAATGATATCCTTTAGCTCAATAAAAATTTCTTTAAAAATCTAACCTTAAACATTCAGCCAAATTATGGCAGAGATTCTTAAAAGTGACTGAGGTATTTAGATTCTTCAGAACCACAGGTTTGCAGTACCGGGCATGGAGGTAAATTAAATGACAAAAATTAGCAATGAAGAATAAAAAAATAACTTTGAATTCCTTTTATAATATCTAAATAACCTGAGCTAAGGGGAAAATGATTAAATCCTGGCACTGTGTAGCCCAGCAAATGTTCCACCAGCAAATATTTTGAGGCCAAAATCTATGTTCATTCACGAATAACCTTTTCAAGTAATGTGTCAAAAGATTTCCAAAAGTTGGTAATTCGACAATTTTCACAAAGAAAGGTAAACTCCTAAAATGTAGATACTGTTTGTCTAATCTATAGACTAGGCTAATAGATTAGCAAAAGAGTCACACTTTTAGTTGTAAAATTATCTTCTATTAAGATTTGCTCTTACTTGGTTGGCTTTCAAAGGAAAAAGAGTGTCCATCGCTTTGAAACATTCTGTAGACAATCTGGAGATAACTATTTCTGGTGACATAACTTCAGCTGAAGATTTTGTTCTTTTAATAAGTAAAACATGGAATTCTGGCCTATTAACATGAATTCTTTTTACAATAAAAGAACAGTCAGTTGGTGGTCAGGAGATCTGCTTTCTATTCATTGTTCTGCTGATAACAGGAATAATTAATTGGGATAAGTCAATTTGCCTTTTTGTGCCTGAGTTTCACTGTCTGCAAAGTGGGGTTAAGAATATCTGTGCTATGTTATTCACTGGAGTATTTTGAGGATAAAGTAAAACACTAGAAAGCACTTGTATTTTTTCAAAACACAAATATAAATGCTATGTCATGATATTGTTAATAATTTTACAGGTACCTCGTCATGTTACCCATTCAGATATGTGCTTAAGGTAGGTGTTCCTACAGGATCTTGGGTTGGATGTTCCGTTTGATTTTATTTTAAAAATAATAAATCACAAAACTAAAACGTTTGAGCAAGGTCACTTAACCCTCTCCCCAGGTGGTTAGTTATTATTACCATCATCATCCTCCTCAACATCATTATTACTTTTTAGCTACATGTTTAAAAGAGGAGATCTTTAATATGTCAGCTTAACTGGGAAAATGTGTCCCTGGCACAGGTGGTTTTCAGAAGAAAAGCCCATCTTCACAAGAGCTTTGTCCTCTGCTTTTATTTTAAAGTGCGGACCCTGGGTGGGGAGGGACGGAGCAGGTGTTCCGGGTCTGTCACTGAGGAACCAATTCCCTCAGAGAGGCCAGAGCAGCATGGATGCGGACATGCAATCTGTTTTCAAAGTCGTAGCCAGAGAAATCCTCCTGTAAGATCAAAGAAAGATATTTATGCACTCTGTTAGCTAAGCTTGCACAGGGTACTGTGGTATAAAGCACACTCAATTTTGCATTTCCCAAAGTAAAATCTCTACACTCCCAGTAAAGGTTTCCCATCCACTTGATTTTCATATTACTCAAACCTCAAACTTTGTATTCATTTTTAAAAACGTCAACTGAATGTCAATAAGGTTCTCTTTGGACAATTTTCCTCAAGTTATTCTTGAAAAAGTAGTCTTATGTTGTGCTCAATATAAGTTGCTATTAGAAATTCTTAATTCAGGGACATAGTTATAAAATCAAAAGTTATCTTCCCACCCAAAGACTAAGAGTGTTTCTAAAGCAGGATGAACAATTTCATCGGAGTTCCTTATGATCTTGTAATGTCCCTTAAAACTCAAGAGCTCACTGATTCAATTGGTTGTCATTTTTCCTTTCCAGAAATATTACCAACCAGAACATCATTGCACAAACTTTCTTGAATTCAGACTCAGGTATACAGTGTATGGGATAAGAAGGGCCACTGGAGAAAGGTAGATTCAGGATATTTACCTTTGCTTGAAGAAGTAGAGCTCTGCCTCTTCCTACAGTCTATAAGAAAAACATATTATCCCATAAAATCTGTGTTTATATATACGCAGGCAGAAAATGGTATAATAGGAGGCTATGTTAATTAAAACAATTCACCGTAGACATAGCAATGAGTCAACTGTTCATTCAAGTATAATGACTCCAATATTCTTTTTTTTTTTTTTTTTTTGAGATGGAGTTTCACTCTGTTGTCCAGGCTGGAGTGCGGTGTGCAGTGGCATGATCTTGGCTCACTGCAACCTCTGCCTCCCGTGTTCAAGCAATTCTCCTGCCTTAGCCTCCTGAGTACCTGGGATTACAGGCACCTGCCACTATGCCCAGCTAATTTTTGTATTTTTAGTAGAGACGGGATTTAGCTCTGTTGGCCAGGTTGGTCTCAAACCTCAAGCGATCCACCCACCTTGGCCTCCCAAAGTGCTGGGATTACAGGTATGAGCCACTGCGCCCAGCCCCAATATTTTTTAATATAAAGATGTTTACTCATTTACATGAGGACATTACTTGATATATAATCACTTGATAAATAATTTTTCATAGTCTATAAAAGGCAACCTCTAAGATATAATATCTTAGGTTAAAATCTTACTAAACAACCTTAAAATTAATGATTATCAAAAGGTTTTATCTGAATCAGTAAGTTATATATAGCTATAAACTTTTTTTTTTTTTTTTTGAGACAGGGTCTTGCTCTGTTGCTCAGGCTGGAGTGCAGTGGCACAATCATGGCTCACTGCAACCTCAAGCTCCAGAGAGCCTCTCACCTCAGCCCCCCAGGTTAACTGGGACTACAGGCACATGCTGCCACGCCTGACCATGTTTTTTGATTTTTTTTTTTTTTTTTTCAGAGATGAGGTTTCACTTTGTTGCCCAGGTTGGTTTTGAACTTCTGGGCTCAAGTGATACTCCCACCTCAGCCTCCCAAACTGCTGGGATTACAGGCATGAGCCACTGAGCCTGGCCATATTTTAACTTTTAAAAACTGTATTTTTACTATACATTTTCTATATTTAGATACGCAAATACTTACCATTGTGTTACGGTTGCCTACAGTATTCAATACAGTAACATGCTGTACACAATTATAGCACAGAAGCAATAGGCTATAGATACAGCCTGGTTGTGTAGTAGGTCATACCACCTAGGTCTGTGTAAGTACTCTACGACGTTTGCACAAGGAAGGAATCGCCTAACAACGCATTTCTCAGCATGTCATTAAGAGATGTATGACTGTAATTTGAATGCTAGGGAAGAAATTACCTCCTTAAAGATAATAAGGTAGTATTACTAACTTCTTGGATTCATTCTAAGTAAAACCAAGGAAAACAAAATGAAGAACACTGTGTTCAATCAGTTTGTTTTAAATGAAGGGTGCTTTGTGCTTGCTCATTTCCATATTTTTGTTGAACATCATTAAAAATATATATTATATTATATATATAAGATCTTACCTCTGGTTTGTCTAATAGAAGACAGCCAAGTTCATAACAGGCATACGGCTGAACATATAAGTTATTCTGACGACACAATTCATCTTTAACAGCTCGCTGGAAGTACTGAAAGGAATGCAAATGTTATTGGATGAATTCATTTTCCTACTTAGCATAAGGCTTATTATAATCTTCAAGAGGGGGCGGGAAGGGGGACTCATACTCTGTTTTCTAGATCAGATTTTCTCTTCTTTCCTCATCTTCATTCCTTCCTATCTACATCTTAGAAGTCCTTTACATGCTGCCTGATGTGCATTCCTCAGAATATATTGGACTGCCTAATTTGTGCTACTATTTTTCCAGGGGACATATTAGCCTCTATTGATTTTATCACTGAGAACATCTTTTATCTGCATCTAAGAGTCTAAACATCCCATTTTAATATTTAAAACAGAAAACACACAAGGTAACTACGATCTCGACATGCGTCTTGACTGTATCTTGCTGGCACATAAGCATTTGATCTAAAATAAGCTATTTAGGGCTGTAATAACTATCATAAGCCCATACTGAAAGATTAAACTTACAAGGACATTATCCTCTAGGATTTAAAAGCCAAAAGTCTCCTATTACTGTACATTAATTCTTTTTTTTTGAGATGGAGTCTCGCTCTGTCGCCCAGGCTGGAGTACAAGTGGTATGATCTGAGCTCGCTGCAACCTCTGCCTCCTGGGTTCAAGCAATTCTCATGCCTCAGCCTCCCGAGTAGCTGGGATTACAGGTGCACGCCACCACACCTGGCTAATTTTTGTATTTTCAGTAGAGACGGGGTTCCACCATGTTGGCCCAGCTGGTCTCAAACTCCTGACCTCAAGTGATCCATCCACCTTGGCCTCCCAAAGTGCTGGGATTACAGGTGTGAGCCACCGTGCCCGGCCACTGTACCCTGATTCTTTCAAAGAGTAGTCAAAGTAACACTGATATATACTTCTTCAAAACAAGCAATCAAAGAAAAAAACAACTCTCTCGCTTGACCCCCAGGGCTGCATCAATAATCCGCAGTTATAAAGAGAGAAAACTGAATGCACACTGACATGTCTGATCATTTTTGTTCTTGTCTAACAATGAGGCTTCACTCCGCTCCTTCAAAACTGCCTCCTCATGTCCTCCTCTCTCCAGTGGAGGCTGTCATCTTGATAAATACTAGTGCCAGAAAAGGAGGCCATATATAAAGAAGCATTCTAAGAATATGAAGTTAATTAAAAACTAGTATTAACCATCATCAACTTCTACCATCTGAGAAGATGGCATTAATCAAATCAATTGGATAAAGTTTATAGTGGGAGGTTCGGTTTTGTTCAGTGCTTTTTCATTTTTCTTATTCACAAGCATATACGTAGGTGTTCGTGACTTATTTTCTTTAGCCCTGACAACATTAACAGTTTACCTGAACAGCATCTTCTGAGTTTCCTAGACATTTGTGTATGGCACCAAGAAGCAAATACTTTAATCCAACAACAGATGAGTCATCCACTTCATGGCAAGCTTAAAAAGAAGGGGAGTGAACAGAGCAGTAAGCAAATGCATTCACTTAATTCCTTCAATATCATGAAGAGTGAGGTAAATGTTTCAGTTCATGTTTCTGCCTCCTGATATGAACCTAAAACTGCTCTTAATAAAAGAAGTTATGTTAATTTGTTAAAAATGACTTCACATTAAATTGCCATACCATAGGCACCTTTCCATGTTTGTATGAGGTACTGTACTAGTCAGTGGGAGAGGATCAGAACTGACCCTTCCACTTCAACAGCAAGCTGTGGGGGATGGACACACAGGTTAGAGAATGTTACGGGAGTTTTCCAAGAAAATGAGAAAGATGCAGAATGGAAACATGATGGAGCTGATGAGGAAGAAAGGAAGTAACACCATTATTTCCAAAGACTAATAAAGATACTGAGATTCAATAAGATATATATCTTACTATTTTATATATACATATTTATATTTTATATAATATTATATATAGATAGAGAGAACTGAAGTTACAGAACAAGTAACTTGAAGGTGAGAGGAAGAGGTAAATGTGAAGAATAGAAGCTGATCTTGTAGAAGCAGGAGTTGCCCCAGAAAGCCAGGCCAGGAATACGCTCATACGAAAAAGAACTCAGAGACTTTTAAGGCAGCAACATTAAGGAAACCTTAATGCAGTTCACTCACTTGTTCATTCATTCATTCATTACACTAATTCATTCATTCAATATTTATTGAGAGCCTACTATTTGCCAGGCAATTCTAGGTGCTTAGAATACAACGACAAAACAAACAAAAAATTCCTTCTCAGAGAGAAGAGCAAGTGCAAAGGCACAGGGGCCAGGTGTGTCCGAGAGCAGGGAGGAGGACCATGCTGAGCGAGGGAGAAGAGCAGGGAGGGACAATGGCCTCGAGGGTTACAGACTGGGAGCACTGCCTGCTGCTGAATGGACTTGGGCTTTTATTCTGAATGAGATAAGAGACCACAGAGGATTCTGGGAAGCAGAGTGACACAACATGATTAGGTTTTAATAGGATCACTCTGCCTGCAGCGCCTAGAAAACAAACATGTTTACAATGTAGCTGGGCATGGTGGCTCATGCTCGTAATCCCCCCACTTTGGAAGACCAAAGCGGGAGGATCACTTGAGCCTAGGAGTTAAACACCAACCTAGGCAACATGGCAAGACCCCATCTCTACGATTTTTTTTTAATAGCTGGGTGTAGTGGCATACCCCCTGTAGTCCCAGCTACTCAGGAGGCTGAGGTTGGAGGATCGCTTGAGCCAGGGAGGCAGAGGTTGCAGTGAGCCATGATTGTGCACTACACTCCAGCCTGGGCGACAGAGCATGACCCTGTCTCAAAAACACAAAACACAAACAACAACAAAAAACAACACAAAGGAAGAATCCAGTGGAGAAGGGCAGGTGGGTGGGGAAAGGTTATGGATGAAACAACAAGACAAGGATATAGGACTCTCACTAGTTCTGCTGGTACAGGGAGCTATGGATGGGGACTCTGATAAGCTAAATGCACAAAACTGGGAGGGCATGATGCAGAGTTTAATAAATGCTTATGATCTACATTGCCACTACTGCTGTTTTCTGGAACATAACTTTCTCTACAAAGATCTTCATTGTACTGTATGTGGTTGGATCAGTTTGTACCATTACTGCTTACCATTGAGGAATGATATAATCTAATTAATAGACCTGAGAACTGGGTTAAATTTAGCAAAGATATTAGAGAATTATCTCATGCTCACTTCAGATACTGTCTGTCTTCCCTTCCAGGCACATATCTTTGTTGTTAGTTTTTTCATTTGATACCTGGAAAGGGGTTCAGAGAATATTTTGTCAAATCTCACTTAACTGGTAATTGTTCTTGTGAATGTTAATTACTGCCTACCTTATATTTGCATTTGTATTTTATCTCTAAATATGTGATCCTGTACTTGTGTATTAAAAAAATACTTAATATTCTTCATTGTTCCTTTGAGTTAGACATTTATAGATGTTCTATACTTGCTTCAATAGGAAGGGAGGGGTTTTGAATTATGCAACTCCTTTAAAAATAAATACAGTAGCCAGGTGCAGTAGCACATGCCTGTAATCCCAGCTACTCAGGAGACTGAGGTGAAAGGACCACTTGAGCCCAGGAGTTTGAGGCTGCAGTGAGTTATGAACACATCAGTGCACCCAGCCTGGGCAACAGAATGAGACCTGTCTCTAAAAACTAAAAAAAAAAAAAAATTAAAAAGAACATAGCAGAATTTAACACATCCAAGAATATTCTGTTTCCTTGCTAGTTCCTCCTTGGGAGGGTTACACATCTACTGGAATTACAGGGCCACTGTACAAAACTTCTTATGGAGTTTTGTTCCTTTGATCTCCAGAATAGCAACATTGGCAACTGGCAATGTTTTGTTTTCACATTTGAGGAAGGCCTTTTTTTTTTTTTTTTTTTTAAAGAAATAGGCAAAAGGGATTTGCAGGAAATCTGATGATAAAAATATGTGGCTCAATGGATCATGCTATATTTGGTCAAAAACAAGAGTAACTGGAGAAAAATCTGAAAAATTTTCTACAGTGGCTTATAAACTATTTCTGGAATATTATGTCTACACTGTCAATACTAAGTTTCTTGGGAAAATGCAGCACATATATGAAGAAGAACATATTTCTTTTTTTCCCCTTTTTCTTTTGTAGCCAGGATCTCCCTCTTGTCATTTAGACTGTAGTGGTGGGGCATGATCAAAGCTCACTGCAGCCTCGATATCCTGGGCTCAAGTGATCTTCCCACCTCAGTCTCCCAAGTAGCTGGGACTATAGGTGCACACCACCCCGCCCAGATAATTTTTGTATTTTTAGTAGAGACAGGGTTTCACCATGTTGCCCAGGCTGGTCTCAAATTCTTGGCTCAAGCCATCTGCCTGCCTCAGCCTTTCAAACTGCTGGGATTACAGGGGTGAACCACCCCACCAGGCCACACTTTAGTATCTTTTTACTTATGTGAATCACACCTAAATGAAACAAAGTACTCTCGGGGAGAAAAAATGTATGCTTCCAGCAACTCCCACAGCTACAGAATTAATAACATTTATAACAAAAGCAGCACATGTTTAAGGCAAGCATATCTGTCCACAGCAGTGCTGCCTCCTCCTCCCATCACCTAAGTGACAGGATTTTCTTCATCAGGACACCCTCTATCTAAGAAGGAGAGATGTGTACTCTCCTTGACTCCGATGAGATAAACATGGAATAAACGGGAAACTGAAGAATGCAGCACTGACAGAAGAAGCCAGTGTGTCCAGTAGGCAGTTTTGGGTTTTTTTTAATTTTTTACCTTGACTCATCCTCTGCAGGTTGGGGAAGGAACAGTTTGGAAGAGCTTTCCACAAGTACAACACTTCGATAGACGCCAACACACAGAGTGCTTTGGTTGGGGTTTGCTTCCGAAATCGCTCTGCCTGCAAGGAGTTAGAATAAACAGGCTACATTTTTCAAAAACAAATTCAAATAAAAAATATACCTCAGACACTTTAAAAGCACACAGTTCATCATCAATGTGAATGACCCTCTCCTTCAAAGCTAAGAATAACAATTCTTCTCTCTATAAAAAATGTTGCTTTCAATTTTTGACAGACTGGAAATTATGCCTTTCATTCATTATTCAACTGAACCCACTATCAAAATGCAGGGTAGGGCCAGGCATGGTGGCTCACGCCTGTAATCCCAGCACTTTGGGAGGCCAAGGCAGGCAGATCACCTGAGGTCAGGAGTTTGAGACCAGCCTGACTAGCATGGAGAAACCCCGTCTCTACTAAAAATACAAAATTAGCCGGGTATGGTGGCACATGCCTGTAATCCCAGCTACTCGGGAGGCTGAGGCAGAAGAATTGCTTGAACCTGGGAGGCGGAGGTTGCGGTGAGCCAAGATTACGCCATTGCACTCCAGCCTGGGCAATGAGAGCAAAACTCTGTCTCAAAAACAAAAACAAAAAAAAGACGCAGTGTATATTCTGAAAACTTGGGGATGAAGCTAGATTTACATGCATTTAGAGCAACGGAATTTATAAAGCTTGGTGACAGCTAATAATTCAACGGGCTTACACACACCTAAGGAACTAAGACTAGATGCCTTTTAGTCACAGTTCTCTTGATTTTAAAATTTTCTACTGAGTGCCAGTGCTCTCTGCTGTACATTATAATCAAACTTATACTCAAAAGCTTCATTAAATGTTCATTCAATAAAAACATATAAAACTAAAATAACTGATAATTCAGGATATAAGACACTACGTAACTCAAGGTAATACGGCAACATTGTATTCACAGAAGTACAGAATACATTAGGAATACTGTCTCTACAGTCTTGGGCCTTTCTGCTGGCAACTGTGACACTGTGACACACACATTTGCTTTTTATTACATCAAAATGTGATGTGTTCTCTATTCTCAACCCCAGACAGCCTGCATTTCTCACTAGGTCCTGCCAATTTGTATTCTTCCAAAACCACCCAATTCTTTAGACAGATCCTTTCTCTCTAGAGGTGTGTTCGTTAGCTCTGCAGAATGTATAATGTTTCCATTCATTAAAATTTTT
This sequence comes from Pan troglodytes, assembly GCF_028858775.2. Lineage (NCBI taxonomy): Eukaryota > Metazoa > Chordata > Mammalia > Primates > Hominidae > Pan > Pan troglodytes. The sequence continues at coordinate 33,971,455 of NC_072415.2, read as the reverse complement.
TAAAAAACTATACTCCAGTTACCCTTCAGATCATATACATCTTTCACCTTTTGCTAAAGATTTCCATGAAGGGGAACCATTCTGAGTCTTAACCCAATTTTTTGAGGCCCTGTATCTGAAGAGCTAATCGATTTTTTTTTAAATCTGCTTTCATTATTTGCAGCAAGGCAAGAATCTTCTATTCAGAGCAGATGTACAATCATGGAGAGAATCCTCTGCATGGCGGTGAACTGCACTTTATGTGGCAAGTAAATAGGCAGCCTTGAATATAATTTCCTAAAGCTTGCCAAGGCAGTGTTGGTTACAAATGCCCATCATAAGTAATACACCAGATCAATAGGCTCCAACATACCTTTTTCACCGAGAACTGTTCAATCTGATTGTTTTTCCTTTTGAAGAGTTTCTGAACTTCTTTAAAGACAATCTGTGCCCCATCCACATCACCAGTGGCTCCCTGACAAACTGTAAGAAACCATAATTATATTTCTTAAGTACAAGTCAGGGAAAATGCCATAAGGGATACCTGAAGTGATGATACTTGAAAAAAAAAAAAAAAAGCAGGAGCAAGTATGTTTAAAGACTATTCCACAATGGGCTGGACATGGTGGTTCATGCCAGTAATCCCAGCAGTTTGGAAGGCTGAGGCGAGTGGATCACCTGAGGTCAGGAATTCGAGACCAGCCTGGCCAACATGGCGAAACCCCATCTCTGCTAAAAACACAAAAATAAGCCAGGCATGGTGGCACATGCCTGTAATCCCAGCTACTTGGGAGGCTAAGGCAGGAGAATCGCTTGAACTTAGGAGGCAGAGGTTGCAATGAGCCGAGATCGCACCACTGCACTCCAGCCTGGGCGACAGAATGAGACTCTGTCTCAGAAAAAAAAAAAAAAAAAAAAAAGACTATTCCACAAAGGACTGCACCGTCCTGCAGTCCTTCAACTGTTTTCCAGGTTCCTGTGTTCCCAGAGCTTTTGGGGGACCTGGGGAAAGCCATGGTCCTTGTCCTCTTGTTGGGGAGACAGTTTTTCACATAACAAAATCCTTAGCTACTGTCACAGTGTACAACCTAGTTAGGGCTCACATACTCAGAAAGTGGAATAAATAGGAACCCAGGAAAGAACAATGAAGAGCCCCGAGGATCATGAAAGCTTCGTGGTAGAAGGAGTTCTCTGTCCTAGGAAGTCATCAATCTGTCCTGTCCAAGTTCCTTGGCTGCCTACTACCTATAAGCCACCAGCAACAATGTGAAGAAGAAACACATGTGCTTGAACCCTAAAGAAACTGAAATTACAATTGAAAAGATCACACATGCTCACACACGCACATAGGGTCCCACAAGCTGCACTGTATGTAGTGATAGGAGTAGTCAGGGTAGGAGAACCAAAGTGGTTTTCAGAAGGCTCAGAAAGAGAAGGGATCATTTCTCTCTGGAGTGACCAGACGCTGTAAGGAGCTAGGAGAAGTCGAGCGGAGTCTTGAGGAATGAGTGAGATTTTGATCATGATCATGTGCACACCTTCTTCTCACCTCAGGCCCCAAAGATTTAATGATCCTCCCTTTGCTGGGTCTTCTCTGTCCCTTATGCAAACTTTGCACTGGCTGCAGCCCCACTACCTGCTTGAAACTTTACCACAACTCCATCCTTTCCTCCCAACTCTGATGTTGCGGAATCCATTTCTATTCAATTTTGTTAGATCACATGTGGTTTTTCACTCCCCAGTTGGAATGCACTAAAGTTGACTTGCTAGTTCCCTCTTCTTTTTTTTTTTTTTTGAGATGGAGTCTTGCTCTGTCACCAGGCAGGAGTGCAGTGGCGTGATCTCGGCTCACTGCAACCTCCGCCTCCCGGGTTCAAGCAATTCTCCTGCCTCAGCCTCCTGAGTAGCTGGGACTACAGGCACAAGCCACCATGCCCAGCTAATTTTTGTGTTTTTAATAGAGATGGGGTTTCACCATATTGGCCTCTCGTACTCGTGATATGCCTGCCTCAGCCTCCCAAAGTGCTGGGATTACAGGTGTGAGCCACTGTGCCTGGCTAGTTCCCCCTTCGTTACCTGAGCACCCCTAAAAGTAGGTTGGTCCCGTACTTGCATTTGGGCATGGTCAAGCAGTCACCTATCCCAGGCGTGCACGTACCAGGATAGGCTACCATCGGCAGAGCCCAAGGGTCCAAGAATTGAGGCTTGGAGAGAGCTGAGGACGCAAAGACAATGGGAAAGATGGCAGGTTCCTCCTACTGGGATTAAGAGTGATGAGGCTGAATATGCAAAGGAAGGGACAACTCCTTTCCCAGTCACTGGGGCATCTCTGGTCCAGATGGAGGAGTGTGCACCAATCCAAAATGACCTTATCAATTGCAGCTGTAACATTTCCAAACCAGAATGAAGCTCAGTGGCTGTATTGTGCAACCAATCCCATTATTTTTAGATCAGAGGATGCAAAGGTCTGGAAAAGCTGAGCATTGCCTAAGGTCACACAGTAAATCAATGAAAAAGTATATATTTCTGCTGTCCCTAGGTTGAGGTCTTCCTCAGATCATTGAGAACATTCTTATACAATCACATAATTAAAGCCAGTCATAAACAGCAACGGTATCTGAACCACCCCAAAGGTCTATAACATCCATACCTCAGACCCTGAAGAACGAACACCACCTATTTCTCTTGCAGTAAAATTATAGATAGATTTTTTTTTTTTTGACAGAGTTTTGCTCTTGTTGCCCAGGCCAGAGTGCAATGGCGCGATCTTGGCTCACTGCAACTTCTGCCTCCTGGGTTCAAGCAATTCTTCTGCCTCAGTCTCCCGAGTAGCTGGGATTACAGGCATGCACCACCATACCCGGCTAATTTTTTATTTTTAGTAGAGATGGAGTTTCTCCATGTTGGTTGTTGGTTGGGCTGGTCTCGAACTCCCGACCTCAGGTGATCCACACGCCTCAGCCTCCCAAAGTACTGGGATTACAGGGGTGAGCCACCGCCCCCAGCCAGATAGTTGCTTTAAAAGATGCAGATGTTTAAAGTCATGGGAGTCTCTGGATTATCCTAAAATATGAGGCCTAAACAGAGCTTAGGATGACTGACTCTTCCAATAAGACTAAATATACACAATCCCATATGTTATATTCTAATGTTTTTTGGTAACTTATAATTTTGATATAATTTCAAACTTACAGAAAAGTTGCAGGAATAGTAGAGGTATATGATCACGCAAATCTACTTCTAGGTATCTACCCAAAAGTACTGAAAGCAAGGACTGGAACAGATATCTGTATACCAATGTTCCAGGTAAGCACTCCACACAATAGCTAAAAGATTGGAAACAACCCAAATGTCCATCAATGAATGAATGGATGAACAATGTGCCATATACATACAATGGAATATTATTCAGCCTGAAAAAAGGAAGGAGATCCTGACACATGTTACAACACGGATGAACCTTGAAGACATTATGCTAAATGAAATAAGCCAGACACAGAAGGACAAATATATTTCACTTATACACAAGGTAGGTAGAATACTTAAATTCATAGAGACGGGACGTAGAAGCGTGGTAACCAGGGTCTTGGGGAAAAAGTGAATGGGGAGTTCCTGTTTAATGGGTAGAGTTTGGGATGATGAAGAAGTTCCAGAGATGGATGCTGGTGATGTTTGCAAAACAATCTGAGCGTTATCTGGAGTTACTGACACATACACCTAAAAAAGTTAAAATGGTAAATGATGCTACATATTTTATCACAATTTTTAAAAGTACAAAACTATTGACATAGTCACACAAAACATTAACATGCTAGAGAGCTAAGCCCTGGTGGCAGTGTTTGGGGTCCCTGAATGCCCATGCCCTCTAGCTCATGGCCAGCCCAAATGGCAGCTCCTGCAGGACGGTGTAACGGTGCTCCTTCCCTGCCTCGTGTACTCTTTTGTTTTTGAGACAGAGTCTCACTCTGTTGCCAGGCTGGAGTGCAGTGGAGCGATCTCAGCTCACTGCAACCTCTGCCTCCCGGGTTCAAGTGATTCACCTGCCTCAGTCTCCCAAGCAGCTGGGACTACAGGTGTGCGCCACCACGGCTGGCTTATTTTTGTATTTTTAGTAGAGATGGGGTTTCACCATGTTGACCAGGATGGTCTTGATCTCTTGACCTCGTGATCTGCCTGCCTTGGCCTTGCCTCATATACTCTTTGTAGTGGAGCTATTCACCCACATCTTATCCTCTCTACAAAATCCCAATGCAGAAACAGAGATCAGAATCTTTCATGCTTATCCTCTGCTATGATTGGTATGGTTCTGGGATTGCCAAATATTGGGGGGGGGGGATTAATGTTCCTCTATACAGCCACACTGTACATTTATGTATTTGAAACTCAACAAAGATGAAAAAATAAATAGCTGTCCACCATCGACTGTGCGGCCCAATTACACCTAACGGCTGCGGAGTTGTGTGCAGGCCTCTCTTTTCTGGGCTATTCAATCTGGATTCATCCACTCTTCAACGTATTAAACACACTGAGTCACTCAACAAATAGCTGCTACTTTCATCTGAGATGTCTTCAAATCCTATACAACAATCCTTTAAGTGTGAGACACAGCATATTATCCAGTATATGAAAAATAAGCTTATTCAAACATAAGGGACAGAGCCATGAGAACATGCCTGTCAACAGGGATTGCAATGCGGAATATGGACAAAAGAGGGCTTTGCACTGACTTTTGGGGTCCATTTGCTAATGGACCGATGCAATTTTATAGGGAATTTAAGATATCCAGAATATCCTTATTGGCCAATGTTAATCAATTCTATCTTATTTTATATAGATCAGTTAAGAGGGCAGAATGAAAGTGGAAGATGGTCATTAAATCTGAACGTTAAGAATAAGAAGGTATTGAAAATAATGTTTGGATTAGTCTTGAATTTTAAGTAAAAGAACCACTCATGTGGCTGCAAGAGGAGAGTTCATTACATAACCCAGAAAAGGCTTACATGAAGTTGCTTAGAGGCAGAAAATGTACAACCGCTTGGCTTTCTTCAATTCCACACCTCTACAACTCTGAATCACGTGGCCTTTTAGGTATTGAAGGATGCAGACAACTACTTTGGCCACGAGGTGGCAGCACATCTCTATCTCCTCATACATGGGCAAAAAAACACTTATTCAAAACAGAATACAGGTGTTAATAACGATATGCAATGTAAATACCTTGCATCTAAAATATTATACTGTAAATATAATAGGGTTATGAGGTAAAACAAGGTTGGAGCAGATGACTCAGACCTATGCAACTTTGTAACCAGGGCACGAACCAAACAAAAATACTAGCACAGATCAGGCTCTGAGGCTCATGCCTATAATCCCAGTGCTTTGGGAGGCTGAGGCAGGAGGATCACTTGAGGCCAGGAGTTAGAGATTAGCCTGGGCACCATAGCAAGACCTTGTTGCTACAAATTTTTTTTAAAAAATTGGCTGGGCGTGGTAGGACATGCCTGTAGTCCCAGCTACTCTGGAGGCTGAGGCAGGAGGATCACTTGAGCCTGGGAGGTTGAGGCTATAGTGAGCTGTGATCAGGCCACTGCACTTCAACCTGGCAAAAAGAGCAAGACCCAGACTCAAAAAAAAAAAAAAAATTAACACACTGAAAAGACTGTTCAATTCTTAAAAATTCTTCAGAATCCCAATAAAAAACATAGCATATTAAGTAAAGGGATAGAGACAGGTTAAGGCAATTTAGGGCAAAATGTACAGTAACTGGGAAGACCTCACAATATGCATTTCCAAGACACAAAACAGGACCAAGCCAGGCCCAGAGGGGAAGCGTGTGGTGAAGGGGCACCCTGGGCACTACTGAATTTCTGGGTGTTCACCTGGGTCAGTGAACACAGTATTCTAGCACTATTTACTTGGTTGCACAAAACATTAACATGCTGGGGAAGGCTGTGGAGGGGTACAACTTTTGCTTCCTCTTGCCATCATTCTCCCATCTGCCCACGTCAGGCGAGCTAATTCACGACAGAGAGAGGCACACTGAGGGACCATGGGCGACTCACCTGCAGTCAAGTAGGCATAATAGCACTGGGACCACCTGGACTCATTTTTTAGCCTCTCAAAGGAACCAAATGCGTCCTTGAAATTGAGCTCTATCATGCTGCACCAACCTATGAAAGAAATATTTTTAGCACATGACCCTAAAGTACTGAGCTCTATGACCCATATTTAAGCCACGAGCCTCTGATATGGCGATCATTCTCTGTGCATGTTCTATGAAATGCGTAAAAAACTTTAACCTGAAAACCTAAGAAATTATTTTTCCCTTAAATACTTCCAATGTAAAGTTTGAATTTGACAAGGCACTTAGGTTTGAGTCAGATAACCGATAAAACAGCACAGAAGAGAATGGCATAAAGATTTCTAGAAAGACACTCCAATTTACGTCCTAACAGTCGTGAGGCTAACCCAAGCACAGCAGTACTTCTCCAAGAGTACACACAGGTGCAATAAGAAACAGTGGAAGCAACACCACTCGATTATGTACTCAGTGACTACCACTCATTCTTTTTTTTTTTTCTTTTTTCTTTTTTTTTTGAGAAGGAGTCTTGCTCTGTCATCCAGGTTGGAGTGCAATGGCGTGATCTTGGCTCACTGCAACCTCTGCCCCCTGGGTTCAAGCAATTCTGCCTCAGCCTCCCAAGTAGCTGGGATTACAGGCACCCACCACCATGCCTGGCTGATTTTTGTATTTTTAGTAGAGATGGGGTTTCGCCATGTTGGCTAGGCTGGTCTTGAACTCCTGACCTCAAGTGATCTCCCCACCTCAGCCTCCCAAAGTGCTGGGATTACAGGTGTGAGCCACCGTGCTCAGCCCACTCATTCTCAAAACTTTATAAGATCTAGACAGCAAGCCAATGAGAAATTAGGCATTGCCCTACCTTCCCTCAGCACATTGGTAGTGAAAGAACCCCACCTTCCTGGATCAAAACAGTTAAATGGGCATTCTAGTAAGGAACTGCAGCAACTAAAATGTAAAGGATTTTATTCCCACTTTTCATCACAGTAGCCCCCATCACCTGAGCCCCTAATGTGTGCCAATGCTGTGGTAAGCACTTCATGTAACGCTCTCTAATCCTTATGACAACCTTGCAAAGGTGGCTAATAGTGTCCCTGTATTAGCAAGGACTAATCCTATGCCTGTAATCCTAGCACTCTGGGAGGCTGAGGTGGGAGGATCACTTGAGCCCAAGAGATCCAGACCAGCTTAGGCAACACGGTGAAACCCCATCTCTATAAAAAAAATTAGCCAGGTGTGGTGGTGCACGCCTGTAATTCCAGCTACTTGGGAGACTGGGGTGGGAGGATCACCTGAGCCGGGGAGGTCTGGGCTGCAGTGAGCTGAGACTGCGCCACTGCACTCCAGCCTGGATGACACAGTGAGACCCTGTCTTAAAAAAAAAAAAAAAAAACTAAGGTATCAAGAGGTACGTACCTGCTGAAGCCATACAGCTAAGAAGGAATAACTGTGGATCAAAATCCAACACACTTTCCTTTACATGATACTGCCTCCATAAAAAATATTCTGTTATCAGGTGCATCACTAAGTAATTGTATAAACTGAGACTTGCCATTTAAACCGTGGGAGGAAGGGTGGGTGAGATATACACTTCAGAAAACTCACTGTCAAATTCTATGGGATGTGATATTGACATCGTTTAGAGTAAAAATTTGGGCTTTTTTTGGAAACAGACTCTCGCTCTGTCACCCAGGCTGGAGTGCAGTGGTTGGATCTCAGGTCACTGCAACCTCTGCCTCCTGAGTTCAAGCCACTCTCCCGCCTCAGCCTGCTGAGTAGCTGAGATTATAGGCGCCCACTACCACGCCTGGCTAATTTTTGTATTTTTGGTAAAGACGGGGTTTCACCATGCTGACCTGGCTGGTCTCGAAGTCCTGGCTTTAGGCGATCTGCCCCTCTCAGCCTCCCAAAGGACTAGGATTACAGGCATGGGCCACCGTGCCCGGCCTGGGCTGATTATTTTTATCCTAGCATAGATAGCGGAGAAAGATTTGAATTAAATACAAAACAGAGATGGAAGGAAGCACTGACTCAGGAATAAGTCAGGAATAAGTCAGGAATAATTCAGGAATAAATAAGGAATAACTAAGTCAGGAATAAGTCAGGAATAAGTCAGGAATAACTCAGGAAAAAGTACCAACTCAAGCTTCCGAGCCTGAATCGGAAGCCCCAGTTACTACCAACTCCTGAGTTAACCTTCCTAAGGCCTGGGTTGGGTGATTTCTAAGCTTCCTTCTGCTCTAACATCCTATCCTGTCATAGGACTTGAAATGATGCACCAACAAAAGGCCATCAAAGCTAGAGTTTTTCATTCAAGTTCTTTGAAGCACATTTCATTCTATATTGTGGCTACTAAGCAGAGCTCCAGCAGAGTGTAGAAGACACAAAAACACATTTTCCACTGGATTATACATCATTTCCTCTTTTTAAACCACAACAGGCATTTAAAACGTAATATTGTTTATTGGGCAGTTTGCAATCTTTTGGTTTTCAGTTTTCCTTAAAAGGATTCAGGAAGACAATTGTGTCCACAGCAGGCAAAGCAAGTGGCAGGCAGCACAGGGCCTGACCCCCCAAACTGACAGGTGTCAACTGCTTCCCTGAGCATTCTGTCTCCACTTCCCTGTCCCTCTGCAGAAAGCTTTTTAAGTCTCAATTTCCCTTTGGAGTCTCATCACTATCTCATCATTTCTCCTTTCTCTTTGCCTCTGTCATTCCTTTTTATGTGCTACATGGTGTGACCTTGTAGCATTAGCTACACTGAAACTCTGAAAAGTCTGAGTCCCTTATTTAAAATTTTTTTTTGTTTCAAGTTCAAAGTTGTGTTTACTCTTCCCAGCACAATGGAGAAACTGTTACGCAGAAAGATTTTGCAATTACTAATGTAATAGGATCAGAGTTTTAGTGCGGTCAGCAAAGACCCATAGCAACAATTCTGGAGGAGAATGGGGAAAATCTCAGGCAGATAAATCCTTCCAGGTTTGTTGGTGACTGTCTCTCCAGTAAGGGAGAAGCAGAAGGTGGCAGCTAACATGTATGGAGGGCCTTCCGTGCCAGGCCCCCTGCATGAGGTTTCACACGTCATGTCATCTAAACCTCACAGCTGCTACAAGGGGAGGCACCTTAACTCCAATGGCAACTATGTGGCTAGGAAGGTTTGGGCAACTTGTCCAAGGTCTCAGAGCTAGTTGGTGAAAAACACTGGGACTTCAGTCCAACTATCTCCTGTCTCCTATTTTTCTTCTCAAGTAAACATTGGTGGGAAGGAGGAACAAAGAGCTTTGAATTCTAATGCAGTCCAATAAGGTATTTCTGGTCATTTAATCAATTCATTAACATCACCTATTATCCTAAAAAATCAAAATGCTGTAAAGAAAAAATGTTATAAAAACGTACTGAGAATCAGAGAGAAGTATCATTGCATGTGCTACGGGAATAACTGAAGTCCTTCTTACTACAGAAGGCACCAAGCATTTTGCAGACACACACTGAATGGCATGAAAGCTAAAATACTGCATTAATACTACTTCTTAACAAGAGGCTGGACAGACATTTCATATTTACCAATTTCATACAGACAGACATGCTGAATTTCTCTCTGGTCTACTGCAAGTTCCAAAGCAGTGTGGAAAGACGTCAAGGCACTGTTGATTTGACACTAAGGAGAAAAGGAAAACAGAATTACCAGCTAAGATCTGTCGATAACATTACAATCATCATAATTCAAAAGCATCTTTTTCCTTCATAGTTATTTTAAACAGGTTAAGCAGTATAGAAGACAGTGGTTTAAAGATTGCTAGGAAAATACTCCAATTTGCCCCCAAACAGCTGTGAAATTAACCTAAGCACAGAGAACCTCTCCTTGCTCAGGTGGTAAGGGCTCAGCTCACACCCACTTTCTCCTCCAGCATTCTCTCCTTGCTCAGGTGGTAAGGGCTCAGCTCGCACCCGCCTTCTCCTCCAGCATTCTCTCCTTTGCTCAGGTGTTAAGGGCTCAGCTCACACCCACCTTCTCCTTCACTCAGGTGGTAAAGGCTCAGCTCGCACCCGCCTTCTCCTTCAGCATTCTCTCATACTTGTACAGTAGGACGTGTTGGATTTTAATTGTTTGCTAATCTAGCTCCTTGTTACCACACAGGTGTGGAAAGGGAAGGGACTATATTTCATCCCCCTGTGTGCACCCAGCCCTGGCCCAGAAGTCTCTCAATCGCTACTGAGTGAATGCACGAAGCCAGTCCATTATCCCAGTTCTCAGTGAGCTCTTCACCATACAGTTGATAGTTTGCTTCTATACCCTAGAATGCTGTTCTCCAATTGCTTCTGCTCATCAAATCTCCTTTCCCAACACTTCAGAAATTCCCTGAGGATCCAGATTACATTTCCAACATTTTCATTCACATAACACTGTCTGGGACCCAGCAAACTCTCAAATGTCTGCTCTACTTACTCCCAGTTAAATACATTTCGTTTTCCCTCTGCTAAAGATCTCACTCAGGGTCTGCCAACACGATGCCACAAGTACCCAAGAGGAGCAGCTCAAAAGCATTATCAGGATTCAAAGCATTAGTTTAATCTTAGGCATTGAGAAATGCTAAATGTCACATATCATTAATAAATAAATCTTAAACACCCAGACGACCTGACAGCTTATTCTGAACGGTGCATGCATTTCTTTCTTGCTCTGCTGGTGCCAGGGCTCCTCTCACTGCCCTACACTTGCAGGGAGGTGGACTTCCCTCCCCTGGGCTTCCAGGTGTGTCTCCTGCTACTTTCTCTATGCTTCCTCCCCCTCCAATGCTCCCAACTGCCCATTCTCCCCAAAGCCAGCCAGGTGGGGTGGAAGGGTCCTGGAGGAGAAGCTGCAGGCTTCTCAGAGGACGGGTCCCCCACCCGCAGACCTGGGCTCCTTTCCTCGGCACGTCACTGCAGGAGGCCTCGGGGAAACAAGGGCACCAATGAGTCAGCAGGTGATCTTCAGGACAGCCTGTGACTCGGGAACACTGTAAGCCAAATGACTCATTAACCAAGGCCCAGCTGGATCAATAACTGTTCATGCCCCAAAGTAGCACTTTCCTCTGTGTTGTCAGGAAGGTTGCAACTGCAGCATTCAATCCATTATCACCGTTTATGAATGCTGACCAGGTAGCCACAGAAGACACGCACCACCGCATCCCTGATTCCTGTTCTCAGTAACTTAACGTCCAGTTGGAGGAAACCTCACAGCAATGGGAATCGCCCACGGCTCAGAAGGCAGACATTGACACTGACTGTTAGCACACAGCTCAAATACAAAACACCAAGGTTAAAAAAAAAAAAATCAATCCTTTATGGCACAGGAATGTGTGCATGAGTGCATGTGGAGGTATCTAGACACTCATGTCACACCCTATGTCTAATTTTTCCCTTTTGGGATCAACAGTTCTTTTCTTGAATCAGATATGCACTCCATTTAGCATATTTATACAGAAATCACAGCATTAGGGGTTCAGCTTTGCACACATCTCTCTCACTTTGCTAAATTAATGACATAGTTCTCACATACAGAATGTTTCTAGATGGGCCATCACCACCGAGCTGTTCCCCCCGTGTCCCCCATGGTACATGACAGTGCAACAGCACACTGTCCTTCAGAGGACAGAAAATTAATCAGGAAACATTTACTGGGCAACCGCTATGTGCCAGGGACAGGCTCTGGAGATAAAAAGATGAGTCCAAACAAAGCTTTGAATCTATGTAAAGGAAAAAGAAATCCAGGTAGTATTTCAATCAAATCATTTATCTTAACCCTTTCAAACTCTCTGAGGTAGGTCTGTATTAATTCCATTTGCGGATGAAGAAAGTAAAGTTCAAAGAAGTTAATGAGCTTGGTCAAGGTCAACAAGGTAACAATTGACTAATAGTCAAAATTCTGCCCAACTGCCTCTAAAAAGTGTGCTTTCTTCGGGGAGTGTGTATGCAGATGTGATTAAGTCAAGGATCCTGAGATGAGAGAGATTATCCTGGATTAGCCAGGTTGGCCCTAAATACAATCACATGTATCCTTCAAAGTGACACACATAAGAGAGAAGAGGACACTGTCAACCATGGAGGCAGAGCCTGGAGTGATGCTGCCACAAGTCAAGGAAGGCCAGCAGCCACCAGAGGCTGGAAGAGGCAAGGAAGGGTTCTCCCCACAGCCTCCAGAGGGCTTGAAAGCACTGAGACCAGGTTATGGAGCTCAATGGCATTATGCCGAGAGCAAGTAGAACTACAGAATTCATTCTAGTTCTATCCTGATCATTAAGCGAGGAATTATGATGAACAGCCATTAACACAGTTGAAATAGATTTTCCCATATTTTTCACCAAAAAAAAAAATATATATATATTTTTAAAGATAGGGTCTTGCTCTGTCTCCCAGGCTGGAGTGCAATGGCGCATTCATAGCTCACTGCTGCCTCAATCTCCCAGGCTCAAGAGATACTCCCATCTCAACTTCCTAAGTAGCTGGGATTATGGGCATGCACTGCTGTGTCTGGCTAAGTTTTTTTTTAATTAATATTTTGTAGACAGGGGTCTCACTGCACTGCCCATGCTGGTCCCAAACTCCTGGGCTCAGGTGATCCTCCCACCTCGGCTTCCCAAAGTCCCGGGATTATAAGCATAAGCCACCATGCCCAGTCTCACCAAAAAAATTTAAAAGAAAAAATGATCTTTTTTTTTTTTTTTTTTAGACAGAGTCTCGCTCTGTCACCCAGGCTGGAGTCAGTGGCGTGATCTCGGCTCAAGGCAACCTCTGCCTCCTGGGTTCAAGCGATTCTCCTGCCTCAGCCTCCTAAGTAGCTGGGACTACAGGCATGTGCCACTGCGCCTGGCTAATTTTTATATTTTTAGTACAGATGAGGTTTCACCATATTGACCAGGCTGGTCTCGAACTCCTGACCTCGTGAGCCACCCACCTCAGCCTCACAAAGTGCTGGGATTACAGGTGTGAGCCACTGTGCCCAGCCCATGATGGATATCTTAATTTGTCATCATAAAAACTCTCACAGAGGCCGGGTGCAGTGGCTCATGAGGTCAGGAGATCGACACCAGCCTGGCTAACACGGTGAAACCCCGTCTCTACTAAAAATACAAAAAATTAGCCGGGCGTGGTGGCACATGTCTGTAGTCCCAGCTACTCAGGAAGCTGAGGCAGGAGAATCACTTGAACCCGAGAGGTGGAGGTTGCAGTGAGCCAAGATCGCGCCACTGCACTCCAGCCTGGGTGACAGAGCGAGACTCCATCTCAAAAAAAAAAAAAAGTCTTTCTCTGGTCCACCATGGAGGCATTAAAATAAAAAAGCCACTAGGCCAGGACTGACTTAGTGCCATCTAGGCTTTTGTCTCATTAATTATACCTGGACACACTGTGTCACAAAAACCAAGCCTCAGTTTCCTCACTAGTAAAATGAGAAACAATATTGGCTAGCTTTATCTGCTTCCAGCAAAAGCCATGAAGAACACAAAGCGCAAACCTTTGCCAAATTAAGTAGGGCATGTTTATTGACAAATTCACACCAGCATAATCTGCAGCCATGGCATTGTTACGAAAGATGGAGCATATTTTTCCAGTTATTCCAGCCTGCCCTCTTGTAGGTATATTCCTAGGTATTTTTTAGTTCTTCTAGCAACTGTAAGAGGTTGCTCCATTTTATTCTCTAAGTGAGTGTTGCTGGTATGTGGGAAAACTCTGGATTTTGGCAAGTTGATTTTGTGTATGTCACAATATCATCCTCTTAGGAGTTCTCTCTCATATATATATATTTAATTTCCTTGGATTTTCCATGGAGACATTAAAATAATTTGCAAGTGACAGTACTGTCTCTTCTTTTACAACAAATTTGTTTGTTAATTGGCTAGGAGCACCAGTTAAAATACTTAATTATAACAGCACACTGCATTGCTGTCTTTAATGAGGCCACCATTAAATATGGTTTCACCATTAAATAGGGCTTGCTGCAAGTAGATGCCATTTTTTACTAAATAAGAAATTTCCTTCCCATTTATAGCTTACTAACAGTTTTTTTTAATCTGGATTGAGTAGTACATTTTATTACATACCATTGACAGGACTGTATGGTTTTATCAATTATTTCCTTAATGCAGGGAATAATAGGAACATATTACCTGAGGCTGAACCATGGCTGCCTTTTTGGAATAAGTCCTACTAGGTCATAATATAGCATTTAAAAATTATAATGTTGGATTTAATTTGCTAATATTTATTTAAAATTTCTTTCTTTTTTTTTTTTTTTGAGACAGAGTCTTACTCTGTTGTGCAGGCTTGAGTGCAGTGGCGTGATCTCAGCTCAGTTCACTGCAATCTCTGCCTCCCGGGTTCAAGTGATTTTCATGCCTCAGCCTCCCGATTAGCTGGGATTACAGGTGTGCACCACCAGACCCTGCTAATTTTTTGGATTTTTACTAGAGACAGGGTTTCACCATGTTGGCCAGGCTGGTCTCGAACTCCCGACCTCAAGTGATCTGCCTCCCTCAGCCTCCCAAAGTGCTGGGATTACAGACATGAGCCACTGCATCCAGCTTATTTAGAATTTCTATATTGGGAATGCATGATCAATCATTTTTCATTTAGTGCTTTACTCTTTGGTTATCAGGATAATGCCAGACTTGCAGAACCATTTGCAAATATTTTCATATTTCCTGTGCTCTGAACTATATAAATAACTAGTTCACTTTTTAAAGCCATGTGTTTCAACTGAATAATTAAATGTTTAAATCGCCATAATTTAAATTTTTTTCTTAATGGCCACACAGTGTAACAAAGAATATTAGACTTTAGACAATACTACCCAATTCTAGGCCAACTTTATAATCAACACAAATTTGAACCTAGGAAATAATTTGCTTTGTTTATATTCTCAGGGGATGTTGATTTTTTTTTAATGTTTAATTATTGTTATTATTATTATTTGAAACAGGGTCTTGCTCTGTCACCCAGGCTGGAATGCCTTGAACTTCTGGGCTCAAGCAATCCTCCCACCTCAGCCTCCTGAGTAGTTGGGACTATAGATGCACACCACCAATCTGGCTAATTTTTTAACTTTTTTTTTTTTTTTTTTTTTTGTAGAGACAGGAGTCTTGCTATGTTTCTCAGGCTGTTCTCAAACTCCTGGCCTCAGGCAGTCCTCCTGTGTTGGCCTCCCAAAGCACTGGGATTACAGGCATGAGCCACAGCACCCAGCTGGGACGTTGAAATAAATTTCATTTAAGTATAATACTCTTAGGAAAGGTACCTTGTCTTTAAAAATAAGTGTCACCTGTTAATAGTGGTGGGAAATAATCCACAATATTGTTTTCCAACATTCTGAACATATACTCACAGTAAATGGCAATTAAGTTTCCTACCAATTGTTTCAGACTCACCAGGAGAAATTCCAGATATTATCTAACAGGCATAATTAAGATCTGTTTAAGATTCTATCATAAATACATAAGAATGTACTCTTGCCTAATATCCAAACAAACACATGCATGTTCTGTAGCAAGAGAAGGGACAAAAAGAAATAAACCATGTACTATAAAGGGATGGAGCAACTAACTACAGGTGACATTTTCCACACAATTAAAAAATTCAAGCTATTCTTGATATTTCCATACTAATGTACTTTTAAAGCCCTATATAAAGATCTCAACATATAAATATGAAGATACAAAAAAGTCTGAATGATTTTCACAGTCAACACATGAAGCCTGGGGTCTACTAGTATTCCTTATTGTTCTATTGAAAAATGCTCACCAGCAATACCTAACTGAGAGGACTTGCTGAACTCAGCTACCCAGCAAAAGTTTCCATGTCTAGAGTTGCGAAAAGAGTAGAAATGGAAACAAGGCCGAGTTCTTTTGGGGATTTGGCCCAGACTATATTGCCAAAGGGATGTCAAGTTCCAGCCCTCCGCGAATCTGTAACATAAGATTCTGCTTCCCAAGTGAGCAGTTTCCTTTTGTGCCACCTCCAAATCATATTTAACATTAAGTGACAAAAAGCTCACATGCACAAAGGTTTCAGTTCAGAGCCCTGTCTGCTGGCGTGAAAATAATGTTGGTGTCACTTCAATCTGTTGGGTTAAACATCGGACAAGAGGTGACTGCTGCAGGGACAAATCACAGAACACAATAGTCCCTTGTTCCCCAATTCTATAGCTTTGATGTGCGTTTGCCTTTGAGAATGTTCAAATCTGTTAGATAAATAAGTTCGCAGTTTGTAAAACATAAGCACATTCTATTTTAAGATGTTTTAAGCAACTAGTAAGTAAAAAGCCTGTTAGAGTCTGAGCAACATGGTGAAACCCCATCTCTACAAAAACACAAAAAATTAGGTGGGCTTGGTGGCACATGCCTGTAGCCCCACCTACTTGGGAGGCTGTGGTGGGAGGATCGCTTGAGCCGGGAGGTCGAGGCTGCAATGAGCTATGATTGTACCACTGCACTCCCGCCTGGGTGGCAGAGGGAGACCCTGTTTCAAAAACAAAAGTTTGTTAGTGTATTAGTCTATTTTCATACTGCTTATAAATAAATATCTGAGACTGGATAGTTTATCGAAAAAGAGAAGTTTAATGGACTCACAGTTCCACATGGCTGGGGAGGCCTTGCAATCATGGCAGAAGGCGAAGGAGGAACAAAGGAACATCTTAACACGGTGGCAGGCAAGAGAAGTGCAGAGCAAAGGAGGGGAGAAGCCCCTTATAAAACCATCAGATCTCGTGAGAACTCACTCACTATCACGAGAACAGGATGAGGGAAACTGCCCCCGTGATTCAATTATCTCCACCTGGCCCCTCCCATGACACATGGGGACTATGGGAACCACAATTCAAGAGGAAATTTGGGTGGGGACACAGCCAAAACATATCAGTTAGAATAGGCAAAATTCATGAGCTGTATTTAGAATAAAAGAAGCACTCAGAAAGCAGAGTGTGCATGTGTGTGTGTGTGTGTGTGTGCGTGTGTTAGAGAAGGATGAAAGGCCTAAGAGATATCTAATATTCATGAGGTATTTGGGAGCTAACTAGACATGAGATTAAACATACAAACAACACTAAATATTTAGAATACTAAATATACATGAGAACTTAATATTCATGAGGTCTTAATTTGACCATCCACTGGTGACACCCATTCAGGCACCAGGTATCCTCTGCCCAGTAAAACACCAATAAAACCCAGCAAAAGGTTCCACGTTAGAGTTGCAAAAAGAATAGAAACGGAAACAAGGCCGAGTTCTTTTGGGGATTTGGCCCAGACTATATTGCCAGGTATCCTCTGCCTGTCGGGCACGGTGGCTCACACCTGTAATCCCAGCACTTTGGGACGCCGAGGCAGGCTGATCACTTGAGGTCAGGAGTTCGAGACCAGCCTGGCCAACATGGTGAAACCCCGTCTCTACTAAAAATACAAAAATTAGCCAGGCATGGTGGCATGCACCTGTAATGACAGCTTCTTAGGAGGCTGAGGCAGGAGACTTGCTTGAACCCAGGAGGTGGAGGTTGCAGTGAGCCAAGATAGAGCCACTGCACTGGGTGACAGAGCCAGACTCCGTCTCAAAACAAAACAAAACAAAACAAAACAACCCATGGCTGTCCATCAGTCTGCTGCACTATGGCCAGGTGTACTCATCCCCTCATCCCCATGGGTCTCTGATAAATTATGTGCCCCAGCCCAGGATACCCTCCACCTGCAGGCCCCCTCTCTCAAACACAACGCCAGTCCTCCTAACCACGTCAGTGAGGAAGAGGGATGTGCAGAGGAAGGGAGGACACTGCACATCACACACCCCAGCACCCAGGTCACACAGTCCTCCCACCCACCCCGCCTGCAGCCTCCCTGAGAGTGCTAAACCCTGCCTGCAGCCTCCCCTGAGAGTGCTAAACCCCACCTGCAGCCTCCCCTGAGAGTGCTAAACCCCACCTGCAGCCTCCCCTGAGAGTGCTAAACCCCGCCTGCAGCCTCCCCTGAGAGTGCTAAACTCCGCCTGCAGCCTCCCCTGAGAGTGCTAACTGATTCTTTCTCTTTCCACTGAGCGATTTACATCAATTCACTAAACTCTGTGATTCCAGCCCATTTTAATTTGGTGTGAGAATGGTTGTTCTGAGACCTCTGGAAGAACGTGTAGGTGGTGCACTTGGAGGCAGCTAGGGCACCAATGGCATCTGCATAAAAAACCCTGGGTGCCAGGGTTTTTTTTTCTTTTTTTGAACTTTGCTGATGATATTTTTACAATACAGAAGTTTATTTTTATGTAAATTCTATCAATCTTTTGATCAATTTTATCAATCTTTTTCTTAATATGTTTTGGTTTTAGAGTTATGTTTAGAAAGTCCTTGATGGGGGAGATGGAGCTTTTAATACTACTGGGGATGTGGAATTCATAAATTTTGCATAATTAGGGAACTGTTTCCACATGCCATAAATATGGCTGCTCCCATTCTGACAAAAGTCCAGGAGCTACAAAAACATAACCATCATCACAGCACAACTGAGAGGAAAAGAACAAGAGACTGTACTTTGTATTCATTCATCACACACACACACATGCACAGTCACACACACACACTACACACACACACACACACACACACATAAACACCCTGCTCCCTAAGCGCTGGGCACTGGTCTAGGCATTTGAGATAAAGCAGTGGCCCAAACGAAGTCTCTGTCCTCGTGGAGCTTAAGTTCTCATTCTAATGGGGAGGGGCAGACAATAAACAAATAAGGAAACCCCTTCACGCAGAGTGTCCTGAGAGAAGTCTCTGGGCAGGGATGAGGTGGGTGGTCTCCCTGGGAGGTGACTCTGAACAAACTCAAGGAAGTGAGGAACTGGTGAAAGCAGATATCAAAGGTAAAAATGTCCTAGGCAGGGCCCAGAAAGCACAAAGGCCCCGAGGCAGCCCTGTGCCCTGTGCGTTTAAGGAAGGAAGGAGGCCAGTGGGGCAGGGGTGGAGTGGGGATGGCCATAGCTGGTGGGCAAGGAGACTGCAGAGGCAACAGGGGGTCAGTTCATGCAAGCCCTGATGACCATTATAAGAATTTGGGATTTGGGGCTAGGTGCGGTAGCTCATGCCTATAAACCCAGCACTTTGGGAGGCCAAGGTGGGTGGATCACTTGAGGTCAGGAGCTCAAGACCAGCCCGGCCAACATGGTGAAACCCAGTCTCTACTAAAAATACAAAAATTAGCCAGGCGTGGTGGCAAGTGCCTGTAATCCCAGCTACTCGAGAGGTTGAGGTAGGAGAATTGCTTGAACCCAGAAGGTGGAGGTTGCAATGAGCCGAGATGGCACCACTGCACTCCAGCCTGGGTGACAGAACAAGACTCCGTCTCAAACAAAAAAAAAAAACAGACAGAGAATGTGGGATTTCGCACTGAATGGGAAGAGGAGTTATTTAAGGGTTTTGTACAGAGACATGACATAATGTAACCTAAATTTTACTAACGAAGTTACTTTGACAGATATGTTAGAGCAGACTGCAGGGCAAGAAGAGCAAAAGCAGGGAGTCAGGATGATGTGACCATCCAGGAGAAAAACAGTGTTGGCTGGGACTGGGGCAGGAGGAGGGGTGGGTGGGAAGGGCATAAAGAAGTGGCCTCTGAAATTCCTAATTCATCAATAAAACTCCATATAGTATAAGAAAGTGACTCTCCAATGTGAACAACATCACATGTGAAAGAGATACATACAGCAGATAAAAGCTGACGCTGACCTTGAAATATATGCCCTATAAGAGACAAGGTAGGGGAGTTCAGTGAGCTCCCAAGAACCAGACCACATGTGTGCTGTCTGTTACTGCTGGCTATGCAGACCAATTGCAGATTAGTGAATTACACACAGATTTTCAAACCACAAGGATGTTCTGCACATCTCCATTTGTCCTTTCAGGATCTGTATAAATTTCTGACATAAGAACACCTCCAGTGCCTACTGTGAATGACTATTTAGAAGATACAGATCTCCAACTGATAATTATAGTCAATAATACTCAGGTATTGAGCAAATGTAAATAGTATATATTTCTGGAATGCAAGATGTTTATCTGTACCTTGACATACTTTTGTACTTTGCCACATTCTCAAATGAATATGACTTATTTAGACAGAATGAGGCAGTTGGAAATTAACATTCTGACGTGGAGCAAGGACAGGCTAAGTAAAGAGCCCTTTTTTCTTTTTTTTCCAGACACGGTCTCACTCTGTTGCCCAGGTTGGAATGCAGTGGCGTGATCACGGCTCACTGCAACCTCCGCCTCCTAGGCTCCAGGGATCCTCCCACCTCAGCCTCCCAAATAGGTGGGACTATGTGCACACCACACCTGGCTAATTTTTGTATTTTTTGTAGAGACAGGGTTTCGCCACGTTGCCCAGGCTGGTCTCAAACTCCTGGGTTCAAGCAGTCCTCCCACTTTGGCCTCCCAAAGTGGGAGTGTACAGGCGTGAGCCAGCACACTGGCCTAGGTAAAGAGCGTTTAAGCAAAGCTGCTTTAATAAGCTTATCCTGGTGTCATCATCATCATCAGAGGGGCCAACATGTGGGGTGCTCTTAACCCTGTGCCTGGCAAGATGGCAAACCTTCCTCGTGGGCCAGGTGTACAATCTCCAGGCCTCACTGAAGGCTACATAGCCTTTGAGGTGGAGCCCAAAACGGGAACCTGCTCAGTCTGACTCCAGAGCCAGCACTGTGGACCTCCCCGCTCCACAGCCTCCTCATCCTAAAGACGGTCCCCACCTCTCCAGTCGTCTCCACCCACAGCAACCACCCATTCACTTGGCGCTTTCCTTTTCTTGCTTTTTTGTGTATGCACACTGCTTTCTTCATAACCGAATTCCATGTTTCTTGTGGGCAGGGAATTTTCATCCCCAGAAGGCCTTTCACATCATAGCCAATAAATACTTGATTATGTACAAATAATGGATAGAGTAGTTATGTTTTCAGCATCTCCACATGAATGAATAGCAATCACCTTGAAAAGTGAGTTATGCAACTGAATCCACCACTAATGGTAGAGGAAATGAATAATGCACCAATTACAAAACTTCCTTGGTCTCTCAACAGTCATGGCAGGATTCTGACATTTGTGACGGAAAGTGCTTCGTAGTGGGATTTACAATTCAGACACGATTCTGTCTAGATAGGAAAAGAGCACTTGATAAACTAACCCTGTGCTTAGTGCTTTACCCTTCCCACGCTGCATTATTGAAGGCTGACATCTTCTCCTAATGGGAGGTACTGCCTTCTTTTTTACAGATGAGGGTACAGGCTCAGAAAGCTGGGCTGGGCCAGTAAGTTGAAGACCCCATTTTGAGATGAGCCTAGTGCTCTCTCCACTACACCAAAATGCCTTTTAAAATGATGGGAAAAATGTATGTGAAACATAGCAGTAAGTTTAAAAGAAATGTGCTTATGTTAAAGATGTTATCAAAGAATTAAAAATAACAGCGAAGAAGATAACGCAAAGAATTAACTCAGAAAAACAAAAATCATAGAAATACAGAATACACTAGTCTACAAACACAGCCATACAACTCCAATGAAGACAGCATTTCAAGACAAACAGATAAACCTAGAAAGCCGAGAAGACCTAATACGTGTCAAGACTGGCATAAGAGAAACAAACCAAAGTTATAATCAGCAAAGTGACACTGAATGTTTGCTAGACCTGAATGACACTCTCTGTAAAAGGTGTTCAATGAGCAAGCTGCTATGTGGATGTTTTTTTTTTTTTTTGAGATGGAGTCTTGCTCTGTCGCCAGGCTGGAGTGCAGTGGCACAATATCGACTCACTGCGACCTCCACCTCCTGGGTTCAAGCGATTCTCCTGCCTCAGCTTTCTGAGTTTTAGTAGAGACGGGGTTTCCCCATGTTGGCCAGGATGGTCTCGATCTCTTGACCTGGTGATACGCCCGCCTTGGCCTCCCAAAGTGCTGGGATTACAGGCGTGAGCCACAGTGCCCAGCCAGTTTTTTTTGTTTTTTTTTTAATGAAAAATTAAAGCCAAGTTGTAAAAAGCAGAAATAATCCCAGGTAGTTAGTTTTGAAGATTTTATTACCAGCTTTATTGAGATATAATTCACAAACCAGAAAATTCATCCTTTTCAAGTATAAAATTAAGTGGTTTTTAGTATATTCACAGAATCATAACATTTGAAAGTTGGAAGAGATCTCACAAATTATCTAGCCTACTGCTTCCCAAAGTATGTTCTACCGAACGCTTCCAGTCTCACAGGCTACAGTATAAATAGGAATTTTCCTGGTCAAATAAGCTGGTTAAACATAGCATACCTGCATATTCTTATCTTCCCCTTGGAGAATCACAGTGCAAAACTAAAGCCTGGGAGAAGTCCCAGGATATCCCAATTAACCCAACACAGAACCTCTTCTCATGGGACATGTACTAACAGGCCATCAAATCAGTGAGACTGGGCTGGTGCTTCAGAAAACCCCGACTTATTCCAACCCTCTAACATTCCTGGTGAATAAAAAGAACACCAGAGAAGGTCCACTGGCTTGAGGTCTCCCACCTCTTTCAAACTGCCTGACGTGAAAGCAACCATTAGGAAATAATTTTTACTGTTTATGGCAGAGCCAAAGCTAGAAACCAGATCCACAGACTTCTAGTCCAATGTTCTCTCTACAATGCCACACACTAAAAACTGAAGCTCGGAAGCCCTATGTCAATAAATGCCCTCCACTCTGGCCACAACCCTAAGAACAGTCACACTGCAGTGCCACTGTCATTACAGCCAACGACGGGGCACTCACTCCAAGCCTGGTGCTACACACGCCTCCTGGGTTTCCTCACTGAATCCTAACAGCTAAACTGGGCCAAGATACCACCGGGGTCCCCATCTCACTGAAGAGGGAAGCAAGGCTTAAAGAGGTGAAGGGCCAAGGTCACTCGGCCAGAGTGGAGGGGCCAGGATTCATCCCAACAGTGGCCTCCAGGGGTGAGCCCTAAACCCTGAGCTTCTGCCAGGCGGAGGACAAGGGCCACAGACTCAGAGTAGGCCTTCCACACAGTTTATTAAAGGATGTAAGATGAATCATAATCATAGTCAGATAATTAAGACACATCACAATGAACATTTAATAAAACCTTCAGGCTCCCTAAACACCCTGAATGTGATCAAATCCCTAATCCCAGAACACAAATATCGAACTGTTCTAATACAACAAATGTGTTATGATAAACTATTAAGAAAAACTGTAAAACAAGCTAAGTTAAGAGAAACTAGAAACGATGGAAATTTTAAAATGAGTTGATTAAAAAAATCAATCTCTCTCTCTCAAAACCAATATGATAATCCAAAAGCTTAATCATAAAATTAAGAAAACACAAATTAGTCTAATAAAATAATACCACATTTTTACAGATCTGAAACTAGTATTAAGTTATATGTTTGGAAAGTAATAACTAGAAATGGAAAACTATAATATAAAACTAAAATGGATATAAGTAAATATATATTAACATCACAGAAGAAATAAGGGAAGTTATTAAAAAACTGATTTCAAAAGGGAATTTCACAGCAGTAAGTTACATAAGAACTCTTTCCAATGTTTAATGGCAGTTTAATTACTTTAAGTGATCTGTTTCTCCAAAATATGGAGATATAAGAAAGCATATAAAAAAGATACGCTTTTAGCCAAATCATTAAAAACAAATCAGGTTTATTCCTAAAGCCTAGTAAACACAAGTCCCAGAAATATTTATATTCACATTTAAATACATATATATATATATTAATTGCTAAGTTACATATATCAGTTATATATTATATATAACATTGTTATGGAATGCTCCTGCCTCACAAAATTGATACATGAAATCCTAACCCTCACTGGAACTGTATTAGGAGGTGGGAGTTTTGTGAGGTAATCAGATCATGAGGGTGGAGCCCTCATGAATGCAATTTGTGCCCTCATAAAAGAGACCCCTGAGTGCTCTCTAGCCCCCTTTCCACCATCTGAGGACACAGTGAGAAGCCATCATCTATGAACCAGGACATGGTCCTCACTAGACACCCAATCTTCTGGCACCTTGATCTCATGCCTCCAGAACTGTGAGAAATAAAAGTGTGTTGTTTTAGTCACCCAATCTATAGTATTCTTTTATAGCAGCCCAAACTAAGACACACACATATATACACACACACACACACAGTTTTATATATATGTATATATGTTATATGTATATATGTATATATGTTATATATATGTATATATGTTATATATGTTATATGTATATATGTGTATAGATATATATACACACACACACATATATATACACACACACACACACACACACATTTCTCTAACTTATTAGCAAATAAAAGCAGTGGGATATACTAGAAAAAACACTCTATTAAAAAAAGAAAGCCTGGGCTGGGCGCAGTGACTCATGCCTGTAATCCCAGCAATTTGGGAGGCCAAGGCAGGAGGATCACTTGAGGTCAGGAGTTCGATACCAGCCTGGCCGACATGGCAAAACCCCGTCTCTACTAAGAATACAAAAATTAGCCAGGTGTGGTATTGGGCACCTGTACTCCCAGCTACTCAGGAGGCTGAGGCAGGAGAATTGCTTGAACCGGGAGGCAGAGGTTGCAATGAACCAAGAACGCACCACTGCACTCCAGCCTGGGTGATAGAGCGAGACTCCATCTAAAAAGAGATGAAAAAGAGACAAACAGAAGAGAAGAGAAAAGAAGAAAGAAAGGGAGGGAGAGAGGAAAAGAAAGCAAGAGAGGGAGAGGAGAGGGGAGGGGAGGGCAGGGGAGGGGAGAGGAGAGGAGAGGAGAGGAGAGGGAAGGGAGAGGAGAAAAGAAAGGAAAGGAAAGGAGAAAGGAAAGAAAGGAAAGGAGGAAGGAAGGAAGGAGGGAAGGGGGGAGGGAGGGAGGGAGGGAGGGAGGGAGGGAGGGAGGGAAGGAAAAGAAAGGAAAGAAAGAAAGCCTGAATTCTAGGTCTTCCTTAATCCTAAAATAACTATGTACACTTTCACAAAGTACTTATCTCATCTGGACCCCTGCTTGCTATATACGACAGGACAGACATATGCAAAAATTTTATAGTCAAAATGGGAGAAATAAAAGGTGACATGACTAAATGAAGACATATCCTCAGTGACTGATAAGAAATATTATAAACATAGTATCAATTTAAATTTCCCATTAACAGAGAACCTGAGAAACTGATAGTTATGTATATATGTGAGAGAACAAGTGGATAAAAAATAATATAATATATATTTTAAAGGCAATCATGATATTCTTGTTTTATTTAAGACATAGGCAGGGTCTTCAAAATGGTCATAGAAAATGTGCATTATAATAAAACTATGCATGAATTTCAAATTTTTTTACACCAAAATAAGCCCATACTAACTTGTTATAACATGTCTGAGCAGGATCTAGTTTGAGGCACTAAGAAGCATAAGACATCAACTTGAAAAGAGCCCCTATCAGAGCAACATAAATTCTGCATTTAAATGGAAGCAAGAACAAACATAAAACCTATGGTGAAGCTTGGGTGAAAGAATGGTGAAATCACTGACACTTTACAAAAAGTTTATAGGAATAATTCCCCAAAGAAATCAGCAGGTTGCAAATGTATAAGTTTACGAAGGGCCAAGACGATGTTGAAGATGAAGCCCATGGTGGCAGACCATCTACACAGATTTGCAAAGAAAATATTAATCTTGTTCATGCCCTAATTGAAGAGGACTATAAATAATAGCCAACACCACAGACATCTCAATTGGTTCAGCTTACACCATTCTGACCAAAAAAGATGAGCAAAGTTTCACTTGATGGGTGCCAAAACCACTGCACCCAGATCAGCTGCAGACATGGGCACAGCTTTCAATGGAAATTGTAAATAAGTGGGATCAAGATCCTGAAGTGTTTCTTCAAGGAATTGTAATAGGAGATGAAACGTGGATTTACCACTACAATCCTGAAGACAAAGCACAATCTAAGCAATGGCTACAAAGAGGTGGGAGTGGCCTAGTCACAGCAAAGACAGCAAGAGCAAAGGTGATGGCAATAGTTTTTTTGGGATGCTCAAGGCATTTTGCTTGTTCATTTTCTGGGTGTGGGGACAAAGAATGATAATATCTGCTACTTATGAGATTGTTTTAAGAAAGTTAGCCAAAGGTTTAGCAGCAAAACACCCAGGAAAGCTTCACCAGAGAGTCCTCCACTGTGACAATGCTCCTGTCCATTCCTCTCATTAAAAAAGGCCAATTTTGTGAGAATTTCCTTGGGAATCATTAGGCATTCACCTTACAGTCCTGATTTGGCTCCCTCTGACTTCTTGTTTCCTAATTTTAAAGGGCACCAATTTTTCTTCAGTTAATTATGTAAAAAAGACTGCACTGACATGGTTAAATTCCCAGGACCCACAGTTCTTTAAGGATGGACTAAATGGCTGGTATCATCGCTTACAAAAGAGTCTGGAACTTGGTAGAGCTTATGTTGATAAAGTTTATGTTTTATAATTTTATCTTTTAATTCCATTTGTCAATGAACTTTTTGAAGTCCCCTTATCACAATTATCAAAGCTATATAATATTCACTTAAAAACAAAAAGTATACAGATAAAATATAAAAAGTAAAAAGAAAGATTTTATCTATTTTAAGAATTTGATTCAATGACAGGAAGAGAAAATACCCTCGAAACAAAAGCACATCCCTGATTTACAGAAGGGATCAGAATAAAACCATATGTACATCTCATACATGCAAAGAGGCATGAAAATACAGTAAGATAGTTTTTAAACATCCGTTTACAATTTAAAAACGGAATAGTCTACAAATCTTAGTTTGGGATGGAAGATAAATTTCATTTCTGGAGAAATGAGTCTATCATTATAACAACAATGTGTATATGTCTGAATGTTCCAAGTTCCCACAATTAAAGGCAACGTTAATTCTCACAATGAAAGTAATAGAAAATATAATTAACTTCACTAATATTTATATTATACATTTAGAATTTGGACAAATATATAAGAAATACAGGCATACCTCATTTTATTGCACTTCACAGATACTACTTTTTTTCTTTAACAAATTGAAGGTGTGTGGCAACCCTGCCACGAGTAAGTCCATTGGCATCATTTTTCCAACAGTATGAGCTCACTTCGTGTCTCTGTGTCACATTTTGGTAATTCTCCCAATACTTCAAATTTTTCATGACTGCTGTATTTGTTATGGTGATCTATGATCAGTGATCTTTGATGTTACTATTTTAATTGTTTTGGAGCACCACAAACCATGCCCACATAAGACAACAAACTTAGTTGATAAATGTTGTGTGTGATCTGGCTGCTCCACTAACCTGCCATTCCCCCTTCTTTCTCCCTCTCCTTGGGCCCCCCATTCCCTGAGACACATTAATTGAGGTTGATTAATAACCCTACAATGGCCTCTGAGTGTTCAAGTGAAAGGAAGAATTGCAAGTCTCTCACTTTAAATCAAAAGCTAAAAATGATTAAGCTTAATGAGGAAGGCATGTTGAAAGCTGAGAAAGGCTGGAAGTTAGGTGCCTTATGCCAGTTAGCCAAGTTGTGAATGCAAAGGAAAAGTTTTTTTTTGTTTGTTTGTTTTTTGAGGCGGAGTTTCACTCTTGTCGCCCAGGCTGGAGTGCAATGATGCGATCTCGGCTCACTGCAACCTCTGCCTCCCAGGTTCTATCAATTCTCCTGCCTCAGCCTCCCAAGTAGCTGGGATTACAGGTATGTGCTACCACATCCCACTAATTTTTGTATTTTTAGTAGAGATGGGGTTTCACCATGTTAGCCAGGTTGGTCTCGAACTCCTGATCTCAGGTGATCTGCTGGCCTCAGCCTCCCAAAGAGCAGGGATTACAGGCATGAACCACTGCGCCCAGCTGAAAAGTTCTTGAATGAAATTACAAGTGCTATTCCAGTGAACACATGAATGATAAGAAGGCAAACCAGCATTACTGCTGATACGAATAAAGTTTTAGTGGTCTGGATAGAAGATCAAACCAGCCACAACATTCCTTTAAACCAAAGCCTCATCCAGAGCAAGATCCTAACTCTCTTCAATTCTTTGAAGGCTGACAGAGGTGAGGAAGCTGCAGAAGAAAAGCCCAGGTTGGCAGAGGTTGGTTCATGAGGTTTAAGGATAGAAGCCGTCTCCATAACAGAAAAGTGCAAGGTGAAGCAGCAAGTGCTGATGGAGAAGCCATAGCAAGAAAACCAGAAGATCTAGCTAAGATCATTGATGAAGGAGGCTGTACTAAACAACAGACTTTCAGTGGACACAAAGCAGCCTTCTATTGGAAGAAGATGCCATCTAGAATTTTCATAGCTTGAGAAGTCCATGTTTGGCTTCAAAGCTTCAAAGGATAGGGTGACTCTCTTCTAAGAGGCTAATTCAGCTGGTGACATTAAGTTGAAGACAATGCTCACTTAACATTTTGAAAATCATAGGGCCCTTCAGAATTAGGCTATATCTACTCTTCCTCTTCCTGTGTTCTATAAATGGAAAAAGAAAGCCTGAATGACAGCACATCTGTTTATAATATGGTTTACTCAGTATTTTAAGCACACTGTTGGGACAT
Organism: Pan troglodytes; assembly: GCF_028858775.2. Taxonomy (NCBI): domain Eukaryota; kingdom Metazoa; phylum Chordata; class Mammalia; order Primates; family Hominidae; genus Pan; species Pan troglodytes. Next base: position 33,942,780 of record NC_072415.2, on the reverse strand, counting down.
ACTTCTCAGAAAAAAAAAGATTCCTTTCAAAGCATTGCTGCTTATTGATAATGTATGTGGCCACCCAAGAGCTCTAATGGAGATGTACAATGAGATATAATGTTGTTTTCATGTCTGTTAACACAACATCCATTCTGCAGCTCATGGAACAAGGAGTAGTTTTGACTTTCAAGACTTATTATTTAAGAAATACATTTGATAAGGCTATAGCTGCCATAGACATGGCTTCCTCTGATGGATCTGAGCAAAGTAAATTGAAAACCCTCTGGAAAGGATTTACCATTGTAAACACCATTAAGAACATGGATTCATAGAAGGAGGTCAAAATAACATTAATGGGAGTTTGCAAGAAGTTAATTCCAACCCTCCTAGATGTCTTTGAGAGGTTCAAGACTTCAGTGGAGGAAGAAACAGCCAATGTGGTAGAAATAGCAAGAAAACTGGAATCAGAAGTGGAGCCTGAAGATGGGACTGACTTGTTGCAATCGCAGGACAAGACATGAAGAGATGGGAGGGGCTTATGATGAGTGAGAAAAGAAAATGGTTTCTTGAGATGGCATCTCCTGGTGAAGATGCTGTGAACCCTGCTGAAATGACAACAAAAGACTTAAAATATCACATAGACTTAGCTGATAAGGCAGTGGTAAGGTTTGAGAGAATTGACTTAATTTTGAAAGAAGTCCTACTGTAGGTAAAATGCTATCAAACAGCATCACATTCTACAGAGAAATCATTCGTGAAAGGAAGAGTCAATCGGCGGGGTAAACTTCACTGTTGCCTTACTTCAAGAAATTGCCACAGCCACCCCCACCTTCAGCAACCACCATCCTGATCAGCCGGTAGCCATCGACATCTAGGCAACACCCTCCACCAGCCAAAAGATTACGACTTGCTGAAGGCTCAGATGATTGATAGTTTTAGCAATAAAGTTTTTTTTAATTAAGGTATACACATTGTATTTTTAGCATAATGCTACTGCACACTTAACAGACTACAGTGCAATGTAAACTTTTACATGCACTGGGAAACCAAAAAATTCATGTGACTCACTATATTGTGATATTTTCTTTAGTGCAGTGGTCTAGAACCAAACCCGCAATGTCTCTGATGTATGCCTGTATATCTTAGTTGAAAGTCATCAAACTTGGTTTAATCAGTAGCTTATATCCGAAGAAAAAGAGATTGTATAAAATCATACAGAAAATGCACACTCTCAATACTTTTTTTTTTTTTTTGAGACAGAGTCTCACTCTGTCACCCAGGCTGGAGTGCAGTGGCACGATCTAGGCTCACTGCAACCTCTGCCTCCCGGGTTCACGCCATTCTCCTGCCTCAGCCTCCCAAGTAGCTGGGACTACAGGCGCCCGCCACCACGCCCAGCTAGTTTTTTGTATTTGTAGTAGAGACGGGGTTTCACCATGTTAGCCAGGATGGTCTCGATCTCCTGACCTCGTGATCTGCCCGCCTCGGCCTCCCAAAGTGCTGGGATTATAGGCGTGAGCCACTGCACCCGGCCAATACTTTTATAAAACATCTTTATTGAGATAAAATTCAAAAATCATAAAATTCACCCACTTAAAGTGTACAATTTAATAAGTCTTTAGAATACTCATAGAGTAATATTATAGCTATGCAACTACTACTACAATCTAAGTTTAAAATATACATATTTTTGAAACAGGGTCTCGTGCCTTCACGGCTCACTACAGGCTCAACATCCTGGGCTCAGATGATCCTCCCACCTCAGCCTTCCAAAGAGCTGGGACTACAGCTGTGCGCCCAGCTAATTTTTTGTAGAAATGGGGTTTCGCCACATTGCCAGGCTTGTATCAAACTTCTGGGCTCAACTGGTCCACTCACCTCAGCTTCCCAAAGTGCTGAGATTACAGGTGTGAGCCATTGTGCTCTGCCTGAAATATTTTCATTCCCCCAAAGAAACTATGTACCATGTATCCATTAGCAGTCACTCCACACTGTTCCCTCACCTACCTCCACACTGAAGCAAGCAATAATCTATTTTCTGCCTCTGTAGATGTACCTGTCCTAAAGATGTCATATAAATGGAATCATACAGTATATGGTCTTTGTGACTGGCTTTTTTCACATAACATGTTTTCAAGGTTCCTCCATGCTATAGTATGTATCTGTACTTCATTCCTTTCTATTGCTGAATAATATTCCATTGTATGAATGTATCACATGTTGTTTATCCATTCATCAGTTGATAGACATCTGAGCTGTTGCCACTTTTTGGCTATTATGGATAATAATATGGAGTGGTGTTTTTATTTCTCTTGTGCATATTCCTAGGAGTGAAATTGCTGTTTCATATAGTTTGACATTTTGAGGAACTGTTGAACTGGGTCCAGAGCAGCCACACCATTTCACATTCTCACTGGCAATGAATGAGGGTTCCAATCACTCTGCATCCTGCCCACACTTGCTATTGGCTGTCTCACCTACTGTAGTTAGCTTGGTGGGTGTGAAACAGTAGCTTACTTGGTTTTGATTTGTTTCTTTAGTGATTTATGATACTGCCTATCTTCCTTGGAGAAATGTTTCTTCAGATCTGTTGTCCATTATTATTATTATTATTATTATTTATTTTTTTTTTTTTTTTTGAGACTGAGTCTCACTCTGTCACCCAGGCTGGAGTGCAGTGGTGCGATCTTGGTTCACTGCAAGCTCCGCCTTCAAGGTTCATGCCATTCTCCTGCCTCAGCCTCCCGAGTAGCTGGGACTACAGGCGCCTGCTACCACACCCGGCTAATTTTTTGCATTTTTTTTTAGTAGAGACAGGGTTTCATCATGTTAGCCAGGATGGTCTCGATCTCCTGACCTCGTGATCTGTCCGCCTTGGCTTCCCAAAGTGCTGGGATTACAGGCGTGAGCCACCGCGCCCGGCCCCATTGTCCATTTTTAAATTGGCTTGTCTTTTTATTATTGAGTTGTAACAGTTCTTTACATATTCAGAATACAAGTCCCGTATCAGATATATAACTTGCAAATATTTTCTCCCATTCTATGGGTTGTCTTTTCACTTTCTGGATTGTATTGTTTATAGCGCAAATGTTTCATTTTGATGTAGTTCAATTTATTTATTCTTTTGTCATTGTGCTTTTAGTGTCATGTCTAGGAAACCAAGGCCTAACCCAAGGGTTCTACAGTTTTAGATCTTACATTTAGGTCTATGATCCGCTTTGAGTTAATTTTCTTGTATAGTATAAGGGTCCAACTTCATTCTTTTGCATCTGTGAATACTCAGTTGTCCCAGCACATGGTCTGGCTTTGTCACCCAGGCTGGAGTGTAGTGGCATAATCTCTGATTACTGCAACCTCCATCCCCCGGGCTCAAGCCATCCTACCACCTCAGCCTCCTGAATAGCTGGGCCTACAGATGTGCACTACCACACCTGGCTAATTTTTGTAATTTTTGTAGAGATGGGGTTTCAACACAGCCCATGATGGTCTCAAACTTGTGAGCTCAAGCAATCTGCCTGCCCTGGCCTCCCAGAGTGCTGGGATTATAGGCATTGAGCTACTGTGCCTGGCTGAAAAGACTATTCTTTGCCCACTGACGTGTCTTGATGTCCATGTCAAAGCAAATTGATCATAAGGCCGGGCGTGGCGGCTTATGCCTGTAATCCCAGCACTTCGGGAGGCCGAGGCGGACAGAGAACCTGAGGTTAGGAGTTCAAAAACAGCCTGGCCAACGTGGTGAAACCCCATCTCAGCTAAAAATACAAAAATTAGCCAGGCATGGTGGTGCACACCTGTAGTCTCAGCTACTTGGTAGGCTGAGGCATGAGAATCGCTTGAACCTGGGAGGTGGAGGTTGCAGTGAGCTGAGATCATGCCACTGCACTCCAGCCTGGGTGACACTGGGTGACAGAGCAAGACTCTGTCTCCAAAAAAAAAAAAAAAAAAAAAAAAGTAAATTAATCATAAATGTAAGATTTATTTCATAATTCTCACTGATCCATATGTCTATTCTTATGCTCGTACCACACTGTCTTGATTACTTTGTAGTAAGTTTTGAGAGTAGGAAGTGGAGTTTTCTTTTTCCACTTTCCATTTTTTCCTTCTTTTTCAATATTATTTTGGCTATTTTGGGGCCCTTGAGTTTAGGATCAGTTTGTTAATCTCTGCAAAAAAAATAAAATGCTGTGATTGTGACAGACACTGCATTCAATCTGTAGCTCAATTAGGAAAGTACTGCCATCTTAACAATACTGAGAGTTCTGATACAAAACATGGATATCTTTTCAGTAGTATTTTTTAAAATGTTAAACTGCTTTAATTTGTATCATTATGGAAATAAAAATAGGCAAACAAAACTATGGGGTAGAGTAGATACCACGCATAAAATAATGAATAATTATATTCTGGCCCCCTATTTCTTGAGAATTTCTCATCATTTAAGAGCTACACAGAGCTGTTTATAGTCCTTGATTTTAGCAATGCTACCACTGGAGCTATAATCTAATAAGGAGCTAAAAATATATATACTGAAATATTTATTGCAGTACTTGCTATCACATTGAAATATTGGGAAACAACAGTCAAATATCCCAGCCACAATTTCCCAACAACAGGAAAATAGTAGATTATTAACACAAGGGAAATCTAAGTAGTCTGCCTGCATATCAATTATTTACTTAAAAAATTATGTTAATATTTGTAAACATCAGATTTGTAAACAAAATGCAGAAAGTCTCGTATGTATAAAGATTACAAATTAATTTTAAGCAAAACAGCTTAGAATGTAATTATCACTAGGTTACTTTTATGACATTGCTTAACATCTTAAAATAATTATGTATGTGTTTTGAAATGAGAGGATCTCCTTGTCACCTGTAGCAAGCAGAAGGACATACTGCAACAACCCACTTACTTACATGCAGTTCAGCACTAATGCTGCTGAGTGGCAGAATCGCTTTAGCAATATTGCTAGAAAGGTCACCTAGCAATAGATATGCTTTTGCCCCCTACCCTTAGGACTACGTAGGCAAGGGAAAGCTCATCCTCTTAGGCACACATAATAAGCTTAGGGATATAAATCAATGTTAACCTTCTACTTGCTTTTCAACCCAACAGATAGGTAGGGTTAAAAGGACAGCAAGTGTAGTGGGGTTACTAACATCTTCTCATTTCGGTAAACGGTCATTAAGCCACACAATATGGATTTATCTCACTGGAAAGTGAGATACAAATACATCCTTCATATCCTCTACACCAAATTAGATCAATCTCTCATTTTGTATAGTTCTAAAAATAAACAGAAACCTCCTTTTTTGGTGCCTGAGCATTAACAGAACCACGTAGGATGCAGGAAGAGAAGACTACAATTAACAGAACTTCAGGGAATTATTTCTCTTCCTGCATTGCCTTTTTCCTGATCCTATAAATAAAAACATTACATCATGCTGACAAGGCATGCTGTTCCAAATACAAGAGGCAGGCTTGCCCTTCAACAGATGCAAAGAAACACAGCCACCAAACAGCTCTGATAATGTCAACGTACCCTAGAGATGGGGGACAGCACAGGCCCTTCTGCACTGGCCATATTCTCCATGATCCCCCGGGGTCTCCCTGTTCTTTCTTCTATCTGATAAATAAATGACCAAAGGGGTCAACGTCTGCTCTCCTGTCCCTGTCACAATGATGAACTGATGGGCTGAAGAATCGCAGAGACCTCCCACTAATTCTGGGGGTCACTGATGGAAAATGGAACTTTATCTTAATAAACATACAGAAAGAAAACACTAAAGCCCACTTTTAAAAGGCACCTCTCACAGTTGATGGCACCCGAAGTCATGGATGGAAGTAAGGTCCAGAGACAGAACACAGGCACGCCGGGGATAGAAGTGTAAAGAAAGTCTTTCACACAGAGCTTCGTAGGGAATTGAAAATGAGGGGGAAGAACCTCCACCCTCTTGAAAGGAACCAGCAAACCTGGGTGACATGAATATGGCGACGTAAAGGTCAAGCATCAAAGCCATCCCCACAGACACTGAGAGGGTTTGGGGGAAGCACATCCTATCACTGTCCCTTTCTCAACAGGAACGGAGTGAGGGAAGGGGAGGACACAACAGAGTGGTGGACGGGCAGAGAGGGCTGTGTCTCTTCTGAAAAAACAAACAAGGCAGCTTCAAATAGGAGAAAGATTATATAATGAGGCTCCAAGGGCAGGACCATAGCTACTTGTTGACTTCAACGTTGCAGGACTCCCTAGCCTTTACTGCAATCCGAACTGTTCCATTCTTGACTCCCTACAGACGATACTGCCCATACATCTGGAGCTCACTCAGAGCCAAGAGCTGCAGATGAGGTGAAGACACCAATGTGATTTTTACCTATGTCTGTGTGTATGTTAACATCTATTTGCATGTATGTGTATGTGACAAATATACACCAATACAAATATAACAGATAAAGTTCATTTAATGTATTTACTTTTTTACTTCAATTAAATTTAATTCAGTTCTTTATAATCCCATCTTTGAAATAAAAATGTGACTCTCAAGAAATGAAACTGATTGTTTAGCCAGCGTACTGGAATTTAAATAGCTGATTTGGTCCCCTTCTTAGGAGATCATCCTCTTATTTCAATTATCAAGACATTTTTGCAACTTCTTCTTTGGAACTGACTTCAGAAACACATTTAGGTGCCACAAGAAAAGTAAATAGTCCTTGATAACCAACGTCATTTCTGAAAAAAGAAATGACATACAGCAATAGATTTTTCTACCAGTAGCTTCATCTATTCATTCAGCCAACATACATTGAGGGCCAGTCCTGTGCTAGGCCCAGATTTCGATTTCCAAAAACCAAACCTAAGGCTTTAAAATGTCAGCATGCAGGATATTCACAACGTATGGGCTCAAGCTCAGGAGACAGTTTCAAAATAAAGGTCAGGAGCTCGAGACCAGCCTAGCCAACATGGTGAAACCCCATCTCTACTAATAATACAAAAATCAGCCAGGCATGGTGGTGCACACCTGTAATCCCAGCTACTCGGGAGGCTGAGACAGGAGAATCACTTGAACCCGGGAGGCGGAGGTTGCAGTGAGCCAAGATTGCACCACTGTACTCCAGCCTGGGTGACAGAGCAAGACTCTGTCTCAAAAACAAAAAACAAAAAACAAAAAAAAAAACAGTTCTCAAAATGCTTGCATAGGAACTTTGTTAGAATATGTTCATTAACTTTATAGAAAACGACTTTCATTTATTTGAATATCTGAACACTTATTTAGAGGTAAATAATATTAAAAATTAGTTACATTACTAGTCACACCATATAAGGTATGTGTGTGAAAGTACGTATTTACAGAAAACCAAATCCTTACATGTCACATACAAAGCAGATTGTTAAAGCTGAAAGAGAAAAAAGTTGTGTAAATCTGTATTGCTTAAAGAAGAAAGAGCAGAGACAACTGAAAACAGTTTATGAAAATACAGACTTGTCCCTAATATTGTAAAAATAATCAAGAAAAATACTCATTAATTGCTTGTATCTTAATGGACATAACACTACCATAGGTCTAACTGAATGAAAATTAAGTGAACATTAATGGAAAATACAGAAATTCAAAATTATAACTACCAATTCACATTTGAAAATTGAGATTCCTATATAACCCATTGGTCAGCCTCCCAAACATTGTTTGCATTGTGGAAAGTCAGGGATAAGTAAACAGCTGTATAGTACATACATCTCCTATAGCTACACCCATAACCAATTTTGCCAATCACAGGCCTTGGTTTATTGACAGCTCTCAACACCAAACAAGTTCTTTTTCCCCAAAAGAAAAAAAAAAAAAACACGAAAATGTGATACCTGACTTCCCATGCTTAAGCACTCAGTAGGAATAATAACCACCATCACACCCTTACTTAGACAGCGTTTGCCACATGCTAGGTACTGTATTCACACATTCATTCCCCCCAGCAATGTAGTAAGTCACATGGGAGGAGTCAAGGAAAATAGGATCAGCTGTAAGGACAACACAAGTGGGCAGAGAAGGTTCGAGGCACAGTACTATAGACACGCAGTGGGGAGAAGCGGAGGCAGCGAGACAAGGGAATTCTTTCTGCAGTTTGGCAAAGAGGATCCTGTGCTCACCAGCTGGGGTGCAAACGGACCTCACCATCATGGTGTAGCACTCACTGCAACATCAACTGAGGCCATAACAGAAAACAGCCAAGTCACCACAATGAGGTTTATGCAAGTGGCACGACAGGAGCAGATCTGTGGAAGAAATCCTCCTATATTCACTCTACAGAGTCCCAAACAACGAAAGGCAAAGTACGTAAAAAGTTAACAAAACTAAAAGAAAAAGTGGGCACTGAACAGGATTTGAAAATAACGAGTACAGAAGAATGAACACTGACGGGCACAGATTGAGACAGCCACCCTGCATGTTAGCAAGCTTACACAAAAGCAGCTGTTCAAATAATTTCACAGATTCTGAGTCACTGAAGAAACAAAGATGGTGTCATATAATGCACCTGCCCTAAATTAAAGCCCCTAGACCATGTTCTGTGAGTACCTGTTGATAAAAAGAGCTCAAGGGGCCCTATTTCTAACCTAAATGTTCACTGAAAAGAAAAAAAATTCTTTGTAAGCAAATTCATTGGAAGGAGTCATGTAAGTTTCATAAACTGAGTCAGGGCCTTCAAGGCCTTACAAAAAGCCTTTGGCAAGGGCTATATCACAGCCTCCCTGGGCAGAGTTCCTCATCTGCAAATGAAGGATGACATGGTCATTTCTGATACCGTCCTACACATACCTGGGAAGAGCAATGAAACGCTGCTGTCTGGGCACCTTGGGGATAATAACAACCATATTTCAAGTTAGCCTTAAAATCTTTTCATCCTCTGGGCCTTTGGGAAGAGCCAAACAGAAACACTCATCATATTTTGTCTGGCCCTAAAGCTACAGCTCACTAAATAACCATAGTCACAGATCTTGTGTGTTTTTTCTTAAAACTTAACTATGTTAAGTGCCGCTTAACTGTGAAGGAGTTCTAGCATCTACCCTCTGCACTCTGATCACAATTATCTAACCCCAAATAGACTACATATCTACCAAGAGCTATAATGTGGACTATGTACCTCCAAAAACCATATTTACAGGAATCCTTTGATGAAGCTGTGGCTTCCTTATTTCTAGAACCATCTTGACAACAAGGAATGACTGCTTATTTTTAGTATTCACTCAATCCTCTATAGGAATTAGTCGTGGCACAAACTAAAACCATGTCAAAGTAAGATTTTTGGGAAAAAAACTTATTAGCTTAACCAAAAGTTAAGCAATTTTGTTTTAAAATGAAAAATTACTCAAATGGCAAGTATAACAAAATATAAATTCTGATTTTCACATTTCTGTTTAACAACTTCAAAACCCAATTTAGAGCATTCATTCATCAGCAGAATAAAGAGAGAGAATTCTAACAAATGTCCAAAGCTAAGGGGCCTCACTGCCCTGCTGCACACAATTTTAAACTTTAGGCTTCTAGATGGATCGCTGAAGAGATGACTGAGGTAAATCTCTGAATTCTACACTTTATTTGTCAATGCACCAATTAGAAACAGTAACCTGTCACCATGAATTTACTTTCCCCTTGTAATAAATATCTGTTAAACACTAAACCCAGCAAATCTCTGTTAAACACTAAACCCTGTAGCATCGTGTTCAAAGCTACTCAGAACTTATGTCTGCCCTTTAAGAAATCTAAATCTAAGAAAGCACTCATCCTGAGGCCAGGCACAGTGGCTCACACCTGTAATCTCAGCACTTTGGGAGGCCGAGGCTGGAGGATCTCTTGAGCCCAGGAGTTTGAGACCAGACTGGCCAACATAGGGAGACCCCATCTCTAAAAATAAAAATTCAAAAATTAGCCAGGCATGGTGTCGCACAGCAGTAGTCCCAGCTACTTTGGAGGCTGAGGTCGGAGGATCGCTTGAGCCTGGAAGGTTGAGGCTGAGGCTGCAGTGAGCTATGACTGTGTCACTGCATGCCAGCCTGGGCAACAGAGTGAGACCTGTCTCAAAAAGGAAAAGAAAAAAAACAGTGAGAGAAAAAAGGGAGAAACACAACCAAGGGCTCACGAGCCTGTATGCAAAGAAAAACAATTGCAAGATAATGAGAACAAAAACAATTTGGACACAGGTTTAAATAATTCAGATCTTGATGGGCTTTCTGAACTATATCTCAATTTTATTTTATTTTATTTTATATATTTATTTTTGAGATGGAGTCTCGCTCTGTCACCCAGGCTGGAGTGCAGTGGCGCAATCTCGGCTCACTACAACCTCTGCCTCCCAGGTTCAAGCGATTCTCGTGTCTCAGCCTCCCAAGTAGCTGGGATTACAGGCACGTACCACCATGCCCAGCTAGTTTATTGTATTTTTCGTGGAAACAGGGTTTCGCCATGTTGGCCAGGCTGGTCTCGAACTCCTGACCTCAGGTGATACACCTGCCTCAGCCTCCCAAAGTGCTGGGATTGCAGGCATGAGCCACCATGCCCAGCTTATATCTCAATTTTCAACTGCTAGTATAATCTCTAAAACACATCTTCCATAGACAAAGCGCTTAGAAAACTGCTCTGCATGGTCTTCAGATTTAAGGAGTCACTTTATGAAGGAGAAAAATGACTGGGAAAGTAATATACACTCCACTGCCTGCATCCCCACCCCAAAAAAACCAAATTATTCCTGTGCCCATGAAAGCATTTCTAGGCAAAAATCTTCAAAAGGACTCATGGGGGCTGATTTCTCAGAGTCCCTGGTTAACTGGAGGACAGATGTTGTTCAAATCTCCAACTGATTCCCTGATAACTCTTGGTAACAATGGAGATGGAGCAGCTACTATAACAGCTATTTTATTTCATAGGTATGATTAATTTCTTATATTTTCATTTTTCTACAAATCCTCATAACCTCAAACAAGCAGATAAAAAGATATGCAAAGGAGAAGTAGACTCCAAAGGCCAGCGCATTTCTGGTTCTGCAGTGAGACAACCCAGGCTCACTCACTGGGCAAGCACAGGAAGTTGCTTGAAGCCCTCTTAGATCTCTGTTTATTTTTTCTATAACATGCAGATGACAATTTTACACCTATGTCACAGGGTTGTTCTGAGGATGAAATGGAAAAGCGTGTATAAAGTTCTTAACGCAGTACTGAGCCAAATTAAGCACGTGAAAATGTGATAAAAGCTCCTAATATTTCAAAGCTCATGTTGCCCTGATATTTAAGGCAGTAACTTTTGTATAAGTCAATTGTTAGCCAAGACCAAAGTTTAGAAAGAGATTATTAGTAATTCAGAGAGGGAAAAAAATTGTATTTTGTATTTTTCAACTCAGCAACTAAATAATGCTCACATGCCTTAGGCTGGAAGTGCACCAATCTTGTGTCATTAGCAATGAGGAATCTTACCCCTACTTCGCCCACATCTTCCGAACAGAAGGTAACTGACTAACATCCTGGGTTCCTGGAAGACTCTTCCCTAGCAAAGACACAAGGAAAGGCAAAAGAACAAAATGCTCCGGGGCCCTGTGACATTCTGGCTCGTTTTAATACCAGTCCTCAAGTGAGAATCAGAGATTTGATCATCAGAGGCTTTATTTTAAAAAGATGAGGAAGGTACAGTACCTCTAGTCGTTGTATCCGTCCCTTGAAAAACATAAAGAGGGAAGAATTTGGATAAGCAGCTTCTTTTTTAAGGAGAATTTCCTTAGCTTCATCCAGGCCTGCCTTGTTATCACTGCCATCCAAGGCAAAAAACGGGCGGACTACAGTATGATACCAGAGCAGAGCTAATCTAGAGGAAGAGGGAGAGAAACATTGAGCACATAACTTTCCTTACACCATTTCCATTTTTCAAAACAATACTACTCTATCCAAAAAGCTTACTATGCAGTCTCTGAAGAAGTAAAATCAGAGACTTTCCCCATTTTAATGTTAATATTTGGAAAACTGCAACTTCAGCACAATATATAAATCAGAAGACACCCTTCCCTCAGGGGAGAGGAGAATAAAGTAACAGGAGCATTTAGCTTTTCTGAGCCTTCTAGATGGATCGCTGAAGAGATGGCTGACATAAATCTCTGAATTTTACACTTTACTCATTAATGCCCCAATTAGAAATGGTAACTAGTCACCATGAGTTTACTGTTCCCTTGTAATAAAAGCTTTATTTATTTATTTTTGGCAAAAGGAAAATGTTGTTTTCTCTTGCGTTCACAAAACTTAGGGTATAAACCTAGAATCTAAGTTTAAATATCGTGTACAAATAAATAGGTCAAAAGGAAAAAGAAAATTTATAAAAAAAAATAAATTTAAATATGGAAACCACAGACACAAATTATACTAAGTTGGGTTAAAATAAGTGAGAGGATAAGACAAAGGGCTCTTTCTCTGGCCTTTGAAGATGTTCAATTTAAAAAACAAGCAAATAAATAAATTACTTCAGACTCCCTTGCTCCAAACTCATTATTTAAAAAAAAAAAATGGCCATGTTAAACTAGGTAAACAAAACAGAGTCATTGGGATTTGTAATCCTAGCTACTTGGGAGACTGAGGCAGAATTGCTTGAACAAGGACCCGGGAGGCAGAGGTTGCAGTGAGCCGAGATCGCGCCACTGCACTCCACCCTGGGCTACAGAGCAAGACTCTGTCTCAAACAAACAAAAAAAACAACAACCAGACAAAAATGTTTAACCAACATGTCAAATATTTTTATGTAAATGCATACTTCTGGTGTGCTTATAAATTTGGTTCTCTTATGGAGCTCATACTAATTACATTATTAATTCTATTCATTTCTTTATCAGAGATAAGCATAAAATATTAAGATATAAACAGACAAATGATCACAAGTTAACAAACCTATTAATTCACATTAATAAAGGACAACTGTGTACTTCAATGAGTTTAGGGAGGCATAATTTTTTTAAATGAAAAATTAATGATATTTTAAATAGCTATCAGTTGATTAAGAGTTAACATCCAAATTTCTCAATACTGATACAAGTAGAAATAGAGGTAAGATCCTCTATGATATCAACATTTTTGGGGAAAATTTTGACAAGTGCTGTAATGTTAGACAAAGAATATCCAGAATCTTGTTAAATTACTCAAGTTACAAATGGTAGATATTTGCCAGACTAAAACAAACAAACAAAAAACACATCACTTTTAACTGATGTAGAAATTGGTGAATTCTTGTTCTAGATAGAGCTTCCTCATGCTCTCCTGCTTAAATAATTATTATTTAAGTTTAAACCAAGGAACATAACATGACTCAGTTTAGCGAAAGAGCACAAAATATCCATGTCACATATAGGAAACCACCTTGAATCATCAAGGAAAATTACCGAATGTGAGAATTCTTTATAAGAATAAAAATTTCAGAACCACAGAAAAAGCTTATCAAATTTGTACCTCCTAAGTCCAAAAATCAGAATCGTGAATCTCAGAGACTGTGGTCAAAGTCACAAAAACTGCTTATAAAATCATTTGAGGTTTTAAAATACGTGACTTGTAAGACTAGTGAACAACGCCTTGTTCTCTAACTAAAGTCAGCTTAGAACCACCACCACGACCACAAAACACAGTCCTTGGTGTTGCATTGAAAGACATAAGACACAGCACCCTGTCAACCAACCAAACATTTTACCTGAAGTTTCCTTTAAAGTCTTTGATTGTCGTTTACTTACTTTCAACACTATATTATCTACCAAAGCATTGCAATACAGCTACTCACGTAGCTAAAGGGGCCTTCATGTCCTTACTTTCGCTTGCATACATCAGTGAAGAAAGCCCCTGTAGGCGGTCTCCAGGAAAACCCAGCAGGTTGATGATTTTGAGCAGGTTTGGGGGCACCATGGATATGCAAAGGTGAAAAAGGCCATATCCAAAGCTAACAGCACCTTTCAGTCTGTTCAGAGACTCCTCAGACACCCCTTCAGCCACAATGTGATTATCATTTGCAGCATCAGAAGTCAAGGACTCTTCAGTTAGCTTCTTCTGATACAGCTCCTGAAGGGCATTGATGTCCAGATAGCATTTATTGTAAATCTTCCAGGCTTTCCTAAGGATCCACCCACCTTTGATATAAGCTAAAAAGAGAAGGGGAGAAAAGATTCAAAAAACATTCAAAATAATTTTTCTATTTCTATAGTAAAGGATACTGAACAGTAACCTGAAAATCAAGCCAAAAATGTAAAAAACATAAAAATTAGTATCTATTGTTGTACCCAGTGTTCTTATAGTGCTTACTTAAATGTCTTATTTCTCATCAGTCTCCCTTCACTACACTGGATGATGACTGGTAAGCATGTGTGTTTCTGCTCATTGTTCTATAAAGCCCTTCATGCAGTACCTAGAGTACGGTATGTAATATACATTGAATGAATGAATGAATCACCTGAATCCAACATCTTTTCACGAGTTCTGTGAAACCCTCCGCTGCATTTCTGAATTACTATACTGCTTTCCTGATAAACTTTTTTATAATCCTTGCATTTGTCTACCCTGTGTTACAGTCCTCCTCAAAAGCAAGTTCTTGGTCTAGGTCTAGGTGACCATTAAATTTCTAGCCAAGGTTGGGTGCGGTGACTCATGCCTGTAATCTCAGCACTTTGGGAGGCCGAGGTGGGCAGATTACTTAAGTCCAGGAGTTTGAGACCAGGTTGAGCAACATGGAGAAATCTCATCTCTATAAAAAATACAAAATTTAGCCAGGTGTGGTAGTGCACATCTGTAGTCCCAGCTACCTGGGAGGCTGAGGTGGGAGGATTCCCTGAGCCTGAGAGGTCAAGGCTGCAGTGAGCCACAACTGTGCCACGGCATGCCAGCCTGGGCAACAGAGTGAGATCCTGTCTCAAAAAAAAAAAAAAAAGAAAGAAAAAAATGTATACCCAAGCACCAAGCATTGCGTCTTGCCAAAAAAAATAAAATAAGCAGGCAAAAAAGACTAATATTTACTGGGTAAACAAATAGCCAGTTTATTATCAAAAAAGTCATCCATGTTAAACGCAAAATGTAAAGACCTCCCAATTCATGTATATCTGAGGAGTACTGTGTGGCTTAAGCACACCTTATCAGAATTGCTTTATTTGGTTTATGAAATTGGGGGTTATCCACTGCCCCAACCACAGTGAAGTAGCAGTAAAAAAGTTACAGCACAGCAGAAGGTACAAATCTCTTATCTTTAAAGCCACCTCCACTATTTTCTGTTAGGCCAATTTTTCTTAACAGAGCCCTCTTAGGAACACATACCACAAAGACGACTTGAAGTATAAGAGGTAAGACGTGGGATTTACCACCTCCCTCCACCACTGGCCCCTGTCAGGACCCTACTGTTGACCACTCCTCCTAGGAATATTTTTACCTTCAGATGAGTAGGAAGGGCTAGGGGAGGTCAACTTACATAGGACTATCTGAGTGCATCATCATCTCATTTTTGAGGAAAGGATTTTCTGTAGGGAATTTTCTGTAAAATAAAGTTCTCTCATAACTATAAGAGAGCTTATCCACTTGGCAATGTTATTAATATGATACCAACTCTGACCCTCATGTACAAATGGACAACATGAACTGTCAGATTTCCAGGCCCTTTAGAACAGTAGGAAAAGAGGTTTTCAGAACGGCATTTTTAAAATTTCAGAAAATATATGAAATAAAATAAAATCTGATTTACAAAAACCCAATCCCGGAATTGAGAGTGATCTAAGAATAGATGTGTAGAAAAGAGTTGATGCAGCAGGCCTGACTGCTATCCTTCAATAGAACTGCTAACAAGGTTGGCCCTTGGCTGGAATGGAAACTTGGATTCTGGGAAAGTTCTTACCATTTCCAGGACTGATAAGTGTGGCTCACTGTGTGCACCTAAACTGTCTGCACAAATAATATGATGTACATTGAACACCGATTTTTCTTCTGGGAGTCCGGAATTTGTCTATGTGCAAGGTAGGGGTGCCTACATGATCGGCCCCCAATAAAAACTCTGGCATTAAGTCTCTAATGAGATTCCCTGGTTAGTGACATTTCATTTGTGCTGTCGTAACTCATTGCTGGAGCAAATTAGCACATCCTGTGTGACTCCCCGGAGAGCAAAGCCTTGGAAGCTTGTGCCTGGTCTCCCCTGGACTCCGCCACCCCATGTGCTTTTTCCCTTTGCTGATTTTCCTTTGTATCTAAGGAACACAAACGAACTACAAAACATAATCTAAGCCCTCCAAATATCCACAATAAAATTAGGAAAGAAAACCTATACAAATGAAAAAATAAGACTGCAACGTAATTTAGCTGTAAGAAGTCACAGCTAAAAATATGACTGTAAGATGAGTCTTGCATGTAAGTCATCAAACCTGGAGGTGGTCTTGGAGACCCCCAATCCATGGTATCAAGCTATTATTTTACTTAAATGCATCAATTTTCTGACAAATGATGAATATATCACCCATGGGATCACATTTAAAAACAACTATCCTACAACTTCTGGGTGATTAATGTCCTATAGTCTACCTCCACTAAAAAGAATGCTATAGGGTAGAATGAACAAGTAAAACAAATTAATCTAAAAAGTTTTTTTAGTAACTTTAAAATAATAAAAGTAATACATTTGAAACAATTTCTTTTCATTCGTTCTACTTAACAAGAATATTTACTGTACAAACACCACATTTCAAGCACTGTTCTGGGTGAATCGAAGTGAAATAAGACAGAGATCCTTCCTTTAAGAGGCTCAATGACTTTTTCCCCTCCTAAATGGAAGCACTGTGGGAAAAGAAAGCCTGGAGAAAACCTTGAAGCTTCTTTTATACTAACAAAGTGGATTTTTAAGTGTCTGGATTGATCCAGCATGTCCACAAACAAGAAAGATGATGCTCAGTTACAATCCAAAAAGCCAAAGATTTAACAGAAAAGCTGAAAAAATAGAAACTAGAATATATATTCTTGAGAGCACAGAGGCAACTGGAATCTAATTGAAAACAAATAATCACTGGCTGCAGATTTTAAACAAATCTGTAAAACCCTAAAAATATCGATTGGCTATTGACTGTTTCTATTATGTGCCTGGCACTGTGCTTGCCACCTGAGGAACACCAAAGAACTATAAAACATAGTCCAATGCTGCCTAATGCCCACAATAAAATTAGAAAAGAAAATAAACACAAAGGAAAAAATAAGCATGCAACTTAACATACATATTTAAATGCTCTATTGGGTCACATACAGAAAGAGTGAAAACAAACAATGCTGAGATGATGAGTGAATTGTTCTTTTTTATCTCCTTTTTCTGTCATTAAATAGTTTTCCATGTAGTAAACACATAAATAAATTAGAGAGTGCAAAATAGTTACTGCTGCAGGATTTCGGAAGAACACTTTACTCCTACCCATTCTTAACTGGAAATTTGGAGGGATAAATTTAACTCCATTTTGTCCTGTATTTTCCAGGCTACCTCAGCTTTATTAAAGGAAGTGAAGCTTGCACTAAGGGAAAGGGAACACCCCAGGAGAGAGGAGCAGGAATGCCAGTAGGAAGGAGCAGATGGGCGAGCGGCTTGGAGGCAGAGTGAAGCAGGGGACACACCGGGACAAAAGGGTGCAAGCCCAACAGAGGAGTGAACACCTGCTCCCGGAGAAACGGCATCTCTCAACGTGACGTCGAAGGGACCAGGATTATAGACATGAATGCTAACAATTCTGACCTCAGGTGAGGAGCTACAGAAATGGATGGTAGAACTGGAAACAAACGTTAAGAATCCATCCAATCCTGAGTACGTGGAACTAAATCAATAAAACACAACAGAAACCTCCACGGTGAAAACCCCACTCTTCTAGAATAAGAATACAATGAATTCAATCCGTCTTTGATTTTGTGCCTAAGATGGGTGCCAATGTCTGAAGGCACATGTTAAAGTCTATGGTAACAAGCTGTAAGGTCCTTAATTTGAGCCAAGGAAACAGAACCCAACGTTTTTGACTGAGTCAAAGATGATAAACTGAAGTATGTCAAAACAAACTTAATGCCCATGTCGAGAGAGGCCATGTTGCTTTTACTACATTCTGCGTCCAACTTGGCACTGAAACAGGTTCTCGGAACTTGTCCTACTCTCCATCCCACACGCTGTAAAGCAAAAATTCCAGCCACAGCCAGGCCAAGCAGGAGGAGGCAGAGGCTGGGGGAGAATGCAGCACAGAGAACAGGACGCTCTGCACTGTGGCTCCTACAGGGGCCGCTCCAGCAGCTCCACGAGAGGACACAGCAGCTGAGTGCATGTCTTCCCAACAAGCAGAGAACACGCTATTTAAGAGCCATACACCCTGCACAGCCTCTCATCTGGCTGCTCTGAAAGGTCAAGTATAAATCATTCAGCTGTCGTTATCTCTGTGTCTGTGGAGGGAGGTGGAGACAGCAGAAAAACCACAGAGCAGGCCGGGCGCGGTGGCTCATGCCTGTAATCCCAGCACTTTTGGAGGCTGAGGCAGGCAGATCACTTGAGGTCAGGAGTTCAAAACCAGCCTGGCCAACATGGTGAAACCCTGTCTCTACTAAAAAATACAAAAAAATTCGCCGGGCATGGTGGCAGGTGCCTGTAGTTCCAGCTACTCAGGAGGCTGAGGCAGGAGAATAGCATGAAACCAGGAGGTGGAGGTTGTAGTGACCCAAGATTGTGCCACTGCACTCCAGCCTGGGCAACAGACAATTTGTCCCACCTTATGAGGACCAGGCAACAACTAGCTGAGAGATGGAGGGGGCGAGAGGAAACCCTGCCCCATACGGGGACAGAAGTCTTCCCTGGGAAAGGGCAAGAGCTGCTTGCAAAATGGGAATATCAAGTTACATGAAATTGATCTTGGATAAATTTTGTAATTTTTCAGGGGGACTGTATCTGGTGCAAGCATCTATTAAAGCCTGTCTGTGCAACTGTCCCGGAAGGAGGCTGGTTAACCCATGGCAATTCAGGCTTGCCTTTCTTGTGTCCCAAATAATAGAGGTTTTTTTTTTTTTTTTGAGACAAGGTCTCACTTGGATTGCTCAGGCTGCAGTGCAGTGGCACTATCTCACCTTACTGCAGCCCTGACCTCCCAAGCTCAGCCTCCTGAGTAGCTGGGACTACAGGCACACGCCACCAAGCCTGGCTGATTTTTTGTATTTTTAGTAGAGATGGGTTTTGCCATGTTGCCCAGGCTGGTCTCAAACTCCTAGACTCAAGCAATCCACCCACTTCGGCCTCCCAAAGTGCTAGGAGCCACCGTGCACAGGTGTGAGCCACTGTTCCTGGCCCAAGACTTTGAAGGACAAAAGATGATTTAGTTTTCACCAGTCAGCCCACTGCCTCGTTATCTTCAACCTTCACCAACAGACTTTTTTTAAATTATACTTTAAGTTCTAGCGTACATGTGCACAATGTGCAGGTTTGTTACATATGTATACATGTGCCATGTTGGTGTGCTGCACCCATTAACTTGTCATTTACATTAGGTATTTCTCTTAATGCCATCCCTCCCCACTCCCCCCACCCCACGACAGGCCCCGGTGTGTGATGTTCCCCACCCTGTGTCCAAGTGTTCTCATTGTTCAATTCTAACCTATAAGTGAGAACATGCAGTGTTTAGTTTTCTGTCCTTACAATAGTTTGCTCAGAATGATGGTTTCCAGCTTCATCCATGTCCCTACAAAGGACATGAACTCATCCTTTTTTATGGCTGCATAGTATTCCATGGTGTATATGTGCCACATTTTCTTTATCCAGTCTATCATTGATGGATATTTGGGTTGGTTCCAAGTCTTTGCTATTGTGAATAGTGCCGCAATAAACACACATGTGCATGTGTCTTTATAGCAGCATGATTTATAATCCTCTGGGTATATACCCAGTAATGAGATGGCTGGGTCAAATGGTATTTCTAGTTCTAGATCCCTGAGGAATCGCCACACTGTCTTCCACAATGGTTGAACTAGTTTACCGTCCCACCAACAGTGTAAAAGTGTTCCTATTTCTCCACATCCTCTCCAGCACCTGTTGTTTCCTGACTTTTTAACGATCACCATTCTAACTTATGTGAGATGGTATCTCATTGTGATTTTGATCTGCATTTCTCTGATGGCCGGTGATGATGAGCATTTTTTCATGTGTCACCAACAGACTTCTAATAGGCTCACTTCTCCAATCCCAATATCTTCCCGAATGGCATTACCTTTCCTCCATTTCCTCCCTTTAATTATGCCTGAGGTTGCAAATTTGTGAATTTTTGCAATCAGATCTTGGCAATGACCTTGAACCGTAGGATATAAATAACTCCCACATGCTTAGCGTTCCAATAATGGAACACTAGGCATGAATGGATTTTAGTATCCACCCACCATGTTCTAGGCAAAAACGTCCTACCAGGTTCTAAGGACACAGAGAAGGAAACGGACCTTCATGCTTTATAAACCTCCTCAGGGATAAGGGATCCTTGATCTTCCCAAAGATTCAGAATCACTTGTTCCCTATTCAACCTCTGTAACTAACTTATATGTCTATGGCTGAAGTATCCTCCTGAATTAGAATTTATTTACTTACTTATTTGTTCCTACTGCCAAACCATGAGTTCTCCCAGGGCATGAAGTGCATCTCATTCATCTCAAGACTACCAGCACCTATCATCTCACAGCATGTGGGCACATAGGAAATGCTCAACATATGTGGGGAAGAGGTAAAACAGCAGGTAGATTGCACAGTCCCTGCCCTCAAGGGGTATGTAGCCTAATACTTTAGGCAGACATGTAAATAAATATGAGTATTGCTATGTGATACATGCAGTAAATGGTGACGTACAGGGTATAAGTAATAGCACAACAAAGGCCAGATTGGCTGGGCATGGTGGCTCACACCTGTAATCCCCACACTTTGGGAGGACAAGGTGGAAGGATTGCTTGAGCCCAGGAGTTCAAGACCTGCCTGGGCAGCATAGTGAGACCCCTATCTCTACAAAAAATTTTTAAAAAATTAGCCAGGTGTGGTGGTACATGCCTGTAGTCCCAGCTACTCAGGAGGCTGAGGCAAGAGGATCACTTGAACCTAGGACCTAAAGGCTGAAGTGAGCTATGATCTCCAGCCTGGATGACAGAGTGAGACCTTGCCTCTTAAAAAAAAAAAGAACCAGGATTGATATGAGGAGGGAATGCTGTACAAAGGAGGAAGGCCTGGGTTGCGCTTGATTAAGCATAAGAGAAAGATAAAGGGGGTAGGGGTGTTCCACACTGAGAGGGCAAGGTGAATAAAAGCTCGAGGCAGCAGGGGGTATTCAGGGAGTGTGAGAATCTCAGCTCAGCTAGATGAGGTAGTGGAAGGGCAGGTGGCTGGGAAAGAGGCAGGGTCTTACATGCCCCGCACAAAAGGAATTCAGACCTTCCCTTGCAGGTGAGGCACACCAGCTAAGTGTTTAAAGCATGGGTTTAAGCAGTTCTGGAAAGATACTCTAGCAGCAATGGAGAGTGTGGCCCAGAGGGAAGCAAGAGGCAGTGTGGCTACTATTCTAGCCCAGGGCTAGTTCCCCAGGGTACAGGGAGCACCTGAGGGAGAAGGCCCCAAGGAACCTGGATTTCTGGGCCACTTGGAAGGTGATAGCACAAGTAACCAAACTAAGGTGGGAGCACGTGGACAGCACCAGGATTTCAGTTAGAAAATGAGAAAACCATGGCTCAGGCCCTGGTTCTGTCATCACCAACAAGCTGCATAAATCATTCAACTGCAACTGTCTCACCTGTCAAGTAAGGAAAACAATCTCATCTGAGGAAAACTAGAGTATATATGTTGCCAAGAATACAAAGGTGAGAAAGACATGGGCCCTCTCTTCAAATCCAAAAGGAAATAAAGGAAATTTATAATAAAACAAGGTGGCAAATGCCATAAAATATGTTTTAAAAATAACTTATCACAAAAGTAATATATTCTTGCTGCAATAAAAGACACTTGGATAATAGAGTTAAAAAGATATAAAGTAGTATGGGAAATTAAAGAGATGATGGAGTAATTCATTATAAGGAAGTTTAAATGAGATAAACACAAGCTTTTTTAAAAGTAAGAAGCATTGACCGGGCACGGTGGCCCATGCCTGCAATCCCAGCACTTTGGGAGACCAAGGCGGATGGATCACTTAAGGGCAGGAGTTCGAGACCAGCCTGGCCAACATGGTGAAACCCCGTCTCTACTAAAAATACCAAAAATTAGCCAGGAGTGGTGGCATGCACCTGTAATCCTAGCTACTTGGGAGGCTGACGTACAAGAATCGCTTGAACCCGGGAGGCAGTGGTTGTGCTGTGAGCCGAGATTGTGCCACTGCACTCCAGCCTGCGTGACAGAGTGAGAAACTGTCTTTAAAAAAAAAAAAAAAAAAAAAGCATGAATCTTTAAAAAGTTCACATTGGCTCATCCCTACCAGAGCTCTGGCCTGTGTGTGTGCCCCTGGCCCCTCAGTGCTGCCCCGCTCCAAGGGTGGGGAGGGCCACCCACAACAAACATCTCCAACAAGGAGCTTTGTTTTTTTTTTTTCCCCCAAGAAAATTATCCATGTAAAATGTTTTCTAAGAAATATGGATCCCAACAATGAAGTAAACAAATTATTTGTAGCTTAATAACCCACTGGGTGTCTGAAAGGCAAATAGAGCACATTGTTGGTTGTGTTTGTTTGAAACAAATACTGAGCTATTCACAAAGCAAATAACCACTACATAAGTTTATGACAAGCTGAGGCTTTCATGCCTATGAGAATTTCACTTCAATGTCAATATCACATTCAATAAATCATAGGACTTCAGGAAGAAGCAAGAATGCTGTCAAATACTATGATGAACAGGATTAAGTAACAATAATATCAAACTATTAGAAGAATAGGCAAAGGCTGTAAAGATAATTTGTGAAAGAAATATAGTTTATGGATAAAATACAAAAGCATATTCAATCTCACTAATACCCCCCAAAAATGCACACCAATCTAAACGTTCATGAGGAATTGACTAAATACATTAGGGCATATCCATATGATAAACTAACACACTATTATTTAAAATTATGTTCTGAAAGTAAGTCATAGGGAAAACACCCAAAGTATAATTGAAAAGAAAAAACAAGATACAAAATACTTTAGATTCAATTTTGCAAAAAATTAGAGAAATATAAAGTAGATCATTAATAAAAAGAGATTTTCTCTAAGTGGTGAAATTGGAGATGATGACTTGCTTTCTATCTTTCCAAAATATTCCATACTAATATTTAGTAATTTTACAATCAGAATAATCTTAACTACAAATACTATTATCTGATAATTCTCAGCTTCACGAGGGCAGGGACTAGGCCTGTGTTTGCTTATCTAACTAAGTGCTTAGCACACAGCATGTGCTCTATAATTATTTGTTGAATGGATCAATGATTGAACAAACGAAAGACAGACATACTCATTTAGAAAGTTCTGGCTGGGCACGGCAGCTCACACCTGTAATGCCAGCACTTTGGGAGGCTGAGGCAGGCAGATCACAAGGTCGGAGTTCAAAACCAGGCTGACCAACATAGTGAAACCCCGCCTCTACTAAAAGTACAAAAAATTAGTTGGGCGTGGTGGTGGGCGCCTGTAATCCCAGCTACTCTGGAGGCTGAGGCAGGAGAATCGCTTGAACCTGGCAGGCAGAGGTTGCAGTGAACCAAGATCGCACCACTGCACTCCAGCCAAGGAAACACTGCGAGACTCCATTTCAAAAAACAAAAAAGTTCTGATATATTCTCACACTTTAACTTTTATTACATTTGCTTTATCCTCCTCTCTCAACAGGTATTTTCTTTTCTTTTCTTTTCTTTTCTTTTTAAGTCTCACTCTGTCACCCAGGCTGGAGTGCGGTGGAGTGATCTCAGCTCACTGCAACCCCCACCTCCCATGTTCAAGCGATTCTCCTGCCTCAGCCTCCCAAGTAGCTGGGATTACAGCGACCGCCACCACACCCAGCTAATTTTTGTATTTTTAGTAGAGACGGGGTTTCACCATGTTGGCCGGGCTGGTCTCGAACTCCTGATTCAAGTGATCCGCCTGCTTCAGCCTCCTAATGTGCTGGGATTACAGGTGTGAGCCAAGGCACCTGGCCAGATATTTTCTTAATGGTTAAAATTAGCTCCTTATGAGAGTCCCTGAGTGTCAGGAAAAGGAAGTACAAAATCACAGAGCTCTTGTCTTGACCAACAAGGTCCAGATAAGCTCTGGTACTCTTGTATATCTGAGTCAGCAGTGCGCTCCAAATGGGGGATATGACATTACTGCATTATAAAAAATTCACATGAGCTATGAGTTCTTGACCATATAAGTAAGGTATTGTTAGAAGAGTCCTGAGAAGAGGGTTAAGGAGAAGAAGAATTATTGAACCAAAACAAACCGTGAATGTGCATCACAGAACATATTTTAAAAGAAAGATCAATTCTTAGAAGTCCAAATTTCAGAGATCAAAATAGAAGTTAAATTCCACTTTTGACTTCAGCCAAACAGAAGCCAAGCATCGTTCGTACGAGACAGACACAAAGAAAGAGCAAGAGAAACAAGAAAAAGGGGGAAAAACCGGCTTCTGATAGGCTAGAAAGAAAAGAGTATGTTATAATTTAAAAGAAATTTATCCTTCTTCATTTAGGGTTTAGGAGAAAATATCTTTCTGACAGTGAATTTTAATTGATTTCCTTTTAGAATTTTCAGTTTTTTCAAGTAAATTCTATCTACCAAAATGGCAAGTTTCTGCTGTCAATATCAGAGACACCCATAACCACATAATTAAAAGAATTAGGTCAATTTTAGACTCAGTCATAGGAAAAGTTTTAGAGGCTCACTTGAGTCTATTTCACTCAAGAAATTAAAGCTAAGCCTAGAAAACATTTGTCTTGGACAGACTAATTAAGAAATTAGTTTATATCCCTCACTAAAGTTTGTTAAAATGCAGGTCATTCCAGTATATTAGCAAATCTTTAATGATCTTTAACGATCTCCTAATATACGTGAAACCACTGAAGGCACTCAGGCCTTAATAACAACTTCCTGAAAACCTTAAATTTAAGCCAGTTACATTTCACTTTAAAGGTTATTATCACAACCTGATTCCCACAAAGAAAAACTATTATACATCTACATACATATAAGAGGCAGTAGCAATTTCTGTCAGTATGACAGAATTCTCTTGAGACAAGAGGATGAAACAGACTCTGGCACAAAAACTGCTCCACTAAACACACATTAAACACTTGTGGTTTCAATTTCCCCAGTAATAAATCAGTATCATGCCCCAAAGAGGCGCCACATGTTTTCAAAGACTGAAATATAAGGCATTCTTAAAAAAGCATATGACTAATTGTGTGCACTGAATACTGAAAACCATTAAAAATAATGCTTCAGCATACCTGACAATTCTTGTTTTACAAATGAAAGCACAGCCAGGTAAACCTGGCAGTCAGCTATGATTATCTGCCTCTGAAGCCGATCAACCATAGAGGGGGCGGATTTTCGGACATCAACCTGTTTGGCAGAAAGAATGTCCACACTGATAAATCACACATAACAACGACAGTTCCCCCAAACAGTATCAGGTTATTGTACAAAATAATTTCACATACGAATTGTGAAACCTGGCACTCAAAGCCAAGCCCAAATTTATCCTATGAGCCTGGCAGCTCCAAATTCCCATTAGTCTGACTTTGTTTTGTTTGTTTGAGCACTGTAACTCAAAGACAAAAATATTCTAAGTGATACAAGCTGAATTCATGAGAAATACGAAAAGCAACAAAAAAGTTCGGAGTTTCACCTTTTTTAAAAACAAACAATATAAAGTCTTTCTTATCCAGAATAAAAATCATTAAAGGTACAATATATTCCTCAAAGTAGATAACCTGAAAAGTCAACTTTGCAGCCACCTGTCTTCAGGTAGGATAACATTAGGGGCATTCTTTTCGTGCAAGCAACTGAGATGTAAGGATCAGAAACTGATTACATTTCCATTAAGGAGAAAATATTCTGGAATTAAAAATTAGCTTTGAATAAATCACAAACTACTTGAAATATAAGTCATATAAATACAAACATGCAAAAAGTCAAATCACTTTTTATAAAATGTTGGTCTTTATCATAAGGTTTCTAAAATGAAGAATAGAACACTTCAGAATAGAACACTCTGCGTTCTTAGTACAAAGTAAACTTGAATAAAATAAGTTAAATAGCTTTAATATGCTATCACAATGACAGAAGAAATAATAGAATTTTTGCAAATATGTCAACAGTATACACAGTAGACAAGCCAGAATGATGTGTTTCCCTTTTTTCTAGATTTTAGCATAATCCATCGTGGTCACCGTTGTTTCAAACCTAGCCCCGGCACTCACTATTCTATTCACTTGGGAAAATGTCAAGATGCTTCTGTTTCCTCGTTTGTCATAAAATCTACTGTGCAGGATTGTTGGGAGGGCTAATGAGATACTGAATGTGAAAATGCTTTTTAAATTGCAAGGACTCATTACAAATCTTAATTATTAACACAGGTGCTAGACATGGTACTGGATACTGATGACAGACATGTAAATAAGCTTTCATTCTAATGACGAAATATAGACCATATTACTATGCACTGTGGAAAGCTCTCTGAAGGGTAAGGACAGGGAACTATGGGAACCTGTAGGAGACACACTCAACAGGGCATGGAGCCTCAAGCAACAGTCTTTGAGGAAAAGGACACGTAGAAAGAACTAAAGAAGAGTAGGAACCAGGAAACGAGGGAGGAGAATGTTCCAGGCAGAGGAAACGTAAATGCCAAGTCAGCCACATTAAGAAGTCTGTACTTTATTATAATGGCAATGGCTGGTGAGAGGGGCCACCGAAAACCAAGCAAGCAACAAATTTGCATTTTAGTGACTATATTATGGTCAATGAATTAGAGCAGCATTCTCCAACCTTTTTGGCACCAGGGACCAGCTTCACGGAAGACAATTTTTCCATGGACTGGGTTGGTGGGGTGGGAGGAGATGGGTTAATGGTTTCAGGATGAAACTGTTCCACCTCACGTCATCAGGCATTAGTTAGATTCTCGTAAGGAGGGTGCACCCTAGATCCCTTGCATAGACAGTTCATGCTCCTATGACAATCTCATGACACTGTTGATCTGACAGGAGGTGAAGCTCAGGTGGTAATGCTCACCTGCCCTGCAGCTCACCTCCTGCCCTGTGGCCTGGTTTCTAACAGCCCATAGACCAGTACGGGTCCATGGCCCAGAGGCTGGGGACCCCTACATTAAAGAATCGTGAGACTGGAGGCAGAAATACCCATGTGTCTTAGACAAGTGGGATAGTGTCTGACCTACAGAGATGGCAGTGAGGATGGAGAGTAGTTGATGAATTCAAGAGGTATTAAGGAAAAGAGTCAACAGCACTTGGTCATTGATTAGACGTTATAAAACGTTGGTCTTTATCATAATGTTTCTAAAATGAAGAATAGAACACTCCAGAATAGAACATTCTGCATTCTTAGTACAAAACAAACTTGAATAAGTTAAATAGCTTTCATATGCTATCACAGTGACAGAAGAAATAACAGGATTTTTGCCAATATGTCAACAGTATACACAGCAGACACACCAGAATGATCTGTTTCCCTTTTTTCTAGATTTTAGCATAATCCATCGTGGTCACTGTCGTTCCAAATCTAGCCCCAGCACTCACTATTCTATTCACTTGAGAAAATGTCAAGATGCTTCTGTTTCCTCGTTTGTAATAACATCTACTGTGCAGGATGTGTCAGGCTGGAGAGAGAGGAAGCTAGGAAAACTCTGGCCCTCTGGAGCATCAGGAGGCGGGACACTTGGCCCATCAGTGGCTTTCTCATGGTGGACACCATAAACAAGAGCAGAGGTGAAACACTCTCCTGTGATGCTTCATAGGCAGGGCACGGGCATGCAGGAGCAGAAGACAGGTGGCTTCTGATGACTATATCCAACAGACTGATTTGTCAGTGACGTATGTGAGACCCTTGGGCACTCCAAGTAACATCAGGGCTAGGAGGGTGCCTCTCCATAGCCTAGCACTTTTGCACTGAAATGGTGAGGGCAAAATCAGGAAAACTGGATTCTGATGGTATTATGACTATTTATAACCAAAGGCTGGTGAGGCCTGGGGAAAATTAGGTAAACAGCTGAATTCCAGAATTACACCAAAATGCAATTCTATTATTCATCAACTGCCATCGTATCCTATTTGAATTACATATAGGAAAACCTCATTAAAACAGCCCTTCCCACACAGCCCATTATGGAAGAAGATGATTCTAAGATATCAAAAGGACATGCACTGAATGGCTCTGGATGACTGAAAGCAGCTTCTGTTTTTATAAGAGATAACATTTTATATAACCAAAAACCATAAGAAACATTGAGGGTTTTCAGTCATATTCTAAATACTAAAACCAAGCAAATGGCTTTTGTTCTAAATGAACAAAAGTGATATTCTAAATAAGTGGCACACAGTCCACAACCTAAAGCCGCAATACTTACGTTCTTCTTAATTTTATTCTTGATTGTTTCAATTACTCCAGCCTCTTCACTTTCACACAGTTTTTCTGTGGTTTTTAAGTCATCACATGCCAACTGCATTTTTTCTTCCTCAAATGTCATCATGGCATTCTTCCAAGAAAGAAAGAATGAATGAATGAATGAATGAATTAGTATCTGAAAATTTAAGCCAATTTATTACAAGAAAACTCCAAATAAAAAAACACTTGAATTATTTATTGCAAGCAAAAGAATCACAATGTTACAGCATAATCTGTTCATTCAAAGAAACTGTAATCTCAACATGAAATAAGACTATACCTCTATCACATCATCATGAAAAAAATACGGTAATAAATGTCCTTGACATTACTGTTCTACAATTTTTGTTGTTGCTGTTATTAAACACAGTAACAAAAATTCTCTCTGATTTCTGACTGGTCTGCTCAATTCACTTTTTACAGTGGTGTCTGATGCAGAAGTTCATTCTATCCACATATGGATCCCTGCCTCCACCAACTACTGCACAGAAATGCTAATGAAACAACAGCTTGTAGGTACACTTGGAAAATCTTCAGTCTTTCCAGGGACTGCAATTCCAGTAGGTTCACTTATAAGGAATTCATTTTATATTGTCTATGTTTAAAAATTCCATGACAGCTTGTTTCCAGGCACCTGCTCCTGGTGGACTTTTTCAAGCCACATTTAACGAAGTAGGGGAAATCTACTGAATCTCTGCTGAACACCTGTGACTTTTACACAGTAGAACTGAGGTTTCTGAGATGAATGGGCTTACAGGGGCAGAGACAGACTTGCTGCGGGATACCTGGTTCTTGGAAGGACCTGATGAACCTACTGTCTCTAGCTCCTCATTTCCTATCAAATTCCACCAGCTCCATCTTGGCCTTTCAGGCTTCCTCAGTATGGCTCTAACCTACTTTTCCATTCTAGCCAAACCTCGGCCCAGGCCTCCCTGCCTCACTCTTCTTCCCAACCCTCCTCTCAAGCTGCTGAAATCTCAACCCTGCTGTGGCCTTGCTTCTCCTCCTCCTCCACCACCAGACTCAGCCAAGACCCTTTGGTTATATCTCATTTGCAGCCCTTGTTATCACTTGGGTACTAATGTTACAACCGCCACCCAGTACCATTTTCCTTAGGGTTGGGAATAATGTATTCTTTCAAACAACAGCCGTTAACATTTTTGTTGCATTAACTGGCAATAAGAGGAAATAAATACCTTGAATAAAAACTTCTCACTGGAAGCTGGTGTGGTACCTATGGTTGAGCACTGCCAGGCTGTGACATGCCCATTTGCTGACTTCTTTCTCAATCTTGGATCTAAATGCTTTCTCTTTTTCAGTCCCTATCATGTCTTTTTTTTTTTCTTGCTGTTACACAATTCTTTAATAGTGTTTTAAAAAAATTATGTGTTTGAAAGTAATTTGTGTGGTTATTACTGTTTCCAAAAAATCGAAGTATCCCATTTTCCACATTGCCCAATGTACTTTAAAACTAACTGCAATCTACTTCCTCAATTCCCAAATACTCATATTTGGAAATGTAATACAAACTGACAAATTTTAGCTCTGCTCATTTAACTTGACCTCTAGTCCACATTTACTCGATAATTTCAGAGCAAACCTTTATTACCCAAACCCAGACTTTTTTTCTACCTCGAATGCAGTTTTAATTATTGAAGGTCTTTCCATTACATTTTTATTCTAAAAAGGACTTTGGTTAAAATATAATACCCTATAAATAAGATGTAAGCATTTTATTTTTAAAATTAGGGAAGGCAGATTATTTCATAGGCATTGGGTAATAGGCAAAAACTTTATTTCAGTTTTAAACTCTAAAAGACTTTCTACAATAGTATATCTATACAACTGGTAGCCACTAACAGACATTACTTTATATAATTGTTTCCTTCATGCCAATAGGTCTTAAGATATCAACTTACCAAAAAACTGACGAAGCTGGCTCCAAAACTCATTAGTGGGCTATGATTTCTGTTAAAAAAAAACACACACACACAAAATACAATTATTTTCATTGTAAAATTTTATTTTAAAAGCATTTGACATATCATGATTACCATATAATCCTTCTAATTGAATAAAAGAAGTTAAGGTCATCAAGCAGATTAAATTACCCTAATAAAGAAGTTAAAGAGGCAAGGTGGTTTACGGCTCTATCTGCCAGGATAGAATTTGCCTCTGATTCTTCAAAGCAAGGCAAACAAAAAGTCAAATTATAACAGACACTGCCTTAGTAAACTTTGTAACTGTGGCTGTTAAAGAGTTGACACAGTAAATATAAAGATAGTAGAAACAGACCAGGCGCGGTGGCTCACGTCTGTAATCCCAGCACTTTGGGAGGCTGAGGCAGGCAGATTACCTGAGATTAGCAGGTGGAGACCAGCCTAGCCAACATGGCAAAACCCCATCTCTAGTAAATATACAAAAGTTAGCAGCAAGTGGTGGTGGGTGTCTGTAATCCCAGCTACTGGGGAGCCTGAGGCAGGGACAACTGCGTGAATCCAAGAGGTGGAGGTTGCACTAAGCCAAGATCACACCACTGCACTCCAGCCTGGGCGAGAGAGTGAGACTCTGTCTCAAAAAAAAAAAAAAAGGTAGAAACAATCTGACAACTACAAAAACATGGCCAAAGAAAGACAGTTATTATTCATTTTTAAAATAATCTTCTACAGTTACCAGTTAGATCATTTTTAAAATGCAAAACTTGTTACAAATGTTCAACACAGAAAATAAGTATAGTTTCTAGAGTAGATCAAAGGGTCTCTTCACTGAGTCAGACTTCACACACTTACTCATCAATCCCAGAACCTTAGGAATGCCTCGCTAAGAGTCAGCCATTCCCCCCTTGTAATCATCTGATTTTGTTGTAAGGCAAAAATGAAACCAAATCAATACCAATTTAAAGAATAAAAGAATATAAATGTTCTGCTTCAAAATCCAAAATAGTACAAAATCCAGATTTCTATAAATTGCACTAAAAGGAAAAGCTAGTTGTAATTACCTTCTTAAATGAAAATCGTTTTACTGATTTTTTATTATGCAAATACTATATGGTCACTATAAAAAGGGATGAAACAATTTATTCAATCTCTGACTATAAATACAGAATATATGCAAAGTGAGAGTATGTGTGGGTCTATGGGAAAGAGAAGGTACACACTTACATGTGTGTGATTCTGTGTGTATACACACACATGCCTAATGGACATATTGTACATATGTTTTTGCAGGCAAGGCCAAATATATTTTTGGGATAAAATGCTAGAGGTAGTGTTACTGAATTGAAGGGTACACACATTCATTTTTCTCCTGGTACACTGTTTGTGTGTCAGAGAAAGAGAGTGTGTGTGAGATCCAGGACTCTATTTTACATTAACCTTCTGCTACCATTTTCTTTTTCATCTACTTAGTACCTACCTAAATTCTACAGTTAATAATAGTCTGCTTTTCCCATTTAATAGGTTACTTAAACCTACATGAAAAAAAGTGAGGGGGTCAATTCCCTTGTGAGGAATCCCTAACCAGTGCTCACACCCATGAACCTAGATCAAACGGCACACTCCTGTAGCATCTGTCATCCCCACAATCTGCCTCAAAATACACATTAGTTTTTCTCATTCCACAGCACTATATGGGAATAACAGTATGGGCTCCTACCCTACCCTACTATATATCATATCCACCTTACACACATAGCAGGTGTTTCACAAATCCGAGTCAGTGAAGGAAGGGATGACACAGAATTCTGCCTTTCAGGAACAGACACACCTCAATCAAGTGCTGAGTACCGCGGCTTTTCCCTCCTTTTCCCTTTCCCTGCTCACATATTAGCCACTTTGCCATTTGAAAAATGAAGGAAGCTGAAACTAGGGCCTACTGTTGCCACGTCTGCTTCTTATTCTTGGCTAAAATTAGGTTTCTGAGAGCTGTGGCAATTAATTATTCATGGTACCTAACCTGGCCCTTTCGACTTCACCTACCATCTTATCATTTAAGTGGCGGGAAAAGAAACCATAGCAACAACGCAAGGAAACCATTTTCCCTCCTTGAAGAATTGTCTGCATCCCCCACAGCACCCGGGTGCATCGGGCACGTGACAATGCACTGCAGGACGGGCGATTGTCCTCTCAGGCTGCACATCACTTGCTGTTAGAAGAACTCGACCTAACATGGTTCACTTGGTCCTTGGTTTGTTTTCTTTTTAAACAGAGTCTCACTCTGTCACCCAGGCTGGAGTGCAATTGTGCAATCTTGGCTCACTGCAACCTCCGCCTCCCAGGTTCCAGTCATTCTCCTGCCTCAGCCTCCCGAATAGCTGGGATTACAGGCAGGCACCACCATGCCCAGCTAATTAATTGTATTTTTAATACAGACGGGGTTTCACTATAGTGAGCAGGCTGGTCTCGAGCTCCTTCCTCAAGTGATCCGCCCTCCTCGGCCTCCCAAAGTGCTGGGATTACTGGTGTGAGCCACCACACCCAGCCCACGCTTTTTTTTTTTTTTTTTAACTTATTTCAAGTGATCCTAAGTTAACTTACTGCATCTGCATCCTAATCAATTGTGGACCATGCATGTGTCTCTACACAAAATGCATTCATTCCGGAGATCTGGAAACGTTCCCAAAGAGTACGAAGGTCATTGGCTCAAAACCGGTGCCATGGATGGGGAGGAAGAGGCTCCTAGCTCATTTCAATACTCCTCATATTTGGAACCAACAAAGACCAAACAAGAGGGGAGTGGGAATGCTATGTGAAGGCTGACTATAAGCATTAGAACCCAAATACAAACCTTTCTAACTACCAAAAGATATACAAAAAATGGGGTGAGTGAAATAAACCATAGTGAGAAACCTATTTTTCTTAAAAAAAAAAAAGAAGACTAAATATTTGCTGATATTGAAAAAACAATGGTAGGATAATCTATAACATTTTTTTCAAAATTGATACCTATAAGGTGAGGGAGGGGAATAGGGAAGAAGAAAAAAGGATGGAAATGAAGCTCCCTTTTACACATCTTGTTTTATAGATTTCATTTTGGAACCATGTAAAAATTATTCACAGTAATACTGAGTTAAATGTTAATAATGCAACCCCTAAAGTCAAAAGAAAGTGACTTAAATGTCCCTAAAAGCAAATCCAGTTGGTAACATAATACCAGAGCAGAACTAGTCCAAGAGACTTTACAACATAGTAATCTGACAGTACATCCCTATTGTGAAATACCCTTAAAAACTGACCCCAAAATGTGGCCAAAAGAAAAATCGTAACTATTTTCATAATCATATTCTTATTGGACAAATGGGTACTGTTACGCTAAGGCTGCTGGGTCATAGTACGTGAGAAAGCCATCAGTTAAGTATGTCAGTGTTTGTTGGGACCCAGGACTTTGTGCATAGGAAAAAGGATGAAATAAACTTTTAAATCTTACAGTCCAGAATACAAACTGGAAGAATAAAAGCAAACTCACTGAATTTTTTATCTTTAAAAGAATATGGCCAGGCGCAGTGGCTCACGCCTGTAATCCTAGCACTTTGGGAGGCTGAGGCAGGCGGATCACCTGAGGTCAGGAGTTCGAGACCAGCCTGGCTAACATGGTGAAACCCCATCTCTACTAAAAATACAAAAATTAGCTGGGCATGCCTATAATCCCAGCTACCTGGGAGGCTGAGGCAGGAGAATGACTGGAACCTGAGTGGCAGAAGCTGCAGTGAGCCGAGATTGCGCCACTGCACTTCAGCCTGGGCGACAGAGAGAGACTCTGTCTCAAAAAAAAAAAAAAAAACAAAAAAAAACAGAAATGCAAATCAAAACCACAATAAGGTACCATCTCACACCAGTCAGAATGGTTATTACTAAAAAGTCAAAAAACAACAGATGCTGGCAAGGTTGTGGAGAAAAAGGAACACTCTTACACTGTTGGTGGGAGTATGAATTAGTTCAACCATTGTGGAAGACAGTGTGGCAATTCCTCAAAGACCTAGAGGCAGAAATACTATTTGATATGGTTTGGCTGTGTCCCCACCCAAATCTCACCTTGAATTGTAGCTCCCATAATTCCCAAGTGTTGTGGGAGGGAGCTGGTGGGAGATAATTGAATCATGGGGGGATGGTAGTGAATAAGCCTCATGAGATCTGATTGTTTTATAAGGCATTTCCCCTTTCACCTGGCTCTCATTCTCTCTTTGCCTGCTGCCATGCAGGACATGACTTTGCTCGTCCTCTGCCTTCTGCCATGATTGTGAGGCCTCCCCAGCCATGTGGAACTATGAGTTAATTAAACCTCTTTCCTTTATAAATTACCCAGTCTCAGTCTCAGGTATATCTTTATCAGCAGCGTGAAAACAAACTAATATACCATTCAACCCAGGAATCCTGTTACTGGGTATATACCCAAAAAACTATAAATTGTTCTAAAGACACATGCACATGTATGTTCACTGCAGCACTATTCACAATAGCAAAGACATGGAATCAACCGAAACGCCCATCAATGATAGACTGAATAAAGAAAATGTGGTATATGTATACCATTGAATACTATGCAACCATAAAAAGGAACAAGATCATGTCCTTTGCAAGGACACAGATAGAGCTGGAGGCCATTATCCTTAGCAAACTCATGCAGGAACAGAAAACCAAACACCGAATGTTCTGACCTGTAAGTGGGAGCTAAGTGTTGAGAACATATGGACACATAGAGGGGAACAACAGACACTGAGGCCCACTTGACGATGGAGGGTGGGAGGAGAGAGGGGACTGGAAAAAAATAAAAAATTAGTACTAGGCTTAATACCTGGGTGATGAAATAATCTGTACAACAAATCTCCATGACACGAGTTTTTCTATGTAACAAACCTGCACACGTACCTCTGAACTTAAAAGTTTTTTAAAAAATTAAACAAATTTATATGGAAAAGTAAATAATTTAGAATAGCCAAATCAAATCTGAAGAACAGCAACAAAGCTAGATGCTTACTTGAACAGACATCAAGACAATTAAAATTAAGAATTTCTTTTCAGTCATAAGAGATTGGAAAAAGCAAACCACAGACTGGGAGAAGATATTTGCAATACACATATCCAACTAAGAGCTCATCTTCAGGATACATTAAAAACTTCCAGGAATCAGTAAAAGACTGAAAACTTCCTAAAAAGATGGCCAAAATCTTAAATAGGCACTTCACAAATGAGGGTATCCAAAAGTCAGTAAACATATTAAAAAGTGCTGAAAATCATTAGTTATCAGGGAAATCCAAATTAAAACCAAAATGAGATACCACTATACTCATCAGGTTGTCAGGAAGGACTGACAATATCAAGCGTTAGTGAGATGTGGAGCAACCAGTATTCTCCTACTTCGTTTATCGGTGTCTATTAAATCTAAACGTATGCCTACCCTAGTAACTTTTTTTATTATGAACTTGATAATTTTATTATTTATTCTAATGATTTTTTTTTTTTTGAGACAGAGTCTCACTCTGACACCCAGGCTGCAGTGCAGTGGTCGGCTCACTGCAGCCTCCGCCTCCTGGGTTCAAGTGATTCTTGTGTCTCAGCCTCCCGAGTAGCTGGCACCTCAGGTTCATGCCACCACACCCGGCTAATTTTTGTATTTTTAGTAGAGATGGGGTTTCACCATGTCGACCATGCTGGTCTCAAACACCAGACTTCAAGTGATCCACCTGCCTCTGCCTCCCAAAATGCTGGGATTACAGGCGTGAGCTGTTGCGTCCAGCCTCTAATGAATTTAACAGTGGTTTAATTTTATGCACATATAGTTGTCATTAATTTTTTTAATTTTAGGTTCAGTGGTACATGTAAAGGTTTGCTATATAGGTAAATTGTGTGTCACAGATGTTTGGTGTACAAATGATTTCATCACCCAGGTAATAAGCATAGTACACAATAGGTAGTTTTTCGATCCTCACCCTCTTCCTACCCTCCACCCTCAAGTAGACCCTGCTGTCTGTTGGTCCCTTCTTTGTGTTCAAGTGCACTCAGTGTTTAGCTCCCACTTATAAGTGAGGACATGGAGTATTTGGTTTTCTGTTCCTGCATTGGTTTGCTTACACTAATGGCCTCCAGCCCCATCCATGTTCCTGCAAAGGACATGATCTCATTCTTTTTTATGGCTGCATAGTATTCCACAGTATATGTATCACATTTTCTTTATCCAGTCTCCAACTGATGGATATTTAGGTTGATTCTATGTCTTTGCTATTGTGAATAGTGCTGCAATGAACACACACATGCATGTTCCTTTATGGCAGAACAATTCATATTCATTAGGGTATATACCCAATCATGGGATTACTGGGTAAACCAGTAATTTTCACAACAGAAATGAATGATTATGTTCCCCTAAAAGACACATACACCATGTTAATAGCAGTGTTATTCATACTAGCCACAAAGTGGAAATAATTCAAGCATCCATCACGGTAGAACAGATCTAGTATTACAGCATATTCACTCAATGCAATAACATGAATTAATCTCATAAGCAATAACGTTGAGTGAAAGAAGCTAGACACAAAAGAGTATATCCTAGATGAGTCCATGTATATGAAATCCAAAACCACTATTCTGACTTCTAATGATGACTTCTAATGTTCTAGTCTGAACAGTGGCTACCTCTGGGGGAACATCAATTTAAGAAGGAGCCCAAAGGAGGGCACTGCGGTGTTGAAAATGCCTGATAACTTTACCTGGATAGTAGTTACATTGATGTTTACACTGTGAAAGTTCTTTACTGTATGTAAGTTTTTCCTTATGACAAAGAGAAAAATATTAAAAAGAAAAACAATCAGATAAATGATCACTGATGACTATTTGATTATATTAATAAATTAGTATTCTTTTTTTCGGTGTGCAATGGCACTGTGGCTATATTTTAAAGGATTTTCTACTTTTTAGAGGGATATACGAAAGTAATTACAGATAAAATGAGACATTGACTGGGATTTGTTTCAAAATAATTTGGGGCAAAGAGATTAAAAGGGAACAGAAGATAGATAAAGCAAGACTGGCCCTGACTTGATAATTATTGAAGCTGAGTGACAAGAACATCAGAATTCATTAAATGATTCTATGTACTTTTCAAGATGTATAAAATTTTCCAAAATAAAAAGTTAAAAAACAAGGCCAGGCATGATGGCTCACACCTATAATCCTAGCACTTTGGGAGGCTGAGGCAGGAGGATTGCTTGAGACTAGGAGTTCCAAACCAGCCTGGGCAACATAGTGAGACCCTGTCTCTAAAAAAAAAATTACAGAACAAACATACATATGTTCTACAAAAGATAAGGTGTCTTTTGGAATCCTTTCATGAGAGGGCCTCTTATGTTCACTGCATTTGCTTTTTTAAAATGAACCATCAGTAATAAAACGGCTCTAAAATTTTCTCTCTGTATGAGTCACAACAGGTAGAAAACCTGTTGTGAATGAAAGGAAGCAACTGATCCTCATTCTGATATTCGCCAACATTGCCTTGGAGATTTTTTTTAAGGTCTCTCCAAGATATTAAAAATTGGACTGATGACGATTTTATTTCCTGAAACACAGTGGAAGAGAATGTATATATTTGATTCTCAAAGGAACATTTCTCACTTAGGTAAGCAGGCATCACTACTGTAAAACAGTCCCTCACTGAGTATGTTTCTTTAAATGCAATTTTACTGCCCAAAGTAGTGAATAGCTGGAATTTTTTTGTCTTCCATTTTTCTGAAAATGTTCTAAACTTATTTAATGTTTAGTTCTTAGAATTTTCCAAAATACTTTTCTCCCCTTCAAATGTGTGGGGGGTTTCGACTCCTGAGGATTATAAACGAAGCACGGGGCCACCTGAATCT
Organism: Pan troglodytes; assembly: GCF_028858775.2. Lineage (NCBI taxonomy): Eukaryota > Metazoa > Chordata > Mammalia > Primates > Hominidae > Pan > Pan troglodytes. The sequence goes on along the minus strand of NC_072415.2, from coordinate 33,904,337 downwards.
AATCAGCCCACAGCTGTCATCCACATCTTTCACTGCAGCCCTGAGACCTGAGATCTGAGGGTTGAAGAAAAAACTGCATGTACTCACCCCTGCTGCTCTTAATGGAAGCTCTGTTTTTCTGGGACTCATGCTGTTTAAAAATCACAGACCCAGGGGGCCACTGGAGTTAACTGTGTACAATTAGCAAAAAGGACAACACTGAATGCTTCTCTAATGCCTCAGACCTCGCCTTCAGAAACACAATTTTTGCCAAAAGGATAAGTGATATCCTCTGCTCTGCTTGTTATCATCAAAAATGAGTTTTAAGGAGACAAACTGGTTTGGTATTTCATCTTTCCTTCCGAAAGAAAAGTAAAACAATGCCAAGAAAAGAAAACTACATGCATGAAGCTGTTTGTTGCAACATTATCCAGAACAGAGAAAAACTGGGTTTTAATAGACCATTGGAAAAAAGCTTTAGGACAGTGCATTTAGCAACAATTTCTTGGATATGACACCAAAAGCACAGGTAATAAAAGTATATAAATGGAACTACATCAAAATTTAAAACTTCTGTGCCTCACAGAACATAATCAGCAGAGTGAAAAGGCAACCAACCTAAGGAGCTGGAGAAAATATTTGCAAATCATATATCTGATAAGGGGTTAATATCCAGAATACATAGAGCTCCCACAACTCAGCAACAACAAAAAACGAACAATCTAATTAAAAACTGGGGAAAGAACTTGAATAGACATTTCTCCAAAGAAGATATACACATGGCTATATAAGCACATGAACAGAAGCTCAACATCACTAATCACTAGGGAAATGCAAATCAAAGCCACAATGAGACACCACCTCACACCCACTAGGATAGCTACTATCAAAAATAAAACAAAATAAGTGTTAGAAAGGATGTGGAGAAACTGGAACCTTTGCATACCGTTGGTGGGAGTATAAGGTGGTGCAGCCACTATGGAAAACTATAGGCAGTTTCTGAAAAAATAGAATTACCATATGATCTAGCAATTCCACTTCTAGGCATATACACAAAAGAATTGAAAGCAGGGACTCAAACAGATATCTGTACACCCACGTTCATACCAGCATTATTCACAACAGCTAAAAGATGGAAGCAACTCAAGTGCCCATAGACAGATGAATGGATAAACAAAATGTGATATACATACAGTGGAATACCATTCAGCCTTAAAAAAAAAGAAAATTCTGATACATGTGGCAAAATGGATGAACCTTGTGGACATAATCCTAAAACAAGCCAGTCACAAAAAGATTAATACTGTATGATTCCACTTCTATGAAGTACCCATCATAGTCAAATTCATAGAGACAGAAAGCACAACCGTGGTTGTCAGGGGTTGGAGGTAGGGAAAGGAATGGGGAGCCATTGTTTAATGGACACAGAGTTGGAGTTTTGCAAGATGAAAAAGAGTTCTGCAGATTGGCTGCAAAACAATGCATATGTACTTAACATGACTGAACTGTAAACTTGAAAAATGGATAAGATGACACATTTTGTTATGTATATTTTACCACAAATTTAAAAAATTAATTGAAAAAACTTTCTATAATAGAATAAATGACTCATAAATAACCAGATGGAATATTATCATGACCTAAAAATGTTTTTTGATAGAATTTAATGTGAAAACAAAAGTTCTGCATACACTTTTCAACACATGCAGACAACAAAAAATGAAAAAAATTGTTGTGAAGGGCAAGAAGATCAAGGGGGTCTTCTTCAGTGCCAAGTGTGTGTACAGCGGGGAGTTGAACAGTCACGACTGAAACTGCTCTAATCATCATCTGTTTTCAAGTTGTCACCACAGATACTTCCTACATTTACACTCCTTTTAGAGAGAAAAATGCATCATTTAAGTTGATTTACTTGTTCTACATCCCTGTGGTTCGGTTGTGGCTTTGATACAATTTTCTCAACGGAATATATCATCCAGCCAACCAAACAGAATAATGGGGCGATTCAATACAAGACAGCCAAATCCTGCTTATGTGGGAATGAGTGATTCACTGAGTGGCAAGCTGAGGCCTCTCAGAGCCCAGCTGTGACCCAGAGCACCCTTAGCACAAGGCTGGCAGTGAACTGAACCCAGAAGAAGTAGAGAACAGTCCTCACTTATATGAGGTTACTCCCCAAGACAGTCTTCTGCATTTTTTTCCAAAAACAAATGCAAGTGATTTGAGGATCACTTTTTATATTATCCATATAAGCAGTATAAATAAGATTTTTAATGCATCCCTTTCAAAATTTAAAAAAGGGGGGAAAAGGCCACTTTTGCTCATTCTCTTATTTAAAAAGTTGTTTTTTCCTTTTTAATTGTGAAATCTCTCTACTTAGCTAACTCCTTCCCCACTGTGCCAAGAAAAATCAAAAAGGGTTTTATAATAAGGAGTCTGATAATCTGATGAGGGCTGACTTAAAAACTAAAAATATGTGCTTTGAACACGTAAAAGTCAGCACTAAATAAAGGCTTGAAATGTCCCAATTTCACAGGAGACCTGATGGTCTGAATGTAGCCCCCACGTAGTCTGTACTTGTGGTTCCTGGGCTATCGGCTCATTTTTACTGTTCTATATCTCAAGTTCTCTAACTTGAATACACTGTGGCAACAATCAATGGATAAGACTAATTTATTGCTTCTGCAATGAGCTATGTTTTCCAAATTTGTTGAACTTACTTTGTAACACCATTCAGACATGGGAAACTATTATGGGAGCAACTTGGAGGCCTCAACCTTCATTCAAAGATGTTGCAGCAATCACAGGGAAAGGAATATCTGTTCAGCCAGTGCCACAGAACATAAAAGCTTTTATATCACTCACCAACTAAAGAGAAAGACTTGTCTCTACTCATATTATGACAGGAAGGAAGAACAGTGATGTCTTCAGCACCTTGTTCTCGTGGCATTCATTCAATGGTTTATTAAACAGAGCATCTTCTATACGCAGAAAAGGGAAAGGTGTCTTGGAAGTGATAAATGGAAAACTCTACATCAAAGGTCTAAGAAAAGCAACCTATTCCCTCAGACAGTGGCCAAGGAAAATAAAATGGGAAATGGTTTATTTGAAGGGTTTTTCTTGACATGATTCATATTGTTATTAAGAATATTTTTCAAAAGGAAAACGTCTGATTTATTCTGAAAGCATCTTACTTTAAAAGTCCTCTCAATGTTTCCTTTATATATTACAGATAGCATCCTTAGAGATCTCATATATGATTCGACAGCATCCGTGGAATGTCCCTTTTTGAATCCTGCTACAAATCAGATTATAAAATAAAATTCATTACCTGTGGTTTTCCTAAAAAGTTAAATCACTTCACAGTAATCCCAGTGGCTCTATCTCATTCATGAGGTCTCCTCCTCCCAGCAGGCCTGAGAGACAGGTAGTCACCCAGGTCCAATTCCATGCCCTGCACACTCCACTGCGCCACATCTTCTAAGGATCCATGATAAATTTCCAATTCTCAATGTTTTCCCATAGTACGTAGCTGACACTGAGCCTGCTCCTGGAAGGATTAAAACATCAACTCCATCCAAGCCAAATAACTAGGAGGGTGAGTAAGAAATCAGGCCAAACAAAAACAATAAAATTCAGGATCATCGTCTAATAAATAATTTATAGTTTTCCAGTTTGTTCCTTGGCTCCACCAAAGTTATCTAAGAGAAAACTGTAAATTTTCTTTAAAAAAAGCAATAATTTTTTTTAAAGCAAGATATTTAATTTTAAAATCCCCCATCTAACTCATGACTGGATAATGTTCCTCAGTTTAAAATGAATAAAAAGTGACCTTTTCTATACTTAGGGCTTCAGGAAAAATTCTAATGAATTTAGTTTTGTTCCACTCACTCATTCAAGACATGTTTGCTGAACACCAAGTACACAGCTGGCCCAGTGCTATGTGCTGGGGACACAAAGATGACCAAGAATACGCCCGCTCTTCAGAGAGCATACACGGTCCAGTTTGACAACTAGAAAGTCCAAACAGCCCTTCTAATAAACAGTGATGCAAAGTGAGTAAATGGTGTTTACTCTGACTCACATCATCATTCCTTGTCACCATATTTTTTGTGGACAAATGAGGGCCCCCTAACACCATATTTGATGAAATCTGAAAAAGGCTTCTTGCCATCTTTGATCTTCTCTTCTCTAATATTCTTTTTAAAGATATATGAATACATCTCCAATCACTCTCTATATTTTAATTCTCTGCAGAGCATTTGTCACTATTTGATATTTGTGTCATTATTTGTTTGTTTGAATAAATGGAAGTCCCCAAGAATGGGGACCCCACCTCTGTTACATGCTGCTGTCCTGAACACCTAGGACAGAATCTGGAGTTTAACAGGTCCCCAGTACATGCCTGTTTAGTGAACCAACCAACCACGTCCTACAAAATTCATACTTCCCATTTCATCTGACGAACTGTCCTCACAGGGTCAAAAAATGACTAGATAGAAGACCTTCATCACCTGAACCTGTAAAACTGCTTTCACTAACAAAAGCACATGTGCTTATTTCCTTTACCAGAAGATAGCTGTGGGGAAATTCACGGGAAGACTTTATTTGCTTTTCAGACATGACTCAAACCATGACCTTTAGGGACCTTTTAATCTAAAGGACGGCATGCCTCTAAAACCACTGATGACCCCAGCCATTTCGTTTATGAGTGTTTGATTTACAAATGTTTGGAATAGGTCCAGTCTTCTGTTCAGACTCGTTTTTATCATGTGCCCACCCTTTTGGGGAATATGGGAGTCTGTAGCCACCACCAGCTCACCCCAGATGTCCCTGCAGGTCAGGGGCACCTCAGGCCTGGAGGGGTACCTGTCCCCAGACAGCATGGCCCCTGTGTGTACAGCGATGTTTGCATTTACAGCCACTGCAGTTTCTGTTTATTTTTGTTAACTGCTTGCGATATGGCCTTGCATCTTATCAGCAAAAAGACTTCGTAATAAACTGGCTGGTGCTGAGAAGCCATGAAATTCACCAAGATCAGTGAAGCTGTTAGCCTGTAGCAGGCAGGGGATGGGAAGACTTTTGGGGCCAGTCGACTCTGGGTTTCCTCCCCACGGAAGGGAAGAATAAGCAGGAGGCTGGACAGTCCATTCCTACAGCCTGAGGTAGTAATTATCTACAGGTAGATCATTAATGAGCCGCTCTCTAAGAGGTACCCTAAAAACAATAATAACCAGGCCCTTGACCCTTACTTCCTATGGACTATTGCTCCGACTGATGCATTTCTAGCACACACGTACATGAAGAATGCATCTCCTAAGTATGGCAAAATATACTCAGTCATGGAAGTAATTTAAAATACAGACAAGTTCAACAACAAGATGACAAAAACAGAATTGCACTTTTTTTTTTTTTTTTCTGAGATGGAGTTTTGCTCTTGTTGCCCAGGCTAGAGTGCAATGGCATGATCTCAGCTCACTGCAACTTTTGCACCCTGGGTTCAAGCAATTCTCCTGCCTCAACCTCCTGAATAGCTGGGATTACAGGCACCCGCCACCACATCCAGCTAACTGTGTATTTTTAGTAGAGACAGGATTTCACTATGTAGGTCAGGCTGGTCTCGAACTCCTGACCTCAGGTGATCCACCCTCCTCAGCCTCCCAAAGGGCTAGGATTACAGGTATGAGCCACTGTGCCTGGCCCACTTTTTTTTTTTTTTTTTTTTTTTGAGACAGGGTCTTGCTTTGTCACCCAGACTGGAGTACAGTGGTACAATCTCAGCTCACTGCAGCCTTGACCTCCTGGGCTCAAGCCGTCCTCCTACCTCCCAAGTAGTTGGGACTACAGGCATGGGCCATCATGCCTGGCTAATTTCTGTATTTTTAGTAGAGACAGGATTCCGTCATGTTGTCCAAGCTGGCCTTGAACTCCTGACCTCAAGTGATCAGCCTGCCTTGGCCTCCCAAAGTGTTGCGATTACAGGCATGAGCCACCGCACCAGGCCACATTTCACTTTTTAGCCTCTCTCAGGTGTCTAGCAAAAGAAAGGCAAGCAATGCAGGGGTGTCCCTTAGAACCTAGGAGTTTTAAGCAGGACAAATTATGAGAACAATGAGAAAGGAGAAATGGTGAACAGGACAGGGGATACGAGTGCCTGACCAGGCATTGGCGACTGGGGGCTGGCAGCCACAACCCTCTCAGAGGCCCAAATGGTGTCCAGGCACCAGCCAGCCAGGCCTGGGAAGAAGGAGGGGAGAAAAGAGAGAGAAAGCCAAATGAAGTCCAAGGAAAACGGTCAGACCCTGAGTCCTCCATCTTTTAATTGCCAAATGCTTTCTTGAGTTAGGACTACTCAGTCTAATTAATGCGACAGACTATTTAGTAAGAGGATATTTAAGAGAGAAAGTAGCAACATAAAAATTAAGTTTGTCTTCAGATAACAATAGGGAAAACAGGAAATGTTTCCATTCCATGTTTCCATTTATTTCCTTTCCAGTTATTACTTTAATCCTATACATTTCCCAAAACAAAATAAAAATGTTGGGGCTTGGGTGTGAGGGTTTCTGCCTGGGCCACTGACCTCCTGCCTCTCTCCTCAATGGTTCCTGCTCGGCCTCTAGCCTAGGTCCAAAGGGTGCTGGTTCCAGACCGCTCTTCCTGGTCCCTCGGGTCGGGCTGGATCCCTCCTCTGGGCTCTCAAGATCCTCAGCCTTCACCCTTCAGAACACAACTCACACCCGCACAGTGCCTACCTAGCACAGGGTTCAGCACCCAGAATGCCCTCAATGGGTACTTGATGAATAAGCAAATGAATGAGTGAATGAATGAGTGAGGGAACAGCCTGAGAAGCAAATGAACAGAAAACTATCTATGCTGAGCTATTTCAGGTGGCTATGAGATAGGTGAAATTGTTCCCATTTCTTTCCATGTTATAGAGCTGGTTGACTGAGTGAACAAACTCACTAACATAGTGCCTGGCATGTAGTAGGTACAATGTAACTATTTATTGAATGAAGTTAATAAATAATGAATTGGTCTAAATAAACAAAAATCTTTTCCATGCCTACGAAGTTACTCCTGAAAACAGGATTAATATTTGAGTAGTCTCTGGAACATACAAAATGTTTTGAGTGATTTCCTGCCTTTACCGTTGGCTCTCTTTAAAACATTATTTTACAAATATAGTTCTTGAATTGTCCACCTGTAGAATGCTGAAAAGTACTAAAGGTGGCATTATAAAGGCCACTTCTTATAAGAGCTAGGAGTCCTATTATAATTATAAAATTTTCTCTTGAGTTGGCCAACGCGTCTTAAGAACTACATAATCATGTATTGACATATTCATTCCATAACTGTATTGTTAAATTTTACCAATTTAAAATGTAAATACAGTGTTTCAAAGAATATATTTCTACAATGGAAAATAACAAATCTATTTTCCTACCTACACACTGATTGCCAACCTCAGCCTAAAAATAACTTCTAGTCTTTGAAAAGCCCACTTAAGAAAAACAACCTCAAAACAGCAATCGCTGCTACTTCCTATGAAAATGTTACCTTAAAAGGTAAATATAGCACTTATAATTTTTTAATGAACAGGAGCAGAGTGCACAAAAAGAAAGCAATATTTTCTCAAAGCTATATAAAACTAATTCTATTTCAGAAGAATAGAAATAGGAAAAAAAAATGTTACATGTTTTAACCAAAAATATACATTTATCTCAAATATTTACCATGTCCTTCTTTCAAAATTTCAAATCAGAATAGTAAAGGCCTTTAATTTCCTACTCATACAGGCATAACTGGCCCCTGCCTTCAGGCTATGGGCAGCCTTGCATAAATGCAAAAAAAGGCAGGGCATAAAAACACCTCATTTATTTAAAGAAGTCAGAAATAGGGTATTGAAAATTTTAATTTTAACAAAATCAATTCATTCTCACGAGTCCTTAACTGCTTATGCAATTATATATTAGTGTCCTATAGTTTATCAAGTATTTCAAAATGGCAAAACTTCATAACACATTTTGGAAGGCACACACGTGTATGCGTTTTCCAAATTCGCTGGTTTATTAGTCTCACACAAATTATTAAACTATAATGCTATTTTTAAATTTCCATTCTAGTAGAGGCACTATTAGACCACAAAAATCACACATATAATAGATAAAACCTACGTATAAGAGGCTCTGTTTTAATAACAGAATGCATTTTTGCCATATTAAAGCAACTGTGATTATATTTGAGAAAGCTATACTACAAATAAACATGCCATGTATAAAATAAACATGGCTAAATGAATAAGACAGTGTTCCTTCTTTCATATACTTTTTTAATGTTTAATTTTTAATTTTTATGAGTACACAGGTGTATATATTTATGGGGCACACAAAATATTTTGATAGAGGCATACAATGTGTAATACTCACATCAGGTTCATATATTTTTGTTATCTCCTCTACGGAACTGTCTTCAATACAGAGCTGTTATATTTTATAATGATCTGTTATGACTTCGAATATTAGCAGTAGGAGATACTTCCTTCTTCAAAAGTTTTATTAAAGTATCAAAGTAAGCTATATATAAGTAAAGGTCAGTTTGGTTGGTTTTGCTGTTGTTACAAGCATAGGTTTTCCTCTCTGTATGTCATCTGCTTTCCTGCTACCAAAAAGAAATAAAGGGAGGGAGGAAGGCAGACAGAAAGGGAAGGAAGGAGGAAAAAAGAAAGGGAGGGAGAAAAGGAAAGAAAGAAGCACTATACAATAGTCTAAGAATGACATCTTACGATTTTTGAGAAGAAGTGGTATTAAATACACATTAAAGTTGAATAACTGGGTTGTATAACCATAAAACCCCCCAAGTTTATGAAGAATTCTGATATTAAGAAATATATATCAATGTTGGCCATGCACAGTGGCTCATGTCTGTAATCTCAGCACCTTGGGAGGCTGAGGCGGGTGGATCACTTGAGGCCAGGAGTTCAAGATCAGCCTGGCCAACATGGTGAGACCTGTCTCTACCAAAAATACAAAAATTAGCCAGACATGGTGGCAGGCACCTATAATCCCAGCTACTTGGGAGGCTGAGGCAGGAGAATCGCTTGACCCCATGAGGCAGAGGTTGCAGTAAGCGGAGATTGCGCCACTGCACTCCAGCCTGTGTGACCGAGTGAGACTCCATCTCAAAAAAAGAAAAAAAAAGAAATATATATCAATGTAAATGTATATCTTCTTAAGAAACTGCGAACTGTATTAAAGTTTTGAGCAGGGCAGAATATGAATGTCATGCTAACATTCTATGTACTACAGAGCTGATATTTAGGGAAAGCTAAGTATTTCAGTAACAAAAGTCAATTAAATTAAGTGAAACAAAAGTCATTATTTGAAGCAAAAATAAAATACGTTTACATGTATTTTTTTCTGTGGAAGCATGAAAAAAGTATATTGCTTTGTCTACATGCATTCAAATATACAATATAATATTTACAGCGACTGGTGGGAATGAAAATTCGTGCAAATCTTTTGGAAAGTTCTCTACATTTCAAGAGACTTAAAAATGTTTCTAAGAATCTATCCTAAGAAGAATATAGAAAAAATTTCTATGCAAAAACATTCATAGTAGTATTATATGCAGTATTGAGAAACAAGACTAACTAGAATATTGAGGAATAGAGACTGTTAGCCAAATTAAACATATTCACCTAGCAAAATATTATTTTGTAACAAAAAGTCATAACTAAGGAAATGCTTACTCTGGTGTGCTGGAAAAAGCACAGGCTCTAGAAAACGCTACCAAGTTAAAATCTCAAGTTGATTCTGGACTAAATCTATGACTATTAGCAAGATAGACAAACTCTCAACTTGCATTTCCTCATGTGAAAATGTGATGTAATTATACTGCCTTATGTGGATATAATCAGTAAACAAGAAAAGTATCTCGAATGTCTAGTCTGAAGCTTGGCACATACAATAAACTAGTTACTGTATCATGATGATAAATGGAAAAGGCAGGATACAAGTAAGAAGTGTAGTAGGACAAACTATGTAAAAATATTCACAGGCTGGGCACGGTGGCTCATGCCTGTAATCCCAGCACTTTGGGAGGCCAAGGCAGGTGGATCACGAGGTCAGGAGATCAAGACCCTCCTGGCTAACACAGTGAAACCCCATCTCTACTAAAAATACAAAAAATTAGCTGGGTGTGGTGGCGGGCGCCTGTAGTCCCAGCTACTCTGGAGGCTGAGACAGGAGAATGGCGTGAACCCAGGAGGCGGAGCTTGCAGTGAGCAGAGATTGTGCCGTTGCACTCCAGCCTGGGTGACAGAGCGAGACTCCGTCTCAAAATATATATATATACATATATATATATATATATTTTTTTTTTTTTTTCACAGAAGGAAGTACCCTAAAATGTTATCTGTAAGTAGTGGGAGTAAAGGGTGATTTTTCTATATATGTATTTTTCTTTCCTTCTACTTTATCAATGAATAAGCATTTATCTTTATAATTTAAAGTTTTTATTTGATCAACATAAGGCATAGTTTTAAAATGTGCACACAGAAGAAGTAATTTAAAACACCAATATATAATTAAATTTCATCTATTTACTTGTACAAAATTTCACAAACATTTTTTGAGCACCTGTGTGTGCCAACTCCATTGCAGGCAGTGGAATGAGGCCCTTCCCACGGAGTTTATGTTCCAGAGTAGAAATACAGACAGTGAAAACTATGTATTTCTTGCTAAATCATCAATTCTATAACTGATCATATAAGCACTTTTAAAATGGTATTTTGGGTATTTATTACAGCCTTTCACAAAACAAAACTGAATATGCCATAATATTTTAAGTTATAATTTTATTTTTAAGCCATAGGAAGGCAGTGTGTCAAAGCAGAGCGCCTTATACTTTGCTGTGCACACAAATCCCCCCTGGCCCCCTTGTTACAATGCAGATTCTCACTCAGGTGGGCTGGGGTTGGAGACGCTACATGCTTTTTTTTTCTTTTTTTTTTTTTTTGGAGACAGAGTCTTACTCTGTCACCCAGGCTGGAGTGCAGTGGCATGATCTTGACTCACTGCTACCTCCACCTCCCGGGTTCAGGTAATTCTCCTGCCTCAGCCTCCCAAATAGCTGAGACTACAGGCGTGTGCCACCGTGTCTGGCTAATTTTTGTATTTTTAGTAGAGACAGGGTTTAGCCATGTTGGCCAGGCTGGTCTCAAACTTCTAACCTCATGTGATCTGCCTGCCTTGGCCTCCCAAAGTGCTGGGATTACAGGTGTGAGCCACCACACCTGGCCCGGAGACTCTACATTCTAACAAGTGCCTAAATGGTGCTGATGCCAATGGTCTCCAAACCACACTTAGACTAGCAAGGTCTCGGTGGTGCTGTTAGCATTTTTGTTTCTAAAGAAGTTAGGTAAGTTAATGATGCTGGCAGACAGAGTTGTGTGAACTAAAATGACATAAATCTTTCCGAAAACAAATATTAGAAGACACTGCTAATATCTTCCTACCTGAAATTAAGAATTCTTGTATTTGCTGAAGGCCTGCTCTGTTAAACTGAATTTAAGATCCTTTCCCCACAGGTACGTCTTCGTTTTCCATTCCAGTGGATGGCCCCTCGCCCTCAGTGGCCTTTGGAGGCTGACGGTCCTGACCTTTCTTTGTTCTCCTGTGTTCCTGCTCTATGTTCTTCCCTTTCCTTGTTCCTGTCACACCAACCTCCACCTTGGTCCTCACCTCTCATGACAGGCTTGCTACATTGAGCCTGCCCAGACTCTGTCCATACTAAACTGCCACAAAAGCGGTGCACCCTGGAGACACTTCACCATGCCACTGGTCCTTGACCAGCCACCTCTTTGCACTGTGCATCACAGCAAACTAATGCAACTGCCAGGCTCTGAGCCCCTGCAAGCACCTGGCCTTCGCTAGCATGGCTTCTCACTTCTTCCAAGCAGGTTCTCTGGTTCAGCTCAGCAAATGTGCAAGCCCTTAACCACCCCACATCACTGATCTTTGCCTCGCAGCCTCTGCACATCCACCCCTCTCCTCTTCAGACTCCCGATTCAAATCCTAGAAAGAGTCTGACTTTTTCCATGATGTCCTCTCTGTAACCTGCCCCTGTGCTGTGTACAGAGAAAGAAACCAATGTTCCTGGGTTTGCACTACGGCTCTAACAAAACTGGTTATTAAACACACACACACACACACATACACAAACATACACAAATGCTCTTTCAGCCAACTGCCATTATAGAAGAGAAGTTTAATTCCCATAGGTGAAAAATCCAATCCGCAGTGGTAAAGAGACTTTTGGCAAGAAGTTAAAATGCTGTCCTGCCTGTGCAATGCTAAATGTTTGAGCTGGTAGGAATTAGAGAAACCCTTTGCAGATGCAAAACTACTTCTTAACTCTTGAGCCTGCTGTGAATGAGCTTAATACCATACCCCTGAGATTTTCTCCATCCCAAGAACTGCCCTGGTGGCAAACCTTCATCTTCCCATGTGCCTTTGCTCAGGGACTTTATGGATTTAATAGTTAATGGTGCAGTAAGAGACTTCAGTGAGCTCTGAATATGAGATGCTTCATGAAATGTGTGAAAGCTCTGAATGTGGGATAGCAGGAAACACACACTTGCAGCCTTGTGTTGAGCAACTACAGCCCAGGCGGCAGATGGGAAGGGCTTCAAGACACATGTAGAGTGCCCTGCCTCCCATGGGGCATCTGGCCTCAGTGTCTCCAACCTGGTTCATGACCAGAAAACCCTGAGTTGTTCCTATCCCTTTAATTGTATTTTTCTGTTGCTGAATGCTCTAATAACTTGATTCTCTCAATGTTTAATTCTAAGATGGGGAAAGGAGGGGTAGGGAAAAAAGAATGGTGTCACTGAGTAGCTTTTTTGTTTTCAGAGATGGGGTCTTGCTCTGTCACCCAGGCTGGAGTGCAGTGGCACAATCATGGCTCACTGCAGCCTTGAAGTCTCCAACTTAAGCAATCCTCCCACCTCAGCCTCCCAAATAGCTGGGACTACAGACACATACCCACCACACCCAGCTCACTGGGTAGTTTTTTTACTTCATTCTTTTTTCAACATATACTGCTTCAACTTAATTTTCAAGCTACTTCTATGAATTACATTATTTTCAACTACTTAGTCTGATTCATTAATGTATATCTTTCATATATGTATATTATATAATCCTAGCTAGACTCTAAATTTCTTGTGAGTAGGGACCAGACCTTATTTCCCCCACATAGTTTCATTGATTTTATCCCCAAAATGTACTGCTCTGCAGGCACTGAACACAGATATTTTTATAAGAGTCATGGTATCTGCTCTCAAATTGCTCCAGAAACTTCCACAATGCTTCAGTACACAGGAAATGCTCAATAAAGGACTAGCTAATTGAAAAAACCCCAGGACCCTAAATGTCATTAGGCACACCCGTTATTTACACTGTGTAAATATACAGAGTATATTCATTTCTTCTTTTGGAGTCTTTTTACATCTTAAATTGTATCATATCATACACAGGACAGAAAACTATAAGCCCCTGTAAAAACTCTTGGAGAGAGATTTGCCAACATATAGTATCATTGATCCTTAGACAAAACAATTCCACAACTAGACATATACCCCAGCAATGTTTTGCACATGTGCGTAAAAACGTGTATAAAGATGTTCACTAAAGCAGGGGTTCCCAACCCCTGGGTCGCAGGGTCCATGGCCTGTTAGGAACTGGGCCACACAGCAGGAGGTGAGCAGCAGGCGAGCGAGCATTACCACCTGCACTCCACCTCCTGTCAGATCAGCAGCAGTATGAGATTCTCCTAAGAACGCGAACCCTACTGTGAACTGTGCACGTGGGGGGTCTAGGTTGTGTATACTTCTTATGAGAATCTAATGCCTGATGATCTGAGGTGGAACAGTTTCATCCCAAAACCATCCCCCGCAATCTCCCACACCCTTAGAAAAACTGTCGCCCATGAAACCAGTCCCTGGTGCCAAAAAGGTTGGGGACTGCTTGCACTATAGCACTGTTAAGGTCCTAAGAAAATAGAACCCACCTAAATGGTTACCCATAATGACTAAGTATATCATATATTTATATAACAAAACACTTGATTTAGATGTTAAAATGATTATAGTTGTTTTATAACATAGATCAACATGGGTCGACTTCAAAACTTAAAAATCGGGTGAAAAATACAAACTGCAAAGGATATTTATCATGCTAATTTGAAAACAGAAACCTACATGTTGTTAACGGTTAAAAATATGCAATAAAAGCATAACATATGGATGGAAAAGACATATACCAGCTTGATGACACTGGTGGCCTATAGAGAGGGAAAGAGAAAAATGTAATCACGCCGGGCTGAAAGGGAAGTTTAACTGTATCTGTAATGTCTTACTTCTCTAAAGATATCAGAAGTGAATATGGCAAATGTTTACAAATGTTAACATTTTTCAAAACATAATTCTGAGTATGAAGGACATCTATATTTGTTTATAATATGCTGCACTTTTGTATATTTAAACTATTTTAAATTGTTAAAAGAAAAATAATATAATACACCTATTAAAATTATTAAGAGGCCCAATTTCTCTCCATTATTAAAATAACTAAAGCAAATCAGGGCAACAGATAAGAGGAAAGCAGTCCCTAAAATATTTCATGATTACTAGCTATTCCTAACCTAATGACAGAGGCCAATATTCCTGAAGGACCATGAACCAGGGAACTTGTTGCATTTTATAATTTGCTTGGTCTCTTAAGGTGGCAAATAACACTCTTGGCCCTTCTCTTACACGGTTAACACGCTGCTGGACTATTGGCTTGTGCTTTCTCTGCTACCCACCCACCCACTAGAGCTCCATCAGACACAGGCTTGCTGCAAGGTGGAGCCCAGAGTTCTCAAAAGCCTCCAGCTTTCTCTTCCTGTGCTAGCGAATCAATGCCAATTATCAAGGGAAAATAACTGAGTTCCTACTATAATGGACTGTATGTGCAAGCTGTTTTAGATGCTATCATTAGCTGTGCTTTTAGCATGGCCAGAAAGTAGGTGGGCTCACTTTGAAGCAACGATAATTTTAACTGATGGCATTAGGGGTCTATGCAGGCATGAATTATGAAATGACATGTAAATCTGATTTTCAGAAGGAAATACTTCCATTCATCTCTCTCTAGTAATCCAACAGACCCTCAGATCCCCTACTTTTTTCCCTGAACTCAATCCACTTCGTTTCACTACTGTAGCTAATGCAAAATTCCACTAACGCCACTTTCATTTTAAACTATCATTGCATAATCCCTCCTACAATCTATATTTTCTCTTTGTAACTGTTTTAGAAATAATCAGTAATTTATAATATAGCCCCCCCAAAAATATAGTACCACCATTTCACACTGATGTCTACACTGGCCCTTGTGTTATCTACACACATGCACACAAAAAGTAACACACAGTGGAAACTCACTTAACCAATCTTCACTCACCTAAATCTCTGGATTAACTAATGTCAGAGAGAGAGCGCGCTAGATGCCCTTCACCTATTGAATACTCAAGCTACTGGGCTTTTCTCTTTACTAGTTAAGCTGTATGCTTACCGAGAGTCTCTAGTGATTATTTCCAAATGTGATTATTCCTATTGCCCTTGTTATATAAAAAGTGTTATATATAAATATATATAGCCTTGTTAAATGGCAACTACATAATTCATTGTTTATTATGTAACTACATGAAATAAGGGTGAGAAAAAACATGACATGTATGAAAAATAAATAAATGCTTTGAAAAGATTCGAAAATGGCAGATGACTTTAAAAGTTACGTTAGGGTTAGGTAAAAGCAAGATAAGTGGAAAAGGCTTGTAAAACTGAGGGGCATTTACCCAATATTGCTTCACAAATGATTTTAACCTCTTACTCCACTTTAGTGACCCCAATACTGAAAGACACAGAAATATATTATAGATGCGGCTTACGCAAGAAAGTCAAATTAAAAATCCATCACCAAACTCACAAAGTAAAAGCCTCAGCCCCACATCAAAAGTAATAAAATGTTTATTTGACGTTAATCATTTTTAGAATCCCCTGCTTTAACTGACTTCTTAAATTATACTAAATCATCACTAGTGGTCCCAATCACGGTCCCAATCAAGAGGCCTCCAATTACTCCTCCAGCTACTTCAAGTCTTTTTTCAATATTCAGTACTACATACATTTCTTTCCCAAGAGAGTTAAAATAATTGGTGTAACATTTCCCAATTGATGACAAATTGGTAAAGAAATTATAACATTGCTTAATCCTTCAAATTTGTTCCTCTTCCTGTATTCCCTCTCTTGCTCTGAATGGCCGCACCATCTAACTGGTGACCCCGAACATCCTCAATTCCTCCTCCTTCCTCCCAACCACAACCAAAAATCAAACTGAAACCAAACAGGAGTCCTGCTGAATCTACCTCCTATAACATTTCACACATATTTCCCCTGCTCTCCCCAGACCCCATGTGGGCTATGACAGTCGCTCTCTAACTTGTTTTCTTTCCTCCAGGCTTACTGTGTACAGTGTCCCCAGAATTAGTTTTCTAAAACACAAATCCATGTCACTCCTCTGCTTAAAAACCACCAATGGTGCCAGGCATGGCAGCTCACACCTGTAATCCTAGCACTTTGGGAGGCCGAGGCAAGAGGATCGCTTGAGGCCAGGAGTTTGAGACCAACGTGGGCAACACACTGAGACTCCGTCTCTACAAACAAAACAAGACAAAACAAAAACCTGCCAATGGCTCCTTACCACCCAAGTGGAAAAGGGTAAAATCCATGGTTCTACATAGAACACAGACCCACCTATCATGTGTGTCCACTTCCATCCTTCCCTTGAATACACTTCTCTTTGTGCGGCCACAGAACAGTCTGACCCTGACTATAACACATGCCTAGTCTGAGGATGCTGGCTCTGCCCCAGTACCCTGGGAGACTTCCCTGCTCATTCTCAAGGCACCTCCTCTGACACTCCCTCAATTCTCATGGCCCTGGTTTCAAGTCCTGGCTCTGCTAAGTGAAGTGTCCTTGGAAAATAATTATTTCGAGTTGCAGTTTCATCATCTGTAAAGTAGGGGGGAATGACAGTACCCACCTTACAGGTGCATGGGGGGACTGAATGAGGATGCCAGCACAGTTCCTGGCAAACCGGGGGTCCTAAGTAAGTGCTATGTATCTCTGTTTCTATGGTCTGAACTGCGTCCCCCAAAAAGTCCTATGTTGAAGCCCTAACCCCTAATTTGACTATATCTGGACACAGGGCTTTTAGGAGGTAACTGAGTTTAAATGAGGTCATAAGGATGGGGTCCTAATCCAGGAGGGTTGGTGGCTTTATAAGAAGGGGAAGAAAGACATCTCACTCTCTCATATGTGCCCCTCACACTCAGAGAAAAGGCCATGTGAGAACATGGCCAGAAAGTAGCTGTCCACAAGCTAGGAAGAGAGACAGCCCTCACCAGATCTCAACCATGCTGGCTCCCTGGTCTCAAACTCCCAGACTCTAGAACTGTGAGAAAATACATTTCTGCTGTTTAAGCCACCCAGCCTTTGGTGTCTTGTTATGGCAGCCTAAGTGGACCAATATGCCTGTTTTTATTACTGTTCTCATGATGTGATTCCATTTAAATTATATGCTGTGTGGGCCAGGCATGGTGGTTCATGCCTGTAATCCTAGCAGTTTGGGAGGCCAAGGCGGACGGATTGCTTGAGCCCAGGAGTTCAAGACTAGCCAGGACAACGTGGTGAGTCCCCGTGTCTACAAAAACTACAAAAATTAGCCGGGCACGGTGGTGCATGCCTGTGGTTCCAGCTACTCAGGAGGCTGAGGTAGGAGGATCACCTGAGCCTGGGAGGTTGAGGCTGCAGTGAACTGTGATTGCACCACTGCACTCCAGCCTGGGCGACTGAGTGAGACTCTGTCTCAAGAATAATAAAAATAAAAATAAAAATAAATTACATGCTGTGTAGATTGTCCTCATCAGACGGGCACTTCTTTGAGGGCAGGGAGTGGATCTTATTCATCTTTGTCTCCTTTCGGGACCTACCATGATAATTTAAACACAGTCGGCACTTAATTAATGTATAGTTTATATATGAAAATAAAGAGGACTCGACTTTAAACAAACATCACCCTCTGCAGAATTTGGTTTTGAATTATAAGAGGTAAATGGTGCCACTAGACACACATCTGACAACTCAGGGCATATGGATGTGTAGCATAGCATAGCAAGTGCTGATTTGGGGTTGAATTTCCACTGACCCCAGGCTGAGGCCTCACCTGCAGGGAAGTCTCTGAAGAAACATGTCGCCTGAAAAATGAAAAGAGCTAAAAGATCTTTTCTCCTGACCTGATCCATGGTACCTGCCTTTCACAGTCATACACCAACATAAAATGCCACAGTCTCCTTGTGATCTCCTTGAAGAACCCGAGTTCACAACAGCAACCCTGCCACCAACTACCCTTTACTACCACCTTCCATTTGTACTGAATTTTGCATTTCCAAAGGAACCATATTCCACGTCTAAATGCTAAATTGATAATACCAAAGTGTTGTAGTAACCAGTTAATACAACACAGAATGTCTAATATATGCAAGCCTTAAAATAAGTGAGAGATATCAATTTGGAGTCTCACCCCATCCTCCTGGTGAGACGGTCTATCTGAGACTCTGCAACACTACTCTCCAATACGCCAGACAAATGTCCTATCACAAGGAATCCACACATTTGGAGAATGGGGGATAAATAGCACAAATGGTGGGAACCCAGAATAACTCATGTTTAAAGTAAGAATCATTCACACATCATTGACTGAGTACCTACTACATGCCAGACATTAGGGATATAGCAGTGAGCAAAACAGACAAAATTCTTAATCTCAAGGAGCACAGTCCAACTGGGGGAAATATTATGTTAGGGAATACAGGCAGTACTCACTTTACACAATAGAGTAAGAGCCTAAAAAGGACCATGCAAGCTGAAACCATACAAACTGATCTTAATAATAAATGGGAACAATCACAAGTGCCCTATGATCTTTTTAAAAACTTCATCAAAACATTAAACCCACAGCTAACATCATATTCAATAGTAAAAGACCAAAAGCTTTTCCTCTAAGATCAGGAAAAAGACAAAAACGCCCATTTTTGCCATTGCTATTCACCATAGCACTAGAAGTCCTAGCCAGAGCAAGTAGTAAAGGAAAAGAAATAAAAAGCATCCAAATTGGAAAGAAAAACAATAAAATTATCTCTGTTTACAGATGACATGATCTTAGATGTAAGAAACCCTAAAAATGGACAGGCACGGTGGCTCACGTCTGTAATCCCAGCACTTTGGGAGGCCAAGGCGGACAGATGGCCTGAGCCCAGGAGTTTGAAACCAGCCTGGGTAACATGGCAAGACCCCAACTCTACAAAAATATACAAAAATTAGCCAGGTGTAGTGGCACACACCTGTAGCTCCAGCTACTCAGGAGGCTGAGGTGGGACAATCACCTGAGCCTGGGGAGATCAAGACTGCAGTAGACTGTGATCATGCCACTGCACTCCAGCCTGGGCAACAAAGTGAGATCCTGTCTCAAGAAAACAAAAACAGAAACAAAAATATCCCCTAAAAATTCTACAAGAAATGGTTAAAAGAAACAAATTCAGCAAAGTTGCAAGATACGAAATCAACACATAAAAATCAGTTGTATTTCTACACACTAACAATGAATAATTCAAAACATTAAGAAAGTTCCATTTACAATAGCACCAAAAAGAATAAAATACTTAGGAATAAACTCAACCAGCAAGGTGAAAGACTTATACACTGAAAACTATAAAGCAGTGCTGAAAGAAATTAAAGATGAGATCAATAAATGGAAAGATGTTCCATGTTCATGGATTAGGAGACTTAATATTAGCTAATACTACTCGAATTACCTCTAGATTCAGTGTAATCCCTATCAAAATACCAACGTCTTCTATGCAGAAATAGAAAACTCCATGTTAAAATTCATATGGAATCTCAAGGGACCCCAAATAGCCAAAATATCTTGAAAAAGAACAAATTGGAAGATCTCACACTTTCTGATTTCAAAACTTACTACATAGCTACAGTATTAAAACAGTGTTGTACCAGCACAAACCCTGACATATAGACCAATGCAAAAGAATAGAGAGCCTAGAAATAAACCTTCATGCATGGAGGGCAATCTTTTCAACAAACAGTGCTGGTAAAACTGGATATCCACATTCAAATGAATGAAGTTGACCCTTACTTTATACCATACAAAATATTAAGTCACAAGGGATGAAAGACCTAAGCATTAGAGTTGAAATTATAAAACTCTTATTAGAAAACAGACAAAAAGCTTCATCACATTGGATTTGGCAATGGTTTCTTGGATGTGATACCAAAGGCACACACAAAAACAGAAAATACAGATACACCGATCTATATCAAAATTAAAATTTTTTCTGCATCAAAGGACACTAACAACAGAGTGAAAAGGCAATCCATGGAATGGAGGGAAATGTCTGAAAATTATACATTAGATAAGGAGTTAATATCCAGAATACATAAAGAACTCTTAAAACTCAACAACACAAAAACCAAACAACCCAATTAAAAAATGGGCAAAGGACTTGAATAAACATTTCTCCAAAGAATATATACAAATGACCAACAAGCGCATGAACAGATGCTCAATATCACTAATCACTGGGGAAACGTAAATCAGATACCACCTCACCCTATTAGGATGGCTACTATCCAGAACAAATCAAGAAAACTGTTGGCAAGGATGTGGAAAAACTGGAACCCTTGTGTACCACTGATGGGAATGTAAAGTGGTAAAATCACTGTGGAAAATAGTATAGTAGTTCCTCAAAAAATTAAAAATAGGGCTGGGCACAGTGGCTCACATTTGTAATCGCAGTGTTTTGGAAGGCCAAGGTGGGAGGATCCCTTGAGCCCAGTAGTTAGAGGCCAGCCCAGACAACACAGCCAGACCACAGCTCTACAAAAACTAAAATTAGCCGGACTTGATGGCACATGAATGTAGTCCTAGTTACTTGGGAGGCTGAGGCAGGAGGATCACTTGAGCCAACAAGTTTAAGGTTACACTGATCTCTGATCACACCACTGTACGTAAGCCTAGGCAAGAGACCAGATTCTGTCTCTTTAAAAAAAAAATAATAAAGAAAATTAAAACTAGAATTACCATATGATCCAGCAATTCCACTTCTGGGTATATACCCGAAAAAACTGAAAGCAGGAGCTCAGATATTTGGACATCCATGTTCACAGAAGCATTGTTCACAATAGCCAAAAGGTGGAAGCAACCCAAGTGTCCATTAATGGATGAATGGATAAACAAAATGTGGCATATACAAACAATGGAATATTATTTAACCTTAAAAACAGAATTCTGACATATGCTATAACATAAATGAACCTCATGAACATTATGCTAAGTGAAATAAGCCAATCACAAAAAGATAAATACTGTATGATTCCACTTATAAGAGGTACCTATCACAGACAAACTCATAGAGACAGAAAGCAGAAGGGCAGTTGCTGGGGCTAGGGAGAAATGGGAAATTATTGTTTAATGGGTACAAAGTTTCCATTTGGAAAGACAAAACAGTTCTGGAGATGGATGCTGGTGATGGCTGTACTTAATGCCACTAATGCCACTGTACCGTACATCTAAAAATGAATAAAATGGTGAATATTACCTCATGTATATTTTACCACAATTGAAAAAATAATTTAAAAGCATTTAAAAACTCTACCATTTATAAACATTAGGGAAATAAAAAAGTTAGCAAAACATTTATTTTATAAACTCTTATTTAAAACATTGAGCATTAAAGGGATTTCCTTTTTTGTAAGAAACTTATCAAGAGGATTTTGAGCAGGGCGTGCCCTCTTCTTGTAAGATAATATATGATGTAAAGTACGCATCTCTGTCATACTTTGAACTGTGACACTCCTTATGAAGTTTGGATTAGCTTCAGTTTAGCCTTTGTGCTTTCAATGTTGTGAGATCTTTCCAAGAGTTCTTTGAATGGGAAGTTTTTCTTGGCCAGTGTCACCTCCTCTGGGACATCTGCATCTTTTTTCTTACAACTTTCCTCCTTTATGTTTAATAAACTCCCCTTCACTAACTGCCTGTGGCTGCACATCCACAGTCCCTCAAATAGGGGCAGTGTCAACATTCCAGGTCAGCTATTCCTTCCATTTAGATTTCATTCCAATTTCAGTTCCAGTGTTACCACTTTTTTCTTTGCTGCACTTTCATCTTTGTTGGCCAAAGTCCTCTTTCAATTATCCCTTTGAGTAAAATGTCAGTGGGTCTATCACTAGGAATGAAGGAAGCAACACAAGGACACTCTTTGCTGTCTGTGAACTGAACAACAGAGGTGCAATGACCAGTCACAGACAGACTCTGAAAGAAGTCACACGATTGGCTACTGATCATGATGTGCACCTGTTATATACATAATGATTTGTGGCCTGAAAAGCTAGTGGCTACAATTACTCAAAGCTCACACACAGTAGTAACTGAAAATTGAACTGTGTTATTGGGGAACTGGTGTTACTTAACTCTGGAAACTGGAATCTGTGCATATTAGAACCAAGTAAGGCCAGGGCTGTCTGTGCATGATTACAAACTAAGGTAAGAACCCAGAGGATTCTTACAGAATGCATAGCAAACAAATGAGGCTGGAAGACCAGAGAAAGCCTCTCCAGGAAGGGAAGGTGGAGTTGAGGCTGAAGGATAAGTAGAAATTGAGTCAGCTTGGAGGAGAGATTCAATGTGCAATGAAAACCCTGTGTCAGGAGGAAGCAAAGCAAAGTCAAGAATCTGAAAGATCATGGTAACTACAAGTCAAAGAGTAAGGAAAGAACACAGCAATGGAAGACAAGGCTACCAAATGGCATAATTGGAGAAAGCATTGGTTATTTATTTTATTTATTTATTTATTGAGACAGAGTCTCATACTGTTGCCCAGGCTAGAGTACAGTGGCGTGATCTCAGCTCACTGCAACCGCCGCCCCCCAGGTTCAAGTGATTCTCATGTCTCAGCCTCTCGAGTAGCTGGGATTATAGGCATGTGCCACCAGGCCCAGCGAATTTTTGTATTTTTAGCAGAGACAGGCTCTCGCCATGTTGGCCAGGCTGGTCTCAAACTCCTGATCTCAAGTGATCCACTCGTCTTCACCTTCCAACGTGCTGGGAATACAAGTGTGAGCCACTGCACCCAGCCAGCATTGATCTTTTCAATGAAGGTTAATATGGATTCTAAAGCTGGTTAAAACGAAAGCCATTGCCAATTTAAAGCTATTTTACTTTTCTGTTTTTCTACAAACCACCGTATAAAAGGGGGAAATATGAGTCTATTTTATAGCATGAGCTAACTGGGATTTGTACAGCCACAACCTAGAAATGATACAACAAAATCATTTTAAAATACAGGTTGGGCAGCCTAACCCACAAATCTGAAACCCAAAATGCTCCAAAATCTGTAACTTTTTGAGGGCTGGCATGCTGCCACAAGTGAAAAATTCTACACCTGATCTCATGTGACGTTCACAGTCAAAATGCAGTCAAAACTTTGTTTCATGCAGAAAATTATTTAAAATATTGTACAAAATTACCTTCAAGCTCTATGCATAAAATGTATATGAAACATAAATGAATTCTGTGTTTAGACTTGGGTCCCATTCCTAAAATATCTCATTATGTATAAGCAAATATTCCAAAATCTGAAAAAATCTGAAATCCAACACATTTCCGGTCCCAAGCTTTTAGGATAAGGGATACTCAATCTTCATATGAAAAAAATGAGATAAGGCAGTGACGGTCAAGGGGCAAACCAAGCAGGCCCAAGCTATGCCAGATAAATCCTGCCACAGATTTTGGTCCTAATCCTAAAAGCAATGGGAGGCTGAATTAGTTTTCTGTGGCTGTTGTAATAAATTACCATAAACCTGGTGGCTGAAAACAAGAGAAATGTATTCTCTTACAGTTCTTTAGACCAGAAGTGTGACATCAGTGTCACTGGGCTGAAATCGAGGTATCAGCAGGGCCACACTCCCTGGGGAGGCTCTAGGGGTGAGTCCCTGCCATGCCTCTTCCATCCTCTGGTGACTGGTTGCATTCGGGCTTAGGGCAGCTGTGGCTCTAATCTTCAAGGCCAATGTCTTCAAATCTTGTCTCTTGATGTTTCCATTTCGCCACCTTCTGCGTGTGTGTAAAATCTCTTTCTGCCTTCCTCTTATAAGGATACATGTGATTGCATTTAGGGCCCATCGAGATAATCCGGGATAATCCCCCATCTCAAGATCCTTAACTTAATCACATCTGCAAGGCACCTTTTATTCTTTTCCTTACAAGGTAGCACTGAGAGATTCTAGGGATTAGGAAGTAGATACCTTTTGGAGGACCATTTTTCAACCCACCACAGAGGCTGCAAAAGAGATTTTAGTGGCGAGGCATGCAATCAAGATATTAATGTTGAAGAGATCACTCTGGTGGAGGTAAAGGTAGGGCAGGGAGGATATAAGGCAGCCAGCTGAGCCAGTGCAAGTGTCCAAGTGAGAGGTGAGGGTGGCCTGGACTAGGCGGTAGTAGTAAAGATGAAGAGAAGTGGATGGATTCAACAGACACTTGAGAGGCAAAATTGGCAGACAATAAAGGTAAGAGAGAGGTGCCAAGAGCCTTCTAGTGTGTACAACCAGGTTTCAAGTGGTGCAGTCCACTGAGCCTGAGAGCCCCGGAAGAAGATCAGGGCTAGAAAACTGACCTGCAATCTTGCTAGGTCCACGTAATACTATTCAGCATAAAAACAGGGTTCTTTTGGAGGAACCAGCATACACTCTAGGGCTGGGAGCATATCTTCCACTCACAATCTTTTTCACTTGGGTTTGGTAAACCTTAATTTTCTATGTGCAAGGTGATGGTAAAAGACTTATCCTTGGAGGACAGGCGCAGTGGCTCACGCCTGTAATCCCAGCACTTTGGGAGGCCAAGGCAGCCGGATCACTTGCAGTCAGGAGTTCGAGACCAGCCTGGCCAACATGGCGAAACCCCAGCTCTACTTAAATAAAAAAAAGTAAAAAAGGTAGCCAGTTGTGGTGGCATATGCCTGTAGTCCCAGCTACTCAGGAGTCTGAGGCATGAGAATCACTTAAATGCAGGAATTGGAGGCTGCAAGGAGCCGAGATCGCACTGCCACTGCACTCCAACCTGGGCAACAGAGTAAGACCCTGTCTCAAAAACAAAAACAAAAAGCCGGGTGCAGTGGCTCATGCCTGTAATCCCAGCACTTTGGGAGGCCGAGGCAGGCAGATCGCCTGAGGTCAGGAGTTCGAGACCAGGCTGGCCAACATGGCGAAACTGTCTCGGCTAAAAAATTAGCCGGGCGTAGTGGTGGGTGCCTATGATCCCAGCTACTCAGGAGGCTGAGTGAGGCTGGAGAATCGCTTGAACCTGGGAGGTGGAGGTTGCAGTGTGTCTAGATCATGCCACTGCACTTTAGCCTGGTGACAGAGCGAGATTCCATCTCAAAAAAAAAAAAAAAAAAAAGGCCTATCTTTGGGGCTGTTGAGAGAATTAGGATTAAGGATGAAATACACACGACACAGTGACACACGAACAGCGTGCACCTATGACCAACTTGACCCCCATTCACTGTCACTGTTTGTGCAGGCATTTAAGCAAAGATCAACAGACTTGTATGATTACAAGAGTGTACTACTTCTAACTGTATTCAGATTCCTCTCTAGTTTTGCTTAATTCATATTCATTTATTGCTAAGTCTCAATAGTCATTAAGAGTTACTGATCTGTTCTGAAAATAATTCTTCAGATTAGTCAATTTTTAAACAGTTTTTCTCAATCTATCATTAATGTGTATCAAATATCTTCCTAACTCATCAGCAATAGTTCCTTCTCTATCTTACGTCATACAAATAAATAGGCAATTCATCTCTATTCTATGCTAATGGCACGTGGAGACAGCACTGATAAGCAATTCACAAAGAGGACATCCAAACCACATTTCTCAACTAAAAAGACTTTCTAACCCATCCTTCAACAAGAACTACTTAAAAAGTAACAAAATTAATCAAGATATTTTCATTATAAACAGTATGGCGATTCCTTAAAGAACTAAAAGTAGATCTACCATTTGATGCAGCAATCTCACTAGGGGGTACTCAGAGGAAAAGAAAAGAAGTCATTATATGAAAAAGACACATGTACATGCATGTTGATAGCAGCACAATTCACAACTGCAAAAATATGAAACCAGCCCAAATTTCCATCAATCAATGAATGGATAAAGAAAATGTGGTATAAATATACCATGAACTACTACTCAGCCATGAAAAGAAATGAAATAATCACATTCACAGTAACCTGGATAAAGCTGGAGACCATTATTCTAAGTGAAGTAACTCAGGAATGGAAAACCAAACATCGTATGTTCTCATTTATGTGGGGGAGCTAAGCTATGAGGACACAAAGGCATAACAATGACACAATAGACTTTGGGGACTCAGTGGGGGAAGGGTGGGAGGCTGAAGGATAAAAGACCACACATTAAGTACAGTGTACACTGCTTGGGTGATAGGTACACCAAAATCTCAGAAATCACCACTAAATAACTTATCCATGTAACCAAACACAACCTGTTCCCCCCAAACTACTGAAATTTAAAAGATATTTTCATTATTTTCTCAAAGAGCTTTAAGTTATAATATGATTCCTCTATTATATGTGGCATAATCTACAAACTGCAGGAATGCTTTGAGGATTAAACACACACATCTGGCCACGTTGGTGGCTCACGCCTGTAATCCCAGCACTTTAAGAAGCCAAGGTGGGTGGATTACCTAGGTCAGGAGTTCGAGACCAACCTGGCCAACACGGAAAAACCCCGTCTTTACTAAAAATACAAAATTTAGCCACGCGTGGTGGTACACGCCTATAATCCCAGCTACTCAGGAGGCTGAGACAAGAGAATCGCTTGAACTCAGGAGGCAGAGGTTGCAGTGAGCTGAGATCGCACCACTGCACTCCAGCCTGGGCAACAGAGCAAGACTCCGTCTCACAAAAACAACAACAACAACAACAACAACAACAACACACACATCTATTTATACAAGCAACTCAAACACTAATTAATTTTAGGCAATCATTTAAAAATATTATGTAGGGGCGCGGTGGCCCATGCCTGTAATCGCAGCACTTTGGGAGGCTGAGATGGGTGGATCACCTGAGGTCAGGAGTTCGAGACTAGCCTGATCAATATGGTGAAACCCCGTCTCTACTAAAAATACAAAAATTAGCCAGGCGTGGTGGCATGTGCCTGTAGTCCCAGCTACTCAGGAGGCTGAAACAGGAGAATTGCTTGAACCCGGGAAGCAGAGGTTGCAGTGAGCCGAGATCACACCACTGCACTCCAGCCTGGGCGACAGAGCAAGACTCCATCTCAAAAAATAATAATAAACAAATAAAAATAAAAATATTACAGACTTCTCTATTTTTCAGTTAAAAGTCATTTCAAAGGGAAGCTAGAAACATTCTTCATAATAACGTTTTGTGTGAACCAGTTCTCAGTAAACAACTCTGAATGTCATAGAAAATGTCCATCTTTCACTAAGGCATCTACGTTTTTCTTCAGTTTTTAGTAGAGCATAGGTCAAGAAAATTTCATTTGGGTTTACATACTATTCACAGGCTTCCTTAAGTATAAATTTCTAGACTTTAGTAGAATAGCTCTTTGATGAAGTTTTGTTTTGTTTTACAAATCAACA
Organism: Pan troglodytes; assembly: GCF_028858775.2. Taxonomy (NCBI): domain Eukaryota; kingdom Metazoa; phylum Chordata; class Mammalia; order Primates; family Hominidae; genus Pan; species Pan troglodytes. The sequence goes on along the minus strand of NC_072415.2, from coordinate 33,876,494 downwards.
TTCTTCCATTAGGAGAAAAGATCCCAATTTCAAGTTAGCTTCAACTACTCTCTCTTATAAGCCCAGCCCAGACCCAAAATGTCACACAAGGGCTACAGAAAAACACTCAAGCATTCTCTCCTTGACATTTTCACATTGGCAATTTCTCCAGAACAAGAATCTCTGAGATTCCACCACAGCGGGTCCTGACACTTTGGCTAAACTTCTAAGTAGTTTGTAAGTAGTTTAGCCATTTCCCCTATACCATGGCCCTTTCCTACCTCCTTTTTTTTTTCCCCCATGCTATTTCAAGAGGAGTAATTTCTAGCTCCATTTGTAATTTTGATAACTCAAAGTAATGAGTGTCTCACCAATCATCAATACAGAAATAACCAAAAATAGATTTGGATCCACGTGGTTGACAGCTGAAGCAAATGGCATTCCAGATGTAAACGAAACTCTTTTCTGTGCAAACCTGGCTATCATGTGGAGAAAAGTCAGTAGCCCAATTCCTTCAACAACTGTAGGCCTGGAAAAGCAGCCCGTCCCCATGCAGCCTTGGATAGGTCAAGAGTCACATCAGGCCAGGTGCAGTGGCTCACCCTGTAATCCTAGCACTTTGGGAGGCTGAGGTAGGAGGATTGCTTGAGCTCAGGAGTTGCCTGGCCAACACAGCAAGACCTCATTTCTACTAAAAAATAAAAAAATAAAAAATTAGCCGGGTGTGGTGGCACAGGCCTGTAATCCCAGCTACTCAGGAGGCTAAGGCGGGAGGATGGTTTGAGCCCAAGAGATCAAGGCTACAGTGAGCTATGATCATGCCACGGCACTGCAGCCTGGTTGACAGAGCGAGGCCCTATCTCAAAAAAAAAAAAAAAAAAAAAAAAAGTCACCTCAGAGATGTGTGCAGCTGATGAATTCCAACATGCTACTTTATTTTAGGCCTAAATAAAGATGCGGGTGAGCATAATTTGCAAGACAGAAAGATATCAAGTTCTTTCTTGTTCCAGATATCAGTTGCCAACACATAACTTGAGATTTTGCAATTCACCATTTGAAATTGGGGAAGAGGGGAAGCACTCAAAGCCTTGCCAATGACTCATTCTATTGGAAGCGATCCTAGAGGCCGTGCAGCATGAATTTTAGTTTAATCCGATTACTTTTTTTTTTCTTTTGAGATGGAGTCTCGCACAGTGGCGCGATCTCGGCTCACTGCAAGCTCTGCCTCCCGGGTTCAAGCGATTCTCCTGCCTCAGCTTCCTGAGTAGCTGGGATTACAGGCACCCACCACCACGCTCGGCTAATTTTTGTATTTTTAGTAGAGACGGGGTTTCACCATGTTGGCCAGGCTGGTCTCGAACTCCTGACCTCAAGTGACCCACCTGCCTCGGCCTCCCGAAGTGCTAGGATCACAGGTGTGAGGCACTGTGCCCAGCCAATTTCTTAATTGTTTCTCCGTCATTTAGCAAATTCAACTTGAATTTGGATTCAAAATGTCATTTTCCCTCTTTTTGTCCTGTCCTGTTAGAATAGTACCAAAGAGTTTCATTTGCAAGAGAGACAGAATGATATAAATATTTGCAAATCTGTTTATCTTTGATGCTTATTTTACGGAGTGATAACTTAATGAAGTACAACACAAAGAATGGCTGCTGCAGATGGAAGGAGGCAACAAAAGACAATAATCTGTGTGCTAAGAAGGCCAAAGTGGAAAGAGCAGCAAATAACACCCAGCTGTAGGCACTGGGAGTGAGGCACACCACGCTCAGACTCGTATCTTCCTGGAAAAGCCCCACCCAAAAGGAGTGTTATGGTGCACCTGAGCATGTAAATCAGGCTGAGCTAACATGTATTATGGGATGCAACTGATGTCATGGTTGAGACCAGGGAAAGCTCTGCCTATCTGTGTATCAAGGTGCCCTATAACATACTACATTATGCGGCTTTCCTTTCCCAATTACTTCTAAGTACAAGCTCAACAGAAAACCATGAAGCATCTGACCCTATTTCCTCACATTTTAGAAGCATCCCATGCTTCTAAAGACCATGGAACTTTGAGGCAACTGTGCCCTGATTCATGGAGATTTAGCCTTTGCTATTTAACTAAATTTTTGTTCGTTTAACTTGCACAACCTACTTAGCAAAAAACAAAAACAAAACTTGCTCACTTCCTGGGAAGCATATAGGCCAGTTCATACTTTGAGATTCAAAGTTAGGAAGAGTTGGGTGGGAACAGGACAGGAAAATAAAGTCACCTAGTGGCTGGAGAGACACAGTTCCTTTAAGCTAGATCCACGTGGAGTATGAAGAAGGGAAGAACCTCAGTAGTTCTCCATCCACATGGCAAGGGACAGAGAAACCTGAGCTGCCATACTTTTCTGGAGCTGTTTGGGCTCTAGAAGCAATGTGTGTGTGACTGGTGTTTAGGGGCAGTGGGACCCAGGGAGCCCAACACTAGGGGCTCTTTACCTCTCAAGGGACCCTACACCTGGCCTCTGTCCTGCTGCCTGCCGTCACCAATGCAACAGAGACACTCCCTTCTCCGCCTCTCTCCTTCAGCCACAGCTGTGCCACCCTGGGCAGCCTCTTCCCTTCCTACAGCCCCACTTTGTCTGCAGAAAGACCCTGCTATTGTGCTGTTCTAAGCAGGCTAGGGGATTCAGCCACAGAGACCAAATCTGGTCCTAAACCCTCCCACCCCAAGCTCAGTGCCTCTCAATGGAGACATTTTGGAAACCTGTTGGGCCGTTCTGGGGTGACATGACAACTGTAGTGGAATGGGACCAACGACCCAAGGCATCCTGCAATGTATGAGATCATCCAGCACACTGTCTCATGTCCCGCAAAACTTTTGAACATTTTCTGGAAGTTCACACGGATGAAAAACTGTTTATTTAGTTCTAGAATCTACCTCCATTTATGTAGAAACACAAAATATTCCTTACACTGCTTAAATACACAGTTTATCAAGATTTGTTTACAATTATGGAAAACCATGTCACCAACAGCAACACTGCTTGTGGCATCTGAGTTGCCAACAAACCGCAGCTAAACCAGTTTGCATTTGTATATCACCTGCCAATATTTAATACGGATACTGAAAGCTCCTTTTAATATATTTAAAGCCAAATAAATTATTGAAGGTACATGAAATCCTGGATACAAATACATTTCATTAGTACATTTATTTCATTTCTGCCACCCAATATTCTTAAGGATACGTAGCATACTGAAACTTCTGTCATGAAAATGACATGTCAAAATTATTTTATTTTGGAGGCCGGGCACAGTGGCTCATGACTGTAATCCCAGCACTTTTAGAGGCCGAGACAGTCAGATCAGTTGAGGCCAGGAGTTCAAGACCAGCCTAGCTAACATGGCAGAACCCCATCTCTACCAAAAATACAAAAATTAGCCGGGTGTGGCGGCACGCACCTGTAGACCCAGTTAATTAGGAGGCTGAGGCACGAGAATCGCTTGAACCCAGGAGTTGGAGGTTGCAGTGAGCTGAGATCACGCCACTGCACTCCAGCCTGGGAGATACAGTGAGACTGTCAAAACAAACAAACAAAAACAAACAAACAAAAAACAACTATTTATTTTGGGTTTGAATCTTGTTTTTCAACCCTACTCTGAAACTGTCCTCAGGAGTCGGTTGCCACTCAACTATCCTACAAACATTTTTTCAATTCATCGTCTAATCCTGGACACCTGTTAAAGGCAATGGTCTCTAAAGTTGTTGGTGTGCAGAGGGATTTAACGATGGGAGATATGTTTTCTGAGACACTCTGTCAGCACACATCCTATGTCTTAACACAGGAAATTAATACCATCCTGACAAAGAAGGCCTGGTTCACTGCAAAAATGTCACACTTCTTATTAAAACCACTTCAACAGCCAGTATTTTGCCTTGGCAGGTTAGGGTTATTTCCCTCCTTCCCTTAACATTTACGGGTAAATTTGGTCTGTTACTTCCTTCATTTTAAAGCATACCTGCTCTTTTCTCTCCTCCTCTGCAGCGCCTTCTCACCTTCTCCTAAATCCAAATTTCTTCATTACGCAAGGGTGCAATCATCTAACTACTTCATTTTATCATTGGATAAAGGTGTGCTGAGCATTTACACTTTAAAAATATATGTAGGCCGGGCGCGGTGGCTCATGCCTGTAATCCCAGCACTTTGGGAGGCTGAGGTGGGCAGATCATGAGGTCAGAAGTTCAAGACCAGCCTGACCAATATAGCGAAACCCCGTCTCTACTAAAAGTACAAAAATTAGCCGGGCGTGGTGGTACACACCTGTAGTCCCAGCTACTCGGGAGGCTGAGGCAGGAGAATTGCTTGAACCTGGGAGGTGGAGGTTGCAGTGAGCCAAGATCGGCCATTGCACTCCAGCCTAGGAGGCAAAATGAGACTCCATCTCAACAACAACAACAACAACAAAAAAAATATATATATATGTGTGTGTATATATGTATATATATGTGTGTATATATGTATATATATGTGTGTATATATGTATATATGTATATATGTGTGTATATATGTATATATATGTGTGTATATATGTATATATATGTGTGTATATATATGTGTATATATGTATATATATATAATTTTATTTGGGTATTCTATTCATTTTTAGACATTGTATGCATAAGTAGGTTATTTCATCTATCAATTTCATTTCAGGATCATAAAAAGGAAATTACAAAATATTTGTTAGCAAAAGGTGGCAGTCGGTGTGACAGAGTCGAGAGTCACTGCTCTAGCAAGCTTCCCCTCCTAGCCACCAGGTTCTCCCAGAGACCAGTTCTTCCTGAAACGCAGGATCTGGCTTTTGGAGTCTGGCAGTTACATTTCTACTTTCTCATGCCAGGCAGGCAAATCACATCAGAGCATTATCATAGCACCACCCCCTAGGGGTACCCCAGAGCCCTGCAAGGGATCAGATGGGAGAAGCACAAGTCCCACCAGTTGGGCTGGCCTCCTTGTCACTGCACACAACACTGAGTAGAGAACAGCTCACAGAGCAGCCATCCTGAGTTACAACGCCCAGGCCAGGTGCAGCTGACACCTGTGACCTCTTTGGAAGCAGGAGACTGAGTGTCATTAGGGCCCAGCTTTCCTTGTGATGGCACTGTTGAGACCTGCATGTGGCTCAGCAGCGGCTTTGTTTCCCATCGCCCTTACTCAGCACAGGGCAGCCTGGATGTTCCAAGGCAAAGGCAGTGACGGGGCCAGGCAGGAGCTCTGGCAACTGGTTATGAGAAGCAGAACATCAATATTAGGGCCTGTCTGGAGCACCTCAAATTGGGTCAAGAGACACACCCATGCCATCAGAATGGGAGGGAGTGATGAGGAACAAGGCTTTCAGAGCTCCTACAGGGCAGCCGCCTCCTGGGCTGCACTTGCTGACTGCAAATAAAGGGGAGCTGCTATGCCTTTAACAACTTGGACCCCACATAACTCCAGCAACCTCAGGAAGGCCAGGAACATCTGGAGAGGATGTCCAGGTATTACCCAACTCTAGCATCTCAGCCCTCTCATGCAGACAGGCAGACGTGTAAACAATTTTGATGCAACACAAGTGCCGGATAAAGGTAAGGATGGGATGCCGCAGGAGTGCAGAGGAGTCATACAACCTTTTTCTAAAAATCTGAGCTGTGTCTGGAAGAGCAAGATATACCTGGCTGGATGATGTAAAATATTCCAGCACAACTAGCATGGAAGGGACAAGGGCAGCAGGACAGGAAGCAGACAGGGCCACATCACAGGACATCGGAGGCCAGGCCAGGAGGCTGGGCTTTATCCTACACAAGACTGGGAGCCACAAAGCGTCTAAAGCTTGGGGTGACATCTCCCCTGAAGACAGATCTCTCTGGGGGTTTGATGGATAGCTTCTGGGTGTCAGAGTGCAATCTGCATATTGCTGAAGGAACTTGCCCCAAAATGGCTTTGACAGGACACGTGTGAATCCTTTTACTGTAGAAGTTCTGTAAGAGAGGTAGATAGCACATGGTCACACCCAGACTCTGGAGCCAGGCAGCCCAGTTCCAACCCCAGCACTCCCCACTACTGCTGCGAGACCCGAGCTGGGCCACTTCACATCCCAGGGCTCTTCCTCCTCCCTCTGTCTAAGGGAGATAATAAAGGCACTCCTCACAGAGCTGGCAGGGGAATTAAACAAGGAGAAAAGTTCAGGCAAGGCTGGGGCTGTGGGCTGGCTCAATGCCAGCCCACAAAGCGAAAGATGTGAGCCTTTAAAAGAATGTGTTCTCCAAGTCACATATGTAGTCATCCCTCAGTATTCCTGGGGGATTGGTTCCAGGACCCCCGGCGGATACCAAATTCTGTGGATGCTCAAATCCCTGATAGAAAATGGCGCAGTATTTGCGTATCACCTACACACATCCTCCCGTATACCTGAAATCATTATGTGTTTACATTGATGTACACAAGAAAAAAAAGTCACCTAAGCCAGTGAGTTCACAGATGTTACAGCTTTGGACAAGACTAAGTGTTAAAGTGACTCCGTTTGAGGTAGATTTGAATAAAGGTATGAAGTAATGCCTCCTTGAAGGAAAGACCTGCCTCTCACCTTTGTCCTGTTCAAGGCAGAAATTCTGTGAACACAGACTTTTTAAAGAGATGAACTTCCTGACTCTCTAGGGGCTTTCTCTGTAATAACTGAGTTTTCCTGTAAGACAGGAGTAACTACCTTAGATATATGTAGGCATATTTCTTGTGTTCTGAAATTATTGAGCAAGAAGGAAGAGATGGAGAAAGCAACCTCAGCTAGGGAAAAGGGTGGTGCAAACCACCAACCATCTTTACATAAGAAAAGGCCCAGCTTGGCAGGAGAATCCCTTGAACCCAGGAGGTGGAGGTTGCAGTGAGCCAAGATCGTGCCATTGCACTCTAGCCTGGGCAATGGAGCAAGACTGTGTCTCGGAAAAAAAAAAAAAAAAGAAGGAAAGAAAAAAAGCAAAACCCCAGCTCAATCATCAAATCCACTTCAAGGAGGCATGACTTTCTCTTCCTACACAGCAAATGCATGAATAATTTTATACAAAAACATGTATTCGCAGTCACTTGTTTAGAAACTGGAATGCATTTTCCCCAGGTTAGCCCACAAAGGCTATTCAACCCCCAAACGGACCCACGTTACAGAATGAGCAGCAGCCTCGTGAATTTAGGGTGTTGGGAGGAGAGGACGTGCTGAAAGAGGTGCTGTGTAGGACAGGGACCAGTTCTTCCCTACCCCATCCGACTCCTTTCACAGGGTAGAGCTAGCACTAGGCAGTTTTGAAGTAGATCAATTCATCTTTGCCACACAGCCATCTACTTTTCTGTACTTTTTTGATACTCTCTCTTCTCCCTGAGTCCTTCGTAGCCTCTTCCAGTCCCACTGCTGCTGCTGGGTAAATAGGAGGATTACCCTGGCAAAGGAGACCAGTGCAAAAATGGTATTTCAGGAACCAAAACAGGCTGTGTGAAAGGTCTAGGCTCCTGAAATACCACGTTTGGGGATCTACAAGTGGTTTCGTGTAACTAGAATAGAAAGTGCTTCCATGTTTCAATATTACTTCTCTCTCCCTTTTAAAAAAAAATCCTCATCAAAACTTTATTTCACTCAATATAGCTTCTTTCAACTAAATTAGGGGAAAAAAGGTAATCTCACTCAATCAGTTAATACAATACAGTCAGCCCTCAGTATCCGCGAATTCCACAACCAGCCGCAGATCAAACATACTTGGAAAAAAAGGTTGCATTAGTACTAGATATGCAGACTTTTTCCCTTGTCACCATTCCCTAACCAACACAGTATAACAACTATCTACATAGCACTTACATGATGTTAGGTATTATAAGTCACCAGACGATTTCAGGTATATGGGAGGATGTGTGTAGGTGATACGCAAATACTGCGCCATTTTCTATCAGGGATTTGAGCATCCACAGATTTTGGTATCCGCCGGGGGTCCTGGAACCAACGCCCCATGAATACTGAGGGATAACTACATATGTGACTTAAAGAACACATTCTTTTAAAGGCTCACATCTTTCGCATTGTGTATTTGTACAAGTGTTTCTTGTACACTTGTACACACTTACAGAGACTTACACTATAGCACAGGTATTTTTTTCCTGATAATTTCCTCCAAACTCTCCTATTATTCTACAGGCAGTGGCATTTTAAAAGGAATCTCAAGCCAAATGAATCTTTAATGAATATTTAATTAGGACCTTTTCAGACAGTGTAATAGTTGGGGGAAAAAAGATGCCTTTTTCCAACACACCACTGAGTTGAAGAGGATGGAAAAAGTCAACAGATGAGTTTCCTGTCTTTCCCGCCAGTTCCCTTAAACCATTTCTGCTTTTCATTTCTTCTCCTTTTCTTACATCTCTGCATCTGTGGACTCTCCTATCGTCTCCAGGAGCAAGGCAGAGACACATTCTTGTCTGTGAGCAGATGAATTGTCTAGAAAACATGGACAGCCTGCAAGTCCTTCCAGTCCTCCCAAGAATCTGACATGGTTTTAGGCAGAGAAGAGGCTCAGAGGCCTGCTGACTCAACATCTCTTACAAGCGCCTTTGAGTTTTTCCAGGAAGCGCTGAGGTTTTCTCAGAAGTCAAAAAACTTTTTCTGTAAAAGGCCAGAGAGTAGATATTTTAGGCTTTGCATGCCATATGGTCTCTGACACTACTCATTTCTGCAGGTGTAGTGCACAAGCAACCACAGACCACACATAACCAAATGAGCATGGCTGTGTCTCAAAACTTTATTTACAAAAACTGGTGTCAGGCTAGAATTGGCCCACGGGCCATAGTTTACCAACTCCTGGATTATATGGAACCATCTGTATGATAACACTGGCTCTGCAATCAACATGCTCACAAAATGAGGCCACAGATCCTATGGCTTTCTCATATGGCTTTGTCACATGCGCCAAAAACTGTGTTAAACAATTTAGGGTCCATACATTCCTTTTATGCACACTCACATTACTTACCATACATTTTTCTTGCTTTTTAATACATTTTCGCCATTTTATAGTTTAAAATGGAAAGGGAAGTGTCACAATTCATAGCAACTATGTACCAATAAACATTCATAGTAACGATACATGTTTCCTATTTTAGTTGACCATGAGTAAGTAGGACTCTTTAAAATATCTACAGCCAGAAACTGGTAGTAGCCCTGGCAGAGGTAAAAACTGCAGAAGTCTTAGGATCAAAAAGAATGCCAAGAGTTAAAGCGGGAGATGGGCTGGTAACCTCAAGAGGGGAGGAGGGAGGCTCAGCATCAGGGCAGCAGAAATAAGAACTGCGAAGCTCATTTGGGTCAGAAGCTCCAAACGTCTCACGCTCCTCAGGCCTCCATGTGCTTCATTACTGCCAGTCCTCTGTTAAAAAGTAATATGTCAAGCCATAAAGAGAAAAAAGGTGGTGACATTAGGATCCTGAAGTCCCAAGGAGCCAACAGGGAATTATGGCTGTGACAGCCACGCTGTGGACAATGGTCATGGTGAAAAGTGAGTTGACGAGACACCCAGTAGCAAAGTAAATCTGAGGAAAGCACCGACCATGGGAAACACGGACTGACCAGTGGTAGGAAGAAAATAAGTGCAGAACAAGCCATCCAGTGCAACGGCCTAGCAATACTTGTGAGCCTGCATTTCTGACCACTCTTTTCCCAATGTCATTTCATGTCTCCACATGGGTTTTTCCGCTGTTTCCTCTCCTAGGTTTCTGTTTAAACCTCACCACCTCTCACATTCTCCTTTTCTTCTTGCCCCACCCCTCCCAACTCCTCATTCAACTGATTCTCTTCTACCCCATCATAATGCTCAGGCATCATTTCCTCCACAAAACTGTCCTTCAGGCTGGGTTAGACGCTGCTTCTCTTTTCTTCCACAGGCTCCAGGAGACCATGCGTATGTCTCCCAGCCTCCCTATCACCATCAGCTTTACCTACACCTACATTGCAGCACCGAAATATCTAGCACATGTCTTTGGCACCTAACCCACAGCCTGTCTTATGTGCCTGAGCAACTAAAGGTCTGAGTGCGCGTCACATATGCAAACAGCGAGTGAGGAAGGGAATGAGTGTGTGTGTGTGGAGGGGGAGCGACTGCTGCTAGACTAGAGCACTGGGCACTAAGACCAAGATCAGGAACTTGACTTCAGGTGGTCAAGATCACGAACTTACAAACACATGGACTTGGGTTCAAAGCAGAAGCGCCCTCCAGCAGGACAAATCTATCCTAACCTTTGGGAAAACACCTCAAAGTGCATAATGGTGGCTCAGCAACACCAAAGGGCAGTTTGTTGCTACATTATTACTATACTTCCAATAGAAAGGCAGCTACAGTTTCAAATCCCAACCAGGGAGCTGTCCTATATTCCAAAAGAAGGCTTCTAACTGTGCATATATTTCTAATTCCTATATGCATAATATCTGAATTATACAATCCAGACTTGCCACAAATTCAAGAGTGGCCTTCAGGATAATCTGTTTCTACAAAGTAACCATTTCTCATCAGGCAGTTGTTGATAAACTTTCACCATTCTAGTAAGGTGGCATGAGAAAATGACCTTCTTGCTTTAATAAAAAATATTGTTACACTAGATACAAAATATGTTTCTACTGTTAAATTGTAACAATAAGACTCTGGAAGGTTTACTAGTAGAGGAAGGGTGTCCCCCTGTGATAAACAATCATTAAAAAAGGAGACAGAGAGGGTAATTTGCCTATCCCTGTTATGTAGATAAAATGAGCCAGGGGGGTGCTCCTCAAACATTTATCAAGTCACTGCTGAGCCTTCAGCAGGCCATTTAACTTTGGAACAGAAAGGGAAGTTTCCCAATGCATAACAGAGTCTTAAATCCTTCATATGTAATACGTAAGATGAACTTTAAATAGAAAAGCTACCTGCACACAGGACATTGTGTCTTGTACTCGAACTATGCAGTCAAGAAGAAAACACAATACTAGCGGGGAAGGCACCACGTACAGAAGCTAGCTAGAGTTTATTGAGTGCTTACACTTAGTCGGGGCCATGGATTATTTCTTTTCATTCTAACCACCACACGATAATGTGGGTACTCTGTTACTCCTATTTTATAGATAAGGAAGCAAATTTTGAGAAACCAAAGTCAGCAGCCACAAAATGGCAAAAGACTGGAACCCAGGTTGCAGGACTCTGGTCCATGATCACACCTGTATGCAACCGTGCTTTCCAAAACATACATCAGAAGCACCTTTTGGGAGGTGGGAAGAACGCAATGATTGTCCACACCACAAACAAATCAGATGGAGCCAAGGAAAGCTGATAGGATGATACCATCTCTGTCTACCTGTCTTTTTCCCTCCCACCATCTCTAAAAAAGGCTTTTTAACATTGCTGGAAAATAAGGTCTCAGAGCAGATGACAAATTATCATAAATTTAGTGAGGGAAGCAGAATGGTAAAATGAAAAGAGTCCTTGATTTAGAACTATAGTGTTTGTGTCCTGGTCCACAGTAAAAACTAAGTCTCATGTCCCTCGTTACAAAACTGTCGTGATAAGATACACCTCACTCTTTTGTTGTCATGAGAACAGTGAGAATATATAAGGGAATGTGTCTAGCACTGTGCTTGGCAGAAAAGAGGTACTACAGTTTTCCCTGCCTTATCTTCAGTTCCCATTTCAAAATACAAGCAGACAGCACCTAGCTATACAAGGTAAATATTCCCTGGACACCTCCAACGCACTCACCCACAGAGAAGTATCTTTGAAGGGGCATCTCTCTGCTGTTGCTGTGAGAGAGTTTTCCAACCACTCATATACTGCCTTCTATTAACAGTGCATAAAATTTTTTAGATAATGCAAAAATTTCATGCTCTCAATGTAAAGGTAGTATTTTCACCTACTAAAGAAGGGTTAAAAAAGACCATTAAAATAAATATCACAGGAGACTTCAAAGCAAGAAGTACTTAAATATGCAAGTACCTAAATCATCAACTAAAAAGGGTAAATTTGACTCTACAACTATCTCCATCCTTCTCTCATACGACACAAACTGGTAGTCTAAAAAAGGAATCATAGCACGGTATAGGAAATATTCATACCTTTTTTCCTGAGGGCTTCTTAAAAACTACAAAAGAGAAATTGTGTGACAAGTAAACCTTTTAAATCCCCCATTAACAGCCTTTGATGAAACTCCATCTTGAAACCAGACCTGTATGCTTTAAAAATGAAATGTTCTAAGTAAAGCGAAGTTGTTTTTACTTTCAGACCAAAGGGGGAAAAAAATCACCGATTTAAAAGTAAAAGGGCTTTAGTGAAAAGTTCACAGTTGTGAGATACTTGCTTTGCCATTAAGAAGGTGGAAGCTCTGCTGGGTAGAAACCACCACTCTCTGAGGTCTGAGACTTTAGGCATTCTCATTCTTACAGACTCTGTCTCCCGGTCACAGTTGTACATTGGTCCTCTCATTCCAACCAAACTACAGGGTCTCCATAGTGTGAAGCATGTGGCCCTTAAACGTGTTGGGGAAAGCTGCTAATCAACATCCTTAAGGCTCGTCAACAATCAGACGGCAAATCACAAACTTGCTTCCTTGACCCGAAAACAAACACTCCAGGTCCCCAACGAAATGAAGGTTCCTTCCACTCCCACAGGAAAACTACCAGGTTTCAGTTCTTTCACTTTATTTTTTAAAAGACAAATAAAAAATTAACTGAACACACGTGTTTTCCTACCATTCTCATACTTTTTTAAAATCCCTCCATTTTCTTCCTTTATTTACGTTGGAAAAATTCTTAATAAATAACGCCTGCTTGAAAGACATCAGGAACTCGTTTTGAGGACTGAGTTTGTAGAAGACAAGGCAGAGAGATGAGTGGGCAGAGTTGAGCTGAAATTTTTAAATTCCTGCACGGCAAAGCAATTGTGCGTATCTGTTTTCAAACAATAAAGGCGTCTGGAATTGCACAATGTTGCAGAGCCATGCGAGGCGCGACGGGCAGGCAGCTGGGGGGCTCCGTGTCACAAAGGCTGCCGGGGCAGCACGCGAGCCAGAGTCACGACAAGCTCGGGTCCCAGGCTCGCTGCTGCCTCAAATCTCATCCGGTCCCAAAGCCAGCTGCCCTGCGGAGAGGAGCCGACCGGCACCGGGCACATCTCTGGGAGGGCGAGGCTGGGAGAAAGTGAGAGGGGGACTGCGGGCGCGCGGGGCGGGCGCGCGGCGGGTCCCGGGAGGGAAAGGACAACGGAGCCGGGGGTAGGGGGTGGACGAGGAGATGTGGCAGAGGCGCATTCCCTCTGGCTGATCTTGCCAGGGAGGAGACCTGGGGACCGGAATCGGTGACCCACAGGAGGGGGAGGGGGCTCCCGGGGGCCGCAGGTCGAGGCGCGTGAGCCGGACACGAGGTGCGCGCGGCAGGGTTGGGGAAGCGGGGACGCGTGGGTCACCTGTATTGTTTGAAAAGCTGGTCCGACTCCCTGAAGCCGTTGTTGAGCAGCATGTTGATGCCGGCCAGGGCCAGCTCCGCGTCCTGCAGGGGCGCCGCCGCCGCCGCCGCCGCTGCCGCGTCCGAGTCTCCGTCGTCCCGCCGCCGCGGCCGCTGCTGCTCCGAGCCGGCCATGGGCGTGCGAGGCCCTGCGCTGGGCCGAGGCGAGATCGGGAGCAGCTGCTGCGGCCCCGCGCGCGCCCGGAGCCCGGCTCTACCTGCCCGGAGCCAAGCGGAGCCGGGAGGGGAGGGGAGGGGAGGGGAGGGGAGAAGACGGGAGGGAAGAGGAGGGAAGGACCGCGGAGGGAGGAGCCGCGGCCCGGCTGCGGCGCGGCGTGGGAGGTGGGCGTCCGGCCGCCGCCGCGGGGATTACTCAGCAGCACCCGCCCGCTCCTCTCGCGCCCTCCGAAGCACCCAACTCGCGCGGGCCCCGAAGCGGAATCCGTTTCCGGGTGTCTCTCACCCCGCCAAGCCGGTCCCCGAGCGGCGGCCGCCTCCACTTCCTGCAGCCCCCGCGTCCCGGCCCCTCCCGGGTCCCCAAGCCGCGCCCTCGCCCACCGCCCAGGACTGCTCGGACACACGCACGCGAGACCCGGAGACCCGAGCGCCCCACCCTCCCCCGAAGGGGCCGGACCCAGGAGTCGGGAGGAGGGCAAGGCGCGGAGGGAGAGAACGAGCGTGCGGATGTGGAAGGAAAGGGAAGGGGACGGGGAACTCCGCCCGGGCCTCTATGCGAGCGCGCGGCGCTTTGTCCACGAGTAACTGAAACCCCACGCAGCCCGCGCCCGCGACCCCAGACTTCATCCCGACCCTGGGGCCGCCCCCTAGGACCAGGGCAGCCAATTCCCGAGGAGGTGGGCGGCGGGGGCGGGGTCTCTGGCACCTGCCGGGCAGCTCCCCGGAGCCCCGCGCTGCGGGACTGCAAGGCAGAGCCCCTCGGATCCCGGTACCACCCACTCCAGCCCGCCACCAACATTTGCGCAATGGGGCAGGAGGAGAAATGGAGGCCTATATGCCATATGCCCAAATATTTAAAAGTTATAAATTCAGCTGCCAAAGTGTGTTCTATTCTCACACTGCCAATTATTCTTGTAAAGCTTTGGCGTTCATATGACCAAATGTCAGCAAAACATCAAAAGTGACTGAATTTAACCATTATCACAGAAGTCTCACTGTTCTGATGATGGGCTGGTGATATCTGGATGCCTAATATTCTAGAGACAAGCAATTCATAAATCATCTTTATGTTTTTTCCACAAAATTTTCTCTAATTTAGCAAAATCCCTTAATGTAGTGTTGCAATCAAGATTATGCTCTAATGCCAAATTGGACAACCTTCCTTGAGTCGCTGTCGTTTTTAGAGTGTAGTTTATTAATTTCAACTTGGAGAAACTTTGCTGAAACATTTATAACAGAATTTTTTTTAAATGAAAGCAATCCTCAGGTTTAGAAATAACTCCTGAATTTTAAACATTATGTCATCCGTTATCATGGGACCAATATAATAAGTTATTACAGAAAAATGCAAAATAATTTTGTCATGTAAGTTGCTTTTACTTATTTTGTAAATTGTACCATCCCTTATAAGAATATCTAAATCCATACAGGATTTTCAACTTTTATAAATAGAAATTTTAGAGTAATAAGAATTACTGCCACTCCTTAAGTGTCATGTGTTAACTGTTGCAAA
This sequence comes from Pan troglodytes, assembly GCF_028858775.2. Lineage (NCBI taxonomy): Eukaryota > Metazoa > Chordata > Mammalia > Primates > Hominidae > Pan > Pan troglodytes. The sequence continues at coordinate 33,861,328 of NC_072415.2, read as the reverse complement.
ACCATGCTAATTCTTGAGTACATCTGGAACCACAAACTGGAACACTGACAGAAGCAAGAAAATAGACGATTCACATCCTTGGGAAACAGTACGTTGTAATGCAGGAGTCACTGCATTCATGCTGTCTGAGAAGAAGGATTTGACAAGCTGACCTTTAAAAGAAAATCTAGGTTTTCTTGGATTTAACATAATGTTAGTCTCAAACATCAGCAGTGTCACCATCCTTCATGGCACTGAGAGGCTGTAACCTTTTGTTTTTAGGGCGTTGAGCTAAAGATGAGAAGAAGCGTTCCCTGGAGCCTGCATGGCATCAATCATGAGAATGGATGTTGAGGGTTATGCACCCCACTGAGGCAGCACTGAATGCCAGATCCCAAGTTACAGAGGTGCTTGTATGTTTTTTAATAAATTTATGCTTTGTGTGTGTGTGTGTGTGTGTGTGTGTGTTTTGATGGGCAGGGCCCTCAAACGCAGGTCTTAGGGACTGTACTGCTCATTGAGGCCCACATGAGGCCATTGGCATGGAGGGCTCCCCTGGCCACACACTGCCCGAGGTCACCCTGACAACATGCACTTACAGGCTGCTGGAACTTTGGATCTGTGGAACCATTTGCCAGATCCCTGAAGCAGTCTAGTCAATAAGGGAGAGAAGCCAAGAGCAAAATATCAGACATAGGAGATAGCCTGCAGTCCCCCAACTGAGAAAGACAGCCAAGCACAGTCCTGTATGTCCCTATTACTGGGAAGAAAAAACAAGAATTTCAAGGAATTGATGACACTATGTTTATGAGTTATACTTGAGGCCCTGCAGCTGAGGATGTGGGGAGGGGTGAGCAAAGTCAGAGCATTCTTTGTGGGGCTGGTTCTGTCTCAAGAACCTCACACAGTCCGTTGTGCAGACAGGGAAATTTAATTGTTGAACAATTAAGGCAAGGTCCAATGCAACCGCCCAGCACCCCACAATAGGCAGGGGAGGGGTGGCGTGGATAGAGGGATAACTCTACCATGTAATACACACCAGATATGTGCAAACTTGGATTTAATCAGGTACCAAAACAGTTACATTAGCATCATCATCATGAAGGGACATTTTAAAATATTTGCCCGTGGTGAGGGATACAAAAAGATTCAAAATGGGCCTCCAAATCCTGAAGGAAGAGAACACGTGGTCTAGTAATACTTGTGGCAGCTGTAGTTGGCATTGACACCTGCCCCGGATTCACATTGCAAGAGAGAGTTAAGGCTGTGTTTTCTCCACTCGATAAAAATGGCAGGTTATAAAGGCAGATAGTGATATCTAAGAAGTCATGGTGCAAATTACCTACAAAAGGAAGGAAAATCTAGATTCCTAACACTCCAGGACACCATATACTTGACACTGAGATTCTCAGCACCTTCCTGCAAAACTAATGCAGTCTTCAGTGCACTTGACTTCAGCCAAATAGGATTTATCCGAGTGTTTCCTTTGGAAGTTGAGAGACAGAGAGAGTGGAAAAAAGGGAGAAAAAAAGAGAAAAGAAAAGCCAGCGAGTGGTGGAAATAACCCACTTCCTTTCTGCAGTGGGTGTTGCCAGTATTTTGTGGTTCTTCATTTGATTTCACTGTGAAAATGAAACTTTAATTTCAAATGATCAGTAAAAGAAGTTTTAGACATGTGTGTTACCTTTTATAAGGTAGATTTTAAAAAATAAGGTGTTGTGGTTGCAAATGACAGAAAAACCTGACCCAAACTGGCTCAGCAAAGCAAATGTATTGATTGGTGTAGAGAAGTTTTACAAAATGAGGCTGTATCCCTGGCTTCAACACTAACCAGGACCCAGTTTCTCCTCTTGACCTCTTAGCTTTGCCACTTTGGTGTTTATTGGCTCTATTCTCAGACAGGGCCGCCTCTCCTGGTCCCAAAAGGTTTTTGGAAGCTCCCAGAGCTACATGCTTGCTGGCTACATCCAGCGGGAAGGCATTGCTTCTCTAACAGCTTAACTGAAATCCCCTAATTAAATCTCACTGGCTTTAATTGGCAAGACTGTAGTCAGGTGCCCATCTTTGCACCAATTAATGTGACTAGGAGGGGCAGATCACTCTAATTGGATTATGCCAGTCAGGGTCTGCTCCAGGACCTGGATGGGTAGAATCTATTTCACCCAAACTACCTGGCTGGGAAATCCCAGATCTGTTAGGAAAAGAGAGGTAGGGAATGGATGTGAGAGCGACAATCAACAAACATACCCTACCCTTGTCTTCCTGAACATGTTTTGAATTTTTGGAATTACATTCGGTTTTTTTCTTGAGACAGGGTCTCACTCTTTACCCAGGCTGGAATGCAGGGGCGAGATCATGGCTCAATGCAGCATTCACCTCCCAGGCTCAAGTGATCCCCCCACCTCAGCCTCCTGAGTAGCTGGAACTACAGGCACGTGTCACCACACCCAGCTAATTTTCGTATGTTTTGTAGAGATAGGGTTTCGCTGTGTTGTCCAAGCTGGTCTCAAACTCCTGAGCTCAGGTGATCCGCCCACCTCGGCCTCTTAGAGTGCTGGGATTACAGGCATGAGCCACCCATGCCTGGCCTGGAATTATATTTTAAATGCATTCGAAGAATAAAGTACCACAAGAAAACCTTACTGTGTGTACTTTGGTTGTATTACATTTTTCAGTGATGCTAACAGTCATGCCTTTGTGCATCTTTTTGTAAATCCATATTATCCGTCAAAATAAATACAGGTTCTCAAAATGTTTGGAATTCTAAGAAGGAGGAGAGTAGGGAAATTAATATCACTATTTTTATGTTGTGCTAGCTTTACCCATTCAGCTCTTCTACTGAAAGTGAAGTAAGATTTAATTAACTACCTTTAACTAGAAGGCAAATCAGGTCAAGGGTTGCTATGTAAAACCTATTAAATTGTTTAGCCTAAAGCTGCCTTCTTACATATTTTAGCCTAAAGATTTCTCCATACATAGTGAACTGTAGCCCAACTGGATGCATAAACAGACTGTAACAAACTCTTGTAACAAGTAGCGGAGTTTCAGCCAATCACAGCAGCCAACTGTTCAAACCGTAGCCAAATAAGGCAGACCCCGAGCTGTAAACAACCTGACTGTTTCTGTATCTCACTTCTGTTTTCTTTATGTCACTTACTTTCTTCTGTCCATAAATCCTCTCTGACGCATGACAGCGCCAGTTGCTCTGAATCTATTCTGATGGTGGAGTTGCCCAATTCTCCAATTGTTCTTTGTTCAATTAAACTCTGTTAATTTATCTAAAGTCTTTCTTTTAACAAACCATACAGCAAGTTCCTTCCTTTTCTGCTCATAGGTGGATCACTAGCTTGCCTCTAAGGAAGGGAACATAGTTGTGGACCAGTGAGGTTCACCTGGCTGTTTTTGCAGTTGATGTGTGTCTCTGAGAGGACACTCATGGCTGCCCTGGGAAACTACGGCAGTTACCATGGACCAGGAAACCATCCCCCTTTGGGTTGGACGCCTCCTCACCTGCCTTTTCATAAACCAGATAGCCACTGGAGTGCAGTAATGGTTTAGGTAGGTGTTTACTAGAGATCATTGTTCTGCTGCTGTAGAGAGTCAGGGACAAAACTGGGGAAGAAGGCATTGTCTCTCCTCCACTGCTTTCCTCCCCTGGGAAGCTTAAGCAGTGATCTCTCCTGCACTAGCCCTTGACTGGGGTGTGTCTTTGAGTGTGACTGCAGGTCCTCTGTTGGTCTTCAGATAGTTTCATTCTCTCTCCCCATTATGCCTCCCTTCCCTTTAACCCATCTCCTTCCTTTTCATTGATAGTCCCTGTTCCCTGGATCTACCATCCCCCCCTCTTCCTTAGAGATAATCAAGTTTTCCTCTCCTTTGGTCCCTCCTCATGACTTGCACATTTTGCAGCCTTGGGTGAATGTCCATTACTTCTCTTCTCTGTCTACTGACTTGTTCTGCAGAGGGAGAGGCTGCCTCTGGTTTCAAGACATGTGTCTACTGAGTCCCTGGAGAGGAAAGTAGATGAGTTCCAGTCCCATGGATAAGGGAAGTGTTAAATGGTAGCAGGTTCTATTCAGTGCCCTGGTGGGTTTTCTCTGGATTGTTTAAAACCAAAAAAAATCTTTCCACTAGAATTTTTTAAACTTTTATTTTAGGTTTGGAGGTACATGTCCAGGTTTGTTATAGAGGTAAACTCATGTCACAGGGGTTTGTTGTACAGATTATTTCATCACCCAGGTTCTAAGCCCAGTGACCAATAGTTATTTTTTCTGATCCTCTCCTTTTTCCCAGCCTCTACCCTCAAGTAGACCCCAGTGTCTGTGGTTCCCCTCTTTGTGTCCATATGTTCTCATCATTTAGCTCTCACTTATAAGTGAGAACATGTGGTGTTTGGTTTTCTGCTCCTGTGTGAGTTTGCTAAGGATGATGTCCTCCAGCTCCATCCATGTCCCTGCAAAGGACATGATCTTATTCTTTTTTATGGCTGTGTGGTATTCCATGGTATATATGTGCCACATTTTCTTTATGTCATCTACAGTTGATGGGCATTTAGTTTGATTGCATGTCTTTGTTACTGTGAATAGTGCTGCAGTTGAACTACTGTGTACATGTGTCTTTACGAAGACATGTGTACATGTGTCTTTATGACAGAACGACTTGTATTTCCCTGGTTATATACCCAATAATGGGATTGCTGGGTCGAATAGGAATTCTGTTTTTAGCTCTTTGAGGAATGGCCACACTGCGTTCCACAATGGTTGGACTAATTTACACTCCAACCAACAGTGGCACTATGACTAATTTCTATCTGGATTCCCCATTGTTATCTAAACAAGAAAGGTACTTTCCTTCTATTCACGTAACTTTACCTTGTTTCCTACTAAAAATCCTGGGCTTATGCTAAGGTAGTATTAATCTTTTCCTGCATAAACAGAAGGCAAATGGCATGTCCGAGCTCTTCTCTCCAATCAGTAGGCTTCTCCCCTGACTGCAGGAGGAAGAAGGAGATACCTTTTGGTTCATCTAACAAAGTATATGAATCTATTTTGGGTGGAAGCAGCAGCAGTATTGGCATTTGCTTCTCAGAGTGGATTTGTTTCCAAATCTTAAAGTGTAGTCAGATTCCCTCGGACATTCGAGAGCATGCAGTAGGTGTTCATGACCTGTCTGTAAGTTGAATGGTGAGGGTGAGCTACAGAGGGGATGAGTTGGACTCAGAGGGGAAAGGAGATTAGGCCAGGAGTCTAAATCGTGGGTTATGACTCTGGTCCTGCGATGCACTGACTTTGTGATTTGGGGCAATTTTACTTCATCTCTTTCAGCCTCAATTTCCCCATTTATAATATGAAGATAATCAGTACCTTCAAGGCAAGTAAATGAGATAGTGGGCACGTGAACATGCTTTGTTAATCTGTAATACCAAGATATTACTAGAACCTATACAATTTATTTTCAGATATTAATTAAAGTCAGTGTGTCCTTCTGTTCACATATTTACTTGTCAACAGTATCTTGAAATTCCCAGCTAAAATAAAGTCTGTGCAATTAAATAACTAGTTGCATCATATAGAGATGATTAATTTAAACTGTTTCGAATATAAACAATACATGTTCGCTATTGTTAATGCAGCATGAGGAAGAAGTACAGATTTTCTTCAGAATGTATAAAAATATAAAATAGTCTGGGTGAGGTGGCTCATGCCTCTAATCCCAGCACTTTGGGAGGCCGAGGTGGGTGGATCACCTGAGGTCAGAAGTTCAAGACCAGCCTGGCAAACATGGTGAAACCCCGTCTCTACTAAAAATACAAAAACTAGCCAGGCCTGGTGGCACCCATCTGTAATCCCAGTTTATCAGGAGGCTGAGGCAGGAGAATCGCTTGAACCCAGGAGGCAGAAGTTGCAGCGAGCCGAGATCATGCCACTGCACTCCAGCCTGGGCAACAGAGTGAGATTCCATCTCCAAAAATAAATAAATAAAGATAGTAAAAATATCTACATTTTAGAGTTCTTCATTTGGACCTGAATTATTTCTACTTTAATAATCCCTAAGTATTATTTTGGACAAAGAAATAGATAATATTTGGTATGAAGAGTTTTAAAATGCACCTCTATGTTCTGTGTGTCCAACATGTTTTGCAGTCAGCTCTTGTTTACAAGGACATATGCATTGCTAATATAAAATAATTCCTTGTTGGTAAGTCACTTTTGTTTTGCTCTGGGGTTACTTAGCAATCCGTGTGTCTCAACCCAGAACTCTGTGCCACGGAATTCCCCTAAAGTAACTTAAGGAACCTGTTGAAGAAAAAGTTTTCTATCTGCAAGTAATTCATACAGGTATCTCCTTTATGCACAGCCTAGAGCTCATGAGCCTGATACTCAGGTTTTTCGTAGGATACTCACTGGGTGCTCCGACTGTGTCAGCAACAGGGGTAAGTGCTGGCAATATTTAGGCAAATATGACAAGGCCCCTGCCCTAGAGAAGCTCATCCTGATGAGACACGTAGCCAGATACACATTCATAGCACAACATGGTAACTGTCATAGTAGACCTTGGTGCCAAGTTTGTCAGAATCCATTTATTCCTGGACTGATTTAACACTATCTCCCTAAATGATTATAACAAACTTATATCTTATGCATTGATAATTACTGATGTTTTTATTAATTTGTTCATTCTTTACACCTTTAGAGTTCAGATATGGGCCACAGTAGATCGCCTGTCTCACTAATTTACAGTCAATCCTTGGTTTTTTGACCACTGTCTCCCCCCCACCCGCCCCCGCCCCGATAGCATTAACCAGTTTGTATTCCTCTGCTGGTCAATGAAGACAGATAATCACTGTTTTTGATTACTTTCACGTCCATCTTCAAAAGATGATCTACCCCAACCAAAGATACTTAAAACGATGTGAACAAATTTTTGAAGACAATTGCAGGAGGTAAATTAGAAAGATGAAAATAATACCTTAAAGAAAGCATCTGTAGTCTCCTAAGGTATGTAAAGGAGAAAATAACTGCTACAGTGTATAATATTGTTTATTTGTTTCTAAAAATTTGGGCTGAGCATGGTGGCTAATGCCTACACTTTGGGAGGCCACGGTGGGTGGATCACTTGAGCTCAGGAGTTTGAGACCAGCCTGAGCAACACAGCAAAACCCCAACTCTATAAAAAATACAAAAATTAGCTGGACGTGATGGTATACACCTGTAGTCCCAGCTCCTTGGGAGACTAAGGTGGGAGGATGGCTTGAGCCTAGGAGGTTGAGGCTGCAATGAGCCATGATCGTGCCACTGTACTCCAGCCTGGGTGACAGAGCAAGACCCTGTCTCAAAAAAAAAAAAAAAAAAAAAAAATATTCTGTAGGATAAGCTCACTTACCCTAAGGAAGGCACACACATACATTCTAAAAACTAATCTTGAAAATGTTCTAAATTAGATAGTGGTGATTGGTTGCACAACTCTGTAAATACACTGAAAACCACTGACTTGTATTTAGTTATTGGGTTTTTTTTTTTTTTTTTTGAGACAGGGTCTCACTCAGTCGGCCATGCTGGAGTACAGTGGTGCAATCATAGCTTATTGCAGCTTCAAACTCTTAGATTCAAGCCGTCCTCCAACCTTAGCCTCCTGACTGCAGGCACACATCACTGCAGCTAATTTTTATTTTTAATTTTTTTTTTTTTTTAGAGACAGGGTCTCGCTTTGTTGCCCAGGCTGGTCTTAAACTCCTGGCCTCAAGAAATGCTCCCACTTCAGCCTCCCAAAGTATTGGGATTACCGGCATAAGCCTCCTTGCCTGGCCAGATTGTATACTTTTGGTGACTTTTGTGTATATAAATTATATGTCAATAAAGCTGTTAATTGAAAAAGAATTTTAATCATTTTAAACCACAGGGTGCAGAGCAGTGGGAGAAGGGAGTTAATGGCTTGAATCCTGTGCTTTTATATACCTGGGGCAAAAAAAAATATTTTATTATGAAAAAAAATCTTATCTTTAAAGAGCGTCCAAAAATCTAGAATGACTGCTGGCTAGCATCACTACGTGCTGGGTGCTGGGTTAAGACTTTACAAATGTTGTTCCATTTAATTCTCAAAGTAACTCTGTAAGGTGGGCTTTATCCCAAGTTTAAAGATGTGAGGAGAAAGACAAGTTTAATAACTTTCCCAAGGCCATGAAGCAGGTAATGGTTAGAGTGAGGTTTAAACATAGATCTCATTGCCCACAGTGGTTCAGTCTTAGTTGTTAACTTAAAACCTAGTACCCTCTGGAAACCTGACTGAGGGCATTCACACACATGCTTATGAATTTCATGGCATTAGTTCTTCCTGAAAGTCGTACTATTCCTTAGTTAGAAGGCATTTTGAAGGCATGAAAATACATTATCTCATATATGATCTAATTCAGCAAAATTAGGGTACAGCCCAGGCATCTGCATTTTAGCAATAACCTCAGGTGAGTCTAATGTCAGCACATTTCTGAGCCCCTTATAAGAAAGAGTTGTCCAGATGGTAACTCCCAGAAAGCAGTGTGGCTATTCATCTTTGTGTACATTGCCTGATTTGTTACCCTTAGTATATGTTTGAGAAATATTGCATGAAAAAATGAGTGAAAGCACAGTGGAATGCATGATTTTCATGGTAAATCATGCTGACATCCTTGCCTAGGAACAGTTGTATTATTATATTAAACTCAGAATAAAGGTGCATATTTTAACCTTAAAAACAAGAGCATTTCATGTGATGTCTTTAAAAAATTCCATGCAGCAGCAATGTATACATCTGGAGTTGAAAGAAACACCACACAAGGGTAACCAGGTCAGAAGGAGACACGCCCACACTAAGGATGGAAGGAGGATGTGGACACTAAGAAATCACTTAATTCCTAACTCTTGACATTTATTTTTAAATGTGGTTATAAAAGAAGACTCAGAACATTTGGCTGTGTCATGGCTAAAAATACACATTTTTTCACTTCTCCTCACTCTCTTCACCCTACCACCTCCTCTGAGACAAAAACAGTAAAAACAAGGATATACTGTGAGATGATAAAGAGAAAATGAGAATGCTGCTGTCTATACCCACAGATAGGGAACTGGATGCTTAGATGCCACAGGGACTCATTTCTTCCTTCCCAAATCCAGGCCAAAGAACAACAGCTGGCTGGGCTCAGGAGCAATCTTACTTCCCTTACTGCTCCAGAAAGGTAACCACCTCTAGTAGCCTTGTTCCTCACTTCTGCCTCTGGAGTGGTGTTTGCCTCTGCACTGTGCTTTCTTGGGGAACTAAAATGGCCTTGTGTAAATAAAAAATGCTGGGATGCTGGGTGTGGTGTGTTGGTGGCTCACCCCTGTAATCCCAGTGCTCCGAGAGTCCAAGGCAGGGAGGATTGCTTGAGGCCAGGAGTTGGAGACTAGCCTGGGCAACACAGTGAGATCCTTATCTTTAGAAAAATTTTAAAAGCCTAGCCAGGTGTGGTGGTAGGCCCCTGTTGTTCTAGCTACTTGGGAAGCTAAGACAAGAGGATCACTCAAGCCCAAAAGTTTGAGGCTGCAGTGAGGTACGATTGTATCACTGTACTCCAATCTGGGTGACAGAGTGAGACCTTGTCTCTTAAAAAAAGAAAAGCATTCATTTTTCATTTTGTTTTCCTCTGTTCAACTAAGTAACTCAAGCCATTTAAAAAAGTATTTGTCTTTAGAGAGCTTTTTTTTTTCATACAAGGGCCATAAAAATAGTCATAGGCACACCAGTGGTTCACTCAAAGAATGCTAGATTCTGTAAACTGCAGGTTATCCCAGACGTCATCCAATATGACTTATGATTCATCAGAAACACCATCATATTTGACCTACGACAAGGACCAGTTCAGTTCAACAGGATCTTTTTTGAGGACCTACTATGTGCCAGCCACTGTATGCTAGCTGCTGTGGAAGACATAATTGAATAAAATACAACCCCTGAACCTGAGAATCTTCTAGTCTAGTGGGTGAGACAGACACACTGACAGATCTTTTAATGTAAGATGGTCATAAGATAGAGGTATACGCTGTGTGCTTTGGGAGCACAGAATAGGGGCATTAGTCCAGCTGGGGGGTCATGGAAGGCTTCCTGTGAGGGGTTTGATGACCGAGCTGACTCTGGACAAAAGAGGTAGGAAGTAGATTCCAGGCAGAGGAGCAATGGCAGAGTGAGACTGCAGAAATCCTCAAACAGTGCAGTTGTTCTAGAGTATAGAGAGTGAGGCAGGAAGTGGCCAGAGACGAGGCAGGAGAGGTGGTCAGCCCTCAGGCACAAGGGCTTTCTGTGCCTTACCTGGAGCCTCTAGGCAAAGAGGAGCCAACAAGAACTTAGGACAGGGGAATGACATAGTCAGATTTGTGGGCAGATGGAAGATTTAATATGGATTTAATTTAATATGAATTTTAATTTAGTGTATGGACTAGAGACTTATGGAAGGCAATTGCAGAAGAGCAGAGCACTTGTAACTCCCACTGTGTGTGAAATTGTTAGTTCTCTTTCTGTTGCAAGTGACCAAACCCAGTGCAAACAGGCTTAAGTGGAAAAGGTACAGCCTGAGGGTGGAACTCAGGCATATGCAGGGCTGGATACATATGTTCACTCAGTGACACCAAGATTCTGCTTCTTTCTACAGTTTGGTTTTTTTCTCTCCTGCAGAGGGAGAGCAAGTAACAGGACAATTCTTCATTTTGTAGAACTGTCCTGCACATTGCAAGAGTCTAGCATCCCTGTCTCACAATGCCAAAAGCACCCCCCAAGCATTAGAACAACCCAGAAATCCCCATACATTAAAAAAGGAAAAGATCCTGAGCACAGTACTAGCCCCCATCTTGCACCATCACTCTGGGCATTCAAGACTCCTCTTTGCCAAACTTCAGTTTTTTCCAACACCACCTGCCCTTAAAACATTAAATGGCTGCTGGTCAATTTGGTCTCCTCCATTGACTCTGTGAGCAAGTAACCATCACTAGAGATCTCATCAAGTTGGAGTCTTTAAATCTGGATCCCACCCCACTTCTTTTAGTTTCTCTTTCCTCCTAGCATTGGTCTCCATGCTTGCCCATTCGTAGAGGAAGAGAGACCATCCCCCTCCAGTTTTCTAGATCCCCATTGGCAAGGATGATTCTGATGGTGCTGCTTGTGTCACCTGGGAATCCTAGAGCCAATCACTGGAGGATAGGATACTCTGATTGGCCACCCTGGGTCCTATGGGAAGGCACCAAGGGGGCTGACAGCCCCACAAGACCACACACAATGGGTGAGAAGTTGTCCAAAAAAAGACATGTGCGCAAACAACTTATGTCTGCCTCAGGGGATAAGTAAGCAACGACAAAACAGAATTATCGTACACCTCACCCTCCCATGTTGCATTCTGTGGTTAATAAATTTAAAACCCCAAGCTTCCTCTTACCTATTCCAATTTTCATGAACTTGGAAAATGACCTAGTTGAGTAGAACCCAAGAGTAATGCAGCAACACTTTGTGAAATGTTTACTTAGGACACCGATGGGAGGATGTGGTGGTGATGGTGGAGGCAGAGCTGTGAAGAACTGAGAGGCTGTTAGAAAACCGCGGTGGAACAGTGGCTGGGGAAAGGTAAGAAAGTCAAGGGAAAGGGACAGTTGGCCTAATGGAAGAACATCAGTAAAGCAAAGACTCAAGGGGGAAGAGAGAGGAGAGAAAGGAGATGGGAGAGACAGTGAAACTTTATACCAGACCAACCAGAAGGGTTGGTTTATCCCAGGAAAAACGAGAGAGTGAATATCTAGAATCAAGGAAGAGGTTAATTGATTAATTCCTAATATTTTTCACAGACCTTGGCTTAGGACATGAATCCAGTGACCTGAGGTCAGCAGTTTCTATCTGAACCGAAGCCAGGTTGACCTGGGGCCTGGGCAGGTAAGAACCCTGCTTTTCCAGATATGAAGTCTAATAGGAACACAGATAAAAGTAGACTAGAGCAGACCAGTGACCGAGATGAGGCTGGTAGAGGAATCTCTTGACTATCCAGGAGACCCCAAGCTTGCTTTCATGTGTTAAACTTCAGACAGGATAATCGAGTGAAGGCAAGGCAGCTGTGTAAAGGTTTACCTCCAAATTTTCTTACATTTTACATAGGTTCTAGAATGACAGAATCTCAAAATTGGGTGGACACAGAAGCCACTGGATCAGAGATCTCAGATCTTGATCCAACTCTGGGGAGGTCTGTTGACCTTGATCAAGTTGCTTAACATCTCTCAGCTTTGGTTTCGTTATTAATAAACACAAGTAACGACAGTCTCTGTTTACTTCACGAGATTACTGGGATAACCAGGTGACAGGACCCACACAATTTGGGGGGCCCTGTGCAAAATGAAAATGTGGGGTCCCTGGTTTAAAAAATCACGAAGAATTTTAAGATGACAACAGCAGGGCATTGAACCAAGTGCTGGGTGCTTCTGAGAACAGAGCGCTGTGTGACTGCACAGGTCTCATGGCGGTGAAGACAGCCCTGCCAGGCAAGGTAATGTGCATCACAGTGCTTAGCAATCTGCAAAAGTTCAACAAATTGGTAAGGATTCTCTTTCTCTTTTCCCCCTTGGCTTCCAGGATTGTATTTGCTGGGGCTGCTATTAAAAAGTACTGTGAACTGAGTGGCTTAAACACCAGAAATTATTCTCTCACAGTTCTGGAGGACTAAAGTCCAAAATCAAGCTGTGGGCAGGGTGGGTTTCCCTGAGAGCTGCGAGCGAAGGATCTGTTCCAGGCCTCTCTCCTTGGCTGGTAGGTAGCCATCTTCTCTTTATGTCTCTTTACCTTGCCTTCTCTCTATACATTTCTCTATGTCCAATTTCTCCTTCTTATAAGGACTGCAGTTATATTGGATTAGGGCCCATGCTAATGACCTTGTTCTAATTTGATTACCTCTGTAAGACCCTATCTCCCTATAAGGGCACACTCCAAAGTGCTAGGGGTTAGGACTTCGACATAAGAATTTGGGGGTTGGGGGGAGCAGTTGACAAACATCAGAGCCCCTGTGCTCTTTGGAGGCATGCTGATGGTGTGAGGTCTCATTGGGAGGTGGTGATGTTAGGCTGTAGTAGGGAAAGTGTCCTGCCCCCACGGTAGTGGTGTTTGGGCCCCGGTTTCTGCTGCCTAGTTGGCAGCTCTCATTGCTTGCACTATAAGCCCACTCTTCAGTTTCTGAAAGCTCTTCCACGTACACCTAATAAATTCTTTTTTGGTTTAAGGAAGCTAAAGTAAGTTTTTGTGGCTTGCAAGTAAGAACCCTGACTGATACTCCGATACAACATTAGAATCAGGAAGGGAACTACTTGGACCTAAGTTTTGGGCCTCCCCACATTTGCTCAGCCCCATCTGCCTGCTGGGCCCTGGCTGCTTGCTCAGTGGGGAGCTCCAGCTTCCCAGTCTCACCTTCTCTCTGCCACTATCTGCAGATGCTGCTTCCCCACAGGGTGAGGGCTAAGAGCTGGGCTTAGGCATGGCTGCTACAATGCCCACCTTAGGGGAGCCGTAGGCATTTGCAGCCCAGGCCCTAGCACAGGGCACTGGCTCTTCCCAGCACTTGCAGACTCAGATGAAGCTTCTTGCCCCCTGGCTGGGGACTTAGAAGATGGCTGCTTTGCCACTGTTTAAAAGGTAAATAGCCCAAAATGAGGGAGAGTTGAATCCACAGAGGACCCGCTTTGACCAGAGAGTCAGGAGATAAGCTCCTCTCTCTTCCTCCCCTGTGACGATTTCGAAGTGTGGTGGCTCCATATGGCCCATCCAGAGAGTCCTGCGTGGCTGTGACAGGTGTGGTTTCTGTGGCACCCTGGCCAGTTTGGTTCATATCACCCCACATTGACTCCCTTCCCCTCACCCTTCCAGCTCTGGGATAGAGCCTTACACCTTAAACTTGGCCTCAGGCTCTGATTTCTATGGAAACCCGGAAGGCTAGGAGCCTTGCAGGAAGGCTTAGGTTTCGAAGGTGGAAAGGGAAGAGAGGAAACCATTTCATCACACCCATATGTCCACAGCGCTCAACTTACCTGAGGCTCAAACATATAAACTGGCACAGACCAGAATTGTGAACAATGAAGCTGGGTATGTTATGAAAATATCAATTATGTCAGAGCCACACAGAGACCTGAGGCAGTCATCCAAGATGATTCAGGACAGAAGCTGGAAAACAAAAGGGCTTTCACCTGGCAGCTGTGTAAATGGATACCAGGGCCACATGTGTATATGTAAAGGGTGTGGCTTACTCTCCCCATAATGACAGGTTCCTGAGCAGCAGGATAAAAGGAATTTTTACCACTGTTTAGTAGTTTACCACTTGAGTGCTCCAGAGAGCTCCACTGTCTCTATTTAGAACCAGCTTCATGCTTACAGTTCAGACTGCAGTACTACACCAGAGAAATAATTAGATATACCACTTCTGTGCAGCATTTATTTCAGCCCACAAATTGATGATCAGTTAGGCTATTCAGGGATGTGTAAATACCTTTATAAATTCTTATAGTTTCTTTTTAAAAAATAATTTTTCTAATTTGTATTATTATTATTATATATTTTTGAGACAGAGTCTTGCTCTGTCACCCGGGCTGGAGTGCAGTGGTGCAATCTCAGCTCACTGCAACCTCCACCTCCTGGGTTCAAACAATTCTCCTATCTCAATCTCCCAAGTAGCTGGGATTACAGGCGTGCACCATCACACTCGGCTAATTTTCATATTTTTAGAGAGATGGGGGTCTCACCATGTTGGCCAGGATGGCCTCAAGTGATCCAAATGTCTCGGCCTCTGAAAGCACTGTGATTACAGGCGTGAGCCACTGCACCTGGCCTAGTTTCTTTTTAAAATGAGGTTCCAGTAGGTCTTCTAAAAATATTTAATAATAAAAACCAGAGTTTGGGACAACTAAGGACAACAATAAGGGAGATTCCAGAAGGAAAAACAGCCTGACATCTGCTAGTCCTATGATATTGGGCAAATGACCAGGCCTCTCTGAACCTCAGCTCCCTCATCTACAAAGTAGAGAATATAATAACCTCTAACTTGTTATAAGAACAAGGGGAGCTAGTGTGTGGGGAAAGCCTAGCACTAATTAGTGCTCATACATGTTAGTTATCTTTATTGATCACTACAAATTATTGCTTCTCAAGAACAGCTTGGCAGTATACAAAAACACACTATCCTGCCCCTCTCTGTTCCTCACATTTCAGAAGTAGAACACGCATTTCTATGCCCCAAATTGGCTCAAGGCAACTCTTCTCTAAACCAATTTCTTTTTCTTTTTTTTTTTTCTTTTTTCAGACGGGGTCTCGCTCTGTCACCCAGGTGGGAATGCAGTGGCGCAATCACAGCTCATACACCTTAAACTCCTAGGCTCAAGCAATCTTCCTGCCTCAGTCTCCTGAGTAGCTGAAACTACAGGCACATGCCACTATGCCTGTTTTGGTTTCTTTCTTTCTTTCTTTCTTTCTTTCTTTCTTTCTTTCTTTCTTTCTTTCATTCTTTCTTTCTTTCTTTCTCCTTCCTTCCTCCCTCTCTTTCTTTTCTTTTCTTTCCTCCCTCCCTCCTTCCCTCTTTCTTTCTTTCTCTTTTTTTTTTTTTATTTTTTGAGACGGAGACTTGCTCTATTGCCCAGGCTGGAGTACAGTTGGGCAATCTCAGCTCACTGCAATCTCTGCCTCCTGGCTTCAAGCAGTTCTCCCTGTCTCAGCCTCCTGAGTAGCTGGGATTACAGGCGCCCACGACCACGCCCGGCTAATTTTCGTATTTTTAGTAGGGGCAGGATTTTGCCATGTTGGCCAGGCTGGTCTCGAACTCCTGACCTCAGGTGACCCACCTGCCTTGGCCTCCCAAAGTGCTGGGATTACGGGCATGAGCCACTGCACCTTTTTATTTTTCTTTTTAGAGACAGGGTCTTGCTGTGTTGCCTGGGCTGGTCTCAAACTCCTGGCCTCAGGCAATCTTCCTGCCTTGACCTCCCAAAGCACTGAGATTACAGATAGGAGCCACTGTGCCCTGCCTAAACCAATTTCTTTTTTTTCTTTTTGAGATGGAGTCTCACTCTGTCATCCAGGCTGGAGTGCAGTGGTGCGATCTCGGCTCACTGCAACCTCTGCCTCCTGGATTCAAGTGATTCTCCTGTGTCAGCCTCCCAAGTAGCTGGGACTACAGGTGTGTGCCACCATATCCAGCTAGTTTTTTGTGTTTTTAGTAGAGATGGGGTTTCACTATGTTAGCCAGGATAGTTTCGATCTTCTGACCTTGTGATCCACCCACCTTGGCCTCCCAAAGTGCTGGGATTACAGGCGTGAGCCACTGTGCCCGGCCAACTGATTTCTTAATAGGAAGGCATCCACCTATGCCCTGAAGTGGAGATTGGGTCCCCAGTCTTCCTTGAGCAAGATAGGTCTCAAATTTTTGAGTGTGTGGAAATCTGCTGGGCTATGTATATAGATTTCTAGGCCTCATCCTCAAAAGTCCTGATTTAGTAGGTATGGGGCTTGGGACTGGGGAATCACCATTTTTCACACATGTACACAGGTGCACACATGCACATACACATGCCATGATTTTAAAGCAGAAGATATTTGGGCCACATTTCCAGAAATATTCCCTGCAGGGCTCATTCCTCCAGCCTTATGATGAGTATATGCAAACAACCTGAGGTCATGGAAAGCATCTCCAGTGTTTTTCCCTTGGACTACAGGCATATTTAATTAGCCAGTGCCCACACTGACCTTATTTTATTATTAGCACAAGTGCAATGGCTTACATTTAGAGTGTACCTATATAAAGAAGTTATAATGACGCAGTGCTTCCCAAACTTGGCTGCATAGTAGATACACTTAGGGAAGTTTTCGATGCTCTGCCCCTCTTCCATCTCTCTGGCCCATGCCCAAATCCAATTAGAAAATGGGCAAAAGATATAAAGAGACATTTTACTGAAGAGGATATACAGATGGCAAATAAACACATGAAAAGATGTTCAACATCACTCATTTTGATGGAAATGTAAACTAAACCACAATGAAGTTCCACTACACACCTACAGAATGGCTAAAATAAAACATAGTGACAATAAAAAGTGTTGGCAAGAATGTGGAGAAATTGGATCTCTCCTTGCTGGTGGAGATGTAAAATGGTACAGCCACTCTGGAAAAACGTTTGGCAGTTTCTTTAAAAACTAAGCATATACTTAACATACGATCCAACAGCGGCGCTTCTGGCATTCATGCCAGAGAAATAAAAACTTATGTTCCCACACAAAAACTTTTCATAAATTTTTGAGACAGAGTCTTGCTCTGTCACCCAGACTTGAGTGCAGTGGTGTGACTGTGGCTCACTGCAGCCTTGACCTCCTGGGCTCAAGCGATCCTCCCACCTCAGCCTCCTGAGTAGCTGGGACTACAGGTATATCCCACCATGCCCGGCTAACTTTTTTTTTTTTCCGGCAGAGATGGGGTTTTGCTATGGTTGCCCAGGCAGGTCACACAAAAACTTTTATACAAATGTTCATGGCAGCTTTATTTGTAATATCCCCAAGGTGTAGTACATCTATACCAGCAATAAAAAGGAATGAACTGTTGATTCATACAACCTAGATGGATCTCAGGTGCATTATGCTGAGTGAAAAAGCCAATCTCAAAAGGGTACACACTGTATGATTCCATTTATTTATTCATTTAGAGACAGAGTCTCACTCTGTCGCCCAAGCTGAAGTGCAGTGGTGCAGTCTTGGCTCACTGCAACCTCCACCTCCTGGATTCGCGTGATTTTCGTGCCTCAGCCCCCTGAGTAGCTGGGACTACAGACGCGCGCCACCACACCTGGCTAATTTTGGGGTATTTTTAGTGGAGATGGGGTTTCGACATGCTGGCCAGGCTGGTCTCAAACTCCTGACCTCAAGTGATCCACCCGTCTCGGCCTCCCAAAGTGCTAGAATTACATACATGAGCTACCACGCCTAGCCGATTCCATTTATTTAACAGTCTTGAAATGACAAAATTATCGGGATTAGTGTTTGTCAGGAGTTAGGGATAGTAGAGAGAAGGCAGGTAAGTGATACCATAAAGGCATATCTTTGTGATGAAGGAATAGTTCTGTATCATAATTGCAATGCTGATTAGACAAACCTACACACGTGATAAAGTGACAGAGAACTATACACACATTTTACCAAAGTCAATTTCATGGTGTGAGATGTAACCATTAGGAAAATCTTGTGGATTATAATAATTATTATTTTTTTTAAAAAAGGAAAAGATCCTGATGTCCAGGCCACTCCCAGACCAATGAAATCAGAGTCTCTGAGGGTGGAGTCCACGCATCAGCGCGTGGCCCTGGTGATGACTAAGTGCAGCCAAGTTGCGGTTTATTATAAGGCAGTTCATAGATGCTGCTGCTGCTGCTGCTGCTAGCATTTCATCTGCTGAGAATCACACTCAGTAGCAACAGCCATCCAAGATACAGCCCTGCGGGGCTTTGAGTGTTAACGTTGGGTGCATAGTGATGAGGCTTTTTTAAAGCCTTGAAACGGGGCCAACTGGTAATACCTAAGGAACGTAAGTACCATTCAGTGTGTGTGTGTAAGCCCTGGCTATGAGGGGAGGGGCGAGTGGGGGAAGCACATGATGTTAAACTAGGCTAATGGGTTTAATTTCCCTTTGTTTTCCTAGATTTCCTGGCAAACAGAAAAAGCTCTCTTGGTCTTTAAAGTTCATGACAGATTCCCTAAGTGTTTGTAAAACATCTGCCAACCACACTGATGGGCTCTCACACAAAGGTTTTGGAAATACAGACTGATTTCCTTTGGTTACTAAAACTGATTTTTTTTTTTTTTTTTTTTTTGGTTACTACAATTGATTTTATCTCTATAATTTTCTTCTCTGTCATCTTATTTTAAACAAAAACCATGGCACAAAAATAAAGTGATGGTTTTTGAGGAAAACATATCTATTTGTTTTTCTTTTTGTATCTTCAGCCAAAACATCTAAGGAATAATAATGAAAATAATAGAAAATCTTTTGCACTGGGAAATTGTTTCCCTCTGTTTTTAGCCTTCATTTATTTTTTTGCCAGAGCTTCATATCTTTTCAGAGATTCATGTGCATAACAGTTTTAAATGTTTTCCAGAATGAACTTCTCCAGCTGAATCTCAGAGAAGAAAGCTTTGTTAATGGCAACAATTCATTTAAGATTAATATGAAGCTTTCTGGATGATTGTTGGTGACGTCATATGAACCATTAGGTTGGTGCAAAAGTAATTGCAGTTTTGCCATTAAAAGCAATTATTTATGCACAAACCTAATACCAAAACATCTAATGTCAAACTATGGTCCATTTCTATTATATTTCCCAAGACAATTAAATTAGTATATAATTTTTTTCATAGATTTTCAGTTTATAATATGTAGTGAAATTAAATAATTATCTAGAATAGCATTGCTAATTGTGACATTACTTAAATATTTATGAAAAATAAACTTTGATCTGCCATTTCACTCACAGCTGGTCAAGGCTAGTAAAAGATGAGATTCTAAATTTCACAGCTGGAGGCCTACATTTCGATCTTTATACAAGATTTAATGAAATTCACAGTGACATTTTTAGTTATTTTGATACATTCTCAACCAAGTAGGAGTACAAGATCTATAAGTGAGGGTCTAGTAAATTATTTGATATGAAAAGGGGTCCGTGTACTTCATAATAATTAGTCATAACAAGTGCTGTGGCATTTATTGAGCATCTGTGTGTGGACATTTTGTTATTGTAGATATTTTCTATTAACCTGATATTAATGCATGTCTTTACACCCAACCCTCCAAGGGATACTATGCAAATGCTTTAACATCTGGCATTTGTTGAAAAATAGCAGAGATTTTAAAGAATGGCACTGAGAAAGTCTTGCCACGTTTTTATGGAAATCCATTCTGGAAGCATTTCTTTCCGTTATATGTCTTGTCTATTTCATATTGAAAGCCCTTTTATCACAGCTTCAATTTGCGTTAGTATTTTACCATCAAAGATGAACTTAGCCAGCGCAATGACAACATGATAAAAACATAAAATGATACAATGATTCTTCTTGTTTATCACTTATCCTGTCTCATTAAGCCACTTACCACAAAAGAAGCTTGAGATTTCTTAGGAGCAAGATAGAATTCTTAGGACTCAGGCTTTCTGAGCCAGTGGCAGGATAGTTGCTTCTAAAGAGGCTGTGTGTGTAGGTGCTGGGGGGGTTAGGTCTCCAGGAGGGACAAGATGGGCAGCTGGAAATAAATTCAGAATCCTGCCTCTGTTGTAGCAAAACTCTCCATTCTCTTTCTCACCTTTTCTCAGAACCTGCTTACATAACTGTGGTTAACCTATATGCGTAAGCATGATTAAAAAGATTGACACAGCCTGGCAGTCTTTTCTGTGCTATGCACCCAGGAGCACAGCCCTTGGGTCTGAAGCATTGGCAGCGGGCTCTGGCTCTGTGTGTGGCGCAGGTCAGTCCGGCCTGCCTGCCAATTACTCAGTAGTTATGTCCCCGGAGAAGCAAGCCATGCTTGTTAGGCAGATTGCTGCACTCTGAGCACAAAAATGTCAAGGGCACATAATTACTCCTAATGCAAAAACATAGAAAAGCTGCAATTAAAAGGCAGTGGAGCAGTGCCTTTCTTATTTCTGGAGAGACTGGAAATTACAGTGAGGCAGCACACTGGGCTTTCTCTGCCTCCTAGTATACACAAATATTTTCAATTAATTACAACGTGTAATGGTATATTTATTTTTGGATCTCCTGTCTCCCCATAGGCTTCATGTGAGCAAAGACCACATGTCTGGCTTGTTCACCACTGCACACTCCCAGGACATGGTAGGAATTCAGTGACTATTTAATGAATGGATGACCATGGTATTTCAGTTTTAGGAAAGAATTTCCAAATACATTTTTCCCCATTCATTGAGTCCTTATTTAACCAAGTTAACTAGACAATATGTCCTCTACATTGTTCATGGGGAATTACTGAGCCAGACCTGGGGGAAATGACATAATATCCTATTAATTTTTTTAAAAAAATTATTTTTAATGTTTGTGGGTATATAATAGGTATACATATTTATGGGTTACATGACATATTTTGATATAGGCATGCAATGCCTAATAATCACATCAGGGTAAATGGGGTATCCATCCCCTCAAGCATTTATCCTTTGTGTTACAAACAATCCATTTATATTATTTTAGTTACTTTAAAATGTACAATTACATTATTTTTTGCTATAGTCACCCTGTTGCGCTAGCCAATACTAAGTCTTATTCATCCTATTTTTTTGAACCGATTAACCATCCCCATTTCCACCTACTCCACCACTACCCTTTCCAGCCTCTGGTAACCAACCTTTTACTATCTCAATGAGTTCAATTATTTTAATTTTTAGCTCCCACAAATAAGTGAGAACATATGAAGTTTGTGTTTCTGTGCCTGGCTCATTTCACTTAACACAATGATCTCCAGTTCCATCCATGTTGCTGCAAATGACAGGATCTTATTCTTTCTTATGACTGAATAGTACTCCATTGTATATATGTACCACATTTTCTTTGTCCAGTCATCTATTGATGGACACTTAGGTTGCTTCCAAATCTTAGCTATTGTGAACTGTGCTGCAATTAGTTTTTTATGTAAGGTATCATGGCCATGAAAGCTTGAATATATAAAAAAAGTCATAGATAAGATCTTGTCTTGGAAGAGCTACACAAAGAAGATCTTGTTTTGGAAGATCTACGCATATTTCATTTTGTATAGACACATTCTGTATCCAAATGAGAAAGATTTCTTAGAAGGGAGATTCATTGCCTCCTATAATTTATTCAAATGCTTAACAGCCTTAAAGATGACTACCACACTGTTGCCACATAACAGATGTTAAATAAATATTGTTGTTGTTTTTGTGAATTGAACTTGGCAGTAAAAAATGAAAATTGCAGCTGCTAAATATTTGGTGTGAGTTACAGCAGCTCTCTTTAATCTCTGTTTTTAGTTGAGTTGTGTTTGCATGAGTTAAATTGTTTTCCTTCTGATGTCCAATTTACTTGCAGCTCTTCTACCAGAGGCAAGCATTTTCACCAGCCATTTTGAATTTGATGTGCTCAGCACTTTGAGGTAGCTGGCTCCTGGGCATAAGTCAGATTCTGACTCACTGGCTGGATCACCATCCTCAGGACCCCTTGCAGGGTAGACCTTGCTCAGTTGTTCCTTGATTTTCTTCTGTATATTTGAAAGAAATACATGCTTTTGTGATGTGCAATGCTTCATAGATGTCACCTTTTAAGTTTATTACGAATCACATTTGTATAGTTCGTTATTGAATTTTAGACCCATATAACTTCTAAGCATGAAGTATTATTACACACACACTAAGTACTTCTTATGAGTCAAGTGCTAGAACTATGGCTATCACAATGATTAAAGCATTTGTTTACCCCTTGGCTCACCACCATAAGTGAAGGAGATGTAGCTTTCTCTGCAAAGAATTATGCATGAGAAGGCATCTTGGCCAAAGCCAAGGGCTAAAGGTTAAGAGTATCATTCACAGATAATTTTAAACTTAAAATTGTAAAAGAACCCAACTCGATTGAGGTATAATCGACATGCAACATGTGGTACATACTAAAACTGTTCTATTTGATAAGTTTTGACATGTGTGTAATACTATAATCAAGATAGTGAACATATTCATCATCCCAAAAGGGTCCTGGTGCCCCTTTGTCATCTCTCCCTCCCATCCCTAATCTGCTTTCTGTCATTATAACTTAGTTTGACTTTTCTAGAATTTCATCTAAATGAAAGTTTATAGTGTGTACTCTCTGAGTCCTTTATCTTGCTTCTATTACTCAGAATAATCATGTTGAGATTCATCCAAGTTGAAGTGTATGTATATTAATAGTTCGTTTCCTTTCATTGCTGAGTAGTCACTCTCCATTATACGGATACCCTATACAGTATATTCACTTATCTGTGGATGGAAATTTGGGTTCTTTCAGTTTTTCTTTTACAAATAAAGCTGCTATGAGCATTCATCCACATGTGTTTGAATGAATATATATTTCCTTTCCTTTTGGCTAAACACCTAGAAGCAGGATGGCTGGATCATATGGTAGGTGTATGTTTAACTTTCAAAGACTCTGTCAATTGTCTTCCAAAACGTCTGTATCATTTTCCATTCCCTGCAGCAGTATATGAGACTTCCATTTCTTCCACATCCTCACCTACACTGACATGGTCAATCTTTTTCTTTTTGGTCACTCTAATAGGTATGTAGTGGTATCTCATTGTGGATTTAATTTGCATTTCCCTAATGGATAATGATGTCAAGCATATTTTCATGCACTTAATTTACTGTTAGTCTGTCTTCATTGATGATGTGTCTGTTCAAATATTTTGCCCAGGTTTTTACTGAGTTGTTTTCTTATAATATAGTTTTGGAAGTTCTTTATATATTCTGAATTAATCACATCACTAGATATATGATTTTAAAAGATTTTCTCCCAGACTGTGCCCGTCTTTTCATTCTTTGAAAGAGCAGAAGTTTTTAATTTTGATGAAGTTTAACTCATCAATTTGATTTTTTTGGATTATACTTTTGGAGTTGGGTCTATAAGATCTTTGTTTAACCCAAGGTCAAAGGTTTTTTCCTTATGTTTTATCATAGAAATTGTATAATATTTAGTTTTACATTTAAGCCTATGGCCCATTTTGAGTTAATTTTTAAACATAGTACAAGACATGAAGTCCATTTTTTTGGCATATGACTATCTCATTGTTCCAGTACCATTTGTTGAAGGGACTATCCTTTCTCCACTGCTTTGCCTTTGTGACTTTGTAAAAAATCAGTTGCCATCTATATGTGAGTCTATTTCTGGATGTTTTGTTCCATGGCTCTACATCTATCTTTATGACAATAACACCTATCTTGATTAGTTTAGCTTTATAGAAAGTCTTGAAATCAGGTAGTATTAGTCCTCCAACTTTGTTCTTCTTTTCTTTTATTATTTTTTTTTAGAGACATGGTCTTGCTCTTTTGCCCAGGCTAGAGTGCAGTGGCATGATCATAGCTCACTGCAGCCTCCAACTCCCAGGCTCAAGCAGTCCTCCCACTTCAGCCTCCTGAGTAGCTAGGGCTACAGGTGCACACCATTATGCCTGGCTAAATGTTTTATTTTTGTAGAGATGGGGTCTTGCTATGTTGCCTAGGCTAGTCATTGTTTTTGTTTTCAAAGTTGCTTTCACTATTCTAAGTCCCTTGGATTTTAGAATTAGGTTGTTAATTTCTACAAAAACCAAGCCTTCTGCTACATTGATTGGTAGTGAGTTGACTCTATAGGTCTATTTGGGAAGAATGAACATCTTAATAATATCGATTCTTCTGAATCATGAACATGCTATATCTGTTTGTTTGTTTAGTTAGGTCTAATTTAATTCCTGTTGCCAATGTTTTATAGTTTTAGTGTAGAAGACTTTCACATCTTTTGTCAGATTTATCCCTATTTCATATATTTGATATTATTGTAAATAGCATTATTTTAAAAAAGTTATTTTCCAGTTGTTCATTGCTAGTGTATAGAAATACAATTGGTTTTTGCATATTTATCTTGTGTCCTATGATCTTGCTAAAATAATTTGTTTTAGTATTTTTAAAAAATAGATTCCATCACATTTTCTACATACATGACCATGTTGTCTGCAAATGGAGAGGTTGACTTTATGAGCAATATTGACTTGTAGTTTTCTTGTAGTTTCTTTGTTAGGTTTTAGTATCAAGGTAGTGCTTGCCTTATCAAATGATCTTTTAGTACTTTTAGAGATATGGATACATTGTCTCCTTACTTGTATTGTTTCCAAAAAAAAAAAAATCTGCTCTCATCCTTATCTTTGTTCCTCTGTATATGATGTGTGGTTTTTTTTTTTCATGTGGTTGCTTTTAAGATTTTTCTCTTTATCACCGTTTCTGAGCAATTTAGTCATGATGTGTCTTGATGTTGCTTTATTTATATTTCTTGTATTTGGAATTCAAAATTGGATTTGTGGGTTAATAATTTTCATAAAATTTGGAAATTTTCTGGCCATTTCTTCAAATATATATATATAGTTATATATATTTATTTTGTTTGTTTTTAGGACAGAGTCTCACACTGTCACCCAGGCTGGAGTGCAATGACACAATCTTGGCTCACTACAACCTCTGCCTCCCAGGTTCAAGCGATTCTCCTGCCTCAGCCTCCCGTCTTCAAATATTTTTGTACCCTTATCTTATTTTTTCAGGAACTCCTGAAAAAACTCCAGTTTTTCAGTTTCACAAATATTAGCCCAAGTGAAATTGGCCCACAGCTCACTGATCCTCTGTTCATTAAAAAAAAAAAAAAAAAAAGTCTCTGTGATGGTTGATTTTGGGTATCAACTTGCCTGGATTAAGTTACACTTAGGTACCTGGGAAAGCATTGTTTATTCTCAGTGCTTCAGTGGGCACTGAGCACATCCCTTTTCTGCTGAAAGGGAAACCCAGATGGCTTGCCATTTGATTGGAATGATTGGGCTCCCCCAGGAATGTTTGAGAGGGTGTTTCCAGATGCCATTGGCATATGAGTTGGTGGACTGAGTGGGGAAGATCTAGCTTCAATGTGGATGGACATCATCCAATCAGCTGGGGGCCTGAATTGAACAAAAGGATGGAGTAAGAGTGAATTTTTGTTCTCTCTTATGGAGTGGGGATGTGCCTTTGGACATCATAACTCTAGATTCTCTGGCTATTGGACGATAGGACTTGTATGACAGCCCCCTGGGCTCTCAGGCCTTCAGCCTCAGTCTCAGAGTTCTCACCATTAGCCTCCTTGGTTCTGAGGCCTTTGGACTTGGACTGAGTCATACTATGGTTTCCTTGCTTCTCCAGCTTGCAGACAGGCTGTTGTGGGACTTCTCAACCTCAATCAAGTGAGCCAATTCTCATGATCAGTCCTTTCTCATGTATCTATGTATATGTATTCTATCAGTTCTGTCTGGGTAACCATGACTAAATCAGTTTCCTTTCTCTCTTTGCTTCATTTTGGACAGCTTCTATGTCTATGTCTCCAAGGTCACTAATCTCTTCTACAATGTCTAATCTGTCAATAATACCATTAAGCGTACTTTACAGCTCACACATTGTACTCCTCATCTCTAGAAGTTTGATTTGAATCTTTTTTTATATCTCTCATGTATCTATTAGTTATAATTATTTTAATATCCTTGTTTGCCAATTCTAACCTTAATGTCAGTTGTGAGTCAGTTTCAACTGATTGATTTTTATTCTTACTATGAGTCACATTCTTCTGCTTCTTTGCATGCCCAGTAATTTTTTATTAGATTTCAGACTGTCTTAGTCAGTTTGTGCTGCTATAACAAATTACCATAAACTAGGTGGCTTGTGAACAAATATTTATTTCTCATAGTTCTGGAAACTGAAATTCTGAAATCAGGATGTCAGCACAGTTGGCTCTGGTGAGGGTCCTCTTCTGGGTTGCATATTGCCAACATCACATGGCAAAGAGAGAAAAAGCCAGCTCTCACATTATTTTTTATAAGAGCACTAATCCCATCCATGAGGGGTCCACTTTTAGGACCTAATTTTCTCCCAAAGGCCCCACCTCCAAATATCATCATATTGGGAGTTAGAATTTCAACACATAAATTTAGAGGGGGACACAAACATTCAGTTCATAACACAAACATTGTACATTTTATCTTGTTGAGCATTGGATATTTTGGAATTCCTATAAATATTACTGAGCTTTGTTCTGGGATGCAAAGAAGTTACTTGAAAACAAATCGATTCTTTCAGATCTTACTTTTTCAAATTCGTTAGGTGGGTCTGGAGCAGGGGTCTGGGTTTGCTCAGTCCGGGACTAATTCTTCCCTACTCCTCAGCCAAAGTCTTTTGTACTCTACCAATGTCCTGTGAATCATGGGGCTTGCTTTCTGGCTGGTGGAAACCGACATTGTTATTGGATCTGTTTGAACACTGGACACTGTTACCTCTCATTATGAGTAGTTTTTTCCCCAGCCTCAGGTAGTTGCTTCACATATATACATTGATGAGTACTCAGCTGAATGTTGTGGTGGGGGGGATCTGCATTAGTCCATTTTCACACTGCTATAAAGAACTACTTGAGACTGGGTAATTTATTAAAGGAAAGAGGTTTGATTGACTCACAGTTCTTCGTGGCTGAGGAGGCCTCAGAAAACTTACAATCATGGTGGAAAAGGAAGGATAAGTAAGTACTTTCTTCACACGGTGGCAGGAGAGAAAGACTGTGAAGGGGGAAGTGCCACTTTTAAACCATCAGATCTCATGAGAACTCGCTATCACGAGAACAGCATGGGGGAAACTGCCCCCGTGATCCAATCACCTCCTACCAGGTCCCTCCCTCTATATATATACAGAGAGAGTAAGCTAAACAAAAGCATGAAAAACAAAGAACAAGGCAGAATTCAGCATGTGTTTGTGTGTATAGAACCTTCATACGTACCTTGCTTATTTCGTTACAACAGATAGGAATAAATTTAAACTAATTGAGGCATCTCCTGATCCCACATCTAGTTTGAGTTATCCAAACAAGAAGAGGAAAATTTGTTTTGGGTAAGGTTTTACATTTTCTTTGCCTCAATATTCTTATCTACTTTGAAATGTTTTATTGTAAACATTTTAGTCTGTTTTTAATAAGTTTTAACAATCAATCTAAAACTCATTATTTGCTTTAAAAATATGCAACTGAAGACAAATCACCTGTATATCACTCTGTCTCCAGGATACTTTTGCGTATATTGGGTGAGTTACTTAACTAGTATTAATTTTCAAGTAGTAATTCAGTTGTGGGAAGCCAAATGTTTACTTTAAGTGTGTTTTCTTATTAAAAATTAAGATCTATACTAGACAATGAGACTAGACAAATGTTATGTCTGAATGTTTGTATGTCCCCAAAATTGCTATGTTGAAATGCTCACCCCTAAGGTAATGACATTAGGAAGTGAGGCCTCTGGGAGGTGATTAATTCCAGAGAGTGAAGCTCTCATGAATGGGATTTGTGCCCTTGTCAAAGAGGCTCCTGAGAGCTGCTTAGCCCCTTCCATCATGTGAGGACGCAGCTAACCAATAAGCAGGCCCTCACCAGACACTGAATATGCCTTGACCTTGGCTTTTCACCTCCAGAACTGTAAGAAATAAATTTCTGTTGTTTACAAGCCACTCAATTTATGGCATTTCATTATAGCTACCCAAATGGACTAAGACAACAAATAAAAGAGTTGCAAACAGAAATGCGCTCAACTGTCTACCTTGTCTACTCAAGAACTAAGTCTTCTTGGTTAAAGAGAATCAGAAACTTGAGGTAGTCGTCTAAAGAATTGTGGTAAAAATTCCACTAAAATGAGAACTGCTTCAGAACATGATATAATAAAGTACTATTCCGTACTGGACAGTGAAGTTAGTGGTTGGTGGAGTTTGTCTTTAGTAGACAAACCTCCTCCTCATCTTTCTCATCCTCTGTGCCCAGGGCCAGCAGTGTCCATGAAATAGGCAGAATTTCAGGGAAAGGAGGATTTGTACCTTTATACTTTGCCCATCTGTGACTGATACACAACGTGTCCATTTACTGAATCTCTGCTAGGTAGGTACTGAGAATTCAACTAATAGCAACAATAATAACTAACACATGATACTAGGTGGTGGGTACCAGTCTAAGTACTTTCAATATATTAATACTTTTAATAATCATTACATCCTATTAGGTAGGTACTGTTAATTATCTCCTGTTTACAGAGGAGGAAACAGAGGCACAGTTAGCACTACTAAGTGACAAAATCTGGATTTTTACCCAGGCATCTTGGCTGCAGAGTCCTACCTTGACTATGCTATACTGCCTTTCAGATGGAAAGGTAAATAAGGTACCATTTCTGTCCTTGAAGTGCCCTGGTCCAGTAGGGGAAACAGATGCAGTTATTCATTCATTTGTTCCTTCCTTTCTTCCTTCAATGTTCATTAAGCACCTGCTCCATGTCAAGAGCTTGGTATATCCCTAGCCCCCATGGAACTTACAGACATACAAGCTGTCATAAAATGTGGCAAATGCAAGATGGAGACATGTACAGAGTATTTATTATGGGACCTCCAACTAGTAGCAATTAATGTAGTCTTGGGGGTTAGGGAGAGCTTCCTAAATAAAGTGATATTCTTATTTATTTATTATTTTTTTATTTTTTTATTTTTCGAGACAGAATCTTGCTCTGTTGTCTAGGCTGGAGTGCAGTAGTCTGATCTTGGCTCACTTTAACCTCTGCCTCCCAGGTTCAAGTGATTCTCCTGCCTCAGCCTCCTGAGTAGCTAGGATTACAGGCATGCGCCACCATGCCCAGCTAAGTTTTGTATTTTTAGTAGAGATGGGGTTTCACCACATTAGCCAGGCTGGTCTGGAACTCCTGGCCTCAGGTGATTCACCCGCCGTGGCCTCCCACAGTGCTGGGATTACAGGCATGAGCTACCGCACCACGCCTTGAGGTCCTTTTCTAAGGATGAATTGCACATCTCCTGTTAAAATAACACAGCTCCTGGGAGACTTACTGATAAGTTGGATTCGTTATTTTCTAACATTTTGAATTTTTGAATGAATTTTTCTTCCTGAGGAGCAGGTTCTGATGAATACTGCTGAGAAAGGGACATTGTTGGTGTTGGGCAGCTGGGGTCAGTGAGAGGGGTCCCCCTAGAAGCGGGAGGGAGGTGGAAGCTTCTGAAGGGCACACTTGCTTTGCCTCCCAATTTCCCCTTTCTTTCTGCTCCCAGGCCCAATGCTGGACAGATCCACCTAGCCTCAACTGCCCTGAGAATGGTTCAAGCTCCAGAATGACTATGTTCCTTGCTTTTATATTCTTGGTCAATGTCTTAGTTCCTCGTGGAGAAACCCTGCTGTTTTAAATCTGTATGTGCTCATTTTAAAAGTAATTTTTAATACTGTGTTCTGGGTCTATGATTATCCATTTGAAATCCGAAATTTGGGTATTTTAGAGTTCTGTGTTATGGTAAAACTTGCTTAAGAAATCATTTGTATGTAATTTCAAGCTGTCCATGGGTTGGGGATTTAGGCTGCCAGGAGGATTTCTACTTTATGAAGAGAAGGACACCACCATGGAGAATCACCCTGGCTGCATAATCTGTGTGTGATCCTTCTTCCAAGAGAGGATGGAAAAGGCGTTTGCTCCCTTGCACGAAGAGAGTATGTGGGTTGTTATGTTGTGTTTACATTCTTCGTATACTTAGAGGAGATCCAAACAGACTTCTATAGCGCAGGAGGATTTGATAGAAAGTTACGTAGTGTGTCAGTGTAAGAAAGGGAAAGAAAGCAAGGTAAAGGGATACAGATGAATGGGGTGTGGTTTTAGGTGGTGTAGCCAAGGAGGCTGTTTCTAAGGAGGTGACCTTTAAGCAGAGCCTGTGTGAAATGAGAGCGAGTCACCGCCGAGAGGAGGGGGAGGGGCAGAGCCAGACAGACGCCGGACGTTGGCCAGCGCTGACGCAGGCCCTTGGCTGGGCAGTCCAGGGGGAATCATTATTACGGGAAGGCACATTTTCTGTAGCTTTGCCCGAAGAGAGAAGCTGTTTTCTCTCAGAGATGGAACATGTTAGCCGGTTGCCATGATGTCTTCATTTGTCCATCGCTGCCCCTCTGTGAGCAGGCAGCCATCAGGACAGAGAGTGGCATGCTGGACAGGCCGACTCTGACAAGGAGCAAGGTGAGAAGTGGGACCCATCCCACTCAAATGAGGTTGCCATGGTTATCGCCCCTGGGAGGATCTGTGCCCCTGGGGGAGAAAGGTTTCCTAACACAATACAGAGAGATGGAGAGGCCTCAGAGTCTAACTTCACACATTGCAACATTTTGTTCAGAACCAATTCCAGATTCTGGAACAAAGCCTTCCTCCCTTTCTTTTTCCCTCCCTCTATTCACTTCTGCCTCCTTCCTTTCATTCCCCCTCCCTCCTTCTCTTCTCTTCCTCTGTCCTTCCCTTAGAGACACATAATTACATAAACCCCAACCCTCAGTTCACAGCCCTCTCTCCTGGCTGTCCTGCGCAGCATCTTGGAGCAGAGCATTTTAAGTGCTTAGTGTTTCCCTGCTTCTCTCCTTCTCTTGAATGGGTGGCTGGCTTTAATCCTTCAATTCCCGAATGCTGTCACCCTGACACTGGGAGGCATGGGGGCCAGCAGCCCATAACCTGCTGTGACTGTGGAGGTACAGGGATGGCGATATTCATATGCTTACTGACTTGCCATCTAATGCGATGCAGACTAAATCTCCTTTGAACAACCTTTTGTTTTTAGAGGAAACAAACTTTCCAAAGATGTGCTGCATCGAGTCCTGAGTGGAAGCACAGGGGAGCTGCAGGGAGTGCAGCCCTGGCAGTGTCAGGGTTCCCTGCAGCACCTTCTGTCCCTAATGCTGAGCAGCTGTCAGAGGGAGTGCTGCAGAGAGCTGCCTGCTGCCTGCTCAGGAAATCCTTTGCAAACTTCCCCAGTCACAGAGCATTAGAGCGGAGCCCAGTGAGTTACTGCCTGGCCTGCTATTTCTAGCCACCCCTCTCTTAAGCAGACATATGTACACAAGAGCATTTCTAGACAGAACTAGGTTTCCTGTTGCCTGTGGCTTCAAACAGCCTTTCGTTATTAATCCTTTTAAAGAACAGGACCTGCACCTGTTCAGACTTTAGCAGGATTACAAGTAATTATTGGAAAAGAAGCGTGAAAAAGGTAGGAGCTCGGTTCTGTAGTACAAAAGTCTTGCATGGTGTCCGCCACCACCATATCTGCCACAGTCTCTCGGAATTCATGCTGCCTTGTGGATTACTACACAGCTCCCTGAATCTGGGTTAGGATACCTTTAAGGACAGAGTAACATACTCTCGAAGAGTTGAAAATAGGAAGAGGAGGAACAATTGAACAATTGTATATTGCATAGACATATACTTTGTGAACTCCTCAAAACTTCCTGTGCTGAACAGTGTTTTTTTAGATGGAGTCTTGCTCTGTTGCCCAGGCTGGAGTGCAGCAGTGTGATCTTGGCTCACTGCAACCTCCGCCTCCTGGGTTCAAGCGATTCTCCTGCTTCAGCCTCCTGAATAGCTGGAATTACAGGTGTCGCCACCATGCCCGGCTAATTTTCATATTTTTAGTAGAGACGGGTTTCACCATGTTGGCTAGGCTGGTCTCGAACTCCTGGCCTCAAGTGATCCACCCGCCTCAGCCTCCCAAAGTGTTGGGATTGCAGGCATGAGCCGCCCGCACCTGGCTTGCTGAACACTTGATGATAACAATCACTATTATTTCCTTAGCAGTATCAATTTCATCATCAGGCAGTATAGACTAGTACATTTTCAAAAGATCTTAGCTCAGTTAAAATAGTTGGGCTCCATTCCATTTTAATAATGTCTCTTTAAGACATTGAGTTTCTTCCAAATTGCATAAATCAAGGTGACAAGATTTAGAAATAATAATCAATAAAATATGTCATTTAAAATGATCACACAGTTTTTAAATTAGAAGCCAAGAGCGTGTTAATTATTCCTTTGAGAACGGCATAGGTTTGTTGCAACTTGTAAATTAGTTTAGAAGCTAAGAATCTTAGCTGCTCCTTGAATTGATTCCAGAATTACTGCAAACTGGGTATGGGGATGGGGCATATGAGAACTACTAAGGTTGGTACAAAATGTATCCATGATCTTAGCATTTGTGCCCTATGAAACAGCACCTGAGAGAACGACTTGGGTACAGGTAATTATAATCCTGGGAAGAAGGAGTTAGGAAGTAGGGAGAGACAGGGATGGAGGAAAAACCAATATAAGTGCATATAATTAAGGCACTTAATAATATGGGGTGTATTAGTTATCAATTGCTGCTGTAACAAATGACCACAAATGTAGTGGCTTACCACGAAAAAAAAAATTAGTAGCTTACAGTTCTGTAGGTCAGAAGTCCAACGTGGGTCTCACTGAGCTAAACATCTCAGCAAGGCTGTGTTCCACTTGGAGTCTCTAGGAGGGAACCCTTTCTCTTTTCTAGTTTCGAGAGGTTACCTGCATTCCTTAACTTGCAGCCCATTTCTCCATCTTCAAAGCCAACAGTATCACATCTCTCTGAGCCGTTTTCTGTCATCACACTCTTTCTGACCACAGCTGGGAAAAATTATCTCCTTTGAAGAACCTATGTAATTAGATTGGGCCCACCTGGATAATCCAGGCTCCTCTCCCCAACTCAAGGTCTATAATCATATCTGCAAAGCCCCCTTTACCATAAAAGATAACATAGTCACAGGTTCTGGGGTTAGGATGTGGACATCTTTGGGGGCCTTTAATCTGCCTGCAATGGAGGCAATGGGCAGTCAGCAGTCAGGGGAGTGCTCTTTTCTAATGGGGCTCTCAGGAGTATACAGAATCCCACAATTGTCTACCTGAAGTACAGAAGCTGGAGACGTTATCAGCTCCCATCCTCTGCTGGTTGAAGGTTCTTCTTGGAGATAACTTGCCTGCACCTCCAGGCTGTACTTGGCATAGAGCATCCTGGGCCCTGTCAGCACAGAGCAAGAAGAGCTGGCATGAAATTGTTCCCTACAGCTGTGCTGAGAACAGAGATGGGCCAAGAGGGTGTGAAATAGGCAGGCTACAAGTACCTGCTACATCTTTGACATGGCATCACTTAGGCATGGAGCTTGGATACTGGAGTTCAAACCCAAGGCCTGCCACTCACTGGGAAGCCTTTACAGGTGTTAGATCTTTCTGAAGTCTTGCTTTTTCCCATTTGTTAGGTGGGGAGACTTATAGGGACTGCATGGAAAGTTGGGAGTATTAAATGCACTAACATATGCAAAGCAGCTAGATGTATAAGGAGTGGTCAAAAAATAGCAGTAGGAATTTTTATCTATAGATCCAAAGAAACATTTATTGGTTGCCAGGCAGTGGGGCTACATCTGTGAACAAGACCAGTAAGGTCCCTGCCTTCACTGAGGGGCTTCCTTTCCAGTGCTGGAAATCAGCGATTGACAAGTAAACAAAGAAATATACAAGGCCTTACAGATTATGGCTGCTGCAATATACGACATGAATAGAGTAGGGTGATATGATAGAAGGTAAAGAGACAGGGGTATGGCATACGTGGTCCAGTCCCCTCCACTCCTGACCCCTTCCGTTTTTTTTTTTTTTTTTTTTTTGAGACAGAGTCTCGCTCTGTCACCCAGACTGGAGTGGAGTGGTGCGATTTCGGCTCACTGCAACCTCTGCCTCCCAGGCTCAAGTAGTCCTCCTACCTTGGCCTTCCAAGTAGCTGGGACCACAGACTCATGCCACCACACCCAGCTTTTTTTTTTTTTTTTTTTGTATTTTTAGCAGAGACATGCTTTTGCCATGTTGTCTAGGCTGTTCTTGAACTCCTTATCTCAAGTGATTCATGTGCCTTGGCCTCCCAAAGTGCTGGGATTACAGGCGTGAGCCACTGGACCCAGCTCCCCTTCCATTCTAGGAGGACCTAGTGTGTTCAGGTGGCATCCAGGGATTCCTGGATCATGAGAAGGTGGCTCCTACCCCAATTCTAGGGGTAAATCACAACTGGTCTAAATCAGTGTGATAATCCTATTCCCTTTGGTGAGTGACTGGCTTAAAAGGAGACAGGAAACCCAGTGAGATTCAAGGGGTTACCTCTGGGTGGGGGTAAGTGAGACTTCTGTTCCTGCCTGGTGAGGAGAAAGCCTCTTACCTTTTCCCCCATTCTCTCTGCCTTAAACAAAATGAATGAGCCATCTGGCCTGGCAACAGCCTTTTTGAGATCATGAAAGAGCAAGCATGAAGATAAAAGTGGAACAGTGGAAAGCTCTGAAGGGCTGAGTCCCTGATGATGTCATTAAGCAGCTGAACAAGAGCCAGTAACTATCTCTCACAATGGCTCAGTAAGAAAAAGAAAGCTCTATATTTTAAATGCTATGGCTAGACTGGTTTTCTGTCACTTGCAGCTGAACACTTTCTTAGCTCATATGGATTGTCCAAAGCCAACATTTAATTTGAGACCTGAAGGGTCAGCCATGAAAAGAGCCAAGACAGCATATTCAGGCAGAGGGAAGAAGAAGTGACATGATCTTACAAAAGCATTTAGAGTGGGTGAGAAGGAGGAAGGAGCTCAGGAGGCTGGGGGCTGGGTGGAGTGTGGGAGAGAAGTCTGTCAAGGTGGTGGTCACCCCCTGCAGGGCCTTGACTTCAAGCCTTGACTTCCTGTCACCCAGGATGGAGTGCAGTAATGTGATCATGGCTCACTGCAGCCTCGGCCACCCTGGCTCAAGCAATCCTCCTGCCTCACCCTTCCAAGTAGCTGGGACCACAGCTGCATGCCATGACACCTGGCTATACACAGTAGTTTTTAAGTAGGAGAGAAACATATTGAAATAGGAAATTGTAATGCCCACATTCTTTAATGTAGAATTGGAAACCTACAAAGCCTATAGTTTTGAGAGGCTAATAAAATTGAGTTGTTAAAAATTATGCTGAAAATGCTGAGGGAATTCATCACCACCAGGCCTGCCTTGCAAGAGCTCTTGAAGGAAGCACTAAATATGGAAAGGAAACTCTGTTACCAGCTACTATGAAAACACGCTGAAGTATGAAGACCAATGACACTATGAAGCAGCTACATCAACAAGTCTGCAAAATAACCAGCTATCATTATGATGACAGAATCAAACTCACACATAACAATATTAGCCTTAAATGTAAGCAGGCTAAATGCCTCAACTAAAAGACAGAATGGCAAGCTAGATAAAGAGTCAAGACCCACTGTTGTGCTGTATTCAAGAGACCCATGTTCACATGCAAAGACACGTAGGCTCAAAATAAAAGGATGGAGGAAAATTTACCAAGCAAATGAAAAGCAGAAAAAAGCAGGGGTTGCAATACTAGTTTCCGAAAAAAACAAGCTTTAAACCAACAAAGATTAAAAAAGACAAAGAAGGGCATTACGTAATGGTAAAGGGTTCAATTCAACAAGGAGAGCTAACTATCCTAAATGTACATGTACCCAATACAGGAGCACTCAGATTCATAAAACAAGTTCTTAGAGACCTACAAAGAGACTTCACCTCCTACACAATAATAGTGGGAGACTTTAACTCCCCACTGTCAATATTATACAGATCATTGAGACAGAAAATTAACAAAGATATTCAGGATTTGAACTCAGCTCTGGATCAAGTGGACCTGATACATGTATACAGAACTCTCCACCCAAAACAACAGAATATATATTCTTCTTGGTGCCACATGGCACTTACTTTAAAATCAATCAATAATTGGGAATAAAACATTCCTCAGCAAATGCAAAAGAACTGAAATTATAACAAACACTCTCTCGGGCCACAGCACAATCAAATTAGAACTCAAGATTAAGAAACTCACTCAAAACCAGACAACTACATAGAAATTGGACAAGCTGGTCCTGAATGCCTCGTGGGTAAATAATGAAATTAAGGCAGGAATCAAGAAGTTCTTTGAAACCAATGAGAACAAAGAGGCAATTACCAGAATCTCTGGGATGCAGCTAAAGCAATGTTAAGAGAGAAATTAAATGTCCACATCAAAAAGCTAGAAAGATCTCAAATCGACATCCTAACATCACAACTAAAAGAACTAGAGTGCCAAGAGCAAACAAACCCCAAAGGTAGAAGAAGACAAGAAGTAACTATGATCAGAGTGGAATTGAAGGAGACAGAAGCATGAAAAAACCCTTAAAAAATCAACAAATCAAGAAGCTAGTTTTTTGAAAAAAATAATAAAATAGACCACTAGGTAGACTAATAAAGAAGAAAAGAGAGAAGAATCAAATAGACACAATAAAAAATGATAAAGGGGATATCACCACTGACCCCACAGAACTATAAACCATCAGAAAACACTATAAAGCCTCTATGCAAATAAACTAGAAAATCTAGAAGAAATGGATAAATTCCTGTACACATACACCGTCCCAAGACTGAACCAGGAAGAAGTTGAATCCTTGAATAGAACAATAAGAATTTTTGAAATTGAGGCAGTGATAAATAGCCTACCAACCAAAAAAAAACTCAGGACCAGATGGATTTACAGCTGAATTCTACCAGAGTTACAAAGAGGAGCTGGTAGCATTTCTTCTGAAACTATCCCAAACAATTGAAAAGGTGGCATTCCTCCCTGACTCATTTTATGAGGTCAGCATCATCCTGATACCAAAACCTGGCAGAGGTACAACAAAAAAAGAAAACTTCAGGCCAATATCCCTGATGAACATCGAAGCAAAAATCCTCAATAAAATACTGCCAAACTGAATTCAGCAGCACATCAAAAAGCTTACCCACCATGAACAAGTCGGCTTCAACCCCGGGATGCAAGGCTGGTTCAACATATGCAAATCAATAAGTGTAATTCATCACATGAACAGAACTAAAGACAAAAACCATATGATTATCTCAATAGATGCAGAAAAGGCCTTGAATAAAATTCAACATCCCTTCATGTTAAAAACTCTCAATAAACTACATATTGATGGAACATACCTCAAAATAGTAAGCCATTTATGACAAGCCCACAGTCAATATCATACTGAATAGGCAAAAGCTGGAGACATTCCCCTTGAAAACTGCCACAAGACAAGGATGTCCTCTCTCATGACTCCTATTCAACATAGTATTTGAAGTTCTGGCCAGGGCAGTCAGGCAAGATAAAGAAATAAAGGGTATTCAAATAGGAAGAAAGAAAGTTAAAACTGTCTCTGCAGATAACAAGATCCTATATCTCAAAAACCCCATTGTCTCAGCCCAAAAGTTTCTTAAGCTGATAAACAACTTCAGCAAAGTCTCAGGATGCAAAATCAATGTGCAAAAATCACAAGCATTCCTATACACCAACAACAGACAAGCAGAGAGCCAAATCATCAATGAACTCTTATTCACAATTGCTACAAAGAGAATAAAATACTTAGGAATACAGCTAACAAGGGAACTGAAGGACCTCTTCAAGAAGAATTACAAACCACTGCTTAAGGAAATCAGAGAGGACACAAACAAATGAAAAACACTCCATGCTCATGGATAGGAAGAACCAATATCATGAAAATGGCCATACTGCCCAAAGTAACTTATAGATTCAATGCTATCCCCATTAAACTACCATTGACATTCTTCACAGAATTAGAAAAAACTACTTTAAAATTCACCAAAAAAGAGCCCATATAGCCAAGACAATCCTAAGCAAAAAGAACAAAGCTGGAGGCATGACACTGCCTGACTCCAAACTATACTACAAGGCTCCAGTAACCAAAACAGCATGGTACCAGTACAGAAACAGACACATAGACCAATGGAACAGAATAGAGAACCCAGAAATAAGACTGCATGTCTACAACCATCTGATCTTTGACAAATCTGACAAAAACAAGCAATGGGGAAAGTATCTCCTATTTAATAAATGATGGGAGAACTGGCTAGCCATATGCAGAAAATTGAAACTGGACCCCTTCCTTATACTTTCTACAAAAATTAACTCAAGATGGATTAAAGACTTAAATGCAAAACCCAAAACTATAAAAATCCTAGAAGAAAATCTAGGCAATACCATTCAGGACATAGGCACAGGCAAAGATTTCATGATGAAGATGTCAAAAATAACTGCAAGAAAAACAAAAATTGACAAATGGGAGCTATTTAAACTAAAGAGCTTCAGCACAGCAAAAGAAACTATCATCAGAGTGAACAGACAACCTACAGAATGGGAGAAAAATTTTGTAATCTATCCATCTGACAAAGTTCTAATATCCAGAATCTATAAGGAACTTAAACAAATATGCAAGAAAAAAACAAACAACCCCATTAAAAAGTGGGCAAAAAATATGAACAGACTCTTCTCAAAAGAAGACATTTATGCAGCCAACAAACACTTGAAAAAAAGCTCATCATCGCTGATCATTAGAGAAATGCAAATCAAAACCACAATAAGATACCATCTCACACCAGTCTGAATGGTGATTATTAAAAAGTCAAGAAACCACAGATGCTGGCAAGACTGCCTGAGAAATAGGAACACTTTTACACTGTTTGAGGGAATGTAGATTAGTTCAACCATTGTGGAAAACGGTGTGGCGATTCCTCAAAAACCTAGAACCAGAAATACCATTTGACCCAGCAATCCCATTAGTGGGTATATACCCAAAGGAATATAAATCATTCTGTTATAAGGATACATGCATTCATATGTTCATTGCAGCACTATTCACAATAGCAAAGACCTGACATCAACCCAAATGCACATCAATGATAGATTGGATAAAGCAAATGTGGTACATGTATGCCAAGGACTACTATGCAGCCATAAAAAGGAATGAGATAATGTCCTTTACAAGGATATGGATGGAGTTGGAAGCCATTATTCTCAGCAAACTAATGCAGGAACAAAAAAAAACAAATACCAAATGTTCTAACTTATAAGTGGGAGCTAAATAATGAGAACACATGGACACAGGGAGGGGAACAACAAACACGGGGGCCTGTTGCAGGTGGGGATCAGGGAAAGGGAGAGCATCAGGATAAATAGCTAATGCATGCTGGGCTTAATAACTAGGTGATGGGTTGATAGCTTCAGCAAACCACCATGGCACACGTTTACCTATGTAACAAACCTGCACATCTTGCACGTGTATCCTGGAACTTAATAAAATAAAATAAATGATGCTGAAGTCAGAGACTGCAGACCTCTAATAAGCACTTGTTAGCAAAGAACCTTGGGCATATGACAGACTGTTGACTTCACTGTCATGGGGAGACAGGCTCTGAGCGATACAGCCTTTTACAGCTAATTGTTAAGGAGAAAGGCTGGGAATATTTACAGGACATTTGACTTGGAGACCCTTAGAATATAAATCCTAATCTTGTTGGGGTGAAGGCCTGTTGTGTCAGATTGAGACTTCTGTACTTTTGAATTACAAAAATGTCTCGGCTGATTTATAAGAACTTAAAAAAAAACCGCCCAGACTTTAAAAGTGTCATATTATCTCCTGTAGAATAAAAACCATCAATCCAAAAGCAACATACTAATTGATTGGCATAGAAAAAATTGTACTCAGCCCACTCTGTACCTTCTATGGGATTTGAATTCTTCTTTTTATTTTTTTCCCAAGAAAGTATCAAGTCCTTGGTTTTTTTCCCTTCAGGCCTGATTGAAATAGATGACTAACACATTCATTGTAATAAGAGTCTCAAACATTTATTTCTCAATAAAGAATTTTCCTGAGAGACATGATCTGATGTGTTAAAAAAAAATCCCTTTGGCTGCAATGGGAAGAATGATTTATAGGAGAGGCTAGAGTTGATGTAGGGAGCCCAGTGAGGTGGCTATCACAGTGGCCCAGGAGAAAAATTGATGACCTGATTTGGGGAGTGACAGTGAAGACACAAACACGAGTACTGATTTGAGATGTACGTAGGAGGCAGAGCCGAAAGGACTGCCTGGAGGAATCAAAGATGACTCAGAGGGTTTTGTCTTGAGCAACGAGGTAGACAGTGAGACTCTTTAGTGAAATTGGGGCATTCTGGAGATGAACAACTTTAGATGAATTAACAGTTTCGATTTGGGCATACTCTGCTCCAGGTACCTGGTTGGTATCCAACTGGAGATTCAAAGTAGGCATTTGGATGTGCATGAGTCTGGGGTTCACAGAGAACAAAGCCAGTGTCTATAGAAGGGAGCTCAGGTGGTCCCCAAGCCACTCCAATATTTACAGAATTAACACCACCCTCATTTACAGGTAAGGAGTAGTTTGATATTAAAAAGAATAATGCTAACCTATTTTTTGGATCTGCTATACTCTATCCTTTTTTGGAAGCCCTACATTTGCAAAATTTGGGTTAGGTGTTCCTGTTGTAGAACCTGCCATTCTGTAGTCCCTAAGCGATCCTCCATCAATTACTTAGGTACAAACAATGGAAGCTAGTGCTGACAGTGGCTACCTGGGATCAACGTGGACAGCTGAGTCCTATTAACTGTGTGATTGAGATCATTGGAAGCTAGCTATATCTTGGGTGACTAAAACTCCTTTGAAAACATGCCTTTGAAAGAAGATGTAGGCTCTGGGTGCTATTTTAGTACTTGGATTTGAAAGAGTTACGTTGTGTTTTTGTGTCTGAGTACAGAAGTCTTGAAAAGCAAGACAGGATTAGTAGGATCACAGCTGAAGCCCTTAAGCTCACTCATGTGTTAGCTGCTTTTCGTAAATGTGGTGTTGTAGGAAGAATGGCTCCAGGAAATGTACAATCCTGTGTGTGTCAGGATAGAACAGTGTGGGGGAAACAGGCCGAATAAAGTTATTTTGGTGATTAATTACTATTTTCAACCAAAGTCTTTGGCTTAATTATCTGCCGTAAGTATGCTAATTTGGCCAGCTGTCTCTAGGTAGCTAACTTTACCCCTAATTTAAAAGCTTTCGGCCAGGCGCAGTGGCTCACGCCTGTAATCCCAGCACTTTAGGAGGCCAAGGCAGGCAGATCACTTGAGGCCGGGAGTTCATGACCAGCCTGGCCAACATGGTAAAACCCTGTTTCCACTAAAAATACAAAAATTAGCCAGGCATGGTGGTATGTGCCTGTAATCTCAGCTACTTGGGAGGCTGAGGCCAGAGAATCACTTGAACCTGGGAGGCGGAGGTTGCAGTGAGCCGAGATCGTGCCACTGCACTCCGGCCTGGGAAACAGAGGGAGGCTCCGTCTAAAAAGAAAAAAAAAAAAAAGCTTTCATCTATGGTGGACGAATGCTTTCTGGAGGAAGTAAGAATGCCAGCCTACCAGAGGGGAAGGATGACCATCTTCGTCTGCTGTTCCCAACTGTTTCTAAACCCCTTTTGATGAATGTGCAAAAATCATCATCCTCCAGAGAGACTGATTTCTCCTTCTTCATCATCATCGTGTTATCAAAACTAAGCAGGAGGCCAAGAGTGGTGGCTCATGCCTGTAATCTGAGCACTTTGGGAGGCCAAGGTGGGAGGATGGCTTGAGTCCATAAATTTGAGACCAGCCTGGGCAACATAGCAAGACCCTATCTCTACAATGAAAAAAAAAATTAGCTGGAGATGGTGACATACACCAGTAGCTCCAGCTACTCAGGAGGCTGAGGTGGGAGGATCGTGTGAGCCTGGGAAGTCAAGTCTGACATGAGCCATGATGGTGCCACTGCACTCCAGCTTGGGTGACAGCCAGACCCTGTCTCAAAAACAAATAAAAAACCAAGCAGGAAATGAATGGCTGCTATCTGCATCTTGGATAGAATTAGTGGGTAAGACTAGCAGTCCCTCTTCTTTCTCATGCTCTTGGAATATACCCCTAAAGGCCTTAATTTGTCTTTGAGAACACCAATACTAGTGATAAACAGGATGTGATGTTTCCATTTGTGGTTCTGCTTTTTTGGCTCAGATTAGCACAGGGGCGACACTGGGCATGTGTATTGGAACGTGGGTCTGTTTTTTCTGGTATG
Organism: Pan troglodytes; assembly: GCF_028858775.2. Taxonomy (NCBI): domain Eukaryota; kingdom Metazoa; phylum Chordata; class Mammalia; order Primates; family Hominidae; genus Pan; species Pan troglodytes. Next base: position 33,818,743 of record NC_072415.2, on the reverse strand, counting down.
GCAAGGCCAACAGATCAGAAGACAATTGCCGTTGAAAAGATACTCTGTGATACTCACATATTCCAAGAAAGGGGCCCACACCATGCCACAGGTGCCAAGTAGGGAAGTACCAGGGCCAGTCAGGCAGCAGAGGGAGTGAGGGGGAAATGTGGGCAAGAGTCTTTATCATGGTTTCTGCAGGAAGGAATGGCGCCAGGCAGGGTAAGCAGGTTTACGATTTGCTAGTTTGAATAATTTCACAGGAGTCTGGGACATAGGGGCTGCCTCTTGCTGTCTGCCATCTGTCCCTAGGGTGATTAGAGTGGGAGCACATGGTCCTGAGTGTGAGAGCTAATAGAAGAGGTGGCACCCGGGGTATGGGCTCTGGGTTGGGCGGCTTGCATTTGAAATGTGCTCCCAAGCAAGTCATTTACTCTCTCTAGAAATTAGCTGACCCTGAGAAAGGCAGTTCCTCCAGGGTCAGCAAAGCCCCAGACATCTAGGCATCAGGAACGCATTATTAATATAGGGTAATAGTTCCATAAGGACTGGCTTGGTAACATGGGGCTTCCTCTCTCTTTTCTCCCCTCCTAAATGCAATAATCATACCCGATTCTCAAAGTAATTGTTGGGATTGAATGAGATGCATAGGTAAGGGGTTGGCACAGTGCCTGGGACCTACCAAGTGCTGAATAAATGACACAAAGGTCTATTTGTGAGTGGCTGGAGCATGAGTGCCGCTCATGGAATTCCAAGAGTTGTTTCATGGCACAGCGTGGAGAAGGGTAGGCGTGCTCCTTCAATACCTGATTCTCCTAGGTGGAAAGCAGTTCTCATCTGTAGCCAGAGATTTCTTTTTTCTTTTTAATTAAACACCCTCAGGGGCACTTTGCACATAGGTGACCATGTCATTCTCAGGGATTCATTGGTTGAACTGACTCAATTTTACCATGGGAAAACTTTGGACCCAGGAGAATAAATGGTTTTTGTAGTTTTCACCAAATAAATGAGGAGTTGCACTTTTTCTGAAAATCTTTCATGGATTAATTAGTGGATCCATTTCTTATTAAGCTTTAGTAGTAAAATACACGATGCTAATGAGGGCAAGGCTTGGAAATCTTTACATTTTAGTTCATCTCCCACTTGTGCAATTCCTTTCTTTCCTTCCTTCCATGAATATTTATTATGCCCAAGGCACAGGGAGGAAGCAATTTGCATAAAAGAAATTAATGGAAGGAAAGAGGACAAAGCTCAGGATGCTTCACCTTGTCTTGCCACATCACCAGTATTTGCTTTTAATTTGGGTTTCTGTCCACTTTTATGAGTAAGTAAAAATACCAAGAGAAAGAAATGTACAGAGGGCATCTAGCTGAAGTCTGAGGCCAGAGAATCACTGCCCTGAAAAGTAATTAGTTTCCTCCATTTTAAATTTCCCTTCCTCTGACCTGAGGGCTTTATCCAGCTTGTAATTATTCTGCAATTATTCTGCAGTGTCTTCCGACCAAGGGGTGTTAGCTCTTGGATTTGTGTAATAATTGACAGCACAACAGTATCATTAGGACTTGAAATATCCGCCCATTTGCTAACCCAGCTCCTCTTGGTCCGAGGTCCCAAACAGGTCAGGTTCAGATGCAGAGAGATGCTCTGTAAAAGAGGCCATGATCTTTCCCAACCTGGTCCCCAGTACTTCCCTTGCATGTACCCTCCAGCCAACTGAAACACTTGGTTTTTTCAGCTTTCTCCCACCTCCACCATGCAATTCCAGCACATGTGGGTAACATGTGCTACGAAGTCAGAGGACCTGCATTGCAAATGTGGCAAATTGCTTAAGCTTTTGGAGCCTGAGCTGCTTGGGCTATAAGACGGGTGAATGGTACCCACAGTCAGATGTGTTTCTGGAAGAAATGACATCAGCATGCCTATCCCTGTCTCTGGCCAAGCCTCCTACTGGCCTGTGGAGGCTTCCCTCGGTGAGCACAAAAGACGTTGCAGGCAAATGCACCCTCTTCTGTACCAGGCAGAGCTTTGACTCAAATCCCTAGAAGACTTCTACCATGGAAATGGGAGCTGGGCCCTGTGTGAGTGTCAAGGAATCTTTTGCTTTTTTAATCTTAGGGCTAGAGTTGGGCCAGCAATTTGGTTTTTCATCAGGTTAGAAAACCTGCCCAAGATGATAGCATCCATGTGTAACAGAGCCCAGGCCCTAAGCCCACATCTGCTGATCCCAAAGCCTAGCTCCTTCCTCTCCCTCTCCATTTTATACTGATGGGCATGGAATCCAAAGGGACCACTTTGGTGCCTGTCAGATTAGTGAGAACTCAAAAACAAAACAAAACAAAACAAAACAAAACAAAGACAAATGGCAACAAGGAAACCCAAAACAACAGCAAAACAGAACAGCTGCAGCTGACCCTGGAGAAGATGCCCTGGGGGCTTCCTGGCTTTCCCGCCCTTTGGGGTAGATCATGGCAGATGGGCCACCCTGACTTGGTTTGATCCTCAGTTATTGCAGCACCCACACAACTCTGCTCCTCAGTCCCTCACCAAAGACTCACCTCCTGTGGCAGAAACCAGCCACAGTGGGATGAGACAGGGTGGGGTCCAGCGTGCACCATTCCTTGCTGCAGGACTCCCTGGTGAAATAAGGAGAGAGCCAGTGGGGTGTGGCTTAGCGGTGCTGGACCCGTGGGGTGTGGCTTAATGGTGCTGACCCAGTAGGCATGGCTTAGTGGTGCTGCACCAGTAGGGTGTGGCTTAATGACACTAGCAGGAGCCCCATGATTATGCACGTGGAGTGGCAGGGTCAGCGATGAGAAATTCGGCAAGTTGGCTAGCCCAGCCTCCTTCCCAACAGTCTCCGCCAACACCCAACATTGACAGCACCAGCTCTCAGGAGAATGCTCTGGTGGCAGCACCCACAAGCTCTGTGGTCACAGGCTTTCCCTGCCTGGTAAGTGAAAGCAGAAGCTTTTAATGTGTGACAGTTTCTAGCAACTGGTCAAGTACTTGTGAATAATGCCTGCAGCAGGCAGCAAGTCATGGTAGGATCAGAGGAGGGCTGGGGGCCAGCTTCCCCTTCCCTGAACCATGGTAACTGTTAGCCTTGGTGAGGGTCAAAGGCGAGAGGAGCCACAACAGGGTGGTGTAAATGGCCATGCATTAGACAGGCCCTGGGAGGTGTTATTATCCCAGTGGCTTCAACCACATCCTGTACTAGGCAACCAGCTGTGAAGATGACTGGCAAGGTCAAAAGCAGCTGATTTATTCGGAGGCCCTGGATGGCATCCCTCCTCTGAGGCAAGGAGACAATTTAGGGCTTCTCTGCCTTCCATGGTTTAAATGTAACTGCGAAGGACACATTTGGGACACAAGAGTATTTGAGAATACTCTTTCTCCCTGGTCACACGTCTCATTTGCTATTCTACCCGGCAACTCCTTCCATTCTCCCACCACTCTTATCTGGAACACCTGCTCTTTGTTGCCAGTTGGGAATGCCGCGCGCGTGTGTGTGTGTGTATGTATACAATCTGCTTAATTCTGTTACTGTTTCCTTCCCTCCTTCCTGGAGGGGCTCTGCTAGTGTAATGAGCGGCACACACGGCAGTCAGGCTGAAGCACCTACCACCCCACAGGGGCATGCATGCTGCTTAGCTTAGCAAGGCTCCTCACTGTGATGCTCGGTGTGGTCCTCTGAGTCCAGGGGATCTATGTGTCCAGACAGCCCTCCCATCTACCTAAAATAATAAACAGTCCTTTAACTCAGAACTTTGTAGAAATTCAAAAGATTTTGTTGAAAAGGACACTTAAAAATGAAAGCTATATACATTTACCATAAAGATATGTGTATAAAACAAAATCCAGAAGTTTCAGTGGTCTTTTGTGTGTGTGTGTGTGTGTTGGAGTCTCACTCCTGTCGTGCAGGCTGGAGTGCAGTGGCGCAATTTCGGCTCACTGCAGCCTCCACCTCCTGGGTTCAAGCAATTCTCCTTCCTCAGCCTCCTGAGTAGCTGGGATTACAGGCTTGTACCACCATGCCCTGCTAATTTTTGTATTTTTAGTAGAGATGGGGTTTTACCATGTTGGCCAGGCTGGTCTCAAACTCCTGACCTCAGGTGATCCACCCACCTCGGCCACCCAAAGTGCTAGGATTACAGGCATGAGCCACCAAGTCCGGCCTTTTTTGAGACAGAGTTTCAAATACCTCAAGTGATCTCCCAGCCTCGGCCTCCCAAAGTGCTGGGATTACAGGAGTGAGCCACCGTGCCTGGCCTGGTCATCTCTTATACACTTCCAGGTGTTTCTCACCAGGGAACTGGAAAGGACTCTCCCCTGGACACAGTTAAGATGAGGGCTTCCCAATCCTGGCTCTTCGTTAGAATCACCTGGGCTGCTTTAAAGATCATGAATACCGGTCCCACCTGAGATCAACTCTGTGGGGCAGGGATACACACACCTGTATTTTAAATGATTCTCAGATGCTTCTGCTGCAAGAGCAGGTGAGAGCCCCTGGATGAGACGAGCCAACCAAGCTGTGAAATGAAGACAGTAAGTAACTCAGCTTTTGGCACCTGGAAAATGGAAATAGAAGAAAAAAATGAAATAGAATCCATAAGCTTTATTTTCTATCCGTCAGCCCACCTAACTGTTAATTATGTGAATCAGTGCCACTCAAAACCTATCTAAAACTATAACCCATGATATGTCCTCAGTTTCCTTCAGTAGCTACTGTCTGTGTACCTGGCCACTGGCCCTCGCACTGCCCATTGACATTTTGCCCACTCTTCTCAAGCCTTCTCCCCCAGACAACTTTATCTCCTAATTCACTAGGAAAATAGAGGCCCCCAAATTCCCCACCTGTACACAATGCTATCTCTCTCCACCTACAGTCACCTCCTCTCCTCTAGGCTCAGGGGAAGAGGGGCTCCCTCACCTTTCTTCAAGGTCACTCCCTCCAAGAGTCCTCCAAGTCCATTTCCTGCCCCTTCACCTCTTCAGTAACTAGGCTGCTTTCCCTCTGCTCTTCCTTTTTAGCCCCTCCCTATAAACTATGTCTTTCCCAGCATACAAAACATTCTATTCTGCTTTCTTAAATCAAAACAAAACAAAGCAATCCATCACAATCACAGGTCCTCCAAGTTCTCCTTTTCGTTACAACTAAGCTTCTTGGAGGAGTAATTGACATGATCTGCTAACACCTTCTTACTTCCCATTCACTGTCTTCAGTCTATTGTAATCTGACTTCTGGCCCCATTGTAGGACAAGCCACAGACAAAACCTCTCAGACACCGAGTTATAGAAGGAAGGGCTTTATTTAGCTGGGAGCATTGGCAAGCTACTGCCTTAAAATCCAAGCTCTCCGAGTGCACAATTTCTGTCCCTTTTAAGGGCTCACAACTCTAAGGATTTCACATGAAAGGGTCGTGATTGATTTGAGCAAGCAAGGGGTATGTGACAGGGGCTGCATGCACCAGTGGTCAGAGAGAAACAGAACAGGGCAGGGAGTTTCACAGTGTTCTTCTATATAGTCTGGAATCCATGAATAACATCGGTTTCTAAGTTATGAGTTGATTTTTAACTACTGGGTTTAGGCCAGGCAGGCCCAGGCCTGGTTTTGGGCCTGGCGCCAGGCTGCCTGTCTTTGGTTTTACTTCCTTGTTGTTTTCTTAAAACAGGTGATGAGTATAAAACAATATAAAACAATATGAGAGGGTCTCTCCTCTCACCATCACTCCACTAAAATTGCCCTTATCAAAGATACCAACTGGCTGTTTCTTGCTAAGTCCAGGGCTTCACAGTAGATAGCAGGGGTCAGCACGTTCCCCCAAGGACCTGGCTCCTGCACAGCCCTGCCCCACAGCATCATCTCCTTACAAGCACTTGCCCCCTTGCATTTCCCACTCACACTACCAGAGGTTCTCTCCAGTTCCCCTAAGCTACGCCCTCTTTCCTCTCTGTGCCTCTGCTTGTGCTCTTCCCTCTGCCTGTAATGCTCCTTTCCACATTCTTCATTCCTGAATTACACACGTCTTGGCTCAGGTACCTCCCTATTCTCTTTGGAGGTAAAGAGTTATTTCTAACTGAGATGGGAGAGGAAAAAAATGGCTTCCACCACTGGGCAGCACCATGGCCTCCCTGACGCTTCCTGCGCAACACCAATATATGTCCCCCGGCTGTAGCAGCTCAGGAGGTTCGTGCTGCTTGGCATTCTACTAGAAAGGCTACCTTGTTGGCTCCTCACTTAAGTGCAGATTCTCTATTAGATCTGGATGCTAGTAATAGGATCATTTTCTAGGGACTCCTACATGAAATGTGAAGTTCTATTTAATGCAAGTCCTTGTTCCTGTACTACCATATTTCTCACATTTGCCTGATTGTGAAAATCACCTGGTGTTTTTATTGAAAATGCAGATCTCCACGCCACTGCACTCCAGCCTGAGAGACAGAGCACGACTCCATCTCAAAGAAAATAAAAAACAAAAAAGAAAAGAAAATGCAGATCTCTGGGCCCCACCCGTACCTGGGGACTCAGAATCACCAGGGCAAGGTCTCATCCTTATGCGTCACATGTGTTTTGAGATCTCATTATCTCCTGGGAGGTAGGTCTGTGAGTTATGGCTGGCAAAGCCAATTACCTGCCAATTACCTCTTGAAAGAGCAACACTGTGCTTGCTGAACTGGAGAAACTGGGGCAGTTGAGCAACATCTGAGATCAAGGCAAAACAAAATGCATGGTAAACTTCCCCTCATGAATGAGTTCTTGGCTGGTACTCCTTATTTTTTCCAGGGTGGGATTTCTTCAAATGAAATATTAGCTTTTTGCACAAGGTACACAGGGGAAGGGAGAGTGGAGTTTTGTGGGTCCTGGTAGCACTCTTCTATCTCACAGTGCTGCCATGGAATCCCAACACTGTGGCTCAAGTTTCAGGGCATCTGGTTGAGTGGGGTCATTAGCCCTCATAGAGAGGTTGAGCTTAGGGCTCCATCTCCAGGTCACTGAAAATTTATGATGTGGACTTGGATATCCCCCTCATTGCTTCATTATTGCTCAGGGATCCTAGTGACATCTTGATGAAAAGGCAGGATTTTAAGTATGTATTTTCTCTTGTCCCTACCATGTGAAACCATATGGCCCTCAGCCACCAGGGATAGAATTGGAGGATAAAGCAGGATTCACTTATCCAAGTTGGGGTCAAAAAATGGAAGCTGAGGTAAAGAATGGAGATGGTAGCCTCTGTTTTTAGGGACATCTGCACACAGTGAACTATTATTAAAGCACCAGACTTATCCTTGTCAGTGCTTCTCTCAGAGGGACACAGGCCACCAGGCTTCCTGTTTCTTACACCTAACCCGACTTGAGGGAACTCTTTTTTTTTAAGAGAGAGAGTTTTGCCCTGTTGCTTAGGCTAGAGTACAAGTGGCACAATTGTGGCTCACTACAGCCTCAAACTCCTGGGCTCGAGTGATCCTCCTGCCTCAGCCTCCCAAGTAGCTGAGATTACAGGTGGGAGCCACCACACCTGGTCTTGGGGCACATTTTATTTCCAACTTAAAACAACATTATATGTATATGTCACATATTAATAATATATAACACATATAGCAAACAATGCTATATGAACACCCTTATGGTTGCATTGTTACTCATATCTTTTTTTTTTTTTTAAGACAGAGTCTCACTCTGTCACCCAGGCTGGAGTGCACTGGCACGATGTTGGCTCACTGCAACCTCCGCCTCCAGGGTTCAAACAATTCTCCCTACTTCAGCCTCCAGAGTAACTGGGATTACAGGTGTGCACCACCACGCTCAGCTAATTTTTGTATTTTTAGTAGAGACGGGGTTTAGCCATTTTGGCCAGGCTGGTCTTGAACTCCTGACCTCAGGTGATCCTCCTGCCTCAGCTTCCCAAAGTGCTGGGATTACAGGCGTGAGCCACCATGCCTGGCCCATATCTTTCTTAATTAACTAGGACAAATTCCTAGAAGTAGAATGCACATTTTATTTTTTTTTTTCCTTTGGCTTTTTCCTTCAACTTTTAATTTAAATTCCAGGGCCCATGTGCAGGATAGAATGCACATTTTAAAATTTCAATATCTATTCCCAAATTGCCACTTTCCTGCCCCAAAGCGATACCAATATACAATCCTATTGCTTACTTATAGATTAAACAACCTTTGTCAATTTTATAGACAAAATAATATATTTCATATTTTACATTTATTTGATTTCTAATTAGATTGAAGATAGGCCTCATACGCTTAGGGGAAATTTGTATTTCTTCTTTTTAAATTATCCTGTCCTTTACCATTTTATTATTGGGGTGTTTATATATTTTTAGAATTAATCTGCAAGAGCTCTTAATCTGTAAGATTACGCTTTCTCTGTTATATGTTGAAATATTTTTCCAGTGCTCTATTTTAATTTCATTGCATTTCTTGCCATCTAGAAATTTAATATTCTTATGTGATCATATTTACTAATTTTTTCCTTATAATTTCCTTATTTGGTGCCATGTTTAGAAAACCACTCCTCAACCTAAAGCATATAAATAATTTTCCTAATGTTTTCTTGCAGCACTTGATGGTTTATTTCACTTGAATCTTCAATTCATCTGGAATTAATTTGGGTAGAAGATGCAGGATAAGGAGCCATCTTTAATGTTTTAAATGGTTAGCCAGTTACCCAACTTCAAGGGGACATATTATTACCTTGGATCAAAAAAAGTAAAACGAGATAATTTTAGTCTTCCTCCTCCAAGATTAAAAAAAAAGCCAAAGAGGAGTATGGGCTGGAAAATCAAGAAAAGGAGGAGACTAATCCAAAAAATGGAAGCTGAAGTTGCCAGAAGTGAATGGCTGCCCATTAGGCCTCCCAGTCCTCCTTCTCCTTCATGGTTAGAAAGAGGTATGGCAGCCTTCACTTGGCCACAAAGCTTTACCAGGCAGTGAAGATACAGGCATTAGGAGACTTGATTGCTTTACTTACTTTGACACAGAGGTAGCATAATGCTACCTTAGAATTTAGATGATAATTCCTCTTCCCTTTTCTTCTCATGCATTGATTGAAAATATATGTTAAATTTATTTACAAACTGTAAAGTGCTATTCAAATATGAAATGTCATTAGTACCAACGAATATTTTTATTCAGAAGATATTCTCCATGGGTAATCCAGTCAAAATTCACATCACAACATGAGTATTAAATAATCAGTCAAAATGCATCCTCATGGAGCAAAGGATTTCTTGATATTGGTTGACACAATGGGCAGAGTAGGCAATATTCCTTGTTTTTGTGAAAAGCAAGAACTAGTCATATTACAAATATAATATTGTCAAAACCTAGGACAAGATTTCCTTCCACTCTTTGGAGGGTGTCTAAGCTTGGGTTCCCTTGGAGCAGACTCTGAGCAGGAATTTGAGTGCAGGGAATTTATGTTGGAAGGGAAGGAAAGACCAATAATAGGAGGAGGGGATGAGGGAAGGAGATAGGGAAGGTAAGGCAGTGGAGGAAGAAATGTTCCCAAGCCAGATCCTGCTGTGGGTGACTGGCGTGTAATCCTGCTGGAGAAACTCCGGGATATGGGGGAAAATGCAGGTTCCAGGGGGTGTGGGAGCTAGCCCCAGACTCCTGTGAGCCATTGCTGGTGAACTGCACTTATGACATTAATCCTCTGCACAGCTGATCTGCTGCATAGGTAAACAACGCTGGCTTCAGCAGCCAAAGAAATGCTGGGGCTGGCACTTAGAAGGTAGGGTGGCAGGCTCTCAAGTGGTCAGGGTGAAGTGGGTGCTGGTAGCATCTTCTACAGAGGTTTCTCCTTTTTTATCCCCCCCTCTTAGAGCCAAGGTCTTGCTCTGTCACCCAGGCTGGAGTACAGTGGTACAAACATAGCTCACTGCAGCCTCAAACTCCTGGGTTCAAGCAATCCTCCCACCTCAGCCTCCTGAGTAGCTAGGACTACAGGCATGCACCACCACACCTGGCTAATTTGTTTTCTCTTATAGAGACAGGGTCTTGCTATGTTGCCCAGGCTGGTCTGAAACTCCTAACCTCAGGAGATCCTCCTACCCTGACTTTCCAGAGTGCTGGGATTACAGGCATGAGCCACCACACCCAGTCCCAGAGGTTTCTCCTTAATTTGAAATACATCTTACTTATGTACACAGCAATGCTATAAAACAGGGGAACATTTACTTTCTCCATTGTTTCCTCAGAATGGCAAATCAGGAAAAGTGATAAACATATGTCACAGGTAGAATAGGAAACTTCTTTATTAGGTCTTTGGCTTTTTGATATTTGAATATCCAAATATTTAAATCTCCAAACATGCCTAGGAATAACTAAAGCCACAAGGAAATATTCAACTTTTGATACTTCCACTCCATGTTTTTACAGTGTTGTTTATAGTAGTTACATACATATATATTTTATATCAAATATATATAGTAGTACCTATAGTAGCAATATTACTACTATAAACACTGTAAAAAGAGTGAAAATATCAAAAGTTGAATATAGCTTATAGTAATATATATTAAGCTATATATTCACATTTATAGTAATATATCATATATATATTTGATAGAGGTTCTTGCACTGTTGCCCAGGCTGGAGTGCAGTGGTGTGATCATAGCTCACTGCAGTCTTGAACTCATGGACTCAAGAGATCCTTCCACCTCAGCTTCCCGAGCAGCTGGGACTACAGGTGGGTGTCATCATTTCCAGCTAATTATTTTATTTTGGTAGAGATGGAGTCTTGCTGTGTGGCCCAGGCTGGTCTTGAACTCCTGGCCTCAAGGAATCCTCTCACCTCAGCCTTCTAGAGTACTGGGATTACAGGTGTGAGCTAGCATGCCCAGCCAATAGTAATAATATTAACAATGATATTCTCATAACATTTTCACATCTGCCATTTCATTTAACTCTCAAAGAAGCCTTATGAAGCAAGGGAGGTAATTTCTGTCCCTCAAACTTCTAGGAAATTTTAAACGCCCTGACAGAAAGCTTACGTGCTTAAACCGCTGCTGAAGTTACAGGCCCAAGGGAATAAGGGGTGGCTCAGATTCAAGAGGCTTCCAAGAGCAATAGCTCTTCTCCAAAGTGGGGCGGGGGGGCGGGGGGCGGGGGGGTGGGGCTTTCCTCTCATTGTGGGAAAGTGGGAAGAGATAGTTTATAGGAAACTAAGGAATAGGAGAAAAGCCCCCTGGGAGCTGGGCTAGGCAGAAGCCGTCCCAGTAGCAGCTGGTCTTTGGCCCAGGAAGTGCCCCTGATGTCCTAGGATGCATTTCATCCTCTGGCAGAACCCCTCCTCCCCCACTAAGGACACTGCACTTCTGGGGAAAACATGGATGTTTGGGATTTTTTGTCCCTTGACAGCATTGCCGTTGAATACTAGCTATGCTCAACCACCTGTTTTCCAGAATATAACCTTTATGTCTAAGGAAGCATATTTCCTGCAGGAATAGTAAATACCTTCCGAGATGTGCCTTTCGAATGGACACCATGCCAAGCTGCAGCTCCACCACACAGCTCCATGCTAACTGTTTAGAAATGCATGCTCCCTGAGTGTGAAACGATTAAAGTTAGTGGTTAATATGCAAAAGCCTTTTGAGCAAGTGATGATTTAATCAGTAAGTGTGTGCTGCTGTGTGACCTGTGTGCATTCGCAAGACTCAAGTGCTGCAGAAAGTTCCGGCCCTCTGCCCTCTGAAACTCCCAATTCTCATTTTATCAAGGGCTCAATGTAGAGTAAAATAAACCACACATTCAAAATGTATGGAGAAAGAAATCTTCTGGAAATGGAAAGGTACACTTTATATACTGGGGTCATACAAGTCTTTATGAGCGAGGCAGAAAAGACATTTCCAGTCAATAGCATTCACCATCTCAGGCCCCTGTCCCTCTACTGTGGGAGAATTACGTTCCTTGCCCTGAGGATGATTAACAAGGATATCCCCGATTTCATCTCTGCTTTCTATTCCCAGCTACGCAGACATTGTGCTGGAATTTCTATGCTGAAGAATTAAGCTATATTGTTTGGCAAAAGAAGAAACTGAAAACAAGAAATCCATCCCTTTCTACCACTGCTATTATATCATCCACGTTTAAAAAAAACAAGTTTGTATGTAGTTACATACAACAAGAAGTTTCTGCTTCGGATTTCTCTGTTGGGCAGGGTGGTGGGAGGGATGGGGTCTCGAGTTTTTCCCAAGTGAAATCCTGGTAATCCTGCCTGAGAGAATTCTTATGAAAGTTTCACTCACAATGAAAGCAAACTTCCAAGGTGGAGGAGGGTGAAGCCGGCTGGCTGGACCGATCACTGAGGCCCAGTGCTGCGAAGAGAGTTCAGCATATTATTCCAACCCTTTCTGGGAGCACGGCCCAGGCTTGGCACCGGTTTGGTGTTCTCGAGTGTGACGCATTCTGAAAACCTGGCTGCGTCCATGGCCCAGCTCCAGTTCTGCAGGGCTCAGCATCAGGCTGCCCCCTCTCCTAAGGTGTTTTGCAGGATCGCCCCTCAGAGCTAAACACCCACCAGCTGACCACCCGTTCCAGGTGATGGGATTTTGGCTCAGATCAGCCTGGATCAGGGTGGACCTCTACAAGCTGGCTTGCATAAATGTAAATGTCTGCTGCCCATCTTGAAGACCATCGGCAAGCTTTGGTGGGTTCATATTCAGTGGCATTAGGGATTAAGGCAAACTTAAAATGATTCTGAGTGTAAACAGATACAGATATAAACTTTTGGGGGAAGTATTTGGTAATAGCTAATAACAATCGTTAAAATGTTTATATCCTTTGACCTGATAGTGTTAGTTCTAAGAATTTACCTTAAGAAAATAAATAAATTTATATCCCATGATATCTTCATTTTAGTGTTGCTTGTAATTGCAAAAAGCAAAAAAAAGAAAAGAGAAAAAACCCCATTTACTGAATAATTGGAGGGTGGTTAAATACATTACGGTAAATTCATCTGATGGAATAAAATGCTCTACAGTTAAAGACCTAGGAAACACAATAGACTTTGTAAAACCACATAAAAACAATATATATGGTATCATCATGATTTTTGTAAAAAAATACATGTGAATTAAAAGACTAATGAACATATAACTACATACAAACAGATTTCGGAGTGGTGAGATTCTAGGTGATTTTAATGCCTCTCTGCATATTCCAATTTTTCCATAACGAACACACATACCACTGATATTCAATAAAAAAAGGTTATTTTAAATTTTTTTCTACCCATATGCTGACTGTAAGTCCTCATTCCAAAGGAAGAATAAGACCTTTCGGGGGCTACCACTGACCTGCCCAAGTTGGAATTAGTAAAAAGAGAACTGGGGAACCGGAAGAGAAGAGTTAGAGTGGCTGGCAGACGCTGAGGTGTGAGGGGTTTTCAGTGCAGCAGTTTTGGGGGTCGGGGAGAGTAGAGAAAGGAGCTGAGTTCAAGTTCTCTGTGGGGAAGTGGGACCACGTCCTCCCTGGGAGAAGGGAAGGTCAGTGAGTTCTGTCCAGGGCTGCTGTCCTCTGGTACAGGGATATTATGAGCATGGCAAAAACTCAATAACCGTACGTATTAAGGAGTGAGGTCAGCCAGCACCTGGAGGGATGCTGAAGAAGGCAGGCCCGTGCAGACCCACGATTGCTTTACAGTTACTTGGTGCCCCTGAAGTGCCTGCTGCCCAGGGAGATGCACTGTTTCCAGTCCCCAATCCACTGAACGAAGATGGAACAATGGTGGACCCATCGTGAACTGGTCCGTGTTGTCTACCAGAGATCCTGCTGTCCCTCCCGAGACTCTCCTCACAAGGTCGGCCCAATTTGTGTGTGCCTATGAGCCAGGAAGAGCATACCAGTGACAATATTTGTATGGCATTTGATAGTTCACAAACAATTCTCATGAAAGTTCAGTCAAGGAGCTCTAGACATTCTTTTCAGGAAACACATATTTACAATCTGCAAATAGCCACACTGAGGGTGTTCTTTTTCCTCAGCTGTAATTTCATCTGTGACTCTCTCTGCTGCTTTCTGGTGGCTGGAACTGTATTCAGCAAGGGCAGATAGGTGGCTGTTCTTCAAGCTTTTACGAAATGGGGGGAAACCATCGGTATTAGTCAGTGAGGAATAAACTAGCCCTTTCTTTTTGTTTTTCTTTTGCTTTTTTAGACACAGGCTGGAGTACAGTGGGGTGATCCTAGTTCACTGCAGCCTCAGCCTCCTGGGCTCAAGTGATCCTCCCACCTCGACCTCCAGAGTATCTGGGACTACAGGCATGTGCCATCATGCCCAGCTAATTTTTTTTTATTGTTTTGTAGAGACAGGGTCTTGCTATGTTGCCCAGGCTGGTCTCAAACTCCTGGCCTCAAGCAATTCTCCTGCCTTGGCCTCCCAAAGTGCTGGGATTACAGGTGTGAGCCACCACACCTGGTCACTACCCCTTTCTAGTGAATCTAGGAAGTGCTAACAAATAATCGGCACCAGTGAATAACTCCTTAGATTCAGTGAGGTTAACACTGGGGACCCAGAAGAGAGAACCACCGGCTTAGTGTAGACCTGCCAAAGGCAGGTGTTAAAATGGATGATCCTCTTGCAGACTCAGTTCCTGGCTGGTCATCACCTGGTGAATTTTTCATTTTAAAATCAATATTTCAAGAAAGCACATAGCTTAGAGTCATGTAGTTTAACCTCCAACCCAACATGGCATCCCTAAGGACCACCACCCAGCCTCTGTTGAATACTCCTGTGATGGGGACCTCACTACCTCTCCAGGAGAACATTCAATTTCTGTATAGATGTGGTTAGAAAGCATGTCCACAAGACTGCAGTGTGGAAGTCAGAAGAGAACATTGGGTTGAAGGGGATGTGACTCAGTTTCAAAGGTGCAGGGTGTGTAGCTATAAGGGTACCACATAGGATTACTATATCCAATTTTTTAGAATTATTTGTTATTTTTCTTCTGATGAACAAACACTATGTAGAGGATATGGAAATGCTTGTGTAGCCTTCTCTGTTAGGGAAAGTGGTGCTGGGTAATAATATTGGTTCAATACATCATTCATTATTTTGTAGATAAAACTAGAAGTGAGTCCTCCATCCCACTGACTTTGGTTAGCTTGCCATATGAAGCTTCAGTGATGGTGCGTTACCTCCATCTCAGCTTCCCTACCAGGTAGTTTGTGCCCTCAAGGAATTGATCATCATAATCTAGACTTGGTTGGTAGCAGGCTGGGGAAGGCTAGGATTGGGAAACCAATGGGCTTCATTAATTAATGGGTTCATTAGTTCAGTTTGTTTGTAAGTTACTTATGAATATTATATGTCTCCCCAATTGGATTGCATATTCCTTAAGGGCAGGAATTTATTTCTTATCCCTCACTGTAGTTGCAATACTGAACACACACAAAACCCTCATCAGTATATGCTCAGTGATTATCTGTAGAAGACTATGTTGTAGGTAACGCATTGAACTGGTGCTGAAGAATTAATCCAATTAACAATGACCATCAAGCCACTTGTTTTATGCTAATAAAAATCATAATTTAAGGACTACACTGCATTTTTTAATTCCATAAATTATAATCCTTTAACATATATGAAAGTTTCATATTCTTAAAGTGCTTTAAAATATATTTAATTTTTTTAACAAGTGGAAAAGAATGTTCCTTAAAAGACATTTAATTTTTTAGTGGAAATTAATATTACCAAAAACATTCTGTGCATAACAATTTGAATAACAATTTTTTTATCTTCAAGAAATGGGATTTTTATATAAAATACACATGTAGCACTGAATGCCAAAGTGATGGGTATCCATGGTCAGAATTCAAAATTAGATTCGCTATTAAACCTGTCTGGTTTGTGTCCTGAGTGAAGAATGATCTCGAGCTGGGGAGGGAGGTGCATTGGGTAATCAGTGCTTTTGAAGGTGAATTTCCTTGCTGTGAAATAGGCTTGGGTTACTGGTCAGGACAGCCATTCAGACTGACAGGCCCCTGGACTTCCAAGGCTTCAGTGACAGGGACAGGGATGTGATTGACATGAATATTCTTCAGACAGCCAAAGAATGATTTCCACACAGGGATCCTCGGTGTCGTCAAATTGGCTGAAAGAGAAAGTGGAGAGGCATTCAGTAAATAATTCATACTGTCCAGGGACTGTTCCCTGGATTTTAAAAGACAGTATTTTTTTTTTTTTTTTTAGACAGGGTCCTGCTCTGTTACCCAGGCTGAAGTACAGTAGTGTGATCACAGCTCTCTGTAAACCTGGGATTCCTGGGCTCACACAATCCTCACACCTCAGTCTGCCAAGTAGCCAGGACTAGAGGTGTGGGCCACCACCCTGGGCTAATTTTTAATGTTTTTGTAGAGATGGGGTCTCACTATGTTGCCCAGGCTGGTCTTGAACTCCTGGCCTCAAGTGATCCTCCCGCCTCAGCCTCCCAAAGCTCTGGGATTACAGGTGTGAGCCACCATGCCAGGCAAAAGATAGTCTTAGTGGAGAAAGCTAAAGTGACTTCACATCTCAGCCCACTCAGCCCTCTCCACTTCAGGCAGGCGTCTGACACTCCACCTGCTGTGATAAATCAGCAACAAGGCTACTGTTCAAGTTCTTCAGAGGAGAATCCACTGCCCAAATCAATAGCTCTAAACTGGTACTTTTTATGGGTAATGAAAGACCTATACAATTAACAACCGGATTACAGTGTATTTGGAGGGACAGAAAACAATGAAGAATGAAAAGGCTCTTCCCAGACAACATTCCAGTCTTGAACTTGACTCCATTTCAGCCTACCTGATTCTCCCAGTCCGGTCCCCAAAAGCTTAATAACTCACTAGTAAAACTAAATACCTGAAGAGGACAGAGACCAGTTTTTCAGACCCTTTTCCTGACTCTTTACTGGTATCAGGCTTCTAGGTTAATGCAATCTCTTAAGAAAGGATTATAAATTATAGGCTTGGGGCCAGGTGCAGTGGCTCACACCTGTAATCCCAGCACTTTGAAAGGCCGAGGCGGGTGGATCACCTGAGGTCAGGAGTTTGTGACCAGCCTGGCCAACATAGCAAAACCCTGCCTCTACTAAAGATACAAAAATTAGCCAGGCGTGGTGGCATGTGCCTGTAGTCCCAGCTACTTGGGAGGCTGAGGCAGGAGAATAGCTTGAACTTGGGAGGCAGAGGTTGTGGTGAGCTGAGATCACATCACTGCTCTCCAGCCTGGGCAACAGAGTGAGACTCCATCTCAAAACAAAACAAAACAAAACAAAACAAAATTACAGGCTTGGGGCAAGGGGAAACAGCAGTAATGGGGCCTGGGCTGACCTGACAAGTGCTCCTTTCTAGCAACTGCCTTTCCCCACATGCCAGTGCAAAGGGCCTCACCATCTCCACTGTCCAGCCAAGAGCTGCCCTGCCACTAATTAAGAAGTGAATGTTCAGAGCTGACACAGGGCAACACATTATAGAAGTCAGGACAAGAGTTACCTGGAGCACCTCCAAGGTGTAGTGGCTCTTGAGTGCTGGCAGGTGGGAAGGGGATCTGTCCAGCTGTGTAGCTACTGTCTGTGTCCAGTTCCAGGTGCAGGATGTGTTGTTTTATGGTGACTGGGGAAAGGAGGCTGGTTAGGTCTATCATCGGAGGTGAGCCCTGCTTAATGTCTACACCATTGACTTTGTTTTAACTCCTTCATACTAGACCTGTGGGAGTGCTGTTTGCAGAAATTTGGTCAGCTTAGATATAAATTCAATTAACTTCCTCTAAACACCAGGTAGTGCTTCCACATACATGAATGAATTTTACCCTTAAAATGAATCTGTGAAGAAGAAATGATCATTCCCCATTTCCCAGATAAGAGAATGTGTCTCACTGAGGAGCCTGACAAGATGGCTTGGTTACCAAGAGTTGGGATTTAAGCTCTGGTCTCCTGGGTCCAGAGGCCATGCTGATTTCATGTGATCTCAGCTACTTTCTATGAAGACACTGACTTCTGAAAGCTGATGCCAAAGACAGCTCTTTTGACTCTCGACACAAAATTCCTCTCATGTTAATGATCTCAGCTAATTGCAATGTAGTTATCTTTTAAATTAGCCAAGAAAAGACCACTTTTTTACAAAAGGTATTTTAGCCAATATGGGTTCATAGATCTCTAATATCCACAAATAATTAATAAAATAACAGATTCTTTTTGAGAGGAAATGCTTGCTCTCTACTCATCGGGTTGTCTAAATAGTTTGCATTAATATTAAATGGTTGTTGAAAAAAATAACACAACAATGAGCCTTAGCAAAAAACAGATACTTACTGAACACTGACTACATATCAGACACTGGGCTAATAACTTTTCACGCATTGTCCCATTTAATTTCCACAAACTTAAGAGCCATACCCTATTTTTATTTCCATTTTACAGAAGAGGAAACCGAAGGTAAAGAACAATTAAGCAACTTGTCCAAGGTCACACAGGGAAAGGGATGGAACTAAGATTTGACCTCTGTTCTAACATCAGAGCCAAAATCTAAATCACAACGTTATACTATCTTGAAAACTAGCCTAGCTTATTAGTGTGCTGGGCTCCAAAAACAAACAAACAACAACAACAGCAACAATAAAATATTTGATAAGTTCCGGAGAACTGGAGGTGGCAACCATGAGTGACGGAAGCATGGCTGGGGTTGTGAATGGACACATTAGCCTCGGGGGCTGGCCCTGGTCAGGCACTATGGATGGAGGGGCTGAGGCTGCCTTTGGGATGTTCAAGTCAAAATGGAAAGGGGGCCTGTTTTAGTGCATGAACAATCAGCTACTGGACAACATACCTGCCACCGAGTGCCACTGTCCATCACACAGAGACTGCTTTGGTGTGACCGACGTTGAGGTCCCACCTGCCCCACTGTCCATAGAGGCCGTGACCTGGAACACACATGCATTTTCCTATTTCCTTCAGGAAGGCAGGTGGAGCCGACCTTCCCCTGCCATCTTCCCTCCCCATACCGGGCCAACTGACAGCTTAAGGGCACATTAGATATTGGCCCTCCTCCGCTTTTGAAGCATTTGACCACATGGGGTCCAATGCTTCCAGAGATCTCTCTGCTGCATCCTTTCCAGGCAACTATAAACCAGGGTGGACCCTGGCCTGAAGTCGTTGCCAATGGCAATGAGTTGTTCCCTTCTAATCCAAACCCCGCCCCCATCAGCTCAACTCAAAGGTTACTGATTGGAATCCTCCTTAGCAATTAATGCGTGACAGTGGCTCTGTATGGAAGGATATGTGAGATGTGGAAGGCAAAGCTACTGGTGGAGGCCTACAGCCTGCTGCAAGGGCCAGCCAACTGTAATAGTTCCATGCATGGCAAGACTTTAAACAAGCAAAATGATTGAGTTTGCTCTGGGCACGCATCGGGAGCCAGGCACGCAGTCTGTTTTGTGCAGAATCCCACATTCCTGCTTTCTAAATCAGGGTCTCCTCCAGGATCTTCCAAGAGTTGAATCAAGGGGAATGAAATGAGAGGACTAAAATAAATGTGTTTATAAATAATTTACATTTAATTTGCATGTAGCTAGATGGGACAGCCTATTCACAGGCAATTTTTGAGCTAAACAATGTCACTGCTATTATGAAGGTCATCGGGTCTTGATTTGTTTTCCTGAGAATAATTCCCTCCCAGAGACTCTCAGTAGAGACTCTCTCCAGCTCCTCCTCTGAAAAACCAGAATTGTCTCAACCACCTTGCAAGTGGATAGTTACTTGCTTTTCTGGGCTACCAGAGACCTATTCAGACTTAATTAAAGACTACAATAGAAAGTATTCTAGGAATTTTGGGCATTTTATTTTCTTCTGGGATTCTTTTCCCCTCACATTTAGTAAATTGTGGAAGGATGGAGATGAAAGAAAATGGCATATTATATCAATCTTTCACTCGAGGCCTCAACTAAGGGTCTTCCTAGAAGAATCTGGTTTTAAAGAGACATCTTTGAGAAGGAAAGAGATATAACTGGGTGGTGGAAAATAAGATGTTGACTCAGGCCTGTGAGTGATGGAAAAATGAGGCTGCAGAGATGAAGAAAGAATCTGTAAGAATTGAGTATATGGCGATTTCTATAATCTTGACAAAAGCCTTAAGATATAAGAGTTATTATCTACATTTTACAGATAAGTCTGAAAGAGCTTCAGTAACATCCTTAGGACCATATAACCAAGTGCTGGACCTGCAATTCAGCCCGACTTGTTTGAGTTTTCCCAGTTTTAAAAATTAAGAACAGAAAACATGATGATAAAATTACTTGCTAAAGGAAAATGGTAAGTTAGCACTGAAGTCAAGGCTCTTAAATACAAGATGGGATCCCATTCTCTACTACAAACCTGACCCGCTGTGGCCTCCAGACATTGAAGCTGGTTTCTACAGACCCTCCCCATGGCATCAGACTGCTACACACCTTTCCTGCCTCCAGGTAAACACATAAGTGCTTCCCGGGCTGACTTCCGATGTGTATTAGGATCCCAGTGAGACTTCTTGGGCGGATGCTGAAAACAAGCTTAAATTCTGGCCCCAACAATACAGAGTGAGCTTTCAAAAGAGAAACAAAGCAAAAGTTAAAGCATCACCATGAAAGAAAACAGGATACAGTTCTTAAGATGCAAAGACTTAAATTCTATAGAACTGCTCCTTACCCAAGACGACATGACCTCCTTCTTCGGAGAAATAAATGCCTTTCTCCAAAGGACCACCCAAGCAGGAAGACACCCCGAAGCTTGAAGAAGGGGTATACAAGGGTTTTGAATCCAGCTGAAAGTTCTTCAGGCATCCCACAAAGCTGTTTGTGGGGAGGCTCTGCAACCAAGCAGAAAAGAAAAAGCTCATTACCTACACCTCCAAGAAAGGCATGGGTAGCCAAGGCGAAGGGCACTGCAGCTTGTCAGCAAAAGGGGGAAGGTAGGTAGGGATTCATTCTTCCTGCTTCCAAGTCAGGTTCTTCAAACTCAGGTTCTAATAGCTGTTCTATTTGGCTCTCTGCCCAGAGTGCCAAGAAAAACCTGTATACCAGATGTTGGGTGGGTGGTCGAAGATTGCAGGTGCCACCAAAAAAAGTGGTGTGTGTGCAGGAGGGCGGGGTAGTGCAGGTTGCTAGCTTGTGCTAGAATAAGAACAGGGAAGGTTGACCTGACCCTGGTCCTCACAGATGGAGCAGCAACAAGGGAAATTTCCACCTTACAGTTCACAGATTTCACCGTCTCTTTGCAGATACAAACCACTTCTTAGAGTTCCATGAGGCAGTGTGATAGCTTACTGCAGGGCAGCTGACAAAAATAAAGAGGCCAAAATGTTCCCAAAATAATAAAATGCAAAAAAAATCTTCCTACATTGTTGGGCTCAGTGCACCACCACCAAGTCACGAATGCTGCAGAGTTAAAATAAGACACAGTGTGCATTGACAGTGGGCTTGCGTGGAGCCCCATGCCTGCCTAGAGCCGGCTGGAACAGGGGACTCCTCTCCTGGGGCCCAGGAACAGGCTTGTGGGGTTTTGTGCTCTCCTATATTATACACCAGGTGTGTTCTGCGTGTGCATTTTCCTGGGGAGGACTGTAAATTTCATAAAATTCTCAAGAAAGTTTGAGATTCACCGAATAAAACTCTTGGACTCCCTTCTAGAATGAATGCCTTTAGGACTCTGGAATCCTACAAGTCAGACATGGTAATAAAGATATGGTAACTTTAAAAGAAAATGGTGGCCAGGCACAGTGGCTCACACCTGTAATCCCAGCACTTTGGGAGGCTGAGGCTGCTGGATCACCTGAGGTCAGGAGTTTGAGGCCAGCCTGGCCAACATGGTGAAACCTCGTCTCTACTAAAAATACAAAAATTAGCCAGGTGTGGTGGCAGGTGCCTGTAGTCCCAGCTACGCAGGAGACTGAGGCAGGAGAATCGTTTGAACTCAGGAGGCGGAGGTTGCAGTGAGCCGAGATCGTACTACTGCACTCCAGCCTGGGTGACAGAGCAAGACTCCAACTCAAAAAAAAAAAAGAAAGAAAGAGAAAATGTTGATGTGATAAATGCACATGGTGCCAGCATCAACAGTAAACTACTGATTGGATTCCCTATGAAACTTTTAGTTTCTTAAGATTTGTCATGCTACACAATGAAAAAGCTGTGTCCTAAAGCTAGGACTCCCCAGGATGGGCCAGAACCCAGCATTGATCCCTAAGGGCTGACTGCAGTGCCAGTGTTCAGAGGCAGACACTGATCGGATGTCGCCTGCTCCTGAAAAGGATATGTGGGAGGGCCCATGAGATGGTTTATACCCTCAGGTTGAAAGAAGGCTGCAAAAAGAAACTTGGTCTGTAAAGAGTATTGTAAATGGGGTGCTACTATTTGGCCCAGATGTTACATGCTGGGTGTGATTAAGGTGGTTTGAAGAGAATTTATCCAAAGCCAAAGAATACCCAAATCCTGCCCCATCCTGTGATTTCTCTGAGTTGAAAATAGGGGCCGGGCACGGTGGCTCATGCCTGTAATCCCAGCACTTTGGGAGGCCGAGGAGGGCAGATCACGAGGTCAGGAGATCGAGACCATTCTGGCTAACACGGTGAAACCCCGTCTCTACTAAAAAATACAAAAAATTAGCCAGGCGTGGTGGCA
The DNA here is from genome assembly GCF_028858775.2 of Pan troglodytes. Classification (NCBI taxonomy): domain Eukaryota; kingdom Metazoa; phylum Chordata; class Mammalia; order Primates; family Hominidae; genus Pan; species Pan troglodytes. Next base: position 33,796,126 of record NC_072415.2, on the reverse strand, counting down.
GGCACCTGTAGTCCCAGCTACTTAGGAGGCTGAGGAAGGAGAATGGTGTGAACCCAGGAGGCGGAGCTTGCAGTGAGCTGAGATCATGCCACTGCACTCCAGCCTGGGCAACAGAGCAAGACTCCGTCTCAAAAAAAAAAAAAAAAGAAAATAGGAACAGAGGTTGAGAAAAGTAAACATTAACAATGAGAATCCTCCTTAGCAATTAATGTGTGGTGTATATTATATATATAATGTGTATTATAAATAATGGATAATATGGTATGTATTTTTATGAAATATATATAAGTTACTGCATATAGCAAAGCAAAGTAATACTCTGTTGCCTGCTGGGGTACAATAAATATACTTTATTGTATAACACTGGAGCTCTGGCCCAAACCCCAGTGCAAAACCCAAGAGGGCCAGGCTGAGCCCTGGTCAAGGCTAGGGCAGCCTAAGCAGCTAGCATCCAAGCTGGTGGAGAGACCTGCTTTCATTATGCCCATTTCTAGGCCCAGATTTGAGCCCGGGGCTCTTTTTTTCCCACTGCAAGCAAACATCACACCAAAATGTGCCACTGGGTCTGGAGGAAAAGGGCAAAAATTGCATTAAGGCGGAGGACAGTCCCTAGACCTGAGCTGTTGATAGGCTCATCTTACTTAACTTTGTGGGGTGGGGGGAAAGGCAAATCTGAGACAAGAAAGACAGGTGCCCAAGGCTGCCTCAAGTAACCCTGGTGCAATTAACGCTGTGGCAGGGGGTAGGAGAGAGGAAGGGAGAGGGCACTCACAGAGCTCAGCCCTGGGGCTGTGGCCCCATCAGAGCGCCCCATCAGAGCCTTGAACTTGACAAACCTAGAAAAGCACCCCTCCTCTCTGGGGACAGAGGGAGTCCCAACTTTCCCTTCATCTGGCATTCCCAAGATGGGTTTTTGAGATAATTTTGTTATTTCAGACATCAAATAACATTAAAACACATATTCCATTATTAAATTATTCCTTTTTCAATTCTCTTTCTAGCGTTTGGACGAGGACAAGGAACAGCTTTTGGCTTTGTGCTAGTATGTCTTAAACACCCTCTTGATTACGTGTTAAGCACCTTTTTCTCCAAGCAAAGAACACATAGGTCACACTACTTAGTTTGACATTAACAGTGTTTGGTTTTCAAATGTTTATTTCTCAGGGTTATCTATTATTTATGGTAAAGAATATTGGGTTTCCATTTATGGGAGAGATAAAAAGATCCCATAGAAGCACATTTAAAATAAATAGTTTGATGGAGAGAAAACAGTTAAGCCAATGTTTTACCTTATGGCAAAGATGGTGAAAATGGCACAAATTACTGTAATTTGAAACACATTATGTTAACCAAAAAATCTCTGTCTATAACCTAAAACCTACGTTTTTGCATTCCCTGGAGGAGAAGCCAATAGATTCAGGTTTAGGAAGTGGTAGAGAAGCTCTATCTTCACCCTTTCAGGGTCTGCGTCTCAACCTGCACCTTAAAAATGAAGGCTTTGGGTTAAGAAATGGGCACTTACTCTATGTGGTTGTGAACATTAATTAGATCCTTAAAAATCATTTAAAGTATTTTGAGATTCTCATATGGTGAGTATTTTGAATATCTCATACAATTATGCCTATAATATAAGGTGAATTGTTTCTGTCCATGGCTCTGAACATAACTATTTACCTTTGGTTTCCCTGATGGAGGTGATCCCAGGTAAACTGGCGCTCTGATGCTGATGGTGGAGTTTCCAGGCAAACTTCCCTCCCGGGCCCTCAGTCCATCCACAACCAAGCGCCCCTTTTCTCCATCATGGCCAAACACCACCTTCAGAGTAAGAAAGATACGTGAGTTGTATTTTTACCTTTGACAATTGGTGTTGTATTTTATTAAATATTAGTGGCCAAATTAAAAAAAAATGTTTTCATGCTCCTTCAAATAGCTTCAAAAGATGAGAGATTTTTTCCTCCGGTTATCACTATCACCATCGTTTTGTGAGATTATGTGAAATACTGAACAAACTGAGCTCAAAAGGGGAACTGAAAAAAAAAGGTTGCTTAGAAGTGAACTAATCAAAAGATATTATAGAATTCATCTGGAAACTTACACAAAAGAGAAACAGTTCAAGGCACAGCCACAGGCAACCCCCTCCATGTAACAAAGGGGCAGGGACAGTTTATACAGTGCTGGGGACGGGGGTGTGTTGGAGTCGTGGCACCCTGGGCTGGCCTCTTGGAGCAGGTAGAACGAGGGCACTTCTCTTCAAACAAGAGGAGTGTTTAAACTCTTTGCTAAAATTTCTGATCCCTGGGGTCTGGTGTGGATTCTGCCATCTCATAGGTGTGGTGAGACTATTCACTACGGACACTTCCAGTTATATGCCAAGCTGTGACCTTTGGCCTCTACTGCCTGCTGACACCTGGGCTTGAAGGTCTGATAGGCCATTCAACCCTGAGATGTTCACGACAGAAATCCTCATTCTCCCCCAGCTCTGAACTGCTCTCCTCCTGGCCACATCTGCCTCTTCTCCATCTTCATCTCAGTAAATGCCCACTAATGACTCAATTGCTGGCCCCAAATCACAGGATGTGATCTGGACCCTCTCTTCCTCTCACCCTCTATATGTGATCCATCAGCAAGGCCGCGTGGTTCTACCTTCAGCATGCGTCCTGGCGGTCACTTCTCCCGACCTCCCCACAGCCTCTGCAAGCAAAGGCAATAGCAGCCATGTGGGCCCCCTGCTGCTACTCTTGCCCCCTGGCAGTCTCTTCAGCTAAAGAATTAAACAATATATGAATCTGTACATGTAAGAGTTTTATTTTTTTTATTTTTTTTTATTTTTATTTTTTTGACAGAGTCTTGCTCTGTCGCCCAGGCTGGAGTGCAGTGGTGTGATCTCGGCTCACTGCAACCTCCACCTCCCGAGTTCAAGCGATTCTCCTGCCTCAGCCTCCTGAGTAGCTGGGATTACAGGTGCATGCCACCATGCCCAGCTAATGTTTGTATTTTTAGTAGAGATGGGGTTTCACCATGTTGGTCGGGCTGGTCTCAAACTCCTGACCTTGTGATCAGCCCACCTTGGCCTCCCAAAGTGCTGGGATTACAGGCATGAGCCACCGCGCCTGGCCAAGAGTTTTAAGACTCTTTAAAAGCTTTACAGACACTTTCAAATAAAGTCCAAAGTCGGAGCTTGGCCTTCAAAGCTTAAATGATCTGGGCTCTGTCTTCCTCTCTAATTCCATTTCTTATTGCTTTGTGTTTTGTTCATTCAGCTAATTCCCACCTCCAGGTCCTTGTTATTTGCTCTTCCCTCTTCCTGGAACCCCCTCCCCATAACTTCATGTGACTACCACCTGCTGTACCAGGGCTTTCTCTACTGCCTTATTTAAAATAGTCTCCCTGCTCTGTCATTTTCTTACCTTGCTCTAGTGTTTTCTCAAAGCACTTACCAATCTCTGACATTACATTGAGGATTGTTTGCTTATGTGTTCCAGGAAGGCAGCTGAATGACTAAGGGAATGCAACTTGTCAAGTCACTTACATTTTCTGAAGTCCAGTTGCCTCATTAGAGAAATAAATAGGTCCCTTATTGCCTTAAATGGTATTTCTTGAAATCTGGAATGGCTTTAAGCAAGAGCCAAGATGCTAGGGTCATTCCAGGTCCAGAGAGGGGCCTGGAGGCCTGGAAATTGGCCATAAGGGGAAGAAATGGTCCAGGATGAAGGAGTTAGAGTAGGCAAGGGGCATGAGACAGCCTGGGGGAGGGCTGGAGGGGATGGAAGAAGCATCAGTAAAGCCCATCTTGACTTTACTGTCTAGGATGACAGCCATGCAATGTGTGTGCCGCGGCCTCCAGTACTGAGATGCTGGGAACGCAGCGCCTGCAAGCACACAAGCTCTCCCACTCCACGCCCTCATGTCTGGGAAGGATGCTGGGACTCCTATTTTCAGCGACTCCAACAGTGAATTCCACACCAACTGGAGATACTGACACAGCCCCAGCTCTTACCGTGTGCCATTTCCCATCATTGCATTTCTCCTTGCTTTTGATCCTCAATTTTTTCCCATCTGTCCCCAGTGCAAAGACCAGACGTCCTTTTGAAAGATAAAGAGCCATGAAGGAGTTCTTAGTGCCCGTGTGAAACACCAGTCCTCTGGAGGATGTTGTCTGCATGTCCACAGCAAACTGTGACCTGTTGGGAACATTGGCGATGAAGGGAAATAGAGGTGTTCAGCGTTCCTTCGAATCTCAGCACTGAGACAGAGGGTGGGGAGCAAACACCGAACCCCCATTTTTCAAATGGATAAGCTAAGGTAGGTACTGATTAAATTACCTGTTTCTCTGGAAACTTTATAAAGCTATTCTATTCCAGCTGTTAATGGTTTTGTTGTATAATTTCCTTACTACATTGGGGAATAACATGGAACTTTTGTGGCAAACTTAGCTAGTGGTGTAAGTCCCAGCACATGGCAAGAAGAAATATGTCTGAATCTTTTATAAAAAGTCCGTGTTTTAAAAAGTTAGGGTAAAATACGCTAACCTAAAATGTGCCATCTTAACCATTTTTAAGTGTATAGTTCAGTACTGTTAAGTACATTCAGATTGTTGTACAATCAATCTCGAGAACTCTTTTCATCTTGCAAAACTGAAACTTGTACCCATGAAACAAGAGCTCCCTAGTCTCGCTTCCCACAGCCCCTGACAACAAACCACCACTCTACTTTCTCTCTCGATGAACACGACTACTTGAGATACCTCATGTAAGTGGAATTGTAGGGGACTTGTCCTTTTGTGACTGGCTTATTTCACTGAGAAGCCTGTACTTTTCAAACTCAATGAATACGCATTCAGTTTTGTATGTACTCGTGGAGAGGGAAGTCGTAGGAGAAGTAGGGGACAACTTGAATAACAAGGATGTGATTTAAGCATCAAAGAAGCCTTTCCTTTCTGTTAGACAGATTTAACCAAAGACACGGAAGCACAGACCCACCTTCTCCCACCCATCTCTACATTTCTTAGACCCTAATACCCTCCCTGTGAAGGAAGAAGAATGAGGCAAATATCATACAGTAAAAGCAGAGTGTGCCAAGCAAGGTGGCTCACGCCTGTAATCTCAGCACTATGGGAAAATCCTAGCACTTTGGGAGGCCGAGGTGGGTGGATCACCTGAGGTCAGGAGTTCAAGACCAGCCTGGCCAACATGGGGAAACCCTGTCTCTACTAAAAATACAAAAATTAGCTGGGCGTGGTGGTGGTGCCTGTAATCCCAACTAACTTGGGAGGCTGAGGCAGGAGAATCGCTTGAACCCAGGAGGTGGAGGTTGTAGTGAGCCAAGATCGTGCCACTGCACTCCAGCCTGGGTGACACAGCGGCTCTTGTCTAAAAAAAAAAAAAAAAGCAGAGTGCAAGTTAGTATTCATTTGCATGATGGTTACATGTTCTATGCACATCCAGCTAAGCAAGCTTTACTTTTTATGAAAACTCACACTCATCCATCCATCCACCCATCAAACAAGTATTTAATGAGTGTGGAGGATGCATAAGGTGCAGTGCTGGACAGTAGGAATGCAACGATGGATGTTTCCTTCCTTGAGTGGTTTATGGTGCAGGGGTGCCCTGAGAGGGATGCATAAAGGTGTGCGTGAAAGGGTCGTGGGAGATGCAGATGTGAACAGGCTGTCTTCAGCCATTCCTGTGGCTAACGTCTAAGCAGACACCAGATAGGAGGCATGGGTTCATCCCACTCACAGCGGCATCCCCAGTGCCTATTACGCAGTAGGCACTCGATAAATAGTTACTGAATTGAATTAAATGGTAAATGGGAAATTTGGAGGCAGAAACCAGAAGTGGAAGAAACAAATTATACTGTTAATTCTCTTTGCTTTTTAATTCTGTGAGGCTAAGATGCACATTTATTCTTCAGATTAGCAAGTTTCCTTGAGGGCAATGTTCTTCAAAACGAAAGAGAAATCTATATTTGTTAAATTAAGCCAACCAGATGGTAACACTGCTCAATATTTCTCTTGGTGTGTCTGTGTGTTAGTGCGGAGGTTTGGAGAATGAGGGGTAGCCAAGTTAAGGAGGATATTAGAACGTGCTGCAGAATAGAATGTACTTTCCATATGTGGGCCTGGTGATCAGATTTGACATTTGCTTTCCAGAACTGTTTCCTAAAGCAACTTTCTTTCATAAAAGACTAACTGACTAACACCCAGAAAAAGGCAGCAGTGGATTCAGATCCCAGTACATGATACTATAGCTATGACTCTTCATTGCTGGAGGATGGGAGGGTAGGGCAGAGAGCTAAAGAGCATTTTTATACATTCACCAAAGGGGTAAAGCAATGGCACCAGTTTAAAGGAGTGTCAGAACACTGCTAGAATGTAAATCAGAATGAGAACAACAGAATCCTCCAACTCTTACAACTTTCTGAAAATAACTGATTGCTACAACATTTGGGGCTAAAATATAAGTTGAAAATTATATTTACTGTTTGACTTTTTAAAAAATTTTACCTTTTAAAATGTTACTTTTTCATTAATGATGTACGGTTTAATGTTGGATGGGAAGGCACAGGGGTTGAATCGTCAGAAGTTGGTAACTCACTGCACTGAATGTGTTGAGAGAGAAGCTGCCAGGGAGCGGGGGGCCAAGCTGATGGAGAGGCCACAAGGGGGAGGCCAGAGGCGGGAGGCTGGGGAAAGGGGCATCCAGGCAGTTTCTTGAAAGAGAGAGGTTGGCCGGGCGCGGTGGCTCACGCCTGTAATCCCAGCACTTTGGGAGGCCGAGGTGGGCGGATCACGAGGTCAGGAGTTCAAGACCAGCCTGACCAACATAGTGAAACCCCATCTCTAATAAAAATACAAAAAAATTAGCCGGGCGTTGTGGTGGGCGCCTATAGTCCCAGCTACTCAGGAGGCTGAGGCAGGAGAATAGTGTGAACTCAGGAGGTGGAAGTTGCAGTGAGCCAAGTCACACCACTGTACTCCAGCCTGGGTGACAGAGTGATACTCCGTCTCAAAAAAAAAAAAAAAGAAAAGAAAGAGGGATGTCATTGTCATTAAGGTCAGCTTGACCAAGAGAGCAGGGGTGGGGAGTGGGGCCTCCCCACCAAGGAGTAGCCAGGGGAGGGGACAACTGGAGGGACAATCTCCTCTCCTTCCGCCTTAGCTTCTACTAGCACAGTTTTGGAAAATGAGGGACCCCAAGACTTTCCATGGGGCAGCTGGAGACGTGGAGCTGTCCACACAGGCTTTCTCCTTCAGAGCTTGGCAGTCAATCTCTCTCTGACCTTTACCTCTCTCTGCCTGTGATGCATGCTCACAGCTTACTGAGTGGGCTTCAAGGGCCAGCCTCCTTATAAGCTATGACCTCTCCTCCCTGCAAGAAAAGCATCATCGAGCCCATTTAACTAACAGGAAAATTGAGGTCCAGAGAGAGGTAGCAATTTGCTAACACGCAAGACAGGCATAGAGGGACAGCTTAGGCTTAGAGAAGTTAAATGGCATGTGGCAACCATGAAGTCGTGCTCCAAGAGAAGCTGCTGCAGGGAGCACAGTGGGGCTGCCATGCCCTAGGTCTTCAGTGACACTCGGGGGTATTAGAGCCGGGCCATTTATAGCCAACACTGAGCTCTTCTCAGAGATGATCTCTGCTTCGGGGCACTGCAGGCACCTGGCTGAGACTGTGTTACAGTCTGTGGACTGCGACCCGAGGCCCTTCCTACCCGGCTCTGTCCTCCCTGCGCCCTCCCCTCACAGTATCTGCAGGCCCACAGCCATCTGTGGGCTCTCCCTGCCTGCCCCCATCTCTGTCCCCTTCTGGTCATCTTTCACAGGCTTCCCCACAATGAACCTCTTGCCCATCTAATCCCATCTTAGTGTCTGTGTCTCAGAGGAGCTGCCCTGGCACGTGGTCTGGAGTCACCCAGCCAGTAAGTGGTGACGCAGGACTGAAAGCCAGATGTTAGAGCCAGCTCCTTTTAGCCCCCCGGGCAATTCTGCCTCTGTGGGAAAGCTGTGAAGAAAAGGTCAGTACCTTTTTATCTATGGCTCCTTCAAATCACCTGAAAATGACAAATCTTATTTTTCTAATTTTTTTCTGACATAATTAATATTTCTGCTCATTCCCGCCTCCCCAAAAGAGGTGCAACTTGTTAGCACAAAAAGGCCAAATGTATTCTCTAAAAATGATCTATCTGGCACTGCGTCTACCAAAAAAGAATGATTTTACTTTCACTACAGAATACAAGAAAAGAAAGGTGATTTATCATGGAAATAAACAGCAGCTTTAGAAAAAAAATGTCAGCCTTATTTTTAGAACACCATCAATTCTAAACCAGAGCTGAGCTGATTGTTTCAGCCTCTGAGAAGTACACTGTCGTCACGTTTGCCTCCAGCTGTTGGGAAAGCACATGGCAGGCAATCACGCTCCCTGTCCTGTGCAGGCCAGCACCTCTTTGCACAAAAATGGTAGTGCCACCTTCATTAGAGAGAGCTGCATGGTGTCATGGCAGTCAGACTTCCCTGAGGTGGAATCGCAGAGTCAGGTTCTGAGCTGGTGCTGGGGCAGGAAAGCTAAATAATACCTAGGTTTCAGCAGCTCCTGAGGAAGCTTGAATAGCAAGTGGCTGGTGGGAATGTCCCCAAACTGGAGGGCTCCATGATTGGCCTGGGTCTTGGGAAGTGGTGAGCAAGCATCTTGCCACACCTTCACGCTCCTTGGGGAGGCCACTGGTGTGTCCTGCAACAGCTGCATGGGAAAAGAGCAACACAATTATCAGGGGAAAGAGTGAAGAATGCTTATCTTGCTAAGTACATTGCTTAATTTTCACCCTTGATCCTAAGTGAGGAATTCAGTAGGGCAATAGAAGGCCTGGTACCATGGAGATGGGAAGTTTCCGCTGAGAGCCCTTCCTGCGGGTCACTGACTGGTATGGAGTGGGCAGAATGGAGAGCTCATTCTTTATTTAGCTCTTTAACCTTTCCCGAAGCCAGATCCTCATAATCCCCTTCAATGCCCTAGTGTGGCTTTGATTTGTGAGCATTTTGCCACCAGGAAGGTGTAAGACAGGGCTAGAAGGCAGAGGGGCTCATTCTTTTGGGGAAAACAAAGTTTAGGAGAGTCTAAATACCCCCCTTTTCTCTCCCTCCTTCTTTGGGGAGCATGCATGTTATTCTCATCTTACACAAGTCTGGGTTCTTCTCTGAAAGCTGCCGCACCTGGGACCAGTGGCTGCCTGGTGCCCCTTTCCACCACTGAGCATTGGAAGAACCGCAGTGTCGCTTGAGGGGGCCAGCATTTGGCCAGCGGCACCGAGACACCCACAGCCTGCCAGTGAAACATGGAACTGCAAATCTGTGGCCACCTCCCCTAACAACCATTCACTTGGGCAACAGGGCAGGTGAAAGGACCAAGATAGCAGAAGAGAAAGAGAAGGGAGGGGACCACATCCTGTCCCCACTTCCACCAGAGTTGACTCATGCAGAGAAGTTTGAACTTTTGAATGGGACTGAGTTTTAATGCAGAAAAACAACCATAATAAATGTTAAATGTGACTAGGAAAATTGTTGGAAGTAACTGAGATTCCCCAGCCCTGCCCCTCTTTTCTCCACCGCAGAGCTCAAGTTCTGAAATGCCCATGCGCTTTTCCCAGGTGCTCAGAGCTCAGTGGGGATCTCCATCAGTCAAAGCAAAGGGTAGGGATTCACCGTACTAGGGGTTGGTTCAGAAATAAACACATCACCCCTCCCTGCTGGCCAATGAGCCCTGAGAAGAAGCTGAAGGCGGGGCTTCTGGTAAATAATTCCATATTAGCACGAAGAGAAACCCAGGCAGAATTGGTGCTTCTTGTGCTGGATGGTGTGGTGCGGATGTGATTCCCAGAAGCACCCAGGATGGAGCCAAGAGGACCAAGAGGAAGCAGAGCCAACTCCTGATGGGCCAGGCCTCAAGCCTCACCTACCCCTGCATGGCTCACTGTGTGAGATTATTATTATTGTTTAAGTCATTAATTTTGCAGTGGGTTTTCTGATTCAGCAGCTAAAGTCTTCCCAAAAGATTCACATTCCTTCAGGGGTGGGTTTTCTTCCCTGACCCATTTCCTGGATATAGTGCTCAGAATGCAAACTTGAAATCAGTTATTTAAAATGATGCTTGCACGTTGCTGAATGGAGACGTTCTACCGTACCCAACAGAAACTTAAGTGAGTTACTTATATCAGCCAAACCTTGATCCTACTGAGATTAAAACCCAGCCTGGGCTCCTGCCTGGGACTCATACCAGTGGGCCTTGCTCCCTCTCTGGAGTCTTCTCCGTGTGTCAGCAGCATGAGCATCAAGATGAACAGTTTTGAAAGACAGCCTTTGCCACCAAATGTCCCTTAATTCTCTTAATGGCATCATCATCCTTTAAAGCATCCAGGCTCAAAATCTTGGTCCTCATGGACACCCGCCTCCCTGGCCTCTATCATGCATTCAGTTCTCATGTCCTATTCTTCTTCTGTGTGACATATTTTGTTTCCACTCCTTCCTTTTCATTTCTAGTGCCTATGCCCTGAAAGTCAGCCCTCTTTTTTTTTTTTTTTTTTTTTTTTTTTTTTTTTTTTTGCTTTTGAGATGGAGTCTCACTCTGTTGCCCAGGCTGCAGTGCAGTGGCACGATCTCAGCTCACTGCAACCTCCATCTCCCGGGTTCAAGTGATTCTCCTGCCTCAGCCTCCCCAGTGGCTGGGATTACAGGTGCCTGCCACCAAGCCGGGCTAATTTTTGTATTTTAAGTAGAGACGGGGTTTCACCATGTTGGCCAGGCTGGTCTTGAACTCCTGACCTCAGGTGATTTGCCTGCCTCGGCCTCCCAAAGTGCTGGGATTACAGGTGTGACCCACCGTGCCCAGCCAGCCCCGACTCTTTTGCCTGGATGATTACGGTAGCTTGCCAATCTGACTCCTTGGCTCTAGAACTTTCCTACACCAAACCATCCCACAGGCTGCTACCAGCTTAGTAATCTTTAATCTTTTCAGCTGTTTACAGGACTCCTTTCAATGACGTTACACTGACTATAGAAAAATGTCCAGTTGATGTAGGTCATATGAGGCTTGCCTGATCTGGCCCCAGGGTGTGATTCCAGTTTACCTCTCTCTAGTCTCCTTTCTCCATTCCCACTGTTCACCAGGCTCTCGGGCCTGTAGAGGCCACATGATGTGGCTTGAAGAGCACATTCTTTGTGCTTAAGTTTGAATCTTGTGTTCTTCTTGTGCTTCTGGGAATCACATCCTCACTACACTGTCCAACACAAGAAGCATGGATTCTGCCTGGGTTTCTCTTTGTGCTAACATGGAATTCTTTATCAGCAGCCACGCCCTCAACTTCCTCTCAGGGCTCATTGTCCAGGAGGGAGGGGCCACATGTCCATTTCTGAACCAACCCCTAGTAAGGTGAATCCCCACCCTTCACTTTAACTGATGGAGATCCCCACTGAGCTCTGAGTGCCTGGGAGAAGAGCACGTTCTTTGTGCTTAAGAGTCTTAAGTTTGAACACTTGGACACAGGAAGGGGAACGTCACACACCAGGGCCTGTAGTGGGGTGGGGGAGGGGGGAGGGATAGCATTAGGAGATATACCTAATGTAAATGACGAGTTAATGGGTGCAGCACACCGATATGACACATGTATACATATGTAACAAACCTGCACGTTGTGCACATGTACCCTAGAACTTAAAGTATAATAAAAAATATATATATATAAAAAAAGAAAAAATAAAAATAAAAATTTAGTTAATATGGAAAAAAAAGAGTCTTAAGTTTGAATCCTGACTCTACCATTTACTGACAGGATGCTCTTTGGCAACTTTTTTTTAACCTCTTAGACACTCAATTTCCTGACCTGTAAGGTTGGCATTTGATTCTGCTCTCAGAGGGGTGTGTTGAGAAGGGAGAGAGAGAGCATGAAGTCAGTCTGGTGAGGATGCATGCAGCATGTCTTGCACCCGTGAGTCCCAGCCACATCCTGCCTCCAGCTTTGGGCTTCTGCTTGGGCAGCAACAATATTCACTCAGCTAAATTCGACCCCCACTCCAGACCCAGTTCCTGGGGTACCTCCTCCAGAAGAACCCTCCTGATTCCCATGGTAGGAAAATTCCTGCCACACCACTCCTGTAGCATCTTATGCCCTTTCATTTAGGTTTTCATTAGCATGCATAGTAATAATAACTAGCATTTAATGCATACTTACTATGTGCCAGGCACTTTTCTAAGTATTTTGTGTTTATTACTTCATTTAATCCTCACATCAACATCATGAGGTATTACCATTATTTATCTTCATTTACATTGGAGCAAATAGACCCAGAGAGAGGTTTAATAATTGCCCAAGATCACATACCTAATAAATGGTAAAGCCGGATGCAAACCCAGGAAGTCTGACTCCAGAGTCCAGTACTTAACCACTAAGCTGTGCTGTATTCTCTCTGCTACTGGGCAGAGACTAATGTCCTATTCCATCCAAACTGGGGGCTTACGCAAAACAGGGGGAAATGAAAGTGTATTCGCTGATGTTTTCCACATTAATAGCCCCAGTCCCACCCTATCTGCTGAAGCCCACGCAGAGACTCCTGACATTCTTCCACCAAATTTCTGCACCTGGGTGTCCTGCAGACTCCTGTCACTCAATACACCACAAACTCCATTCATTCTCTTTTCCTCCTAATACTTGTCCTTCTCCTATCTCCATGGAGAGGACATCCCCATTCATCCAATAACCCAGACTGGGTGCCTCAGAATTATTTTAACTCCTGCCTCTCCCTTGTCTTCCCAATTCAATTATTGTCTGAGTCATGTGTATTCTATCTTGTAAATAGATTTGAATCCATTTGCTCTCTCCAGTTCACCATCACTGGGCTAATTTAGTCTCTCAATAACTTTCAGCCTTACAATGAAAAAGTGAATATATGACTTCAATTTTGATGGGGCAATTCTAAAGATGTTCCCATAATGGGAAAATGACAGCCCTTCTGGATTTATGAAGTATATTTCTTCTTAATAGCATAAAACATGTATTTTATTAGGTATTATCTGTTCATGCTCTCCCAAATCATTGTGCAGTGGGGAAATATTGGTAGAGAAGCAGCACGTGGTTGACATTAAGTGGAAAGTGTGTTGAACAGGAGCACATAGCTCTCAAGAGGCCACGGGCTCCTAGGTTGGAACTCCAACTCACCTTCCACCTGTGGGAGCTTGGGCAGAACTGCTTACCTTTCTACACTGCAGCATAAGGTTATTGAAGGATTTGGTAAGAAAATCCATCTGGAGTGCATAGTGCAGTGCCTGGCAGATCCGAGGTGCCCACTGTTATCCATTAACCATATTAATTGTAACCTCAGACCTGGGAAAGTTACATTGTTGACCTTGAGCAGAGCAAGGAGCTCCTTAAACCCTGATCCTGTGTTCAACTCATCACAATGTTCTGCTCCTCCAAATAAGGAGTTTCATTTCCTCTCAGTCCCTCTGAGTGCTGTACTTCAGAATCACCTGGGGAGCTTCACAAACTACTGATACGCCCACTCCACGAGCATCTAACTTAATTGGGTCGGATGCAGCCTAAGCATTGGGGTGTTAAAGCTCCCCAGGTGTTTCTAGTCTGCAGTCAAGGGTACACCACATTGGTTTTGACAAGGCCCAGATGTATGGATGTATCTTGTCATAGGAGCTGCATCAGAGCAGAGGGGAGGACTATGGGCAGGAAGAGGAGCATGGCCCTTATATTCTATAGAAAAACATAGGACCTGCTGGGGACACAGCAGAAATGTTAAAACAGCAAGACATCAGCTACAGAAATTAAGAAACTAAGTCATGGTTCTGTTCTGTGAGTGCAAAACTTGCCAACTTTTCATCAAGATGCGAAATACAAGCTAAAAAGAAAACCACTTCGACATTTTGGTGTGATTCAACTGTTGATAATGCATCAGTCCCACTTTATGGATTGGTGAGCTCTCACCCCCTTCCCCAAAATCTCCCACAAGGCAGGCTCAGGGGAATCCTCCAGGGAAGAGTGAAACCCAGGGTTAGGTTTGGACACTTACCTGGTTGATACGAAAAGTCTTGGTCTTGTTAAACCTGGTAGAACCTTTAAGCAACATTAGAAAAGGTGGTTTGTTTAAACTGCAGCCTCCCAGGGACACATCTCTCTTGAGAGAGTTACTGGTCAAATCTAGGACTTCAGGACTCAGTGATAACCTGGAAAAAGAGCAGAAATGAAAGATGCTGCCAAACTTGGACATGTCGAGGAAGACCTGCTGGTAGAGAGAGCTCATTTCAAAAAGTACATGTTTTGGGGATGAAGAGGGGTTGGTTAATGGGTACAAAAATGCAGTTAGATAGAAGGAATATGATCTAGTGTTTGGCAGCACAATAGGGTGACTCAAGTTAATGATGATTTATTGTATAATTTAAAATAGCTAGAGGAGAAGATTTGGAATGTTCCCAACACAAAGAAATGATGAATGCTTGAAATGAAGCACATTCCAGTTACCCAGATTTGATCATTACACATTGTAGACCTGTATCAAAATATCACATGTAACCCATAAATGTGTATTAATACAATTGTTATGTATCAATGATTTTTTAAAAAATTACACATTCTTACGGTCATGGTTCCTAGGGAAACTTTCATCTCCTACTTTAATATCACCTCTAGAAGCCGGCGAGGAGCCCAAGAAACCTTTATTGACTTGGGATTGTGGCAGAATTGTGGGAGGGCCGGGATACTATAGTTCTTTCTTTGAAATGGGTGTCATGTGGAAATACGAACATAAAATATGCACAGAGGGAGAAGATGGGCACTGGATGATACTGAATGATGGTAAATATAAGGAAATTCAGAGGTGAGTTTATGGAAGGATTTATCTGACTATGAGGAGGAAAAGTCTTGGACAAATTTGCTTTATCTCACGATTCTTGTCCAAGCCTTATCATGGCAGTAAGCTGTTGCTAACAACCCCTGGGCCTTCCCCATCCCTCCCACTTCCTGCTCCAGTCCCTGAATTAGATGTTCAAGGAAGATGTTTCATCAACCAGGAGGGAAATGAGAACTCTAAGCCTCATCCTGGCCAAGGAGGATGGAGCCCTGATGGGTGGGAGGCTCCCTGTCATGGTAGCCTGAGAATTCCAGCCTGAGGTTCATAGCCAGAACCAGGCCCTCTCCTTACCCTGGAGAAGATTTTGCCTCTTATCTAAAAACAATCATTTTGTATCAAAAAAAACATGTAAACACTTGCATGGAAGCCCCAAGAGCTACTCTCTCTCTATTAAATATCACGTTCAACATTGTGGTGATTTGGTTTCCCAGCACAGCACTGGTCCATGCAGTTCCTTGGCCTTGAAAACTGTGGAGAGCTGATGAAATCTAATTGCACAATCTTGATTATAATGCATAAAATTTCAGTGAATACTTTTCAGGGCCATAATCTGAAGTTAATTTTAATTAGGCCTTTTCCAAGGTTACATGCTAACGCTGCTCCTCCAAAAGGAGGCCGGGCCCAGGAGTTTTTTATGGGTTTTTTAATGGGTGTATCTTGCCAAAGATGGCATTTTGAAAGACTGTGGTATGCGGGTCTCATGCAGCACATGTTGACAAAGCTGACTTTGTTAACTGGACCAAAGAGATACCCTTCCCATGGGCAGGCCGTTCTCATCAGTTACCCACAAAGAGAGGATCACCTACCTCTGGACAAAAACATTGCTAATACAACCCTCAAAATTGCTCCCGCCCAGACGCAGAGACTGCCGGGAACTTGAAATGTGTTTTAGCCTTTTGTTATTTCTCAGAGGCTGGTCATCGATGAGAAGCCGTAGTCTGAAAGGGAAGAAAAGCAAATCATGGGTGAGAACTGCTGGAAAAAAGGGCCCTTGCCATGTGGCCAACTCACTGTCTAAGACTCAGATTCAATATTTGTTATCTAAAATAACTAGTGAAACTAGACTTTATTTTTAAAGAGCATTACAACTTTTTTCATGTATTTTCTTTTGCACATCACATTTTTATTAAAATGGGTGTATCTTGCCAAAGATGGCATTTTGAAAGACTGTGTTATGAGAGCCTCATGTACAGAAAGTGCACAGGCTATAAGTGTTCAGCTCAATGAATTTTTGCAACAGAAATACACCAACATTACCAGCACCCAGATAAAGAAACAGAACAGAGTAGCACCCCAGGTACCCTGTTGTGCATTCCCTTTAACCCTATAGCCTCCCTCCCTCTATCCTGAATTCTGATGGAATGGATTAGTTCTTGCCTGTTTTTGAACTTTGTATAAAGGAAATCATATGAGATGAACTTTTATGTGTGACTCAATGTTTTCCACATTATGTTTGTGAGGGTCATTCTTGTCATTACATATAGTTCTAGATCCTTCTTTCTCATTGCTATATAGCATTCCATTTTGAATACACCACAATTTATCCATCCAACTGATTTATTTTTTAAATTTTATTTATTTACATTTTATTTTATTTTATTTTTGGTAGAGACATGGTTTCACTATGTTTCCAAGACTGGTCTCGAACTCTTGGCCTCAAGCAACCCTCTTGCCTCAGCCTTCTTAGTTGTTGGGATTACAGACATGAGCCACCATGTGTGGCAGTTTATTTTTTTATGAAGAAATTGATATGGAAAAAGGAAGAAGGACAAGACTTATTAGTGAAGTATTTTTGGTATCAAGGACAAATATTTTGCAAAAAGACACCAGAAAATTCCATTAAACGAAAGAGAGTAAAACTCACTCACAGCTCTGACAGAAGTATTATTCCACTCACCCAGAGTTGTCGCTTATTACAGATACATAATGCAGTAAACCATCCATATACGTCTGTGGAGATTTAAAAATTGGGCTGCTGCTATCGCTGGTGCTCAATTCAATGTAACCATCTTCCAGAGTGACCTGCAGGTTCCTTGTCTGAAATCACCATAGAAAATACCCATCAACTAATTTGCATATAAGGATTATGCCTGTATCTTTACTGAATTTATCATCCAAACCATGTATAAAACAATCAGGATGTTTTGACCCAAATGCTTTGAGTTTGCTTTTTGCTCTAAAGATTATTTTTTGCATATTTGACTCCATGTTTATAAATATAAAAATCTTATGCAAATTATGTCAACACCAATGAATTTGTCAAAATCATTTTTTGGACCTACATTCATTAAGCCAATTTAATTTCTCAATCGACTATACAAAACAGTTAAATCATTTCTAAATTTTTATATTTTATCTTATTATTATTATTATTTGAGACAGAGTCTTGCTCTCTTGCATAGGCTAGAGTACAGTGGCACTGTCCCAGGCTCAAGCGATCCTCCCACCTCAGCCTCCTGAGAAGCTGGGACCACAGGCGCACACCACCACAGCCGGCCAACTTTGTAATTTTTTGTAGAGACAGGATCTCACTATGTTCCCTAGGCTGGTCTCAGACCCCTGGGCTCAAGAGATACTCCTGGCTTGGCCTCCCAAGGTGCTGGGATTACAGGTGTGAGCCATCATGCCCAGTCTAAATTTTTCTATTTTTATTTTTCTTTGGCTGAAGTTATTTCTATCGGATCAATTCGTTGCTAAATAAATTTTACAGCAAAGACTCGATTCCTTAATTTTTAATATAAGAATATTACAATGATTTCTTCTCTTCAGTCATTATAAATTTTTTATTTCCTAGTCATTATTTTTGGGAAGTCCAATTCTCCATGTTGAACTCTGAAGATGTAAATTTGGGCAAGATAATTTGACTCTTCCTGTCAATCATTAATTTTAAAAATGTGCAATCTCAGCACTTGTCATTTCAATTTTGTTTGTGTTTTTTCTACCAAGTATAATTTCTGCAGTTTTCAACAAGATGTGATTCTTTGGTAAGATTTCAGTCTAAAACAAGTTTTACAGTGTGTGGTTATAGCCATTGTTGATTTTACTTTGTGTTGACTTTTTTTCAATTGGCAATATTCATTATGAATTGCATAAACTAATGCTAACTTATATGTATCTTTAGCTAACCCATTATGAAATTGAGGGCAATGTCCCTATGCTATATCCAGGATTCCTCCATTGTCCAGGGCGGATCTAATCTTTTGCTAACCTAATTCTTCCATCTGCTCTCGATCATTTCGTGAATTGTGTACTAAGTGTTCCTACACGTGGCAGAGGAAACAAGTGTTAGGTAGCATAAGAGCTAGATCAAAACATCCTGCTTTCATAGAAAAGCCACCCCTACAGTCTAAGTGTTAGCATGTGCTTCTTTAGGGCTCATTTTAAAAATAAAACCTCAAGGACTGGTGAGCAAGCCACCAAGAGACGGGTGGCCTTCCTGATATTACAGAGCTACAGAGTCAGCCACCAAGAGAGGGGCAGCCTTCCTAATATTACAGAGCCACAGAGTCAGCCACCAAGAGAGGGGCGGCCTTCCTAGTATTACAGAGCCACAGAGTCAGCCACCAAGAGAGGGGCGGCCTTCCTGATATTACAGAGCCACAGAGTCAGCCACCAGCCATTTTCTTGACAGATACTAGAAGTCTGCTGTGCTCTGCAATCCTAAAGAAACAAATACAGAAATAATCCTACTCTACTTCTATTTAAAAATTCCACTCATTCCACAAATATTCATTTCTAAATATTAGGTGACTTCTGTATCTACATAACCACACTAGCTAAATCCGCTTAAGTTACAGATGGTATCTCCTTGTGGAAGAGAATTTATGTGGCTCTGTTGTACATGAGGAAAGAGAAAAGGATCTTATTTTCTCCAATTCCCCAGGTATAAATATTGTCCAACTAGCTGCTGCTGCTGCTGCTGCAAAAAGGCAATCTGGAGAGCTACCTTTAATGCAATCAAAAAGAAATCATAGGGACACACTCTGATTTTCTTTCTGAGCTCTGAAACTTTAAGCTACATTATTAACTACAGTAGTTATAATCCACCTTAACTCTTATTATAAAATATACCTGAAAAGAATAAAAATGAGTCCGCGAGTACACACAAATGCAACTCTGTAAATTATAATGTTACTTTCTAAACTTGATTTCTTTGAGGACCTACCCCAGAGTGGGGAATAATGTTTATGGTTGAACTATACAATAGCATTTACTGTGTGATGATAGAAAAAATGTACAACTCCACCACTTTCTAAATCTCTCTGTTGTTTTTAACATCAAACTTTGAGTCAGGTTTAAATCTTGTTTGATATTAATGCACTATTGCATACCCATGTCTGATGATCTAATAATATGCCACTGGGTTGAAAGGTCTGAAATCCAAATGAGGCCTGGAGGTGGTCAGTAGGTGGTAAGCCCAAATCAGTGAAACTCAATTGTCCTCCTCTGGAGAATGAGGCAGATCGCACAAGCTGAAATGCAAACATGGAATAAATTACTGGCATTGTAATCATTTCTTGGCTGAAATACAGTACCTTACCCTATCTCACTTTACTCAAACTGATTAATGTGATTTATGTAACCTCAGAAAGAAAGAGAGCTTACTTTTCTGCATAATAAGTCAGCAATCATCTGTAAGTTTTTGTGTATATAGTTGGTCTTCCTACTTTCCTACAAATTTAATGTGCAAACCTGAAAAGGTTCAGCATCTTGCAAGCACATGGGGAGTGTATATGAGCCAGTTCACTGTAACACTGTGTGCTATCAGAAAGAAGTCAAAAGTTGCTGCGTTAATGGATACGGAAGGTGGGTTGTCTGGGAAGCACTCCTTCACGAGGTTCTGAACTTTCACTTACCTTCCAGTCTTCCGAGCACTTTTTGGTTACTCCCACAGTATCATTCAATCTAACGACACCACTGGTTTTCTTCAAATTTTTCATGCAGCCTCGGAAAGCAGGCGTAGAAATGTTAAATCTGATTACGAACACAAAGGAAGAGATGGATCATGTCAGGCTCACGTGAAATCAGAGCTGAAACACTGTGCTCTTTAGTACTTTTCACCCATAAATGAGTATGTGTTTTATGTTTATCCTTTCCCATGGGATTCCCATAATGCTACTTATTTTATGATGCTGGGAGAACCGACTTCCTTTCTGTGTAAGTTTACATTCCCAGGTTTAAAAATGCAGACAACAATGTTAACAGAAGAATGGCCAGTGGCCGCAAAAGGTAAAGAGACAGAGAACATGCACAATATCTAGAACTGCCCGTCCCTCCCCCCTGGAGTCGCGGCATTGCGGGTGGATAGGACATGTATTAATAAGTTAATAGATGATATATGATATACATATATATTAATAAAGTAATAAATCATTTGTAGGAACCAGGAGTGCTCTAGAAAACTTTTTGCTCTTTTTTTTCTGTTCACTGTTAAGTTAGCCACTGTAAAGTCAGAAGAAACAAAGTGTTACTTTTTGGTTCTATTCAGTTATGAAAAATGTAGCTTGATTTAACCAATGCCAAGCTGAAACAATGGAACACATTGTCTGGGTTCATATGCTGCTGTATCTACCACCTCCTACCTGTGGGCAAAGGGTTATTGCCAGGATTTAAAAAATTAATGGGCCGGGTGGGGTGGCTCATGCCTGTAATCCCAGCACTTTGGGAGGCCAAGTTAGGTGGATCACTTGAGGTCAGGTGTTCGAGATCAGGCTGGTCAACATTATGAAACCTTAACTCTACTAAAAATACAAAAATTAGCGGGACGTGGTGGCAGGCACCTGTAGTCCCAGCTACCCGGGAGCTGAGGTTGGAGAATCATCTGAACCCGGGAGGCGGAGGTTGCAGTGAGCTGAGATCGTGCCACTGTACTCCAGCCTGGGCAACAAAGCGAGACTCTGCCTCAAAAAACAAAAACAAAACCAAAAAAACAAGTTAACGTACAGCAAGAGCTTGCAGCAGTGCATGGCACCTGGACGTGAATGCTCAGCAGGTGTTTCTGAGAGGCAAAATTGTGCTGCTCTGGACCAGCCAAATTGCCTGGGTTCAAGTTCTGTCCCTTCTGATTGAACAGGCAACTTTTCTCCATGCCTGTTTCCTCATTCAGACAATGGGAATATGTGAATCTGTTTCATAGGGTTGTCATAGTCTAAGAAAGTTAATATGTGTAACACACTCAAACAGTGTTTTGTAGAGTAAGGACTCAATGTGAGATCTTCAAGTTAGTAACTACTCCCATATTACTGCTCTTATATAATGAGAGCAATTTCTAAAGCAGCTCTTTCTACATGGCCCCAGGGCATTTCCCCTTCGATTTGACTTCTGGATCTGTCTGGAGCTGAATGCACATAAAGCATTCACACACATGACCTAACTGAAGTCCAGGCAAATATTTGTGTTTCTTAAACAAATGATGTACTAAGAAAACCCAAAGCTGATTTCATTCTAAATCCCTAATGCAGCTTACTTTTCTAAATGGAAAGGTGTCTGCATTCATTTTAATCCAATTCATTAGAAACAGTTGAGCTACGTGTAATAGACCTAAAATTAAATTTCATTAAAAGGAAAAGAAAGAAACAAATCCTCACTGGCATTACAGTATAAGCCTAATTATTTTATAAAGATGGCCTTTTGCCTCAGAAGAGGAGGAGGGTTCATTTCCATTCCTGGAGCTTGCCTATTTATACATGGTTTTAGGTCAATTCTTCTTTGGGTTTCAACATATCTCTTGGACAATGACATTCCAGATGTCCCTCTCTCCATAGATTATTGGTCAAAGAAAGAAGGTTGCAGAAAAGGAAAATAGTGGGAGAGAAAGGCAGTTAACAGATACAGACCACCTATTTTGCACGAAGCTCTATGAATCCAACTTACAATAAGCTTTTGAGGGAGGTATTTTCTCTTTTATATTATTTTATTTTATTTTAAGTTCTAGGATACATGTGCAGGAAGGGCAGGTCTTCTTATCTAACATTTATTGAGCACTGACCATGTGCTGACCTCTGCTAATTCCTTTACACACTCTGAATCTTCCAACCACCCTAAGAGATAGGCAGCTACTATGCCCATACTATAGATGTAGCAATGAGGCATTAAGAGGTTAAGGCCTTGCCTAAGGTCACACAGCTGGTAAGTGGTAGAGCTGGGGTCTGTACTGTCAGTGTGTCACACAGGTTAGTGAGGCTTGAAGCCCTTGCTTTTTACGCTTACAGTTGGTATTCCTGCAGCACTTGGAAGTGATCATGCCTTTTTCTAGAAGAGTTACCTACAGCAGAAGTATTAAAATGGAAGAGATTTACTTCCACTATTCCTGGGGGGATTCTTGTTACCTTGGCTTACCTGAGGACCTACAGTTCTACATTTACTCCAGGATACAGGGTCTGAACATACTTGCTAGAGGAATGTGATTGCACTGGGGCATGAGTTGTTGTGTTGGTGGGTTCCTGTGTTGGGGTATTTATGTATACTTTGGGCCAATCTGTCCACAAAAGCTTAGCCAGCTCCATGGCTGCTGCAGGCCGACTTCAGAGAGCAAAAAGAACAAAAGGCAGCCCTAACCTCAGTGTTGGGTACTTAGTCGATGTTCAACAGATCTACTTTTTGGATCATTTTCATTTTAGTGTGTATAATCACACTCTGTAAACAATGGTGTAGGTCCTCAAGAAAAATGCCCTTGTTGGTGTCACACCCTCTGGCATTACCAGGGATGATTTGCTCTTCTCCTGGGTAGGAGATGGGATTAACAGAATGATTTCTGATTATAATCAGAAACAAGCCATTCCAAGATCTGGGTCCCCATTCCCAGAAGAAACACTACAGTGAGAGTGGGAAGAAACAAAACGTGCACAAAATCCCTTGAGCAAAGCTGATTTAGTGATTACACTTGCTTGCCTTGCTCCAGGTTAGGTTTGAGAACTTTGTCTAAAAGGTCCCTCCATTTATGCCAGGGACCAGAACACCTCCCTGCTCTGGAAGCGTTGGCTGGTTGCCCCTACAGAGCTTGGCTGTGGATTATCCATGGAACTCCTCTGTGCCCACCCCACCTCCCGGTGACTCATGCCCAATGGCAGTTTCAGGAATCTCTGGGCCACCAAAGACTTCACCACAGGGATGAGGCAACACCCAGAACAGCTGACTATTCCTTAGCATTTTGCTTTAGAGGGAGTGAAGGGCCAGTGAAATCTTTTGACTGGCCTCTATCTCCTGCATTTTCCATGTTCCAGTGATTTTAATAAAAAGTCAAAATATAGGCTGTGCATGGTGGCTTATGCCTGTAATCCTAACACTTTGGGAGGCAGAGGCAGGTGGATCACCTGAGGTCAGGAGTTCGAGACCAGCCAGACCAACATGGCAAAACCCCGTCTCTACTAAAAACACAAAATTAGCCGGGCATGGTGGCAGGCACCTGTAATCCCAGCTACTCGGGAGGCTGAGGCAGGAGAATTGCTTGAACCCGGGAGGTGGAGGTTGCAGTAAGCCGAGATTATGCCATTGCATTCCAGCCTGGGCAACAAGAGCAACACCTTGTCTCAAAAAAAAAAAAAAAAAAAGAAAAAAAAAGGTCAAAGTATAAAACTTGCCCAGAAAAAGGAAGCAGTCCCTTGTTTGGAGGATCCCAAAATAAGTTACTAAGAAAATTCTAGGCCAGGCATGGTGGCTCATGCCTGTAATCACAGCATTTTGGGAGGCCAAGGTGGGTGGACTACCTGAGCTCAGGAGTTCAAGACCAGCCTGGACAACATGGGGAACCCTGTCTCTGCTAAAAATACAAAAAATTAGCCAGGCATGGTGGCACATGCCTGTAATCCCAGCTACTCAGGAGGCCAAGGTAGGAGAATCACTTGAGCCCAGGAGGCAGAGGTTGCAATGAGCCAAGATGGTGCCACTGAACTCCAGCCTGGGTGACAGAGCAAGACTCTTGTCTCAAAAAAAGAAAGAAAATTCTGGACTGGGCACAGTGGCTCACGCCTGTAACCCCAGAATTCTGGGGGTGGGAGGATCACTTGAGGCTAGAAGTTCGAGACCAGCCTGGGCAACACAGCAAGACCCCATCTCTACAAAAAATTGTTTTAAAAAAGCAAATTCTCTATGTATATGCATCTCTATATCTATATATTTCTTTAATGGATGGAGATGAAAAGGCAAATAAAGGTTGAGTGCTGAATTAACCTAAAGTTTTGCTGAGCCAAAACTAAAGCCACCTCTTTTGTGGTTCTACCTACTGCCCTTTTCTAGAAAACCTGGACTGACTGGCATCCACATCACTGTCTAGGGGCCTTGTGTTAATATCATGCAAACACAAACCACCACCAATGGGTTCCTTATTGCCTCAACTTGAGAATTCCTCCTGGCTCTGGGTAAGCCCACTGGCCTCTGCCACCTCAATGACTACCTGGCCCTGAGCTTCATTTACCCTTCTTCAGACTGGCCTCCTTTCTGGAGGCCCAGGCCGTTTTGTGCACCTGCTTGTGGGCCTCTCCACCTGGCTGTGTCTCAGGCTCCTGGACTAAGCCTGTCTCAGACTTAACTTCTCACCCCACTCCTCCGTTGGTGTGTTCCATCTGCCAAGGGCTTAGCCAAAAACCAGGCATCATTCTTGACTGCTTTTCCCCTTTATTCCCCAACCCAAGCCATTGTGCAGTGCTGCCCATTCACCATCCTAAATATATTTGGAATCTGATCCCTGTTGCTCACCTGCACAACCACTCCTTGGGCCAGGTCACCCTCATCACTCACCTCTGTTAATATACTTGGCCTCCAGCCACTCTACCTGCCTCTGCCCTTTTCTTCTCTAATCCAGTCTCTGCCCTGCACTAGAGTGAGCTACTGAAAACCCAAATTTGGTCATGGCCTTTCTCTGCTGAAGTCCCTCCAATGGCTCCTTACTGTGACTTTCAAGGTACTCTGTGGTCAGGCCCCTGCTGCCCACATCAGCCCCATGGGGCATCCCTATCCCACTTCCTGCTGTACTCTAGCTCTTTGCAAGTTCATGCTTTCTCTATCCAGCTTTGGTGCTTCACATACACTGACTGCTAGCATCTCTCAGGTCCCAGCTGGAGGTCACTTTCCTGATGGCCCCAGTTGGATTAGGTTCCCTCCTGGGCTCTGTCAGCACCCTGAGCTTCCTCCTACGGCACACGTCACGTTCTCCTGTAGTGACTGTCTCTCTTCTGTTCTTCTCCAGGCTCCACCATGCTCATTGTTGCCTTCTTGGCACCTGTCACTCTGCCTGATGCCCATTAGGCACTCAATAAATCCTGTGTAATGAATGAATAAGTGGCAACTCTCAAACATACTCAAAAGTACTCGAAAAAACTGACTACCTTAAATGATTTTATTTTATTCCATTTCATGGAAATAAAATCAATCTTACTGACAATTCATAACTGGCTATTCATGGCTGAATTGCTATTTGATATTGATAATATTAAATATTAATATAATCTCACTGGCTCTGAATTTCTTCATTTGTAAAACTCAGGGGCTACATACCATGATCTGCAAGGCTCCTTCCAGAGCCCAGGGAGTAAAGATGTCACCCCCAGGTTCTGTTGAAGTGCCCAGCTTTCCCATTTGCATTTTTGCCTTTGGAGGCAACCCTGACAACTTTAAAACAAAGATTAGTACCTGACTACGTAGAATGGACAGATGCCCACATGTATAAGGACTCTAGAATAAAGAATACCTTGGCATGACACCTTATAAATCATATTCTAGTTCCTTCCAACTGATGTATAAGTTAGCAAAAGAGTTAACTAGCTTCAGATCTCATACAAAAGTTATCATAACCTAACCTTCTGGGAGCACTCTTACTTAGTCATGAGGCTGCACTAATCCTTCCAGGATATGTTCTGTCCACACACTATCGTCAGCTATCTAAAAGCCTTCCGGGAGGATACAAATGATCAAAATGTAAAAGTTATTTTTACGTGCATTCCAAAATGGTGGGATTTTTCCCATTCAGATAAAGCTTTACTGCCTTTCACATTAATTAATTCATGTGTTCACTCATCCAAGAAACAGTTACGTAACAATTCCACGCTCGATAGCATATAAGGAGCAGCTGATGCCGAAGTGAAGGAGACATATTGTCTCACATTCTTCCAGAGGCTCCCTGAAGGTGGCAACCTCAGCTTTCAGTTCCCCAGGGATGTCTGTCAGGCCTTGGGACGCCCACGCTCTCCTATGCAGCCTTCAAGGGCCCAGGGCCACAGCCTCTGTTCTACTTGCTGCCAGCATTGTTAACCCAACTATACCCTTCGTGGTCCCTCCCCTCCCGAGAATGACAACGGCGGTGACACACATTCCCCCACCCTCCTTCTTTCCACTGCCCAGTCTCCTTATTCGGGATTTAAATCTGTTTTATTCTGTTGACTATACTGTTAATATGGAAAAGTTAACTTTTTGTGTTTGTTTGTTGGTGGAGTTAAAAATGGCAGACCAGATTTTTTTTGGTCACAATCATAACCACTAACAAAGGCTTTAAATCTGGTTTTAAAAAAATCATCTTACCTTTCCCTGATTGCAATTGGAATTCCTCCCAGATAATATGTGCTGAAATCAAATACTTCACCATCAATTATAGTGTTTTGAACGTCCACATTTATCCACATACGCTTTTGGAGTTTTCCAATTTTGATCTGAATCTGAAATAAATGAGAGATGAATCAGCAAGCCAGCGAAAATAAGAGAATTCTATTCACAGGGGTTCAGAACTATCATGTTTTTATTTATCTTCCCCCAGATTCATTTATATACATAGTAGGAAGGCTCTGAGCAGTAGCATTTTTGGATAAAAATATGATACTAAAACATTTTGATAGAAATGTTTGTATTTGAAGTTAACCGTGTTTCATAGATATCATGTATATGTTATACATTTCATGCCGAAATGTGCAAATTTTAAAAGGATATATCCCTCAGTTAACATCCATAAGTTTATCTGGTAATAGGAAGTTTTATTTATTTATTTGGGGGCACTGACTTAATTTTAAAGGACTAAGGACATTTAACGATTCAAGTAAACAGACTCAAAAAGTGTACCGAATGGTCTCTGCCGTTGTTTATGGCATCTCCAACTCCTCTCTCTTTTGGTAGCTCTGAATTCAGTTTGTATCTCACCATGAGCTTGCCATCTTCTATATTTAGAGATATGAAGCGATCCTAGGACAGAGGAACAATGCAGATGACCAGAAGGCTTGGCTGAAGAAGAGGCAGAGCACTGGAACTCCCGTTACTCTCACAGACCCCCCTGCTCTCAGCTTCAGCTGCTGCCTCAGTGAAAAGGGATAATGGTGCTGCAACAGCAACCTCACGGGATGGGATGATGGTTCAATACTGTAAGTCACGTTAAATGTCACGCACAGTGGTTGGCCCACAGGACAGACACAATAAATGCTAGCTATGATCATGATTTTGTTTCGTGCGATCCATAACTGGTGTGTAAAGATGGAGACCGAAAAGATACAGATCATTAATATTATTTGAAAATATGAGTGCCTTTTAGAGAGAGGCGAGGTCTTACGCAGACCTCAGATACCTTCCACCATCTGTTTTCTGACTGATTCTTATGTCTCTGTCTCATTTGTTGGTTTATCCCCTTCTACCTTCCATGTCAGTGTTGGGGGTTCCTCGGGGATCCTACACAGGACTCCTTCTCCCCACACCACTCCCTTTGCCTTGACAATCACAGGCTCTCCTGTAGCTCCAATCCAGGTGTACTGATGGGCCCCAAATTGTTCTCCCCAGCCTAGACCTGTCTTCAGGGCCAAGTCTGCACACGTGATTCCCTTGTTGTTATTGCTTTGCTTGCATGACTCACAGAGACCTCAAATTCAGAATATCTCACACAGAACGTATGACCTACATGCCTCCTACAGGCTGCCAAGCCTGCCTCTTCTTCCATTATACCAGGTGCATGCGCTCCCTGACTCCCAGCCTGCCCCCTGCATGCACGTGTGCAGCGCACACACACACATCACCATGCTTACCTTTCCCTTATTGCTGAGCAAGCCACAAACCTAGGAGTCATTTTTTTTCTTTCTCATCCCTTTATCAGAACCTAGGAATCATTCTTGATCCTTCCTTCTCTCCCATCCAACATAACCTTGTGAATTCTGCCATTCTTAGCTCTCTCTTTATGTCATCCCACCTAGTCTCAGCCACAACGTTTTTAGCCAGTCCCTGCAGCAACAACCCGCCAGTCTCCCCATGTACCCCCGAAAGTCCATTCCCCCCTACAGCCAGAGCAGTCTTTGAAAATGCCAGTGGGAGCCTGTGACTCTCCTCGGCTGTCAGGATGAAGCCCCGACCCCTACCAGATGCTGCGTGGCATCTGCCTCTCTCTCAGCACTGCCTCTGGCTCTCCAGCCCCGCAGCCACTGTTCCACTGAGTGCTCCCTGCCCTTCCCACCTCCAGGCCTTCTTCATGCCTCTCCCTCTGCCTGGATCCCCCGTCTTGCCTGTCCCCATGTCCTGTTCAAATGCTGTCCTCCTGATCTCAGAGGAAGCATTTCCTTTGCTCAAGTGTCTTTTATGTTGTACATCCTCATTTCACCCCCAAACTTTTCCTTGATACAGCTCTTCACAGTTGTGATGAAATAAACAACCTATTAACAGCATTCCTTTGCATATTCTTCCCCTCTAGATTATAAAATCCCGGAGGGCGGGAGCCATATCTGTCTTTGTCATTATTGCATCTCCATTACGGTGTGAAACATATACTTGAATCAGCTACTTCCCTAAGATAAGCTGAGCAATTTCTGACTTAGGGCTTGAAGGCTTTGCTTTTACACAGTTCCTTAATGATAAGAATGCCTCTCTTTGAGGTCCAGGGACCGAGTTCTTTTCTAAGAGGAAAATCAGTCCTTATCTGGATCCTAAACCTTGCCTTTGGGAGTCAGCTTAGGTTGATCAAACCATAAACAACAGAGTTACACCAATTTACTGAGAGTCATGAGCCATCCTACTTAAAGCAGATCTCTAGGTCATTTCTTATGTAATGGTATTATGTTAAGTTTTCTTATTATATGAGTAGTATTTCTGGTTCTTAGTCTCCAAGAACTTCAAATTATAGTACAAAGAAGACCTTGTTTTGTAAAACAACTGCCGTGTCCTGAAGATGCTGGATGACTTCTCTGCTCTATGTATCCTTCAGGCTGGCTGGGACCTTCCCAAACCATCAGAACTGGTCCAGCCTTGGAATCTCCTGAAGGGTCCAGACCAACCCCAGAGAGGAGAGTTGGACCGGGTCAGTGTCACCACCCTGCGGTAGAAGACTCTGGTAAAATCCCAAGCTCCTTATCAATCCCATGTTCTCGCACCACCAGAAAGCCTTTGGGCTCATCCACATTTCTTCAGAAATACTCCGTGAGAGCAACTACAGAAGCTCCTATTCACCGGAGGGTTCAACTCCAGGCCGGCTATAGGTATAAAGCAGCAAACATCACGCCAACTCTCCATCAACCAGCAGATGGCGCTGATGATCACTTGTAGAGTGTCACTTTGGACTTTTCTAACCTAATAGATTTTAGAGGGTCCCTAGGAATCTCAGCTACTTGAAAACAGAGAAGCTTCAGTGTCTTGAGAAGGCAAACATGCTGATAAAGACACAATCCCACACAGCCTGGTAAGAATCAGATCAAGACAGAAACAGCAGGAAGTCAGTCTAGATCTTAGAGATCCCAGGAAGTTTTCACATGTTTTGGGTCAGAATAAGTAGATTCTTAGGCAAGCAGTGGTTCTCAAATAACAAAACTGATAATGAGAATAGAACAGGAAAAGGGGAAATTTCTCCCACATTTTGGGGGGCATGTTCTCAAATTCCTGATTATTTGCCCTCATTAAAATAGACATCAATGGAACAGAATAGAGAGCCCAGAGATAAAGCCACACACCTACAACCATCTGATCTTCGACAAAGTCAACAAAAACAAGCAATGGGGAAAGGACTCCCTATTCAATAAGTGATGCTGGGATAACTGGCTAGTCATATGCACAAGACTGAAACTGGACCCCTTCCTTTCACCATATGCAAAAATCAACTCAAGACTAATTAAAAACTTAAATGTAAAACCTAAAACTATAAAAAAAAAACCCTTGAAGAAAACCTATTCTAGACATAGAAATGCCTAGAAATACCATTATAGAAATAGGCCTTTGCAAAGATTTCATGATGAAGACCCCAAAAGCAATTGCAACAAAAACAAAAATTGACAAATAGAACCTAATTAAAGAGCTTCTGCACAATGAAAGAAACTATCAACAGAGTAAACTATCAACAGATTAAACAGACAACCCACAGAATGGAAGAAAATATTTACAAACTATGCAAAGGTCTAATATCCAGAATCTATCAGAACTTAAATAATTAACAAGCAAAAACCAAACAACCCCATTAAAAATGGACAAAGGACACAGACTTTTCAGAAGACATATATGCTGCCAGCAAGCATATGAAAAAATGCTCAATATCACTAATGATTAGAGAAATGCAAATCAAAACAATGAGATACCATCTCATACTGGTCAAAAAGGGAATTATGGAAAATGTCAAAAAATAATAGATGCTGGTGAGGTTGAAAGTGGAAAAAAGGGAATGATTGTACACTGCTGGCGGGAATGTAAATTAGTTCAATCACTGTGGAAAGCAGTTTGTCTATTTCTCAAATAACTTAAAACTACCATTTGATCCAGCAATCCCATTATTGGGTATACACCCAAAGGAATATAAATCGTTCTACCATAAAGACAAATGCACGCCAATGTTCCTTGCATCACTATTCACAACGGCAAAGACATGGAGTCAACCTAAATGCCCATAAATGGTAAACTGGATAAAGAAAATGAGGTACATATACACCATGGAATACTACACAGCCATAAAAAAGAACGAGATCATGTCCTTTGCAGCAACATGGATGAAGCTGGAGGCCATAATCCTAAGCAAACAAACGTAGGAACAGAAAACCAAATACCACACGTTCTCACTTATAAGTGAGAGTTAAACATTGAGTACACATGGACGCAAAGAAGGGAACAACAGACCCTGGGGCCTACTTGAGGGTGGAAGTATTTTTAAGGACAGAAAAATTACCTATTGAGTACTACATTTATTACCTGAGTGATAAAATAATCTGTGCACCAAACCCCTGTGACATGCGATTTACCTATATAACAAACCTGCACCTGCACCCCTGAAACTAAAAATGTTAAAAAAAAAAAAAATGTACATTTCCCAGCCAACAGAAAGTACAACTGGGTGGAGGAAAAGGATGCAGGTAACATTTACACATTGTTTTCCAGATCTAGTGGGTCATTTATAACAACCCAGTTATCTCCAAATTGCTAAACAGAATGAATATATTTGGTTGTATCTGGATGCTTGTTATAGATTACCCCGTTTTCTGCAAAGAACAGCAAGCCTCTATCCACGGTGGTCTGAATTGTCTGTCCAAAGGTTGGGATGGGAGCATGTGGTTGAGTTGGAACTCGAGCATAGCCCGTACCTTCAAAATAATTTTTGTCTGATTCTTCCTTCCTCCTGTCAACATTAATCATCATAAATTAGAACACAGCAGCAAATGATCACCATGCCAGTGTGCTTATTAATACAAGATGTTGCTATCTGAAAAATGGAGCCAAGAAAATGCAATCTAGTTGTCATAATTTTGTTAAAGCAGAGGAGACATCTTTAAAATGTTAAGGCAGCCAGCTCTTTCTCCTGGATGTGCTCTCATACTCTGACAATCAAACCCTAGCTCGACAAAGATGAGTAAGATACCCTTTTGGAAATGTCTACTTAGGAAGATGTGGTCTACCAGCTGAAGATTTTGAAATGTAAGAGATTATTAACTTGCAATGTAATTTTATTCTGAATAATAAATATTTGGTCCACCTCATATTAGAATATACCATGTCCTTGTAATTGTAGGGAAGGTTAGGAGTTCAAGGCAGCAATTTTCAAAAAGATTGAGGTGGAAGAGTACCAAAAAAGTCATGGCACATTTTATGAACCACTTTTTTCTTTTCTTTTCTTTTCTTTTTCTTTTTCTTTCTTTCTTTCTTTTTTTTTTTTTTTTTTTTTGAGATGGAGTCTCACTCTGTCGCCCAGGCTGGAGTGCAGTGGCATGATCTTGGCTCATTGCAACCTTGACCTCCCGAGTTCAAGCGATTCCTGTGCCTCAGCCTTCCAAGAGGCTGGGACTACAGGCACACACCATCACACTCGGCTGATTTTTGTATTTTTAATAGAGATGGGGTTTCGCCATGTTGGCCAGGCTGGTCTCAAACTCCTGGCCCCAAGTGATCTGCCCACCTCGACCTCCCAAAGTGCTGGGATTACAGGCATGAGCCACTAAATCAGGCCTCTAGATCAGGTACCATCTAATATTAAATATTTTGTGGTAGGAGGCACAAAAATTTTCATAAAGACTTTTTTCAAGTGAGAAAACTCTATCTAGCATTTCATACAAATTAAGAAGAGACTACCATAATTAGATTTTAGGGCAGGACTGCCAGTGTTGCATGCACACATACTTGAAGAACTACTGGCCCAAAGCAACTAGCAACATCAACAGCATCTCACTGGCCCATCCTTTATCATATGTAAAAGTACTGCAAGTTACCAAAACTCCAGTT
This sequence comes from Pan troglodytes, assembly GCF_028858775.2. Classification (NCBI taxonomy): domain Eukaryota; kingdom Metazoa; phylum Chordata; class Mammalia; order Primates; family Hominidae; genus Pan; species Pan troglodytes. The sequence continues at coordinate 33,763,584 of NC_072415.2, read as the reverse complement.
ACAGAGTTTCTGGTTTCTACATTTTATTTACCTTCTACAAGGCTCCACTTCAGTTGTGTTGAGATTGAATGTTTTTTTGAAGTTGTACAAGCTCAGAACATTTTCATTGAGGTCATCTAATTCAATACAACCTTTGTATGGAGGGAAATTTAGTCGACTGGGAAGCTGAAAATGAAATAAAACATCTTCCACCAATTGAACAAAGGACAATAATCAAAATAGTATCAATTAATCACTTTTAACAGTCACTATGGCATAAGGGTTAATTAAGAATGTGAACCCTGGAACAAGATGCCCTGGCTTTGCTATTTACTAGCTGTATGACTGTGGGCAAGTTATTACACCTCGCTGTCTCTGTTTCCTCATCTGTAAAATGGGAATGATCATGATGCTTATTTAAATTAACATACTTAAGCTTAGAACAGTGCACAGAGGAAGCACTCAATAAGTGTTAGCTAGCATCTCTAGAATGTGCTGTAAGAATGTGCGGTTAAATCCATTTTATATGTAATTAACAATTAGAGACATGAGGTCATCACCATACCAAATTAAAATTTTAATATTTAATTCAGTGAAATAACATTTACACTTACTTTAAAATCAGGTGGGTAACCTCCAACATAAAATACAACATTTTCAGGATCCAAATTAAGGAGTGTATTGCTATTTCTACCATCCATGTCATAGACTCCGGGTGTTTCTGGTTTACTGGATGTGGCTCCTTTGGTGTAATTAAGCCTTGCAAACTGATAAATTCTGTTTAAAATGAATTTAGATAATAAAGTTAAATGAAAAAATTGAGGAATTCAAAGCCAAGCCACTAAAAATGGGGTTCAGCAACATGTATACATGGAAGTTTGGTGAGCACAGGTCAGGTTCACGAAGAGCAACAGTCAATCAGACTTGTACCTCTGAAATTTCACCCGATCCATAACTGCCTCCTTAGTCTCACTCTTGGTCAAGATCTGGTCCACTTGGAGTTCAGCCTCACGGTCCCCCAGGTTGTAGACACAGGTGAGCTGGCCATCCACAACTGCCATGCCGATGTAGTCCCGGGAGGCCTGGAGACAAAGGGCCACCTCAGAACACTTCACATTGTGGTTTCTCAAATTCCCATCCCAAGAGGATGAGGATGCATTTCAAATAACTAACGGGTTTTAGGCAATAAGCCTTGGAGAGACAGAATAAACAAGGTGCAATATTTTATAGAATAATATAGAATGCAGAGTTAATAATGTGAGAGCTGTCTCTGCTCATGTTATAGGGCACTCATTTATTCATTCCTCCATTCACTCAATCTACAAATATGTGCCAAGCACCTACCATACAGAGGGCCCAGGTATGGACTCAGCCATCCATCAGATTTTAGTCTGGTAAGGGAGATAAGCCATTTCGCTTCTCCCAGTACCACACAACATCCTCTTAACACTTTGTGCATGCCTCTGTTGTCACACCTTTATGTTATCATGGTTAGTTATATATGCATCTTTCTTCCCTGCTAGAATGTGAGTGCCTTAAGGTAGAAACAAAATGTTTTAAAATCACGGCATAATATCCATAAAACTTACCATTTTAACCATTTTAAGTGTGCATTGGCATTAAGTACATTCGAGAATAAATTTTTGTTTATCACAAAGCCAGAATGTGACACATAGTAGGTATATGGTATAAATTTGCTGAAGGAATAAAGTAATGTGCATTTTACCACAAAACAAAGCAAAAAATCATGACATAACAAGCTACAAATAAAATGCCAACCTCTTGAAGCATGGAAGAGTAATTAGCAATAGTGTTGATTTTAAGAATCTTTAAATACAAGATCCACTAGTGACAACTAACAATTTCCTAATTGGGCAGAATTTTTGAGAACCATATTTCAAGCATTTTTCTTCCAACAACTGAATCCTAACCCAGTGAGTGATTAGCTTTTCCTCTGACACTTATGTCAAAGAAATGTATTTTAAAAGGAGGGATTAAAAGCTAAAGCCAGCCATTCAAAATGCCTGTATGGGTAGTGAATTTACACTGATAGTAGTAGTAGTGATGAATTTACACTGATAAAGAGACAGGGCAACTGCTTTTCTTATCATTTAGGCAGGAGAGGGAGGATTCATTCCACTCCAGTCCTCACCCATAATCTCTCCATCCCACAGGCTTGAGGAAGGATCTGAGACTGGGCGGTCTGAGGAAGAGGACAAGGTCACAATTCTGTGAGGAGGAGCTACTCCTCCTTGGTATTGATCCCTGGTGGTGTGGTGTCAATCACACAACTTGGTAGTATGGAGGGGTGCCAATCATCCTCCCCAAGTGCATATGTTTTTTACATGTACACACACATGCCCATGTGCTGGGCCCATTGGGTAAAGCCTCTTGATCCTCTAGCAACCAACAATGCATGGGAGGCCCCTCGAGGGCACTGCCACAGTGGGGAGGTGGGCAGGGAGGAAGCTGGAGGGATTTGTCGATGTCTCAGTAGGATTTCTGCCTGCTGTGCTAATGGCAGTGATGCAGCTGTGCCACACATCTCAAAAGCACACCTCTCGAAAAACATTGTTTCAAAAACAAGAGAGATGTCCAAGCAATACTTACATCTTTATTTCCAAGGTACATCACAAACATATTCTCAGTACCCCCATTTTCTCTTGAGTTGGGCCTTTGGAGAAACAAGGACAGAGATGTATATCCTTTCAAATCTTCCAGGTCATTTGGCAGTCGGACTTCGACTCCAGATTTACCATTGAACCTCATGGGGACAGCAACCTGTGAGGAGTAAGTTACATGGTGTCAAACACTGTCCTGTGAAGAAAGTAGGTGTGCTCAGAGAGCTAGTTTGTGACTCGTAGCCATGTATCAGCCTTTCCTGAGTTGTTATGATAAGGAGCAAGGGAATGTGAATGTCCCTAAACCCTGGATCATAATCTCCAAGACCCAGATTATAAACTCATGAAGCTGTTTCCGGAGCTGTGTCATAAGGCATTTGTGTTTCTTATTAGTCAGGGATATTTGAGCAGTGCATTTAGTCCTCTGTGCCAGCAATAATAATAATGATAATGACAATAATATGAATTACAACCCTAGAAGGTTTTTGTGCAGATGAACTAACATCTATGGAGGCACTTGGCATGGTGCCTGGCATACAATCAGACATGTAATACATTAAAACTATATTTTAAGCCAGGTGCAGTAGCTCACACCTGTAATCTCAGCACTTTGGGAGGCTGAGGTGGGAGGATCACTTGAGCTCAGGAGTTCCAGGCTGCAGCATGCCGTGATCATGCCACTGGACTCCAGCCTAGGGAGCAAAAGTGAGACTTTGTCTCAAAAAAACAAAACTATATATATCTATATGTTTTTATATAGATATATATTTTTAAATATATGCATTTATATATTAAATATATAAAATATATTTTTATAAGTATATATTAATATACAATTTATATGTAATTATGTATTATATATATTATATATAAATATGCATTTTAATATATTAAATATATAATAAATGCATAAATTATATGTTATATAATATATAATTTTATATATTATATTAAAATGCATATATAATTTTATATATTATATTAAAATGCATATATAATTATATGTACATTGTATGTAATATATAATTTTATTTAATATATAAAAGCAGATATAATTATATAACACTATATATGCATAAAATATATGATTATAATATATAATTAAATATATATGCATATATTAAATTTATATTTATATATTAAAATATTTTAAATGCACTTTTAAAGGAACTGCTTCTGTTGGATATATTACATGTTACAGTTTTATTTATTATAGGCGTTCAGTCCTGAAAAATAAGTGAGTACATCAAGGCTCTCTAAAATAGAGCTTCTTAAGCTCTCTGTGGTGAAGGACCATTTTTTCCTTCTAATATGCCAGGGACAAATACTTTTGTAAAACATATTCAAATTTAAATCACTACAAAAATAAAAAAAACAAAGTAGACAAAATACAAGCCCACTGATCACATGCTTGCATGTTGAGGCAATTCAAATTGTTCAAAGCTTCCAAACATTTACTCTAAACTTTATACCTATATATAATAGACCACTAACAAAAGTTCTCTGACTAGGCCTGGTGTGTGGACCAAGAAGATAAATATTTCCTAACGATCGAATACAAAAGAATGAGATTTAAGTCAAGTCTGCATTTTCTCTATCAATATTTAAATATTTATCAAGGATCTTGTATATGCAAGGCATTAAATCAGGGGACTTAGCGATGGGGTCCCACATTTGCAGGCTCATTTCACGCCTCTCTCTCCTACTCACCCCCTGCCCTTCAGAACCTTCTCTGAGTCTCTGCCTGGCATTCTCTCCTGGTTTTTGTCACCTGGCAAATTCCTACTCTTCCTTTAAATTTTTTAAATTAAGATATTTCTTGTATTTAAGGAAAGGGAGGGAGAAGAATATGCCTGTATGTGCATCACCATGAAATGGAACATGACTGACAGAACTGGCACCCGTTCCCCTCTCCCTTCTCAGAGGTCACCACTACTCTGGATCTGGATTCCCATGCAAATTCCCATGCATTTTTTCATAATCTTTTAAAATTAAATATGCATTTATCTGTAAACTGTAATTAGTCCTATTTTTCATGTTTTAAATATTTTTATATAAATGGTGTCCACCTGTACACATTTATCTACAACTTGCTTTCTTTTCTGGGCACTATGTGTTTGGATTTATTCATGTTGATACACACAGCTCCAGCTCATTCAGGTTTGCTGTTGTAAATGTGGCTTTTTTAAAAAAAATTTTTTGTGTGTGATTATAAACTATGTTGCAATGAACATTCTTATCCATGTCTGTTAATGCTACTTATTAGTGCTATTCTGACCCTCTCCAGGTAGAACTGGGGGTTTTGAAGATACACATAACACACCTCTATCCAGCTTGTTAGCACAGTCTAAGAAACAACCTGCAGTGGCTGGAGAGCAGCCTGAGTTCAGAACTATGACTTAATAATTTCTGTGTCCTCAGCACCCAAAGAAGTGCCAATGCCAACCAGGCATTCAAAAGCACTTACTTACTGCTTTTTATTTTATGTTTTTCCACTAACATGGTACCTACTATTTGCCAGGCACTGTTCCACATTAGCTCATTTAACCCTAACAATCTCATGAGGTTGGTACTTTCTATGCTCTATAGACCAAGAAACTGAGGCACAGAGAGGTAATGAGACAGGGCTCAGGTCTCACAGCTCACCAAAGGCAGAGCAAGAATTGAAACCAAGACAGTCTGGCTTGGTTAAACAGCTGTTTACCACTGTGCTATAATACACTTCAAATTTTTGTTGGATAAATTAGTGAATGAACACAGAAGGGTAAAAGCTAGCATACATTCTTATTCATTTGGTTTTTATAAAGCATGTATGAGTGTGAAGAGGGTGCATTCTTCCAAACTTTGCCTTATGCTCTTTGTTTTCCTGTTCAAGGTTTTATGTTGGGAATACTTTGCTTTCTTAGAAGAAAGGGCAGATTCTGAGGCTCAAAAGAAGTAACAGTGAGCCTGGTTATTGGGCACGATGCCTCCAGGGCAGTGATATTCTGACTAGGCTCTCCAACCCTCTCCCTCCAAAACTCTCCTGCAGGGCTGTCTAGGAGTTATTGGAAAATATAAGAAATTGTATTTATGCCATTTTAGGACAAAACAAATCTTAAGAGACAAGTGTCAGTAATTCAAGCAAATAATGTCAGGTTAAAACAAGAAAGGCTGGTGAATCAGTACTCCAATGATGGAAAACTGCTGTCATCTTAAATCCTCCATCCTCAGCAAAGATGGATTCTACAACTTTCAAGTTACAATAGGAGGGTAGGTCCTGCGCAGTATCACACTGGCATATTCTGACCACAGAACCCTCCCTTGAATGTGCAATTACAGTTTACAAACTGGGGCCTGGAAGAAAATCCTTCTTTCTGCCTGAATAAACTCAATGGGGGCAAATTGCTTCAGGATCCTGATATACCAGATAATGTAAGGATGAAGGTCATGTACATTTGTGAAGGATGACAGGAGAAAATCAATCTTTATATTCAAGCAACACAAGGATTGGGGAAAGAAAGACAACCAATTCTTGAGTAAATAAGTGTTTTTTTCTTTCTTGATAAATGTGATAACTCATTAAATAACTAGCCTTGGCCGCTGACCACGTGGGGATACACTCACCTTACTGGCAGCATCTCTGGCCTGCTGAATTAGTTCTCGTATTCTGTCCATGTTGTCAGAGATGTTTCCCAAGGGCAACAGCTGTTGGTTGATACTTTCAATCTTGCGCCAAAGATCAGGTAGTTTGTTGGTTAACTTATTCACTGTTGGTGAGAAAAAAAATAGAAATGTAAGATTGCGCATTAAGAAAAGGCTAACTACAAATGTTCTTACTGACAGTATTTGTCAAGTGGCATGTTTGGTCCCCAGATGTTGAACAGGATGGGTCATAATTAGTTACGGTAGTTCCCCCCTTACCCATGGTTTCACTTCTCAAGGTTTCAAGTACTTGCTATCAACCATGGTCCAAAAATATTAAAAAGAAAAATTCCAGAAATAAGCAATTCATAAGTTTTGAATTGGGTGCTGTTTGGAATAGCATGACGAAATCTCATATGGTCCCACCCATGTGAATCTTCCTTTTTTCCAGCATATCCTTGCTGTCTACCCTACCCACCCATTAGTCACTTAGTAGCTGTCTGGGTTATCAGATCGAAAAAACATAGTATATATAGGGTTTGGTACTATCTGTGGGTTCACGCACCCAGTAGGGGTCTTGGAACATATCCCCTGAGGATAAGGAGGAACTACTGTACATGGTGAATTGTATTCTGCAATCTAGGTACCAAATCCTTTACTTTGACCACTACAGAAAGAAAAAAAAAACCTTTGTTTTCTGATTTTCTTTCTTTCTTTCCTTTTTTTTTTTTTTTTGTTTGAGATGGAGTCTCGCTCTGTCGTCCAGGCTGGAGCACAGTGGTGCAATTTCAGCTCACTGCAACCTCCACCTCCCAGGATCACGCCATTCTCCTGCCTCAGCCTCCCGAGTAGCTGGGACTACAGGCGCCCATCACCACGCCTGGCTAATTTTTTGTATTTTTAGTAGAGACAGGATTTCACCATGTTAGCCAGGATGGTCTCGATCTCCTGACCTCGTGATCCGCACACCTCGGCCTCCCAAAGTGCTGGGATTACAGGCGTGAGCCACAGCGCACAGAAAACACAGCCTGTTTTCTGATTCTTAATATCAATCATAATTCAATGCCTCATGATTTAGAAACATATATCTCCACTTTGTAAAAAAGCAAACCAATAGCATTTTCAATGTATTTTCTAAAAATTAAAAATCCTGTCTGGTCCTTCCAACTAGCAGGATATCTATACGCTTTGAATATATCCTGTATCAGGTGGAGCTGTTTTCTAATGTTTTAGTTTCTGAGATCAGACTTTACCAGGGAAGAATGGAAATGGACCAAAACACATAACAATGGAGAGAATGGCTAAGATGTCCTGGCCAGAGATCGCCTGATACCCGAGTTATCTGCATCAGTCAGAGCCTTTTTGAAGTCTTCGTTCTGTGTCCTCCCATAGGTGTCCTTAATTCTTTCCACATCTGTCTGGATGGGGTTGAGCCCATCCAGAACCTCATCTGTGATGTCGTTGGCCTTTCTGACCATGCTCTTTGCACTACTGATCATAGCATCAATATCACCTAATGCACACACAGATAGGGAGGTATAAGTATCTAAAACATTCAACAAAAGAAGCCAACCGAGTACAATGGATTAGGAAGATGCTGACCTCTCTGTATCCCACGAAGACCATCTCGGAGAGTTGTGAGATTGGTGTCTATCACTTCTTTCTGAACTGTCACAATATTCAGGGTTTGCTGTAGGTTGTTGAGAGCTGGACTGACTTCTAAAATAAAATAAAGCATCAGGAGGCAATTACTTTGTGCATTTTGATCCTCCATTGGTATTTGTGGCCCCTGAAGTAGCCAGTGTCTGCACAGCATTGAGTAGACTTGCTTCTTAGGGGTCATCTCAGAGATGCCCACTGCATGTGCCCAGACCCACAGCTCTGGGATCCTCCAGTTACAGAGGTCAGCAGCAAATCAGAGCCTTGTGGTAATGCCTTGGAAATACACAGGAAGAAAGAAAGAGGCTGAATAACTTGGGGAAGGCTAAACTTCTTAACTGCTCAGAGTAAGAGACTCTGTTTAGTAAAAGATGCATCTGCCTTATCCACTACCATGTCCTAGCACATAATGTAGTGTCTGGCACTAGCTGAGGCGTAATATTAGTATATGTTTGTTGAGTAAATGAATATATGAGTGAATGAATGAATTAATAATGTAGAAAGGATCCTCTTCCATCAGAGGACAAGAAAAGAGTGTTGTTGAAAGAGCCTCATCCAGGCAAATACAGACACAAAGTAGGCACTGTTTGTTTCTGTTAATTTCCAAAATGACACATTTTTAAAATTCTGTGAAAGAAAGGGAGCTAGCAGACATTCCTAGCTGATAATATTGCCATCCTTGGGTCATCAAAAATGACCAGCAAATGCTTTAAGACCATCTTGATGATTCATGGCTTCAATTACGATTCCAGGACTGGTTTACATAGCAACATAGTTAGCATCCTAACCCTATTTAGCACACTGAGCCTACCTCGAAGCTCAAATTTTGTAGAGAGAAATAGATGTCATACCAGGAAATCCGAATTATTGAAATTTGCAAGGCAAATGATTGCATGTTAGTACTTTTTTGGTATTTTATTTTTCATGTCTTTAATTTTTTAACATGTGAAGGAAAGAGAGAAAGAAAGAAGGAAGGAAAAGAAGGAAGCAGAAAGGAGAGAAATTATTTAATTTACAGAGGCATCATTTAATCCCTCTGAAAGGACTAAGAGGCTGAATGAGGGCCTTGGACTCATGGATGACAACAAGAGCCTGGAGAAACACAAGAAACAGCATTTTTCAAACACAGAAATTTGGTGAGATTGAGAGAGTTTAATTATTTAAAAAAATAAGTAAGTAAAATACATGAAAATTTTCCAGAGATAAAATTTATGCTTAAAAAATTCTCATGCTTCACAGTAGCAGTGATTTTGGGGACTTTTAGTTGCAAAGATTTTAGGACTTAAGAAATTTTAAAGCAGTTATTCTAATGATCCCAAACCAATGATCTTGACATGTGGGGTTGCCAATGCCATGATCACAGGTGGGTTAAATTAAAATAGCCTCCCCACCAAGGCCAGGCCCAAATAGGCCTATCACTGTCAAGATTTATTTATATTTATAAGGCTCTAGTTAATTTTGTACATGATAGGTGGGGAATATTTAGAATATTGGGTGGATACACGAAATTGATAAATAAATCATGAATTTAAAAAGTATTATCTGGGCCCGGCATGGTGGCTCATGCTTGTAATCCCAGCATTTTGGGAAGCTGAGACAGGAGGATCCCATAAGGACAGAAATTTGAGCCCAGCCTGGGAAACATAGCAAGACCTTGCCTCTAAAAAAAATACAAAAATTAGCTGGGCATGGTGGTGCACGCCTGTAATCTCAGCTACTTGGGAGGCTGAAGTAGGAGGATAGCTTAAGCCCAGGAGTTCAAAGCTACAGTGAGCTATGATTGTGCCACTGCACTCCAGCCTGGGCAACGGAGACCCCATCTCTATTAAAAATAATAATAGTAATAAAATAAAATAAATAAAAGGTATCATCTGCATTGACACTGAGATTCAAAAACAACATTTGCTTCTAGGGCTGCCCCACCTGGTCCCAGAGGTCATTTAAAGCTCCTGACTATCCCTGCCATTGCCCACTCCCCCTAATACCTTGCTTTAGCTTCTTTTGTGTCATCTTGGCTTCATTTAACAATTTATCACTGTTGGAACTCAGGGTTTTAGCTTTTCTTGGCAGATCTTCCTTTATCACTGTCTGAAAGCAAAGCATTTAACAGCCTTAAACAAATGCTATATGTTACGAAATATGGAATAAGATTTCTATCCTAGTCTGAAGCCCTTAATTTTAAGGATGAAGTTCAAAGGGGGAAGGAGTTATAACTAGATTGTTCCCTAAAAGAGTTAGGGCTCCAGGTAGCCCTAACACCTATGTGAATTATGTGGCTTGGGGAGGTGGGCCTATCTCTGGTGGCATACTGACAAATTATGTGACACTTGTTTTAGCTGCTCACTGTCATTCGTACAAAAACCTCTACAATAACAGAGGAGAGAACTTAGTTGTTTTCAGGCTTTCAAGCTTTGGGACAGAAAAGTCTTCACTCATTCAAGAAGGCCTGTCCCCCTGAACTCTGATATTTAATATTTTGTTCTTTATTTTCAGATATAGGAATTATCATATGGTGCATATAAGATCCCACAGGACTCCACAGACACACCGAGATGTAAGACCAAATGACCTGATGAAAATGCTGATCAAGTTGTTTGCAAAAATATCTCTTTTTGGCTAATGATCACAGCATAGAAGCACACCTGGTAAGATACAGGATATAATATTTGTTCAGGTTGAAAATTGACAATCAGTGTAATTTCTATCTGGTTTTACACATAGTTTTAAAACTGTGCTACAGACATGAAATAGTCAAATACAGAAATTACCCATATCTAGGGCAAGTTCTATTCTATACAACAAGTTCTGATTTAAAATAATGCCTTGTTTCTATTCCTTGGAGCCCACGGAAAGAAAATATAAAAATGAGCCATCTCCACAGCGAATGTGGAGAAGCTGCTGGTACAGGTGCCCACCTGGAGGGCAGATTCAGATGCACTGGCAGCCCTGTTGGCTGCGTCCTCGGCCGCTTTGATGGCATTGAGGATGTTCTCGTAGGCGGTGGCGGCATCCACAGCACAGCGCACCAGCTCATCCCCGCTGGCGTTTCTCTTGATCCTGGAAGACGGGGCAGGTTAGCCACTCCCCACAGCCTTCCTCTGCCAGCAGCTGACATCCCCCCAAACCTTTCCATTTCTTCTTTTTATTTTTTCTTTCTTTTTTTTTTTTAAGAAATGGAAAAAAACAAAATAAAATAAAGAGATGGCAGAGTCTCTCTCTGTCTGCCAGCTTTGACTGCAGTGGTGCCATCAACTTGAGCCCAGCCCCTTCCCATTTCATTTGGTAAGTGGATACCTGAGGTGATGGCCTCTGTAGCTGTGCCCAAAGGACGTGGCCAGGAATTAGTGCCCTTATTGCTGCTCTGCTTCTGACTTGGGCCTGGGGCATTGGCCTTGACCCCACCCTCCGCCCTCCACCCAGTTCTGGAGACCCAGCCAACCCAGGGGAGGGCCTTGCTTGTCTCAGGACAAGCTGCTGAGCTCAGCCCACGTGCCCTTCTGGTCTCCTGGGCCATGCACTCACTCTTCCAGCTGCTTTGCCAGCTCTTGTAAGGACTGTGCGTGCTTTTCTGCCTCCTCCACAAGGGATGTTTTGCCAGCAGATCTGGAAAGTTCTCTTACTTTGTCACTTAGTTCTTGTCTTGCTTCATTTAAACTGGCAGCTAATTTTTCATATTCCTATTTTTTCCAAATAAACAAAGACAGTATAAATTCAAGGAAAGAATATAGGTGCTGATTTCTCAAACTCTATCATACCTGATGTGTTTCTGGGGCAACAATGAGATGTTATATTTTCTAAGCCTATTTACCACACCAGTTAATCCTTGGTCACTTCAGACAGTAGCACTGGTAATATTTCCCCAAGGTTTACCACTATCTTGAACATTCTCATTATGGTGAGAAACCCTTTAGTAACCTTTACAAAAGCACAATGTTATCATCAATATAAAGTTGTAGTAAACCAAAGAACTTTTTTATGATTTAGAAATAGTTATTACAGAGTTACTGGGTGCAGCACACCAACATGGCACATGTATACATATGTAACTAACCTGCACGTTATGCACATGTACCCTAAAACTTAAAGTATAATAAAAAAAAGAAATAGTTATTATAAAAGACACTTTAAAATCCCCATTGAACTGCTAAGAAATTGTGTCAGTTTTGATCAAGTCTTAAATATCTTCTGTTAATAAATGCTTGTATGCTTGATATTTTAAAAATAGCATTATAATTTTTTTGTTGCTATCACAAAAGTGATTTGCTCATTGCGGACAAATTAGGTAATACATATGAACATAAGAAGACATGTCATTCATACTTCTTTTGCAAGAGAGAACTATTGTTAACATTTCAATATATTCTCTTCCATCTAAGAGACTATACTTTGAATAAACAAAAAAGTAGGTCAGCCCATTTCATTGTTTTCTCACAATATAATTAAAATGTTTTTAGATTTTTCTAGAGAACAACTATTTCCTCTACCTTCTGGCTTTTCTCCATCAGCTGCAGCGCAATGTTGGTTTGCAACAAAGATGAGTCTGCAGTGGTTAGATACTTGGTGAAATCACTCTGCAGGGAATTTATTTCTTTCACTTGTCTCTGGAGAAAATAAAAAAAAATTGCTTGAGCTCTATGATATATTATCAGAAGGCATAGACAAATTTATGGGACAATAGCATATAAGTAATTTCAAAGTCAGAATGCTTTCTTGAACCTGAACATTGTCTAGGCAATTACAAAGTGATAGGAAATCAGTTCTTTTTGTAGTGGAGGTATGTCACCATAGTTTCCTTAAATGATATGCCAATGAAACAATTGCTATCGCTGCTGAAGAAGGTTTCTACAGTAGGGGTCAACTTGCCCAATGAGATGGGTATATTATCAAAATCTGGTTTGTGAAACAGACCAAAAGATTTTATGTAAATAAACCATCACTAACCATCAGCCAGTACCAATGAGAACACAGCAGGCACTTGACCGAGAGGTCACACAGAACCTGAGAATGCCAGGCTGGAAGGCTGCCAGAGTTCAGAGGCCTATAAAGTTGGGTCTGCTCCCTTACCTTGGCATAATCAGCAACTTCACACAGACATGGTACTATCCAAAGAGGCTTTGGGAGCTAAGCATGGAGTCATCCACTAAGACATCATTTATTTTCATTTACCAACTTCCTCCTGTGTTGGGGTCTGCCCTGTGTTATTCAACTTTGATTTTACTGTTGTTTTGTAACCCTATAAAGCCGCTCATATTTTTGTTGTTTTTAATTTTTTTTTTTTGAGACAGGTCTCATTCTGTTGCCTAGGCTGAAGTGCAGTGGCTCGATAATGGCTCACTGCAGCCTTGCTCCCAACCCACCAGTGTGTTCAAGCGATCCTTCCACCTCAGCCTCCCGAGTAGCTGAGACTACAGGCTCATGCCACTATGACCAGCTAATTTTTAAAAAAAATTTTGTAGAGACAGGGTCTCACTACATTGCCGAGGCTGGTCTCAAACTCCTGGGCCCAAGCAATCCTCTTGCCTTGGCCTCTCAAAGTGTTAGGATTACAGGCATAAGCCATTGCACCTGGCCTCATTGTTTTAGCATACAATGTTCACTATTTAAAATATGAACTATAAGGCCGGGCATGGTGGCTCACACCTGTAATCCCATCACTTTGGGAGGCTGAGGCGAGTGGATCACCTGAGGTCAGGAGTTCGAGACCAGCCTAGCCAACATGGTGAAACCCCGTCTCTACTAAAAATACAAAAATTAGCCAGGCGTGGTGGCGCCAAATATATGTATATATGAACTGCAAAATCCAGAGCTCTAAATTCTGTCATTGCAGCTTCTGTAGGTGGCCTGTACTTTTATTTCCTATAAGGCAGATTATGGCTTAAAATGCCTTTGCTGGTGATTATGATAATTATGTTCATTAAAAAGTATACATATTTGACACAAAAAGTAAATTACCAAAAACATAATATATACTTTGAATTAATTATAGCAATATTAATTTCTCATCTATTTGGCAACATTATTCCTCCAACACTCTTTCAGCTGGGGATGCAGGTGAAGCAGTTTGCACTGCTTTGTCTGTGGTTTAAGTTCAGAATCTTTTCTGGTAGCTGAAGACTAGAAACAACTATGGTTTTGCACTTAACGCTTTGTTCCTGTCTGATCTGGGTCTGAGGTGGTATAATGAGATGTACAGACAGGTGCCTGGCTATGCCACTTTATTAATAATAAAGATCCCTGCTTCTCTCATCCTTATTAACGAAAGTGTGCAACTTCAAACTGTGAACTCACCTGAATGGCTCCCAAAGCTCTCTCGTTTTCTTGGTTCAAGCCATTTGCCTGCTTGGCTTGGGCAGCTGCCTCCTGCAGCCGAGCACGAAGGTCACTGAGTTTGGCTTCGTATTCATTTAAAGAATCCTGTATACTGTTAGCAAGCCCATTGTTCTCCCCCTGGTGGGTTTTCTGCCAGGTCCTTATCCGGTTCAGCACTGTAATACATCATCTCATGTTTTCTACTTGACAGATGAGCATACTGAAGCTGGGTTATAAAAACTACAAAGGGAGAATCGAGTTTCTACTCATTTCATGGTTTTCCTTGAACTTTGGAGGGGATGGGGAAGGAAACTCACACTGACACAGACCTGCTATGTGCACTGTACATGTTGCCTCATTTAACTTCCACAGGAAAACAATAAATTATCATTCTCATGTTTTAGATAAAGAGATGGAAGCCTTGAGAAATGAGAGGACTGACCCAAGGTTACATGGCCAGTTGGGCTTAGGACTTGAACTTGAGCTGGCTGCAGGGGGTAAAGTGCATGCGCCTTCCACTGTGAATACTGCCTACTTACAATTAAAAGCCAAGACTCATATTAAATTTGAACAATAAAAATTTAAGCAAGAAAACTGCTAGTATCTGTATATTAACCACTGATACATCATTTTATTAAAGAATAAATACCAGTATCTGTAAAAAGTATGCACTAAACTAATATTTCTCAGTTTTGAACTAACGAGGCATTTTCTCTAGTCAAAACCTTTTGATGTATTCTGTTAATTTCTAGTATATCCTTTTTTTGTTTTTGTAATACAAATTTGAACATCCCTAATCTAAAAAGCCAAAATCTGAAATGCTTCAAAATCTGACATTTTTGAGCAATGACATGATGCCACAAATAGAAAATTCCACATCTGACTTCATGTGACAGGTTGCAGTCAAAATGCAGTCAAAAGTTCGTTTCAGAGGCTGGGTGCGGTGGCTCACGCCTGTAATCTCAGCACACTGGGAGACCAAGGCAGGCGTATTGCTTGAGGTCAGGAGTTTGAGACCAGCCTGGCCAAAATGGTAAAACCCTGTCTCTACTAAAAATATAAAAATTAGCCAGGCATGGTGGCAGGCACCTGTAATCCCAGCTATTGCTCAGTCTGAGGCATGAGAATCGCTTGAACTCAGGAAGTGAAGGTTGCAGTGAGTTGAGATCACACCACTGCACTCCAGCCTGAGTAATGGAGTGAGACTCTGTCACATACACACACACACACACACACACATGCACACACACACAAAGTTCATTTCATGCACAGAATTATTAAAAATATTGTATAAAATTACCTTCGATATATGTGTATAAGATGTAAATGAAACATAAATAAATTTTATGTTTAGACTGGGGTCCCATCTCCAAGAGGTCTCATTAAGTCTATGCAAATATTCCAAAATCCAAAAAAATCAAAAATCTGAAATACATCTGGTCCCAAGCATTTTGGAAAGGGAAACTCAATCTGTAGTAGTGCTAATATCAATTTGTGATTCAAAAATTCAGTAGTGGTGAGGTGACCATTAATAATGATGTAATGAGAAAACTGGAAAGAGGTGAATAAGCATCAGAAAAATGCAGTTAAGAAGGAAAAAGAGGCAACCATATCTAACTTTTAGAAGAACTTTTTTTTTCTTTGCATGATGGTAAGCTGTTATATTCTACAGCCCGTTGGTAACCTGGGACTCCTGGGGGCTACCAATTTTCACCACGTGATGCTCTAACAGTAATATTCGCTGAAACCATGAGGCCTTCCACCTATAACGGGGAACTCTACATTGCACTCTGCACGTTGTGTTTCAAATCAATTAGAATGGACTGGATGCAAGAATTTGGGAGCATTCTTACAGAGCTGCGACTCCCTTTTATCAGCTTCTGCTTCTCTGAGGTGCTTTCCAAAGTTCCTGTTCCGCAGTTCCCTCATCATGCGCTGGGCTTCAGCCCACTCTCTGGAAAAGTCACCTGAAGGCACGTTGTTTCCCTCTCCATCTGTCCCAGAGATCTGCTTTAAAAGAACTAGGAAACATCAAGTGGTCTATTAGACTGGGAATTCTGGGCTCCAGTAGGCTACTTAAAAAAAAAAAAAGGCAGAAACTTCTATGGAGATTTTATATTAGTTTTTTAGTATCACTATGGGATTCTTTTCATAATGTTGAAATCTTAAAGGGAATTCTTTTAGTGTACAATGAAGGTTATGTAACCAAAAAAATGTAATTGGGCTTAATAACTCTTCTTACTGTGCACATTCCGTATGACATTTTTAATCTTCACATCCAGTTCTTCTGCACTTTGTGTTGCCCGATTAACATTGTTGTTTAATGTTTGTGCTTTTCTGGAATTTACTTGAGCCTATATGAAAAATAAATTGATTAGCAGCAAATTAAGTCAATGAGGAAAAATAAAAATACTTTGAAAGCAAAAAAACCCCAAAGTTAAATGGACCTAACACATTACCTTTTCTTGCAAAGTCTCAAATTCTTGATTCAAATCAGTCAGTTCTCTTTCCAGGCCTTCTATTTTTGATCCATGATTTGAAATGGCAGAACGGTAGTTGAGCAACTGATTCTGGAAACAAAACACAAATGAATGTCACTTTACAGTATAAAGACTAAGTCCTATCAACCTGGTCAACAGGGTTATAAATGAAGAATCATTTGGCAAGACCATTGTCAGTTCCACACACACACAAATGTGGTTCTTGGAAATAGGTTACATAAGGAATCTATTTTCTGATGTACATTGTGATATGGCTCTAAAATAAAGTAGCAAATGTGACAAATGTGAAGAGATAAGAGCTACTTCACTTGAATTAATGACCTAACCTTATAGAAATGAGGGTGATACTACTTATCTGATTAATTAATTTCCAGATTCTATAATAAATACAGTTTTTTAAAACCTGCAGTTAACCTGACAACACTAAAAGCAGTGCATATGGCTACTTGAATGAAGGAACCATTAAGAATCTATTCAAAGAATCTCGTCCAACAGAACCACAGGGAACTCAGAGCTCTTGTAGCTGAACAGCCTCATATTGCAACTGAGAAAATGGAAGCCCAAAGAAGTCGGGTGACTTGTCCACGGTTGTATAGCTCATCGGTGATTGCTTCAGGACCATAATCCGGGTCCCTTGCCCTTTTTTTAGGCTAAATTGCCTCATTACTCTTAGACCCTTAGACACTACTGCACATAATATCTAGAATGGTGATTATTTTCAATTTTTTGGAAAAAGTATTAATATATTGAAAAAGTTTATAGGAAAAAATGATATTATTACCTCAATATGTATGTCAGAACCAGTGTTGGGTAAAAGAATACAGGCTTTAAATAAAGCCTAGGTCCAAACCCTTAGTCTGCCACATGATAGATGAGCCTCACTAAGCCTTGCTCTTCCATTAGTAAATTGGGGATTATTGTATTTAGCTGCAGGGTTGGTTTTGGTGATAAACGAGCTAATGTATTGTAAAATGTCATGTACATATGAGCATTCAAAAATGTTACTTCCTTTCTTATACGTAATCTTTCTTAATTTTCGCATGTTTGTGTGATACGGCAAGAAGATAGCTCTATTTTAACTTTACTTTGGGGAAAGGGAGGCAAGTCATTATATAGATTGTCAGCAGAACACCTGGATAAGAAGTGGAGTGGGTAAAGCATGGTCTTTAGAATTTGATCTTGATTTGAATTCTTCCAGAACCACCATGATTTTAGGCAAGTTGCTCAGCTTCTCCATGCCTGTTTAATGAGAACAACACTAGGTTCCTCATGAGAAGGTTGTGAGACTTGAGTAAAGCCCTTAGCACAGGGTGTGGCAAACAGCGTGTGTGCAGAATGGTGAAGGCTGCAGGGCCATGTTGATGAAATCCAAGCAAGCCAGTGGCTTCCTTTTTTTTCCCCTCAAGACATAAATGCTTTTCCCTCCTCTTCTCCATATTAAGCCTATAAACCTTGGACTAAAGTTATCTAAAAGGATAGGAAAGAGTCATTTTTCTAGAATAATCTTTTGCTATATATACTCAGCTATAGTCACTAGAATCAGCCCTCAACCCAAAAGTACTTATTAAACTTTCCCCAAAGCCTTGTTCACTGTGTCTAGACTAGAGCTGATCTCATCTACTGAATTCTTTTACTTCAATGAGTGTATTTTTTCATTCCCATGATTTTTAATTGGGTCTTTTCCTATCTACCTCTTCTTGTTTGATTTCTGGAGGTTTCCCCCTCAAATTTCCTAATTTCTTGTTCCTTCTATTGGGTGTCATTCTGCAAAGTCATTTTCAGATTGTCCTCTTGTTTTCATTTTATCCGAAGTGAACTCATCTCTTGACTGTTGCTTCTGTTGGGTGTCTTTCTTATTACTTCTCTGCTAACAATGTTTGCAGGCTCATTCTGGGTGGGAGTTCCCCTTTCTTTGTGCTCTCTGGGCCCTGTCTAGTGCTCTTATGCTTATCACCACCCCTACTCGAACCTCCAACCCACGGTCTAGGACCAGGTCTTACTTTGGCAGTTTAGGATTTATATACCATAGTGGCGTTGAGAGGATGTAACATTCCAGCATAGATCCAGGTCTGTAGATTTGTCCTGCCCCTGTAAGCTTTGCTAGGCTCTCATATGGCCATCACCCAACGATGAGCATTGGGCAGCTTCCAGGCTGCTTTTTAGCCCCCATTCATGGGCATAGCATCCCCTATTTCCCCTCAGGGAAATAGGTTCTATTACTTCTTAGGATACCCTCTCAGCCACATTCCATCTAAGTATACATACAGCATTCATCCAAATGGACCACATTCTGAGCAATGAAACAAACCTCAACACATTTAAAAGGATTGAAATCATGGAAAGCGTGTTCTCTGACCATGAAAGAGTTAAATTAGAAACCAGTAACACAAAGTTATCTGGAAAATCCCCCAATTTGGATATTAAACAACACATTTCTTTTTTGTTTTTGTTTTTTGTTTTTGCTTTTGTTTTTTGAGATGGAGTCTCGCTGTGTCACCCAGGCTGGGGTGCAGTGGCACCATCTCAGCTCACTGCAACCTCTGCCTCTGGGGTTCATTCAAGTGATTCTCCTGCCTCAGCCTCCCAAGTAGCTGAGACTACAGGCATGTGCCATCATGCCTGGCTAATTTTTGTATTTTTAGTAGAGTTGGAGTTTCACCATGTTGGCCAGGCTGGTCTCCAAGTCCTGGGCTCAAGTGATCTACCCGCCTCGGCCTCCCAAAGCGCTGGGATTACAGGCATGAGCCACCATGCCTGGTCAACACATTTCTAAATAACACTTGGGTTACAGATACGTCACAAGGAAAATCAGAAAATCCATTGAACTGAATGAGAATGAAAACATAACATTGCAAGGTGTGTAGGATACAGCTAAAGCAGTGCTTAGTGATAAAACTGATAGGATTATATGCCTATGTTAGAATCAAGAAAGATTTTGAATCAGTAAAATAAGCTTAGGAAACCAGAAAATGAATAGCAAGTTTCACCCAAAGCAAGCACAAGGAAGGAAAAAAAAAGGATAAGAACAGAAATCAATGAAATTGAAAATAGAAAAACAATGCATAAAATCAATGAAATAAAAGGATCAACAACATTGGTAATACTCTAGCCTAAATAAGAGAAAGAGATAAGTCATAAATTATCATTATCAGAAAATGAATAAGAAGGCATCTTTATAGACTTTGCAGATGTATAAAGGATAATAAGGGAACATTATGAACAATTTTATGTCAATATATTTGGTAATTTAGATGAAATTGACATATTATTTGAAAGGTGCAAATGACCAAGTATCACTCAAGAAGAAACACATAGCCCAAATACTGTAGTCTCATACCTATTCTTTGAAAATTAAATTCATGGCTTATTTTCAAAAACCACAACTTCCAACAAAGAAAATTCCAGGCTCACATGGCTTCACTGGAAAAATTCTATCCAACATTTAAAGAAGAGTTAATACCAATTTAACACAAACCTGTGTTTGAGTCTTCTGAATGCAAGATACTGAAATAAAGGCTCGATGAGAAAAACTCCCCTGGAAATGTTCAGTAAGTATTGTTCACCCAGATGTGCTAGTTTTGTGTGTTCACAAAAATGATTTTCCACCAGGAAAACTCTTATCTTCATTTGGATCAGAGGAAGGAGGACAACCCCTGAGCCTTTCCAGGAGTCAACCTTTCCCTTCCTGCTTAGGGAGAATCCACTCCCGCAGCATCTCCTCCCCACGTGTCTACTCTCGGCCGCAGGGGATTTACCCTCAGGTCCTTGGCCTGGGTCTCCATGTGCCTCATCTGCTCCAGAAGCCCTGCGCTGGCACTCAGGCCCTGCAGCTGAGACTTGACCAGGCGGAGCTGCTCGCCCATGGTGGCCAGGTCGTTCAGGAGGGTCATCACACAGCTGTCGCAATCTGTAGGGGCCACAATCAAAGGCAAATGTGCTGTGGGGGGAGCCGTGGGACTGCGAAAAGACCACAAGTGCTATGCAGCCCAGTTGGCATGCACGCAGATCATCACGGGTGACAACCACAGCCCTGGCCTTCTCAGGGATGGATGTGGATTCTGAAAAAGGGAGAGCCCTGTGCACAGGGAGCATTTTAGAAATGGAGATTCCATGCAACTGGTTGCTTACTTTACACATAAGGAAAATAATAATAGCCTTCATCTATGGGATGCTTGCAATTTACCAAGCATTGTGATAAGACATTTACAAGCATTTCCTATATCCCTATAAGGTAGGTCTAGTTATCATGTTAACTTAGCAAATGATGAAACTGAGGCTTGGAGAAGCAGGGTCCCCTGCTGAAGGTCATACAGAGAGAAGCTGATTTGACCCTAAGTAGTCCTTCCACCTCCTCCCACCCTTACTTTCCCAGACTGGAAACTGCATGACCCAGCATGGTGCTCACATATCTTAAACCAAACCCCACAACTTGGAAAGGAGGAGGAGGGGCTTTCTTTTCTCACCATCACATTCTTCTGCAGGGCTGCTATCTTTGGGTTCTTGGTTTATGCAGTCTAAAATCAGAAAATAACCAAAGAAGACATAGTTATTAAACTTACTTTTCATCTGCTCTTTAACTTGGTTTTCAGAAAAGCTAGTTTTGCAAAGTTTTATTAGTTTGGTGCAAAAGTAATTGTGGTTTTCGCCATTTTAAGTAATGGCAAAACCCACAATTACTTTTGCACCAACCTAGTAGACACCCAACTACCCAGCATCGCTAGCTCTTCCTTTTCCCTCCCTCACCCATGCCAGTGCCCAGGAAGCCTTCTCATCTCCCAGCAGACTCACTGCAGGAACTGCTTTTGTGGCCTCCCTGTTATATATTCAATTCCTTCACTACAAAGGTCAACTCTATAAAGGGCCATGTTTTCTTATCAAATCAAACGTCTCGATCATTCGCATTAGGGCTTTCTTCATTGGAGAGCCTCTTGTATGTTCATGCTGCTTCTGGCATCATTCAAGAACATTGTGCAAACATTCACTGAGCACCTTTGAGCATTTACAGTGTGACAGAGCCCCATGCTAGCTGCTGGAAATACAAAGATATCAAGACAAAATCCCTGCTGCTCTGTGACTTAACAGTCCCATGAAACACGGGGGGCAGACAAGTTACAAAACAGTGTGACAGATGTGGTGATAGTGATGGGCATACAACGTCAGTGGGCCCACACCACCAACTACAGCACATATAAGCTGAGTTTTTGTTTTTGTTTTTTTTGGCTGGTGGGGAGGGGGGAGTCTCACTCTCTCACCCAGGTTGGACTGCAGTGGTGTGATGTCAGCTCACTGCAATCTCTGCCTCCCAGATTCAACCGATTCTCCTGCCTCAGCCTCCCAAGTAGCTGGGACTACAGGCGCCCACCACCATGCCTGGCTAATTTTTGTATTTTTAGTAGAGACGGGGTTTCACCATATTGGCCGGGCTGGATAAGCTGAGTTTTGAGGTTCTCAGCTACAGTAAAGCCTGCTGGTCAACCCTGGGCATGCTTGACCCCTTCCACATGTACTGTTTTCCCCATGCCATGCATTCTGACATTCACATGTCCTCTCACTTCCCCCTGAACAAACTATCTACCTTCACAACAGCAAAACTCTATGCTTAACATTTTCCTGGACAAGCTACAAGAGGCTTTCACATCTATTATTCTCACCAGCCAATAATATTCCACACTTTGTGTGTATATACAGACATTTTAAACCACATTTACTTTTTTAATTGTAAAAAATAATATAAATTAATTATGGAAAATATGGGGAAGTCAGAAAAATGAGATAAAAGCATCATCCTTGATCCTGCCACTCAAAGACAATGTTCCCTTTATAAATATTTATATACATTTTAATTTATTATATATAATCATGGGTTCCTTTTTAAAAAAAAGCCTTACTTGCTTTTTTTTTTTTTTTTTTTGAGACAGAGTTTCGCTCTTGTCGCCCAAGCTGGAGTGCAGTGGTGCTATCTCAGCTCACTGCAACCTCTGCCTCCTGGGTTCAAGTGATTCTCCTGCCTCAGCCTCCCGAGTAGCTGAGATTACAGGCATCTGCCACCACACCCAGCTAATTTTTGTATTTTTAGTAGAGACGGGGTTTCCCCATGTTGGCCAGGCTGGTCTCAAACTTCTGACCTCAGGTGATCCACCCACCTCAGCCTCCCAAAGTGCTGGGATTACAGGCATGAGCCACCATGCCCGGCCATTTGCTCTTATATGTATATATTGTGATACTTCTATTTCCTCAGTTAGCCTGTAAATGGCTTCTGGCCAGCAAGCATGGTCTTGTTTCCTTGACAATTTTCAACAGCAGCCTGAATAGTTTATGGGGGACTAGGCTTCTCTGGATGATTGATTTATTAGTGGAATTTTCCTAACAAGCTTGCATTTTGACCACCAAGGAATGTGTCCCTTATTAGTTGAAGAAAAAAAAAAAGAACAAAAAACAACAACAAAACTCTAACAGGAATAAGCAAGTCTCATACATAAGCATTTTCTTCCATTTTGGGAACAAATAGTTACTATCCTCATTTCATGTTGCTGATTTTTGTTACTGGCGTGGGGGAAATGAGGGTTGCAGAGGCATTAGTCTGGTGAGTAAGCTGTGTGTGATGTTGAAGCTTCTTGAATACCTCCAGTGACAGGAGAAATTGCCTCCTTTTAAAGCAATCTGTTTCATCTTTAAGCATTAGACACTTCTTCCTTAGAATCATTTAAAATAGAGCTTCCTCTTGCTTCTACTCTTTGCTCTAAGTTCTGTCCCTTATGTCTCAGAGAACAAGACCAACCCTTTCCCACACGCCAGCCTAACAAACATGTCCTTTCCAGCTCTTCCTTTCACTGCCCTGGTCAATCCTTCCTCGTGTGACACAGTTCCACATCCCTTCAGAGTCTTACTCTCTTTCTGAACAACTATAGCTCTTCTATTGTCTTCTAAAGATGTAACTAACTCTCACGTGAGGACTTGCATGAGCAGTGTGCCATGGACCCCGGCTTTAGACAATGGAACTCAGTGAAAACAGTACGAGCTATCTTAGGGGCCACACCACACTCTAACCTACCCTGCACTGACTGCTGATGACAACCTTAAGCTTTTTTACACCTCCTGCTACTAAGCCAGTTACCACTTATCATATAGCTAAAGGTTTATTTATTTTTTCCACTCAACTACAGGACCACACCCTTATCCTTAACATCATTTTGTCTGGTTGAATTGGCCCATCATTCTAGACTGTTGAGGCCCTTCTGAATTCTTAATGTCATGGGAGGCACTTACTATTGGAGAAGACCAGGGAATTTCACCCCAAAATATGGCACCCTGGTGGGCTGATTATTTTAAAATGAAGGCCCTTGGAGACCAGCAGATGCCGGAAAAAACTTTACTCTGATACCCACTTATCTTCCCAACATTCAGACTTGCCAAAAATGAAAACAAACTACTTCTGGTTTCCTCC
Organism: Pan troglodytes; assembly: GCF_028858775.2. NCBI lineage: Eukaryota > Metazoa > Chordata > Mammalia > Primates > Hominidae > Pan > Pan troglodytes. Next base: position 33,739,447 of record NC_072415.2, on the reverse strand, counting down.
ATGAGTTTTCATTAATTTAACTCGTATTTCAGGGAGAAAGATTGAAGTCTGTCAACACACCTGGACAGACTCTTGTCACAAACCATTGTCTGTTCTGTGGGCCCAAAAGATTTTGTCCCAGGCCTCACTATATGTTCTCTGAGTCCACTGAGTCAGCCTAAAAATCATTTACCATTCCCCTTAAAATCATCCACATTTCCGCATCTCTCTTTCCCCTAAGAAGAAGGGTACATAAGCATCTGTGCCCCACTGGGTTATTGGGTAATCATTGTCCTGTGATTCTCCTGTGTTACACACATTAAAATAAAATTGTGTATGCCTTTTCTCCTATTAATCTGCCTTTTGTCCACTGATTTTCTGTAAACCTTCTGTAGGTGAAGGGGAAGTTTTCCCTTGGTCCCTTTACTGTTCTTCCCAACTTTGTGTCATCTGATAAATGGGTAGGCATGCTTTCTATATTTCCATCCAAATAAAAAATGTGGAGCCAAGGATGAAGTCCTGAGGCATGACAATAAATACCCCATTCTAGACTGGCATTAATCCATTTACTCTGCATTCCTTTGGGGATAGTCACTTGACCAGCTGGAATCCACATATCCAGGGTTTAGTTCTTCAACTTGTCCATAAATATAAGATGAAAGATTTTATCTAAGTGTTTGGTGTCACACTACATCAATAGCATTTTCCTGATTAATCCTATTAATATTCTGTCAAAGAAGGAAGAGGATAGTCTTCCTTTTTATTCCAAGTTGCTCCTAATAAACCATACTAACTCCTGCTAATTATCTTTTTCTTGGTGTATAAAATCCACCCCAATTACCCACCCACATTCCAGAACATGTACTGCTGTAAGATAAAGAGTATTTCAATTTCTTCAGACACACACGGGAAAGCTGATGAGACAATAACCCTACAATATCAAAGGGAGATCTCAGCAAAATCACCAAAGTAGGATCTGAAGTTATTTTGGTTAAAATTAGGTAAGTTTTAAAAACAATTCACTTTAAAAAAAAAAAAAAGTGCATTGAAACAGGTTATTCACCAAAGCTGAAAATACTATCTAAGCATTCCCAGGTTTGTCAAAACAAGGGGACAGCTTGCTGGCTGGAATTGTGTATTATGCATCCTGGGGACAGCTTGCTGGCTGGAATTGCGTACTATGCATCCTGCAGATGTGTGCTTGGGTTCTTAGGCTGTTAAGTTATACCAGCTTTATAAATGCAAGTTAGCAGGGGTGTGGGTCGGCCTTACCTCCAGTCAGGGGATGACAGCTGCCCAGCTGGCCATTGCTGTTACAACTGCATGGTTGGCAGCTACCTCCGAATTTCTGGGGATTCCCGAAATATCCCGGTGCACACCTACACAAAATATAGAGAGGAGGAGAAACACCCAAATAACTCATCGTTTATCCCAACCAATTTTCTCAATCTCTAGCTCTCTGTTTGGGATATTGTAACCCAATGGGCGGAAGACCGACATAGATCTGCAAGAATGAATATTTCTCAATACAGAGGTATTTACCCCTTGAATTGTCTCACAGAAATAAATTTGAAGTAAGATCCATATAATTTCCAATTTTTTGAATGAGGGAGGAGTTTCTTAATATTTCCTATTGCATTATTTCTTCCTTCCTTTCCTTCCTTCCCTTCCTTTCCTTCCTTTCTTCCTTCCTTCCTCCCTTCCTCCCTCCCTTCCTCCCTCCCTTCCTTCCTTCCTTCCTTCCTTCCTTCCTTCCTCCCTCCCCCCTCCCTCCTCCCTTCCCTTCCTCTTCTCTTCTTTTCTTTTTTCCTTTCCTTTCCTTTTTCCTTCTTTCTTTCTTTCTCTCTTTTCTTTCTTTCTTTCTTTTCTTTCTTGACAGTCTTACTCTGTTCTCCAGGCTGGAGTACAATGGCACAATCACAGCTCACTGCAACCTCGAACTTCTGCACTCAAGCAATCCTTCTGTCTCAGCCTCCCAAGAAACTCAGACCACAGGTGCATGCCACCATTCCTGGCTAATTTTTTAATTTTTAGTAGAGATGAGGTCTTGCTATATTGCCCAGACTGGTCTTGAACTTCTGGGCTCAAGCAATCCTTCTGCCTCAGCCTCCCAAAAAACTGGAACTACAGGTGCATGCCACCAGGCCTGGCTAATTTTTTAATATTTAGCAGAGATAAGGTCTTGCTATGTTGCCCAGGCTGGTCTTGAACTCCTGGGCTCAAGTGATCCTCCTGCCTCAGTATCTAAAGTGCTGGGATTACAGGCATGAACCACTGCACCTGGCCTGCACTATGTCAAGTCTGCATAATTCATATTTGCACTAATTGCTGCCGTGCTGTATATAATGACTCTTAAACAACTGAGAGCAGTTACAGCTGCTACCTTTGGCCCTGAGCCTTTGTTATTCTAGATCGTATAGTAATGAGAACTCATTACTGGTTTACAAGTTTAAAGATCACATTTCCTTGATTCTTTGATTTTTTTTTTAAAGTCAAATAAGCACATATTCATGCTCCTGGAGTTGGGATGTCAATTACAATATTTCCATTAACAAAGTTCCACTCCCCATCCAGTCACCCCCAAATTGACATTAAACTGATGTGTAGTGTCTTATCATCAATTGACTTGATAGACTCAAGGGAATATGGTATTTACCTCATTTCCCCAAATTTAAGCACTGCATCAAAAAAAATTAGGCAATTCCAATACACGTTACCATGTACTTCCAATATACTTCACCAATGTATTACCATGGATACACTGTTGATATAATGTAAAGGATCAGTAAGATCTGGCTGGACTCCTATCTCCACTACTTACGAGTGTGATCTTGGGCTATTGCTGTAACCCTCTGTGCTTCAGTTTCTTTACCGGTCCCCCCCACAGCCCCCATGAAAATATAAGCTCCATGAAGATGTGGAGTTTTGGGCTGTTTTGCTCACTGATATATCCCTACGGTCACCTGACACATATTCATTCATTTGTTGAATGAATAAGTGAGTGGACTAATAATACCTATTTTGCTCAGTGAATATGAGATAATGTAATAAAGAATCTAGCGTAATATCTGCACATAACAGACAATGAAGGGTAGCTATTGTAATAAGACATGACAAAATATTCATCTTCTAATTGGCATCATTTGAAATTATTACAAGAAAGCAGAAGGCCCATGTATCCCCCAATAATCCAGAAGGTAACTAGGCTGAGGTGGCCTATTTAAGTCTACTAAGCAGGGTGGTCATATACTAATAATAGGGCTTTACTTTGTGACTGGCTTGGTATTCTACCTAACAGATCATGTTATGCAGAAGCTCTGTGTTCTAGAATACTGTATTTTTGATGTCTTTCTTACCTACATCTAAACTTCCCATGTAATAGATGCATAATTACAAAGTACCTGATATTTAAATCACAGAAATACTCAGGAAGTTCGATTCTACTTCTTCCTTACTCTTGCAAAGCATTACTTACTGGTTACAAGAAATAACTGGTTCTCTTATTCTCAATTTATGGCAGTGGCTAAACACAAAGGACTGAAGTAAAACCTCCTGATTTCATGAATGACATTGGTGCAACAAATAAAGAGCAGAAAATAGGCTTGTCATGTGTGGCCCTGTGTGTCTGAGGGAGAAGAGGGGTAAGAGCATGCATGGGCTGGAAAGCCTTTGCAAAACCCTCCCCACAGCTGGCCACTCTGGCTTCTATCCAGCTAGTCTCCTGCATAATCTATATTCCTGCTTTTCACCCTTGACTGTCCTTGTGTTTATCATTGTGTAGTTAATCACTAGTGCCAGGAATGATGTCTGGGTGCTGTGTCTAACAAATGAAAAATGTTGACATAAAATGGCATTTATCCATGAAAAAGCTTCAAAAATTTTTTTAAAGAAATAATAGCTTGTTTTCTTGAGACATCAGATATAACAAACATCAGCTGAGAGAAGTACTGTGAATTAAAAATTTTGCCTGCCAAATGGATGTCTCACTGAGTCTGTTGCTGTTTAATGCTTCATTGTTTGTGAAGAGCCATAAAGAGGATGAAATTAGGACGCCTCTCCCAGGTGTTGGTCCCCTGTGGCTTTTAAACCTCAGAGCCTAGAATCCTTTCCCACTCCCCACATCCTTCCCTTCTCGCTGGTTGGATATACCTCCTAATTGCAGCTCAACTTAGCCCAGTTCTCCCATCTCTCGCTATTTTAATAGCATGTTTTGATGTCTGTCCACCACTGGACTGGAAAGCCCTTGTGGACACTGTCTGTGCTGTTTGTTAATGTGCCTCCAGTACTTAGCACTGTGCCAGACATATATATACTAGGACCTCCATACATTTTTCATTGAAAGAATAACTGAATAAGTGTAAGGCAAGTGTGAGAAATGCTCCTTTTGCTGAAATGGAAAATGGAAAACAGAAGAACCTTCCATTACCATCTTTTGCCATAGAATTGGGCTCCTTAGCTGCTGCTCAGTGTCCCCAGTCTAAGGCAGTCCCCACCTCCTAAACATGGCAAGTGTCTTCCAGCCCCTTGGGCTTTTCTGCCTTGCTTCCCCAACCTAACCTGCCCCCCACTTCCATCTTCTGGCTCCACTGGGTTCTAGTCACCCCTTGGACCTACAAAGTCCTACCTTATCCATAAACATTTCAGATAACCCCAGTCTAGGGTGGTTATGCCTTACTCGAAATCTGGTTGAATTCATTTTCCGGTTAAAAAAAAATTAGTCAAACTCTTTTAAAGTTTAAACAAAACAACGTAAATTAAAATGATACACAATTTTTCTCTGTCAAATTGGCTTTTTTTTTTTCTGTTGCCCAGGCTGGAATGCAGTAGTGCGATCATAGCTCACTGCAGCCTCAAACTCCTGGGCTCAAATGGTTCTCCTACCTCAGCATCCCAAGTAGCTGGGACCACAGGCACACACCACCACACTTGGCTAATTAAAAAAAAAAAATTATGGAGATGAGGTCTCTCTATGCTGCCCAGGTTGGTCTCTAACCTCTGGATCACATGAAATAATCCTCCCACCTTGGCATCCCAAAGTGCTGGGATTACAAGTTTGAGCCACCATGCTTGGCCCTAATTGGCAAATATTTAAAATATTGATCCTTTCCAATATCCATTGTGGTAGGTAGTCACTCATTCTCTTTTGCTGCTGTAAGAATATAAACTTTTCTGGAGGGCAATTTTGCAAAAAGTATTAAAAGCCTGGAAAACCTATCCTCTGACCCAAAGAATCCACTTTTACAATTATACCTTGAGGATATGCATACACAAATATTAAGCTGCAAGGATTTAATTTTAGTGTTGCTTTAAATGGAGAACAGTAAAAGGATCTCCAAGACCAAGAGTAGGGGATTATGGAAACCCAGTGGAAATTTTTGGTCACTGATGTGATGTTATCAGTGAATACTTACTGATATGGAAAGATATTACTAACATAGTATTAGATAAGAAAACAAGTCAAAACAGAAAGTAAAACAGGAATCTACTTTTTTTTTAAGGGTTCACACATTTAGAAATGATTTGTAGGAACAAACAGCCAGCTTTTTAACAGTGGCTTTCTGTAGACAAAATGATTATGAATAGGATTGTATGTGAAAGCGTTTGAGTGCACAGGGCTAGGTTGTAGGGGGGCCCTCACTGGTTCTCTGCTCATTTGTTTTTCATCATTTTATAATAAATATGTATTGATTTTATGAAAAAGTTATTTTAAATTTTAAAATATGTAAACCATATGATTCATTTTTCATACTGTTACTTTCCCAAATATGTGTGTGCTTTCTTCTCAGCTAGGTTATAAGTATCTTTTATATCTTTCTCAGTACTTGGCAGTGTCCTATGCATAGTGGCTAATCACGAAAATTGTCCGTGAATAACTAAAGCTTGGTTCTGCAGCCCTTTGTCATTAATTTTACAGTTTCCATTCCACAACATTTATTATTTTGTTTCACAAACATTACCAAACACCTATTATGTGAACAGTACCATTCTTGGAACCAGGGATTCTGAAATAAACAAGACACAGATTGTCCTGAAAGTGTTCAAAATATAGTGTGGGGATAGAGAGGTTGTGGGGGGTGGGGGTGGGGGGGGTGGGGGGGCTATCTAGGCTAGGGCTGTGGATATGTGTGTGTACGGAAGAGTGTAGACAGTTGTACATGTGTACAGGTAAGTAGGGATACGTTGAGGGCAGGTGTATGTGGAGATACGTGGAAGGGACATGTTGAAATAGGGGGTATGCAGAGATCATTGTGGAGGAGGGGTAGGTAGGGAGGTGTCGGGGGTTGAGGTACACAGGGGTGCGTGTTGGGGGGATGTAGGTAGAGCTACTTGTGGGTGAGTGTATGTGTTGTGCCTCATTCTCAGTTTTCTGAAACGTACAAAGCAGGAAAGAGAACGATATTAATGATTTATTAGGTGAGCAGTCTTGTATTTTTCCCAAGAGACCTTTTTCCAGGCCTCAGTCAAACTCCCAGCCCCACCCCTAGCTCTGTGCCAGCACCTGGCAGCCCCACCCACAGCCCTCCCCGCCCCCTCTGCAGGCTGAGGGGGGAGGGGCGCCCACCTTACCTTTCACACTGTGTTCCTGTGTACCCAGCTTTGCAGGAGCACCGCACGTCTCCCCCATTCACCACACAGCCGGTGGCAAAGCTTGAAAGAAGACAGAAAAAGGCCCCATCAAAAACACAGATCGATAGGATTTATGCTTATTTTTTACCACAAAGGACTGGCTTGCATTAAGTGAGCACAGAAACCCAGGGTCTGGTTACTTTGTGTGAAGAAAATTTTGCCCATCAAGACTTGGAGAGATAATGATGAATGATCTCATCTGACACAGGGCAATTTTGGTGAACAAGGACTGAAGGCATTTATTTTATTTGTTCCTTGGGGAAGAGCATTTTTTCCCCTTAAGACAGAGCAGAGTAACTCACTTTGGAAGAGATGATTACAACAGCATTTTTCCAGGAATAACAAGGAAGGAGTAAAACAAGTCTAGGCAGAAAAAAGAACAGAGAGTTCTGATTCTTTAAAAAAAACGTTCTCCTTGTTGATTCTAGTTCTTTTCTATCAGGCACATTGCCTTCTGGGAAGAAAAGTCAGTGGGGAGGGCAGGCCCCGGAGCCCCCTAAAGATGCACAGAGGCCACTCGCCTGCCTCGGCATTTCTGTGGGCACAATCATTGCTGATTCTCACTTTTTTTTCAAACCAAGTTGTGGAATTTTGATCCCTTTTCTTTTAGCTCTAAAGTGGTGATATTTTACACTTGATCTTAGCCAAAAGGCTGAGAAGCAATAAGTGATGATATTTTAGAAGCAGTTTTAAACACACATACACACACACACACACACACACACACACACACACACACACACACACACCAAAGAGACCATGAAAAAGCCCTGTTGTCTGCCACTGGACATGACACTGATGACATCTGAGGGAATATCACTCCATTCGCTGGTAAGAGAATGCCTGTTTAGGAAGCCTCTCAAAAGACAGTTAGACATTGGTCAGCACTATTAATATTGCAGGAAGGAGAAATAGATACAAATAGAGTTTTACTGATAAATTCAAAGACCTACGTGTTACTTCAACTTATGGAAGCTGGAAGCTGACCTTGATGCTACTACGCTTTGCAAACAAAAATGAAAAACTTTTTCCAAGCACCCCAGTGGAAATCTTGCTGCTTTCTACTTTTGCCAGCTTCTCTTCAAACAAGTCTGGGCAAGCTCAAGTGATTGATCCCTTGACAAATAAAGCTGCAGGATGGGGCGGGCTTCATGAGCATCAAAGACATAGACAGCAAAGCAGGGTGAGCATTCCAAATAGGTCTCTCCAGAGAAGCCACACTTGGCACATGACTTCTGGTGACGTTAGGACTTGGCCCATGTGTCTGTTAAGGGCTGATATAGGCCTGCCTTTGTGATCCACACTTGTTTCTGAGTCTATGTACTAGTGAGATGTTCTCAGTATCTTCTTGATTTTCAGAACAACTCTTGCTTCACTTAGTTTGTTACATCATTCTTTGCTTGGGCCCACAGTGAACCCTTTGTGATGAGTAAGGATATGACAAAGTGCCACACTTAAGGAGAGAGGGGGTTACCTTGAAAACACAGCGGTGGATTCCTACCTATGTAGTTTATTGGTCACTCTGGAGGCTGAATGAGAGCTCAGATCACTCAGTGGCTCAGAACTGTCCCAAAATTTCCATCGCACTGAGGATAAGATCCAGATGCTTGACCACAGCCTGCAGGGTTCTGCAGGATCTGGGTCCTGGTTGCTCCACCAACCTCACCTCTGGCCCTCTTCACACTGCACTTCTGCCACTCCTGCCTTCTCACTGCCCTTGAACACATCGTCACAGGCCTTTTCCTTCTGTTTCATCCTTGTCTAGGAGCCTCGTGGCCAAAATACTGCCATGGCTTCCTCTAACTTCAGGCCTCCTTGGCCACCCTTCTAAAGCAGCCACCCCCTCACTGTCAGTGACACAGCCTATTGCAGAAAATGTCATCTCTATCTCCAGTTATACCTCTTACTGATTAGTGTGTGTATTTATTGAGTGTGATGACTCCCACCCTTTCTCTCCCTCCCTGCCACACTCTAGGTCAAGCCCCAGGAGAACAGGGACTGCCTCTGTCTTCTTCCTTCAGCTTCCTCATCACATAGATAGGGCTGAGGCCTGGCCCTGTCATGGGTGCTCGAAAAGTAGCTGCTTAGCCACTGAATGAACAGTAAAAGAAAAGAGGGAAAGGAAAAGCCTGGAAGTATACAACTTGGAAAGATGGTTTCTGTTTGTTTTCTTTTTTTTTTTTTTAAGATGGAGTCTCGCTCTCTCGCCCAGGCTGGAGTGCAGTGGTACAATCTCGGCTCACTACAGCCTCTGCCTCCTGGGTTCAAGCGATTCTCCTGCCTCAGCCTCCCGAATAGCTGGATTACAAGGTAATTTTTGCATTTTCAGTAGAGACGGGGTTTCACCATGTTGGCCAGGCTGGTCTCGAACTCCTGACCTCAAGTGATCCGCCCTCCTCGGCCCTCTAAAGTGCTGGGATTACAGGCATGAGCCACCACACCTGGCCTATTCATTTGTTTTCTTGTATGTCGTGTTTGTTCATTTTAATATCACAGCTTTATTGAGATATAATTTACATATCATGCAATTCATCATGTAAACTGTACAATTCAGTGGCTTATAGTATATTCACAGAATTGTACAACCACCACCACAATCAATTTGAAAATGTTTTCATCCCTTCAAAAAGAAATCCCAGACCCTTTGGCAATCACTTCCCATTCTCCCCACCTGCTCTCCCACCCCTAGTCCTAGGCAGCCACCAAACGACTTTGGGTCCCTGTAGGTTATGTCAAGCTGCTACGGTACCTGTTGGTGTGAGGACATGGGCAGGCCCTGCAGGATCCGTGGACGGCGTTGCCATAGTAGCCCTCCTGGCAGTGTTCACAGTGCTCTCCCGCGGTGTTGTGCTGACAGTTCTGGGGACAGGTGAACAGCACAATTCACAGCAGCCAGTACAGTCCCTACTTCTGAGATTATTGTAATCTTACTTAGTCACATGACTAGAACTCAAGTCCTCTGACTTTGCAGTGATATCAGCTCCTCTAACCATGTATTTTCCCTATCCCTCTAATCATTGCTGGTGTTAGAAAAGAGGGGTAAGTGTCCTTCCCTCAGTGACGCAGTGCTTAACATTGGCAGCGTGACATAGTGGGGACAAGCCAGCTGAGTCTCCATCCCACTCCAGCATCTCAAGGCCACGGAGTCCTGGGGCAAGATCCTTTCAATTGTATCAATTTTACTAGTGTATGATTTGCATACAATTATAATTTTCTCAAAATGTAGTTAGGATAATGCCCACTTTCTAAGCCTGTTGGGAGGATTTAAAAAAGCAAGTGTACTAAGCTCTTGGGAAATGTAAATTCTTTTCTTTCTTCTCCTTAGCACTGCTTTGATGAAAATTACCCTCATTTTACTTCACGGTTCACCTAACAATGATATACTGAAGAGTGATATTATTGAAATGAGTTCTTAACACAGAATTTGTTAAAACAATAAAAAATTGCACAGTATCTGAAGAAAATACTCAACTGAATTCCAGTGTCCCAAAGAAGCAAGAAATTAATGTTATCTAAGCTTTTTATTTATGTAAATCCAATTATTTTCACATCAAAGTTGCTGTCTAATGAAATTTGTTCTTCAGTAAAGTGTTGAGATGAAATAATTTTGCAACCAAGTGGTCTATTGAGACAAAACCTAGTGGATTGGGTCAAATTTGTTTATTTTCTTGGTGTTACCCTAGCAAAAAAGATCTAAATGCACAGAAACATCCAGGAAAACTCCCCTTGCTGTGGGCATTTGCTAATATGGAGACACTTTGTGTTAATTTTATGGGCTGGAATAAGTATAATTTTAAACATTTGCCTATGTATTTTACTTCTGTATGCAGAGGTGTTGCTTGAGTAGGAAACTTTAATGAGTGTCAGGGGTTTTGTGTTTTGCTTTTTGTTTTGTTTTGTTTTCAGACAGATTCTTGTGCTGTCGCCCAGGCTGGAGTGCAATGGCCTAGTCTCAGCTCACTGCAACCTCTGCCTCCTGGGTTCAAGTGATTCTCCTGCCTCAGCCTCCCGAGTAGCTGGGATTACAGGCACCCACCACCATGCTCAGCTAATTTTTGTACTTTTAGTAAAGACAGGGTTTCACCATGTTGGTCAGGATGGTCTCAAACTCCTGACTTCATGATTCGCCCGCCTCGGCCTCCCAAAGTGCTGGGATTATAGGCATGAGCCATCGCGCCCAGCCATGAGTGTGAGTTTTTAAATAATATCTGAAGGTAGATTGGGAAAAGCAATATACGTTTATATCCCAAGAAGACATGGTTTGTTCATAATGAAAAAGGTTGCCCTTCCATCATAAATGCCGTCAGTTTGTCCAGATTGAGCAAATCCATCCTTCACTAACCTTTGAGTAACTGAAAATTACACAAAACACTAAGATGTTAAAATATCCTTTCATTTTTTTTCCCAGCTATAAAATTGTGCTATAAACATAAGATATTAGTATTTCAGAGCATGTGGAGGGGCTTTAAAGTAGGATGCTGCTCACGTGTTCACATTTGCTTATCATCAGAAAGCTCACCCCTATCCGGAATCCTTCCTTCCCCAAATCTCACTGCACTAGGGGTCCAGACTCCTTCAGGTCTGGACACTGGGAACAATCTTCCTTGCAGTTGGTTAGCTCCACAGAGGAGTCCTCTCACGGGTGACTGAGGAGGACACCAGTGGCTTCCCTCACCCTCACCCAGTCTTCAGCTGCCCTGACTCTCTCAGAAGACATCAATCCTTTGGAACTAATACTTTTCCATTTTAGTTCTCTTTCTCTTTTAATCCAAATGACAATTTAAAAGTAGAACATGACTGTATAGATATATTTCAGTCCTGTGTCTACTTAGCTCTGAGACTGAACACATTGGAGAAGCAAGAATGTACAGATGCAAGAATTGAGGTGACGACATCCGTATCCTACTAAAATCACTCTGAATACTGGTCCTTCACAGGGGTGAGAGGAGAGGCTCAAGGAAGAGTGTCAAAACCCGTGTTGCTTGACAAAGTCCCGTAAAAATATGTGAGAAACCCTTCACTGTCAGTTGAGAGTGGCCACCTTGGAAACTGTCCTCAGTCCTGCAAACTTGGAGCACCTCCCTTCAGGTTCCTTGTGTTTTACTGTGAATAAACAAATGAACGAATGCTGCAGAAGCCCATGTCCACTCCCATGGCACGTGCTCTCCTAGCTCCATTTGTCACCAAATATCTATTAGGCATTTACTATATGCCCAACTATGCTAGGCTCTAGCGATGTAAAGAAGGGTTGGTCCCTCGACTTGGGGTACATGTAGTCCTGTGAATAGACGTATTCAATATCATGTGGAAAATAGGACACAAGTGTGCCAGCATCCCACGAGAGCAGGAGGAGGGGCTGCCTGCGAGGGCCACAGAAGGACAGGGATTCACTGAGCGCAGAAGTGAGGGAAGGGCATTCCAGGCACAGGGGACACAGCGTGCAGAACCTCAGTCTCACAATAGCATGGCAGTGTGTGGAGGGAATGAAAAGCAAAGGGCGTGCCCAAGGCAGAAGTGCAAGGGGGCAGGATGCAGCTGGAAAGAGCCCCCAATACTGTGCTAAGGGTCGTGGGCTTCCTTCCGTCTGTGAGCCTCAGAGGAGCACCATGTCAGCTGTGAATTTCAGATAAATCATTTGGAAATTCCATTGCAACTGCAGAGGGGAAGATGGGCTCAAGTAGCAGAAAATAAAAGAAGGAAGATGAAGAAAGAAGACAGAAAAAGAAAAGGGGAGGGAAATGGGAACGGAGAGGAAAATAAGGGGTGACGGGGATAGTAGAGAGGAAGGGGAATTGGGGGGAGAGGAGAAAATATGGGGAGAAATTGGGGCAATGAGAAGAGGGAGAGATGGGGGTCTCAGCACATAGGAGGAGGCCATCATCGCAGGTCCCTCTGGACGGTGGCACCCACATCACCCGCTACTCCTGCCCTTGACACTGGACACCTACTGCTGTACCGGCAAAAAGTTGGGCTACTTATCTTTTCAAACTTCAGAGTCTATTCTTGAAATATCTTGAAGATTTGCACGTGGGTGAAGGTCCTGATGTTAAACATTTACTTTGGACCTTGAGAGGTGGAAGTCAATTTGCAGTGAAATCAGCCAGAAGGCCCGTTTGATATTCAAATGTACTGGATTTCCTCTTTACTGTTCTTTGAGAACGAGGAATGCATTCTCAGCTTCCATGCAGTGGACACAATTCAGGGCAGCATCAGCACTCAGGACTTGCCACGGAGCTGTTAGCTGAGTGCAGACACGGGCTCCGTGTGTGTGTGCGTGTGTGTGTGAGTGTGTACACACATACACATTGCCTACCAGACAGCAAGCCTCGTGAGTGTAGGGATTAGGTCTGATGATTTTTAACTCCAGCACTTAGCTCAGTACCTGCCACACTAGCAAATGCTCAGTGAGGATTTCCTGAATGAAGAGTCTCTGGCGGCCACATGGCCATTAGGGACAAGTGAAGACAGAACTACAAAAAAAATAAAATGGGAAAGAAAATCTTGTTTGATTAAAATATGAATTATGACTCTTATAAGTTTTCCTTTCAGTGGGTGACTACAGAAAAAAACCCTCCCTTTGTTCTTTGGCAGCTTTCATAAGATGGGCTTGACATCTGGCAATGGTTCACTGATAACATATTTATTCTTTTTTGTTTTTGTTTTTGTTTTGTTTTGTTTTTTAGACAGAGTCTTGCTCTGTCACCCAGGCTGGAGTGCAGTGGCGCGATCATTGCAAGCTCCGCCTCCTGGGTTCACGCCATTCTCCTGCCTCAGCCTCCCAAGTAGCTGGGACTGCAGGCGCCCACCACCATGCCCAGATAATTTTTTGTATTTTTTAGTAGAGACAGGGTTTCACCGTGTTAGCCAGAATGGTCTCGAACTCCTGACCTCGTGATTCACCTGCCTCAGCCTCCCAAAGTGCTGGGATTACAGGCATGAGCCACCGTGCCCAGCCAACGTATTTATTCTTAATTAAAGCATCTACTCGTGTTACACAAAACATACAATATCAAACGTGAACTATTCTATAGGAATACTAACGAGCTGGAAAACAGTATTTCCCAATGCCCTTTACTCTTTTTGAATTTATAAGATTACAGTCCAACAAAATATTCTATCAGGTGGCTCTTCACAACAATTTCCTCTTCTAGCCTGTCCCATCTTGCAGAGGAAGCAGTTCCCTGGGCCACGGTGAACGAGCTTAATACGGTCTAGGAACTCATACTTGAAACACACTCTAGTTGCATTACACAATACAAAGAAAATTTGTGCCAGAGGAGTGCATTTCCAAAAGGGCACAACACAACTGAAGCCCTGTATTCCTGGAGTAGGCTCCCTCTTTTTCACTGTCCATTTTCCTCACTGGGGAGGCCCTGGTTACCAAGAAGAACTCTAATGAAACAAAAGAAAAAAGCAGAATAACAAAGGTTCTGCTTCAGGATGCATAAGAAAAATTTCCTAAGAAACTAATTTTAGGTAGAAGAATTTTATAAAATATTCCAAAATAAGAACATGTTCCAGTGGATATGCTGTAGTCATCCAAGACAGCCTTGAGGCCATGAGAAAATATAGTCAATATAGGGAACAGGCAGGCGGTGGATGTTGTGAGGACGGGAGGGGTGAGCAGCACTTTCCCTTCCCCACGACCTCCCTCATCTGTCTTCTCCAAGCCCCGCTCTGTCTTGGCAATAGTGAAGCTTGTGTTGGACTGATTTCTGTTTGTTGTTGTTGTTGTTGTTTATGGTGTGGGGGTGGATGGAATGCAGACCGAGTTTTGTTCTTGTTGCCCAGGTTGCAGTGCAGTGGCACGATCTCGGCTCAGTGCAACCTCTGCCTCCAGGGTTCAAGCAATTCTCCTGCCTCAGTCTCCTGAGTAGCTGGGATTACAGGCACCTGCCACCATGCCCAGCTAATGTTGGACTGATTTCTTATGAGCCTTGAGCCCTCCTCAAATCCCCTTCTCCCTGGCTGCTTTCTTGAGTTACTGGACATCTGACAGCAACAAGCCCCCCTCCTGTAACTTCCTGCCACCCCAACAAAATTGGGACCCAAAGTAGTGGCTTGGATTAGTTTTGTCCTGGCAAGAGTTAACTTCCAAGGTCCACCCATTACTATCATTTCACGAAGGAGAGATTTAGAAGCTAAAGTGTAACTTAATTGCTCAGACAGCAGCGCTCTTTTAATGGTGCATGTTAAAATGGAGGAGAAAATGAAATGTAAAATAATTCAGCCTGATAATGGAGCCTCATATATTTACACAGCGACCTCTATTTAGGGTTTGGCGGGAGATGTAATGTTGATGTCTTTGGGCATAGTACAGGGGAATGGAGGAGAAACAGATTGTCTGCTGATAGCATTAAAGTGTCAATTTACTCACAACACATATGCCTGAGCCATCCTGGCATCGATTTGAATGTCCGTTGCAATTGCAGGGAACACACCGTCCGGTATACAAGCCTTTATGATCCCGATAGTATCCAGGGCTACAACCCTATTTTTCAAACAAAGTGTTTAATCAATACAAAGAAAGAAAACAATTACTATCCAAAGCATGTGACACCTCTCACTGTGAAGCATTCACATCATTTTTATTTTTTAGAGACAGGGTCTCACTCTGCTGCCCAGGCTGGAGTGTAGTGACTATTCACAGGTGTGCTCATAGTCCACTAGAGTCTTGGGCTCCTGGGCTCAAGCAATCCTCCTGCCTCAGCCTCCAACGTAGCTGGAACCACAGGCACGTGCACCACTGAGCCCGGCTGAAGCATTCATTTTCCAAACCTTCTTTCCTTCAGTGAGTGTGAATATTTTTAATTTCAACCACCTGTCATGTCCACTTGTTTTTCTCTCAAGCTGTTTGGTTTTCATGCCCTGGTGGGAGTGTGAGATGCATGGTGGGGAAATCAGAGACAGGGCACGTGTGGAGGTGGGGGATGAGAAGGGGCTCCTCTCTTCTCACAACTGTTTTGAGGGCAGGTGGAGAAGGTGGAAATGGACAAATAAAGAGACTCGTCCTTAGAGGGGAGGACATCTAAGCAAATCACTTCAAGTCCAAATTATCTTTGGCTAGCCGTTTTCTCTCCAAGTGTGGGTTTGGGCTGGTGAGGGGGGAGTATAGGAGGAGGAGTGGGTTGGGAGGAATAGGAGTCTTAACTGAGATTTAGACAATCATGCCA
Organism: Pan troglodytes; assembly: GCF_028858775.2. NCBI lineage: Eukaryota > Metazoa > Chordata > Mammalia > Primates > Hominidae > Pan > Pan troglodytes. The sequence continues at coordinate 33,723,668 of NC_072415.2, read as the reverse complement.
CAATAAGTGGAGTCACTTCATTGCCACTTACTAGGCCATGGGCAACAGAGAAGCCAGGGGAGGGGAGTGTGTATGAGGTTCCCATACAGGACTGTTCACGAACATCTGGTCCACCCAAACAAACAGAGGCTCAGCCTGAGGGACTCTCCTTGGGTTGGTCTTGTTTCCTTGTTCAATCTTGATTTGATTATTTCTATCTCCTGTATATTATCTCTCTCCAGTATAATACAAGTTATGCATTTTCATCTGGATGAAAGAATTATAATTTTCTTTTCATGAACTAATATCTTTTTAAAAGGATTCTAGTTAAGAATCCCTCCAACAGAAAAAAAACAATTCTTCTTATACTAGCCATTAAAATTATTTAGATTTCTGTCTTTAAAGGAAATTATAGACATGTCCTTTATTTTGGCAGAGCAAATCAGTGCACAGATTCAAATCACATATTGGCTGGTTGTGGTGGCTCAAGCCTATAATTCCAGCACTTTGGGAGGCCGAGGCGGGTGGATCACTTGAGCCCAGGAGTTCGAGATCAGCCTGGGCAACATGGTGAAGCCTCGTCTCTACCAAAAAATGCAACAATTAGCTGAGCATGGTGGCACATGCCTATAGTCCCAGCTACTTGGGAGGTTGAGGTGGGAGGATCGCTTGAACCTGGGAGGTGGAGGTTGCAGTGAGCCACGACTGCGCCACCACACTCCAGCCTGGACAACAAGAGTGAAACCCTGTCTAATAAATAAATAAATAAAATCAGATATTGTCCCTAATTTATTTCTCTGATCTCCTATATACCCTATCTTGAAAGCATCAGGAAAACTATTTCAAGATAAAGGATAGTCTTTTATCAAATCTTCTTTAAATAGCACATATGTCTGTAAAACTTGGAAACTATACTCAAAGGAAATCTTGAAGTAGACAGTCCATTCTTATTCACTCATGGCCATAAAGGTCTCTACCTGGTCCAGTGGAAATGAGAAAGAAGCCACCTGACAGGAGAGAGAGGCAGAAGCCTCATGTGCTCCGGGAGTGGAATCTCCCAGGTGTTGCTAGAACCCCTTCCAAAATTACCAATGAATATAGATCATGCACAATAAGACCATAGTTTCCAATATAATGTTCCTTTAAGCTATTAGGAACCATGTTTAGGGCAAACAGTACATTGCAAATAAATAGATTATGTTGTTATATGAACAGGCTTGCCTAAAGGAGAATCAAGGTATGAAAGGAATGTTATTTTGCTGAAAGCACAACTGAGATTTACATGTGAACGAAATGCAGCCAATGATGGTGTCATTGTATCTATTATACAACCTGTCCTAATAAGTGGCAAGTAACTTATAATTATCAGTGTATATCACATTACCTGCTTACAAAATAATCACATTTGGTAAAGAGCAAGTTATTCAAATAAGCAGATAGATCTGGTTAGTTTATGACAACATGCCTGAGAAAAAAGCCTTAATTAAACATGCTTTGGGGGAGTATAGTCTGTCCTGATTAAGCTAAATCACGCATCTTAATTTGCTTTTGATTACAAGCAGAAAATATACTCTGCAAGAGTTACATATCATGTGACTCTGAGGATTTGTCAGTTACTAAAATAGAATCACTTTTTCACCTCTTATAAAGCAAGCAAAACCACATCCTACAAAAAAATCAGTTCAAGTACTCAGATTATATTGAACACTCACTTTTAAATGAAAATGAATGTGTTCTAATACACTATTTCAATACAGGGGTTTTATAACTAGTTAACATGATGATGTTTTATGTTAAGTTTTCCAGTAAACTTTTGTAATACATATTATATACAAATGATAATATTATGTCCCTAATCCAGTTTCCAGGGCTGTATCTGTAGCCATAGGATCTATTTCTCTGTAAGAATACATGCAGCATCCAGGAAGTTTAAAGAGAGCAGAATTTCTTAATGTTTCATGCCTGGCAAATGGAAGCATGTCTTTTAGGTATTATGCAAACTTTGATCACTTTTCTTAAGCATTGGATTTCACTCTTTCTCATTTTTATCCCCCTCGTGGGTAAATTTTCTTCCAAGTAGCATTTGGAAAGCTATAGGCATTGGACTCTTTTGTTCTGAGGCTTGGGATGGTCTCTAAAGGGCATAAAGTTTCATCGTATATTAACATCCCGCAAGCATTCAAGCTCTTAACTGTCTCGGCATTTCCAGGTGGGCTGATGTTAATGGGGTTTGCGGTTAATAGCTCGGGAGAGCAATCTGTCAGGCACTGTAATAAACACTGCCAGTCAAGGTGACTGGGAGGCCATCAGCCCCTCCTCAGTCCACCCATTTACTCATTAATCACCGTAACTGTAACTTAAAATGTCACAAAGCTGGAAACTCTTCCCTATCCCAAACCAAAACTTAAAAGGACGTTACCTGGCTGGGTCTAAACTCCACATAACTCGCTTGCAGTTGACTTTGACCGGGAGGCTGAAGAAATGGCACCCTTTGCTGCTGTGAACTGTAGCCCAGACATTGCCCCAGGGCTGCCCCAAAGATCCACAGCCATCCCATGCTGCGGGCTGACCGCCTCACTGCTAGAGGCATCCTGGTTCCTGGACGTCCGCTGGCTGCGCAGGAACCTCTGCCTCTTCCTCTTATACCTGCCCTTCCTGCTCAGTGCCTGGGCCTGCCTGACTCAGGTAAGGAAGGCTGTCTGCGGCAGGGGCCCCACCTTTAAACTTCACACATGAGTCAGCCTGTGCCAGAGCGCACATAACAGTCCCGCAGGTAAGCGCACCGCTCTGTAATTCCTGTGAGGTGGGGCGGGCATCACCTTCCAACCACCTCACCCTGCAGACGCCCTAAATCACAGGCTGAGTCACGGGCAGGGAACACGCCCTGGGTAGGAGGGTGGAAATCCAGAGTCCCTCTCTTTCCCTCGGGCTATCAGTTTTAATCAGGCTAGAAAAGAGATGGAGGAAGGGGAAGAATGTAGGCAAACTGTGGGCTAAATATTACAACTTTGGAGTCCCCAGAAGACCACAGCAGGTCAGATTTGTTTTTGCAGGTTTAAAAAGTGGGAACTCGTATGCGCAGATCACCTTGGGGTTTTCGGCTACCAGGGGGCCAGGAAAGAAAGTGAAAGGTTTTGCTAAGCCTACGTACTTATGGATGTATGGAATACACAGAATGAGTGTTTGCTCCTTTTATTAATCATGCTAACGTTGTGCTTTTGCCCTGATCTTTAAGAAAAGACATATTTATAGCCAGAGAAATTAAACAGTTTCATTTTATGGCACATTTTAATCATCTGAAGACAGCTCTGGTTGACTGGACCTCAAACAACGAGAGTCCTGCTGCAAGCTAGAACATAATGTCCTCTAAGAAATCCAGGATATTCTCTGGAATTCAACTCTACTGGGGAGTTGAGAGTGGGTAGAGGGAGGCTCCGGATTAGAGAAAGGTATAAGGTCAGTTATTGGGAAAGCAGGGGCTCAAATACTAAGATGCTGACTGGTGAGCTCCTTCATTTAAAAAATATGTTATTTTAAAAATTGATAAATAATAATGATAAATACTTATGGAGTACATAGTGATGTTGTGACACATACAACGTTTAGCGATCAGATAAGGTAATAACATATCCATCATCTCAAACATTGATCATTTCTTTGTGTTGGGAATAGTCAATATCCTCCTTCTATCTATTTGAAACTATAGTACATTATTTTCCTACCCTGGATTTCTCTAACCCTCAGCATCTATTGAACCTCTGTGGCTTTCCTATGAATTCTGAGACACTGATGATGTCTTTTTCACATTTAATTCCTGAAGGGAGTCTAAGTAAGATATAAGATAAGCCCTGCAGAAACTTGAACAGAGAAACAATAGACAGAGGGCCCCAAACCATCCCACAGTGCTGGACAGCAGCCAAAAACGGCCACAGGAGCTCCCTAGGGAAATGTTGCGGATGGGAAAATTTCCTACCTGACAAGAGTCACCAGCGTAGGCAGGGGGGCAGGCACAGATTTCCACAGCAAGTGCTATGCGTCCACTTCCTGTGTCAGAGGCTTCCTCTAGCCCCACCTCGCTCAGGGTGAGCCTTTGAGTCTCTGTGAAGTAGAGGCCTTGGATGCGCACATCTGCCAGTCTAGACAGCACTGTCATCAGCTCCTCCCTAGACACTGGGGCATGGCTGCTGGCATGTCTGAAGTTTCCCTACACATGGAAACAGAAAGTCAGGGTCTTCCTTAGGCAGGCTCACTTCCAGGGGTTCCTTAGAGGCAGACACCCCGAATGAATCAAAAACAAGACACTTAAAATGCATAGGGAGAAATGAAATAAGATGGGGAAATACCTGCCTCCTGGAGTATTTACATTTAGAAGTCAGGTGTCCTGGGTTATTCCCATGAAGGAAGGGAAAAAAATGAAGGCAGGGAATAAGGGGCAATAAAATGAAAGAAAATTCCCAGTGTCCTACTTATCTTTTAAATGTGCTTTTGTTTGTGCAAACATAAGGTGAGTGAGAAAGAGGGAAGGAAGGTATATGGAAACTGACTGAGTCATGCAGCTCAGGTCATTCATTAAACGTACACATCGGTGACAGAAAATACAATCTTTTCTTGCACAAACGTTTATATTATTTTATTTTAATTGTTATTGTGGTAAAAAACACACAACATGAAGTTTATCATCTTAACCATTTTTAACTGTACAGTCTTGTTAACTATAAGCACAACATTGCACAACAGATCTCTAGAACTTACCAGCTTGCAAAAGGGAAACTCCATACCCATTGAACAATTCCCCTTTTCCCTCCCCAGCCCCTGGCAACCACTATTCTAATTTCTGTTGCTAAGAATTGACTATTGCAGATAATTCATATAAGTGGAATCATGAAGTATTCATCCTTTTGTGACTGGCTTGTTTCACTTAGCATAAGGTTCTCAAGGTTCATCTATATTATAGCCTATGACAGAATTTCCTTCATTTTTAAGGGGGAATAATGTTCCATTGTATATATCTATATATACCACATTTTCTTTGTCTATTCATCTGTTGATGGACATTTGGTTGCTTCTTGGCTATTGTGAATAATGCTGCAATGAACACGAATGTGCAAATATCTTGTGAAGATTCTGTTTTCAGTTATTTTAGGTAGATATCCAGAAGTGGGACTGCTGGAGCATATGGTAATCCTACTTTTAATTTTCTGAGATATTTCCATAGTGTTTCCACAGTGGATGCACCATTTCACATTCCCACCAAGAGGGTTGAAGGGTCCCAATTTCACCACACTCCTGTCAACACTTGCTATGTTCTGTTTGGTAATTTTTGTTGTTTTTTTTTTTTGAGACAAAGTCTTGCTCTGTCACCCAGGCTGGAGTGCAGTGGTGTGATCTCAGCTCACTGCAACCTCTGCCTCATGGGTTCAAGTGATTCTCCTGCCTCAGCCTCCCAAGTAACTGGGGTTATAGGCACGTGCCACTACACCTGGCTAATTTTTGTATTTTTAGTAGAGACAGGGTTTCGCCATGTTGGCCAGGCTGGTCTCAAACTCCTGACCTCATGATCTGCCCACCTCGGCCTCCCAGAGTGCTGCGATTACAGGTGTGAGCCACTGCACCTGACCTAATTTCTTTTTTAATGTATTTTTGGTAGAGACGAGGTTTTGCCATGTTAGCCAGGCTGGTCTTGAACTCCTGACTGCAGGTGTGTGCCACCACGCCTGGCTAATTTTTTGTATTTTTAGTAGAGACGGGGTTTCATGGTGTTAGCCAGGATGGTCTCAATCTCCTGACCTCGTGATCCGCCCACCTCAGCCTCCCAAAGTGCTGGCATTACAGGCGTGAGCCATTGCGCCTGGCCTCCAAAAGCCTGCCTTTTTAACCTTTATATTTTGTTGCCCTTGTTGAACTCAGTTTTTACATCTCTTAAATAGGCACAGTAATACCTAATGTCTTGTGCTATCATTATAATTAAGGCAAATTAAATGATACAATATATATAAAGTGTTCAGCACCATTCTTAACAAATGGTAGCTATTACTAACATACAAATATGATGCTTATATAATTTTAACTTATATTTTAGCAGCTTAAGGAATAATTTACATACAATAATATTCCCTCATTTTAAGTGTACAATTTGTAATAAATTTACGGAAGCATGCAATCATCATCATAATGTAATTTTAGAACATTTCTATTACCTTAAAAAGAACCCTTGTGTCAATTTGTAGTCACTACCCATTACCACCCTCAAACCCAGGCAACCACTAATCTACATTCTGTCTCTATGCATGTGTCCATGCTGGACAATTTATATAAATGCCAGCTTAATTTCAACAGTATACAAAAACTTTGTTTCTATTAGTATCATTCTCTCCTCTTCTCTTGTATGTTGCTATCATATAAATTGCATCTTTATACATTGTGTGCCATTTCCAGATGGCTGCAAGGCTTTGAGTAATTTCCAGAGTTCTGAAAACGTTGATTCTGAACTTTTTTTCCCCTGTTTGCCAGTTCTCTCATTGCTTTTATGAAGGACAGAATTTTTAGAGATTCTCTATCATTTTACTGATATCACCTGTCTCACATAAATAGAATCATACAATATGATACTTTTTTTGTGTCTTGTAGCAAGTATCAATATTTTGTTTCTTTTATTGCCAGATAGTATTCCATTGTATAGATGTACCTTTTCAGAAACATTAAAATATGTCTGCAAGTTCAAAGTACTCAAAAAGTTTCACCTAGAGGTACTGGTCATATTTAATAATATAAATGGAACACTATTTTTAAGGAATAGTTGTAACCAAATAAGTATAACAAAAGTTTTATGATCTGATGAGCTTTCCTTTATTTTGCTAGTATTACTCTTATTTCTTTGGATGTAAAACATTTTCATAGCTTTTCTATTCATTCATCCTAAGCATATGTTGAACATTAACCAGGTCTCAGGCACTGAGGGAGACCTGAGGATGACAGAGAGCTATGTCATAGCATTTACAAGCTCACAGGTTTTTTGTTTGTTTGTTTGTTTGAGACAGGGTCTCACTCTGTTGCCCAGGCTGGAGTGCAGTAGCGTGACCATGGCTCACTGCAGCTTCGACCTCCTGGGCTCAAACGATCCTCCCATCTCAGCTTCCCAAGTAGCTGGGATTACAGGCACACCCCACCATGCCTATTGAATTTTGCTTTTGTGCAGACAGAGTTTTGCCATCTTGCCCAGGCTGACTCATGGGGTTTTTAAGATATGGATAATTAATTGTGAAATGGGAGAGAAAGTGTAAAAAGGCTGGACAGATGGTACCAAGAAAGCCACATGAGCATCAAACACTCCACATTTTATATAATTCATGTTTTGAATCTATACAAGTTGGGTATCTCTGAAATGTTTGTGACCAGAAGTGATCCAAGTTTCAGAATTTTTTTTTTATTTTGGAACATTTGCATTGTATTTACCCACTGAGAATTTCTAATCTGAAAATCTGAAAGCTGAAATGCTCCAGTGAGCATTTCCTTTGAGTGTCATGTTGGTGCTCAAAATAGTTTGCGTTTTGGGGCATTTTGGATTTTGGATTTTCAGATTAAGGATGCTCAACCTGTATATATAAACTTATATTTATATAAATAGAATCCATATTTTACAATTCTTAAAATGAGTAAAAATCATGATTGTCTGAAATAATTAAGTCACAAAACAGAAAGGACCATCCTATGGTTGCTCTTCCTTTACCTCGACCACGTGCACTCGTCCATGATGCAGCCGGTCTGGCCGTGGGGTGTTTGTCTCCTCATAGATGATGGACATGTGCTGACCCTGTTTAAAGAAAACCATGAATGTGTTAGTACCTTCCCTGGGATCTTTCAAGATTTATAACTGATCTAAGAAAACATTTCTATGGTCTACATCATATGACATACCTGACTTAAAAAAATAGTTCAGAATTAACTGACTGGTAAAAATATTAGTGACATGGAAACAGAATAATTATAAGTAACACAGTGTCTTTTCACAAATAGGAAATCAGGAAAATTGCCTTGGACAAAAATAGCTTAAAAAGATGGAATTTCTTTTTTTTTTTCTTTTTTTCTTTTTTTTTTTGGCAGGGATGGAATCTCACTCTCTTGCCCAGGCTGGAGTGAAATGGCACAACCTTGGCTCACTGCAACCTCTGGCATCTGGGTTCAAGCGATTCTCCTGCCTTAGCCTCCCTAGTAGCTAGGATTACAGGTGCTCACCACCACACCCTTCTTATTTTTGTATTTTTAGTAGTTTCACCATGTTGGCCAGGCTGGTATCAAACTCCTGACCTCAAGTGATCCACCTGTCTTGGCCTCCCACAGTGCTGGGATTACAGGTGTGGGCCACTGCACCTGGCAGAAAAAAAAATTTTTTAAACTATGCCTTGCAGTCAATGCAGGAAGTGCTGTTTTCATTACTGGCCACCAAGCCGCCTGCAGTGGGAAGAAAGTGCTTTGGTGGGTGGGTTACTGAGGAGGGTGGGGAGGGCAGAGGGTTGGCACATGCAGGGAGCTGCAGCTGGCATGTGGAGCGAAAAATTCCCCTGCTGCCTCCCCCTGTGGGACCCAGCCTCACTCGCTCTCAGCCTCCAGCCCACCCCATTATGGTGGCTCACATGTGCATCTTAACAGGGCAAGGTGGGGTGGCCAGCACTACTGCATCAGCACCCTACCATCAGCAACCCTGCTGCAAAAACACACACATGTCCCAGCTTTTCTGCTGTAGCACCAAACCCTAAAGGTGTTTGGTATTTCATTAGGGCTGGTATTTCAGAAAGAAGGCCATTACCTAGGATCACATATCATTTAAAACCTTAATCTAAGAAACATGCCCTAGAAGCTCTTAATTACAGTGGATTAGAACAAAGCAGCAGGGAAAATGTTTTGTGAGCCTAAATTATTTTCCATGTTTGAAGGTAAAATTAAACAGAAAATTTGGTCATTACCTCTCAGTGAATTCTAATGGTTTGCATAATAAACTCTTTGGCAGTAAAAAAATACGCCTGGCCTGAACTACAAGATGCTCTGCAAAAACATGAAACTGAACTACAGCACTGCTGTGACTATGTTTTTACTGTGTAGCTATTTTTCCTTAGACTATAACTCTAAAATCTTTGCTGCTTTATCTTCAAGATATTCTGCAAAGGTTCCTTGGAGTTTTTAAAACAGTTTAGTAGATTTGCATACCAGTAAAAACAAAGCAACACAGCAGTGCCTGAACACAAATATCTACCAAGAATATGCTGTGATGAGGTGTGTGTGACTTGCTGGTCCCTGTATACAGTACATGACATGAGAAAACCTTTCCCAAAGCTATCATTACATCGCATTAATTACACCCAATAAACCAGAAATAGAGCCGACTTCAGGCAGTGGCACCCTACCCTATGTTTAGGGTATTATGCCCTGTGTCGTGGGGAATTCAAAGTAGGATGTGATACTACCCTTGCCCTCAAGGAATTTTCTAGACTGCCGCACTGGATTGTGTGCCAGGCACATAGTGTGTGGATGTTGTTACTTCCTTTCTCAAAAAACAAACGTCCCCTCAGTGGTGGGTGGATCACTTGAGGTCAGGAGTTTGAGACCACCCTGGCCAACATGGTGAAACCCTATCTCTAAAGAAAATACAAAAATTAGCTGGGCATGGTGGCCCATGCCTATTATCCCAGCTACTCAGGAGGCTGAGGCAGGAGAATTGCTTGAACCAGGGAGGCAGACTAAAAATCCTATTATAGCATCAAACCCTTCCAGACTTGTTTTCAATGACTCTGCACACACTGATGATACAGCCCCATTGGACTGGTCATCCATGAGCACAGCCTCCTGCCCTGTACCACCCCCGAGTCCTGTTAGCCTTAGTCCCTGCCCCTGGAAGGGCACTTCTCTTCTTATGCCCATTCTTAAAGACTTAGCTCAAAATGAACCACAAAGTCTTCTAAGGGCCTCTCAGACCACATGACTCCCATTCCCCCTACCCAGACCCCAGCACTGAGAGGGCCCTGTTTGGCTCTCCTCCAATAGTTACCATTCAGTGGGTTGGAGTTCCTGGCATATTTCTCTAATCTCCCCTCCTTTTGAGAAAAGGGGTCACCTGTCCTTTACAGAGTCCAACAATATGATCTTGCCCCGTGGGAAGGATTCAAAGACATTTATGAAACAAAATTGAAAGATAGAAACATAAAAAATGCTTAATATGTGGCTGGACATGTGGCTCACGCCTGTAATCCCAGAGCTTTGGGAGGCTGAGCAGGGAGAATTGCTTGAGCCTAGGAGTTTGAGGCCAGCCTGGGCAACATAGTGAGATCCTATCTCTACAAAAATTAAAATTAAAAAATCCTCAGCTGGCCATGGTGGTGTGTGCCTATAACTCCAGTGCTTGGGGAGGCCAAGGCAGGAGGATTGCTTGAGGCCAGGAGTTCAACTCCAACCTGGGCAACGCAGTGAGACCCTGTCTCTACAAAAATAAAAAAAGTTCAAAAAAAGTTTAACATGAGGCAGTAACTTGTGAGAGGCAAAAGCAAAATACGGTTAAGTACTTTGGAGGCAGAGAAGACAGACAACATTTGGTCAGAGGAGGCAGGATCCTGAAAAGATGTTACATGCTTTCAACTTTCATTTAGTTTCTGCAAAATATTGGAAATGATTTAATCTAAACTTTTTGTAGGCCACATATCAAGATGTCCTAAATTTAGATCAGCACCAACTGCAACTGCCACTTCCTGCCACTTAGGTCATGCTCTGATACCTACAGTGAGCTGTACATCCGGCTTCTTTTCCAGAAGAACCATGTCGCCAGGCAAGCCGAAGGACTTGGCTTGGTAAGTGAGGTAACCACCATATGAAGAAACCTAAAATGGAATTAATAGCATCAATAGCACAAGCATTAAAAGAGATGATGTCAACATCAACCCGCATGAAAAGCACTTAGGCACACAAGGTGTGGAAAGAAACACACTCGACCTGCTAACAAGGGTTGTATCTAGGAGGTGGGGTTGAGGATGGTGTTTTTTCTACTTTATGCTATTTTTAATGTCATTTGAAATGTTTAGCATGAACATGATTGAGTTTTACAAGCAAGAAGATACCTTTATTAAAAGGAAAAATATGGCTGGTTGTAGTAGCTCATGCCTATAATCCCACACTTTGGGAAGCCGAGGCAGAAGGATCACTTGAGGTCAGGAGTTAGGGACCAGCCAGGGCAATACAGCGAGACCCTGTCTCTACAAAAATTTTTAAAAATTAGTCAGGTGTGGTGGTGCACACCTGTAGTCCCAGTTACTCAGGAAGCTGAGGTGGAAAGATTGCTTGAGCCCAGGAGTTTGAGGCTGCAGTGAGCTATTATTATACCACTGCAGTGCAGCTTGGGCAACAGAGCAAGACCCTGTCTCTTTAAAAAAAAAAAAAAAAATGAAAGAAAGAAAAGAAAGAAAGTAAGAAAAATAATAGTCGTGTTCCTTTTTTTTCTAGATGATTACTAAACCAAAATGTTTATTTAATCCACAACTATTCTAGGAAATCTAGGCCATCGGTTTCTTTTTTAACTGAGAGAACTGGATAATATCTATCAGTCACAAAATAACCTCTAAAAATAAATTTTCTCCAAAAACAATTCTCCTGAAAGCAGATGGTGAACATTTCCCAAATTATTGTGAGTTCTGCTGCGTACAGTAGCCATGGCTGACAACTCCAGCAGGTGCACAGACCTCTCAATGTCCCACAAGCAGCATGATGGTGGTGAGGACATGGAGTGAATGGTCAGTTTTCTGACAGCTACTTCACACCTTGGGTCCTGACACCTCCCATCCTTTAAGTAAAACACAATCAAGAAGGAAGAAGTGACAGAAGGATGAAAATCACAGGCAAGGTCACCTCTGATTAGACAGAACAAAATAACCTATAGGAAAATGCCAACAACTTAGAGCAGGCAGGGGAAAGAAGCCACGCTCTTCTAGGATCCCATTCAACAGAAGCTTTTCCCTAGAGTCTGTAACCTGACAAAGCCTTACAGATCTTTGATCTTCAAGCCTGGAAGTATTCCAAGGCAATGTCTTGAATTATTATTGTGATTAAGTATTGCTTTTTTGATGGGCTTAAAGTGGTTTTAAAAACATGGCCACAAATTCTTTGCACTCCTGCCTTCAAGAGGTGGGGCTTAATTCCCCCTCCTCCTTTTTGTTTTGTTTTGTTTTGTTTTGTTGAGACGGAGTCTCGCTCTGTCGCCCAGGCTGGAGTGCAATGGCTCGAGCTCAGTTCATTGCAACCTCCGCCTCCCAGGTTCAAATGATTCTCCTGGCTCAGCCTCCCGAGTAGCTGGGACTACAGGCGCCTGCCGCCATGCCCAGCTAATTTTTGTATTTTTAGTAAAAACAGATGTTTCATCATGTTAGCCAGACTGGTCTCAAACTCCTGACCTCAGATGATCCACTTGTCTCGGCCTCCCAAAGTGCTGGGATTACAGGCGTGAGCCACCAAATTCCCCTCCCTTTGAGTGTGGGCTGGGCGTAGTGACTTGCTGCTAATGAATAGAATAAAGGAGAAGTGAGGGCATGGCAGTTCTGAAATTAGGTTACAAAAACACTGCAGCTTCTGTCTTGAGCTAGTTCTCTCTCTCTCTCTCTCTTTCTCTCTCTCTCTCTCTCTCCCCCACCCTGTTACCCACCCCCCATAAGTTGCTTTGGGGGAAGCCAGCTGTCATATCATGAGGACCCTCAGGTAGCCTATGGAGGGTCTCACGTGATGAGAAATGGAGGCTTCCAGCCCACAGCTAGCCAGAAGCAGAGGCCTGCTAACAGCCATGTGGGTGAGCTTGGAAGCAGATGCTGCAGTCCCAGGGGACTACAGCCCTGGTTGACATCTTGACAGTAACCTAGGAAGACTCTGGGCCATCCCCTCCTGAATTCCTCATCCAAGATAATCATTATTGCTTTAAGCTGCAAAGTGTTGAAGTAATTTGTTACATAGCAATAGATAATCAACACATGGGCCCATCATATAGCAGTAAAGAGGAGTATTAAGTGAAAGAGAAGTGGGATCATAGAAGAGAGGCAACATTTCCCACACTCAGATGTCAAAACCCACAGTCCTTCACCCAGAAGACAAAGTTAGAGACCTCAGGCCAACAAGGCCCTATTATTTTAGTCCTCCTAATGTGAAAATTTGGCATCCCCTGAGCCAGGCCCTGTGAAATCCACCCGTTAGCAAGTTCCACCCTTGCTAAGAAACATATGTCACCTCACGTTTCCACATGAGGCCTGCATTTCTGTCCTCATAAAATGGATGGAGGTGGCCAGCCTCTGGCATAATAACTCTTGCAGCAAAGGAAGAGCAAGTGGTTTGTAAGTTCCTGAGGAGTGTGTAACTATGTGATTCTACTTAGGAAAGTCGAACTGCCACCAGATCCTGCGTTTCTTTTAATAAGCTTGTGAGTCACTTGTTAGCTTTTGTTTTCCTAACAAAGAGGCTTTCTTCTGCCTTAAAATAAAGAATTCTCAGCATTGGCATTTAAAAGCACGCATGTCCCATTTGCAATAGATATTATTTAAATGGTTATTTCCCTGGAGGAAAATTCTTTGACATTGGGTAAAAACTGAGAAAAATGTTGTGGATGATTTCCATGCATGGCGACAGTGGGGCGCAGTGTGTGCCTGCTCAGCCCCTCACAGCAGGAGGCAGGGTCTCTTCCTCACTTTTAGTTCAGCTCATTTCTGGAATGTTAGTAACCTGAACTGCTGGATGCTTCCTTCCAGATTTCCAGGAAATGATGCTCACGCAGCAATAGCAGAGGCCCACTGAGGGCCCAGAAGAACAGCAGGACATCATTACCTTGTCCCCCAGGTAGGAGATGGGTGCGACCCAGGACGCGCTGCGGACGGTTGTGGGCAGCTCCTGGAGATCTGCCACCATACTGTTGCTGCCTGGGTTGAAAGAGACAGGGATGTCCACTCTGTCTGCCGTCTCCAGGTGCCAGCCCAGCATATCCACAAACTGGAAAGAGGGAGAGAAGCAAGGGATGGAAACGTCTTGGTCGTGGCATCCCTGGTGATGGGTGCATGATATACTACAGAAAGCTCCACGGGCAGCCTCCTTGCCTCAGAGGCCTCCTTTATGCGTCTACTCCTGCACCTGCCCTCCCGAGCCAGAGCCCCGTCTGACCCATTGCCACTGGGAGTTCCGGGAAGGCAGTGGCCTCACATGTGTGGGATTTATCTTTGTAACCCAGCACACATCATTGTTCTTGACATTTAGTAGGTGATCAATGAGTGTTTGAATAATAAAGAAATAAGTGTATGAATAAAAACTAGGACCATGGCGCATTTAATGGCAAGCTCCTTATAAAGAAAAATGTGATGTGGAATTCAGTGGCCTGCTATTATTATTTTTCTCTAAATGGAGCATCAAAATTAAATCTTTTCCTGGTCACAAAGGAAGCCAGTTAATTTTGAGGTAAAAAAAGAGAAAGAACTGAGCAAGCATAGGATTGGATTAATGCTTTCTGGTTCCCAGGGGATAAGAGACTTCAGAGCAGATTTACAAAGTATTTTTTTTTTTCCAATTACTAGCTACACTCCTTTTAGGAGACAGGCAGTAAAAGATATGAAATAGGCAGGCAGTAAAATATATAAAATAGTATTTTTTGGGCCAGGTGCGGTGGGTCACATCTGTAATCACAGCACTTTGGGAGGCCGAGGTGAGTGGATCACCTGAGGTCAGGAGTTCAAGACCTGTCTGGCCAACATGGTGAAACCTTGTTTCTATTACATATAAAAATTAGCCGGGCGTGGTGGGGCATGCCTGTAATTCCAGCTACTCAGGAGCCTGAGGCAGAAGAATCGCTTGAACCCGGGAGGCAGAGGTTGCAGTGAGCCAAGATCATGCCACTGCACTCCAGCCTGGGTGACAGAGCGACACTCCATCTTAAAAAAAAAAAAAAAAAATCTTTTTTTGAGTACTTGTTGGATATAAGACATGACTCACACAAAGAAGGCAAGCATGAGGTTACTGGTTCATGGAATAATGAAAACAAGAAAAGTTTTAGTTTTATGAAGTTAATTTTTTAAATGCCCAAAGAAGACCGGGTGTGGTGGCTCACACCTGTAATCCCAGCACTGTGGGAGGCCAAGGTGGGAGGACTGCTTGAGCCCAGGAGTTTGAGACCAGCCTGGGCAGCATGGCAAAACCCTGACTCTACAAAAAATACAAAAATTAACCAGGTGTGGTGGTGCATGCCTGTAGTCCCAGCTACTCAGGAGGCTGAGGCAGGAAGATTGCTTGAGCCCTGGAAGCGAAGGTTGCAATGAGTTGTGATCACACCACTACACTCCAGCCTAGGCAACAGAGACCCTGTCTCAAAAAAAAAAAAAAAAAAGAAAAAAAAAAGTGACCAAAGAAAAGATATGATAAAATAGGTGAGAAGGAAAGCAAAACAGAAAGAAGAGAAGTAAAAATGAGAAATGAGGGGTGTGATATTGTGACATAACAAGACATCATGAGAGATACGGATTTGGCTATTACTACCAGTTTCTGGCACAGAGCTCCTAAAACCCTTGTAATGTCCTGAATGATAGGGGTGATAGGAGCATCTTTTGCCATAGTAATTGGTCTTAGTCCACAGTTCCTGAGGCCAGAGCTTCTAAGACCCTTGGACTTTGATGTGGTAATAGTGTCTCTTTGTGTGCTAATGAGATAAGTGGTGGCTGAGTCCTCTGGGTAGCTTCAGGATGGGGGCTTGTAGCCAGGAAGACCAAGGTAGGATGAGAGGGTTGGGACTTTCAGCCCTACCCCCAACCTCTGAGGAAGGGAGAGGGACTAGAGATTGAGTCAATTATCAATAGCTAATGATTTAATCAATCACGCCTACATGAAAGAGCCACCAAAAAACAAACAAACAAACAAAAAACCCTAAATGGTAGTTTGGGAGAGCTCCTGGGTGGGTAAACACGTCTGCATGCCAGGAGGGTGGTGCGCCCTAACTCCCATGCCTGGAACCCTCTGGACTTTACCCTATGCACCTATTCACCTGGCTGCTGCTCTGTATCCTTTATCATATTCTTTATAATAAACAGCAATAGGAAGGAAAGTGTGTCCTGAATTCTGGGAGCCATTATAGCAGATTATAAACATGAGGAGTGGGCTGTGGGAACCCCCAACTTGTAGCAAAGCACTGGAGAAGTACTGGAGGCCTGGGATTTGCAACTGGCATCTGAAGTGGGAGCAGTCTGGAAGAACTGAGCCCTTAGCCTGTGCAGCCTGATGCCACCTCCAGGTAGAGAGTGTCAGAAGTGAATTGAATTGCAGGACACCCCGGAGTGTCTGGGAGAATCAGAGAATTTTTAGTATGGAAAAAACCCCACACATTTGGTGTTAGAGTGTTGTGAGTATAGAAACAAGGTTTTCTTTTAAAGGGGAAAATGACAAACTCGATTTATTTAATGAGATTTATTGGGCATCTATTATGTCCCAGATCCTGTTCTAGGCACTAGGGGTGTATCAAGGAACTCACCATTCTAGGGATGGAACAAGAAGGGCAATAAACAAATTTTAAAACAAAATGTTAAATAGGGAGTGATGACTCCTATGGGGAAGACAAGGGTAAGGTCAGCAAGAGTGTCCAAGGTGTGCTATTTTATAGGGAGTGGTGAAGGAAAGCCCCTCTGAGCACATGACATTCGAGCAAACAACTGACGAATTCAGGAAACAAGAATTTTAAAACACTGCAGGCCAAGGAGCAGCGAGGGATATGCTTATCATTTAACAAATCCATGTACAAAATGTTCCCCAGCACTTTCTGTCCATGCATACCTTAGTCCTTCGCTTATGTGAGCTGTGACATTGATTATTTACTCCAAAACAGAAACAGCTGGTACAACCCTTGAGATTGGCTGGGTCCAAATGGAATGAGCCTTCTTGACACACGTTACACTCTGTGCCTTCTACATTTTCCTATTGAAGCAAAACATGAAGTAAGAGACCACGTGTTCCAAAATTTCCCTAGTTGCAATTAGCTACTTGCACAAATTAAATACCAACACAAGATGTTAGGATGAGGATGTGAGCAAAACATTAAAAGAGATGTTAATTATTAAGCTTTCATCCCATGTTAATTGTTTAAACTTTTATACCACACACAAATGGAGGAGAGAATTCTGTAAATTTCATAAGATGCCCCTGGGGCATCTTGCAAGTAGAGAAATAGCACCATACGGTTCACAGGATGGGGAGACCAATTCATCTCACTCACCACCACCTTAAAACATCTCCTGGGAATTGGAAGGTCTCCTACAACCTGGCGGAACCCCTTGGAGCAGAGATGATCACCTGGAGTCCATGGTCCAGGAATGGGTTTTAGGTGAACCTATGAACCTCATGAAACTGTAGATAAAAGTTTGTGCTGATTTTTCTGGAAAGGGTCTATATCCGTCATCAGATTCTAAGGCGGTCTGAGACCTCTCCAAAAGATAAAAGGGGTCTTACCTCCTAACTATTTCTGTAAAATGAGATCGTGACTATAAAATGCTACATACACTATCAACATCTCTTACGGGTCAGTCCCATTTCCCACATACTTTTCTATGTTGACTCAACATGAAGCACTTTCCTGCTGACCGGCAGCTGGTGTCTGGCACTGCACGATCTCTCTTACCTTGCAGAGGCAAGCCCCGGTCCCTGGGTCACACACTCCTGGCTCAGTCCCATCTCTGTTGCAATTGCAGGGAACACACTCAGGGAAGCGGTAAAACCCGGAAGCACATCGGTCACACTGCCGCCCTGTGATTCTGGGCTTGCATCTGTACACAAAGTAAAGGAAGCAAAAATCATCATCTTTGTACACACAATTTTAAAGTGCTCACTTACACTATAGTGGACTAATTGGTGCGCAAAGCCAGTTAAATAGATAGACAATGCCTGCTTATAGTCCAAGGCAGAATGGAGAGAGGCAGATAAAAGGCACTTATAGAATTTAGGTCATTGACCAATGGCCATTGTGGATGGTCATGGATGACCGTCGTAGATGGGTCAGGCTTAGCACTAGGTGTTGAGGGCGCAAGAAGGGACATGGCCCCCGAGCCTGGAGGGCTCCCGCAGATGGCCCATAAGTGGAAATGATGACAATCTACACAGAGTCTAACTGAGGTTCAGAGGAGTAGCAGGTGACAAGTTTCCCTGGGGGAAATGACTCCTGACCTGAGCTTTAAAGGGCAGAGTCATAGGGTAGGAGTTGGGATGCGCATTCCAGACAGAAGGAACAGAGCGGGAGATCACTCAGTGTGTACAGGGAACAACACAAGCATGGTGCTGCTGGGGCAGATGTCCAAGCAGGGAATGCTGCCCCATGGCCTGAGGAGGTAGGTGGTGTCAGATCATCAGGACAGAGGGGCTGGACATGGCAGCACAGCGCAGTAGCTGAGACCTGTACATGCAAGGCTGCAGTTCTAATCCAGCTCTGACCATATGAGACACACCATCTTAGCAAGTTCTTTAACTTCCCAAAGCCTGCTTTTCACACCTATGAGGGACAGAACACGGTAGCTGCTGCCTCCTGGGATTACTGGGAACCCATGAGGCAGTGCATGCAAAATTTCATCCCAGTGCCTGGCACATGGCAAGTTACAAACAAGGCAACATGAACAGCTGTTAAGGAGGAGAGGGTGTGGTTGGACTTGTGTGAAGGATGGAGCCCAGAGGGTGAATTCCAGCAGCAGCAGCAGCAGGATGTCAAGTCAGGAGAGAGACTGGGGGCTGACCTAGGGCAAAGGTATCCAGATGGGGAGGAGGGATGGGCTCCCAAACTATTTTGGGGTGAGGTTTCTGGGAACTGTAAGATTCTGGATGAGGAGTAGAGGAAAGAAGAGAAGACAAGGAAGACTCCCAATTTCCCTGCTTGGGTGACAGAGTGGATCTTAATGTCCCTTGTTACCTGCAAGGGCCAGAGCTCAGAGGAAAGCACAGTCGGGGGTGGGAGGGTCACTCTGAGTCATCCACCCTCAACCATCTGCAGGTCCTTTTAACTGAAGATCCGGGCAGACAAGAAAACACAAAGAGCTGAGCAGAGGCAGAAAAGCAGTGGGCTATGGCCGTGCCTGGAGAACCCAGAACTCGAGGTTGGGGAGGGGAAGAGAAACTGCTGCGAGCCCTGGGGAGCCAAGCACTGCATTCAGAGCTGGGATCTACCTACACACTGATTCTCTTCTGTGGGACTAAGGGAAGTATTAGAAATACATTTTTATTGGCATATAGGCAATAACATTTTATTGTTCAATTACTACCAAATGTAGGCCATCACCTATCTCCTAATACCTGTGAAAATATCTTACCCCAGTGACCATCCTAAAAAAGTTAAATACGACTCTTCATATCCCATTAAGTTTCTCTTTGGCAAATATCTGCTTATTTCCCTTTGGCAAATATCTGCTTTGGCAAATATCTTAATCTTTGTATGTGATTAAGAACATAAACTTGGAACCAGGTAACCTGCTTTGGATCCCAACTCTACCACTTACTGGACCTTGGGCAAATTGGACACTTTACAACCAAGTTTCTTCATCTGTAAAAATGGAGGTAACAATACCTACTTCACAGGATTGTTGTGAGGATTAAATATTACATGTAAAAACCTTACAGGAGTTGCTTGCACACACGTAAGTATTTGCTATTACTATTCTAGCTGTGACATGGGCTAAGGGGAGGAGCCCTTAGCCTGTCCACTCGGCACACCTAAAAGGACCAACTCAGCATTACTTGCAAGACCTCCTGGCAAGTTGCATCTTTCAGCCCCATCCCTCTCCCCTCTCCCTACTTGATACCTGCAGAAATGATTCCATAAGGAAGTAGCCTCAAAACCACACTTAGAGCAATGTAGGTATAGAGTGTAAATGTTCTGCTTGAAGTGGATGGCTCTAGTGCAGTGGATTGTAAACTCTGGGAGAGGATCGGAGACGCTTTTGGAAAGCTGGGTAAACTATGGACCATATTCTCAGAAAAGTGTCCACTAAACTCACAGAAAGACTCATTCTCATATACACACAATTTTGCATTCTCTTATCAGAGGGCTCCTGGCCCCAGGTTAATAACAACTGCTCTCTTCTTGTGACCCTCGGACTAAATGTAATCAGGCAGTCTGGCAAAAATGTAAAGCCTGTTCTCAGTTGATTCCTTATTTCTGGAGAGACAGCGAGTGTGGAGCACAAGGACTCTGGTGGTCTAGAGACCGGAAAGAAGAGAGAGCAGATGACCCCTCCCAAAATAAAAGCCATCAGAGAGAGAAGCCTCAGAACAGAAGAGGGCCTTTGGAGATGGCCCGACGTAGGCTGGGTGAACCTTGCTTCTCTTTTCCTGGCAGTGAAGGAAAGAACACCATGCACAGAGGGACAGTGTTGCCATGAAGTGCCAACCTGGCAGACTGGCATCCCAAGGTCTGAACGTTTCTTTTAGCAAACATGCGGGGCTTCTGGCCAAGGGTGAATTAATAAGATGCTGGTGGTAGGTGAGCAACTCACACACTGAATGCCATTGGTGGGCACAGCTCAGAGTGTCCCCTGAGCAAGTGATCTGGGCAGGGACCTGGAAGGTGAGGTCACGCAGACAGGAGCCTGTGGTTTTTTTGTGTGTGTGGTTTATTTTTTTAAATTTTTTTATTTTTTATTTATTTATTTTTGAGACGGAGTCTCACTCTGTCACCAGGCTGGAGTGCAGTGGCGCGATCTCGGCTCACTGCAAGCTCTGCCTCCTGGGTTCATGCCATTCTCCTGCCTCAGCCTCCCGAGTAGCTGGGACTACAGGCGCCTACCACCATGCCCAGCTAATTTTTTGTATTTTTTTAGGAGAGTCGAGGTTTCATCGTGTTAGCCAGGATGGTCTCGATCTCCAGACCTCGTGATCCGCCTCCTTGGCCTCCCAAAGTGCAGG
The DNA here is from genome assembly GCF_028858775.2 of Pan troglodytes. Taxonomy (NCBI): domain Eukaryota; kingdom Metazoa; phylum Chordata; class Mammalia; order Primates; family Hominidae; genus Pan; species Pan troglodytes. The sequence continues at coordinate 33,702,773 of NC_072415.2, read as the reverse complement.
GATTACAGGCGTAAGCCACCACATCCGGCCCTGGAGCCTGCGTTTTATATTTTCTTTTCTTTTTCTTTTTCTTTTTTTATTTATTTTTATTTATTTATTTTTTTGAGACAGAGTCTCGCTCTGTCACCCAGGCTGGAGTGCAGTGGCACAATCTCAGCTCACTGCAAGCTCCGCCTCCCGGGTTCACGCCATTCTCCTGCCTCAGCCTCCCAAGTAGCTGGGACTACAGGTGCCCGCCACCATGCCCAGCTAATTTTTTGTATTTTTAGTAGAGATGGGGTTTCACCATGTTAGCCAGGATGGTCTCGATCTCCTGACCTCGTTATCCACCCAACTCGGCCTCCCAAAGTGCTGGGATTACAGGCGTGAGCCACCGCACCTGGCCACGTTTTATATTTTCACTTCACTGGAAAGGAAAGGAACAAGAGTACCTGCAGCAAGGGCAGCTGTGGAAGCTGCTTGTCCAGACAAGGAGGAAGGGAAGCAAAATCATGACTGGCCTGTGTGTTTATTTTAGAATGTATGCGAGATGATCCAGTGGAAAGAGAGTGACTGAGAAGATGTGGCCAGTCAGTAATATAGGACCAAGCTCTGAGCCTCACACAGCACATGGGTAGCAGCTGAGAGCACTAAAGCAGATGGGAAAAAAGCCAACAGAGCAGAGGGAGGAGAGCAGCGGCCTGCAAATGGGACCCTGAGTGGCCCCGCTGGGCCTGCTAGGCCAGGGTGAACCAAAACAATATCTATATTCTTGAGTACTGCAATGTTTAGATAATTGAGTTATGCATCCTGTGCAAAGACAGTTTTTGGTGTTGCCATGACAATAGGGAAGTTTTTGGTGGTGCCATGACAATAGGGAAGGAAGAGGACATTTCCTCTTCAAAGTCTGGCTGAACATCCTTTAAAATGACCTCATGTCGGCCTGACTTGGTATGTTTCTCTACAGCGAATTTATGGTACCCAAGGAACAGCCCTACCAGAATTTCTGGTACCCAAGGAGTAGCTGCAGAATGGCAGTTCTGGGGAGGCAGGTCAAGAGAATTTATCTCCATGGCAATTGGGCTCCTGGCCAAACGTTTTGTAACAACATCTGGGCATGGGTGGGTGCTTGCCATGTCTCAGAGAATCAGGCCCAGATGTGTTGGGGTGAGCTGCATCCTTTGGTCATTAAACACTGTAGGGGCTGGGTGCAGTGGCTCATGCCTGTAATTCCAGCACTTTGGGAGGCTGAGGCAGTGGATCACCTGAGGTCGGGAGTTCGAGAACAGCCTGACCAACACGGAGAAACCCCATCTCTACTAAAAATACAAAATTAGCCGGGTGTGGTGGTGCATGCCTGTAATCCCAGCTACTCGGCAGGCTGAGGCAGGAGAGTCGCTTGAACCCTGGAGGCAGAGGTTGCGGTGAGCCGAGATCACGCCACTGCACTCCAGCCTGGGCAACAAGAGTGAAACTCCATCTCAAATAAATAAATAAATAAACACTGTAGGGCCCTTCATATTATGCTCATATCAAAGTCCAGTTTTAATCTAGAGCCCAAAATCTACCTTATTTATTTATTTATTTATTTTTTTCACTCAAGAATTATTGAGTGCCTTCTACATACACATTCCTTTGTTAGGGGACATGGGAGGGAGGGGACAAAGTACAATAAGTCAGTCTTGATGTGGACATGTTTCACTGCGGACACAGGACCTAGAATGTGGAAATTAAGGGAGAAGCTGGCTAAGCAGTCAATTTGCTTTGGCCAATGAGATGATGAGGCGATCTCTGTGGACTCGTAGAAGGCTCCTTGCATTCTTTGAGTCTGTACTTTTAACACAAAAATCCTTGAAGGACAGGCATAATTTGGGGGTAGTAGGAGAGGAGGAGGGAACCCTTTCACAACTGGAGAACAGAACACAGACAAAAAGTGTTTAGAGGAAGTGAGAAAACCAAGCCAGAGAAGAAAGCAGAAAAAACAAAAAGGTACTAAAAGTTAGGGTAGATAGAAGTCAAATCACGGAAAGTTGGTCTTTATCCTATTAGACAATGGGGAATTAAGGAAAGTTCTTGAGCAAAGAATGTGATGTCATGGAAATGGTGTTCCCATAACAGCCCACACACAATATGGCGCTCACCATGCTGCACTGTCACTCTTGGTTAGAACAGGTGCCCCCACCAGACCACAAACATGTGTGCCTTCCACAGGAAGCACAGCACCCAAACTGGAGTAGGTATTAGATGCACTTTGAGCAACAAAACACATACAAAATAACATTTAAGGGAAAGGGAAAAAACCTCACAAGGAACTGAGGGAGATGTTTCATCCTCATTAAAATAACAAAAACAAACAGAAATGCATGCCAAGAAGATAAAATCACATTTAAGGGTAGGCTGCCATAAAACAAAAAGAAGATAAAATCATAAACATGTATGCATTTATCAACATTGTCTCAAGTTCACAGACTAATAGTACCATGTATTTGTGAACAAAATTAAGGGAAAGACAGATATTTGAATCCCAGTATAATTGTCAATTTAGTATATTCTTCTTAAAGAGCCAAAAAAGAAAGAATGAATGAGTAAACCAGGAAAAGGAAGGCCAACTAGGAAAGCATCAATATCATCTGAACATGAAGTGGTAAAAGGACTTAACCAGGCAGTAGACAGCCATGGAAAGGAAGGGGGATAATATGTCCCTTGCCAGAAGTTGACACCTGATTGGCTGTAGGGAAAATGGGTTGATTCTAAGATGATACTCAGATTTCAGGCTTAAAGGACTGGAAAGAGGCTGTTATCATTAAGTAGAATTTTTTTTTTTTTTTAACCCAAAGGGAGAAATGGCTTGAAAGGGAAGACAGTGACATGGGTTTCAGAGATAGGATCAGTATTGTAGAATTCAGGAGTTAACAATTATCCAATCTAACTTTTCATAATACATGTGAGGAGACAGGAGCTCAAAGAGCTTAGGGAACTTGTCCAAGGCTACCTGTGTAAAGTCAATAAGAGAACCCAGGTTGAGTCGATTTGCAATAAAGGTGGAATAGGATAGCCCTCAAGGATCAGGACTGGAGCTGTGGATCTGGGAATCATCCAGGAGTGAGGGTGGCTGAAGCCAGGAGAATGGGTGGAGTCTCAGGGACAAACCATAGAGGGAGGAAGGCAGACAGCCATGACCTTGGCAAATAACCACAACAGCTAATACTTACTGGGTGCTCAGAGTGTATCAGGCGCTGCTTTCAGTGTGTTCACAGAGGATATTTAACCCTCTAAAGGTGCCTCCAGAATCCTTATTTTACAGATGAAGACCTAAGGCCCAGAGGACAGAAGTAATATACCTGAGGTCACCCAGACAGTGAGCAGCAGAGACAGGACGCAACTCACACCACACATCCTCTTGGTCTGGAGGCAGAAAGAGAAAAATGAAGCCAGTGAAATGGCCAGAGAAGCATCATCAGAGAGGTTAGAAGAAGATGCCAGTGTTACAGGAGACAAAGGACAACAGAGGCCGTGCAGGTGAGAACCCTGAGCTCCTTCTGTGTGGCTGTTACAGCCGTCACCACTGTGTCAACAGCACATCCCAGCACCTGCACGCTGCCTGGCCAGCCTCACAGATTATTTGATGAAGTGCATCAAAGAAATTGCCTCTCCAAGTTGTTAGGGCTCAGGAATTGATGCCTAGCTGGAAGCCCTTCTGTTCTGAGAACACCAAGTCGATGACCTTTTCTGGTTTTTAATTTCTCCATTTAACACAAAGGCTTAGTAAATCTGAGTGGAGATAGAGGGAATCCCCAAATCTTTCCTGTGGCTACTACCCTTCTGAAAAGGCATGAGGTACACGTGGCTTCGCTGGATGTCCAGGTGGACTGCCATCTCCTTTGATCAATCTGAAAATAGCTTGGACGCGGTCAACAGCACCGCAGCTTTTACTATCAGGGATCTCCAGCTTCCTCACGTCTGACACAGATGGATAAAGTCTTCCAAAAATATTCTAGCCCTTTTGTATGTTCAGAGAATCTGATGGCACATATCTTCCATTACTAGCAGCAGATGCAAATTTACTTTTTCATCGCTATAAATAGATATATGTGCTGTCTTGTTGTGCTAAAAAAATGAAGTTTTGATCAATATAAGCATCTTTTTGATCTTGATAGAATTGGCCAGAATAATAGACCTTTCGATAATTACACAATATAGTCCGTGATACAATCAGAGATTGAAAAAGAAATGGAATCAGAATTTTAAATTTAGATAGGAAGTTAGAGATGATTTTACTAAACTTCATTTTACAGAGTAAGAAGCTGAAAGCCAGGCAGACAAAATGACTTGCCCAGTCTCATAGCTAGGACTTGCCAAAGGTGAGTCGAAGGCTCAGTTTTACGGTTCCAACTTATTGCCTCTAAAACTACAACACCAGGTTGACTTAAGTAAAGAGTGAGTATTGTAGATTGCTAAAATTATTTTTGTAATTCATTTTAAAGTAGATGAATATTTGTAACAGTTTGATTTTCTTATAGTATGATAAAGTTGAATGCTTATAAGCAGTTAAATACAATTTGAAAATTGCAATTTTTCAGCTTTGCAGTTTGTGATGATTTGTACAACTGCAGGACAAGACTGTGAAAGAATGTGTTTTCCTTTTTCTCATAAACTCTAGGTATCTCTGATTATTTCTTTTACATGAGCTTTAGACTCCTCTAAACATATTCTTCATAAAGGAAATTTTCTAAGGAGGAAAAAAATAGTTTTTCCTCTAATATTTTATAAAGAAGTAATCCCTTCAGGCAATCAAAAGCTTTTTCAGCATTTACACTGAAATTATCATGGGCAATTTGTGCAATTTACAGTAATGTAAATTTTCTTACATTTTCTGCCAAGGCCCTTTTATGACAAATCCACTTTGATCACGGGAAGATGCGTTATCCCATTAGATTATTATAGTCCCTTTCCTAAGGTCAAAGTAAACAGTTTTACATCTTGGTTTAAGTGTAATACAAGTCAGCAAGATTCCATTTCTGTTGATGCTGTCAGGTTTGGGCAAAACTTACTATAGACATGCCTCCATCCTGAGTTAGGAATATTCCAGTCTATTAAATTATCATTGGCAGTGACAGTTTGTTAAAAATAAAATTCTTAGGGATTTTTACATAAAATACTGCAGTAAATCCATCCATCATCTTCTGGTGCCTTAACAAGATTAAAACATTTTTAAAAGCACTCTTGGTTTTCTTTTTCTGTGACAGCAGCATTAAGAAATTGTGTGTGAAGTTCCATTTGCAGCGATTTATTGTTGACAAACCACTCCCTTTGAAAACTCTACTGCTTCTCTTCCTGCCTGAAAACTGATTCTCCATCTCCCCCTTGGTTCCTTTGCTTCCTGTGATTAAACACAGGTATCCCCTCCGGTTCTTGAGTGACTGAGCTGACTCAGGCAGGACTCACACCTGTGGTTTTAAAGACTTGGAATGTTTCATGATTCGAGTTTTTCTCCCAGCTTCCTTACAAGGTTCCAGTATTATCAAGGAGTTGGTAGGCACCAGATAACAATTAAAGGTGTGGTTAAGGGGCCTTTCTTAGAAAAGCAAACATTGCTGCTATAGAGAGTTGAATTGTATCCCCACAAAAGATCTGTCCAAGTTCTACACCCCACTACCTGAGAATGTGACCTTATTTGGAAACAGGGTCTTTAGAGATGTAATTAAGTTAAGATGAGGTTATACCAGAGTACGGTGGGCCTTAAGCCAGTATGACTGGTGTCCTTATAAGAAAATGAGAAGAGACAGAGACACGTACAGAGAGTGAAACGCCATAGGAAGACAGAGACACACAGGGAGAACAGCATGTAATGGCGGAGGCAGAGGTTGCAGTGATGCAGCCAACAGCCCAGGGACTCCCAGGAATACCTGCACACCAGAAGCGAAGAGAAAGGCATGGAACAGGTTCTCTTGCAGACCCTCCGGAAGAAACCAACCCTGCCGACATCTTGATTTTTAATTTCCAGGCTCCAGAAATGTGTAAGAATAAATTTCTCTTATTTTAGCATTGTTTGTGGCATTCGTTAATGGCAGTCACGGGAGACTACCACAGCCACCCTCAAGTGGGAGTCACTGAGGCCTGTCCCCAGCAGCCATAGGCCCTCTTGGCTCTCACACCCAAATTACGGACTCCATAATATCCATGTGCCTGGGGTGCGTGCTGAAAGGAGTGGGGTGCATGGTGAAACTTCTGCTTTCCCCTGCACGCTGCCATCCTGGCCTGGCCTCTGACTCAGTTTCCCCAGCATATCACCACTGATCTAATTCTTACCAGTCTCTCCTTCTAGGAGCCATACGCTTTCTCTGGCCCCTGCAGCCCTCACCCAGTCCTGCTGAGATCAGGCTTGTCACCTGGAACCATGTGACACCGGCCTCCACATTCCAATGCAGCCTCTGAATCAAACCTCTCAGCAATGCAGCATCTGCATGAGCCGAGGTCTCCACCTGTCCCTTAGCAATTAAGTACTGGACTGCTCAGTGATCCTCTGAGGGCAGCCCCACTCTCAGGCCAGGCTCTCCAGCCTGTCTCCTGTTCACCCTGACTCCCTCCTCACTCCCACCAAGCCCTGCTGTGGAGGCCTCAGCTCCCCTTCCAGCCCAAATCAGCTAGGTGGGATTTCAGACTCTGTCACACATTGACCTTAACCACACTGCCAGCGAAACCTAGAAGGAGGGTATGAAGCTCATACCTAAATACAAATGGACAGGTGCTCACCACAAGGCATCCCAGCAAAGCACACAGATACCTTCATTATGCATGTATCATTCTTCTCCCACTTCTGCCTCATGGCACACACAGAACACAGTCCCATAGTGACAGCATGCTGGAGTCAATGGGCAAGGCTGCTGCCGGCCCAAGATGACTGGCAATCTGTCCACACAGGCTCTGCCCAGTTCTGAGCCTAAGGGACCAATCACTCCACCCACTGCAACCCATCCTGTCTGGGAAGCTCATGCCGAGGTCAACACAGGGCACCCTGGACAGGTGGGAAGTGGAAAGTGACGATGACCAGTGTGTGGGCAGATGGCACGTGACCTCCCTGTGACAGAAGCAGACAGGCTACTCCCCCAGCTCACCTGCACTGCCCGCTGTCCCGGTCACACTCCGGCATGGCAGCCTCGATGGTGCCCCTCCTGGAACAGTTGCAGCCTTCGCAGCCGGCCATGGGGTGGAAGCTGAATGAGTGTGTCTCACACACCTCACACTGGGGCCTGACCGTGCGGGGAGGGCAGCGGCACTGCCCCGTCATCTCTTCACAAGGGCGCCAACCACAGCTGCACGCTGGCCAGGGGATAAAGAAATACCATGTGTGGGTCAAAGGCCGCCTGGGCTCCAGCAGCACTCCACCAACTGCCAGGCTTTCCAGAAGCCTCCAAAGGCTCAGAGAGAAATGTTTGGATCTGAAAGGCCCATTTCTTGGAGTCAAGACCAACCACACCAAATGCTCATGGCAGACAGTGTGGATGGGGATTGAGGAGCCAGCCAGCTCCAAGAAAGACCCTCCAAGGAGCCCACCTCGCTGCCACTGTGTGCCACTCATATGGGGCCTCTGGACCATTGAAGGATTCTGGAAATTGGTAGGAGGCTGCTCTCAGGCTCCCTGAAGTGGCTCCACATCCACATCACCCCAGTACCCTGTGCGTCCAGAGCCCAGGGTCAGGGCACAACCTGGCAGCAGGGTTCTTGTTCCTTGGCCTCCGCATGGGGACTCTGCACACTGCATTTCTCACTGCAGTCACGTGAAGTGAGCTGACCCTACCCCTCGGACCACAAGATGGTTCTGAGATAAAGGTCCCATGGGTTCTCATTCAGTGAGTAGCACTGCCACATGACCCTGGCTGTCGTATCTCAACTGAGTTTGGGTTGGGCCAAAAAAATGGAAGGGGCTTCTGTGAGGAAGGGGATCAAGCTCTCCAAGACTCTGAGGTTTAAGACTTGTCACACTCACCTGCTTTGCCAAGTGCATAGGCCACACAGCAGGGGAGTCACAAATACTTATCTTCTAGAACATTGCTACTTAGAGTGCGGTCCATGGACCAGCAGCATGGGCATCACCTGGGTGCTTACTGGAAATGTAGAGACTCAGGCTCCAGCCCAGTCTCCTGAATCAGAATCTGCATTTCTCCAGATCTCCAGGTGAGTCTCTAGCACAGTGCCACTGAAGAAGCCTGCCCCTGATAAGCATCATCCACACGGGACCAGAGCAGACCTTGGGTGATGGGAAACGTGCACTTACGCTTGCAGCGTGGGAATCCGTAGTGGCCTGTTGCACAGCGGGTGCACTGCCGCCCGATGACGTTGGGCTGGCATGGGCACTGCCCACCCTCAGGGCTGCAGTGAGGGCCGGTGGCCCCAGTGGGATGGCACTCACAAGGCAGGGCGCCCTTGTGGTAAAAGGCCACCAGGGACCTGGCGGAATTCTTACAGAATCTGGAGGCTGTCTGGGGGCTGTGGAGACAGAAACAACTCATGGTGATGCCTGGGGAGGTGTGTATGGGAGTGGCCTCAACCTTGCCTTTACCACCTGCTACACCCAGCAGCATCTGTGGGACAGGCTCATGGTTCTGGAGTCAGGGAAGAGTGGGAAATACCCCACCTCAGACTCAGCCGGTGACAGCCACACCCTCCCCCTACCACCTGCCACAGGAGGAGACATCACAGAACAGGTCAGCGGGAACCTTGCACAGCTGGGATAAAAGAGTAGAAATAGACCTAAAAGATGAACTATATGGTATGTGAATTATAGCTCAATAAAGTGGTTACCAAAAAAGTCGACCTATGTGTGTAATAATGCAACTAATAAAATGATAATGAGGAGGAGAATCGCTATCATTCATTGAATGTTGTGTGCTGGAAGCCTTAGTGACATCCCACATGACCTTCCAACCTCCCAACCAATTAGGCCTAAGCCCTAATTCACAGATAAGGCAACTGAGGGTCCTAGAAGTTAGGTGACATTCCCAAGGCTGCAAGGTTATGGAGTGGCTGAGCATTCACCTCCACAGCTGCTTAAGAGCCTTTGCTCTTAATATTCACTGTACAGGAGGCGTCTGCCTCCCAGAGCCTCTGGAGTACCTGGGTTCTTCAGGAATCTATGACAGGGAAAGGGTGGGTCCACAGAAGAGAATGGCAGGAGCTGATACTCAGGGCCATCCTAGCTCTTGGCATTCAAGGACACAAGGAGAGAGGGCAGGGAAGCCATGTCTCTGGACACTCCCTGCTTGGTTAGATGGAGGAGGAGAGTGGGACTCAGGGCTGATGTCCTTCCCAGTGGAGGGTACCCTGTGTGGTATGTCTTAGGAATCTGTGCTGGCACACAGGAAACAGTGGAGAGGGAAGGAAACTCCTAATCAGCCCCTGAATCTCAGCTTGAGGTACGGACCCCCGTTGAGTTCATAGCTGAGGACAGTCATCTTTCCCAGGCAGCACATGGCAAAGTCTGTCATGCGAGGGTTGGTGTGGAGAAAGAGCATCTTCCCCTGGGACTCACTGACACTCTCTTGGGCAGAGCGGGGAAGAGGACGGGTCCATGGGCCAGCCCCTCCCTGGGCCTCGAGCTGGTCAGGAATGTGGGAGTGCCTCTGCATTCCAGAGCCTTCCCACAAAGTGATACTCACTCAAGGTAAAAGCTGTTTTTTCCACAATTGGTGATAAACTCGAGTGACTTGTCCATGGATTTTTTGTGAAGTATTTGGTAGTCATAGTTTTCTGCAGGCACCACTAGAACACGGACCTGAAAGAAATCCACCAGCATGTCTTAGAATTTCCAATGATGACACAGACCTAAGGCTACTTATTATACAGGTTGAGCACCCCTACTCGAAAAATCCAAAATCTGAAATGCTTCAAAATCTGAAACTTTTTGAGCACTGACATGATGCTCAAAGATCATGCTCAAAAGAAATGCTCACTGGAGCATTTTGGATTTGGGATTTTTGATTTAGGGATGCTCAATCTGTAAGTATTATGCAAATATTCCAAAATCTGAAAAAAATCTGAAATCCAAAACACTGCTGGTCCCAATCATTTCAGATAAGAGATTTTCAACCTGTACTTTCTCTTCACTGAGATCAACACTCCTTATTGTTAAGACCAAGACCAAATGAATCAGGATTTATGAAAAACAATCACAGGAACAGGCCAAAGCCAGGAGTAAAGGCTCAGTCCACATTACTGTGCAGGGAATGATGAGTTCCCAGGCAGAGCCCTTGGAACTTCTACTCAGAGAAGCAAAAGCCTTGCATGCTGGCTGGGTCACCGGACCTTGAGGGTAAGCAGGGGCCTGCTGGATGGCCAGGGCTCCATGTGACCCATGCCTGATGTCTCCCTGGATCTCCAGGGATGGCTGTTTTGTATTTTTAAAGGGAAACAAACAAAAGTGGCAAGAACAATGCAGAAAGAAGGTGTTAGCTTGTCCTTAGAGCTTTCATCATACTTGGTACCCTATTATGAATAATGGTAGTTTGGTTCTCTGTGCCAGTATAAATCAGAATATGCCTATAGCAAACACTGTAGAAATTTTCAAACATCTTTGTCAACTGCTCACCAGCTCACAGCTTACAGGGAGCTTACTACTCTCATGATATTCAATTCAATAAACGTTTGCTGAGCACCACACACCAGGTGGTATTCCAGGCACAAGGGATGCAAAATGAACAGATGCAGCCCTTGTCTCCTGGGAAGACGACTTCCTCAGAGAGGAGGAGGCTCACTCAGAGACCTGGAGGGCCACACAGAGAGTCTGGGCAATGCTTCCTGGAGGGCTTTGCAGAAAGACAAATTAACTCTGAGCTGGGTGAGTGGGTAGGCTGGACTTATCCAGGTAGAGAAACAGACAGAAAATGTCAGAAAAAGGGACAGTGTGAGAAAGCCTGGTGGCATGAGAGACACGGCATATCTGGAGGTTTGAGAACGGATTTGTATGGCCAGAGCATGAGGTGTGGGAGGCGTGGAGTAGGCCAATGGCAGAGAGGAAGATAAAAGATGAATTAGGGGGTCGTGAGGGCCTGAGTGAGGCACGTGGATCCTAGGGAAATACATGGAGTGTATCCCATCAGTTGTTGGAAGCCCAGAGAAGTGGCTGGGTCACAGGGCATGCTCTAATCCCTCCAGCCAGGTAGGTAATGGCCAGGAGTGCGGAGGAGGCACTGGAAGGAGGTGGAACAGGAAGGGAGTGCTGCCAGGAGGCTGGCCCTGCCCAAGTGAGAGGAAGGATGGTCATTGAGGACAACGGGGCTAGAAGAGAATGGTTGCCTCCAGGAGGCACAGCAGAGAAAGACTCTGGGGTGTGGTAACAGATGTGGGAGCAGAGCTGCTAGAGAAGGGGGGTCAGCATGACTCCAGGCACTGGTTGTCATCACTCAAGGTGATGAAAAGGGTGGGCACATCGGGGCTATGCAGGGTGCAGACTAAGCAAGGGACTTTCAAGATCTCTGGCCAGGCAGATACGCAGGAGATGGTGGTCACATATTGGAGTTCAGGAAAGATCAGAGATGACCTCACAGATGTGGGTGTCCTTCCCACAGTGGAGAGAATAGAATCGATGGGCATGGAAGATGTATCCAAGGAGAAATGACACAATGAGGGGCTCGGTGTCAAATCGGAAGGAACGCCAACACACAGTGACAAGTGGAAAAGAGAAATCACCCAAGGAGCGCTAGAGAAAGCGGGGAAAACAGAGAGAAAGCAGCTGCAGGGGCCAAAAGAAGAAAGGAGTGAAAAATGCTCCAGAGACTGGTCAGATGAGGAAGCAGGGGCTGGTGGAGAGGGGCGACGCCTACTCTCTTCTGTCCTAGTTCCCTTGACTTTAATTGTCACATGCTTTACTTGTTTATTTATTGGGGGGTAAAAGACAGCTGTAAAATTTAAACATTTTTCTACAAATATGACTTCAATTCCTTGGAAGAATTATTTCCATGAGCTAAACAGACAACCAGAATGGCCAGCCAGGCAGGCATGTGAGGAGCAAGTTGAGGAACGAGTGGAACGCACCAAAACCAAGGACTTTCCTTCTGGAACCTTCACAGTTGCGGCCACTTCAGGCTCTGAGATGTCAAACTCAATCTGGCCTTCGGCAATCACTTGATCCTGGCAGCCAAGCACATGGGGGCAAAAAGAGGCATGGAAGGAGCCTGGCAGAGAGAGAGAGAGACTTTCTGTCATGCACCAGACTGTAGATTCAGCCTGAGGCGGGCAGCAGGGCCTGCTCACTGCAGCTCACCTGCCCGTGGCCACCCGCCGTCCACTGACACCTGCGCGGGAAACGTCGGGTGTGCTGCTTGGTAAAAATGGATGACAAAGACGTATCGGCCCAGGTGTGGTACACGTCCTCTCAGGGTCACTTGATTCTAAGAGGAAAAAAGAGGAGGAAAAAAAATAAAAAACCCTCAAGCTGAAGAGCTATGAATAACTGGAATCATAGAGTATTCAAAGGTTAAAAAACAAAACAACCTAAGTATTTACCAAAGTGAAATGACAACCCATCTTCACCCAGAAGCCTTCACACATACATTTACAGTAGCTTTTTTTGTTGTTGTTGTTATCACAAAAACTGAAAACAAACCAAATGTCTCTTGGTTGCAGATTGGATAAACAAACTGTGGTACAATCATACATGTTGGAGGGGGTATAATTTGGTAAGTCAGGTTGGAAACCTGTTTGGCAATATTTACCAAAGTTGAACACATAACCCAGAATTGGCCTTCTGGGTACATATCCAGAAGAAATGTGTAATGTTTGCAAGAAGGCCATACTTATATGTTCATAACTGTGCTATGCATAATAACCATGCAATAAAGAGTCTGACTCCATTTTTTTTTAAGGGACGAGGTCTCGCTCTGTCACCCAGGCGGAGGGCAGTGGTGCAACCATAGCTCACTGCAGCCTCAAACTCCTGGGCTTAAACGATCCTCCCACTTCAGCCTCCCAAGTAGCTACGACTACAAGTACGTGCCATCATGCCTGGGTAATTATTAAATTTTTGTAGAGATAAGGTCTTCCTATGTTCTCCAGGCAGGTCTTAAGCTCACGGTCTCAAGCAATACTGCTGCCTTGGCCTCCCAAAGTGCTGGGATCACAAGTGTGAACCACTGTGCCCAGCTCTGACTCCATTTTTGATGTTTGCCCACTGACAGCTTTCAAGCCCTATTATACCCTTGTGCCTTTTGTCCCACACCCAAACAAGCTGATAAGACATCTCAGGGGCTCCCAGCTCCCTCCTTTGTCATGAGTGGGGAGTTCTCATCACATAAATTCCAGCCCCTGGGAGAGGGAGTCCTCCCTGGACGGCCCTGGCTGGCCCTCCCTCCACTCCCACCATGAAAACGAGTGTTTTTGAGGGCTAAAAGCTAGAGCCCACCCTCCTTTGGCTCAAGCTCGAGTACAAGCCCTGCTCTCCCCAGAAAGCCTCACTTTTTGAGTAATGAATCTTTTAACTCACAAAAATCTTCAACAGCAACAACACAATAACAACTAAAGCTCATCCTCATTTTTCAGATGAGATCCATGACTCGGGGGGGTAAATAGTTCATGGAAAATGACACACTAATTTCATGACAAAAGCAGGACTAGAACTCTTGTCATCTTGATTTCAACTCATTTCCCCCTATTATTCTGGACTGCCTTTCCCATATGGGATTTTATTTGATTCTGTCGCTCAGATCCTGTAGATTCCCAAATCCAATGCACTGTGAACACATGCAAACCATCTTTGAGATTATAAGGACATAATACAGGTTGGACATCCCTAAACTGAAAATCCAAAATGCTCCAAAATCTGAAACTTTTTGAGCACTGATATAACGTTCAAAGGAAATTCTCACTGGAACATTTTGGATTTCAGATTTTCAGATTAGGGATGCTCAACCCATAAATATAATGTAAATATTCCAAAATCTGAAATTCAAAACATTTCTGATCACAAGCATTTTGGATAAGGGATACTAAACCTTGTAATATCATAATGTAAATTATATTTTTATAATGCAGAACTTTAAAAGTCCTGTGATTTTTTAGCTTACGGAATGCATTACTTTATTATATTTCACCTTTGTGCTCTAGATGATTGATTAATAAATGTTTATGGATAATTTCCTACCTGCAAGGTACTGTGCTGGTGCAGTGGGGGATACAAAAAAGTTTACTGGTTCGAGACCAACCTGGGCAACATAGCAAGATCCCACCTCTACAGAAATTAAAAAAAAAAATTAGCTGGGCAAGGTGGTGCTCACCTCTAGTCCCAGCTACTTGGGAGGCTGAGATGGGAGAATTGCCTGAGCCCAGGAGTTGGAGGCTGCAGTAAGCCATGATCATGCCACTGCACTCAAGTTTGAGTGATAGAGCAAGAATCTGTCTCAAAAAAAAAAAAAAAGAAAGAAAGAAAGGTTCTTGGCTACAATAACTATTCTAAAAGTCTTATGATCCAACTTGGGAAGAAAACTAATAAACAACTATATTAAACAGCAGCAGTCCACAAAAATATAAGCTATCACAATATGGGCCATGAATAATTGCCAAATATCTAGTGGACAAAGCCCAGGAGGGAAACGGCATCAGGCAGGGGTGGTCCTAGGCAGGATTAACCAGATGCCTGCATTTCTGGGACTCTTCACAGAAGACAGTAGAGGTTCTCAAACTTCAGGGGCATCAGAATCACCTGGAGGGTTTGTTAAAACACAGATTTCTAGGCCCACCCCCAGAGCTTCCAACTCAGTAGGTCTGTAGTGGGTCTGTGAATCTGCATTGCTGACAAGTTTCCAAGTGATGTGGATGCTGCTGCTTCAGAGGTCATACTTTGAGAACCACTGGTTTAGAAACAGCACACTACCTGCGGTGCCTTCAAGGTGACCCCAGGAAGAACATCAACAGAAGGTGAAGACTGCTGGGGCAGGTGAGGGAAAGGCCTGCCACTTAGAACATCCAAAATTAATGCTGTTGGAGGAGTTTCATGGGCCAGGGAGACACAGGTGGCACTGAAAAATAGAATATTTAAAAATCTGATTTTTAAAAGAACCCAAAGCTACAGAACTGACCATCAGTGAAGAGACAGACTTGGAGCATAGGACTGCATGGGCATCAAAAGGATCCAGTGCTGGGGGAAGCATAGAACTCTAGGGATCTTTATATAACGATACTCATGCCAAGTGTATTCCAGCCACCTGTTCCATTGAACTAGTTGAAACAGAGAGAATCTTAATTTTGAAGTAAAGTAAGTTAGATAGAAACTTATGGAAACTTCCCTTTCCAGAACTAAAATTAATTGTTAAAATGAGATCAATACAATAAAACATTATTCACCTCTAAACATAAATATTGACAGAACACTATATAAGAAAGAAAAAATATACATCGTCTCTTTTACGCACAACCAGAATCACATTGTGTTGGTAGTTCCTACAGTCCTGACCACGCACGCCAGATTTCATGACCATGCCCATAAGCTGTTTTTGAATCTACAGCAAAACAACCCTACCAAAACCCCAATAAGCATTAGTTAGCTGATTCTCATCACATAGTTATGAGATAGGTCATTATTTTCATGGTTTTCTAAATGAAGAGTCTCAGACAGAAAGATTAAAAGATAGGAACAAAACGAGTCTTTTCGAGGGCTCAGAATAGAACTCAGCGTTCCTGCCCTCCAGGGGTAGGCTTAACCATTTCCCTGGTTGTTCCTGGGTCAGCTTCCTGATATTACGGAATTCTGGAAAAACTGCTGGGGTAAATTATTTAGCTGGTTTTTCTTTCTGTTTTAAATCCACCACCAGACTTTAGCACCTTGGCTTATGATCATTTCTGACGTTGAGTATAAAGTTTCAGCCTTACACTCATCCCAGTATCACTCAGAACATGAACGGGGAGACAGGAAGGAAACACATTACCTTTGATTGACAAATCGCCCATAACTGGCAATGCAGTGGACTTGCGGTCTCACATACTCAGCTGAGAATTCTTCAATAGGTATGATACAAACTTGATGCTAGTGAGCAAATACAATGCACAAAGGCACATTGCAGTTACCAGCAAAACCAACGGTATGGCCAAAAACACCCTTTAAAAAAAGCTATTAAGTAAAGGATTTATCCATAATAATTCTAATCGTTATTTTAAAGTAGTAAATATTGCAGGATGGCATGTCCTCAGGCATCATTACGTGCAACAAATCCTTTTTATTGTTTTATAGAATTACTGACTGAATTACTGCTGAAATACTCACATAAATAGAACTGAGAACAAAGCCATAAGGAAGCTCAGAAACTACTCTTTTCAGTGACTTCCAGTGCCTGTTTTTTTCTGTCTTGTCCTGCACCAATCCTGGCTTTTCAGGCCCGTTGGGAGGAAGACAGGGGATGTGGTGTGGGCCAGAGAGCCTGCTTTTCAAAGTGAGGGCTGCCACTGCTAGAAATAACCCTTCTTAATAAAGAATGACTCCCATCTCAGGCTAATTTGGCCTTTGTTGAAGGAACTGTCTCCAGAGCTAGTTTTTGAGTCATGCAAAAAAACTTAGTCATTAATTTATCAATATACTTCATTTTAAATCAAAACTGTATTACCAGCTTGATTGCAAAGCTATTCAGTAACAACAACAAACATTTTTGGTGAATACCACTGAGACTAGGGGGACTTACAAGTCCAAGATGGACAACACCCCTGCCTTCATAGAGCTTATGTTCTAGCCAGCCTTGACTCTGAATGGCATTTGACTAGTTCAAAAAGGGAAAACTTACCCTTAAATGATGAAGATTCAGCTCCATTATAATTTCCAAAGATGAAGAGGTTAGATTCCCTCAGATTGTTATGTTTTAAGAAGGAGTCATAATTTTATAATTATAATTTTTTAAAAACTGAATTCCAGCTACTTCTTAAGAGCAGACTCCAAGTTTTTAATACTATCAGGCACAAATATTTAAAACACATTAGTACAGGCTGGCCTGGCATTTCCCAGGGTGTGATGCATGTGTAGTATCAGTAGTAACAGGAAGTTGCTTCACACTTAGAGAATCTTAAATTCCCTGTGATATTCATTGTAAATCTGGCCACCTCCCTTCTAGTGAGATCCCACTGGCTCTGTTTATCAGAATACTCAATGTTCAAGTCATGACATTACAAGGGTGGGCATGAAGATTATTTAGTCTGCCACACTTGATATTTTAACTCTTAATAACATATATATATATCTGATTAACTGAACGATATTCTTTTTGAAATAGTTTTTTAGTTTTTTTAAACTAGGTAATTATAAGCTTTAAAATTTTGATAAAATTTACCAAGAAGCTAATAGAGATAATAAAATAGTAAGATGGAAAAGAAAATAAACAATAAGCAATGGGATTTCTAAACTCTGGCAATAATGGTAAACTAGGAAATATAATAACAGAAGACATTTTCTTTATAATAGTAGAAATGAATAAAAATTAATGAAATGGGATTTTGTGAGAGGTGCTTAAATATGACTAAATTTTATTAGGCCATATCAAAAAATGCTCAAACAAATGAAGAGGCAAGTCAGGTTCTAGATGGGAAGAATAAACATTAAACTGGCAATTCTTCACAGATTATAGGAGTAATACAACCCCAGCCAAAATTTTAATAAGCTTCAAAAAATATAGATATCAGCAAAATGCTTCTAAAATTCAATGGGCAAAACAGAAGCATACCAGAAGGAATCGGGCCATGTGTCCCTTGAGCTGAATGTCTGCATCTGCCAATAGCTCATACATGGCGATGCGGCTCATGTGATCAATCACAGCGCTCCGGCAGAGAACACTGCAAGAGAAAACAGAGTTTTCTTAGCCTGACTCCCGGCATCTCCCTCATTCTGCACATCCTTCTGGGGTGGCTGATGGCTCTTTGGTTTCACCTGTTTATAACTGAATGAATTATAGTGAATTTTCCTGCATGATGAGTTGAAGAAGGATGCAGCTCGCAGTCTCTATGGGGAAAATAACCTTCCTGCCGTGGCCAGTGTTGTACCTCTCAGGGCTAAAGGCCCCATTCAGTTTTTCTGCCTGGCTTGATGAAGTACTAGGTTTAGTCCTCGAGAGAAAGGGCCCCAGGGTCAGTAACTGCAGATCTCTAAGACACAGCCAACATTCTCGGGGCTATTCACAATTAAAGTCACCCACTAGCCTCACAGCCACCATCCCACGCCAAGACAGTGAGCATGCTGGCCTTCCTCCAGCATGGAAAGACCCTGAGTTTGCCTCTGAAACTCAGTCTGGTTCTCCTCCTTCTTCCTTCTTCATTTCTACCTGTGGTATCTCTTCCCTCCATCACATCAAGTGAGATACAGAGTTCAGGGGCATTTAAAAGCTCACAGTTTTGAACCAAATAACTCTAACGGTAAAACCCTTAGAGGAGGTACTTTTTGAGTAATGTTTCTGACTTCATACTCTGTTGCAAATGTTCTGTCTGTAAATATAATTTGAAACTACTGGTATATTAAAACAAAAGGACTATTTCTGAGAAATATTTGAAATAATTTAGGCAATGACTTTTTTTGGTGAGGATTAAAATGAGATAAGTTATATAAAAAGCCAAGCCCAGTGTGTATTATATATTAGAAACTTAATAAACTGTTGTTTTCTTTCTCACTCCCCTATGTGAGTGTGTGTGTGTGTGTGTGTGTGTGTATCCATTAAAACACATTCTTTTGGATTTAGGCATAATCCTAGGATTAAATATACTAAGTGATTTACTTAGTTTTATCCTTATCCTATATTAAATTCCTCCTAAGAAATAGCCTAACAGTAATAACCAGATTGATTTAATCACTAATGATCATCTCTCTTATGGAGAGCAGATTAGATTTATCACAGCACTACTTTGAAAAGTGGTTTTCTATTAGCACCACTGCTATTCTGCTGGGATTTTTTTTTTTAACATCGTTAGAACTCACTTGAGAAATGCTGGGAAAATTTGAAACCTCAGCAGAAGATGCTGCAACACTGAAAGGGCCTGTCATTTAACATAGGTTTTCATGGGTCAAATATTTTCCAGTTGCACCATATTTTTTGGACTCCCATACTTGTAGCCTGTTGATTTTCACTCATCCACATGACAGGCAAGGAAGAGAAAGAGGAAGTATTTTAGCCACGTGAAAAAATAGAACGGGACACTCCTTGGAGTGATTAAACACAATGAAAGTGTTTCCTAGACTGAAACCATGCTGTCCTGTGTTTCTAAGGATAGAAACTCCTAAAGCAGGACTTCGGTGTTGTCATGTTCAGAGCCAAAATGATCTGCAGACTGACATGCAGTTCACTCTCAATAACTCCATTCAGACTTAGGTGATGAAACAACACCCATGGTGCCCAGAAAGGGTGTCCTTTCTTTCTTTGGTTTTGAAACCACTCCTCTCCTTGGCATAGATATTCTCAGAGCTCTTCTGAGATGATTCAGAGTCACCAGGGTTGTTATGAATAGTTCCTCCTGCCCCCTTAGCCATCTCCACTTTGTATCCTGAGCAACAGTAGTCAAGCCATGGGATCTGGAGGTGGAAGGAGCTGGAGAGCCGAACTGGTGGGTGGGCGTGGACAAATGGGTATGGAGAAGCCCTGGTCCAGGCCCTGCGGCTAACAGTCTCCAGGCCTCAGGTGAGGTGGCAACCCACCCATCTGGGAGTGGACATTCCAGTGGTTGCTGATTTCATCTATAGATAGATACCGCTCATATCTTCAGATAATGACAGAACATCCCCGGAGAACTCTTTTAGGCTCATTTTGTGCTTCTGTTAAAACTCCAAATACAATTACCTTCTTTGGTTCTATCATCATCCAAAGACAAAGACTTCGCAGCTGCTTGTTTAGCGTTACTGAGGGCATGATGTTGATTCAATAGCCATTTCATCGATTCTCATAAAAGTTTCCATTCTAAGCTACTAAAAGTAACTCTTTGGATAAGTTTTTGTTTATTTGTTTATTTGTTTTCATTTTCACAACAGGGAAAATGTCCATTGCTTCAGGTCATCTTGGGTTTGACAAAAAGCAACATGAAAGTAGTAGTAATACAATGTTCAAGGCCATGGCCAAGAACTGGATGGGTTTACTGCAGTGCTCCATCTGCTGTTTCAAGGGACTCTGACTTCCAGTCCCATTTAGTATACAATTAATTTCATGTGGAAACACCCCTTGTGCTGATTCTTTAATTACAGCATGCTCTGAACATTTGCACACATCTTGAAATATTATGCAAACAAAACCATTTTTAATAAGCCCTTGTCAGTTAGTGCTCTTGGAAGAGAAGAACTTCATCAGGGCAAATTTTGAAGTCCTTTGTTAATTTTTTTTTCCACTTGACAATCATCAAACATTAATTATCCCCAGTTCTGAAGGTGTGTTGCAAAGGTAGGTGTGCACTCCCTAACACTACTGAGAATGAGTCTTTTTCCTTGTGCTATGCACCCAGGTACTTGACACAGCCTTTGAGGTGAGAGCAGTGAGTTCATTGCACCGCACCTGAGTGATAGAGAATCAAATAAAGAGGTTGTGCTGTGCCATGTGAATCTGAACCAAATTGCTAAGTACAGCATACAGCTTTTTAAGAAAATGCCACATTTTTACACTGCCCATAGAGAGGACTCCCAATACCCACATTGGTGATGACGTTGGGCCACACAACTAGTCACCTGCTTGTTTTCAAGAGCTGCCTCAAAAAGAAAATAACCTCCCAATGCAAATAACAGCCAAAGTTCCTAAGGCAGATTTCCTAATTGTTCCTTTACAGAGGAATTCCCTTGGTGGGGCTGAGTACCTGTAGTTGCAGCTGTAAATGTTCACCTGGCCTGCCAGAACAGACCCGGAGCTCTTCACATTCACATCAACCACAAACAGCTGGGCTGCCTCCGTGGAATACTCGACCACAACCACGTAGTGGCCAACCTGTGGGACGCGCAGCCACAGATGCAATTCCACCTGTCACAGAGGCCAAGCAGACAGACTGTGATCCAGCTGTGACATGTACAGGCCACACTTGCATCAGCAATGGTGAAAATAGAGCCCAGAAGACACCCTGGAAGTATTTTTATATGTCATCCCAGTAAGGAATATGGTCCTACAGGTTGAGATGCCAGATAAAACACATGGTGCCCTGTTAAATTTTAAATGGAAATAAATAACAAATAATGATTTATTGTTTATTTGGACAATTTAATGGGGCATCCCGTATTTTCGTTTTCTAAATCTGGCAGCCCTACTTAGAGAGACTTCTACTATTTCTACCCAGGAGTGTTTTTGCTGCTTGTTTCTCAAGGTAAAAGACATTCTAAAACTTGAAGTAAAAATTAAGTACTGATGAGGAATAAGGGGAATGGAAATGTGCCTTTGGGCTCTTTAATTGTTTTTTTTAAATAAGTTTTAAATTGTATCAAGGGAAATAATGTAAAACACACACACATCTCGCTCCTGGGATAAGGAGTGTTAATAAGGACTGTTAATGATTTTCATAGCAAACCATTTTCTATGCCCAAATATGCACACACGTTTTGTTTCGTTAAGAAAAACTGTGATCATAGTAGACAATTCGGGATGTCTTTGTGCTATGATGACAGAGACCACAGGGCCTGCAAAACCAAAAATATTTACTATCTGTCCCTTTACAGAAAAAGTGTGTCCTCCCCTGATATCACCTACTGGTTAGGAGCTTGGGGTCTGGAATCAGACAGCCTCCAGCTGTGTGATCTTGCACAAGTTACTTAACATCTGTATGCCTCGGTGTCCTCCTTAGTAAAATACAGATAACAATAGTACCCCCCTCTTAAGATTGTTCTGAGGATTAAGTGAATACATACAGAGCTCTCAGAAGTATATCTGACATATAAAAAACACTATGTAAATATTAATTATTATAATTTGATTATTGCTTTTTACTATGACTTGCTTTTTTTACTCAATGGTATTTTATATGTCTTTATTGCAAAAATATATACATGCAAATACACTTACATGCAAATATACTTCATTTTTTGAACAGCTGCCTACCATTGTGTGGTATGAATATAAAACTATTTAACAAATCCGTTATTGAGGGACACAGGTTGTCTTTAATTTTCCCTACAACCTATAATGGTATACAATCATCATGCATATATCCTAATGCTAGTATTTCTGTAAGATTCCTAGAAGTGGAATTGCTGGGTCAAAGTGTGTACACATATTTAATGCCTGGGCCAATATTAGAACTTTATTCCTCAGCAGTGTAACCCACCTCCGCCTGCAAGCTCAGGCCCAGGCAAGATTTACCACACTTAATTAAAATGGTCCTCCCTCTCCCTGCCTTAGGAAATTCACATTTGGTATTCCTTCTGAAAGGCTCTGAACCATGTAACTGCTATTTTCCACAGTGATTTTTTTTCTGTCACTTAAATGACAGAAAGATTTCCCTCTGGGAAAGAATGTGGATCAGCCATACCAATGTTGACTCCATGTTCTAGAGGGAAATATGGCTCTGCCACTGCTCCGTGTGGCGAGGTTACTGCCAGCATTTCTCCCCTGGGCATCTCCAAACAAGGGCCTGACTGTCATTACCCCACCACAAAACACTCACAGGTCAGTGATGTACCAGGTTTTCGCCCAGAAGTTATTACTGGCAGCAAGTTCTATCTAGCACTCTATTATAAATTTCTACTACTCTTTCCACTCTAAATTGTATGGATTACCTGTTGGAAGACTTGTTTGAAGAGTTTAAGGTACATTTGATGGGCAAAGTCAGGTTTGAGAAACTCAGATAAAAGATGGCACACAGAAACTTTACTGCTTGCTGTTGTGATTATTTATGTGTGTTATTTATCTTTAAAAAGGTGAACTTTAATGGAATCAGTGTCAAACTGGAGGAATATTTCTGGTTCTATGGCACAGAACTGACCTCCACTAGTTATTAGTGTTTTAGGATAAATACATGGAAAGTGGGTTTATCAAATCTGTTGCCTATACAAACTAAAAGGGATAACTAATATGTCTGATGTCAAAATGAGGATTCAAATGATTTGGTCAGCAAATATTACTGAATACCTATGCTATGCCAGTCCACCAGCCAGGTGATAGGTATACAATGGGAAGCAAGACAGACATACCCTCAGACAGACTTGAATCAAGTAATTAGATAACTAGACAAACACAGCATAAAACTACATGTGAATAATGTTCTGCAGAGGTGTAAGACAGGGGCCTGAGCTAGTCGAGGAGATGAGGGAGAGCGGAAGGCTTCCTTGAAGAACAGCAACTTAGTTGAGTGTGGAGGACAAGGAGAAGACAACCAGGCCATAGGGGAGAGAAGAGTGTTTGGGTAGAGGGAACGGCTTGCAGTAGGAGGCTACATACAACATAGAATGCTGTAGGGTCCCATATAATGCAAGCCCAAGAGACTGAAGGTAGGTCAGAGGAGCAGAGAAACAGAGAGCAAGAGGGAGTATAATAAAATTGGGAAGTAGAAAGGGCAGTTTTATAAGCCATGTTAAAATCTTTGTCTCTATCCTAAGAGCAGTAAGTGTTGATCAAATATTCCCATCAGAATGTGAGTGCTGGCTATAGTCTGGAGAAAAGATCAAGAGGTGCAATGGGCAGAGCAGACGTGGGTCAGCTAGTTAGGAGGCTTCTACAGAGATTCTCACAAAAATGATTGTATTTTGGACAAGGGAGATGGAAGGAGAATGCCAAGAAAAGTTCGGGATGTACACTCACAGATAGATTAGTTTGGGTGGGGGAAAGAATTGGAGAAGTCATGGATGACCCTAAGAATTTTGGCTTATGCAATTAGATGGATGGTAGCAGCATTAATTTAGGTAGGGAATACCGAAATGGAGTTTGAGGTTGCTTTGAAACATCAAAGAGGTAATGTCAGGAAGGAAGGTAGACTTGCTGGTCTGCATATAAAAGCAGAGGTATGACTGGGCATAACAATATGGGAGGTATCTGTGTGGAGGTGGGTCTGATACAATTGCCATGGATCAGACTCCTCGAGACAGAACATAGAGTAATAAGGCCTAGGACTGAGCATTGACAAATTCTAACACTTAATGGCTAGACAGAGGAGGATGAGCCTGCAAACGATATTTTGAGGAAGCGGTGAGAGAGGTAGAAAGAGAATCAGGTTGTCGTTAATTTTTAAATTATTAAGACAGCTCTTAAATTATGAAAAACAAGAGAGAGTTTGAGAATTCAGGGAGTGTCCATCAGGCATCGAAAGCTGCCGAGAAGTTAAACCGATGAGGACTGAAACATATCCACTGGATTTAGTGACAAAGATCTCATCGGAAACCTGGCAAAATAAATTTAATGGAGTGGGAGGTGAAAGCCAGACTGAAGTGGGTTGAGGTGTGAGTAGGGCATAAAGAATTAGAAACACAGAGTGTAGACAATACTTTGGAGGAGTTTTGTTGGGAAGGGGAGGAGTATGGTGCAGTGGCTGAGCTGAGGGAGAGAGAGGAGGATTTTAATAAAAATAGGTTAGCATTTTTTAAAGATGGGTGACTTCTGGTTCAGATGGCACAGAGAATTCACATTCACTATACTCCTGCTCCAAGAGAGACCAACTCTGGATAAAACGTTTTAAAAGAACAACAAAAAGATATATTTAGAATCAAAAGTAATAGGTGATAAAACATAAGTTAAAGAAAAACCCAAAATGGCACCAGGACTGAAGTCACAAGCCTGTTGTCCTCTAGGTCTGGAAGCAGATTATTTTGGTCAGCAGTTTAGCTCATGCAGAGTTAAGAGAATAAAACATGTGCCATAGGAGACAGCGGCCAGATCGAGGTACATTTTTTGAAGACAAGGATGTTCAAATTTAAAAAGAAGCTAAAAATTGCTTCCAATCTGCCTCCTGGGTTATGGATTTATAAGAAGCTGTGTGAAGGTCAAATACTGCATGTTCTCACTTATAAATGGTAGCTAAACAATGGGTACACATGGACATACAGAGTGCAATAACAGACACTGGAGACTATGAAAAGTGGAAGGATGGGAGGGGGTGTTGAAAAAGTACCTATTAGGTACAATGTTCACTATTTGGGTGATGGGTACACTAGAAGCCCAGACTTCACCACTATGTTATATATGCATATAAGAAACTTGTACTTGTACCCCTAAATATATAAAACTAAATAAATTTTTAAAAGAAGCTATGGAATTTGGGAACCAAAAATCAAATATGTGGCCTCATGACCAAGAACTGAGCTATGCCATTCATGGAGTCAGTGTCTGAATCTCCTATCTTCAGTGTCATAACAATAGAGAAGGCACACTGTAATGCCTGCTCCTGGGCTAAGGATCCAGTGGACAGGTAAGACAATGCAAAATTAGCAGGCTGAAACAGATGCGAAAGAAGGAGAGGATAAAAACCTCTCATTCAAAATAAGCCAATATGCCTGTAAACAAAATTTCAAAACACATAAATTGAATATTAAGAAAGACAGGTAACAAAATAATCAGAGATGAGTTCACTTCAGATGAGGTGAATTTTATGGAATAGTCTGAGAAAGACTTTAAATATACTGGCCCATGATCTGAAATCCCCAAACTCTGAAAAGGAAATAGGTTTTGTAACTGTTTTGGTGGCAAACCTAACCTAACCAATAATCATTTGCTGGCAAAGTCTGAACTAAACTGATATAAGTCTATGTATATAGTCAGTTTGCGTCTCCCTAGGTGTGCCTATTCATGCTTTTCACTGGAGAAATATTAACCTGTTTGATTATAGGGTATTATCCCAGACCTCACTGGAGATGTTATCTTTTTTCAAATCTTAAAAATTCTGAATTCTGAAATACACCCGGCTCCAAGGCCTTTAGGATACTAAAAAAGCTAAATGAAGAAGTAACTTCCACTTAAAAGTACATGAAGTTTTGAAACAAAAACTGGCAGAAAAGACAAGAAAAAGTAAATATGATAAAGAGCCAATTGGAAAGTTTTAAAAGTATAAATTAAACTGAATCAATAAGCTGGATAATTTCTAGACCAGAGATAGTGAAATAAAATATTTCTGTATTGTAAAAGAGCCTTGAGGTCCTGCTGACTAGCTCTGTGCTATAGCTCTGGGTTAAATCAGAGGTTAGAACCTCCTAGATGAGTCATCAGCATCACTTCCTGGTGGCTGCCCCTTCTCAACTGTACCTCCTGTTGTCTAGGGAACACACACACACAAATACACACACACATACACATATCTGTATATGTACGTGTATGTGCATTTTATGTATATATGTATGTATGTACACCTATATACATGTATGTGTGTATGTGTGTATACACACATAGCATGTGTAGGGAGGGATACAGCAAACTTAGTATTAGAATGAAGTAGAGGGAAGATCATTTAGGTTTTTTATGCATATCTATATTGTTTTACTTGTTACAAGTAAATATTATTTCGTAGCATGAAAATTCAAATAAAATGAAGACTTTACTTAAGAAATATACTTAAAAACCTTTAACTGCTACCTTCAAAATGTTAGAAATGTAGTTTACAAAAATGTACACATCTAAAAGTTCAGTTACAATTAACTCCACATATATTTTCATCCCAGAAATTTAATCCCCCAAATGAATATTTTCCTCAAAAGGACAAAACAGAGAATGTTACAGAGTGCAAAGAATAAAAATATAGTGGAGGAAGTTTTTTTCAGTGTCTTCATTTTGAAGTGCTGTGTATTCTTATTGTTATGGTTGATATCCTATAGCTCTAACTCGAATCTGAAATCAGTATGATCTTAAATTTGGTTCTGAAGTTCGAAGAACTCCTGGAAGAAAAGTAACACCAAGACCTGTAGTAACCTGTCCTCCAAGCCATGAGGTAGGTGCCAGGGGATGTAGAAGTTCCGGATTCTGAGCTCAAGGAATTCAGCTGCTACAAATTGCTTAGCCTAAGGGGTTGAACAGTCAGTGAGTGTGGTATCCTTTTAGGGTAAGCTGTGTCATTTCTGGACGCTTACTAGATTGAGTCTCATCTGTCTTTTAAGAGAAATCTTGCCCTGAATCATGTAGAACAGGATGCCCCCTTCTAAGTCCAGATAACCAAAAAGAAAGGATTCTATAGCTGCCCACATCCCCTGCCATGTCTAGAAAGTGCTCAAAGAACAACCTGAACATGGCTCCATGTAGCGTACCATCCAGCCCTACCCTAAATCAGATAGTTCAGCAAATGTTGATAAACACCTCTGAGAAATTCTTCCAGGTTCCCCTGAATTTGAGAAGCAACTGTGGCCAAGTATTTTTAGCAGATACAGATGGGGAGGTAGTAATAACTTTGATAATAAATAAAAGGCTGGCCCACCTCTCTCCCACTGAGGTCCACCATGACAGGGTGTGCAGGTGTGGGCTGCCTCACTGCCACGGGTCTTGGCTCCCCATCAAGCAGGAAGTGTCTGGCCTCACAAGCCAGGGTACAGGGGAATCTGGTCACTGGCAAATGCTGGTAGAGTAAGCAACTTCAACAACAGCAACAACAACGGAATCAATAGTTACAACTGAGAACATCAAACGGAATATCAAAGTACATCCCCAAAGACTCTCAGTCATTCAGTTCACTCATTCATTCATCATTCTTCAATAAACTCTTATTAAGTGTCTACTACAAGAATTAAGCAATAAATTTTCATCTGCATGGGAAAGAGAAGAAACAAAGGTCCACAAACCTGGCTTCTATTTTAAGCTCTTCCTCCCACAAGATGCATGACTGACCTTGAGGGCATTGACTTGGGCATGCATCAACATTCCCACATGCTGGAGGGTGGTAGCCACTCCTAAGCCAGCTATGGTGTGCAAAGTGCTTTGTGAATCTTACTTGAAGAACACAAGTAAGACATAGAGGAAGATAACAACTAATTATCCAGAGCATCATGCTGTCGTTGTGATCCTGAGACACCTCACGAAAGCTTGCATTAAAGGCTTCTAATCTAGAGGACCCCAATGATGCGGCTGCACCTTCTGCCCCATACTGACTTTTCTTGGGGAGGTCCTGCGTAGGCACATGGTTCTGTGACTGGCAGCTGCAGTACAGAGGCTTCATAGTAGTCCCTGGGGAGCAGCACAAGGTAATCCTAGAAAATAAAGACCAAAAGGAGAATCATTCATTTTGATGGTAGCCCTACTTTGGATAGAAAATAATCAAACATACTAGTTAAATCAATAATAACCAGGTGAAGTCGCTAAACTCTCCATATCAACTGCTTTGTTCTTCATCCCGACTCACCAAAACACAAAAAACCACTCATCAAAGATTCTTTATGTATCAGAGAGAAACTTGTCAGTGTGAACAGTTTTATTCTTCAAGTTTCAAGAGAGATTTTACTGTCTCTCCTTGGTTGTTTATAAATTCACAAATTAACAAAGATAATAAATTGTCAACTGATGAAATGTTCTGTGGAAATGCTGGTTGCCTTCAGCAGTACAGAACACTGAATGTGGATCACTTTCTACTCCCACACCCGAGTAACGCTCAACCGGCATGGTATAAAAAGCAATGCCTTGTGATCTTGGTGATTCACAGAATGGAACTGGCCTACTGCCTGTCCCAAGAAACGAGAGGAAGAACATGTTCCACTGAGTGTGCCAAACAAAGCCCACAACGTAAATTCAGCTAAGCAGCTCTTCAGGAAAGAGCAGAGCTGCAGGCTTCTGGGAGGTGAATGATTGACAGCCCCTAGCCGTCCTGACAGCAGCGCATATCTGCAGAGGGAAGAGGGGAGGGCAAAGAGCTCATACACAGACCACAAGGCTTTTTCTCTCCTCAGACAGAAATGTATAGGAGGGGAAAAGTAAGAGATTGTGGCTGAGGGGACTCAGTAGGTTTAAATTTTAAAAGGGTTACTGTTCTACTAGTAAGTTTGCTGAGTTTGGGACCATATCTCCTCTCTCCTCATGACTTTATAGTCTCACAGATACTAGAATAGTAAAGGTTGATAATAGGCACCCTTATGATGCCTAATGATAATGTCATTAGGCATCTTCCATGCCTAAACAGTAACTTTTATAATGAACTTCTACTTTCCGTGAGTCCAACTTTGTACCTGTTACTAGTATCAATGGAATTTTCCTCTGCCTCATTTCTACCATCTGTGAAACATTCTTGAACTTTTTTTCTTCAAGCAATAAAGCTTCCTACTAAGAAGATGCAAGAAGAGCAGAGACCTTCTGATGTTCCTTTGCTGTCTTGAATGGAAAGAACAATCCCTCATGTTATCCTTGTAAGATCCCAATTTGGAAGGACCTATTAAGATAAGTATTGTCCCTGTTGTATGGAAGAAGCAACTGGCAGGACTGGAAGAGACAGGATTGGAATTAAGCGACTTTCCTAAGATTTGCTAACATGGCCAATAAACGGGGTTGTGCCTGAAGGAAAAGCTTTATGTTTTCGACTTGAGAGCATGAAACCAAGCTTTTCCCAAGGACTGTATTTTGAAAAGACCTTGCCATGAAGCAAAGCAGGCCTTAAAGCACATAGCAAAGAGGGCTGTCTCAGAGAACAGGTTTCATCCTTCCAACTCCCCATGGCTTCTCTGGCTATTCTATTAGGTGTTTGCAGACAAAGCCTTTCCTGAACAAAGAGTTCTCTGTTGTAGGCAATCTGTTTGGTGAGAATAAACCTGCTTTAGGTTTAACACAGAAGAAAGCAGAAAGAGTGTCATGGAGAAGCAGTGGCTCCCGTAGCCTCTTGCTTCTCTTTCCACCCCCAAGAACTTTACTGAAATTCATATCTGCTTGTCTTCTAGGTTCTTCTTCCTTGGTTCTACACAATCTCCAGACAGTGTAGATAATAACCAGGTGAAGCTGCTAGTTCTTATGATGTGAGGCAATGAGTGCTAAAGTCTATACTTCTGACTCATGCTGGAAAATAACATACAAGCTTTGGAAGGGTGAAGCCACATACTCATGAAGGCTTCGCATTTGTTCTGATAATTAAGAGTCTTTAGGAGACCTTTTTTATTTTTTATTTTTTTTGTCCAAGAGAAGCTAGCTGAAAGGATACAAAAGATACTTCAAGTTGATTCCTATGTCATTTGAGGGCGAATGTCACCACAGTTTCCTTAGGTTGGGGCTGAATTGTTCCTGTGTCTAAAACCACCAATGATTGTGATATTTTATGGTCGCTGTGGATTGTAGTCTTGGATGGAACCACTTCTGAGGTAGGAAGAATCCCGCAAGAGCTCTCCATTCAGAACTAAGTCTTACCAGAAGGACTCCTTCTGCCTTAATACAAGCAACCCATATTCCTGGTGTGATTGAAAATGGGTCTGCAAAACCATTTCCAGGGACGGTGACAAAGGCTGGCTCCTTACTCGGCAGGAAGATGATCTCTTTGCTTTGAGCAGCACCTATCAGAAATACAAAGAACTGCTTAAGGCATTTTTCTATCAGTCAGTGTTATGATTTTAGATATTCAGTTTTGAACATTCAGTTTACATCTCAAAAAGTTTAAGATGATATGTACTGATCAGATTTACTGATCTTATCTTTAAAAATTGTACTATGCAAATACATATGTATAAAATAGGCTAGAAAGATACTGATAAGACATCACCAATGGCTATCTACACTGGGATTATGAATAATTGTTTAACTTATTAAATAAGTATATTAATACTTGTAAACAGTTTAGGAAAGTTCCTTGCATATAGTAAGTATTCAATATATCACATTAGCTACTAAATTATTTTTTCCTTTCTTGTTTATATGTGAGTTTTTTTTAAAGCCAGGGTCTCACTATGTTGCCCAGGCTGGAGTGCAGTGGTTATTCACAGGTGCCATCATAGCTCACGACAGCCTCAAACTCCTGAGCTCCAGCAATCCTCCCACTTCAGCCTCCCAAGTAGCTGGGACTACAGCATATGTGATTTTAAAGTTTTAATTTTTATTAATGAACATGCATAAGAAAAAGTTTTACACTTCCGTTTATTTGTTTTCAGGAAAAAATATGTTTTATTCTGCATTAAACAAAGAGAGGACCTTCTGCAAGAGGTTCAGAAAGAAATAAACTATTGCGTCTAAGTTCAATTGAGACTTTTTCTTTCAAAGAATTATCTTCTCCAAATCTTTGGGTTCACTCTTGTTCTACAAACATTGATGGGGGCCTACTATGTGCCAGGCTTGGAACTAAGTTCTGGTGACAAGGCAGTAAACACAGTAAGCATGGCCTTTGCTCCCTGCTGGTGAGGACCGGAGAGGAATAAGGACTAGAAGACAGGAGAATGTGGTACAGTTTGGACAGTGGTATTTGGGAGGAGGCACCAGTTACCATGGGACATAACATAACTAGGGCTCCCAACTCAGACTTAAGGGAAAGGTGTCCCGGAGGACAAGGAAACGAAGCAAAATGTATTCCAACTATTTGAGTTAACAGAGAACAAACTGCTGCTGTTATTGTCACGCAGGAGGCGAGGGGCCTGTTAAGAGTTTGGAATCTGAAGACTTTGTCTACAAACATCCAGCTGTGGCTGGCAATTTACTAAACCTCTCAGCTCTGTTTTCTCTTCAACTCTCCTCAGTTTGCAAAGTTCTTATGATGTGAGGCAATGGGTGCTAAATTACTCTGTGAACAATGAAGTAAGCCTGCTAGTTCATTCAATGGGTTAATCAACCTCCAGCCACGCAAGTTGGGTTGACACAACTCGGAAATGACATCATTTCTTCCCCCATTCCGAATGAACCGTGGATGCTTAACAAAGATGGCGTACATTTTGATCCTAAATTAGATTTCCATTGGTAACATTTTGTGTCCTTATAAAATTCCAAATGCTTCTTGGAATCTGTTTCCAGGACAGGTAGAAGCCCTAATACCTTGAAGAACAGACCTGCGGGCCTTCTCTCTGCCTGTGGCGAGGCTGTGCTCTCTTCTCTTGTCCCTCTGCCCTCAGGAATTCCTCATCCCTGAGTCAGGTTTGCAGCTCCCTCCTGGAGCTCATGTGGGCTTCATGCTTTACAGCATTCATAGGAAAAATTCCCATCCTCACCCATTTCTCCTCTGACTATTTGGTTGGTTTGAAACAATGGAAGAATTTAGGGCAGCGGGCCAAAATCTCTCAAATAACACCAAAAAAGTGACAGCCACGTCACTGTGAATGAGTTATAAATGAGCTCTGCTCAGTGAAGACATCATAACCCATGGGGTTCAGCCAAGGTACATAGGTTGTTATATCGATTTTTAAAATGACAGTTAAGGACAAATTCAGTAGCAAAACTTAAGTGATTGTTTAGAGAATGCAAGGTAACAAACGACAGGGCTCCTAGAGAACCGTCTAACCAGACCATGAGCCAGGCTTGACATTTTCTAAGGGTGATCAAGTTTGTGAAAATCAGAGAAAGTGTTTCATTATTTATTTCTTAATTGAAAAGAGGCTTGAAATTTTACCTACGTGCCTTACCCCAGGATGGATAAATAGTTATATGGCCAGATACTGCTTCAGTTCCAGGGTTAACGTATCTCAGAATAACACGAAACAAGGAGCCACTTGACTTCCCTACATTCAATGTTATTCTTACATCATTCTGAAAAATACCGAAAGGCCATAAAGCATAGAAAAAAATTGGTTAAAAGACATGCTAGCCAAACAGTGACTTTATTCTATTCAAGTGTCACTACTGGACTTGTAATGTACACACATACACACACACACACTCACACTCAGTCAATGAGCACCGAGCAACTTGTGAAAGATGGAAATAGGCAAACCTAACAACGAATTAAAATCACTTACAATCAAAATTACAGTGAAAACGCACTCCCTCAGCAACTGAGATCCTCTTTTGACCTTTTTGTAATCAGGCAGACAGAGCGGAGTATTAGATGGGCTAGTTTAAGAAAGCCACAGTGACGGAGCAACCACCACTGGCTAGGAAAAATAAAAAGGCAGAAGAGAAGGAAAGGAGAGGGTATTATTTCACACCACCAAAGAGAGACTGCTTCAGAGTCCGCTTCACATACATAAAGTCT
The DNA here is from genome assembly GCF_028858775.2 of Pan troglodytes. Taxonomy (NCBI): domain Eukaryota; kingdom Metazoa; phylum Chordata; class Mammalia; order Primates; family Hominidae; genus Pan; species Pan troglodytes. The sequence goes on along the minus strand of NC_072415.2, from coordinate 33,669,842 downwards.
AAATGGTCACAGAAACCAACGGTGGCCAAAGAAAGGTTAAAGACTCCAAATACAATAGTGGTAACATCTGGGTGTAACTAAAATATGCCTATTAAGTTTTATGATGTTTTATCTCAATTCCTTATGCAAAGAAATGATGGCTTTTCAACCTAGAGGAGGGGTTCTGTTGGTCTCCAGGGCCTGGGCTCACACAATATTCTGTAAACATTGTGGAGCCTGGACCCTTGAAGGAAAGAGTAGACTATTTTAATTCTGAACCACTGACTGCATGTCCAGATTGGGCTGTGGCCCAAGGAAACTTCATGAAACTTGGAAATTCCCAAATCAGTGGTTCTTTTAGCATTTCCCCCAACTTCTTTGTTTAAAAGGAAGGGGATATTTGTTAAGCAAGATATTGGTGACAATGAAGACTGACTTTGTGTAGAATCACTTGCTCTGAAAGCAGGAGCTACAGGTGACCCACACTGAGGAACTCCTGCTGATCCTCACAATTTGTCTGAATTCATCTTTAAGTGTTAGTTTCAGATGGAAAACAAATATGCAAAAATCTATTAGGAGCAGAGTAAAGTAAGTGGTGATTCTGGGGACACCACCAAGGTCCTCTGACCAAAATAACTTTCTCAGAAAATGCGTCATTAGAGATGAATTCCTTTGTGTCCACCAGCTATTCTGTGAAACTGTAAGCACCTGTGAGAAGGTATACACTTTGATTGGGTTGTCAGTCATTCACATCTTATTATGACTCAATGGAATTTACTGCTTGTTTTCTGAATAATGAAGTAATGTCAGGGAACTAAAGAAATTAAATAGCTGTATTTGGGGAGTGGGGGCAAAGAGTGAAGTGTCTTAAGATCCTAGGTACCATTTCAGAAAGGCCGCTTGGATGGGGGACTTTGGCCAGGTGAAAAACAGCATTAGAATCAATGAGGGGAAGGGGTCCGAGAGTACTGTGGCCCTGTCCCAGCTTCTCTACAGGCTGACTGAGGTAGCAACAGCAAGCAGCAGTCTCGGATGCGCTAATGAAAAAGACTGTGTTACCATGATCGTTAATTTACCTCTCATATTCTGAATTTCCCCACTGAGAAACAGCTTGAAGAAACCAACTCAAAGACAAATTCTGAGGACAAAGTTACTCAATGGCTATACAGAATTTTTTAGTTATAAGTAGCAAGACGTATAAGTTCTAAAGGTAAACAAAGAATGTATAAATTCCCCTACTCATTCTAATACAAAGCCAAGATGGATGCAGTAGAGAAGAATGAAGGAAAGAGAAATATGGAAAAGAAAAATGAAATAGCACTTAACTAACATTCATTATTTATCTTAGTTTCCACGTACATAGCAATTCAAAGTTTAAAAAAAGCATCAGCCAAAAATTAGGAACACTAGCTTTACTGGAATTACTTAAGCCAACTCCTTTTTGTTTTCCACAAATGGCTTTAAAGAAAACTGTCCCTCACATTCTAGTACAGCCTAACATCATTTAGGAAACTTCCCTCTTCTATAAAAAGTCTCCAGAGATAAACACTATTTTTCTTTAATCTCTTAATTTTCTGATTTGGTAATCAAATTAAAGTAACAATGAACTATGTAATCCACACATATGCTTATCAGTTAATATACAGCCCTACCCCAAACCCCAGGTTTAACCTAAACTCCAATGCCAACCCATAATATAGAGAAAAAGAATCATGGAATCAGTTCTGGGAACAGGTCACCTTTCAGGGGGCTCACTGAGACTGGTGTGGGGAAGTATCTGAGCTACTCAGCCACGAAGCTGCTCTCTTCGGGTTGCGTACCTGTACTGAGGTCATTTGGGCATATCCTCTCCAGCTAAACTCAGGAAATGCCAGCGGATCAAATCCAAATCGAAGGTCTCTCCCATTAGGTGTGCTGCCGTCTTCAATCTCATACTTCATATGATGCAAATCTGGGAAATAGTAGTTGTTTTCAGGCCTTTCATAAATAAAAAGTAAACACATACAGGAGGTTAGGTCCATAGATCATCTGAACATCTTTTAATCACAATAGTTACTATGAAAGAACTCCACCACATTGACAGAGTACATTAAATAAAGGACAAATGAGAAAGATCTCCTGCTCTTTCTCCAAATTATTGCTTTAATTCACATAAACATTCACATAAAACACACTCAACGCCTATTAATTCCAAGCATTAAGATGAGAAAATCATTTAGCACAAGCCATAGTGGTAGCATCCTTTAGTATGTTCTAAATAGTTGCCAACAATTTAGCAAAGTCAAATTAGGTTATTTACTGTTTATTTATTTAATCACTCATTCATTTATATATTCATTCACTCATTACATAAATATTAATAGCTATGTGCCAGGCACTCTTGCTAAGGACCATAGGTATAATGATGAACATGACATAAAATATTTCATATGCTAAACTTACAAGTTAGATATATTTTCTTGATATGTATTTTTTAATCATTAGAATGACTCTTCTATGCCTTGTTTTCTCTTAAACTATATGCCTATTAATGAATTCTTTTCAAGAGCTCAGCTGTGGTAGGCACAGAGAAGTATCCAAAATATTCCAACATTGTGCGGCATTTAACAATCTACTTAAAGTTCTCAAAAAAAAAAAAAAAAGACACTTCGCCAATCCAGTCACAAGCTAATAGCAGTTAGTGGGATTAATGCCATAAAGTTGAATTTGTTTAAGGAAATAAAAGGCCATGCTCCTATACTGCAAATAGAATTAGGAATGCTTACAACTTTTCTGGAAGCAATTTACAAAGATCCTTAAAAATGTTCACACATATTGACCCAGTAATTCTACTTCCAGGAATCTGTTCTAAAGAAAGATTTTGTAGATAGTCAAAGAATTAACATAAAAGAATGTTTAAAACAGTGAAGACCTGGAAACAACATAAGTGTACAATTATGAGATAAATTATTAAAAAATTACATAACCATTTAAAATGTGAAGGCTAATGATAATAGGAAATATTTACGATATGATGTGAAGTAATGAATGTGAATTATATGAAAAAATAGAATGCTAATTTTTAATTCATAGACAAGATCTAGAAAAAATACACCAAAAATATTAAAAAGGGGTTATCTCTGGGTAGAGAAATGAAGATTTTTCTTTGCCTTTTTACTTTGATGAATTTATTAAAATTTGTTCACTGGACATGTATTACATTTATCACCACAAGAATTATTCAGAAAATAAAGCAAACGTGAATTCTTTCTACACTTGTCAGAAAACCTAAAAATTCTCTGATAAAACCAGAGCAAACATGTGGGGGAATTTAGTACAAAAGGATGCAAGATTGTCATGTTGGAGACAAGGTGCTCCGGCATCCACACTGTTGGTTTGCTAGCCTTTATTTCAGTTATAATTTACCACTAAATCCAAGGACACACTCTAAACTTGAAGATATATGTATGTGTGCATGTATCATGTAAAAAGTTAATATTCTTGCCTCAGGCTGGGTAACTTAATTCCTATTTGATTGCATTATTTTATGCTGAAAATCAGTCAATCACCTACATAGTTGGAAGAAGGAAAAATGTTTGCTGGTTAAGTAGCGGAGAAGCTCATTTTATCAACACCAGGGTGGAGCAAGATGAAACACAGGTGGAAAACGTTTTTTTATTTTTTTAAGATGGAGTCTCACTCTGTCACCCAGGCTGGAGTGCAGGGGCACTATCTTGGCTCACTGCAACCTCTGCCTCCCAGGTTCAAGCAATTCTCCTGCCTCAGCCTCCGGAGTAGCTGGGATTACAGGTGTGCGCCACCATGCCTGGCTAATTTTTTGTATTTTTAGTAGAGACAGTGTATCACCATGTTGGCCAGGCTGGTCTTGAACTCCTGACTTCAGGTGATCCACCCACCTCAGCCCCCGAAAGTACTGGGATTACAGGCGCGAGCCAGGAAAACGTTTTATGCAGGCATTTACAAAGCTCCCCTGGCCCATGGGGAGGCTCAATGGTCTTCAGGAAAACAAACCTACAGACATGCCTTCTTCACAGATCTTTTACTCCAAGCCCCCAACTGAGGGAAAGTGCGGCTGGGTTACTCTGACTTTTTTTGTTTTTATTAAAGACAAGGTCTTGCTCTGTCACTCAGGCTGTAGTGCAGTGATGCAATCATAGCTCACCGCAACCTCAAACTCCTGGGCTCAAGCTATCCTCCTGCCTCAGCCTTCTGAGCAGCTAGGACTACAGGCACGTGCCACAGTGCCTGCCTAATTGTTGTATTTTTTTTTTATAGGGATCGGGTCTCACTATGTTGCTCAGGCTGGTCTTAAACTCCTGGCCTCAAGCAATTGTCCCAACTGGGACATCACTCCCAGCCTGCTCTGACTTTTAGAATTCAAATGTTGGAAACATTGAGGGAAAGGAGAGAATCACCTTGCTAAATACAATTTACCTCCACGACATAAAAAATTTCTTTATAAATCTGTTACTAATGCAAGTAGTGAAGGGACCTGAGATTCAGAAGTTACTTTTTTTCCCTTCACAGAGGAAAAATCATGGATGAAACATCAAGGTTTCAAAACGTTTATAAATGGTAAAATATAATGGCTTAAGAGATGGAACAATACCACAGTTCCTATAGTTCCCCAGTCTCAATCTCCACCTCATTCCCTCGCTCCTATAGTTCATTGTCACCTGCTTCTGCATGAGACAAAGTACTTCTTCCCCACTTCCAAAGTTTTCTTACCCTCTACCCCCACCGCAACCCTGGGGAACAACTTTGGCCTCTCTACTTCCTCACTCCTGGGTCCCAAGAGGGAAACAGGAACTGAACCTTATTAGCCCAGGCACCTGGGTGTGTGGTGGCACTCCCTCTTATGCCTTCTCTTATTGACCCAAGCACCTGGGTATGTCGCACTGCCCCCTCTTATTCCCTTTCTTATTGGCCCAGGCAACTGAGTGTGTGGCACCACCCCCTCTTATTCCCTCTCTCCCTGGAGCGGGCCTATCTGTGGGCTCCTCCTGCTCCAACTTGCACATGGAAGTTGAGCCCTGAGAACCCACTTCATGCTTCCAGCTCTCGTCTTGCCCACCTGGTTTTTGTACCTGTGGGAATTTTCAAGCGAAAGTACTTCATGGTCTACACAGTAGAACAGGCTTTATGGGCAAAGTAATCTCCTGTTTTAAACAACTCACACACAAATGTCCAGATTTCAATTGACATAGGACAGCTTCCCCTGACCTCGATCTTTAGGGCTGCTTCTCTCTTCTCCAGAGCTGTAGCACAGGCAGGAATGTCTAAGACCATCTTTCACACCCTGAACATGGGAAGAAGCCTCCTGAAGACTCACCGCTGGCACACCTTTCCCACGACATGCTCTCGGCACTGGCACACTCCCGAGGGCCCACTGCACATGGAGGACAATGCCCCACCAATGTCACACTGACACCCTGAAAGCCAGGAAACAGCAGCAGTTATACCTTAAACCATCTCCACACTGAGCGCCTCCCCTGCTCTACAAGAAAGGAAAACTGACCATCCCAGTGACACAGTGCCTGCCTTCTTTCCTCTGCCACATCTGTCGGGCAAGTGTTTGAAATCTTGGAAACTCCCAAACTAAAATGGTGTGTCCGCGCTTGGAGATCAGATTCAACCACAAAAACCAAAACCAAAACAAAAACAAAAACAAAATTAAAATGGTGTGTCTTTCCAAAGGTCTGCTTCTAAGTTGGAGGCGGCTACTATAGGCCAGCTCAAATGCTGTTGTCCAGTGCAAAGACGACAGCAGCCCAGGAGTAAACGTGCTTCAGAAACAGTGCTGTTCTAAAGAGCATGTGATAACCAGGGGCCGAGCGAGAGATTCAAGAGTAGCCTTGCGGGGCAACTGTCCAGCAATTTCATTATTTAACACAACACTGTCTCTAAAAATCTGATGCTAGCATTTTTGATAATATAAAATATATCTTTAAAATTACTAAATATTGATGTTATTTATAAAACTAACAGATGCCCTCCCATCCCAGTTATTGTTTCTTATCATTAAACCCACAGTGTGCTGGTAGAAGAGAAGTAGAAACAGCCCCACTTGCAATTTACTAGTTTCAATGTAATCAATGTTTGGCCAAATTCCCTGGACAGAATGTTTCAGGGCCATTCCGTCAGAAAGTCTGCGTGAAGATGACAAACTCAGAAGAAATGTTATTTAGACCATCTTTGTCCATCAACACTGTGCTTTGCTCAGGGCCCAATGGACTTATTTACCTTGACACCCAAAGTAATTGCTCTTTTCCAAAGCAAAATATCCATCTTCACAGGTGTCGCAGGAATCGCCACCCACATGGGACTTGCAGTGACAGTCACCATCTCCCTGCAGAACAGTGAGCCAGATGACAACATTTGATATAATTACAGAATTCACTAATCTTCAAGATTGAAAACTGGCTCACTGTATAATAGGAAGCAGTGTAGCCAGGATCTGGAAAGGATTACCATGCTCTGTAGAATGACAGAGGTACTAACACACGCCCCCAGAAACCCCACAAGCAGTTGCTGTAGCATTCTGCTGTTGTCACATGAAAACTCAGCCCACTTTACCTGCCTACACTCTCCAGTTCCACTCACTGTTCCCGCCTTATGGCACTTGCATTCTGTGGAGATAAGAGAGCATCCTTGAACTAAGGGAGACACAAAAGACAGTTCCTGGCTCTGGGAACATCACACAGCTGCAACACAACGTGTGCAGTTGGCCTTGCCAGCGCAGTTCAACAGAATGAGAGTTTGGATCGCTGAGGCCTAAAATTAGAATGCTTTCTGAAGTTGGCAGAACAGACCAATCCACACTATCCATTTACAAAAAGTAACAGCTAGTTCATGGCTACTTCATGACAAAAGCCACAACATCATGGGATTTTTGAATGATTCCAATGCCGAGGTCATTACTGATATGCATGCATGAAAATACACTCTATTGAAGGTTATTCAGTATCCTTAACTCGGTGTTTTTAAGTCCTTATACTGGCTCCGATATAAGCATAAAATTAAAATTAAACCAGAAAAAGTAAATTATAAAAACAAGGACATAAAAACCATTTATCAAGTAGCTGTCTTCTCAAACAACAAAATACATACAGAAACAGGATAGAAATCCCTTGCTAAGATTTTGAAAGTGACAGAAATTCTGTCAAAAGTGGGGGGAAAACATCAGAACATTACATAGAATCTTGTCAAATTGAAGTGATTCAACAAATAGCTCTTTTGTGGATTTAGTCACTGAGGCAGAGAAAATTAAGAGAACATTACAATATAGTAAATTATGACATATAAGAAACCTACCTGAACATCCACTGGGGTTTTCTTTGTCCAGATTCCAATATAACAGTTTGCAGCGGCTACAAGTAGGACCTTCAACATGAAGCTTGCATTGGCAATACCCCTTTGAATGAAAATCAAACAAACATTTGACTTCTTGGAATTAAGACATGTTTTCAAACATGTGCGTGAGCAAAGACTTGTCACAGAAACATATTTTGGTCATGAAAAGTAATTAAGTGTATCCAGGGGGAAAAAATACTGGGTTGATTTCAACAGTCTGCTAATTGCTTTTGTTTATTTTTATTCATTTATTTGTTATGCATGTAATCCACATTTGTGGTTAAAAAGAAACTGGAAAATAAGGAGAAAGAAAATTTTAAAATCACTCTTATAACATTGTCAGTGTCTGTTGATACTGTTACAGCATAGACTACCAATTTAAATAGAAAAAATGTCTGAATATTTAACATGTTGAAAATCAGTTAAGAATTGTTTATCTGAGAGTGCTTTTGTAACATGCAAGATCACGGCCTTGCATCAATGTCATCAAGGCTTATGGGAAGGATGGCAGAACCTCTTTCACTCCATCCATTCTGTGCCTGGAAGTCGGCATCTCTAGGCTCTGAGGCCAAGAAGACAGACAATTTCTAAATTATCTCAGAAAATTGTTCAGAATAGTCCGGGTGTGGTAGCTCACGCCTGTAACCCCAGCACTTTGGGAGGCTGAGGCAGGTGGATCGCCTGAGGTCAGGAGTTCGAGACCAGCCTAGCCAACATGGCGAAACCCCATCTCTACTAAAAATACAAAAATTAGCCAGGTGTGGTGGGGCGTGCCTGTAATCCCAGTTACTCGGAGGCTGAGGCACAAGAATCGCTTGACCCAGGAGGCGGAGGTTGCAGTGAGCTGAGATCGCGACACTGCACTCCGGCCTGGGCGACAAGAGCAAAAAAAAAAAAAAAAAAAAAAAAAAGAAAGAAAGAAAAGAAAAGAAAAAGAAAAAAAAATGTTCAGAATACCATGGTATTGTGCTTGGAATAATATAAAATAAATTGTAATTATTTTGTACACAGCCAACTTTATTTAATGTGTCCTTGGCCATTGATTTTCTCAATGTTATTAATTATGTTTGTCAGACTTACATGCAGGGCTCCACAGAGGCAACACCCTCTGAGTAACCTACAAACCTGCAGTAAGAGTTAAACTCTAGGACTCCAGAGTAACAAGTTTAACTAAATCTTATTTTTTTGTTTTTGAAAAAAAAAATCACAAAATCACATATGCTCTTTGAAAAACAACAATGACCTCTTTAAGCAATTTAGCCTTGGGTCTTATTTTAATTTCTGGAAGTGCCCACACTGTTAGTCCTTAACATGTATGAGAATAATAGAGATAGTTAGAATTGCAACCCTTTTATAGTCTACTTACCAAATTGGAGTTGATGGTACCAGCTGGGTCACAAGCACTGCTGGAACCTGAATATGATTCAGAAATTTTTAAATTATCTGGTAGTTTGTTTTTCTCTTTGTTTTGATGTTTCAAGTTTTAAATGTTTTGTTTTCAAAAACAGTGTATCTACATTTATATTTTCGATAGATGTGTGGCAAAGTCTGCATGCAATTCATAGTCAGGCATCTTGAATGACATTTATGGTCCTTAATCCCCAAATTACCTCTTTTGCCACTGAACAAATCCCTATCCTGTCTACTCATGACAGTTCACTTCTAATTGATGATGAAGGAGGAGATTAGAGAAAGATTCTAAAATTTTGAGCATCATTAGTATTGTCCAGAAGAGGGCAATATTGTACCAAGAGATTTTTAATTGCCCATTTAAAAGACCTTCTAGAATTTCTAAGTACATCTTTAATTATCACACCTCCTTGTTCCCACCCATACTAAAGTTATTTATAAAATCAATTGGTTTGTTTTCCTGACTTACTATAACACTACAAACCAAATATAATCTCTCTTCAATAAATTGGGATCTTGCAATGTTTCAGTATTACAATTACACAGTGTTTGAACTGGGTAAGTCTGTTCTGAGTCTGGTTTTTCAAATCATTTAAATAAATCCATAATAGGATCTTGTTTGCTTATAAATTGTTCCTTAACCCTATTGGCTTTGTTTGTTTCTGTCTGCCTCAGCTTCCCCTTGATGATTCTCATTCTCTCTCTCACTCTCCTTTTTGAGACAGGGTCTTGCTCTGTCTTCCAGGTTGGAGTGCAGTGGCACGATCATAGCTCACTGCAACCTCCGATGCCTGGGCTCAAGTGATCCTCTCACCTCATCCTTCTGAGGAGCTGGAATGACAGGCATGCACCACCATGCCCGGTTATTTTAAAAAATATTTTCTAGAGGCTGGGAGTGGTGGCTTACGCCTGTAATCCCAGCACTTTGGGAGGCCAAGGCGGACAAATCACGAGGTCAGGAGATCAAGATCATCCTGGCTGACATGGTGAAACCCCATCTCTACTAAAAATACAACAAATTAGCTGGGCATGGTGGCACATGCCTGTAATCCCAGCTACTTGAGAGGCTGAGGCAGGAGAATTGCTTGAACCCGTGAGGCAGAGCTTGCAGTGAGCTGAGATCGTGCCACTGCACTCCAGCCTGGGGGACAAAGCGAGACTCTGTCTCAAAAAAAACAAATCAAATAAAAAATAAATAAAAATTCTAGAGACAGGATCTCATTATGTTGCCCAGGCTGGTCTCCAACTCCTGGCCTCAAGCAATCCTCCCGCCTCAGCCTCCCAAAGTGCTGGGGTTACAAGCATGAGCCACCCTGCCCTCTCTTTCTTTTCTGATGTTCTCCCGTTCCCTGCATTTTTCCGTAATACCCAACACAAATTTCCAGCTGTTTGTTTTCCATGCCCAACCTCGGGTTCCTCTCCAGGACACAAACATTGCCATCTAGCCCTGGGATGACTGTGGCTGCTCAGCTTCTCTGCCAGGCAGCCACAGCACTTCCTTCTGCTCCTGAGGCCCATGGAGGTGAGCAGACCCATGCAGGATGTCCTCACATCCTAGGGACCTTCAGGCCTTTTGAAAGGCAAGCACCCTACTCTGACTGCCTGCTGCAACTTCCACCCTCAAGGAAACCTGGTCTCCAGAGGATTCTGGTTAGGAAGATTCTGGGAAATGAAGTCAGTCCTGTCTTCAAAGGGCAGGAAGGGGTCTGAGAAACCACATTCTTCTGATGGATAGTCTGGGTCAGCCTTCCACAAACACCTCTTCACAGTAGCAAGAGTTCTCTGAAATTGACAAGAGCTACTGGTCTGCTCTCTGGCTGCACACACCAGGGAGCCCAGGGAAATTTGTGGACATCTCATTTCTGTCCCCTCTGCCATGGTACATGGGCAAGCCTTAATCTCTCATATCAACAGAGGGATGAATACCAACCATGTCCCACAGCTGCAGGCTTGGTTTTCATCTCCCCCTCAGTGCACTCTCTCCAAACTGCATAGACTCCAGTGCATCCCACCCGCCTTCCCCAACACTTGGGCTGAAGTACGATGACACGGTCCCCCAGAAGGCCAGAGGAGGGCAGGGAGAGAGGCCCGAAACACAGCAAAGGTCCTGCTAAGCCTGCTGGCAAGTGGATCTGTTAGAAACATTACAGTGCTGCCAGCATTAGCACCACAAGCTGGGAGCAAAAGAAGGCATGATGCCTCGGGACAGAAGACAACAAATGGCCCCTTTAACTCAAAGGAGTCACCTATGCCACAATGCTATCCACAGAAAACTGACATGTGAACCAAGAAACCCACATGTATAGCACATGGAAATTCACATTATTTTTAGTTAAAAAAATCATTTCTGGATTCCTTTGAGGGTACATATATGATATACGTGTTTTCAAACCAGACTTGAACAGGGGAGGAACCAAGCAGACTAGATCTGTGAAAGCAGGATGTAGGGGTGGCCAGTGGTGAGTCTGTGGGGGATTTGCAGGCTTCTCTGGGAGGCTGGCTGCACACACTTCAGAGAGGAACCAGCCCTCTAGCAATCTGCTGACTTTCCTACCTTGGCAGTGGGGGAAATCATAAGCTCCTGAGAGACACCTGTCACACCGCTGTCCTGTAACTCCTGGCCGACATTCACACTGTCCAGTCACTGAGCTGCAGGGCATCTGGTAGGATCCAAGGGCTGAACACCAGCAGGCTGGATGAAAGAATTCAATCAGACTAAGGCGGGGGTTGCAGGTATAGGAGGGGGAAGAACCACGTCCCAGAGCAGAGCATGAGGGTGGAGCCAGAAAGACCCAAACACAAATTCCAGCTCCACTTCTTATGAGGTCGGGAACCTGAAACAAGCCACTCAACTGCTCTAAGCCTCAGTTTCTCCTTCCTTAAATGGGAGTGATACGAATTTTTATTTGATAACTTGTTGTGAGGATTGCATAAGATAATACTTAAAAGAGCTTGGGACAACGCCTATCATAGCGAGCACTCAATAACTGCTAGTTTTTATTGCTGTCATGAATTTCATATTCAGCAAGATTTGCAGGTGCTGGGTGATGGTTTTGGGGATTCTGCTCACCTACAGAAACTGGTATTTGTAGGAGGAGGATGCAGGGAACAACTGATGGGGGATGTGACTCACTGGAGGGCCACTTTAATTCCATATCCCACTTGATATTCCATATCAAGTGCAAGCCATTCCAGGTCAGATCAGCCTACATCTGTCCCTGATCTTCTCTTTCCTCCTCTCTTTATACCTCTTTTCTCAATGTCTAGTGTAGTTAAGTAGTCATGGAAAAAATGGTGCAGGCAACATTGAAATGGATGGGAAAGGCATCCTAGTTTCCTTCCTCCTCCAAGCTGTTACCATGATCTTTGGCTAAGTGATGAATAAACACGTGTGGATGGAGAGAACAGATGCTGGCCATTCATTCTCCTCTTGGCCCCCTTCCCACTGGATCAGGTCCCTACTAGCCTCTATGAGACTAGACTTCTATGGGCTGGAGTTGCACAGGTCGTCCCCATTTGCATTGCAAAAACCCTTCTTCTGGAGAGGGATGAGCAGTGGAAATGACCTGACTGACTTCTCCGGCTGAAGAGTTCTACATCTTAAGAACTGAAAGAAACTAGAGAGAGCATCTCATTGAATCCCATTATTACATGGTGAAGTTCAGAAGTTAAATGGCATTTTTAAAGTCAATGGATTAGTCTCTAATAAAGGGCTTCAGTCTTTGGAGTCAGACACATCTGGATTCCAGTACCAGCTGTGCCACTTAACAGCCCTGCAATCACGGCTAGTTGCTTAGCTTCTTTAAGCCTCAGTTTCCTCTTCTGTAAACTGGAGCTGATAATAGCACCTACTTTATGAAGTTATCAGAGAATCATCAGCTGTAAGGCATTGAGCACGATGCTTCGCACAGCCGAAATGCTCAAGAAGTGTTCACACTTATTAACATTATTATTCTAATTACCCAAGTCCCCCAGTGCTTGGGGAGGTGCTCTTTACACTTTCCCACACTGAATTAATGAAAATCAATGAATTAGTATATCTGACTTCCAAATTTTTATCCAGTGTAGTGTACACAGTAAAAGATGCAACCTTGTTTGCAAGGTTTCAAAAATTCCATGCTAGTTGGAGCCTTAGGAAAGAAAAGATTCATAAGGTAAAGCCCCAATTCTGGTAATTTATTTACAGGTAGCCTTGGAATCTAAGCCTTGGCGCATGGGGCCCCCACAGGGACGAGACCATGTTATTTTCATTCTCTGTGACAGCCCAGCCCATGTATGGTGAATTTCTCTGAAAGTGCTTTTTAGTAAATGATGGTGAACGACAGAATTTACCTGTGTTGTCATCAGAAACGTAAAAGAAACTCTCACTGATGGAGGGGAACTCGGCTAGTTTACTCACTTACAAATTACCTGGGAGTTTCAACAGGCTATGTGACTTGTTCAGAGAGACACAAGTACTTGCAGACCCAGAGAATTTACTATCATTTCACTTTCCTATTTTACAGTCATCCATCCAGCAGACATTGATTGAAGGCCTACTGTGTTCCAGCAGCACCCTTGCTAGGTGTTACGGTGGAGGTAAATACAAAAACACATATAGTTAGCCTTCCATATCTGTGGGTTCTGGATCCATGCATTCAAACACAGATCAAAAATATTCAGAAAAATACACAACTAAAAAATAACAAAAATAATACAAATAAAATAATAATGTAATATAACTATGTAGCATTTACATTATATTATGTATTATAAGTAATCTAGAAATTTAATTTATATAGGAGGATGTGTGTAGTTTATTTGCAAATACTGTGCCATTTTACAACAGAGACTTGAGTATCCTTGCTTTTTGGTGCCCATGGATGGTCCTGGAACAAATCCCCCATGGATACTGGGTGTTGGGTGTTGACTGTATTCCCTGATCTCTAAGAGCTAAAAATCCAGAACAAAGACTAGAGAATGACTGACATAGCATAAAGCACCCCCACAAGACACTACCCACTCCATATAAAGCATGTCTAATGCTCCCCTAGCTATTGGCAGACAGAAGGACAAACACTCAGATCTCCTACTGCCATTTCCACCTGTCTTCTCTCATGGCCCATAGTCCCAGCTGGCCTGTCTGCAGAGGTTAAGTCTCTACCTAGTGGTAGAATTCCGAGGAAATGTTCTTGGGTTCTACAGTGGTTAATTTTGTGTCAACTTGGCTAACTATGTTGCCAAATGGTCAAACACTAGTCTAGATGGTGCTGTGAAGGTATTTTTTAGATGAGAGTAACATTTAAATCAGTAGACTTTGAGTAAAGCAGATTATCTTCCATCATGTGAGTGGTCCTCATCCAATCAGGTGAAGGCCTTAAGAGAAAAAGACAGATGTCCACCAAGGAAGAAGGAATTCTGCCTACAGATTGCCTTTGGACTCAAGATGCAAAATCACCTCTTGACTGCATCTCCAACCTGTTAGCCTACCTTGCAGATTTTGGACTTGCCAGCCCCTACAACTGTGTGAATCAAGTCCTTAAAATAAAACTCTCCCCATCCCTACACACACACACACACACACACACACACACACACACTCACACAATATATATTATATGTACATAGGTAACTAGATAAGATCTATCTACGTACCTATCTATCTATCTAGAGAACCCTGACTAATACAGATTTTGGTACCAAGAGAAGTATTCTTAGAGGACCAGAATTTTTTAAATTCATAAATACAGGTAGGGTCTCACTATGTTGCCCAGGCTGGTCTCAAACTCCTGGCCTCAAGTGATTGTCCCACATTAGCCTCCCAAAGTGCTGGAATTATAGGCATAAGACAATGCCCAGCCAGGAACAGAATTTTAAGAATAAATTCTCTGAATTGGTTTGGGGGTTTCTGGAATTGGTTCTCTAAATGACTAGATTTAGAAGCACTAATGACTCTAGTTCCAATAGTGAATAAAGCACTGATAGTCATCGGTGTGATGTGGTAATAGAGATACACAAAAATATCACTATTAGATACTCCTAATCAAATAATTATGATAGGCAAGGTTCTGGGTGACCACGTATTTGATAACATAGAACATTTCCGTCAAACTAATGAGCATAATGAACTTGGCTGGTTGCTCCTAATTGGGCTGGACAAAGTGGGAAAGAAAAGGAGTTGAGGGATTTGAATTCCCACTCAGATGCAGCATAAATGACCTGAAAGTTTCTATGCCTTCCTAGAAAGAAATCCTTATCTCCTACAGCCTCAGAGCTGAGACTGCAGAAAACCAAACCAAGAATCTTCATCCTGCGAGGTCTGAATTGCAATGCAAGTTAAATTCCAAACCTTGCAGAGTATCTGCTGTTAAAGTGGGGGCATAGATTGGGAAGGAATAGGACTTTGAAAATTGCTTTGGGGACATATGGGAAGATCATGACGAAGATGGGGACACTGAACCCCTAAATTCCAATGAGTCTTCTTTGTCAGAAGAAGCAACTGCACCCCCCAACCCATGTTTGAGCAGGTTAACCCTGCTTTGCCAGAGAAAACTGTAATGGCCTCCCCTGAGGGAGCTGTCATGGAAGACCCCACTGATTCTCTTCAGGACCCACCCCCATCCCACTTTCCTTATCAACTGATAACTGGACTCAAATCCCAGCAAGCCCTGAAAGGTGAAGTACAAAGTATGACCCATGAGAAGGTGCGCTACACTTCAAAAGAACTAAATGATTTTTCCAATTTAAACAGACAGACAGCAATTTGAGGAATATCTGTGAGAATAGATGTCAAGGATGTGGAAACTGCTGCCATCAAGTTGGAAAACCTAAGTGCAATGGGGGTAATTGGGCCCCAGGTTGGTGGCAGCCAAGTGGTGGCAATAAACCACCAAAAGCAAGGCGGGTGTGGTTACCATAATGGACAATGGAGTTGAAACAGCAGTCAAAATAGTCTGACTCAGAGACCTATGCTGACTAGTTGATCATGGTGTTCCTGGAAGTGAAACAGCTGGGAAGTCTAGCAAATTCTGACTTGCTTTGTAGAAGTGGAAGAGTTGTAGGTCAAATGAACAAGTCTAACTTGAAACATAAAAATAGAGTCATATCCCCTCAATCAATTACCAGACCTGAGCTGGTTTACAGACCCAGAACTCTTTGAATGAAGGGGAGAGTAGGTACTATTGTGGAAGAACTCCACTCCACCGCCAAACATTTATAAGGTAAATCTTTCTCCCAGCCTTTTCCAAAGGGACTTATGGCCTTTTACCAAGGTGACTACACACTGGCAAAAAGGAAATAATCAGATCTTTCTATTCTTTCTATTAGTGGACATCAGCTCTAAATTGACACCAATTCTAGAAGACCCAAAATGTCACTGTGGCCCTCTAGTCAGAGTATGGGTTTATGGGGGTCAGGTGATCAATGAAGCTTTAACTCAGGTCCATCTTATAATGAGGGCAGTGGGTTCCTGAACTCAGCCTGTAGTTATTTCCCCAGTTCTGGAATTCATAACTGGAATATACATCCTCAGCAACTGACAAAATCTTCACATTGGTTCCCTGACCTATGGAGTGGAAGTTATTATGATGGAAAAGGCCAAGTGGAAGCCATTAGAACTGCCTCTACCTAGGAAAATAGTACAACCAAAAGCAATACAACATTTCTGCAGGAATTGCAGAGATGAGGGCTACCATCAAAGACTTGAAAGATGCAGGGGTGGTGATTCCTACTGCTTGCCCATTCAATTCATCTATTTGGCCTGTACAGAAAATATATGTATCCTGGATAATGACAGTAGATTATTATAAACTTAACCAGGTAGCAACTCCAATTGCAGCTGCTATACTAGATGTGGCTTCATTGCTTGAGCAAATTAACATATCACCTGACACCTAGAATGCAGCTGTTAGTCTGGCAAATGCTTTGTTCCTTCACACCTTTAGTAAAAACCAACAAGCAGTTTGTTTTCAACTGGCCAGGCCAGCAATATACTTTCACTGTCTGTATTAGGCTATTTTTGTGTTGCTATAAACAAATACCTGGGGCTAGGTAATTTATGAAGAAAAGAAATTTAATTGGCATAGTTTTGCAAGCTGTACAGGAAGCATGGTGCCAGCATCTGCTTCTGGTGAGGGTCTCAGGGAACTTACAACCCATGGCAGAAGGTAAAGGGGAGCCAGTACATCATATAGCAAGAACAGAAGCAAGGTAGGGGGAGGTATCACACACTTTTAAACAACCAGATCTCAAGTGAACTCAGAGAGAGATCTCACCCACTATCAGGAGGACAATACTAAGCCATTCATGAAGGATCCATCTCCATGATCCAAACACCTCCCACCAGGCCCCACCTACAACATTGGGGATCAGATTTCAACGCGAGGTTTGGAGGGGGCAAACATCCAAACTATATCACTGTCCTACATCAGGGGTCTATCAACTCTGGTCCTGTGTCATAATTTAGGTCACAGGGATCTTGATCACCTTTCCCTTCCATAAGGCATCACATCGGTCTATTACATTGAGGACATTATGCTAATTGGAGCTAGTGAACAAGAAGTAGCAACTACTCTAGACTTATTGGTAAGACATTTGGGTGTCAGGAGGTAAAAATTAAATCCAATAAAACATCCAGAGTCTTCTACCTCAGTTAAATTTCTAAGGGTCCAGTAGTGTGAGTCCCAGAACAAGGGAAGGCTCTGCAGCAGGTCCAGGCTGCTGTGTAAGCTGTTCTGCCACTTAAAGCATATGACTGAGCAGATCTAATGGTGCTTTTAAGTGTCAGTGGCAGATAGGGATGCTTTTTGGAGCCTTCAGCAGGCCCACATAAGTGAACGACAGTGCAGACCCTTAGGATTTTGGAGCAAAGTCCTGCCACCGTCTGCATATAAGCCATCCTCTACAGATAACTTTTTTTTGAGAAACAGCTTTTCACTTTCTACTGGGTCTTAGTAGAGACAGAAGGCTTAACCATGGGCCATGAAGTCACTATGTGATGTGAGCTAACCATTATGAACTGGGTGTTATCTGACCCACGAAGCCATAAGTTGGGCAAGCACAGCAGCATTCCGTCATCAAATGGAAGTGGTATACATAAGATTGGATCCAAGCAGCCTCTACACAAGTAAGCTGTGCAAAGAACGCCACACTCCACACTCCTGCTACATTCCACATCTACAGCATTATGGTGAGTTCCTTGTGATCAGTTAACAAAGAAAGAGAAAACTTAGGCCTGTTTTAGACCAGGTACTGCAAGATATGCAGGCATCACCTGAAAGTGGACAGCTGCAGCACATTTGCGCCTTTCTGAGACATCCTGAAGGACAGTGGTGAAGGGAAATCCTCCCAGTAGGGAGAACTTTGAGCAGTGTGCTGGTTGTTCACTTTGCTTGGACGGAGAAATGGCCAGATGTGAAATTACATATTGATTAATGGGCTGTGGCCAATTCTTTGACTGGATGGCCAGGGACTTTGAAGGAACTTGATTGGAAAATTGGTGACAGGAAGATCTGGGGAAGGGTCTGAGTGAAAACCCTCTCTAAATGGCTAAGAAACATGTCCTAGGTGAATGCTTCCCAAGTAGACAGGAGGATCTGTTCTGTGGATACCAGGCAGCCTCTGTCCCATCCACTTCTATCATTGTCCAGTGGGCTCATAACAAAGTAGCCATGGGGGCAGGGATGGAGTTTATCCCTGGGCTCAGCAAAATGTACTTCCACTCACCACAGCTGAGTTCCCAGTCTGCGAGCAGCAGAGACCAATACCAAGTCCTCAATATGGCACCATTCTCCAGGGTAATCAGCTGGCTACCTGGTGGCAGGTTAATTACTTTGAACTGTCCTATCATGGAAGGGGAAGTGTTTTGTTCTTATTGGAATGGACACTTACTTGGATACAGAAATTCCTTCTCTGCATGCAATGCTTCTGTCAAAACTACATTTGTAGACTTACAGAATGCTTTATTTACTGTCATAGTATCCACATAGTATTGCTTCTGATCAAAGAACTCGCTTCACAACAAATGGAATGCAGCAGTGAGCCCATGGTCATGGAATTCACTAATCTTGCCACTTTCCCCACCATCCTGAACAGGTGGCTTAATACAACAGTGGAATGGCCTTTTGAAAACTCAGTTACAGTGCCAGCTAGGTGGCAGTACCTTGCGGGGCTGAGGCAAGTTTCTCCAGAAAGCAGTATCTGCTCTGAATCATTGTACAACATATGGTTTCCCTGATAGCCAAGATTCACGAGTTCAGGAATCAAGAGGTAGAAATGGGAGTGGCATCACTCACTATAAACCCTAGTAATCAACTAGCTTCCAATCCCAGCTGCCTTCTGCTCTGGTGGTCGAGAGGTCTTAGTTCCAGAGGAAGAAATGCTTCTACCAGGAGACGTGACGATCATTCTATTGAACTGGAAGTTAAGACTGCTACGTGGTTTCCTCATTCCTCTGAATCAACAGATGAAGATAGAAGCAATTGCGTTGCACTAATTACCAAGGGGAAAATGAACTGCTCTTCAAAAATGGAGGTAAGGAAGAATATGTCTAGAATACAGGAGATGACTTAAGGTGTCTCTTAGTATTACCATGTCTTGTGATTAAAGTCAATGGAAAACTACAACCCAATTCAGGCAAGACTATTGATGTCCTAGACCCTTCAAGAATGAAGATTTGTGTCACTTCACCAGGTAAAGAACCATGAGGTGCTTGCTGAGGGCAAAGGGAATATGGAATGGGTGGCAGAAGAAGGTAGTTACAAATACAGTTTGAGTATCCCTTATCCGAAATGCTGGGACCAAACATGTTTTAGATTTTTTATTTTTTCAGATTTTGGAATATTTGCATTATACCTGATTGGACATCTGAAATTTGAATATTCAAAATCCAAAATTTTCCAATGAGTATTTGTTTTGAGCATCGTGTCAGCACTCAAAAAGTTCTGGATGTGGGAGCATTTTGGATTTTTGTATTTGGGATGCTCAACTTACACCAGCTATGACCATGTGACCTGTTACAGAAATTAGTATTTGTAATTGTAGTGAGTATTTCTTCCTATTTTGTTATGAATATGTTTTTTCTGTATATGCGTATGTTATATGTATGTAAAACAAAAATCTTTGTTTTCCAACTGAACAGCAAAAACTCAAATAATGTGATTTAAAAGTGGGCAAAGGATATAAATAGACATTTCTAAAAAGAAGACATACAAAAGGCCAACAAGTATACGAAAAAATGTTCAACATCACTAATCATCAGGGAAATGAAAATCAAACCCACAATGAGATATCATCTCCGTTAGAATGGCTATCATCAAAAAGACCAAAAATAGCAAATGCTGGAAAGGATGTGAAGAAAAGGAAACTATTATACATTATTGGTGGGAATGCAAATTGGTATGGCGATTATGGAAAACAGTATGGAGGTTTCTTTAAAAACTAAAAGTAGAACTACCATACAATCTAGCCATCTCACTACTGAGTATCTATCCAAAGAAAAGGGAATTTGTATATGAAAGGGACACCTGTGCCCCCATGGAGGTTTTTAGGCTCTAAAATGCAGGTAACACTTTTTTTCAACTTTTAATTTAGGTTCAGAGGGTACATGTGTAGGTTTGTTAGTTATATGGGTAAACTGAGTGTTGCTGAGGTTTGGTGTATGAAACCAAAAAATCGCCCAGGTACTGAGCATAGTACCTGATAGGTAGTTTTTCAGCCTTCACCCACCTCTCATCCTCCTCCCTCTAGAAGTCCCCAGTGTCCTCCCGTGTCTATTATTCTCATCTTTATGTCCATGTGTACTCAATGTTAAGCTTCTACTTATAAGTGAGAACATACGGTATTTGGTTTTTCTACTCCTGTGTTAATTTACTTAGGATAATGGCCTTCAGCTGCATCCATGTCGCTGCAAAGGACATGAGTTCATTCTTTTTTATGGCTGCATACTATTCCATGGTGTATAAGTACCATATTTCCTTTATCCAGTTCACTGTTGATGGGCATCTAGATTCATTCCATGTCTTTGCTATTGTGAATAGACCTGTACCCCCATGTTCACTGCAGCATTATTCACAATAATCAAGATATGAAGTCAACCTAAATGCCCATCAACAGATGAATGGACAAAGAAAACGAGGTATATATACACAGGGGAATACTATTCAACCATAAAAATGAATGAAATCCTGTCACTTAGGGCAACACGGATGAGCCTGAAGGACATTATGCTAAATGAAATATGTCAGGAACAGAAAGATAAATTCTGCATGTTCTCACTCATATAGAGAAGCTTAAAAAATTTGAGTTCATAGAAGTAGAGAACAGCACAGTGTTTAACAGAGGCTCGGAAGTGTAGGAGGGGGGACAGGGAGAGATTGCTTAATGGATATGAAACTACAGCTAAATGAGAATACATTCTAGTGTTCCCTAATACTGCAGGGTGAATGTGGTTAACAATAATTTAGTGTATACTTTCAAAAAACTAGAAGAGAGGATTTTGAATGTTCACAAAAGAAAGAAATGAATGTTCGAGGTGATAGATAAGCTAACTACTGACTTGATCATTACACACTGTATCCATGTATGGCAATATCACTCTGTACCCCATAAATATGTACAATTATTACGTGTCAACTAAAAATAAAAGGAAAGTCATCTTTTGTTTTCTTCCCTCTCTCATCTCCTTATCATTCAACCTAAGATGTATTGACTTAATACCACAGTATTGAAGTTACAGGATATCAAGGGGAAGCTCGAACATCACCCGAGGACTTTATTTCTTCTTCTGGGGAAAGGGTTAGTGTATTTTCGGTTGTATCCAGGATAGTTGTATCATGTTAGTCAGAATTGTGTCTTGTTATACTCTTTATTGACGATTAAGTACTGTTTCAAGAAATGTATATGAGTGCCAAGTTGGCGAGGCAAGAACTAGTGTTGGGTAATTTTACATGTTAACTTGACTAGGCTATGATGCCCAGATGTTTGGTCAAATGCCAGCCTAAATGTCACTGTGAAGGTATTTTTTAGACGAGATTAACATTTAAATCAGTAGACTTTGAATAAAGCAGATTATTCTCCATCATGTGGGTGGGCCTCATCCAATCAGCTAAAAGTCTTAAGACAGAAAGACTAATGTCCCCTGAAGAAGAGGGAGGAATTCTGCCTCCAGACTGTCTTTGGACTTGAGCTGCAGAATCAACTCTTTTCTTGGCCTTCAGTCTGCCAGTCCAACCTACGGATTTCAGACCTGTCAGCCCTCGCAATCGCATGAGCCAATTCCTTAAAATAAATCTCTCTCTCTCTCTCTCTCTCCATACGTACACACACACCTCCGATTGGTTCTGTTTCTCTAGAGAACCCTGGCTACTACAGGCTTGTTCTGCTATTTCTGCCCTAAAGGAAAGTCAATGCAGAGGAAAACATCCATGCGGGCATTAGGGTAGCTGCCTGGAGCGCAGTGGTGGCAGCTCCACAGCATAACGTGGGTGACACAGACACTGGCCTTAGGACCACAGGGGTTGTCTGGGGAGCCAGAAGACCCAGTTACTCTTTGGAGGTAAAAACAAAGACTTGAACTTAAAAGCATTTGCAGTGTTTTAAAATTGTGAATTAATCTGGCAACACGCTTCTCATTTCAATCCAACTATTAGTAAAAACTGCCAAATCCCAAACACCAACTCTAGCATTGGCAGCCCTTTTCTCACTCTTGGAAATACTATAAGGCTTTAAAAATATTTCAATTCTGCTCTTCGTTTTGCTCTAGGTCCCTTGGAGTTTCCGGAGTATTTTACTTCTTGTCTACTCCTCATTGTTTCTGCTTTAAGAAACTTACTCTCAAGAAGAATACAAAATAAGGATCACCAAAAAAAGTCTTTGAAACAATGATCACAAAGGTCCTAGAGGACAGGGGCTTGTCTGTCATGCTCTTGAATACCTTCCAGGATTAAATGTAGTCCTGTTCCACAGTACCTGCCAAATAGCTGGTTGTTACATGAGAGAATGAGTAACTATTGAAATCCTTCTTCAGGTCCAGCCCTGCATAATTCTTGATATGTGTTACCTCATTGTATCTTGCAACATTGCTATCAGACAGACATTGTCATGAATAATGCCTTCCTCTTCACCTGCAGTAATAAGCTCATGAGCGAAGCAACACTATATAGATTCTTGTAGATGATGGCCAAACAGAGCTCCTTAGTGCTTGAGGGATGCTCTTATTGCCCATGATCTTGTAGAAAGGCCGATTGGCACCTTGATCTTCAGTCAAAGCCAAAAGCCAGCCATCAGTTCCACAGTACTTAATCACTTCTCTGGCACTGGGCTTTGGATGAATAAAATCTACAGAAAATCCTTAGCCTTTTCTGACCAATCACCTCAATGTTCTCTTAAACAAAAATGAATTACAAGGAAGGGCCAGTTCAAGGCAAAACTGCACAAAACTTGGCTTCAGGCTGCTTCCCACTGCCAGCCCAGTGGTCTCTGGTTTTGCCCTGGAAAGGCTGGGAGCTTCTCCCAGGAGCATCACGGCCAAAACCTTCCCTGGCACCATTCCTCGTCGGCAGGGCACTTCTCCTCCCCTGGCCGGTGTCTGACTCAGGAGAGTATGTTAACAGGGAGGAGGAGGTTAATCTCTCACTGACAACATATTTATAGGACTTTTCTAAAGAAAGACTGGATACCACAACCCAAAGACTACATCAGACTCTAATGGGGATGGTTCTGGGCCCTGGGTCAGGTCACGTCGGTGGGGTTGGGGGAAGCTGCACTTCCGGGTGCCTTCAGTTCATGTCATGAAAGGACCACTCGTTTCCGCATTCCCGCCTTCCTACCCTCTGTTCCCAGTACTAACTAGCTGTTGCCTAGCAAGCTGCTCCAGAAAAGGAGGGGAAAGGGGAATAGAAAGGAGGAAAAGAGGAAGAGGAGGAGGAAGAGGAAGAAAAAAATGAAGAAGAGTAGGGGAAAAAAGGAGGAGACGAAGGCAGGAATGAGGGATGGGGAGGAGAAAGAGGGAAGAGTAAACCCCCTAAATAACCAAATTAACAGTTGTATTCTGTGGTTGAAGATAGAGTCAAAAAACCCACAAACATAAATACATATTTTATATACATATAGACAGTTCTCAAATCTGATCTCATATATATAATTTGATTAATTTCCCAAGAAAGAAAACCATAGGGCACTTCAGTGAGTCAAAGTCAAAATGAAAAAAATACTGCATTGTACTTAGGAAAGTCTGGAGTAAATTAATTTAATGCAAAACATAAATCCAGGACTGCAGTTGGCAAAAGCAGCTTAGAAGGGTTTTAAAATTCTCTTTAAAGAAGATTTTGAATTTTTTTTTTTTTGAGATGGAGTCTCGCTCTGTTGCCCAGGCTGAAGTGCAGTGGTGCGATCTTGTCTCACTGCAACCTCTGCCTCCCGGGATCATGCAATTCTTGTGCTTCAACCTCCCAAGTAGCTGGGATTACAGGCATGTGCCACCACGCCCAGCTAATTTTTGTATTTTTTAGTAGAGACGGGGTTTTACCACATTGGCCAGGCTGGTCTAGAACTCCTGACCTCAGGCACCAAACTTGGCCTCCCAAAGTGCTGGGATCACAGGCATGAGCCATCACACCTGGCCAGATTTTGAAAGTTTTTAAAGCAAGAAAGAGCAAAGCAGTAAGAACACTTTTTGGCTAGAATATACTGGGCCAGCTGATACACCATTGTGGGCCATGGTGATTGGTTGTAAATTTCAGTGGGTCAAGTAATCAATTCCCTCTAAAAAAAAAAAAAATCACAATAGCTATCAGAAAAAAAGGTAGTTACAAGACAAGGAAGGCCATCACAGACAAAATGTTGCATGCTCCCAAACTCTTACCAGAATGGTTCAAACCCAAAACAACAAACTGCAAGGTACACCTCAACAGCACACAAGGCAGTGAATTTCTTGCACAGCTCAGAAAACAGCTCTTAAGCATGGGCAGGCTTCTCCAAGGCTGGATGTGTATGTACTAGTCCTTCACTTGAGCCACGACTTTAGACCACAGAGAATCCAGCAGAGGCTGACCCCAGACCTTCACCCACCGGGGCCAGAAGCATGTCTGCTGGTGTCCTCCAGTCCCTCTCTGAGAGGCTTGATAGTCTTTTCTTTTCCCTCTCATGCTTCCGGTGAGGTCAGAAGAGTTTGGTAGACCTTTAGAAGCAGAGGTCCAAATCAACTCTACCAAAAATATCAATGAGGCCAGGCATGGTGGCTCATGCCTATAATCCCAGCACTTTGGGAGCAGAGGTGGGGGAATCGCTTGAGCTCAGGAGTTAAAGATCAGCCTGGGCAATATAGTGAGATCCCATCTAAAAAATTTAAAAATTAAAAAAAAATCAATGGGAAGATAAACACTTATTTTTAAAAGGGAGTCCTGGCTCCAACCATTTAAAATAAGAGATAAGACATTATATTCATGTACTGCAGCTGATTAAAGAGCTTTTTATGTCAGATGTCAGTTTCTTAAGGAAAAGAATGCTACAGTTAGACCTCACAGGGTTTCCCAATCTTTCTTAGGATTGGTCACTTTGGGGAACTATGTTTTCTCAAAGAGCTGAGGATTTTACTGACACATAGTTTTGCCACCCTGTCTTGGCTATGGCACCTTGATTTTACCATGGGGGAACCTCTCTTCCCTTGCTCCATTCATGCTGTTCAGATGGTGTTGACCCCACTTCTAGTTCTGTGGATATGGAGGAAGACTCAGGTTTGGCCAATCAGAGCACTGAATTCCACGGCCACAGGACTAATTCCAGAACTGGCATGTGGTCCAATCAGAACCAGATGTGTCCTGGTGGAAAGTATACTCTTTTCCTAGTCTTGAACCTAGAAGGATACGTATTAGTCACCTTGAGCTGCCATAACAAAATACCATAGACTGGCTGGCTTAAACAATAGAAATTTATTTCTCCAGTTCTGGAGGCTGGGAAGTCCAAGCTCCAGGTGCTGGCTGGTTCAGTTTCTGCTGAGGGCCTGCTTTCTGGCTTGTAGATGGCCACCTTCTCACTGGGTCCTCACATGGTAGAGGGAGAGAGAGAGAGAGTGAACAAGCTATCTTGTGTCTCTTCTTATAAAGACATGAGTCCTATCAGATCAGGGCTCCACCCTTATGACCTCATTAAACCTTAATTACTTCCTTACTCCAAATACAGTCACACTGGGGGTTAGGGCTTCAACATATGAATTTTTAGGGACACAATTCAGTCCATAATAATGTGTGTCTAAGTGCTGCTGGCTGCCATTTTACTATCATCTGAGGCCTAAGAACGAAGCCAATATACAAGATAGCAGAGTTTATAGATTAAAAAAAAAAAAAAAATCTTTTAAGCCCCTAGATCAAGCTATTCCTGAAACCAAATATGCCTGGACTTTTCTATTACTGCCAAGAAGTTATTTTTGCCTTAAACAGTTTAGGTCTAGTTTTCTGTCACGTGAAATTGTAAAGAGTCATAACTGACTCTCTAACCACCAAACTATTAACTATTAGTTAACTATTTCATCTAGTACTCATTTTAACTATTAACATTTTAACTATTTAATCTAGTACTCTTACTCAAATGTATTTTATACTTTCCTTCCCAATGAAGCAGGTATATTAGACATAATTTAACTCTTTTTCATGACCTACAGCTATCACTATAAATGCCCATTTACTTAATCTAATAGTGATACCCTCAGTATCTTCAGAATTGGGTTAGCTTGTTTGCCCTTCATTCAGTGGCCCCAGGCTGCTATACATCTTAAGTTTCATGTCTGCCTGTCTGTTTTCTCCCTTGCTATGAATGTTTCGCCTCAGTAATCTTTTCCCTGTCTTCTAATTTTATGTTTCTAATTTGCCATGCAATTGGCTTGCAAAACAAATAACTAAATTTAAAGCAATTATTTTTTAAAAAGGGAGGGGGGAGACTAGGCTGAGAGAGGGCCTATGGGATTCCTTCTGTGTGCATCTTTGGAGCTGTGCTTTTCCACTTGACAGAGATTGTGGGGGTGGGGACCTAACTGCTTGGTTTTTACCTTTGCTCCAGATACATGGCCACATAGCCAAATTCTAACTGGATGGAATAATACTCTGCTGAAGGTCAAAGAATTATAACATACATTTAAAAATATGGTTTTTTGTGAAAATAATGTCGAGAGTTTGTGGGTTTTTAAGAAATCTACGTTTATATAAGCAGAATATTAAAAATAATAGAATTCCCTAGAAACATATCAAAATCATGGAGTCCCTTTAAGGAAGCCATGGTAAATGAAGCCACATGGAGATGCAACTGACTGTTAGACAATTAGTGTATTCAACAAGCACAACTCCTGCTGTCAACTAACTCCCACGGCCCTTTTCAATTTCACATAGTGTGGGTGACTGTCTCCCTGCACCTAGATGAAAACTCTAGGAGTTGCAGGGTTTGTCAGCACACTCTTAGGTAAGAGAACAGAAAGTAAGTAGAAATCCAGTTTAAAGTCGAATCTCCTGTCCTCCAGCTCAGACCTGATTCAGGCCAAAATCCCACAGTAGGCAGGAAAGGTGGAGAGGTGAGTGGTAGGAGTGGGCTGGGGGTGGGAGTGGGCATTCTTTCCCCACAGCTGGCTTCAACTTGGTGGGGGAGGAAGAAGAGGGAAGAGGAAAGAACTGTTGTGGTGTCATGATACATAGCGGTTTTCGCCCACAGTTTCTGGCTAGTAACTCCCATAGTCCTTGTTACAGTCTTTTGTTATAAGCTTGGGTGTGTTAGGCCTTGGGACAGGCCTCTGACCTTTTCCTGCCCTTTTTTAACCTGCCCCAAGGCAGGACTCTGATCTTCCCCCACCTTTGTGATTGTGGGTCTTAAGACTCTCCCCAGAGAGGGTCAAGTCTATACCCTGGGGGAAGGAATGCTGATGTCAGGAAGCTTCCTTAAAAACCCAGGAGGACAAGGTTCAGAGAGCTTCCAGATAGCTGAACATGTGGAGGTTCCTGGAGGGTGGGGCCCAGGGAGGGCATGGAAGCTCCCAGTCTCTTCCCCCATATCTCGTCTTATGTGTATCTTCATCTGTATCTTTGCAACATCCTTTATAATAAGCCAGTAAATGTAATTTGGTGTTCTCCTGAGTTCTGTGAGCCACTCCAGCAAATTAACTGAATCCAAAGGAGGTTTGCAGGAACCCCAACCTGAAGCCGCTTCGTCAGAAGTTCCAGAGGCCCAGGCTTGCAACTGATGGTGAGGGAAGGAGGGAGCAGTCTTGGGGACTGAGCCCTCAACCTGTGGGATCTGGCACTGTCTTCAGGTAAGCAGTGTCAGAATTGAATTGGAAGACACTTGGCTGGTGGCTGCTGCTTGGTGATGGGAAGAGACCCCCACACATTTGGTCACAGACATTTTCTTCTGTGTTGATGGTTGTTGTGGTATGAGAGTAGAGGAAAAACACAGTTAGAGGAAAGAGTTTTTCCCCACACAATTGTTCTTGGACCAGCCCTATGCTAGTCTCAAACTGGCTCTTCTTCCAAGGATGCTGTCTAGGGCCTCTTGGTGGTCGTCTGCTGAGCACCTCTCTCCTGCCATTCCCTTGTCCCCCAGGGATTCAAGCCTCTCTATTTCTGTTGCTTGTGACTCTCTCCTCAGCCCACAACTGCTTCAGCCCCTGGGCTTTGGATTCACCATTTCTTTCATTTTCTGTTTCTGATGCTTTGACATCTTGGGGCCTTGCTGACCCTGGAGGGACTGCCCCTCCCGGGGTAAGCCAATTCCCGGAGATAGTAAACAACCCTCCAGAGAGCTGCTTTTGGAGTGCACACCGACCAGTCCAGAGCATGGCCCCACCACCTCCTCTACCAGCTCTCACACTCTGGTATTCCCTGCCCTAATCACCCCAGGGCCAGGTACCAGACAACTAGGGGTAGCCCCTATGTCCCAGCACCCACTGAAATATTCAAACTAGCCAATCCTAAACCTGCTTATCCCTGCCCATTCCTTAATGTGGAAGTGCTCTGTCTACAGTTCCTTCCCCTCCCTCTGCCTCCAAACCGACCCTGATGCTTCTCCACGTGGCCCCTACAGCATGACCTGCCCCTCCTCTGGGAACTGTATCTTCTCAATAGCAGTTGTCTCCCGGTCTGCTGTCCTTACTGAACCCCAAATTTCCTATTAATACACTCTATTATAAAACAGGCATCTGGACAAATACTTCAGCTGCTTTGGATGGGATCTCCTGATGTCTCTGAGCAGACCTATCGGGCAGGAACCAAGACACTCACCTGGATTCCCCCATATTTGGCTGTGGGAAACACCTACACATCCCTTGCCCCAGTACACTAAGTACAGGCCATTCCCAATGCGGCAATACTCTCCCTGCTCTGCCTCAAGCAAAAAAGCATCCAGCTCTTAGCCTTTGGGTTTCCAAGCCAAAGTCTGGCCACAAGCACCTCTGCCCCTCCCGAGGCTTCCCATATGCTATGGTTTGGATGTGGTTTGTCTTGCCAAAATTCATGTTAAAGTTTCATTGCCAGTGCAGCAGTGTTGGGAGATGAGGCCTAGTGGAGGTGTTTGGGTCATGGGGGTGGATTCCTCATGAGTAGATTAATGCCCTCGGATTAGTTACTGTGAGAGTGGGTTGTTATAAAAGCGAATCTGGCTTCCTGGACTCTCTCTCTTGCATCCTGTCTCATCATGTGACCTCTGCACATGCTCACTTACTGCTCCACTTCACCATGTTTTGCCCCAGTATGTGGCCCTCACCAGAAGCCAGCCAGATGTGGCGCTATGCTCTTGAAGTTCCCAGCCCGCAGAATTGTGAACTAAATAAACGTCTTTTCTTTATAAACTACCCAATCTCAGGTATTCTGTTATAGCAATACCAAATGGACTAAGACACATCAGAGGTCCCTCATGCGTTTTGAGGTGAGGAAGAAGGGTAAGGAGTTCACGGCAACAGTTTCCTCCATAGATATCCACCCCCTCCCAGATTATCTCTCCTCCACTCTCCTAACCTTTTCATAATCCTTTGAGTGTGAGAGGCGAAAGTGTCGTAAAATAAATCAGGTCTCTGGACATTTATTTTGAAAATCTGCACATAGTGACTTGGCCTTGGAATTTTGTATATATCATTGTTCAGGGACAATACTTCAATGTTAACATTTTCAAAGAGTGATATGGGTGGTTTTTAAATATTTTCCTTATATTTACTTCTAAATTCAAGAAGTTTTCTTTACTACTCATATGAAGAATATCAGATGATTTTCATTTGAAAGAGTGACTCTAATGAAAGGCAGATTGTCATACACATTTGTTTGTTTTTTTGGGGGGTTTTGTGGGTTTTTTTTTTTTTTTTTAGACAAATTCTCAGTCTGTGATGTTCAGGCTGGAGTCCAGCGGTGCGATCTCAGCTCACTGCAACCTCTGCCTCTCAGATTCAAGCGATTTTCCCACCTCAGCCTCCCAAGAAGCTGGAAATACAGGCATGCACCACGATGCCTGGCTAATTTTTGTATTTTTTTAGTAGAGACAGGGTTTCACCATGTTGGCCAGGCTGGTCTTGAACTCCTGACCTCAAGTGATCCACCCACCTTGGTCTCCCAAAGTGCTGGGATGACAGGCATGAGCCACTATGTCTGGCCTATCATACACATTTGTGAAATCCCAATTATCTATCATTTTTCCCCCTACAAAAGATCCCAAGCTCAACCTATTAATCAAAGCCAAGCATCTTTAAAAAGTAACTGTATCTGCTGCTTACATTTCTAGGTAGCTTGCTGGTAAGGTCAGACTGAAGTCTCCACACTCTGAGTTATGTAAAGATTATAGGACTTTGAAATTTATACTGTCCTTTCTCCTTGCAGGGTTTAAGGAAGAATAGTAAAGACAATATCATGGATTAAAGATAAAACAGGAAGCCAGGCACGATGGTTCACACCTGTAATGCCAGCACTTTGGGAGGCTGAGGCGGGCGGATCACGAGGTCAGGAGATTGAGACCACGGTGAAACCCCGTCTCTACTAAAAACACAAAAAATTAGCCGGGCGCAGTGGCGGGCGCCTGTAGTACCAGCTACTCTAGAGGCTGAGGCAGGAGAATGGCGTGAACCCAGGAGGCGGAGCTTGCAGTGAACCGAGATCGCGCCACTGCACTCCAGCCTGGGCGACAGAGCGAGACTCTGTCTTAAAAAAAAAAAAGATAAAACAGGATATGCATCTCAAACTAGTTCTTCATGTTTATTTCTTTGGTCCTTGCTCTTTATAGATAATGGTAAAAAATAAGACAGAGTGCTTTCTTGCCCTTCAAACAGGTTTGGGAAGGAATTATGCAGTGTATACTGGCACAGGAATATCTTCATGGGGAAAATGGATTCATCAGATTATTGCTGCAATTTACTGAGCAACAGTTTCCAGCTGAATGAGAGTAAATTCACCCAAATGTTCTATGACTTCAGGTTATAACTATTTGAGAGTCTGAAGCCGCAAGACCAAAGAGCAGAATAAAAGAAAAGTGACAAACTACTCAGAAAAGAAAAGTGGCAAACTACTTCCCATACTCAGAAGCACAGATAAAATCCTTCAGGATCTTTTAGCACAGCAGTTTCCAAACTTTTTGGCCATATTCACAGTAAAAAATACATTTTACATTATAACCCAATAAACACACACACACTAATAGATGATAGAGATATCTAGCAAAACATAAATAACTATGAACAAGAACTTTGCAAGAGATTTATTTTCTCTACACTTATGATGCATTCTAATAATTTCTAGTCTATTCTATTTCATTGTAATGCTGGCCCATACCCTCTAAATTGATTTCTCTATCCACTAATGGACAATGAACTGCAGTATGAAAAGCTCAGCCTTAGAAGAATAGTCCTCATGCTTCTTGATGTCCTAGATCACTAGGTGATGAAGGGGTTTAAAGAACAGAATAGAATTCCTGCTGTATACCAGGCTGAGAGTAAAGAAATGTGGGTGCTACTCACACCCTGCAACTATCTACTCCCTACGTATTCTCCTGGGTCTCCGAATGGTTGCTATAAAATAAGTACTTGTGATTTCAATTCCTTTTAACTCTAAAATTCAAATGCACATTATGTGATCATCACTATAAAAACATAAGAGAGATGAGCATCAAATTTACAGAGATAAGGCTGACAAGTGTCTGGGGAGGAAGACCCCTTCTTTAGTGTGTTGGGATTCCACCTCCCACCTCTGCCTTATCTTTTTCAAACAAGTTTATTGAGATAAAATTCATATACCATACAATTCACCCATTTAAAGTGTAAAGTGTGCAACTTAATGTTGTTTAATATATTCACAGAGTTGTGCAACTTTTGGAACAATCTAATTTTAGAACATTTTCGTTCCCCCTAAAAGAAATCCCATATTCATTAACAAGTCAATCCACATTGTCCACTACCTTCACTCCCAACCACAAATCTGCTTTCAATCTCTATAAATTTTCCTATCCTGGACATTTCATATAAATGAATCACACAATATGTGACTTTTGTGACTGACTTCTTTCATTTAGCATAATGTTTTCAAGGTTCATTCATGTGGTAGCATGCATAAGTACTTCGTTCCTTTTTATTGCTAAATAATATTCTATAGTATGGCTATACCACATTTTATTTATCTATTCATCAGTTGATGAGCATATGGGTTGTTTCCCCATTTTGGCTATTTTGAATAATGCTGTTATGGACATTCATACACAAGTTACTCTGTAGATGTGTTTTCATTTCTTTTGGATATACACTGAAGAGTAGATCTGCTGGGTAGCATGGTAACTTTATGTTTAACTTTTTCAGGAATAGCAAAACTATTTCCAAAGTCACTGTACCATTTCACATTCCCACCATCAATGTATGAGGGTTCAAATTTCTCTACATCCTTGCCAACGCTTGTTATTGCCTGCCTTTCTAGTGGATATAAAACGGTATTTCATTGTGGTTTAGATTTGCATTTACCAAATGACTGGTAATGTTGAGCATCTGTTCATATACCAGTTGGCCATTTGTATATCTTCTTGGAAGATAATGTCTATTCAAATCCTTTACTCATTTTCAGGTTGCCTTTTTAATTATTTTTAATTTTTAAGTATTGAGTTGTAAAAATAATAATATATCCATATATATGGATTATTTTATAATAATATATCCAGATTTTATATATTATATATGTGTGTATATGATACTAGTGCCTTATCAGATATATGATTTGCAATATCTTTTTCCATTCTATGATTTATCTTTTCACTTTTTTGATAGTGCCCTTTCGAGTGCAAGAGTTTTTAACTTTGATGAAATCCAATTTATCTATTTTTTCTTTTGCTACTTGTGCTTTTGTTGTCATATCTAAGAAACAGTTGCCTAATTTATGGTTATGAAGATTTATGCCTATATTTTATTCTAAGAGATTTATAGTTTTAGCTCTTACGTTTAGTTTCTTCATACATTTTGTACTAATTTTTGTTTATAGTATGAGGTGGAATCCACTCATGTTTAATGTTATTATTGATAGTGTTGGATTTACCTTGGCCCTTTTGCATTTTATTTTCTGTATATCTCATGTATTTTTTGTTCCTCTATTCCCCCTTTATTGTTTTCTTCTGTATTAGATATTTTCTAGTGTAATTTTTACTCTGTTTCATGACTTTTTAATCATTTTTGAGTTACTATGTTAGTGGTTGCTCTAAGGCTTACAAAAAGAAATCTACATTAGTATCATATTGATTTAGTTCCAGTAAAATAGAGAAATTTTACTCTTATTTAGTTCTATTCCCTCTCCACCATTTTTGTACTATTGTTATTATACATATTATGTCTCTCTATATTAAAATCCAGCAATACATTTTTATAATTATTAATTTATATAATCTATGTTTTCTAAGGAAGATGATAGAAGAAAGGAGATCAAGCATATATTTATAGAGTGTCTTTATAAACTCTATTTATCCTTTCTAGTTCTCTTTATTTCTTCCTATAGATTTGGTGTCATTTTCTTACTCCAATACAGCTTTGTTCTCACCTATCTCCTTTGTGCTACTGTCAAACATATTACATTTTTATATGATATAGGCCCCATATTTATGTATGTATGTGTGTATTTGTATATACAGTTCGTATACTTTCTGTTAAAATCAGTCAAGAGAAGAATGTATAAAAATATTCAATTATACTCTCTTTTGTAATTTTTACATGTTATTCAAATTATTATTTGATGGTACCTGTTTCAGTTTTAAGAACATCCTTTATTATGTCTATTATTTCTTATAAGTCAGGTTGGGTGAATTCTGTTAGTTTTTGTTCATCTGAGAAAGTCTTTACTTAGCCTTGATCATGAATAGTAATTTTGATGGATAGAAGATTCTTGGTTGACAGTTTTTCCACTTTCAGCACTTAGAATATATGCTCTCACTGCCTTCTTGCCTCTATTGTTACTAATGAGAAGTCAGTTGTTATTCTAACTGGTGTTCCTGTGTTCATAATGAGTCTTTTTTTTCCTGCTTTCAAGATTTTCTCTTTGTCTTTGTCTTTCAAAATTTTAATTATGATTTTAACTATAATATGTCTGGCTGTGTGGATCCCTCTGTATTTATGCTATTTGGAGTTCACTAAGCTTCTTAGCTGTATAGATGGCTTTTCATTAAATTTAGTAAGTTTTCCACCATTATTTCTTTGGCTATTTTTTTCTATTCCTTTTTCTCCTCTCTTTCTGATGCTCTCATTACACATATGTTGTGCTTAATGGTATCCCATATTTCTTTCAGGTTCTGTTTGTTTATTTATTTATTTATTTGAGACAGGGTTTCACTCTTGTCACCCAGGCTGGAGGGCAATGGTGCGATCTTGGCTCACTGCAACTTCTGCCTCCCAGGTTCAAGCAATTCTCTTGCCTCAGCCTCCCAAGTAGCTGGGATTACAGGCGCCTGCCACCATGCCTGGCTAATTTTTGTATTTTTAGTAGAGACGGGGTTTCACCATGTTGGCCAGGCTGATCTCAAACTCCTTACTTCAAGTGATCCACCCCCCTTGGCCTCCCAAAGTGCTGAGATAACAGGCATGAGCCACTGCCCCCGGCCTGTTTATTTATTTTCATTCTTTTTTTCTTTCTGTTTTTAGACTGCACAATCTCCATCAATCTGTCATTAAGTTTGCTGATTCTTTCTTCTGCTAGCTCAATTTACTGTTGAGCCACTTTAGTGAATTTTTCATTTCAGTTATTATACTTTTCAACTCCAAAAGTTCCATTTGGTTATTTTGTAAAACAATTTCTATCTCTTTATTGATATTCTCTATTCAATTAGATGTTGTCATCATACCTTCCTTTAATTCATTAACCATGATTTCCTTTAGTCTTCTATACAGATTTATAATAGCTGCTTTAAAGTCTGCTAAGACTACCATCTGGCTCATTCAAAAGTGGTTTCTATTGTCTTCTTCTTCCCCTATGTATGGGTCACACTTCCCTCTTTCTTTGAAATTCTGCTATGCTCTACAAGTGGACACAGGTGGAGGTGGCGCCATGGTCTTCTCAGTTTTCCTCTCCCACCATAGATCCCTACTCTATGAGCCAGCTTGGGTAGGGTTGATTGGGATCCCAGAATTCTCAGCCTGAAGTGCCTAAGTTAGAGCTCCTACCCTACAAGTGGAGGGGTGGTGGGTAAGAGAGAGCTGGTCCTCTTTGCTGAGCCCACCTGGAATAGGGCTTCTGCTATACAGGACTGCAGAAGGTTGAGAAATATCAGTGGCCTGCCCCTCCCAAAATGAAACAAACCATAGGCCCAAACTGGGGCACAGGATAAAGAGAGTGCCCATCTTCTTGGCAACACATATGGGTAGATTTTCTATAAAACAGATTTGGGGATGGATAATGAAGGGGGTCATGGCTGAAATGTCACAGAGACTCTCATTTCTTACCTAGATTCAAATTTTCTTAAGTAATTGTTTCTTCATTTGCTATATGCTCTTATGACCATTAACAGAGACTTCAAACAATTTTTAAAAATATTTTCACTGGTTAATTTCTGTTTTACTGAAAAGAGTATCTACCAACCTCCCTCCTCTGTTGTTATGGAAGTCCTTCCTCCCCTCTGCTTTGTCGTGAATACATTCATGCATTTTCTACCTACCTTAAAATAAATTAGCTCTAGTAGTGGAGAAATGTGGAAAAGAGCATTCTTAAAGTGTTGTATTATTTATTCATTATCTTTGTATCCATAAACACAAGCTTTGTCCATATGAATAAGTTAGAATATTTGTAATTCATTCTACCAGAATGAATCTGAAGTTGTGGCTGGTAAAAAGGAGGAAAAAAAGAAACCCTTTGATATATTTTCAGCCACAAGAATGTTTTGCACACCAGGAGCCAGCAGGTAAAGGAAAGGTTTGGGGTATGGGATTCAGGCATTTAAACAAACAGGGAGATGGCTGGAACTGGGACTACAAGCTCTTAAAATGATGCAGAGGGAAGTATAGGTCAGGAGAAGAAAGGTGCAAGTGAATAGCTAACTTATGAACAATTACTTCCTCAGTTCTAAGAGCTTTACCTGTCAGTACATATGTAACCCTCACAACAATGAATTATGAGACAGGCACTATTTTTTGGAAACTGAGGAACAGAGGGGTTAAGTAACTTGCCCAAGTTGATAGCTAGTGCCACCCCTGCTCTTCACTACCTTGTCCTCCAGCTTAGGGGAGGGAGTTTTTCATGCTTACAGTTCCTTAGTGTGGCTGACCTTGCAGGTGAGATGACCTAATACCTATTCTAAACTCCTCCAGTGTTCAGAGGCTGGAAAGCTAAAGACAGCACTTCTCAGACTCTGTTGGGGCAGGGCTCTGGATGCCAATTGGGTTTGCAAATTGGAAGTGTGTGAATAAGATTAGACCGATGGGAAATAAGGAGGAGGCTGCATCCTGTAGCTGGCTGAGCATTTATGCAGCTGTGCTCTGACTCTGACTTCCTGGATGCCAAGAGATGAAGTCACCAACCATGGGCTTCCCATCCTTGCACTGGGACATAGCAGTCTGGGCTTAAAACCCAGCCATTCCATTGGAGGCCTCCTTGGAAGCCCAGCCTAGAGCCTGCTGCTCTGGCTCTTAACAACTCCTCTGGGCTAGCACCTAATTACCTATAGTAAATCTCTTTCTTTTTATAGTGTCTGAAGTGGTGTTTTATTTCCTGCCTTGATCCTGGACTGATAATCTTCTCCTCTTTCTCCTCCCTTCCCCTACACCATTGTCTGCAGAAAGAAGAATAATGTCAGACAGTAGAAAGGAGGCAGGGGAGAATAATTTGGGCAAATTCATTCATTCATGTGTTCACTCACCCAGCATTGAGTGCATACCTGCCATGCTCTAGGGACCGGACCAGACACCTCCTCCTCCCACCTTCCATTCCCCCTCAGCGACCCTTGCCGGGATGGGATACTAGGATACAAACAAGTGGGGAGGAGGGGGGTTGTGGTCTCATGTCTCTATGGTTTGCACGTGCTGTCCCCTCTCTCTAGAACACCCTGCCTCCTTCTGTCATCCACCTTCCCATCTTTCTAGTCTTATTCACGCACTTCCAATTTGCAAACCCAACTGGCATCTGGAGACTCGCCCCAACAGAATCTGAGAAGTGGTGGTAGGTTCCTAAATGCTGTTCAGATACCACCTCCTCTCCAGAGCCAGGATTTGAACCCAAACAGATTATTTCAGAGTCCATGTGCTTAACTACCAGGGAGGAGGCAGGGTAAGGTTGGAAAGAAGGGAAGTGACAAGGTCCAGGTAGGACCATCACATGTAACATCCATATATAAGCCAGGGGCCCATTTATTAAACTGCAAGCCAGACAGCTCTGCCAGAAAGATCTGCATTTCCTCAGGAGGAAATTTATCTTGAGGGATTGATTATGAATATGCTATGTTCTGCCCACTTACCTTGGCAAATAGGGAATGAGTAGAAACCAGAGCGGCAGGTATCACATCGAGGGCCCTCAACCCCAGGGCGGCACAGGCACCGTCCGTGGGCATCACATATTTCAGGGAGAACACCTTCCAGATTACAGTCACACCCTGCAGAAGACAGGAAACTTTCAGAAGGGGTCTCCATCTTCCATCACTTTCTTAATTTCTCCCTTCCCCTAGGTTTCTATCATGGGAATATAGATTATTAATTATCTATGGCTGTTAAACATTCTTAACGCAGAAGACTACACTGCGTTGAAGGGAAATTTTTAAAAATTCACAAAAGGTCAGAGATATCATTAAAAAAAACACGTAAGGATGGGCATTCATTTGCAAACCATTCTTTTAACATCTATTCCTGTGGAAACATTTTATTTTCCCTCTAAAGCCGAGCTTTGTAAAGTATAACTTCAATTTAATAGATTCCCATCTCATGACATCGTGAATTAAATGTATTTCTTCCTTCCAGTTTTTAGAAGGAAAGAAACTAACATCAATTCAGCCCTACTACATATCAGGCATTGGGGGCTTCCCTTGGATCATCTCACTTAATCCTCCTGGCACTGGCCTTCCCCACAGCCAGGCTGCTTCTAGTACCTCTATCCAGGGCTTTCCCACCTCAGGACCTCTGCTCAGGCCAATCCCTCCGCCTGGTATACCCTTCCCTTAGCTCTCAGCACAGCCAGCTCTTTCTCATCCACCAGGTGTCAGTTCAAACATCAGCTCCTCAGAAGGTCCCCCTGACCAGTCTGTATAAATGGCCCCCCCACTTTCCTCCTTTTATTCTCTATCTTAGCTGTGTTTTTCTTTCACAACACTTTCATTTTTGGGATCACATATTGGTCTGTGACTTGCTTTGACCACTAGAATGAGGTGTAAGTGTTGTTGTCATGCAACTTCTGAGTCCAGGTCACTACAGGCCTTGCCGTTTCCATTCTTGCCCTCCAGGAATCCTGAGACCACCATGGGAGGGACCAGTCTGGCCTCCTTGAGGACAAAAGGCCACAAAGAGGGATACTCCCAAATGTCCCCACTAAATCCAGCCCCAGAAACCCTCCAGCAAGTCCAGCAGAAGACCCGCCCAGCCAACCCACACAATTGAGAGAAATAACCCTTGTTCTTTTAAGCTACTAAGTTTTGGGGTGACTTATGACACAGAAATAGATAAGTAAATCACCCAGCAGACTGGACACTTCATGAGAGCTCACCACAGGCCCCCAGGGCCAGCACACATTATTCCTTGGGAAATAAATATTGCTCAAAAATAATAATGAAGTCAAACAAGAGCCCTGTAAGACAGGTAAGTATTTTATAGATGAAAAAAAAAAAAAAAAAAGATGCTCAGAAAGGTTAATTAACTTCCCCAAGTTCACACAGCCAGGGAAGCAGAGTCAGAATTTGAACCCAGGACTGCCAGATTTCAAAGCCCATGGTCTTTCTATTATACTAAAAATACAAGTCAAGAATTATTTTAAAAGCAACTTTCAGAGTGTGTCCTGGATTAGCATATATATTCAAATCAATCTCATATTTAAAGCATCTATTTCTTTTTTCTTTTCATTTATTTATTTATTTATTTTAGACAGAGTTTCATTCTATCGCCCAGGCTGGAGTGCAGTGGCTCAATCTCTGCTCACCACAACCTCTGCCTCCTGGGTTCAAGCGATTATCATGCCTCAGCCTCCCGAGTAGCTCGGATTACAGGCGTGTGCCACATCTGACTAATTTTTGTATTTTTAGTAGAGACAAGGTTTCACCATGTTGGCCAGGCTGGTCTCAAACTCCCGACCTCAGGTGATCCGCCTGCCTCAGCCTCCCAAAGTGCAGGATTACAGCGTGAGCCACCATGCCTCGCCCTGAAAGCATCCATAATTCTATAAATTACATTAATATCTAAATTTGCAACAGGTCCCCTAAGGAAGATCCTAAAAGACTCGAAGATTCAGCTGGGTCCACCCTACCTACCAAGGAAGGAAAGTCTCATGCATTTTGGAAAGATTTTCTACATGGGTTAAAATAGTAGTTAATATGAAAAGTAGCCAAATCCCTTTGCCCTGAACCCTTAATTTTTCAAATAAAAGGTTAGTAACTAAGTTGTGGAATTATTTTTTTCTAATACAATAATTAAGAAAAAAATCACAGTAAATCAGAACAACTTTATAGTCTTTACATGATTTTTAACTTGTTCATACTTCAACCAAACAGTTGCCTAATTTGACAAAAACAGCATTGGAAGTGAAGGGATTTAGAATATGCCATTTTAGCATACTGACTGTTTCCAGCAAAGGCACTTTAGAAGCAGCAGATGTAGGAAGGGTTCTCTGATCTCACCCTTTCTACCTAAAAGCAGGTCATAAAATTTCCCAGGAGAAAGGTGCCTGCCCTCCTTGTACCAGGAAGACAGCATTCTTATCACCGGAGACTGGGAGTCGACTGGATTAAATCTGCACCAACAAACCCACTAAAATAACACTTAGTTTCTCCCAGTGCTTCCTAGCCAGGGTCCCACAATGTAGTGCCACTAGCCCAAGCTCTTTTGTCTTGTCACACTCCATACTTCATTGTTCTTTGTGTAAACATGTACAATACATAGGCTTTGGGGCCTAATGGCTTTTTTGGGTCTTGATTTTCCTTCTAGAGACTCTCATGTACATGTAAAAATATTACATACATTTGTATGCTTTTTTACTGTTAATCTGTCTTAGGTTCATTTAATTCTAGGCCCAGCCATGGTACCTAAGAGGGTAGAAGAAAGTTTTTCCTCCTTTTCAGAAGTGGCAAGGACACATTCATGACAAGGGAAGCCTTGGAACCCAGGCTGGCATGAGCACCACCCTGTCCGTCCATCACAGCTGCCATACAAGGTCCTAATGCCACAGCCCTGTAGGCTGAGAACGAATGTCACAGGGAAAGGGAACGTTTTTACCGTGAATTACAGTCTTGGCGTTAAACGAAGTATTGAGATTCAGTGAAAAACTTGGACTTTACCTTGGCATTGAGGCTCAAAGAATTCTGATTAAAATAGAAAAAGAAAGAACATCCCACACCTCATTATGAAGTCACAGTGATTATATCTCAAGAAAATCCCTTGAGTCCGTCTCTACTGCCAGAGTTCCAGACCTCATCTTTGTTTACCTGGATTATTTTGAGAACTTCCTAAAGAGGCTCTCTGCTTCCTATCTTGCTCCTTCTAATCCATTCTCCATGCTGGTGTCAAGAGTGATATTTCAAAAATATCAACCTTTTCATATCACTTCCCAGTTTTAAATCCCTTGACAGTGACCCAATGCCTGCAGGACAGAATACGAAGTCCTTCACATGTGACAGAATAGATCCTTCAACATTTTCCAAGCTACCAGCAACCCATGGGGCATCTTTGTGCAAATTAGAAAAAGGTGCCCCTTCCTCAAGATGCTTTCCTGTCACCTGCTATAAAATCATCATCATCAATATGCAAATCTGCAATGTCTTCCATGATTGTCATGCCCCTTAGATGAGGCACAGCTGTGCCTTGCAAACCTACACATCTGAGCTGGCTGCCCGCTCAGGTCTTTTCTTATTCCTCTAGGTCCTCTCCTTGAACTTCCTCTCTCTATCCCATGCTTCAGCCTTAATGACCTGTCTGCCATCCCCTCTCTCCTAGCCCCACGGCTTCTCTTCCCTGCCCCTCTGCCTGGCTGACTCCTCTTCACACTCCAAGACTCAGCTCAGATACCTCCTCCTGCTGCTCTGGGGAAGCCCTTCCAGCACTTCTGTCTCTCTCCTTTCTCCCCTCCCTCCCTCCCTTCCTTCTTCCTTCCTTCTTTCCTTCACCCTGGCTGTAAGGCTGCCCCTCCCATATGCTCTCATGGCACTTAACTCCTGCCATTAGAACTGTTGACCTTTCTGTCTCAGACTGGGAGCTCCCAGGCAGGAGGAACCATGTATCAGGCAGCTGCCTGGCAGTGACTAGCACAGCATAGGCACTTAATAAAAGTTTAATGAATGAAGAATATGCTAAGTATTCAAGACTGCAATTCTCCTCAGTAGTCACCATTCCTTAAATTCTCCGTTACTGGCATCTATGCAGAGCCTCCAAACTGAGCTATCAGAATGTGCCTGGCCCTCTCTGAGTCTTAGCGGGCAGGTCTCTAAGCCAACGTGACTGCCCCATCCTGTAGAGCTGCTGTCCTCAAGTGGCCCAGTATCTGACATGAGACAGTCCCACACACAGTGCAATAATGCACAGCACCATGGTTAGACTGAGGAGGAGTGTGGGTAGGGCAGAAGCAGGGAATGACGTCAGGAAGGTAACTGAGGTCCTGTTATAACTGACCTCCAGGGGGCCTTTGGTGCCACCCAGCAATCCCATGACTTTCCCAAGCCCATCCTCCCGCCCACATTCCTGAATGACTCTCATACCTTCTCCCTACTCAACCCCGAGCCCTCCTCTCTTGCTTCTTGCTCTGACCTTGTTTGTTATTCCACAGAGAAAACTTTCAAAAACAGCCAGAAGAGAACGTCCACGAGCTCCCACCACTGCCCCCACACACCCCGCCTCTGGCCCATGCATTCTGCTTTCTCTTGTTTTAATCTTTCCCTCTCAACAAAGAGCAACTTCTTCCTTCTAACTGCTCAGCCGAAAAGCCTTGGAGTCACCCCAGAGCCCTCTCTTTCTCTAATATTCTACTTCCGGTCTAGCAATCCCCCAGCAAATCCTGTTGGTTCTACCTTCAGATGATATCCACAGTCTGTCCACTGCTGTCACCTCTGCTGACACCACCTGGGTCTGAGCCACCATCATCTCTTCCTCATGGATTATGG
The DNA here is from genome assembly GCF_028858775.2 of Pan troglodytes. Classification (NCBI taxonomy): domain Eukaryota; kingdom Metazoa; phylum Chordata; class Mammalia; order Primates; family Hominidae; genus Pan; species Pan troglodytes. The sequence goes on along the minus strand of NC_072415.2, from coordinate 33,627,383 downwards.
AAAAACTTCCCATCAGGCCCCCTTGCTTCTTCTCTTCTCTTCTCCTGAGATTTTCTTTCAATACAGTAGACCCAAAGAGCCTTCTATATAACATCATTTCTCTGTGCAAAACTCTCCATGGCTCCTGTCTCATTTTGAGTAAAAGAGAAGGCCTCTCTAGTGGCTGACGAGGGCCTCCATCCAGCCCCTGATGCCTTCCCTTCCTACCAGTCTCACCTTCCCTCACTCCACTTTCACACACCTGGTCTCTTTTTGTTCACTGAACACCCTTGGTCCAGGGCTGCCCCTGCCCCAGGGACTTTGCACTTGCTCTTTCCTATACCTGCTTCAGTGAGGCCTTCCCTGACTGCTCTAATTTAAATCTGTAAACCTCACATTCCCTAACCTCCTCTCTGTCTTGTTTTTTCAGCAGCGCTTATCACCAAGGCTGCCTCCAGTCCATACCTGAGTTACTATGTTGCTGTAGAGCCTGAACTTCACTGCCAAGGAGAGCTCTTCAGAAACCATCTTCTCTGCTGGCCCACACCATGGCGCTGCAGGAGGAGGGGCACTCGTGCTCACACATGACTGGCACTACCTCCTCCCCAGTGACCACCAGGCCTCTGCTGGCGCCCTGGGGTAGGAGAGGCAAACTCAGGGGATGTGAGCATGAGCCCGATGGTGCCCAGTCGTGGGCTGTGTGCGTGTGCTGTGCCCTTCCTTTGGTGCAGGCGTGCCCTTCTGAGAACCTGTGCCTCCCTGTGGATGCCGTGATGGGTTTATGTAGGAAACTCCCCATGGCTCTGGAACCCAGCGCAGAGGCCTGGAATCTTCTCACATGAGTTAGTTTATGCCTATGATGTGAATGGCTCCCCCTTAAAAGTGGCACCCATGTTCAGAATACAACTCTGCCTCTCACTGTCTAATGAATTAGCTATTTTCCTTGCTTGGGTTTCTATATTATGTATGTTATTATCTGGGTTTCTCCACAGGAATATAAGCTCCAAGAAAGCTGGGAATTTTTTCTGTTCTGTTCACTGCTAAGTTCCCAGCAGCCAGAATGGTACTTTGCACATAACAGGGAATTTTAAAATATTTATGGAACAAATGATTAGGTAAATGTAACACCCACATCCTCTAGTACTCACCCCTTCACCCTCAGAGACAGCTTACTGCACACCACTGCTACTCTCTGCCAGGGGCTTGTTTTGGGACTGCAGAAGCTCCTCAGCCTTCCTGAAGGCCAAGCTGTAAGTGCCAGAGGGTGAATGCCCCAGAAGCATTAATGCCTCCACTAATGGCAGATAACTGCCATTACCTGCCATTGCACCTTTATCATGGTTCCCTTCACTCCCTGACTCTCTCCCTTCCTGGGATCACCTCCCAAATAAATGACTTGCTCTCCATTCCTTTTTCAGGGTCTGTTTTCGGGGAACTCAAAAAAGACAACAGACCACTGGCTGCCATTGAAGGTCTTTGAGCAAGCTGGTGATATCTAATACAAGCTCTGCACAGTTTCCTATGTCAGGTAGTGCCCTCGTAAAAGACAGGCTGGAGTGGGGACTGATGGGTGGGGAGTAGGTCAACTAGGACACACCTGCAAGGCACCTACCATGCTCTAGGAAGGGAGACTTGGCCTGGGATGTGGCAGTGCACAGAGGAAGTAGGAAAAGAATAAGGGCATAACATTTTCACTGGAGTTAAACCAAAAGGGAGGTTACTTGCCTTTTATATCTCCAGCTACTGGATCTTCTGAACTTGGTGTAGAAACAGGAAAAATGGGAATTCCTGTAAAAATAGTTTATTAAAAAATACAGAGAATGATTAAGGAGATAGTAAAGTAAAACATTAAGTTGTACTAACTAGGAAGACACCCTCTGTCACTTAGTGAAAAGTAGCATATAGAGACTAATTTAAAGAAAGGCGATATTGCTATATCTCAAATGTGTTTAGTAACTGAAACCAGACTGGCCAGACATTCCCATTTGTATAACGATGAACAGAAATGAATGTTTCGTGCTCACAATAGCTAAGTCTCAGCCTGAGCAGGGATGAGTTTGGCTTCCTTAGCTTTTTTATTGTTTTTTTTTTTAACATAAAATCAAAGCTTTAAAGAAATATTTTCTTTCATTTTTTTCTCCTGACATTTTGTTTATGCCATAAAACTACTTCAGGTTTCTTCCTCTTCTTTTCACTAAAAAGGCAGGCCGAGCGCAGTGGCTCATGCCTGTAATCCCAGCACTTTGTGAAGCTGAGGCAGGCAGATAATCTGAGGTCAGGAGCTCAAGACCAGCCTGACCAACATAGAGAAACCCCATCTCTACTAAAAATACAAAATTAGCCAGGCGTGGTGGCACATGCCTGTAATCCCAACTACTCAGGAGGCTGAGGCAGGAGAATCGCTTGAACCTGGCAGGCAGAGGTTGCAGTGAGCCAAGATCGCACCATTGCACTCCAGCCTGGGCAACAAGAGCGAAATTCTGTCTCAAAAAAAAAAAAAAAAAGGCAAATACAATTTCTGTTCAGCCTTCTACCAAGACTCACAGATATAAAATTCTGATGTGGTGTCTCATCAACCAAAGTAGGACAGTCTCCACTCAGAAAGTGGATGCAATTTAAGCAATTACCTGGGGTGGCAGGTGTGAATGAGAACATATAGTTACCCATTCATGTGAGTCCTGCCCCCATGTCCCCACAACTCAATATGCTTTTCCTATGATGGCTCTGCAGGAGTCAGGAGGGTGGGGCCAGGAAACATCTGATAGAGTGATACAGAGAGACAGGCTCTCCTTGTGACAGTGTTTCTTTGTCCTAACCCCAAAGTGCAGTTTTCCCACTGCTGCACAACAAACAGAGCCAACACTCATCACAGTTCGCATAGCTGGTTTCACAGATTCTCCTGTTTCATGCTCTACAGTGTTTCTGACAGATATGTATTTTTTTCTCTTGGTGATGCTGAGATGTTCACTTAGATCACTGCAGTGGGGTGGAGTCTGGGTGCTTATAACTTGGCCTCTTGTACAGCAGGAGAGAGGAAACGTTTCCCTGGGCTCCTGAAACACAACACACACTATATGCATGCAGATAAATATCTGGAAGCCCATGATATTTCTCCTACATTTAGGAGGAAAAATCACACACATGGATTATTAAGTTAAAATTGCCAATATTTGACTTTTTGACCTACTGAGATGGCAATTTCTGTGGCACAACATAACACTTTGGAGATAAATAAGACTGTAAAATGTACCAATATAAAATTTATATTCCAAACTTTTAGAAACACTTTTACATAAATACAACCCACCTGGCCCCATTTCTGTCTCTCCTTCCCTACCTGTCCACCATGCCTCAGAGGTTAGTGCACAAAAGCCAGCTATGGACCAAAAAGGGTGGCCTCTTGTTCTGCAGTGGGTACTTACTCAAGCAAAATGGGAAATTGTAGTATCCAATTGCACACTTCTCACAGTTGTCTCCGTGGAAATTTGGCTTGCAGTGACAGCGGCCTGAGCCCTGTTCACAGCCATCCGCATGCTCAGGGTCACAGCTGCAGGCTAAGAGAAATCCCAGTTTTCAAAGGATCCGTCCTTCACTGCACTTAACAAAGCAAATATGTTCCAACTTCCCAGGCAATGTTCCACACTTGATCCTTGGTCTATAGGTATTCTTGAAAGGGCACAGCCTATTTCCCACCTCACACCTGATTGATGGTTCTCACTGCTCGAAGCTCGTGAGCTGTCAGAGATCAGCTAGAGCGTCCACACAGAAGTTCTCATGGATGTCATTTATCCCACTGAGCATTGCCCAGCTCACTGAGTCAGAGGCAAGGCCTGCATGCTACAGTCAGAGGGGTTGGGGGTGGGGGTGGGGGTATATGCCTTAGTTCTGTTGGGCACAGCCCTTTCTAGCTATGAACCAACTGTGAATGTCCACAAAGTGGTCATCAATACACAGTTATGATACAGATGCAAGTGTGGAGTGCCTAGACATGGAGATAGAGTCTGTGGACAGCAGACCAAGACCCATAACCCAAATGTTAATTTGAGTGAAATGGCTTACTGAAGGCAGCTTTTGCAACCAAAAACGATTATCAGGCATGATTATCAGGCTTGCACTGGAGTAAGGCATAGTGCAAGTATAAGAAGATTGTCGACCTCCCACTTGGGGGCCTCCCTTGACCTGGCAGGTGCACCCTGGACAGGGAAAATACTGTCACAGCTCATCTGAATACATCTCCTGTAAAGACCTGGGTGACCTGGCATCCTGGTGTCCTTTGCTTAATTTATTTAGGATTCATGTGTCCTACTGATCCTTTATGCCAAGCCTCTAATACCTCTGTGGACCAGTTCAGTGATGAAAAAACTAGAAAGGTGATGAAACAGTGAGGCTCCTAATGAGGTACAATTACATTGGCAATGTCCTGTTTTCCTTTCCCAATGCCTATTCTTTGTAGGCACAAGACAGGTGATAGACATACTTTGCAGCATGATGTGGAAGAAGGAAGAAAAGTGAAAACACATTTTTTTAACAACTAAGAATGCCCTAGAGAGAAGTAAATCCATCTACATATTCCTTGGACTTTAATACCCTCAAATGTTAATGGTATGATTAATCATGGAGTGGACACAGGATTGACTTCAGGACTGGAATTGCTTTCCAACTGTGACAACCAGACAACTTGAAAGAACCAAGCATTGAATAGGGTATAGGTTGCACATGTAGGGAAAAGTCTGTAAATCTGACCCAAGATTCATAATTCTACAAGGAAAAACTAGAGGCATTCTTCTATATAATAGAAGAGTTATGGCACAGTCATGTCAGACAGAAAAGAACTATATCCTGGATCTAGCGGTTAGCGGTTTTGTCATCTAGCCTAAATTATATATAACTACTCAGACTGTTTGGTTTCTCCGTATCTAAAAATGAGGACAATAATACAATGTCCTATTTGTTGTAATAATTAAACAAGACCTTTGTGAAAGTATTTAGGTAATGCCTCATATATGGCAAGTACTCAACAAATACTAGCTATTTTAAACAATGTGACTATTATTAAATCCTTATGAACTCATTACTGTGTTGTCTTGTTCTAATTCAAGTTGTTGTTGTTGTTGTTGCTTCTGAGACAGAGTCTCACTCTGTCATCCAGGCTGGAGTGCAGTGGCATGATCTTGGCTCACTGCAACCTCCGCCTCCTGGGTTCAAGCAATTCTCATGCGTCCACCTCCAGAGTAACTAGGATTACGGGTGAGCACCACCACGCCTGGCTAATTTTTTTCTATTTAGTAGAGACAGGGTTTTTCACCATGTTGACCAGGCTTGTCTTGACCTCTTGGCCTCAAGTGATCCACCTGCCTCAGCCTCCCAAAGTCCTGGGATTACAGGCCTGAGCCACTGCCTCCAGCCCAAAAATTGAAATTATTAGAGATCATAGAAACATGTCAAAACAACAGAAAATGGAGAAACTAACATTTATCACAGGCCTAATATGTGACAGGCCCAATGGTAAGTATTTTCCTACATGCTTTTGATTGCATTTTATTTAATCTTATGAAATATATTATCATTTCCATTTACATGCAATAAATCCAAAATTCAAAGAGACTGTGTAAGTGACTGAGGTCACATAGCGAGCACAACTAATACTCTGAAGAGAGAGGGCATGAAGGAAGTTATTAACTGATCCAAAGTTAGCCTGATGACTTCGCTGAGGCAGTACACACAGGCTAAGATACACCAACTTGAAATGAAACTTACGGATGCAGCCATCAGGGGCATCCACTGGAACACCATAAGGGCGGTAATAGCCCTTAGCACACTGTTCACAGTTTACTCCAGCTGTGTTGTGCTAGAAAGAAACAAAAGAAACTTAAAGGAAGGGTTCTGGGGAAGATGATTCTCCTTATTTTGTGCTACTCACCCAGAGGAATAATTCTGTCATATACAATTGTAATTTTGAAGTCACTGAAATAATAATTTAAAAAAGCATTAATCTTGACCTTGACCAAAATTTACCATAGGATTGGCTTAATCTTGGCTCTGGAATTTTTTTCTTATTGGGAGAGGAAAGGAAACATTCCATCAACTGGACAAGCCCAGGCTTTATCCTTGATCGAAGAATTTGCTTTAATGAAGCACCTGACATGTGAGTGAGAAAACACTGAAGAGGACTGTTCTCGTAGCCTCATTCAGAAGAACTGACGAATGGATAATGAATCGCCTACAGTTTAACCCAAGGGTCATGGGTGCATTTACACCTTCTCCAATTTTGGAAGGAATAACATATACAGATCCTTGTCTCTCTTCGTTCTAATTTTATCTGTGCTTTAGTCATAAAACCCTTTTCTGAATACCTCTGTTTCATGAATGGAAAATGGAGGCATGAGTCTCATACACGGAGCTCATTTTAAAGTACAATACTAGGCAGCTCTTTCCAGTTCATGGTTAATCCTTGTAATTGCCACATAATTAAATTACCCAACATGCATCATCAGTTTCCAAAACTATGGATCTAGCTCATTTCTGCCTCTTTTGCTCTAACTTGGGAATAATTAGGAGGACAATGTTCTTTCACTAATGAAAAGAAAGGCAATAAGAAGTTAACAAGAACAAAAACACAATTTGACCCACACAAAAGTCTGCACAGAAACACAGAGGGAGAACAAAGACCCATTCTGTATCCTCTCCTGTTTTAGATAATTTTATTAACTACAGACTTTTCTTTATTACCGCTCCTTTTCCCATAGGCTAAAATCTGAATTCACTTTAATGTTGAGGTCTAAAACCACATTGGCCACTTCTGTGACTTGAAATTTACATGCATAAACATGGTGGGTAAATCAGAAACAGCTGTGGCCCACCTTCCCATCCGATGTCAATTAACCCTCAAATCTGTTGTTTGCCACTGTTTCTTACCATAGACAGAGGACATCAGGTTAACTTTGGCTCCCAAATCTTTTATTGTTGGAGTGGGAAATGAGAAAATGTTCTCTGAATTGGGCAGCCCAGGTTTCCCCCTCTACTACAAAGTGGTTAATGAAGTACCTGCTACAGAGAAATTATATTTTTAAGACACAAAGGATAGCAATGAAAGACTGAAAGACCGCAACAAACTAGAGTACTCTGTAGATAGAATAATGCCTGTAGTTTGCCTTGAAATCTCAGTGGTTCTCCAGAACCTGCACACCCTGAGGGCAAGACACACCACGTTATCCATGGACACCATGGTCCTGGTTGGACCAAGGCCAGGTCAAGACCCAAGGACAGTGGTGACTCTGTATTTCTACATTGGAGGTGTGGGAGAGGCGATCTTGTTGGGAGCAGTGGGAACCTGAAGTTGCATTTGCCTGACACTTAAGAAGAGCAAACCCCAACTGTCCAAACTAAAGAGGGTGCTAATGCAATCCATGGAGGTAGCAAGCCCGACTCCTCCCCACCTTAGTTGGTCCATCCTTTGGCACTACTGAGGGAGGCTTTCTATGGAATGCTCACCTACAACCAGGCCCTGCTCTAATCAGCTTTAGGTCTGAATTCCTTCAAGCAGAACTTTTCCAAGGTGCTTTTCCACCTTCAAGCAAACCCTCCATCTCTCTGCCTTTCTGTCTTTCTCTCAATTCCTTCACCACTCTGTTGCTGGCTTCCATTTCTGTGAATCTCAAGCACGGAGAGACTCTGGGGTGGCCCATTCACCAGTCAGCCTCTCTCTGGAGGAGTTTCCCTACTTAGGCCTATAAGGCCTGACATGATCTGGCCTTTGTCACCCCCAGATTCATCAACCCCCTACTCACTCCCCTCCAGCTACACTGGGCTCCTTGGGAAGTGAAGGGAAGGGAATGGAGGAGAAGGGAAAGGAAGGGGAAAAGAAAAGAAAAATTAACAGACTGGAAACAGTGAAACCAACATAACAAGGACACAACTAGGGAGTGAGTTTAAGACTTAGATCAGCCCAGGTACAGTGGCTCACGCCTGTAATCCCAGCAGTTTGGGAGGCCAAAGTGGGTGGGTCACAAGGTCAGGAGTTCAAGACCAGCCTGACCAATATGGTGAAACCCCGTCTCTGCTAAAAATATAAAAATTAGCTGGGCATGGTGGCACACACCTGTAATTCCAGCTACTCAGCAGGCTGAGGCAGGAGAATTGCTTGAACCCAGGAGGCAGAGGTTGCAGTGAGCCGAAATCACACCACTGCACTCCAGCCAGGGTGACAGAGCAAGACTCCGACTCAAAAAAAAAAAAAAAAGACTTCGATCAGAAGTCACATCTCTGTGGAAGAGGTGAAAGACTTTGTTTTAGTTCATGGAGATAAAGTATCTTCATGCATCATCTCAAACAATGGGGATAATCTTCAATCTTAGTTAAGAGCATCAATATTTAAGGGAAAAGAAATCAAGAAGGAGTCAATCCAAAAATGTTGTGCTCCTGGCTTTCTTCTTTCATTACTCTTTTCTTTCAACATTTTATCTTGAAAAATTCCCAACTTTACAGTGAACACCTTTACATTCCCCCACCTACAATTTACCATTAATATTTTACCATATTTGCTTTATCACATAATTATCCATCCATCCATTCCTCTATCCATCCACTAATTCATCTTATCTCTTACGCATTTCAAAATAAATTGCAGCTATCAGTCACTTTCCCCTAAATACTTCACCATGCATTTAACTAGCTGGAATTCAGTATTTGTTTACAGTTTTTTTCTTCTGTTATAAAATTTACAAGTGCAAAAAACTTATAAGTGCAAAACTATTAATTGTACATCCACTGAGTCAAGACAAATGCATACATCTGTGAAATCCAATTCCTTATCTAGATATAGAGCAATATCATTACCCCAAAGTTCCTCTTTCCCCTTCACAGTCAATCTCCATCACCAACTCTTCAAAGTCAACCACAGTTCTGACTTTCTCCACTATGGACTACTTTTACCTGTTTCAGAATTTCATTTAAATGGCCCTGATACTTTTGGGTGTGTGTTTTTTCAGTCGTCATTCACTCAGCATAATGTTTTTAAGATTCTTGCATGTCGCTGCATCCATCAGTAGTTTCTTCCTCTCTGTTGCTCCACAGAATCCCATTCTATAGTTATGCCTGAGTTTCTTCATCCATTCTACTATTGTTGATCACCTGGGCTATTTCTAGTTGGGGGTATTTGCATAAAGCTACTATAAACTTTTTGAAAACAAACATTTCCATTTCTTATGAATAAATGCCTATGAGTGGAAATTGTGAGTCATGGGATAGGTGTATGTTTAGCTTTATTTTTTTTAAATGGCCGTTTTCCCAAAGTAGTTGTACCATTCTGCATTGTTATCAACAATGCATGAATAGGTGTGGTTATTCCACATCCTCACCAAAATTTGATGTTGTCAGCCTTTTTAATAATAGTCATCCTTTAAAGCTGAGGAAAAAATAGCAATCCTGGGGAGTATGTAGTGGTATGTCATTGTAACCTTAATTTGCATTTCTCTGATGACTAATAATGTTAAGCTCTTTGTTTTGTTTTGTTTTGTTTTGTTTTTGAGACAGAGTCTCGCTCTGTTGCCCAGGCTGGAGTGCAGTGGCGCGATCTCGACTCACTGCAACCTCTGCCTCCCGGGTTCACGCCATTCTCCTGCCTCAGCCTCCCGAGTAGCTGGGACTACAGGCGCCCGCCACCATGCCCAGCTAATTTTTGGTATTTTTAGTAGAGTCAGGGTTTCACCGTATTAGCCAGGATGGTCTCAATCTCCTGACCTCGTGATCCGCCCACCTCAGCCTCCCAAAGTGCTGGGATTACAGGCGTGAGCCACAGTACCGGCCTTGTTAAGCTCTTTGATGTACATTTATTGGCCATTTATATATCTACTTTTGTCAAGTAGCTATTCAAATCTTTTGAATTTTTTTGAGGTTTTTTTTTTTTATAACTGAGCTGTGGAAGTTCTTTATATATCCCAGATACCAACCATTTGTCAGGTTTATGTTTTGTGAATATTTTCTGTCTGTAACTTGCCTATTCATTTTCTTAATAGCATGTTTTGTTTTGAGCAGAAGTTTTTAATTTTGATAAAATCTAAATTGTCAATTTTTCATGGTTATTGCTGATGTTTTTGTCTAGTTTTATAAATTGCCAATAGGATGGTATTTAAATCTCCAACTATGATCATAGAATTGTCTATTTTTCCCTCTAATTCTGTCAAATTTTGCTTCGTGTATTTTAAAGCTCTATTGTTAGATGCAAACACACTTATGATTACTGTCTCCCTGATGAATTTACTCTTAGCATTATGAAATGTCTTTATTTATTTGTGTTAATGCTCTTTGTCTTAAAGTTTACTTTGCCTGATATTTTTACTCTATCCTTCTAATGTTTATTGTTTACATAGTATATTTTTTCCCATTCATTTACTTTCAACTTGTCCTTATATTTAAGGGTAAGTACTTGTGAACAATATAGTTGAGTCTTGCTTTTTTATTCATTCTTATTGCTTCTGCCTTTGAATTGGAGTGTTTAGTCCATTAACATTTAGAGTATTTTTTATGTAGCTGGATTTGGGTCTACCACTATTTGTATCTATTTTCTGCTTGCCCCTTCCTTTTGTGTCTGGTGTGTGTGTATGTGGTTTTGTGTGTGTGTGCTTGCGCACATGCATGCACTTCATCCCCTGTTCCTTCATTTATCTATTTTTTGGATTATTTGAATGTTTTTAAAATTACCTTTAGAAGTATCTATTGGCCTTTTAGCTGTACCTCTTTGCATTATTTTGTCAGCAGTTGTTTTAAGGACTACAATATATATCCTTCATGTCTCACAGTCAAATTAGAGTTAATATTGTATTATTTTTTATGCTATTATTGCATATGTATTATATTTACATGCATTTTATAAATACCATGAGGCAATGTCATAAATTTTGTTGTAAGCAGCCCTACTCTAATTTTTTCCAGCTATATTGAAGTATTATTTACAAAATATTCTTTATTTTCCTTTTCCATTATTTATTCTCTCCTCTAAAACATTTACAAATGGGATTGAGTAAAGGAAAATAATTACAGATCATTGTATTACCATAAAAGGGCAGAGATTTGGAAATAAAGAGGGGTTGGGAAGGTAGGTAGTTTCCTAAAATTCTTTTTCCAAAAAAAAAATTCAACTCTAATTTTAGATTCAGGGGGTACATATACAGATTTGTTAGCTGGATATATTGCATGACGCTCAGCTTTGGTGTATGATTGATCCTGCCACCCAGGTACTGAGCATAGTACCCAATAGTTAGTTTTTCGACCCTTGTCGCCCTTCTTCGCTCTCCCCTCTAGTAGTCCCCAGTGTCTATTGTTTCCACCTTTATGTCCATGAGTACCCAATGTTTAACTCCCACTTGAAAGTGAGAACGTGTGGCGTTTGGTTTTCCGGTTTTGCATTAATTTGCTTAGGATAATGACCTCCAGCTGCATCCATGCTGCTGCAAAGGGTATGATTTCATTCTTTTTTATGTCTGTGTAATATTCCATCATGTATATATACCACATTTTCTTTATCCAATCCACCACTGATAGGCACCAAGGTTGATTCCATGTCTTTGTTATTGTAAATAATGCTCCAATGAACATATGAGTGCATGTGACCTTTTGATGAAATAATTTATTTCTTTTGGATATATGCCAATTAACAGGATTACTGGGTTGAATAGTAGTTTTGTTTTCTTTGAGAAATCTCCAAACTGCTTTCCATAGTGGCTAAAATAATTTACATCCCCACCAGCAATGTATAAGTGTTCTCTTTTCTCTGCAACCTGAGCAGCATTTGTTGTTTTTTGACTTTTTAATAATAGCCATTCTAGCTGGTGTGAGATGATATCTCATTGTGGTTTTGACATGCATTTCTATGATGATTAGTGATATGGAGCATTTTTTCATACGTTTGTTGGCCACTTGTATGTCTTCTTCTGCAAAGTGTCTGTTCATGTCTTTTGCCCATTTTTTAATGGAGTTATTTGTTTTTTGCTTGCTGAACTATTTAAGTTCCTCATATATTCCGAATATTAGACCTTTGTTAGGTGCACAGTTTGCAAATATTTTCTCCCACTCTGTAGGCTGTCTGTTTACTCTGTTGATAGTTTTTTTTTTTTTTTTTTGTAGTATAGAAGCTCTTTAGTTTAATTAGGTCCCATTTGTCAATTTTTTGTTTTGTTGAAATTGCTTTTGAGAACTTAGCCATAAATTATTTCTGAAGGCCAATGTCCAGAATGGTGTTTCCTAGGTTTTCTTCTAGGATTCTTATAGTTTGAGGTCTTACATTTAAATCTTTAGTCCATCTTGAGTTAATTATTGTATAATATACAGTGAAAGGTAGGGGTCCAGTTTCATTTTTCTGCACATGGAGAGACAACTATCTTAGCACCATTTATTGAATAGAAAGTCCTTTCCTTGCCAGGCACGGTGGCTGACACCTGTAATCCCAGCACTTCGGGAGGCTGAAGCGGGTGGGTCACCTGAGGTCAGGAGTTTGAGACCAGCCTGGCCAACATGGTGAAACTCTGTTTCTACTAATAATGAAAAATTAGCCAGGCATGGTGGCACACACCTGTAGTCCCAGCTACTTGGGAGGCTGAGGCAGGAGAATCGCTGGAACCCAGGAGGCAGTGCAATAAGCCCAGATCGTGCCACTGCACTCCAGCCTGGGTGACAGAGCAAGACTCTGTCTAAAAAAAAAAAAAAAAAAAAAAAAGAAAGAAAAAAGAAAAAAAGTCCTTTCCTCATTGCTTATTTTTGTTAACTTTGTTGAAGATCAGATGGCTGTAGGTGTGTGGCTTTATTTTTGAGTTCTGTATTCTGTATAGTTTGAAGTCAGGTAATGTTATGCCTCTGGCTTTGTTCTTTTTGCCTAGGGCTGCTTTGGCTATTTGGGCTCTTTTTTTGGTTTCTTCTGAATTTTAGAATAGTTTTTTATAGTTTTGTCAAAAATGACACAGATAGAAATAGCGTTGAATCTGTAGATTGCTTTGGGCAGTATGGCCACTGTAATGTTACTAATTCTTCCAATCCATGAGCATGGAATGTCTTTTCATTTGTTTTTGTCATCTATTATTTCTTTCAGGCAGTATTTTGTAGTTATCCTTGGAGAGATCTTTCACCTCCTTGGTTAGATGTATTCTTAGATTTGGGCTTTTTTTATTGTTTGTTTTTTGCAGTTACTGTAAATGGGATTGTGTTCTTGATTTGGCTCTCAGCTTGAACATTATTGGTGCATAGAAATGCTACTGATCTTTGTATCCTGAAACTTTACTGAAGTTGTTTATCAGTTCCAGAAGCCTTCTGGAAGAGTCCTTAGGTTTTCTAAGTATAGAATCATATCATTAACAAAGAGAGATAGTTTGACTTTTTCTTTTCCTATTTGAATGTCTTCTATATCTTTCTCTTGACTGATTGCTCTGGCTAGGACTTCCAAGAATTTTTTTTTTTTTTTGAGACAGTCTTTTTCTGTCACCCAAGCTGGAGTGCAGAGGCATGATCTTGGCTCACTGCAACCTCTGCCTCCTGGGTTCAAGTGATTCTCATGCCTCAGCCTCCCGAGTATCTGGGATTACAGGTGCACACCACCATGCCTGGCTAATTTTTGTATTTTTTAATAGAAGCAGGGTTTCACCATGGTGGCCAGGCTGGTCTCAAACTCCTGACCTCAGGTGATCTGCCCACCTCGGCCTCCCAAAGTTCTGGGATTACAGGCATGAGCCACCATGCCCAGCCAAGAATTTGTTTTTAAATAGTACTTTATATTTGCCCAGACACATACCATACTCTTCATTTCTTCCTAAAGATCTGAGTTTCCATCTCGTATCACCTCTCTTTAACCTAAAGAACTTCCTTTAGCATATCTTGTAGTGTAGGTCTCTTAGGCAATAAATTCTCTTAGTTTTATTTTATCTACCAAACAATTTTCTTTTTGCTTTTATTCTTGAAGGATATTTTTACTGAATACGGAATTCTGGGATGATGGTTCTTTTTTCTTTTAGCACTTTAAAGATACTATTCCTTCTGTGACCTCCAGTTTCTAATAAAAAGTCCACAGTCATACTATGTTGTAATGTTTTCTCTGTCTACTTTCAAGATTTTCACTTTGTCTTTGGATTTCAGCAGTTTGACTCCACTAGGCCTAGGAATTATTTTCTTTGTATTTCTCCAGGTTAGGGTTCATTAAGCTTTTTGAATCTTAGCCTATTGCAAAATTTGAGGTATTTCCTACTATTATTTCTTCACTTTTTTTTCTGATTCATTGTCTCTTCTCTGCTTCTGGGAGTCCAATCACATGTTCCTTACATCTTTAGCTATTGTCTCACCAGTTCCCAAATCTCTGTTCATTTGAAATATATATATTTTTCTTTCTCTTCTTCAGACTAGATAAATTCTACTAATCTATCTTCAAATTCACTGACTCTTTCTTCTATTACCTCCTTTCTGCTATTCGGCCCCTCCAATGGATTTTTTATTTAACATATTGCATTTTTTAGTTATAGAATTTTCATTTTGATCCTTTTACAGTTTTTATTTCCCTACTGATATTTATTATATTTTCATTCATTGTGACTATATTTTAATCTATTCTCTTGAGCATAATTATAATAGCAGCCCTAAAATCCTTAACTGCTAATTTCAACATCTGGGGCATGTCAGAATTGGTCCCTGTTGATTGTCTTTTCTCTTAAGAATGGGTCACTTTTTTTGAATCTTCATATGTTACAAAATCTAGGGTTGTAGCCTAGACATTGTGAATATTGTGTTGTAAGGATTCCAAATCCATTAGCATTCCTCTAAAAAATGGTTTTTTTTCTTTATGAGACAATCAACTTTACTCAAGCTGCACATTCTGACTCTTAAGTGGTAACTAAAATGTCAAGTAAGTTATTTCAGTCTCAGATGAAATCCATCCTGTGCTTGGATTGTATGGAAAACGGACTGAGGGGTCAGTCAGAAACTTGAGAAGAATTTATATACAGAATTAGGGATTTCCCTGCTCTTGACTTCTCTTTTCCTGGACTCCCCACCAACTTTCCACAAGTTGGAGTTGTCCTAAGCTCTGCTCTCTGGTTCCTCAGAGAACACAGCTTTAAGACAAAGGTTCTATATTTCTAGAGAAATTTTAGCCAGACCACATGGGACCAACTTTGGCCTCCCCTCCGGGTAAAAGTCATAAAAATATGTAACTCACCCTATGCTGATCTGTTTTGCCAAGTTGCAGCTCCCCTCCAGTATCTTCCTGCTTATTTTTACTCTTCAGTGCTTTCAGATCATGGTTTTTGTGGTTTTGTCGTTTGTTTATTTGTCTTTTGTATTTTGCCCATAGTTTATCATATGAACACCTAAAATATGACCCATTCTTAAGAGAAAAGACAATCAATTGAGACCAATCCTCCATGGGAGGGTTCAGTCCTGCAGCAGCCACTAAACCATAAAAGAAGCAGAACTCTTTCCTTGTCCATTGATTATCAATATAATATAAAAGTTAATTATGCTGCTAAAATGTACACTTAAAAATGGTTAAAATGGTAAATTTTATGTTATGTCTATTTTACCACAATAAACATTTTAAAGTTAATTACGCTACCTAAATATCTAACTGAGTAAAAGGCATTTTAAATTTAAGTTGGAAAACAAATGCAGTACACCCAAATAAGAGTTCAGTAATTTCATAAGCAAAAAAAAAAAATGTTTTTGCAGACCCACTATGAAAAAAAAGACTACATTGATGGTTTCCTGGAACAGCAAAGTACAAAACATAATATCACTGAGAGAATGATGAAGAATAACAAAGTATTCTAAAGACACATTGAAGGGGCTTGACCTTTCATCCGAGAAAAGATTCTACCTACACATTCTAGTCCAGTGTTTCTGCAACTTAATATGCACACAAATCACTTGAAGGTCTTATAGTGCTTAGCCTTATCCTGGGATTTCTCACTTATACATAAAACCTTGTGATTTGTAACAAATCTATTTTATATTTTATATTTTACTTATATTTTAATTATCTGCAATAACAGATAATATAAAAGTATGGAGGGGGGAGACAAATGAAGAATGGTGGCTCTCTCTATGGGTATGTAGCCCTGGTTTCATATTAATGGGCATCTCATGTGAAGAACGCCTCTTCAGTGGTAACATTAACAAAACACCTAAAAGAACACAAGAAAGAATGACAATGTAGACCAAATTCATAAACATTTGACAGGACTGTTAATGAATATCTCAATGAAGAGATGCCCTCCTCCGCCATACACTCCCTTAACTAAATTCCAGTGAAACCAGTTGTCCTACAGAAGGAATGAAAAATTAGTGTTTCATATTTGATGTCTATGAAAGACATCATTAATTGATCATGATGCATTTCCTCACTGAGTCTAGACTCAGAATCTGTCTGAAAACAGGATGTAGGGTCAGCACTAACATTAATAACTACTTGTCCTCCTATCTTAGAGTTTTTCCATCACAAGTTGGATAGCAGCCAGAGATGACAACCAGGAATCCTCCTCTCCATTTAGGCAAAATTTAAATCGAGAAACTGATCAAAGGGGTGTGGGTAAACATACCTCAGTCCATTTTCCTTACAATCCCTAAATTACATCCAGCTAACAAGGCCTTGTGTGAGCAACAGTGGAGAAATGGTCTCAGAAAACTCTTACGATTGCCTGCCACTTTCTTGACATCTCTTCAGGAGCAGAGCTTACTGAATACTCATTCCCCATGACAACACATCCACTTTGATTTAAATAGTGCCTCACCTGACAGTTAATGCAGACCCCTCCACCAGCATAGATGCCCTGGGTATTCAAGCTTGCCTGCTGCCGCTCAACATCTGGATCATAGTAACAGTCGCTGGCATGGCCGTGGCAGTTGCATGCTGAAAAAAAAGCATAATAAGTCAATATTCTCATTATTACTATCAGACGCTTAGTAAATAGCGTAAATAGTATTACTGTTAATTGAGCTATAAAAAAGTCTATTCTGGAACACCCAGGACACTCTTAGGGGAAAATTTTTAGGGATCTTTACACAAAGACCAGGATATACTAAGATACAGTTTAGAGCTCCTTTCATTTGATATTCCATGAGCGAAGTTTCTCTTTTTTTAAAAAAATACTACTTGGGGCTAGGCATAGTGGCTCACGCCTGTAATTCCAGCACTTTGGGAGGCCTAGGCGGATGGATCACAATGAGTTCAGGAGTTCGAGACCAGCCTGGCCAATATGGTGAAACCCTGTCTCTACTAAAAATACAAAAATTAGTCAGGCGTGGTGGCATGCGCCTGTAGTCCCAGCTATTCGGGAGGCTGAGGCAGAAGAATCGCTTGAACCCAGAAGGCGGAGGTTGCAGTGAGCCAAGATCTCGCCACTGCACTCCAGCCTGGGTGACAGAGCGAGACTCCATCTCAAAATATATATATATATGTATATATATATATATATATATATATATACACACATATATATATATATATATATATATATATATATACACATATATATATATATATACTACTTGGGAGGCTGAGGCAGGAGAATCCTTGGAACCATGAGGCAGAGTTTGTAGTGAGCCAAGATAGTGCCACTGCACTCCAGCCTGGGCGACAGAGCGAGACTCCATTCTCCCTGCCACCGCCCCCACCCCCAAAGAAAGATATATAATCATATCTTCAAAGGAAGGTACATTGAAATGCAGGAGCACTGCCCAAGGCAACTTGGAAGTGTGTCGGGGCAGCTATCCTCATTTTGGTTCAAGTAAATTTTTTTTTTTTTGGTGACAGTCTCGCTCTGTCACCCAGGCTGGAGTGCAGTGGCACGATCTCGGCTCACTGCGACCTCTGCCTCCTGGGTTCAAGTGATTCTCCCACCTCAGCCTCCCAAGTAGCTGGGACTACAGGCACCAGCCACCACACCCAGCTAACTTTAGTATTTTTAGTAGAGATGGGGTTTCACCATGTTGACCAGGCTGGTCTTGAACTCCTGACCTCAAGTGACCTGCCCACCTCGGCCTCCCAAAGTGCTGGGATTACAAGCATGAGCCACCTCGCCCAGCCATTAAGTAACCTCCTTAAAACTGTATTTTGTGCCGCAGTGTCTTCCTTTAGGTCAACAACTTGAATAATATATTTATTTTATTTATTTACTTTTGCAACAGGATCTCACTGTCACCCAGATGGAGTGTAGTGGTGTGGTCACGGCTCACCACAGTCTCAACTATGTGGGCTCAAGTAATCCTCCCACCTCAGCCTCCCAAGCAGCTGGGACCACAGACACGTGCCATCATGACCAGCCAATTTTTAATTATTTGTAGAGACAAGGTTTCACTGTGTTGTCCAGGCTGATCTCCAACTACTGGGCTCAAGCGATCCTCCTGCCTTGGCCACCCAAAGTACTTGGATTACAGGCATGAGCCACCCACCCAGCAATGTATTTATTTTAGTTGGAGTTTTTATTTAATTGCAATTAAACACTAACATTATTATTTATTACTGTGAAAGACCAGTATGTAGCTCTAATTTTTCCCTTAACAACTAATGTATTTAAATAGTATTAATTCAAAAACTTTTGTATATAATCTTTGTTTCATTATTTCTTTATTTTACTGGCATGTTTTATACATACAAAATTCAATAAAATAAAATTTCACTGTCAAAAAAAATACATCCAAATGCCAATTAAACTTCATGCACAAAGAGAATATTATTACTACCACTATTACTACTACTAACAATAGCAATTGAGCTCTTAACACACTGTGAAAAGTGCTTTACATGAATTATCTCATTTAATTTGTGCAGTAACTCTCTAAGGTAGGTACCATCATCCCTATAGTCGAGATTGGAAAACTGGGGCTTAGGTTGAGGAATATGCCCATCGTTGCATAGCTTATAACTAGGAGAGGCGAAATTCCAACCTGTCTTTGTTTGACTGCAGAACCTATGCTCTTAGCCAACACTCTAAACCTTTAATTTCAACACTATATGGTAATCGTATGGGAATAATCTTAATGTTTAATTGTAGGGGAATGGCTCAGCAAGCAACAATATATTTGTTTAACTTTAAGTTCTATGACATCAAGGGCTGTATGTATTTTGTTTACAATAGAGCATAGTTCTCAGCACACAGTGGGTACTCAACAAACACTTGGAACAAAACTCTGTACCATCAAAAATGATGTCAAAGCATTTTTAATGATTGGGAAAATATGGGGAAATAGCTAAAAATATCAAGTGAAAAAATTAGGATATAAAATTATGTAGATTATATAATCTTGAGTATTTAAAGTATGTATAAAATACTACGTATCTAACAAAATATTAATAGTAGCTCTCTGCTATGGTCTGAACGCTTGTGCCCCCCCCACCCCAAATTCATAGGTGAAACCTAATCACCAGTTATTAGGAGATGGGCCCTCTGGGAGGAGATAAGTGCCCTTATAAAAGAGGCCCAGAAAGCTTCCTTGCCCGTTCCACCATGTAAGGACACAGCAAGAAAGTGGCATCCATGAACCAGAAAGCAGGCCCTCACCAGACACTGAATCTGCTGGTGCCTTACTCCTGGACTTACCAGCCTCCAGAACTTTGAGGCTATTGTTTATAAGCTACCCAGACATTACAGCAGCTGAACAGACTAAGACACTGTTGGGGTAGTTAAATTCTTGGTGATTTTACTTTATTTATTTTTTTAATTTCCAAGTTATCTGCAAGTAGTATATAACACTTCTAAAATTACAAAGTATAATTTAAAACTCATTTGGGATTTTCATCTTTGCCACAATGAAAAATATTTAACATGAGTAAAATTCTTATTCTTTCTTAGGCAGACTATATATTCATTATATTCCAATTACATCAAAATTTCCAAGTCTTGTTAGTAATTTGTATGTTTTAATCAATTTCCCAGGTGACTATGTGAAGGAAGACTTAATTAGATATTACACAAATTACCCTATAACTTGTAAAACAGGCTCAATGCTTTCTTATCTTCATTTTCTCTGTGGTGCCATGATTTTAAAAAATCAAGACATTTATATTTACTACATCAGTCATTTCTTAAGAAGTTTGTTTATTTTGAATTGTATATTTCAAAGGGAATTTAGGAAGCACCTAATAAATGGATCCTGATAGGTCTGATTTTCATGCACTATTTTTGTAACTTTTAACAATTTAATACATTTTAAAAGGATAAAAACTTATTGAAGGAGATTTAAATTTTTTTCGTATGTGTTGGAGTGAAGCATGTTATTTACAAAGGGTTCCATTAGTCTGGAAAACTAATCAGGTTGCAAATACTGGAATTCATGTAATAATGGTTAATTCAATCAAAAATATCCTAAATCAGTGTTTGAAAGCAGCAAAAGAAACAACCCCTGATTATTTTTATTATACCTTTCTCTCTCTCTGGTCCCCTCATCTGGGGTGAGCAATGGAGAAGTCATTGAGAAGGAACCGATTAGCTGTGACTATAAAGTGAGATGGCCATCCAAGCAACACCTGGGACTCAGAGGTGCACCAGAGCATTTCCCTGAGATGGCCACAAGATCTTCCCAGAACTTTAGCATCTCTCAAAACTCCCTTGGAAGACCACTGGGAACACATTTTACATAAGTTTACTGACCATAAGAGATCATCAGTCTTATCTCCTAATAGTTACAAAAAATATTTGGTCAAAAAGTATAAAGTCCTATAATCCCAGCTCTTTGGGAGGCCAAGGTGGGTGGATCCCAAGAGGCTAGGATTTCAAGACCAGCCTGGCCAACATGGCGAAACCCCATCCCTACTAAAAATACAAACAAACAAGCAAAATTAGCCAGGTATGGTGGCAGGTGTCTGTAATCCCAGCTACTGGAGAGGCTGAGGCAGGAGAACCGCTTGAACCTGGGAGGCAGAGGTTGCAGTGAATGAAATGTTTTCTGCAACTGGAATAAATACGTAGCTTCACAAGGAGATTTATTTAGAAGAAAATCTATAGTTGGATGTCTTAGGGTTTGTTTGTTAAAAATAGCAGTTGTCTTTCTTCTTTTTTTTTTTTTTTTTTTTTTTTTTTGAGACAGGATCTTATCCTTTCACCCAGGCTGGAGTGCAGTGGCAGGATCAGAGCTCACTGCACCAACTCTTGCGCTCAAGCCATTCTCCCACCTCCGCCTCCCAAGTAGCTGGGACTACAGGCCTGCACCACCACCTCTGGCTAATTTTTCAATTTTTTGTAGACAGAGTCTCACTATGTTGCCTAGGCTGGTCTCCAACTCCTGGCCTCAAGCAATCCTCCCACCTTTGCCTCCCAAAGTGCTGGGAGCCACCACATCAGGCCTAAAAAACAAACAAACAAACAAAAACGCTTTTCTTACTTTATGTTACACTCTTAAAAGCAGTTTCCCAACTTTTTTTATTCCTTCTCTGGTCCTCTCCATCCTCCTCAATCCTACCATGTTACACTTCCCAGCACTCCATACTCCAGTACTCCCAGCTCCCTGTTTAGACTCAACCTTGCCGTCTTCTCTGGACCTTGGTCCTCAAAATAGTTGATTCCTATCCAGTATCACGTCCTATGAAATGGATAAGATGTTAAAATTTTATAGTGGTTGCATCATATTTATGATTGCTAAAAAAAGAGGTCAACGTATTAAAGCACGGAGCCCCATCATGCATGGTCATCATCATTATTGTTCTTTTTATTCTCAAATGTACATCTGAATTCAGAGGAGGGCACTTTTCCCTGCAGTCTGAGGTTCTTATTACAATAGACAGACTTGAGCCCCTAAGACTGACATGACCACAGCCTCTTCTCTAGCATGGGGAAAATAGCCTCAGCCCCCAGGGAGAGGGGGAGAAGGCCACGTGTGGCCCCCACCCCAGCCCCACACCCACCTTCACACTCGTGGCTCTGCTCCCACGCGGCGGGCCGCCAGCGCCTCTGATTGTACCCTGTGCAGCAGCGATCACACGTCTCCCCACAGGTGTGGTGCTGGCATTCACACCGAAACCTGGGCATGTGGGCGAAGTACATCTCAGTTATTGAAAAGTTTTGATGAGGATCAGTTGATCCTATAGTGCGAACCTGACACACGAGTCATCACGGTCATCCATGGCACCATTCATTGAGGAATTAGGAGAACACAACACTTCGCAAGTATTATTTAAGCCTCCCATATCCTGCTTATTTATTATCTCCATTTTACAGATGGTGAGACTGAGAATCAGAGGTATTAAGATACCTGCCAAGGGTCAGGCAGTGATAAATGGAGAGCCAGACTTCCAACCTCACTTGGCTCTGAGGCCCCAGCTCTGTCTTCTCTACCCCATTGTTACAATAAAGGAACACAGGAGCACTCAAGTGCTGAGTTTACTGAGATGTGTTAAGTATCACACCTGCATAAAGATCTGGAGTCCTACGACTAAGATCTGCTCAAGTTTCTTACTCTCAACCTGTGGTCATGCTTTACCCAATTCAAGAGCCAGAGATTTACCCAATTCAAGAGCCAGCTGCTAATAAGATCCCAGAGGGCTCTGCTTCCAGAGGCTGTGCCAGCTCCATCATGGGGCCAAAAGCTGAGACCACTCAGAGAGGCAAAGGGTTAAAAGTCTCATTTCAAAAGGGTGTACATCTGCCTTAACATTCCAAGTTAAAATGAAATTGTTTCAGCCTTGGCTTTGGGTTGGAACTCCAAGCTTTGAGCTCCCTCCTTCCGTACTTTAAAGAGGATTCAAAACCATTGTCCAGCCCTGGTGTGATTCCGTCTTGCGCAGCTGTCTGTGGAGCAGGAGTCGTTCCTCTTTGTCTGCCTTCTCTCTCTCACCTAAGAGCGCGCCACCACTCCACAGAAGATTCGATGGATGAGCCCCCTGAGGCCTCAGAACTATCTTTTTGGCAACTGCTGGGGGGAGCTGGAGCGAGACCAAGAAGGGTCTAGTGGCAGTGAGGGTGGGGGCTGGGGAGGGGACTGGGGAGGAGGAGGGGCTGGGGAGGAGGAGGGGCTGGAGAGGAGGAAGGGGAGGGGAAGGGTTAGAGGTGGGAATCCGGCTGCATCCCGGGCTGCTGGAGAGCGCCAAGCAGGCTGGAGGCCTGAGGGAAGTGGGAAGAGCTGCTGGATCTGGAAGGATGGGAGCCACGAGGGAGCCGGGGGCATGAAGGGGTGGGAAGACGGCCTGAAGCCTCAGGAGCGTGAGCCAGGCGAGGCCCAGGGCCTGAGGTAAGGTGGAACCAGCCTGCCGAAAGTTCGGGTTGCTTGGAGCTGGGTAGTGGTTGTTTTCCTAGGGGCGTGCGTCAGGCGGGCGTCGTAGGCTTCTAATTCCGGGCTGGGTTGGTCCAGGAGGCTGGGTTTGCGGGGAAGCACGCGCCTCCCTGTTGGAGGAGGGCACAGACGCCCAGCCTGGCGTTGTTCTCCAGTCCCCAGGCCTGAGAGTCTGGGGCTCCTGGACCCAGAATTCACCCGGGTGCTTCAGCCAGTTACTGGGGCGGGGGTGGGGGGGGGCGGGGCGGGGGAAGGGAGTGGGGGGCAGGGAACGAGGAGCGGGGAGGCTTGGAGGGGACTGAGGAGGCAACCACCACTGGGAGCACATGGTTGCCACGTGGTTGGGGAAGGACTGGGTGCAGGTGTCGCATCCAGGGCTCCCTGAGTCTTGGCACTCCCGAGCCTGGGATGCCGTGGCTCAGGTGAAGTGGGCTGGTAGCACCAGGATTCTGGAGTTCTTCGTCCAGCCCTTACAACATCTACTGTGATGGCAGCTCTCAGTTTTGGAGCCCCTTTCCTGTCTCACTGCGGTAGATGGAACTTGCCCCACTTTGCAGATGACGATACTGGTGCTCAGGGATAAACTCACTTGACAAAGGCCGTGATTGTAGGCAGAGACTAAATCTAAACCAAGATGCTTGACTCCGTAGCTGGTGCTTCCTGAATATCGTGAATATGAAAGAGGCTTTGGGTTTGGGTTGTGGGTTTTTTTTTGGCGGGGGGGTGGGGGCGGGGGAAGCGGCGGGGGTGTCCCCGCATGCCGCCGTTTGTGCAGCATTGAGCAAATAGCTTTTTTTTTTTTTTAATATGAGAGACGTGCAGTGTTCGGTTTGAGTCAAATAAAGACCCGAGACTATTAAAACAACAACAGCAAAATGCCTTGTCTAAGAAGGCTCTTGGCGGTGCCTGTAGGGATTCCATCAACTCTACTCTAAGGGAAGGTGGTGTGGCATATATTCAGTTTTATTCCCAAGAGAGGGTGTCATCCCTCTCCACACTCAACTGCCTGTTAAAGCACATGGACATAGATCTACCTGGCAGCACAGAACAAGTGGCATCCAAATGGGCCTTTGTTGGAGAGGCAATTTCAGCTCATTGCCAATTAAACATTTGACATTAGCTAGACTACAAGATTATTTAGGGAAGACTGCTTCAAGAATATGTAGTCCAACTCCACACATAGGGGGATTAAAATTGAGCATAGCAAAAAAAGGAGCTGGTTACCCATCTGAGTCCCATTGGCACTGCCAAATCACTGCTTTTCCTCTGTTGCAGCCCAGACTGATGGTTAATAATACACCTGCTGTAAATATGTTATTTAAAGATGTCATTGATTAGAGAATTCCCTTCATGATGACCACTCTGCCCCACCCCTAGAGAAAATTGTTATTTGGCACTAGTGTCAACAATCATGTTTTTTCTAAGTAACTTATTACTTTTTAGCTTATGATCATAGTGAAATATGAAACCAAGCAGATTTCCCTTTTTGAATTGGCTGCTAGGAAGCTCAGAATTAAATTTGAGGTCCTTCCGCTTATCCATGCAGCAAGGTCAACGTGGTACACATGCTTGGTTAAACCCCTCTTCTTGGGTTCTGCCTCATTAGCAAGTAATTTTTCTGATTGTCCAGGCTTGGCTCTACCCATTAAGTTTCTGAATCCCTTTAAATTGTTATAAGATTTCTACCTCATCATGGATGTGGATTTCATCAGCATTTGTTCAAGTTCAGCGTGCTGGGCAGAAGCAAACCAGCAGACAAGGAAAGGCAGGCAGTCATGTTGAAGTGGATTGCTGCCAAACTGAGCCTTTCACTAAGGCTTGGGGAGACCTCCACACATGTGTACTGGGAGAATTAACCACCCAGTGTAGAACTCCTCCAGTTCTGCCAGGGTCTCCAGGGTTCAGTAGCCTTTCTAAGCAGGAAGCTCATGCCCTCTGTGATGGCGTGTACTCCTTTCCCACATGGCAGTATTTTGTTCCAGGCTCAGGGACATTAGCTGGACCTCTTCTCTCCTCTCTCCAACTCAGACTTATGTGACCTGATTTCTAGTGTCTTAGGGAGATAGGAGATTACAGGGTGGAAATAGATTAACCATTAATAAACAAGTTATTTTCCACTAAAGGTTAATCATTTTGTGTGTAAGCTCTCTCAACAGCACTGCCGAATCCTTGAAGGGGGAACAACAACATTAAGGGTTATGGCTGGTCAAGGAGAAGGGCCCCACAACGCACATCACAGACCTTGAGAACTAGCAATTCTGCCTGAACACAAAGCTAGACCTAAAGAAGCACAAGCCTGAATCTGACTAAAAGTGAAATACATCTCTGGTAAATGCTGCTCATGAAATATTGTAGACTTTAAGTTAAACATTGAGATAAAATGATTACTATATCTGGCATCTGGTAATTTCCAGCCCTTTAAAGTATCCCTCTTGCAGTGGTAACACAAATGTATGGCTGAACCTCAACATTTAAGACTCATGCATATCATTGTATGCAAAATATACTCAAACTAAAAACAAAAAGGGTACATTCATGTTCACAGCAGCATTATTCACAATAGCCAAAAGGTGGAAGCACCCCAAGTGTGTATCCACGAATGAATGGATAAACAGAATGTAATATATACATATATACAAGGAAATACTGTTCAGCTTTGAACAAAAAGAAAATTCTGACACATGCTCAATATGGATGAACCTTGAGGACATTATGCTAAGTGAAATAAGTGATGACAAATTTAATAACCCAGTATTTGTTGCAAAAGGACAAATACTGTATGATTCCACTTATATGAGGTACCTAGGATAGTCATGATGGTTGCCAGGGGCCAGTGGTAGGAGGAAACAAGGGGTTGTTTAACGGGTATAGAATTTCAATTTTGCAAAACGAAGAGTTCTGGAGATTGGTTGCACAACAACGTGAACATAGTTACCACTACTGAACTGTCATTTTAAAATGGTTAAAATAGTAAATTTGATGTATATTTCACCACAATTTAAAAAACAAGGATTTGAAATGTATACCCTGATCCCATTAAACCAGGAATGACAAGTTTTATTTCTCTTGCCAGCTCTAATCAATTGGCTGCCTGAGGTATGTCTTGGGGGTGATCTGGTGGCTGGGACACAGATTTTCCAGAGTGCTGTGATTGATTAGCCATGTCTGCCAGGGCCCATAGGGGTTATGTGGAAGAAAATGGAGAGTTGGTGGAGAGGAGGCACACACCCCCCACCTATTCATTGATCCTGAATCATTCCTATTGAGGACAGGAACCTAGAAACATTTAATGGGATGCAAACATCCACTGAAATAATTAGACTTAATCATAGTAAGGCTGAAAAAAATCTGTACAGTGTACTTACAGTTTTTCAGGATTGTTTACATTGCACACTTCAGCATGGCCATTGCAAACACACTGCCCACCAATGCTGATGTCCTTTATGCTGTAATAATACTGCACAACAGAACACAGAACATGCAAGTTTCACTGAACAGTGACAAAAACTTTCTCTTACTAGTCTTTAACCCACATCTGCTGCCTCTGCTTCCCTTTTAAAATTCCATATTCTTGAGCCCTACATTGGGATGTAACATGTCTTATAAAATAAACACATTCCTCAATAAAATGTAATAACATACTGCTGAATTTGTGCATTTAAAAAAATCAAATGCTTGAAGTTCATGAAGGGAAATTGCCTTAGAAAGGAATCATACTTTATAGCCTATAGGAAAGGGATCAATTACTTCCAAGTTTATTTTTTATGTAAATTAAAATAATTTTTACATTATGTTCTTTACAAATGAATTTTATACATTGAAAATATTTATTTATCAAAAGTAAATTTTTATACCAAAAAATGTTGCACTTGCTTTGCGCAAAATAC
Source organism: Pan troglodytes (assembly GCF_028858775.2). Classification (NCBI taxonomy): domain Eukaryota; kingdom Metazoa; phylum Chordata; class Mammalia; order Primates; family Hominidae; genus Pan; species Pan troglodytes. Next base: position 33,600,288 of record NC_072415.2, on the reverse strand, counting down.
TATCCCAGGTTCTGGGAAGGGAGATAATATTTACAGAGATGGATCCAATACATCCCTGAGACTGGAGGGGCCACCAGTATTTGCTGAAGACTTCCTAGCACAGGGTCAAAAAGGCTAGAGTCAAAGTTTCAAGCTCCAGAAAGGCCAGACAGAGCCAGCTCAGATCCAGCTGAGGATTGGCCCCTAAACCAGGCCACAAATATGTGTATACCCTCTCATTGACAAGGCCCCTCTCCAATATGTTGGAGGCCTCTGCAGTGCTGACAATAGGCAGCTCCTCCTGCCAGCTCCCTCTGCCAGCAACCTTCCTTCTCAGACTTGGCAGGAGACTGCCCAGGATTTGGGAGGAATGTGAGGACTGTAGAACAATCTTTCTCATTGAGGCCATGCTGCCAGTGAGAAGAATATCTGTCAGCGAGAAGTCTTTGAATTCGCAAGGACAAGAGGGTTTTTGTCCCTTTATTGTTGTTGTTGTTGTTGAGTGTGGTTGCCTTAAAGAGCTCTATTGATTTAATGTTGGGGTTCTGTTCTGGTTCCCTAATTAAAACCTGTTAAAGTATCAATGCTTCGTGGAAACATCTTAGTCTGAAGGCATTAACAGCCCCCCTTGTTAATACAGATAAAGTCAGTATTACCAGGGCTTTCTGTGACAAATTAACACTCAAGGGCTTTCCTGCTGGCCACTGTAAAAGTTCCCCTCCACACGTATTAAGGGCAGCAGCAGCAAGAGAAGCCCCCAGTCAGCCTTCACCCAGCAGCACACGTGATCTGTGTCATAAGGTAGCTGGTATTATATTCCTCCATGAAAGAAGCAACCTAAACTTGGGGGGTTAAGATTATGTATTATGTGTGTGGTATACTCCATAAAACAATTATTTAATGGAGAGGCCTGTATTCATCTAAGTGAAAAGTAATATACATAGATATATATGACTGCAAATCTTGCAACCCCCAAAAAGACAATTTAAGAAAAAAAAAAAATTGGTAGGGTACATTTGTGGCAGTGCTCCAGGGCACATGGAGGAACAGAAACACAGCCCGGCTATAGTTTATGAGAAAGTCCAGCCCTCCCTTGTAAATATCCATCCTCAGATTCAACACAGTCCCCAACTACACAGAAGCTCAGAGGGAGCTGAGGAGAGCAAAAAATACAAAAGATAGGCCACCTACACCCAAGGTGCCTGCCTTTCTGGAAAATGCTCAAAACTGTGGCAATACTTATACTTTTTCCTCCCTTCCTTTCCCAGCTCTCTGATGTTACCTATATAAAAAGCCAAACTCTATAAGGTGCACTGGGCATCTTCCATTCACCCTCCAGATCTGCTCTCCACGTTCTCCACCCTGTCCTGTGCCCAGGAGCTGAACTTTATGGTTGCAACCAATGGACTGTCTTTCTCTCTGGCTTCTTGTTTGCTTTGGCCAATGGAAGGCACCAGTAGATCAGAGGGTGGGAGAAGAGTGAGCTCAATGTGTTTATTCTGTGGGCTCCTTCTGTGCCCAGGAGACAAGTGTACTGCCCTGACACCTGAGAGTGAGAAATGTTCATGGTGTACCTCCAACACAGGAGAGGGTACTAGTGCTCACCAATACCTATGTGCCTCCATTTCAGCTAGATGACATCACCCAGCCTCCTTGCATCTAAGTGAGGCTATGATATGACCAGTTCTTGCCCATAGAAGTAACCTCTGATGAGAAGCAGGTAGATTTTTCTCTATACTCTCCCCTCATCTGAGGACCAAGATGTAGGGGATCCAGAGGAGGACTCTGAGGTCCTTCAAAATGGCTGCACCTCTGGATAGAAAGAACCTGCTTCCCTGAATTACTGTGTGGAGCCGATCCTACCTGCTGACCCATGTTAAACTGTAATAGGAGCAAGAAACAAAGCTTTATTTTGTTAAGCCACTGAGATTTGGGGATTGTTGGCTGTAGTATTAATTATCCCATCCAGACTAGTACCAGGCTGACTATAATCGTTTGCCTTTCATCTTCTTTGAATATAATGATTTTTCTTCAAACAGCCATTTTTATAAGTCATTAGATATAAACTCCTAATTATATCTAGTATTTCAGACAAGAACAACTCCCACACCTACATCATTACAGGCTATAAAGGTTACTTAAAAGAGTTCAAGGCAATTAATTTGGTAAGCCAAAAAAATGAATAAATAAAGTAACAAAACAAATGCTCTGACTACTCACCCGCCGAGTGACAGTTGGATCTCGCTGGGCTTTGGAGATGAGGTGTCCAAGAAGCGTATTGGTTCTAAGAAAATGCAAGCGGATGTTTGTTGCCTTGGTAAACTCCCTCAGGGTGTGAGAGAAAGTAAAATTTTTTGCACCTGGACGACCGTTTATCAAGGACACCACAACCTAAAACGACCACACACACATAAAGGGGGAAAAAGTTCCTTTTATCAAAATTTAGCAGCAAGTAAGTAAAAATAACTCACATGCCCCAAGGCACTTGGTTTCTTTGAGCCATTTGATATTCGTAGGGGGTCTTGGGTCTTGTTTATGTCTAAAAACATCATTGCTAGTCCCATCTTCCCTCACACTTCCTGGTTCCAAGGTCTGGCAATACGTCTTTGAAATCTGGGCTCTCGGGAGATGTTATCATTACGTTTTCAAAGCCTTTGTTCTATCAGTGTAGTTGTGGGACTGTAACACTATGAAATGTTGAAAATATAATGTTAAAATCTGTAAATATAAGGACACAACTTTCTTAAGCTGCATCAAAGAAACAAAGCTAAAGTAACCCAAAAATCTACATGAGGTTGAAAAAAGGAAATCTCTAGATATAAAGTTTGACAGTAATGGGGCAAAAAAACAAACAAACAAACAAACAAAAAAAAAAACAAAAAAACTGTGTAAACCCTCCATTTTGTTTTAAAGCCCAAAGTGATGAAGCCCAAGTGTCAACCATTGGAAATATGAACCACTCATGAGCTGTCAGAAGATACCGCATACACATGCTCAAGTAAGATCTCTCTACTTAAAGAGAGGGAGGCTGATACCTTTGAAGGAAGTTTATTTGAAACTCAGTTCATATTCATTATGGCCTCACAATTTCCATGGAAATCTTCTCTGATTGTTTCACCTTTGTTTGCCCATCTCCCTTAACAATAGCCAACCTGACTTTACAAGGGCCAAATGCAACCCCACAGGGACAGCAATTTTTTCTCTCCAACAGATTACACCCATTCTACCAAAAGGGATCAGGGATCAGGTAGGATCGGCTCCATGCAGTCATTCAGGGAAGCAGGCTCTTTCTATCTAGAGGTGCAGCCGTTCTGTAGGACCTCAGAGTCCTCCTCTGGATCCCCTACATCTGGTCATCAGATGAGGGAAGAGACAGTATAGAGAAAATCTACCTGCTGCCACCTGTCCTTCCTCTCCTCACTCTTACGGGGTATCATGGGATCATAGGTGAAGAGGTAAGGGGTCATCATTTCAGTTACCAGCAACCCACTTTATAAATACATCACCAGAAAGGACAGTTCAAGACCTGCGGGCTTTGAATCAAGAATCCTGACTTTCTGGGGATAACTGAAATCCCCCAACAGAATTTCCAACCTGGCTCATTCTGGGAGCCCTCAATGTGATTCCTTTACTGTTCAGTCCCAAGCCCTGTTTCCATCTTGATCTATGTTAGATGTCCTTGAAAGTGCAAGTTTCACAATTATGAAAAATTGGATATCCTCCTGGTCATTTCTGAGTCTTATCTCTCCCAGTCTTCCAAATCTACTTACCTCACCATTTTCCAAAGGTACAATACGGGAATATTCAGTAACACAAAGTACATCATCATCCCGGGTGACAGCCATATTTGCCTCCCGCCCAAATTCTTTTAAACAGTCTACTTTAGAATCTAGAAGGAAAATATTTTAATATTATAAAACAAAATATTATCATTTTGTTGCAAATCTCTTAAGAAGCCTTATGTTTCCTTAAGAAAATACACAAAGAAAGAAAAAACAGAAAGGCATTTAAAACTTTTAGAGAAAGGCTGATAATGGAGTTTTTAATTCATGAAAGAAAATACCAAGCCATTTCAGGCCAGTTGACTTTCAGTGGCAATGCTTGGAGATGCAGTGCTAACTCCACGCTCATACTTAGGCAAGTTTATCTTCTAAGGAAACCTAGTGGAAAACCCAATGCCTTTATAAGCAAAATTCTTGTCCACCTCTGTTCATCATAGGGTTCAGAAACCCTGACATTCTTCATTAGTGAAGATAACAGAGTTGAGGTAAGTAAAGCACAGCACAGGAACTATAAAGATGGAACTTAGTTTCTAATTCTGCATAAAGGGGAAAAGATTGGAGATGACAGTTATTAAAGTCATTTCATCAATTCACAGCTTCTACCATCTTACAGGTACTCCCAAATAGTGCCAAGAACTGTTATCATAAAAGTAGTTTCTACTTCATTTCTGCATGTGGTATCCTTGAAATTATTGAACACATGCTTGAGAAATGGGGATATTCTTTTTTTTTTTTTTTTCCAAGATGGAGTCTCACTCTGTCGCCCAGGCTGGAGTGCAGTGGCACAGTCTTGGCTCATTGCAACCTCCGCCTCCTGGATTCAAGTGATTCTCCCACCTCAGCCTCCCGAGTAGCTGGGACCACAGGTGCACACCACCACACTTTGCTTATTTTTGTATTTTTAGTAGAGACAGGGTTTCACCATGTTGGCCAGGCTGGTCTCAAACTCCTGACCTCAAGTGACCCGCCTGCCTTGGCTTCCCAAAGTGCTGGGATTACAGGCATAAGCCACCGCGCCCAGTCAATGTTCTGAGAGTAATTTAGAGGTTAAAAGTGACCAGTCCCTAACTAGTCATACTGAGAGATTAATTTTCTTTTCTTTTTTTCTTTTTCTTTTCTTTTTTTTTTTTTTTTTTGAGACAGAGTCTCATCCTGTTGCCCAGGCTGGAGTGCAGTGGTACAATCTTGGCTCACTGCAACCTCTGCTTCCTGGGTTCAAGTGATAATCCGACCTCAGCCTCCCGAGTAGCTGGGATAACAGGCACGTGCCTGGCTAATTTTTGTATTTTTAGTAGAGACAGGGTTTTGCCATGTTGGCCAGGCTGGTCTCAAACTCCTGACCTCAGGTAATCCACCCGCCTTGGCCTCCCAAAATGCTGGGATTATAGGGGTGAGCCACCACACCCAGCCAAGATTAATTTTCTAATTAAATCCATAGTCTTTATCTGTTCCAAGTAATTAAAGCCATGCATAACATGGTAGGCAAGATTACTTACGAGCAAAATATTGCCATGGTGAGTAGGTGCTTCCAAAGTCTACAGATCTTTCCAAGACCCAAAGATCAGGGCGAGGAGAATTTGCAAATTTGATTAAAATATAGGCCACATGGAAGAGCTGATAAAACAAAAGAGATACAGTTATTAATGTCATCTCATCGATTCACAGCTTCTACCATCTCTATATGATGCTGATTCCCAAGGCAACACGTCCCACCACAATCCCTTGCTCAAGATCCCGATCCTGATTCCTGTCTATTGGACATCTCTACCCAGCTGCAGCCTCTCAAGCTGATCAAATTCAAAACAAAAATCATTATCTTTCTGTCTCCACCAAATATACATATTGATCATCATCTTTGTCACACCTTAACCAATATGCCATTCCATTGCAACCAGTCTACAGTGTATCTTAAAGTCTATACATTCAGAAAAGTCTGATGGCAAGCAGTAGTCATTATGTGCTAAACCCTCCCAGGGTCAAGAACCAGGAGAACAGCCCAGAGTGTTTCCCAGCAGTGTCCTAACCCTGGTTCCAGGTTTTGGAGAGATCACAGCTGCCAGAACTGAAACCCAAGCAGCCATTTGATGGAGTGGTAGCACTCCTTCCCTGTGGATCTCCTCCGGCCTCATCTTTTCCTGATTGTTCTCCCTCTTATTGGCTTTCTCATTCGCCCTCATCACTCTTTTGCCCATGGCCAGGATGATGCAAAAGTATGGAAGAGATGAAGTGGGGCTTCGGTCCTTCTTTCTTCACCTCCCACTCTTCAACTCCATGGTGCCTCATGTGTGAATCCCAGGAGCCTTTGCAGTTTATTCCCATTCCTTCCCCCAAAACTTATCTGGCTTGAATTTTGAACCCTGAGGTCCTATTTCCCAAAGAGCCTGGTATGACATTGAACACGGTGTTAAGCAAATCTATGTTAATGTGTTAATGAGTGAGGATTATCCCCACCCCCTTCCAGGCTCCCTGACCCCCAGGCAACAGATTTCCCGGTGACTGTCTGAGGAGCACTCGCCTCTAGCCCAAGAATGCCCTTTGAACCACAGGCTCCTCTAGTTGGGGAGTAGGGAGTGCTCAGACCCTGTGGGTTCCTTTTCTTTCCCAGAAAAAAAAAATGAGTTTCATCTTAATATTTTTCACAAACAGTAGTATGGTAAGTTGTTTTTTTTTTTAAGTCTGAGAACTGCCAGCTAATGTAAACATTCCAAACCCCAAAGCAGAAGCCAAAAAATCTAGGACAATGAGACTCAAACTTTTTGGTCTCAGGACCCCCTTTATATTTTTAAAAATTATTGAAGACCTAAAAAAACTTTTGTTTGTATGAGTTCTATCTATTGATGTGCACCATATTAAAAATTAAAGTTAAAAAACTTTTAGATATACTATTAATTCATTTAATATAACAAACATTTTACATGTTAACATAAATATATTTTATTAAAAATTACTATATTTTCTAAAACATGAAATTTTTGGTGAGAGCAGTGGCATTGCTTTACATTTTTGTTAAGCTCGCTGAGTTTTGGGCTTAATAGGAGAAAGCTGGATTCCCACACCTGCTTCTTCATTCACTCTGATGTGATATGTTGTTTGGCTGAAGTATTTGAAGATCTGGCCTCACATAGATCTGTAATGGAGGAAGGAGGACCCCTGGCCTTGTAGACCTCCCAAAAGGTCTTGGGGACCCTCACAGGTTCTCATCCATACTTTGAGAACCACTCCTCTCAGGCACAGAGATTTACCCTTTGCTCAAAGAAGCCCCTTTGCTTATCTCTGAGGAAGGAAGAATTGTCACACTGATTACTGGAAACCCTAAGCTCAGCCAGTTCTGTCCCTATCAAACACTTGCTCTTTGATCTTGAAAAAAGTGCTTATTTGGGCTCAGATTAACACTCCCGAGTTGTCTACCAACACGTGGAAAAAGTGATCCAACCTCATAAAAACTAATTAGGAATTATAATGTACTCTGAAAATCATAAAGCAATACTCTAAACGTAGGTGTAACAATTTCCAAAGACACATCCCATTATTATGTAGTGAAGGAATTCATAGGAAATCCAAGAATTCATGTTTGGAAAATCAGAGCTAATATATTTCGCTAAAAACTCTTTGCACATCTCTCTCAGACCACATCAAAATAAGGCCACTGTTAATTATGTGAGTTTGATAGACTACAAATGAAACTTTTTTGAATACAGTAATCATTCAAAGCATTCTTAATCCCTTCCACCAAACTCCCACAATCATAGCACACACAGCCCTCTAAAAAACTATTTATCTAATAGGTCATGATTTAATGAATAATGAATACTGTCTTTCCACATACCACGTTAAGCACTTCACAAACATTCTCTCATTTAGACCTCATAATAAGAAGCGGAGTTTTATTAACCCCACTTTAAAGATGAGGAAAGTTTGGCCTAGAGAGGTTAAGTAACAAACCCACACCTTGCAGGTATAAAAACACTCAGCCTAAGTGTATTCCACCCACTGAGTGTTTGCTATGTCACAGGACCTAATAGGTACTGAATATTTGACCTGTTTCATCTTGGGGGGAAGAAGTCGTCAGAGAAGTGCCAAACATTATTTCCCAATATGCTAAAATTCTATTCTAGAGAGCCCAGGGGTGGGGAGCTATGTTATGATATATCTCAAGTGTTAATTCAGGGCATTGGTTTTCTAAAGTTGTACTTTCTGCTACTACAAAGCTATATGAACGAAGTAGCTTCAGTGGCTCAGAAGGGAGCCTCTCTGTCCTCTCCTACAGGACAGCTCAAAGAACAATACAATGAATACTCATATGCTTTTCACCTAGATTCACCAACTGTTAACAATATACCATATTTTTTTGTTCTCTACACACACACACACACACATTTTTGATTCTTTGAAAGGAAGTTACAGACATCATAATACTTTCCTCCTAAATACTTCAGCATGTTATCTTCCAAGAACATGGATATTTCTTCTACATAAATTCAACATTTTCATGTGTAAGAAATTTTACCATATATTCAAAATTGTATTTAATACATTGTCCATATTCAAATTTCCCTGATCCTCTCAATAATCCTCATTGTATTATTTTCCCACTTCGGAATTTAATCAAGGATTACATATGGCAGTGAGTCGTCAGGTCTCTTTTGTCCCCTTTAATCCACAAGTTTCATCTTGTTTCTAGGTAACGTTTGATTTTTTTTTTTTTTTTTTTTTTTTTTTTTTGAGACAGAGTCTTGCTCTGTCACCCAGGCTGGAGTGCCGTGGTGCGATCTTGGCTCACTGCAAGCTCCGCCTCCCGGGTTCACGCCATTCTCCTGCCTCAGCCTCCTGAGTAGCTGGGACCACAGGCACCTGCCACCATGCCCGGCTAATTTTTTTGTATTTTTAGTAGAGACGGGGTTTCACCATGTTAGCCAGGATGGTCTCGATCTCCTGACCTCGTGATCCACTTGCCTCAGCCTCCCAAAGTGCTGGGATTACAGGCATGAGCCACCGTGCCCGGCCTGATTCTTTTGAAGCATTATGACACTTAAAAATCCCAACTCTAGCAGCAACTGATGTGCCCCTCTGCCTGTTACAGTATCCTGCCACCCAGGCCTAACTTAATAAGTCCACTGATGGCACCAACTCATCTTCTAGCACTAATTAGCTAGAACATGCCACTTTTCAATGTTTCCCTCCCATTTTTGTCTCAGGAATTATTTCTGAGGTTCCCCAATGTATGTTTATGTGCTCTGAATATTGGTAGGGTGCATCTCTTTGGTTTGGATCCCATTTGCACCAAGCGACTATATGTGTTATTTATCACCACCCCTGCTGTGTAACATGCCCTGGAATCTTGCCAAGGTCTCCAGCTCTGCAGCAAATCTCCTCTGACACTTGCAGATTCAAAATGTCATAGTGAGGCAGAGTGAGTGGTCTCCTAATTATGTTCACAGCCTGGTTCAGGCATGTTAAGCCAACAGGTAGGGATTTATTCTGTTTTGCTTGGTAATTTTAAATTATATGCTTGTTGAATCACTCCTTCTGCTACATTCCTTTTTTACTCTCAGTACTTATGTTTACTCTTTGGCCACTGAAAATACTTCAAAGCACACATGAGTGCTGCTAGAGATTTGCTGATATAAACGAGGACCCTCTGTGAGACTAGAAAGCACCAAGCTATGGAGCCACTGTAGGTAGAAAGGCAAAGTTGTGCATTTTCAAAGAGATCGTATTTGGGGGTCAGAGATAAGGGGAGAAATGATGGAGAGGGACTGAGTTGTAATCTCTCCACGTGCTTTTGTAATAAGCTAAAGATAGCTTGAAGTGTGTTGGTGATTGTTTAGGTAGAGAAACAAAGTAGTCTTTTAAATAATGTTTTAATAAAGCAGATAATGATCATAAAAGGGGGAGTGTGAGGCACTTCAACTTCAAAAGACTTCAGGGTGAGTAGGGAAGACAAGAGGGTGTCCTCTGATCCTTGTTTCTCACCCCAGTGCTGCATGCTCTGAAGCCTCTGAAATTATAGCTTGGTACAGCCTGTCCTCTATTCATTTCAGGGCCTTCCTGGACTGACTGCATGTAATAGGTGTTCAATATATGCTATGAATGAATAAATGAGTGGATGGATGGATGGATGGATAGTAAAGCTGTGTAGCTGCTACTGAGTTCAAGGGGCAGGTACCAGTTGGCAAACACAGAGACAGAGCTGAACCCCGAAGTGGTCCTACCCTGGTGTCTAAGCTAAGTTGTAGTAGAATCAACTCCCCTGGGGGGGAAATCTCTGCCCTGTCACCCACTTGCTATGTGGCTCCAAGTACATGACTTACCTACTCTGAGATTTCATTTATTTGCTCATAAAATGATCAAAAAAGATATTTAAGAAAATAAAGAAGAATAATATCTACTTCATACAAATTTGATATTCTCCTTCTAAAAGAGCACCTGTCATGCACTGCAGTACCTGTTTTCATCTGTCATTCCCACTAGGCTGCACCATCTTTGGTCTTAATCACTCCTATATCCTCAGAAAAGAGGCTTAATACATGTTGTTGAATTGAAATTAAACTAACAGATGCGATTGTGAAAGTGCAAAATACTGTGCAAGTACACTTAAAGTCACATCCAAAATAAGCTTCCTACTCAACTAAATAGTACTCCCTGTGCCAGAAAACTCTAAGTTTATAATAAAAGTGAGATCAGTCTGTCAATAGCTTTATAATTTAATAAACATACTATTCCACAAGGTAGCATTTCATAATTTACTTCTCCCAACTTTTTATTTTGCATAATTTGTAAACCTACAGGACAGCTCAAAGAACAATACAATGAATACTCATATGCTTTTCACCTAGATTCACCAACTATTAACAATATACCATATGTTTTGTTCTCTACACACACACACACACACACACATTTTTGATTCTTTGAAAGGAAGTTACAGACATCATAATACTTTCCTCCTAAATACTTCAGCATGTTATCTTCCAAGAACATGGATATTTCTTCTATATAAATTCAACATTTTCATGTCTAAGAAATTTTACCATATATTCAAAATTGTATTTAATACATTGTCCATATTCAAATTTCCCTGATCCTCTCAATAATCCCCATTGTATTATTTTCCCGTCTCGGGATTTAATCAAGGATTACATATGGCAGTGAGTCGTCAGGTCTCTTTTGTCCCCTTTAATCCACAGCAGTCCCCCAACATGTTTTGTCCTTCCTGACACTGACATTTTGAACAGTCCAAAATGTCCCACAGTCTGTTCTAAGTCTTAATGTTCCATCATAGAATTGGTCACAGAATCACAGAACGTCCCACAGTCTGAATTTGTCTGCTTATTTTATCATAATTTGACTCAGATGGAGCATTCTTGTTTGTTTGTTTTGAGTCAGAGTTTCACTCTGTCGCCCAGGCTGGAGTGCCATGGCACGATCTCGGCTCACTGCAACTTCCACCTCCTGGTTTCAAGTGATCCTTGTGCCTCAGCCTCCCTAGTAGCTGGGATTACAGGTGTGCACCACCATGCCCAGCTAATTTTTGTATTTTTAGTAGAGATGGGTTTTCTCCACGTTGGTCAGGCTGGTCTCGAACTCCTGACCTCAAGTGATCCGCCCGCCTCAGCCTCCCAAAGTGCTGTCAGGTGGGGCATTCTTGGCCAGATCACTAAGTGGGTGGCACTTCCTTCTCATGATGTCACCAAGAAGCACGTGAAGCCAAGCTGTCCTATTATTGATAATGCTAAGTTTCATCACTTGCTTAAAAAGATGTCCATCATATTTCCCCATCGTAAGTTACCTTTTTTACATTTGTAATTAATAAGTAACCTGGGGGAGACACTTTGAAACATTTATTTTAATTAACTAAATTATAAATGCCCCTACTACCCAGGTACAAAATACAAATACAAATTATGAAAAATAAGTCACTAAATATAGAACCAGGCAATTACATTTACTTTGTGGTTGGTGTCCATTTGAAAAACTTATCAACTGAGCCAATTTTATAGAGTTTTTTTAATTGAGAAGAAACGATGGCGATTAAAATTCAACTGCAGTTTATTAACCTGGTTTGACATTTTTTTACAAAATGAAGTACAATCCTCACAGAACAACCAAGGCCAGGGATGAAAATACAACCCAACCAGTCTGAAAAGGGATCCTTTTAATCCTGGCCCAAAGAGTCCATCTGCCAATAGTTCAGCAAGAACACTTCTTTCTTTTGGGTTTATCATCACCCTGTGCTGAAAAACTCAGGCCCTGGCACTATCAGAAAGAGTATGCTTGGCTCTGGGAGGCCAAGGCGGGTGGATCACAAGGTCAGGAGATCGAGACTCTCCTGGCTAACACAGTGAAACCCCATCTCTACTAAAAAAATACAAAAAAAATTAGCCAGGCGTGGTGGCAGGCGCCTGTAGCCCCAGCTACTCGGGAGGCTGAGGCAGGAGAATGGCGTGAACCTGGGAGGTGGAGCTTGCAGCGAACCAAGATCGCACCACTGCACTCCAGCCTGGGCGACAGAGTGAGACTCTGTCTCAAAAAAAAAAAAAAAGTGTGCTTGGTTTAGGTCTAAGGAGTACTGACTCTCAGCTCCTCTTACTGGTTCCCAGAAGTACCTGCTCACCCAGAGGAGGGAAGGTGGATCACTCCAGAAACTTAGAGGAAGGGGCTCAAGAGGTCCCTAAGTCCCCTCCCACACTAGCATCTCATTCTGAGGGGAACTCACTGCATTGCTGACAAGTTCTGGCCATTACAGGTTTCCTCCATGTTTGTCAAAAACTTTCTCTCATCAGCCCTCTTTCCCCTGTGGAGTAGCACAGATGTCTACTCTCCATCCCACATGGCAGCCTGCCCAGAATTTAAATGCCCACACCCTGTCTCCCTAGGTTCTTTTAAAAAAATCGAGATTCAAGTCAGCAGGAGGCAAAGATTAGGGTGGAAACTGGAAAGGAGAAGAGAGAGTGTCTCACTTTCTAATATAAAAGAATCACAGGAGCCTGAGAAATAAAATCCCTACACCAAAACTCAGTCTAAAGATTTGGGTCACCACAACAACTTGGAAAATGACAATCTTAATGAAAGATTTCAGGAAAAAAAAAATGGTAAGACAAAGGGGAAGTTGTTAGGTATGACACGTAGATTTTATACTTATAAACTTTGAACTCTAGGGGAGGAAAGAGAAGGATTGATGACATATGGCATAATTTTCAGTCCTAGTGGTCTTTAATCATTACTCCCTAAATAGACTTGCAGAACTTGAGACCAAACTGTTACTCAAGAGCATTTTATCCACAACTAACAACTTACAAATAGATTTGGTGGTGACTATAAATAAACTGAGGTCTGCCGGAACCCAACAGCTCTGAGCTCAATTTCATAACTGAGTCTTGTCGTTTATCCTACTCTCTGTAATGACTTTCAACTGTCATGGATTTGTTTTGTCTGGGACCTGGTTCTCCCTGTAAAACTCACTTTTTCTCATTCACACTTTTTTGCTGAACTGATGAGTAGCCTAAGAATATGTCTGACGAACTTTACAGAACAAAGAAAATTCTATAGTCATGTTCTTCCAAAACAAAGAGATTTAACTAACTCAACTTTAATAACCAGCAACCAAGTTACCTAAATCCTCCTTCAATCTATTTATATTTTTTAGACCAAACAACTCCTAAAAATATATGGATTTTTATAAGTGGCTTACACCAGAATAGGTTTCAACAAAATATTTCTCAGTGATGATAATTTGTCCTAAATTAGATTCTAAATGATGTTATTGTTGTTTTTCATAAGTAAGTTCATACCCTCCATAACACTCCAGTTTCCTCCTCTTGGCCAATATGCTTCTATCTAAAGAGTGTTAACATTTCTGGTCTGCACTCATAATGGTTCTTTCCAACTTTTAATTGTCATATCTATTCCCTTCTCCTTCTGTTACATCTTTCTTAAGATTCAGCATCCTTGGCTAACTCAGAGTTTTACTTAAGGCTGAAATTATCCTTTGCTGTTTTTCCAATGCCCTTACTCATGTCAGGACACTTCAGAAACGTTTTTGACTACATATCTAAAGGGCATAACGAAGCTCACTTAAATTGGCTCAGTATGTTTAATTTTATTAGTCAGAATATTTATTTTGGGAGTGAGCTTTATGTTGGAGTGTCATTTCAAATCAGCTGGGCTACAGATTAAATATTCTTCTTAAAACTTGCCCTTTGCCCAAAAGCTGCCTTTGCTTTCTGAACACTATATCCCTTAATTTGGTAGTTGTCGTACCGTGGTCTGGGGTGTCTGGAAAATTGAAGGGGATATTTTATTGGTTGTCACAATGACAAGCCCAAATAAGGTAAGAGGCTGTGCATCTGCAGAGGCACCAACCTGCACTCTAAGAAGGTCACAGTTCCAGGATTAGGAGGCCACTCTCTGGGTGCTTGGGTGTAGCACAAGGGACACTGGGCAGCTGTCCAGAGTAAGGCCAGAGAGGAAGCCATGGTGCAGGTATCTGTCTTTTGTTTCCTTGACTTCCAAGGATCTGAATCCCCTTTCCACCGTATGAATCTTGCTGGGAACAGAATGCAACTCCAACTTTAGAAGCTGAAAATATCAGCTTTTTCAGCTCCCCTGGCAGGTAAGGCAGCAAGGATGCACCCGCTGGGCTCAGTGAATTGCATGATTCCTTCCAAGAGTCTGCATCTAGAGCAAGTGATGCAAAAAGGCAGAGACACTGAAGAATTCTTTCTGGAAGTGGCTGTGATGGCAGCACCATCTCACTTCCAGGGACAGTGGCTGATCCCAGCAGGGGTGTCCTGAGTCCCCTGTCCAGGCTCAGGGCTGACGTGTGGTCAGGACTAGCCACGGCAGGTAGTGTTCGAACACAGCTGTGTCCTCACAGGTGGGCTCTGTGCCTTCTGCTGCTGTGGTCCTGACTATGCAGCCTTCTTCACTTCTGTTCATTTTCTGGGCCTGATTCTCCATGCTCCTCAAACTCCCACCACTTCCCACCTATGCTCCCTCCACCCTCATTGAGTACTGTTTTTCTTTCACTAGCAAAATCAAAACCACAAAAAAGGAACCGCTTCCTTTACTTTCCCAAGTCTACGAATACATTTGCATCTGCACATCCGCTCCTTCTTCTCTCCAGAAGGAGGGAGGGAGGAACCTCCTCCTGTCAAAAGCCAATCCCTCCCTCTGCTTGCTAGATTGCACTTCCCTGCCTTCTGTTGGACCCACCCATCATCAGCTTGCAAGTGTCTCTCCCATCCCAAAGAAAACGCCTCTCCTTCCATCCAGATCCTCTTCCAGCCCTACCCCACCTCTCTTCTCCCCACACATCCACACTTCAACTGCTGTGCGGGGACTCACTCCCCTCTGCTCTTGCAGTTCTCTCAGAGTTCAGGTCCCAGTCCAGGCTCGCCTCCCTCCACACTCTACTTCCATCTTATACCACCGACGATTGATTTAAATTTCCAGCTCAGACTTCTCACAGAGACTTCAGAGCCGGATTTCCTGGAGGCACGGCACTTCCACCCCAGCTCAGCGTGACCCAAACTGAAGCCTGACCCCAGCCCCCTGGAGCCTGATAACTCCTACTTAAGCTCAGGCCTCCGCTGAGCGGTCCCTCTGGGTAGTTGTCTGCATTCTCTGCTTTGTGCAGCACTGCACTTCTCCTTTAAAACACTCCTCACAAGAGTGATTAAATAGTCAAGTCTAGAATGCACGTGGCCTTGTGAATACAACACACGCACTCAGTCTTCTGGCTCGCTTCTCACCTGCAGCAGGAATCCTCTGAGCCCATGCTGCTGTGGGCCAGGGCAGGGCCGGTAACCTGCCTGGATGAGGGCGATGCTGAGAGTCAGCCAGAACCCTAAGGATTCCACTTACTTGGCGTAAAACAGGACAGCTCAAAGTCACTTTCACTGTGATGAGAAGGCACATCCCAGGTGAACTCTTGGATCAGGATGTCAGAACTTCCCTTGAGTTCCAAATGCCCCCACATAAATGCTCTGGCTCTTCCAAGGACCCCAGCAGGCATCTTTCATAGCAGAACAAATGTGTGGGTCAGAGTGACATCGCAGGGCAGGGGGCCTATGAAAGGTCACCACGGAATAGGGTGAGGGAAGGTGGCTGGGAAGGGGAGTGAAGTGCGGGTGGATTCCATGCCTGATGCACAACAGAACTGGGTTTCTGCCCCATCAGCATAGGCTGGGAGCCAGGTGACTTGATTGGAATGTCCCTGAGCCTCAGTTTCCTGAAATCCAGCTCTGGGATGTCACTGCTGGGAACTAGGGCAGGGATGGCAGCCTACCCCAGAAGGTACGTGGAGTACAACAGGAGCCAGGGAGGTGGACAGGTAAGCCAGACAGATCTGCCTCAGAAGGTGTGGATTAAACAGAGAAACTGGAGCCAGCAGTCTTGGCTCTGGGCACACCCAGCGAGCCTGGGGGCAACATATCCTACTCTGCCCACTGGAGGAGGGGACTAGTGGTGGGGGTGGGGGAAGCATTTTCCATGCCAGCAAGGACAATCCCACTAAAAACAATCCAGCTACTTCTAGGGGAATGCAGTCTGGGTCTTAAGAGGGTAGGTGGTAGTGGCTGAGCATTCTGGAGAGGGGCCTCTGGGCTGGAGTGTGGGAAACCCCAAGGTCCCTCATCCCCAGCGTCCACACAATGACAGGTCTTCCCCTGCACACCTTCCTTGGACCCAGCTCCGCCCCCTTCCCTTAATCTCTCATCCCTTTGTCTTCCTTCCTTAAGCTTTTCCCAATCCTGGGAGCCTTCTGTGCTCCCTGTAACCCAAATACTACACAGAGAGGATATAGGATTTTCCCCCAAAATCAGTATTGGCTTCTACCACTCTATCTTGCAAATGTGAAATATTAAAGCTTATATAACTACATGGGACTAGTTGAGTTTTTTGGGCATAGCTTAAGGGAGAATTCTAATTTGTAACATTTTTATTGGAAAAAATGCAATTTAAGTTTGAAATATCTGATGTAACTTTTGGTACACACCTCATTTATACCTGTATATGATTTCCCCCAAGGCAATATTATATAAAATAATCTAATGTTGAAATGGGACAATATGATCAATGTGAAAGATGGTCTCACTAACTGACCATACAAATACCACCCTATAGTCATCAAAAGCAAAGAAATAGATGCATATCCAGCAATATGGGTGAACCCACATAATATAAAGCACAGGAAAATTGAAGACGTCAAACTAGATGTGATAGCACATTTATACAAAGTCTAAAAATACATACATTAAAAAAGCACTTCATATTTTATGAGCAGTGTATTGTAATGGTTTAGAGTGCAGAATCTGGAGCCAGAATGTCTGGTGCTAGTTTCCAAACTGTGCCATCTCTTAAGAAATTAAGCTTTGAGATTCACTCAATCTCCTTGTGCCTTACTACACTTGTCTGTATAAAGAAATAATAATAATACTTAATGTTGAAGTTTTTGAAAGGGCCCAATAAAAACCATCCCTCATTCCTATCTGGTTCTGAACCAATTAAGAAATAAGAAAGAGGAGCAGGGCAGATGAGGGCAAAAGACCATATTTCTGGGGAAGCGGGTCTTAGAGGATGCAGGTTGTAGTTGCTGATACACCCTGTGGCCGGGCAGCCCATGTGGCTCTTCTCTGCTCAGGGTGAAGCAGAGAAGAGCACTGGGCTGCTCCCAAGGGATGAGGCAGAGCTGTGCATGCCCAGCTCTAGACTCCACACTCACCATCTGGAAAAAAGTAAGCAGAGAAAGGCCAGGAGCATGCCCAGGGGGTCCCTCTGCATTGAAAGAGACATCGGTGCACACGTAACACGCGAGGTTGGCGTGAGGAGTAAGAGCCCATTCCTGCGGGACTCTTGACACAGAGCACAGCACACAGTAGGTGCTCAGCCCACAGCAGTGAGCGCACCTCAAGGGAGCATGTTTAAGGATAAGTAGCAAAGAGGTCAGAGCAGATGCTTATGAAGGAGAAGGGATCAGGAATGGGGATCTTAGACAAAGGAGGAAAACAGAAATAAAACAAGAGACAGGCACAGCTCACAACACGCTAGGAACGAAGATGTATGAGCAGCTCACTCCTAGAAGCCTACACGCATAGCTCTACAACTCTCTAACAACTTCTTCCTGTGGAGACAGAATGACTCAAAACTAAATGGAACAGCAGTCTCTAGTAATCACAAAATATATATTGCTGCATGTTCTGGTCAAATGACTTGGCAAAAATCCCAGGGAATCTTTTGAAATGTTGATAGCCCCTTGTCCTGGTTCCAGGCCAGCCTCAGGAGCCACCTTTGGTTCAGGGTAGAGAGAAGATGGCACAACGGGGAGAGCCTCATAAATGCAATTGCCAGTGGGCACATGTACCCAAGGGGGAGTCACATGCAGTCTACGAGGAACCCTTTCCTTCTTGTGGTTTTGGCAGTCAGTACTTGAGATTATTCTTTAACTCACTCTTGTTAGCTAAGAGAAATAGGTATATTAACCGCCTCACTGGTAAAGAAAGAAGACAGCTTCCACTTGAATTGCAATTCAATTGCCCAGGGAATCAGTCCATCCCAAATTTGGGAAAACTTTCTGAGCTTTAAAATATCCATCTGGATGGCCAGGTCCTGCTCCTGCTGGCCGTCCAGATCCCACAGCTCTGCCTTGTATCTCCATGACCCTGTAAATTTCTGGCTTCTTCTTTTCTCGGCATTCTACTCAGGCTGGAAAGACCTTTCCATAAACCAAACCCAGGACTGGTTGCTCCTTGAAACTCCTGGTGCACAGGCACAAAGGCCTAAGGATGGCCACGTGGGGCTATCTTTTTATTGTAGTTCGGTCAGAATCTCAGTTTCTGTTCATGGAGTTCTAAAAGGAAATCTTTGCTTTTTTTCTGCTCCATTCCAGGGAATCAATTTGGAAAGTTCTGTCCATCTGCCTTTTGTCCTACAACTGAGGAACTGAGGATAGTTAGAGGCACACTCCGTTAGAGTGGAGTTTGTGTCTATCATGGTAAGTTAGCTGTGGTTGCAGTGACCATGCATGCCAAAACCTCAGTGGCTTCAAATAATGTTTGCATCTCACCCATGCCCCATGTGTACTGAAGGTGGGCTCCGCTCCATGCTCTTCTCACCCAAGGACACAAACTGATGGAGGCTGTATTGTCCGGAACATCCCTGAGGCAGAGGGAAGGAACTGTGGTGCATGGGGAACCAAAGCAGGCCCCATGGTCCCGTTTTCTGTTAAAGACACAGGACATTCAGAATACCCTGAGCCTGGAAGGAGACCTGGAAATCCTGGTGAGCCAGGAGTACAGACAATGATGTTTAGGCGACCCCACTGCATACCAGTTTGGCCCCACTGTCCTGGCTAAGTTGGAAATCAGTGGTGGTAGAAGTTGAGACGGCAGAGATGTTGCATCACTTTTTCTCCACTCACGTGTCCCACGCTGGCCATGGAGGATCACCGTGGCTGAGAAAACACAGAGTGAATCCCTGATGCAGGGAAAATGTCACTGCAGCACTCTGAAACTTCAGTGTACATTAGAAGCAACCAGAAAGCATGTTAAAATGCAGATTCCCAGGCTATAATTCTGGAAATTCTAATTCAGTAGAAATTCAGAGAGCTCAAATTCGGTAGATCAGCAGGAAGTACTGATGATCAGTACTCATGACCTTGACTCATGATCAGGTAGCCCTGGTCATGACAGACTAGTAGAGATGACCAACCATTCCAGTCTGCCTGGGACTGTCCTGGTTTTAGCACTAAAAATCCTGCATCTCCAAAACCCCTCAATCTCAGGCAAACTGGGATAACTGGTCAACCTATGAAAAGGGCCCAATAAACTCCGATTTATCTTCTAAAGACAAATGGAAAAGCTCCTTCTTTGCGAAACCTTCCTGAAATGGTTTGGCTATGTCATCACCCAGATCTCATCTTGAATTATAGCCCCCATAATTCCCATTTTGTATGGCAGGGACCTGGTGGAAGATAATTGAATCACGGAGGGAGTTTCTCCCGTACTGTTCTCATGGTAGTGAGTAAGTCTCACAAGACCTGATGGTTTTATAAGGGAAAACCCCTTTTGCTTGGTTCTCATTCTCTCTTCTCTGCTGCCATGTAAGACATGCTTTTCGCCTTCTGCCATGATTGTGAGGTCTCCCTAGCCATGTGGAACTGTGAGTCCATTAAACCTCTTTTTCTTTATAAATTACCCAGTCTCAGGTATGTCTTTATCAGCAGCATGAAAACGGACTAATACACTTCCTAAAATATTCCAAGCAAAGATAATGCCTCCCTCCATGGTAGTTACACTTATCAGGGATACCCTAATCTTTGTGCATGCATTTGACTCTCCAAGAAGCATGTGAAACCCCAGAAGCCAAAGCTGCCCACTGAACTAGAAACCCAGGCCTCCTCTGCTTGGCTCCCTGGGCTGCTGATTAGTCCCAAACCTGGAGCTCTATCTGCTGGGATTCTTCAGCTTGAGGAAATGCAGGTCAAGAGAGGATAAGTGGGCAGGTGATTGCAGTAGCAAGTAAAAGTCAAAAACAGTGGCACCTGCCAGAAGGATTAGTCAAGCAGAATTATTAAATTAATAGTAAGAAGGACAAGAAAGAGGAGAACTAGCACTTGTTGAGGATTTAGTTTGTGCCAGGTACTAATGCTTACATGTTTTGTGGCCTTTACAACACCCCTAGTATGTCAGTACTATTATTATCTCTAATTTATAGATACAGAAGCTGCAGTTTGGAGAAGACACATGGCATGTTTACAGTTACCCAATGAGTAGGTAACAAAGCAAGGATGTAAACCTACATCTGTAGGATTCCGAAGCCTGTGCTCTTAAGCAATTAGCTTCCCTGGTATCTCAAACAGCTACAGGGTGAGATAGAGCCAATGCGAGGGAGTTTGATGCTGAAAACCTGCGCACCCTGCAGGTCCCTTCTTCAAGGAGCCTTTCCTCCCTGGGTGGTTCCGCGAGGGATTGCTGCACAGACTGATTTTGCAGCACCCATGTGAACATACCCAAGAAAGCCAATTTCTGTTTACTGATCAAACAGAAGGAATGGAAAGAGTTAGCTGGGTGTGAGAAGTTTTACCCCAATCTTTGGGTCTGTGTGTCCCTAACATACCATGTTCATTCCCACCCTCAAAGTCACTTGCGAGGCTTTGCCCCCTCCTCCTCCTGGATCTCATCTTTCTGCACCAAAGCTCTTGCCTCTTCCCTGCTGCCCATCCTACTACTAGCCCCAGCCTTTGCCTCAGCTCCTCTCTTCCCTCTGAGCCCTTCTAGCCCCTGGCTGCTCAGAATGTGGCCCACAGACCAGCAACCTTGACCTCACCAAGGGGCATCTTAGAAATGCAGGATCTACCGGCACAGCCACACCTTGTGAATCAGAATCATCATTTTAATAAATGATCCAGATGCACATTAAGGTTTGGGAAGCACTGGTTCAGCCCATAATACACACCCTTGTTCCATCAGAATCACATTGCCAGGGCTGCCCTTTCTCCTAAGGAAAGCTGATCTCATGTGACTCTGAAGTCAATGTCTTACCTCTCCTAAAGCCATTAGCCTTTTATTTTATTTTTTATAATTTCAACTTTTACTTTAGATCCAGGAAGTGCATGTGTAGGTTTGTTACATGGGTATATTGCGTGATGCTGAGGTCTAGGGTACAACAGATCCCATCATCCAGGTAGTGAGCATAGTACCCAGTAGTTTCTCAACCCTTTTCCCCTCCCTCCCTCCTCTAGTAGTCCCCAGTGTCTGTTGTTGCCATCTTTAAAGACATTAGCCTTTTAAAAGCTTTATCCTCAGCTAAAGGAATTCCAGGCTCATGGGCAACCTACTCTTACCTCCTGAAATTACACCATGCCAACAGCTGCCAGACCATCTCCCTGGAAAGCTGGCCCTGTTTTCCTGCCTGTGAAGTGTATGTCTTCTTCATGCCATGACTGCACACCAGTTTGTGGGGCAAAGTAAGTGTCTTCAGGTAGATAGTACAAAGTACAGTATATTTGTGCAGGTCTATCTGCCATAAGATAATACACTGAGCAAAGAATTTCACTGTAGAGCACACTTTAGTCCCCAGCTGTCCTCCAAAGAAGCAATAAATCTTAACAAGAAGAGAAAAAATGACTAGGAAGAAGTACAATGTGGGTGGGAGGGGTGTTTTAAAAGAATGCCTCAAGACATTATATGTCATGTTCTAGATGCTTAGGATGAATCCCTGTATATTTAGAATCCCACTCTTAGCTAGCAACACACATATTATTATCCCACTGTCACTGGAAACATTTAAGAGCAAAAGAAAAAATTCTCTGGGAATGAAGTAGTACAATAGCTCATGAGGTCTTATAATTAAAGGATATATTTGCTCAAGGGGAAAACAACCAAATCAATTTTAAAAGGCAACAGCTGAGTAAAAGCAGGTTCTTTGTCCATTAGGGGTTGTAAAAGGAAAATTATAACCTGGCACCGTCTTCAGACAGCCTTTGATGTTCAGTCATTCTGCTTGCTGTTGAGCTTCTCTGTAACAATCCACTTAGAAAAAACCCAAGAAATAAGCCTTGGTAAGCTCATAAAGTTTCAGAGTCTTCCGCAGAATTGCACTATACTTCTCAACATGACTCAGAAATATTTAACAATGTAAAACAAGAAATACTTCTGTATGAATATACAAATTTTTCAGGCTTAGAATAATCATAAAGGTAAAATATGCCCGGACAGCGTATTCTAAGTAAGAAAAAATGTATCACTGAAATGAAAACAGCAATTATATTTCACTGTTTCATCAATATATTGCTTGTATTCATCTACATCCCATTTTGTTTAAGAAAAAAAGAGTGAAGCCTGGGCGCGGTGGTTCATGCCTGTAATCCCAGCACTTTGGGAGGCCGAGGCAGGTGGATCACCTGAGGTTAGGAGTTCAAGACCAGCCTGGCCAACATGGTGAAACTCCATCTCTACAAAAATACAAAAATTAGCTGGGCGTGATGGTGGGTGCCTGTAATCCCGGCTACTCAGGAGGCTGAATCAGGAGAATCGCTTGAGCCCGGGAGGCAGAGGTTGCAGTGAGCCAAGATTGCACATTGCACTCCAGCCTGGATAACAGAGCGAGACTCCGTCTCAAAAAAAAAAAAAAAAAAAAAGAAAGAAAAAGAAAAAAAGACTGGGGAGGAGACTGAGGGCAGTGTATAAGGATGGAAAGAAAATGGCAATGTGAAATCACCAAAAATCAAAAACAAAAAAAAGGAGTAAAAGCAAAATTACAGATAGGGATGAAATGTTGGAACCTGTAATGAGGTTTGCACACAAAATAATGCAGGCCATGAAGCTCTGTCCACCTGCATGGTGGAGCCATACATTTGCCCCTATGCTTCTAGTAGCCAGCAAAAAGAGGGAAACATAATCCCAGGGTCCATACATTTTTGTTTTATTTTGTTTTTTAATGTCCTAAAGAAGCACAACTATTCCGGGACTAAAGGGATTGTCCAAATGGATCTTTGCAGGGGAACACAGTGGGCAGTGATGAACAACATCATGACAGCATCCTGCGAGAGGGACAGCAATTATGACCAAACACCCACACGGGCCATGAGCATTCCAGCTAAGCCCAGCACAGACAGGACGGGAGCGTCACGTACATTGCCATCACACAGCGCCTAAGGCTGGCTCTGGTGTCAGACTTGGGGGAGCAAATCCCGGGTCTATCCCATACAACCCTGTGAGGCTATGAAACATCTCTGGGCTTCCCATTTCCCCTTCTAGAACGTGGGGACCCACCTCATAAGCTTGTGGTGAGGATTAAATGAGTTAATAATGGTAAAGTGCTTAGGTCAATTTCTAGCATGTGAATTATGTTAACAGTAAATTTATGTTATATCTGCCATATATATATAATCATTTTTAAATTCTAAATGATTACCTTTTGAAGCAGATGTTGAAGAGTTTTCGAAGACTTACAAGATTATCTACCACAAAAAAGCAACATACTTTCTCCCTACCATCTATTTTTGAAATATTTAAATTAATACAATTAATACTCTAAATGACCAAAGATCCAACCTTTTCATTATGTCTTCAGTGTGTTCCAAGTTATAAAAGACAAATATTTTTACTATCTGTTGCATATGTATGGCTTTGGTATGTATATTAGGGACATATGAGAATAGGGCAGACATAAGTAAGGAAGTCTCTGTATCTTCATTCATTCATACACGAAGTATACATTTGCTGGATTATTTCTACATACCAGACATTCTCCTAGGTGTTGGGGATACAGAAAGGGACAGAATATTATTCTGTACTCCAGTCATAATTCAGTTGAGATCTCTCTCTCTCTCTCTCTCTACACACACAAACACACACACACACACACACACACACAATACATCATATGCACTTTTTAAAAACTTCAGTATGGTCACCCCTCAATACTTTCCTTCATTCTTTTTTTTTTTTTTTTTTGAGACGGAGTCTTGCTCTGTTGCCCAGGCTGGAGTACAGTGGTACGATCTCCACTCACTGCAACCTCTGCCTCCTGGGCTCAAGCGATTACCCCGTCTCAGCCTCCTGAGTAGCTGAGACTATAGGTGCACACCACCACACCTAGCTAATTTTTGTATTTTTAGTAGAGACAGAGTTTCACCATGTTGGCCAGGCTGGTCTCGAACTCCTGACTTCAGGTGACCCGCCTGCCTCGGCCTCCCAAAGTGCTGGGATTACAGGAGTGAGCCACTGCACCAGCCTTTTCCCTTCATTCTTTAAAAGATGACAACTGGAGAGCTTTGGCAAATTTCAGCCAGTAGAAAAGCAAGTCAGAAGGCTGCGTGTCACTCATAGTCCCAGGGTAGACACTTCCTTCCTACTAGAAGGAAGTGATTGAGGAGAGCTTAATAAAGCACCTACAGCATTGACAAAGGCGGTGGCAGCAGGAGGGAAGCCTTCTGGTAATGGGGAAGCATCTCAGAGCTAAGAAGATCTGAGGACCTCTCCTACCCTGGGCTGAAGGGGAAGGAGAGGGAACAGATGCTGGATCCCAGACAGAGCTGGAGCCTTACAGTGAGTTGCCTGCCAGGAGCCAAGATCCTCCTTAGGATGAAACAGCTGGGATACTGCAGCCTATGGGCCAACAGAGGCAGCTGGGGGACCAAATGCCCCATTGTCCTTGCCCTCCTACCCCCTGAGCACCTGGGATACCTCCCCCCAGCCTGTTGCTGCTGTCCAGGAAGGTCACCAGCCTGGGTCACTGGGCACAGAACAGGCGTAAGTGGACAGATAGGAGGGAGACTATCTGGGTCACAAGAGGGCTTGGGCTGTTTAAAGTTTCAAATAATGAACAAATGTATCTTGAACTACATCACCAAATCTGAGCCAGAGGAGAGACTTGAGGTAGCAGAGAAGAGGAGGCCTTTTCAGGATGTATCTGAATAGCTCTGAAGCTCTGAAGAAAAGGTTCAGTAGGCCAGGCACCAGTGGCTCACAGCTGTAGTGCCAGCACTTTGGGAGGCCGAGGCAGGAGGATCACTTGAAGCCAGGAGTCCAAGACCAGCCTGAACAACATAGTGAGACCCTATCTCTACAAAAATAAAATAAAATCAATAGTGGGGTGTGGTGGCACGTGCCTGTGCTCCTAGCTACTGGGGTGGTTGAAGCAGGAGGATCACTTGAGCTCTGGAGTTCGAAGCTCCAGTGAGCTATGATCACGCCACTGCATTCCAGCCTGGGCGACAGAGCAAGGTCCTATCTCAAAAATAAAACAGAAAGAAAAGAAAAGTTACAATACATGGCCTAGAGCAGCACTACTCAAAGTGTGGTCCATGGACCAGTGCTGGTCCAGGAACTGTTTGTTACTCATTCACAATAAAACAAGGGGCCAGGGGAGGTGGCTCATGCCCATAATCCAGCACCTTGGGAGGCCGAGGCAGGCAGATCACCTGAGGTCAGAAGTTTGAGACCAGCCTGGCCAACATGGCAAAACCCCATCTCTAGTAAAAATACAAAAATTAGCCAGGTGTGGTGGCATGTGCCTGTAGTCCCAGCTACTGGGGAGGCTGAGGCAGGAAAATGGCTTGAACCCAGGAAGCAGAGGTTGCAGTGAGCTGAGATCATGCCACCGCCCTCCAGCCTGGGAGACAGAGTGAGACTCCATCTCAAAAATCAATCAATCAATCAATCAATCAATCAAACAAGGACAGAAATTGAGAGTCAGCATTTAGAAAGCCTTAAAACAATTTAAAAGAGTAAGCTGATATCTGTTAAATCTGATTTTTAAATGAGGCTTATATTTTGTATGTCTTTAGGTTTTATTTCCAACTTTTCTGGACTTTGGCCTAGGCAAAGAATTCATTAAGACCTCATAAGCACAAGCAACAAAAACAATAATATATAAATGGGACCTAAGTAAACTAAAAAGCTTCTGCACAGCAAAATAAATAATCAACAGAATGAATAACCTGCAGAATGGGAGAAAATATCTGCAAACTCTGCATCTGACGGGACTAATATCCAGAATCTACAAGGAACTAAATTCAACAACAACAAATAAATAGCCTTATTAAAAAGTGGGCAATGGGCCGGGCATGGTAGCTCACTCCTACAATCCTAGCACTTTCAGAGGCCGAGGCAGGCAGATCACTTGAGGCCGGGAGCTCGAGACCAGCCTTGCCAACATGGTGAAACCCCGTCTGTACTAAAAATACAAAAATTAGCCAGGTGCAGTGGCGGACACCTGTAATCCCCGCTACTGGAGAGGCTGAGACACGGGAATCGCTTGAACCTGAGAGGCAGAGGTTGTAGTGAGCCGAGATCATGTCACTGCACTCCAGCTGGGCAACAGAGTGAAATCCTGTCTCAAAAAAATAAAAAATAAATAAAAATAAATAAACAGGGGCTTGTGTGAACACTATAGCCACCTGCCCTCAGAAGCAAGTAGGGGCAGCCCAAGCCAGGTGTCAGGCCCACCTGCTCTAAATACCAGGCACCTTCAGGCCCAGCCCTGCCCAGCGCCTGAGCCAAAAGACACCCAATCCTGGCAGTGCGGGTGCAATGCCTTCCCCGTGAACACAGGGATTTACAAAACAGCCGTCCACACAGTCTTCCTGCCCTCGCCTCACTCCACAGCAAGGAGGCTGGACTCTGCTCTCATGTGCTTTATCTCACCTGGGCCAGGCTCTGGCTGGGCGCTCTTGCCCTCATGAGAGCTGTGCCAGCTGCTCTGCCCACCTGGGACCCTGTGCTGGAGACACCACCTGGATTTCAGCTGCCTGGGCCCACCTGGATGGCAATTTAAACTGATTCCAAAGAGGGGAGGGGTGCTGCATCTCCCGGCTCTGGGCTTCCTTGCCCCACTCACCCTCCCCATCTCTTTGGGAGCTCCCAGGATACTTGGTGCAGGAGGTGGCTCAAGGGATGGTGAGAGTCTGCCCAGCAAGGATGACTGTGAAGGGAGGGGAAAGAACTGAATGTTCCATGCTGGTTATGCTGGTTACTCTGTGATGCTGAGGAGTGATAAAGGTAAACATACAATTTTATCACTCAAAGTGCTTAAAACCTATGGAACAGAGTATGTCATGCATGGTGCGCTGAATCTGGAATTCCTAAGCCATAGAATGTTTGCATTTGTGGTTTAAGAATTAAAGAGAGAAGTGCAACAGCTCAGAAGTTTGCTCTCAAATGAGAGAGACACAGGCACATAAAGCACCCTTATCTGGAGGCTACAAGACCAAAGGGAACCTTGTGAGGAAGAGCAGCAGAAGCTGCCAGGTGGAGGAGACAAAACCTGGCCCCTCTGGTCTAGAGTGAGCTGCGCAAGTCCTGGGGAGGCAGGATGGTCACATTGTCTGTGCCCTGAGGCCGCCTGGGGGACCCAGTACAACTGTACTAGACAGGCAAAGAGCTTGGTCTTGCTGGAGCCCCCCTTATGGGGAGCCCCAGACCTCCTTAGCTCACTCCCCACCCACCTCCACTCCCCTCTCTGCACACACACCCCCAGTGACTCAGCAGGCCACCACTCTGCCAAGGACACAGCATGGCACCCTCCTCAAGGCTGGCAGTCACCACCAGAAAAGAATGGTGGGTTAGGCCGGGCGCGGTGGCTCATGCCTGTAATCCCAACACTTTGGGAAGCCGAGGCAGGTGGATTGCCTGAGGTCAGGAGTTCAAGACCAGCCTGACCAACACGGTGGAACCCCGTCTCTACTAAAAATACAAAAAATTAGCTGGGCGTGGTGGCCCATACCTATAATCCTAGCTACTCAGGAGGCTTTGGCAGGAGAATCACTGGAACCTGGGAGGCGGAGGCTGCAGTGAACCGAGATCGTGCCACTGCACTCTAGCCTGGGTGACAAAGCAAGACTCTGTCTCAAAAAAAAAAAAAAGAATGGTGAGTTATACTGTTATACTTAGAAAAGGTGGTTTGGTTTGGTTCTTGTTTTTTCCTAAAGTAAGGCAATGCGATGGGAGTAAAAAGTGAAAAAGAGAGAGAGGAGAATCACAGAAACAGGAATAGAGAAAAAAGAAGCATCAGGAAGGAAAGCGTGAAGGAAGACCATTTGGTGGTGCAGGAAGGCTGCAGGGTCACAGATATGAGAAGGAGCAAGGGCTCTGTGGGGGCTGGGCAGGTGCCCTGAGGACAGCAGGCAGAGAAGAGGTGCCAGGCACAGTGACTCCCCTGAGACGCCACATTTAACTCAAGCTTCCGTGAACTGTCATGAAGAATTCATGAAATTCAGTTTTTCCTTATATATGCTTGCCATTAATAGTAATAGGAAAATGGCCATGATTTAAAGCCCAAATGTGCTTGAAATTGCAAAAGTTCCACAAGGGAAGAAGCATATAAAATAGTTTTCAAGATTAGCTAAGGAATGAAATATGCTCTTTTTTAAAAAATCAATTTCCATTTACTGAGTATTTTTCTGATTCTGTTGGCATTGAAAGAGCTCTAGCAAACCAGCCTCATTCTGAGACAAAACAGTCAGAAGCTCATATCAGGGGGACGGGGTGGCAGGGGGTGAGATAGGGCATGGAGGGCATCAGGAAATAGTTCATACTGGGGAGACAGAGGACATCAGGAAAACTCCAAGGAAGCTTTTTCATTGATAACTCAGATCCTACCAGAAATCATTGTTCCTTTTATCCTCTTTCTATAGAACCGTTTTATTTTCTCCAAAGAGAAAATGGCTTTATTGATTTTCTAATTCTAAAAGTAATACATGCTCATTGTAGAAAATAAAGATGTATATGTACATACCATTGACTACTACTCAGCCATAAAAAGGAATGAATTAATAGCATTCGTAGCAACCTGGATGGGACTGGAGACTATTATTCTAAGTGAAGTAACTTAGGAATGGAAAACCAAATATCGTATGTTCTCATTCATATGTGAGAGCTAAGCTATGAGGATGCAAAGGCATAAGAATGACACAATGGACTTTGGGGACTTGGGTTAAAGGGTGGGAGGGGGATGAAGGATAAAAGTCTACAAATTGGGTGCAGTGTATACTGCTTGGGTGACGGGTGCACCAAAATCTGACAGATCACCCCTAAAGAACTTACTAATGTAACCAAACACCACCTGTTCCCCAAAAACCTATAGAAATAAAAATTAAAAAAAAATACAGATAGTATAGGTAACATGGATTTAGTTCTTACAGCATGTAAGGCACTATTCTGAGAGCTTTTTCTGTATTATCTGATTAATTTCTCACAAGAACCCTCCTAGGTTGGTACTAGATTTATCCCTGGATTTCAGATGAAGATACTGACACCGAGACATTCGTTAGACCATCCAGTTACACACAGCTAGGAAGCTGTGGAGCGAGATGTTTACCTAGGTAAAAACCCACAGCCAGCAAGCTGACATACACTGTGAGATTTACAGAAGAAAGTAAAAATCACTGATCTCCCCATCCACCGAGAAGCACTCTTAGCATGTTCAAGTATCTCTTTCCAGACTTTGTTCTTTGCTTATATAGGCACATTTTTTTTTCCTACTAAATGTGATCATTCCATACAATCTAGCTAGTTTATATACAGTTTTGGTCTGTTTCTTCACCATACAGCACAGACACATGTTGTGTCGATAAAGACCATTCTATGGCATCATGTGGTGCCTATTAATCCACTAACTGAGTCAGTCCCCTTTTATTGGACATGAGATTGTTTCCCACTGGATGCTATTTTTATAATGCTTTGGTGAGTATCTTGCATCAGACATTAGAGCATTTATCTCATGAATTCCTTTGGATAAATTCAGAGTAGTAGTTTCATGTCAAAGATACAAATTTTTTTAATGCAAATATTCTGGGAAGTAACATCAGTACTGAGTTCCCAGAACTTTCGTGTGAATGTGTTTATAGATACTTCACTCCCCAGAAGACATAAGGCAGCCTAAGCTCATTAAAAGGGAGAGCGAGAGGATCAATGACAACTTCTCTAGGTAATAATAATAAAATTCCATATCATAGATAATATGTAAATGTAAAGCACTAGAGTGCTTTACAGTGGTCAAAGAACATTCACATACACTCACAGGAGTCCCTAGCCATAAGCAGAGTCCTCTCCACCTGCCAAACCTACCGGTAGATCCTGGATACCCTGACACCAGCCTGCCGCAGTTCCGTGCCTGGGTCTCTCTCCTGCCCTGACCACCCCTGCATAACCAAAGATTGGCACGGCAGCCTGGGCTCTTCCTTCCTGGACATCGCACCGCCAATGCCACAGCATGCCATCTTCCTTCTGTCTTCTTAACTGCATAGACAACCCTCAGAGAAATGGGATTAACCTTTTTCTAAAAGGCACCAGGGGCATTGTACTGCTCATTTTTCTCTCATCAGCATGGGCCACATGAGCCATGGTCCTGGGCATTCTCAAGAAATGAACCTCGTCTGCATGTCTGCTGTCAAGTTATACAAGAAACCCATAACAGGTGGGCTGATTCAGCAGCCCCCAGGCTACCTGCTCTGGTTCCTCTCCCCAGCCCACAGACTGCCCTTTCCCATGTGATGCCAAACTCTGGTTTTCACCCTTCATGATGAGAAAGATCCCTCTGACGACTTTACAATGGCCTTAATCCTGGGAAGTGGCCAAATGCTGGTCATAATTGTGTGTTGACCCAAAGTTGCATCGTAAGACTCACCAAGGAGGTCACAGTGACCTCCGTTTATCATTTTATCATCTTAACTTCTATCTGTATAGACTGAGAGAACATTCCAGAAGAAAGTGTTTTGTTTCCTAGTGTTGCTGTTCCCTAGTACAGTTTTTATCTTTGTTCCTATTTCTTGGATTTATGTTGACTGCCTACAGCCTACTGAGTGTTTTGGAAGGAAACATATTTAATTCATTTTCTGTTATGTCTGTTATATTTGTGGTGCTAGTTTTATGAAAACCAACAAATGTAAATGTTAGCTTAAAATAGAGCAGAGCTGTCCATGATGATAGCAAGACATATAATTCAGTGAAATAATAAGAAAACAACAGTATTGGAATTCACATTTCCATTTAATTCCATCTTAGTGAAGGACACAGTATATTCTGGGACTTTTAAGCCCCATGGATACAAAAAGAATATGTTCACACAGCCGCTGAGCTTAAGGAGCACACGGTGGATCAGCCTTTACAGCACAGCTTAGCAAGTGCCTCTGAGTAAACAGAAACAGCTTAGAGGGAAGCAGGCAGCCAGGAAGGGTTTCCAGCAGGCAATATTTGAGTTATCTCAGGAAGAAGATAGCCAGACCAGGCAAGGTGGGAAGGAATTCCAAGAACTGTGAATAGCACCAAAATAAGGCCCAGAACCAGGGAACATCATGGAATATCCAGGGAATTACAGTTAGGTCCCTACTGACATAGCATAGGTCTTGCAGGAGAAAGTGCCTTTTAAGATGAGGCTGGCAAAAAGTCTAAGGGCTAGACTGAAGGAGCGTATGTGACATGTTAAGAAACTTGGACCTTATTCCAAAAGTAATAGAAAACCACTAAAGGATACTAATCAGGGAGAACAACACACTGAGATCTTTGTTTTGCGCTGGTAGTAATGAGAAGATTGATTGATAGGTAGACCCTTGGAAGACTGCCAACCTGATTGTTTCTAATCTTTCTCACCTCACCACTATGGATTCTGTTCCTTTCAGGCTGATTCTAAAACAGGGTAAGCTGAGAGTAGATGCTGGGAAATCAGTTAGAAGACTGGTGGACTAATCATGGGGAGAGCTGCCATGGGTTCCACTACAATAGTGCAGTATCAAGGGGGAGGAGGAGCCAGACTCCAGAGATAATACGGCACAAGACATAATGAGTTTACTAAATGGTAAGTGGGGAGGGAGAGGGAAGTGGAGGGATATGGAAGAGACCGAGAGAGATATTGGGTAAACTGGCTCTTGGAAAGGAGCAGCCCTGATTTGTAACATTTGCTGATTTCCATAGTGTAAATGCTCCCACCATGGCCAATATCAAGCTACTGAGCTGATGTGCCACTTCTAGTCTTGCCCACACAAACCTCCCACACAGAATCTTCCATGTTCTTTCCTCATTCGGGCTGGTTAGAATAAAGATGACCCACGGGGCAACCTTGGGAACCCACGTGTTGAAAATGGCAGACCCAATTATGGAAGGAGTTTACGTCTTTGAACCACTGTTTGGAGGGGAACTGCTTAACCAGGATCAGCTGTGTTTGGACATGATGAGAAATATACCTTCATTGTATTTAGCCACAGTATTAATCAGCATTCTCCAGAGAAACAGAACCAATAGAATGTGTGTATATATACATATATACAGAGAAAGAGAGAGTTTTTTTTTTAATAGAGGCAGGGTCTTACTCTGTCACCCAGGCTGGAGTTCACTGGTGCTATCATAGCCCACTGCAGCCTCCAACTCCTGGGCTCAAGCAGTCCTCCCACCTTAGCCTCCTGAGTTGCTAGGACTACAAGTGTGTGCCACCATGCCTGGCTAATTATTTTATTTTTTTATAGAGAGGGGCTTTCACAGTGTTGCCCAGGCTGATCTTGAACTCCTGGCCCCAAGCAATCCTCCCACCTTGGCCTCCCAAAGTGCTGAGATTATAGACATGAGACACTGCACCCAGAATGAGTTTTTCATGTATTAAAAGAAAACACCTGATTTCCAGATTCTTCCTAATGTATAAATTACTTCAAAGCACCCCAAATTAACACTTTGAAGTTACTAAAGGACCATAAAGGATAATATTCTATCCCTAGTAGCCCAGAGGATTTTATTGGCACCTGTTTTTCTACCCACTAATGAATTGTTTGACTTCAAGGGCTGTGCCTCATGATGATGTTCATTAATAACACATTTATTGGCTCATGCCTGTAAACCCAGCACTTTGGGAGGCCGAGGCGGGTGGATCACGAGGTCAAGAAATCAAGATCATCTTGATCAACATGGTGAAACCCCATCACTACTAAAAATACAAAAAAATTAGCTGGGTGTGGTGGTCCGTGCCTGTAGTCCCAGCTACTCAAGAGGCTGAGGCAGGAGAATCACTTGAACCTGGGAGGCAGAGGTTGCAGTCAGCCGAGATTGCGCCACTGCACTCCAGCCTGGTGACAGAGTGAGACTCCATCTCAAAAAAAACAAAAACAAAAACAAAAAAACACCATTTATTAATAGCAAAATTGTTCTAAATATAATCTTCTGTATTTTCTAATTTTGTTATAGCTATAAAATACTCTTAAAATGTTGCAGAGAGACTCAAGTGTCATAAATGGAACGAACCGTAATTAATTACAGAGCTAAAACTCTTCCACCCTCACCCAGAGATTTGGTCTCACAGCAATATGTTTCCATTACTACTATACCCTGGGAAAGTTCAGGCTGATGCTGAGTCATCCTTGGTTCATTCTACATTAACTCAGCAAATATTTATTAAACAACTATTGTATGCTAAACACTGTGCAAGATGTTGGGAGCAAAACATCATGTAGTGAACGGAACATAGTGAACAAAACAAGACATAGTCCCTGGCCTCCTGAAGCTTATAGTCTACACAATTCCTCAGGAATCCAGAAAGACTGGGTCAAAACCAAGAGCCATCCACCTTCTGGATTGGGCTGTGTCCACCCGGGGAACCAGCTGAGTCACCCTCCTTAGTGACCTCATCAGCCAACCATCTGTAGAGCCAAGTTAATCTCCAAAGTCCTCAAGCCCCAAAAGTATCAGAAACTAGCCCAGGCTTCCCTCCACATCTGAGTCAGCTACAAAGAATGTTTTGGATTCACCCACCAAAGTCTCATAAAAGTTGAAGGGAATCAGAAAAAAAAAAAAAAAAAAAAAGATTCTAGAATGCAACTACATACTGAATTCACTCTCAGATGACTGGATCCTGTATTTGCATCTGGCTCCTGGGGAGTTCACTGTCTGTGATGAATTCATGAAAAATTAGAAAGGTAAAGTAATGGGGCATTTCTCCTGTGACCTATTAATATTTTTCCTTAAAATTTATAATGCAGTTTCCCCTATTACATTTAACCTTGGAGCTTTAGAAACAATTTCTGAATTTTCTATTTTTTGCATTTTAAATAACATTTTCATAGTATTTGCCTGTGTTAACACCTGCAGGGGGTTTCAGGGTCTCAATCTAGGCTTCCTTTCCTTATTTGTTTATTTATTTATTTAGAGATGGGGTCTCACTGAGTTGCCCAGGCTGGATTTAACTCCTGTGCTCAAGTGATCCTCGTGCCTCTGTCTCCTGAGTGGTTGGGGCTGCAGGTATGAACCACTATGTCCATCTGGACTCTCTTTCTTCTGTCTTAGTTTGGGCCCTCTCTAAAGCACTAAGGCAAAGACTTGAGTAGAGGTAGTTTATTTAAGAGTTGACCTCAAGAAGCACAAACTGGGAAGAGAGGAACATAAGGGAGGGAGAAAAGCCAAAAATCAATGTGTTAATGAGTAGGCTGCCACCAGAGCAACCCAACCACGGCTCCATCCCACCAGGGACACTCTGAGGAATTATGTAGAAGGCACTTTAGAACTGGCCCATTGAGAGGCAGGGAAATGCGGTATTTTCCCACCAACTACCATCCCTCTTGGGATGAGGATTGCCCCTTGGGGCATTAAGTGCTGGGCTTGCAGGCTGCTCTAGACACAGCTTTTAGAAGCTTCTGTGGCTCTAGAAAGAGCCTTCAGGCAGGAAGCAAAGTCAGATGCAGGCCCTTGAGATGGGACAAGGGAACAGGTGTGGGAACTATCCATCCCAGCTGCCACTCAGAGGGGGACCAGGGAGCTGTGGACATCACAGCCTTTGCCTCTACGAGGCCCAAAGGACCATCTCAGCAGCTCTGCTCCTGCAGCCACATCTGCTGTCTCCAGGCCTCACTCCCCCGCAGCCCTGCAGAGCAGGGGCAACATCACCTTCTCTCCTCACACCTCCGTCCTCTGAAGCCAACACTCAGTCCTTTTCAGGGCTTGATGTTGGGGGTGAGGGATTGTCTTTGTTTATTTTTACTACTAACAGGTTTAAATAACAAAATAATACTCTTGGAAACATTACACATTGCATACAAGCCTCAAAATTCTTCAGATAATTTTGTTGTTGTTCCCTGGAACACAATGAGTCAGGCTTGCTCTGTGGGGGCTGAAGTCATGGACCATAGGAACTCCCTCCACACCCACCTCCTCATGTTTTTCTCTATACCTCACCCTGGGGAGGGAGCTGGAGGGTGAACATAGGGAGCCCATAGAGCAGAACTCTGGAGTTTGGATTCTGGAGGAAGTCCAGAGTGTATATGTAGATCCCACCACTACACCTTCTGATCTCACGGGAGAGATCTCCAAAGCCCATGTCCTACCAGGAATCCAGGCAGAACAAAGCTTCCTAGATTCCAAAGATTCTCCTTTTAAAAACTGGACATCCACATGCTTTAAATGTAAAAATGAACTCATTATATCTGGCCAGATGATACAAAAGCTTCCTGAAAGACATCGTGTTCTCATTCTATAGCCTGAAACTACTGCATAATGTATAATTAAATGAACTTGAACAACCCCAGAAAGTATGATGCCTCTAGTGACTCACAGAACTGTCCTACATTTACCACGTTTTAAGGGGAAACTGTCCTTTAAGATCAAGTCTGTGGACCAGGCACGGTGACTCATGCCTGTAATCCCAGCACTTTGGGAGGCCGAGGTGGGTGGATCACCTGAGGTCAGGAGTTCGAGACCAGCCTGGCCAACATGGTGAAACCCTGTCTCTACTAAAAAAAAAAAAAAAAAAAAAAAAAAAATTTAGCCAGGCATGGTGGTGGGCACCTGTAATCCCAGCTATTTGGGAGGCTGAGGTAAGGCAATCACTTGAACCTGGGAGACGGAGGTTGCAGTGAGCTGATATCACGCCACTGCACTCCAGCTTGGGTGACAGAGTGAGACTCTGTCTCAAAAAAAAAAAAAAAAAAAAAAAAAAGATCAAGTCCAGAAGGTAATGTTTTTATTTGTCAAACTTATTGGCCAAAAAAAAAAACAATGAAAAACACCAACTAGTCTAAAAGAAAACAAGACCCTCACAACAGCATAAGCTGTCAAATTGACAACAGCACATCAAAATCAAATTTCAGTTCTTAGCAGGTGAAAAGAAGTGATTTTGTAGTAACAAATTTATGATCTGTATTTTATTTCTCAACCATGCCTCAAAATTCCCACTTCTCTCCCTCTAAGGTCTTAATGTTACTATTAATTATGAAATCTAACCTCTCAGTGACATTCTCATGGTTAATTCCAGCAAAAGGAAGAAAACACAGATCTTACCAATGGGGCAAAAAATAGGAATCTTACAAGACACAACATGCTTGTTAAAACATGTCATGCTCCAACACAGAAGAGGAAAGAAATGTCTTCAGTCTGACATAACTGATCGTGCTTTTCCTGCTCCTAGACTTTCTTAGAATATTTTCTACAGTATTATAGGTAGTGTTTTCTAGAGGCACAAATGTGATCAGTCTGTTCTTTTTAATGAGAGTTTATTAAAGTTCACTTTATTTTATTAAATAAAAAATACGACTGCTCTAAAGAAGTTTTAAATGAAGCAATTAACTCATTTAGAACTCATAATAATCTTATGAGGGATGCACAATTATCTCATTTTATAAATGAGGAAACTGAGGCAGGGAGCAGAAAAATATATTTGTTAAGGCCACACAGCAAGTGAGCAGAGCAATCAGGACAAACTGGCCAGGCTGACTCCAGAACCCACATTCTCAGCAGCCTCGCAGAGCAGAGCAGGTGGGTGGACACAGGCCTTATGAATATGCATGCCATGACTCATGTTTGTCAGCAACCAGCAAAGTACTGAACTGTTCCTATGTTGATGTTTTCTTAATTGTCTTAATTAGGGAATTTTTCAGTACATCAAAAGGAGGCTTTTAAAGTAGGTTTAAAAAAAAAAGTTCTAAAGAAAAAAGAACAAGCCAGCAGACATGGGTAAGTTCAGTATGGGTCATTTTGAAGGATTAAAATTCCCTGTTAACTATAAAAACCCTCAGTTAAATAAGCGATATAGGCCAGTCACGGTGGCTCACGCCTGTAATCTTAGTACTTTGGGAGGCCTAGGTGGGCGGATTGCCTGAGCTCAGTAATTCAAGACCAGCCTGGGCAACATGGTGAAACCCTGTCTCTACTTAAAATACAAAAAGTTAGCCAGGCGTGGTGGCACATGCCTGTAGTCCCAGCTACTTGGGAGGCTGACGCACCAGAATCACTTGAGCGTGGGAGGCAGAGGTTGCAGTAAGCCGAGATTGCACCACTGCACTTCAGCCTGAGCAATAGAGTGAGACCCTGTCTAAAAAAAAAAATCGATATGGTAGGTAATTCTTGGTTAGTATTGTCAGAAGCTACTGAATGAATGCTAGTGGTTAGGTATCAGAGGGATAAGACTAACTTATAGTTGAAAGGAGGCTTATAGAGTCTTTTGAACCATGAAGGCTCTCTGTGAATTCCTGCAGACACAAATTAATGGTGAAAATATTCTCAGGAGAGGTCTAATTTAGCACAACACATGGACTAAAGAGGTTGAAAGCCCTTCTGTCACAAAACTGCCCAATCAAAATGAAAAGAACACATTCATTCTAAGAAATCTCAGTATCATTCGATTTCTATGCTATGGGATGCATTTACCTTTTTCTTTCTTTCAAGTAGTATTTTTTATATGAACTGTACTATATGCTTAACTGTTCCCAGCAAAAAGAATAGTATAAACATTAATATTAGTATTAGCATTAGTTTTAGTATTAGTATCAACATAACAAACTCAGTTATGAAAATATTCTAATAATAGCTACAGTCTTCTTCCTGTTTACGTTACCATCTGCACACAAGCACACAAGCATGTTGCTATCTCTATCATAAACAAAGAAATCTTCTCTTTACCTGGCTTTTCAATGATTCTCCTCCATTTCTTTTTGCCCCATTGAGCAGAACTCTTAAAATTGATTTCTGTATTAGGTGCTTCAATTCCTCTCACATTCTCTCTTAATTTCCCTACAGTTAACTTTTCAATTCTCTCTTATCAAAGTCACCAGTGATCTCCACACTGGCAAATCCAATGGTCATTTGCTGGTCAGTTATCAGTGTTTTGTTATTTGGCTTATCAATGGTATTTGACACAGTCATTTTCTCCCTCCTTTTTTTTTTCTTGAAACACTCCATGAATCCTTTTTTTTTTTTTAACAGTTTTATTGAGATACAATTCACATACCATACTGTTCACCCATCTAAAATGTACATGCCAAAGGTCTTTGGCATATTCACAGAGTTGTCCAACCATCATCATAATCAATTTTAGAACATTTTCATCACCCTCTCTCCAAAGACATACCTATTATTAGTCACGCCCCAATTTCCTCCAAAACCCCTAGCCCTAGACAACCACTAAGCTACTTTTCTCTCTATAGATTTGCCTATCAGGACATTCCATATAAATGGAATCATATAAGATAGTCTTTTATTTCTAGCTTCTTTCACTTTCCCTGATGTTTTCAAGACCTTAAAAAATCATGCCAAGTTAAAGAAGCCAGTCACAAAAAGACAAATACTATATGATTCCACTTATATGAGCTTCCTAGAGTTGTCAATTCACAGTAAGAGAAGTAGAATGTTGGCTGCGAGCGGCAGGAGAAAGGGGAATGGGGAGTTGCTGTTTAATGGGAACAGAGTTTCAGTTTTGCAAGATGAAAAGGGTTCTAGAGATGGATGACGGCGATGGTTGCACAATGATGCCAATGTACATAATGCCACTGAACCATATACTTAAAAATTGTTAGGATGACAAATTTTATGTTGTGTCTCTTTTACCACAATTAAAAATAATAATAAAAATATCTTTGCCAATGAAACTATTTACAATTATTTTTTAATCTCATTTAATAGACAGGGATGGGCATCTATCTGCATGCTGCCAGGCACTGTTCCGAGCTTTGTTTTTGTTTTTGTTTTTGTTTTGAGATGGAGTCTCTCTCTGTTGCCCAGGCTGGAGTGCAGTGGCGCGATCTTGGCTCACCGCAACCTCCACCTCCCAGGTTCAAGCAATTCTCCTGCCTCAGCCTCCCAAGTAGCTGGGATTACAGGCATCCACCACCACACCCGGCTAATTTTTGTATTTGTAGTAGAGATGGGGTTTCACCATGTTGGTCAGGCTGGTCTCAAACTCCTGACTTCAAGTGATCCACCCACCTCGGCCTCCCAAAGTGCTGGGATTACAGGCATGAGCCACTGTGCCTGGCCTATTCTGGGTTTAAGGGAAGCAAATATTAATGTAACAGGTTTAACAATGATTAGGGGATTAAAACTGAAGTTTGTTTTTTTTACAATAATTATTATATCAGAAATCCCCATAGAAACAGTGATCTAAGCTCATGTTCTCATTCCAGTTAAAAGTGTAGCTCACCTGCCCCAGATCCAAGGTGAGGTTGACTCTGTTGTACTGTGTGCCTGACGACAAGGGAGGGCTTTGCCACCAACGTTCAGATCCATCGATGGCATTGGTGACAGGATGTGCTTTCCTGGGGTCTTCAGAATTGCAATAGTCACAGAACTGGCCCTGAAAAAAAAAAAGTGGGTTTTTTTTGTTTTTTGTTTTTTATTTTTTTACTTTCAAGTAATTTTTTCTTATCCATATAGCAAATACAGGGAACCAAACAAAGACTATCTTATACAGCTTAGAGACGTCAGCTGTTAAAATTCACTGGAATGTATTCTGAAGACAGTAGTAAGGCTTTCTCTTTTTCATTTATCTTAAACCTTATCACCGATTTATGCCTCTGATTATGGTGTTTTTAGGATATGGGGTCTATTTATCTTCCATCTTTACAGCTATGTTTTTGTTTCATACAACACTTCAAGAAGAGCCTGTTGTATTTGGGATGAAAAGAGGTTTTCACTTCAACAAATCCACTTCACTCATTAAGTCATCCTCTGTGCAATTCTGTGTGCGGCACTGGGGTACAAAAAAGATCCCTCCCCACAGTCCCAGTGGCGCATCAAGGATCCAAACAACCATCAGGGAAGGGGTGTACAGCAAGTGCCTCCATGGAGTAGATGGCTGTGGCCAATGGCGGTAGATATTCCATGGTGAAAGAGAAGGCATGTCCAGTGCCTGGGAGGATGGATAGGACTTTGGTAAGTGGCAGTGAGCACAAACAGGGAAAGCATTCCAGGTAGAGGAACCAGCACGAGCAAAGGCACAGGGGCCGGCTGGTCTGGTTTCACCTCTGAGGACAAGCATTGAGAGACAAGACTTGCCAGGTACATGGAGAGATGTGGCTGGCTGTGAATACCAGCACTGAGAATTCAGTAAGTAAATGGGGATCCATTTTTACCTGTGGTGATAATCTGTTTGGTATTATAATCTCTAACTTCTTATTGAATTACTCTTTCTTGCTAGGCATATTCTTTTGATTCTGGTTTTTGTTTTGGTTTGGTTTTTGCATAGTTTTGCAGCCATTTACTATCTAAAACCTGAACATAGGCCTTTCTTCTATGTCGAATGTATTTTAAGTGGGTCAGAGGATCATGCTTCCCAGGGATGGACTTCACATACTGAACTATCTGCTCCCAAACTAAATGCTCTTAGAGTATAACCATCACATAGGAGGGGGACAAAGAGGCAAACTTATACCCACAGCCTCCCAAGGAATGTGCTGTGACAAAGAGATAGCTCTGCCCCTAGCCAGCATCTTAGAAGTTAATTCTTAAGTGTTCAGAGAGAAATTTGATCCTGGTATGTAACCAAAGGTGTCACCACATGTTTTCATCTAGTATGCAACTCATGGTTCTTTCATGCATGGTGAGGTATCTGTGTAGATCTTTATCTTTCGACATTATACAAAAATGGTTCTATAACTCAGAAGCAGCGCCTTGGGTGTATGTGGCCCCGCCACTTCCTGAGGTCGGAGGTCATGTGTTTCCTGCTCTTCCCTCTATCACTTCAACCCAACACACTGCCTTGCACCCCCTAGAAACTCAACCAAGGAATAATTCCATCAGCCATTTCTCAAAAATGTTGATTCTTTCTATAAAATGCATTGTCATAATATGGTGCTTAATGAATAACTTTTTTTTTTTTTTTTTTTTGAGACGGAGTTTTACTCTTGTTGCCCAGGCTGGAGTGCAATGGCATGATCTCAGCTCACCGCAACCTCCGCCTCCCAGGGTCAAGCGATTCTCCTGCCTCAGCCTCCCGAGTAGCTGGGATTACAGGCATGCACCACCATGCCCAGCTAATTTTGTACTTTTATTAGAGACGGGGTTTCTCCATGTTGGTCAGTCTGGTCTTGAACTCCTGACCTCAGGTGATCTGCCTGCCTCGGCCTCCCAAAGTGCTGGGATTACAGGCATGAGCCACCGCACCCAGCTATGAGTAATTTTTAAGCTAGGACATCTAAACATTTACTATTAGTATTTTCCCTTCTATGATCTTTATTTCTCCTTAGAGAACATTTTACCAGAACATTTAGTTATTTGATGAGGGAATTTAATTATTATTCCTCAAAGTTTAGAAGATTTACATCTGGCTAGAAGCAAAATCTCTCCCCAAAATGGGAATGCTTATGATTTATATTTATCTCCATCTCCACATTATAGATGTGAGGAATGCAGAAGGTGCTTTCTAGGTTGTTAGAGTGATTCTCAATTTCAAAGTAATAATAATAATTAAGATGAAGATTTGTAGGGCACCTATTATGCACTGGGCACCACCCAGTTTATATTTTCATACTAAGATTATTATTATCACCTCTATTTTACAGATGAGGAAAGAGAGTGGAATGTTAAGTAATTTTCCCAAGAACCACACCACTGGTCAATGGTAGAATCAGGACCTAAGTCCAGAGTCCAGGGATAACAAGTTAACACTACCCTGTAACTCTCTAACAGCTACAACTCTGGTTTATTATACATCCATGCATAATCACTAACATACGTTATTTCCTGTAATTTGTTTTAAATGGTAGCCTTCACAGTAGCCTGAAGGCCTCTTTCATTTAGAATCATCTTAGCCTTTCTGCTGATATACCAGTCCCTCTGCAGCTCCTGTCCATGTCACTCAGCAGACTAGGTAAGAACACAGGCTCAGGAGCTTTAGCACTCACGTTAGCCCTTGATCTCACAATTAGTAGGCACTAAAAACTATATATATCAAATATATATTTCAAGTCTGAGCAATAAATAATTTGAAAGCACATATTTAAAAAATAAGTGTATAGGCAAGACAGCATCACAGGCTAGTGTCAACACTGACATTTGGAAGTCTGACTGATATAACAGATACATAAGTTAAAGGTGAATTCCAAGGAGCGAGCTTTGCCCAGGTAATAAAAATGAGTCAAACTTTCTGTTTATTTCTAAAGACTATTGGAAAAAACCTTGACAGACAGCAAAGAATCTACAAAAACAACTTGTCAAACCAGTAATGCCCTAGATGATGGTTTTTCTGGATTAACTTTGTATTAGCCAAGTTTAGGTGATAAATTTTTTGCCATATAAAATAATTTCTAACAAAGAGTCCACAAGCTTAAGTTAAACATTAACAAGCAAAAGTGTAACATACACTTTCTGTTTGAAAAATAAAAAGATCAGTTTAAACATTGACTTTAAAAAGAAAGAAAAATTTATTCTAAAAATTTAATAATATATTTAAAAATTAATAATTAGAAAGTTTGGCTTCTTTAAGTTACTCTTAAACGGTCACGGTGAAAATTTTTTATTCAAATCGTTTTATTAAAATATTCCTTCTCTTTTCTTTCATTTGTTTTACACCTGAACTTTCAGTAATTTTTACCTTACATCTCAATGTCATATTTACTGCAAATCAACCTATATGAAGAATCAAAAAGAATTTAGTAGTGCCCTAAAGGAAATCAGACTGTGGATCTAGAAGTGAAAAAAAAAATCAGAAGAATGACTTTCTTAAGTGTTAAAACTCTATCCAGCCTTCTTAATCATTTTTCTTGAGCTCTTCATGGAGAATTAAGTCGACGTGGACATGCTACCTAGATAAGTAGACTTGCGGTTGAAGAACTTTCTCAGGGAGGCCAAGGTTATGACTAATCCTGCAAGTAAAGCCTTGGCACCAAGCAACAAGGTTTTGAGAGAAGACAACCTCGTGGGGCTTTTTAAAAGGGCAATACCTGACAATACTTTTGAAAATCAAACTTGCGGTCTTTTCACAAGATGGCGCCGAAGGCGAAGAAGGAAGCTCCTGTGCCTCCTAAAGCTGAAGCCAAAACGAAGGTTTTGAAGGCCAAGAAGGCAGTGTTTAAAGGTGTCCACAGCCACACAAAAAAAGAAGATCCGCACGTCACCCACCTTCCGGCGGCCCACGACACGGCGACTCCAGAGGCAGCCCAAATATCCTCGGCAGAGCGCCCCCAGGAGAACAAGCTTGACCACTATGCTATCATCAAGTTTCTGCTGACCACTGAGTCCGCCATGAAGAAGATAGAAGACAGCAACACACTTGTGTTCGTTGTGGATGTTAAAGCCAACCAACACCAAATCAAACAGGCTGTGAAGAAGCTCTATGACATTGATGTGGCCAAAGTCAACACCCTGATTAGGCCTGATGGAGAGAAGAAGGCATATGTTCAACTGGCTCCTGATTACAGTGCTTTGGATGTTGCCAACAAAATTGGGATCATCTAAACTGAGTCTGGCTGGCTAATTCACCAGAAAAAAAGAAAGAAAGAAAGAAAGAAAGAAAAGACAATCAAACTTGTGGAGCAGAAGAGAAAAGAATCCATGGGACTTCTCAGATGGAAGATCATTGAGGAGGCTCTTTCCTTCCCGTGAGTATCACTGGGACAGGCCACTTTATTTTTTCTGTAGCCATATCTTCCAACAGACGCTTATACCAACTCTACTGCTTCATGGTCATACACAAAATAAAAGGTCTTGTATATTTATAAGTCTCTGCTATTTCTGACTCAACCTGATGTTTTCCACAAGAATTGAAAGTAAAAAATGGGCAAGAGACAAGAACAAGAAGGATTTTTTAAAGGCAGGAGAAAAAAACAGATGTATAACATTTGGAATAAAGGAAATAAAACTGTTATTATTTATTTAAAGATAAAATTATTTACATTAAAACTCCACATGAGGCTGGGCACAGTGGCTCACGCCTGTAATCCCTACACTTTGGGAGGCCAAGGTGGGCG
The DNA here is from genome assembly GCF_028858775.2 of Pan troglodytes. Lineage (NCBI taxonomy): Eukaryota > Metazoa > Chordata > Mammalia > Primates > Hominidae > Pan > Pan troglodytes. The sequence continues at coordinate 33,555,879 of NC_072415.2, read as the reverse complement.
GATTGCTTGAGCCCAGGAGTTCGAGAGTAGGCTTGGCAACATGGAGACACCCCGTCTCTACTAAAAATACAAAAATAATAGCTGGGTGTGGTGGTGCCTGCCTGTAGTCCCAGCTACTTGGGAAGCTGAGTTGGGAGGATCGCTTGAGCCCAGGAGGCTGAGGTTGCAGTGAGCCAAGATCATACCACTGGACTCCAGTCTGGGCAACAGAGCAAGACCCTGTCTCAAAAAAAAAGAAAAAAGAAAAAACCTCCAAATGAAGCCAGGCACAGTGGCTTACACCTGTAATCCCAGCACTTTGGGAGGCTGAGGCAGGAGGATCACTTGAGGCCAGGAGTTTGAAACCAGCCTGGGCAACATAGCAAGAAAAACATTTTTTTTTTAATTAGCCAGGTGTGGTGGTATGTGTCTGCAGTCCCAGCTACTTGGGAGACTGGGATGGATTGCTTGAGCCCAGGAGCTTGAGGCTGTAGTATAGTGAGCTATGATCACACAATTGCACTCCAGCCTGGGCAACAGGGTGAGAACTTGACTCTGAAAAAAAAAAAAAAAAAAAAAAAAGAGAAAAAAAGAAAATAAAGACCCAAATATATCTGCTAAAGAGAATTTTAGAAATACTGGGAGATTTTTAGCAAGGTAGCTGGATGTGACATTAAAATACAAAAGTCATTGCATCTCTGTAGAATAGCAGCAAACAACTAGAAAATTTAATTAAAGAGAAAATGCCATTTATAATAGTCTCAGAGAGCATCAAGTATCTCAAAAGAAATTTGACAAATAAAAATTTTAAACAGTATTAACAGAATTTTGAAAATCTACATAAATGGAGAGTTAGCTAGAAGATAATATCAAAAACTTACCAATTCTCCCCAAATTAAGCTATAGAGACAATATTATGCCAGTGAAAACCTGAATAAGGACTTTCTTAAAGTACAGTAAGATAATTCTAAAATTTATATGAAACTTTAAAGGACCAAGATATTGCTGAAGAAGAAGACCAGGAGGAGGAAACTTGCCCTTCAAGGAATCGGGGCTTCTTATGAAGCTATTGTAATTAAGGAAAGGCAAAATGAGACAAACAGACCTATGGGACAGAACAGGCAGCCCATGCATTTAAGAAGCTTTAGTATATAACATAGGTGGTATGTCAGACCGCTGGGAAAGGAAGGAATATTCTAGATCCAGGGGGAAATAATAAAATCAGAGTTCTACTCAAGTCACAAATGCAATTCAACTTCAGATGAAATAAGGACTTATATGTGAAAAATAAAACTTCAAACTCTCATAGTAGAAAAAAAGGTGTCTACCTTTTAGAACTGAGAGCAAGGAAAGGTTTCTTAACCCAAGATACAAAAAGCGTTGACTACAAAAGAAGAGATGGATAAATCTGACTATGTTAAAATTAAGAATTTTGCTTCCTTTAGCTGGGCATGGTGGCACATGCCTGTAACTGAGACACGGGAATTGCTTGAGCCTGGGAGATGAAGGTTGCAGTGAGCTGAAATTGCACCACTGCGCTCCATCCTGGGCGACAGAGCAAGACTCTGTCTCAAAAAAAAAAAAAAGAATTTTGTTTCCTTGAGCCCAGGGAGTTGGTGACCAGCCTGAGCAACATAGTGAAACCTCGTCTCTATGAAAAATAAATAAATAAATAAATAAATAAAATAAAATATGTATAAAGAAGTTTGCTTCATCAAAGACACCTTTAAAAAGTGAAAAGTTAAAACTAGAAGATATTTACAATGCAAAAGTGATAAATAGTCTCCAACGATGACTGCCATCAATTCCTTCTCTCTCTCTCTGTGCCTGCCATTTCACCCATCAAAAGGTGGATGCTGTTTGCCCTGGAGGCTAGTCTCTGCTCTTGAATCCAGACTGACTTGATTGTTTGCTTTGTTATAGCAGATGTGTCATTCTGGGACATTCAAGCTTAGGCCTTAAAAGGGCTAGAAGATTCTGCTTCCTTCCTCTTGGAAGCCAGCAGGCAAGAAGTCCAACCACCCAGAATCACCATTCTGTGAGAAAGTCCAAAATAGCCAACTGGAGAGGACAAATGGGAGAGCACCAAGCTACCTTGTATGTTAGCGAGGCCTTCTTAGGCCATCCAGTCCATCCTAGCCACCAGCTGAATGCAACTAAGTGAGTTACACCAACTGACAACCCATGGAGCAGAAGAATCACCCAGCTGAACCCAGTCAACCCACAGAATTGTGAGAGAAAAAACTGTTTTTGTTTTTGTTTTTTTTGAGACGGAGTTTCGCTCTTGTTGCCCAGGCTGGAGTGCAATGGTGTGATCTTGGCTCGCTGCAACCTCTGCCTCCAGGGTTTAAGTGATTCTCCTGCCTCAGCCTCCTGAGTAGCTGGGATTACAGGCATGTGCCACCACGTCCAGCTAATTTTGTATTTTTAGTAGAGATGGGGTTTCTCCATGTTGGTCAGGCTGGTCTCGAACTCCTGACCTCAGGTGATCCGCCCTCCTCGGCCTCCCAAAGTGCTGGGATTACAGGCGTGAGCCACCGCACCTGGCCAAAACTGTTGTTGTTTTAAGCCCCTAAGTTTTGGGGGTAGTTTATTACACAAGAATCAATAACTGATCAAAGAACTTAAAATCAACGAAGAACTCTCATCAGAATTACATACCAAATTCCTAACAATCCTACAAATCAATAAGAAAAATATAAATAGTTCAATGGGAAAATGGGCAAAAGTAGGCATTTCACAGAAGAGGAAACACATATAAACACAATAAACATAATAAGCATTTCAAGAAATGTTCACCATCACCATCATTAGTGATCAAGGCAGACCACAATGCAATATTATTTTATACGTATTCAGTAGACCCAAGTTTAAAGTTTGATGATAACCAGAGTTAGAAAAGACATAGTAGGAGAATAAATTGGTACAAAAACTTTGGAAACTGTTTTAGTATTACCACCTAAAGTTGAAATTCACATTTCCTATGATACGGCATTCTACTCTCAAACTCATAAACCAAAAAGAAACTCTTGCACAAATTTGATGGTATTATATTCAACACTATTCACAGCAGCACTGTTCATAAGAGCAAAATCCTGGGAATAACCTAATTGCCCAGCCACAGGAGGGTGGATGAACTAACAGTGGTATATTCACACAATTAATAACTATATAAGCAATAATGAGTAAATGAATATATACAATGAAACAATATGGATGAAACAATATTGATGAATCTCAGCAATATAATATTAAGTGAAAAAAGCATGATATACTTTTTATAAAGTTATGAGCAAGCAAAATAAAAAGCACCTACTTTTTCGAAATACATACAGATGTAATAAAAACTATACTAAAAAAGCAAAGTATTAATAAAAGATTTGGGATGATTATTTCCCCAGAATGTAAGAGACAGAGGGAATGGGGGTGGGTGGACCATACATTTAGACATAAATTATTATCCAGGCTCTATGTTTGGTTTTGGTAGCAAGTTCATGAATGCTTATTACTATTTAAAATACATATATAGGCCAGGCACGGTAGCTCACACCTGTAATCCTAGCACTTTGGGAGGCCAAGGTGGGAGGACTGCTTGAGCTCAGGAGTTCAAGACCAGCCTGGGCAACATGGTGAAACCCCGTCTCTACAAAAAATACAAAAATTAGCTGGGCATGGTGGCATGCGTCCCAGCTACTTGGGAAGCTGAGGTGGAAGGATTACCTGAGCCTGGGAAGTCGAGGCTGCAGTGAGCCATGATTGCATCACTGCACTACAGCCTGGGTGATGGAGTGAGACCCTGTCACAAATATATGTGTATGTGTGTGTGCATATGTGTGTGTGTATATATATATGTGCATATATATGTGTGTATATATGTATGTATGTGTATATATATATGTGCATATATGTCTCTCTCTGTGTGTGTGTGTGTGTGTATGTAATGATAATATATTCCCGAGCTGGGTCTCTTCCCATACATCTGGTAGTGGGCAGATGTATGGAATATATATTTGTGTATATAAATATCTCATAAACTGAGTGTTATGACTAATCCATAATCTAACTCCGTGCCTGACGTCCGATATTTTTAAAACACCCATAAATAAATAAAGCAGGACAAAAACTGATAGAAGTCAGAGAAGAAAAGGAACAGAGAACTCCCATGTTCAATTATTCATCCATCCATGCAACAAACCTATGATGATCATCTACTCTGTACCAAATGCCATTCTAGACAGAGAGATGAGAACACTGAAAGATAAACAGAACAAGGGACTCACACTTGGAATTGCACCAAGGCTATTATATTATTAGCCTATTCAGATGGGAAACAGAAAATGTAATGGAAGGGGCTATGAAGAAAGGAGATAGGACTGTTCCCATAAACAACTAAGCAGAGTTGAGCTCCAAATTTGGCAGTCTCCAGAGAATAAACCAGAAGCCCACAGAATGACCTACCCTTTTTCAGAAGGATGGAAAAAAGTAGTCTCTCGTAGTTCCTAACATTTTTTATGATCTTTCTTAACTAAAAAGCCTTCCACGTGTAATACTTTAGAATTCACAATGTAAATACTATATTCCTCCAAGAAGCTAGAGGATGATTATAGCAGTGCTCCCTAACATAGTTTCTGGGGGGTTTTGTTTGAACATTCATTCATTTATTCAACTTATCCAAATTACCTACCATGGGTAGAGCACTATGTTAGATACTGTGGTAAAAACAAACAAACAAACAAACACTAAGAGCTGGATCTGTCCCTAAAGAAAGTTAGTGGGAGACAAGAGAAGTAACTCAACCACTGCACATTACCGAAAGATGCTGGGGCAAGCTAGCACTGGGGTGTGGGAGCCCAGCAAAGGAACACTGTGCTTTACTTTGCTTAATCTCCAGAACACTGTGAACTTTATATCAAAGTATTCAAAACTTAAAGTTGAAGAAACAGCTCAAAGAGGTGAAGTGCTTCATCTCAAACCACACAGCTAGGTCGTGCTGGGGCCAGGAACTGCGTGTGTGCCTGATAATGTTACTTATGGCCTGGAACACTTTCCTCCTGGCCAAGCTGCTCTTGTGAGCTACATCAAAAGGTGCTGTCTTAGATTTGGACGGTGTGAAACAGCCCTGGAATGACAATTATATGACTCTCCATACACCTGCCCACTATCAGATGTATGGGAAGAGACCCAGCTGGGGAGAGAAATCTGTCTGGCAGAGGTTCAGATGCACGCCCTTGTGGCAGGCACAAAAAGCCCGGCAAGATAAGCATTTAACCAACGTTCATCCATCAACAGCCCCACTACAAATTACCACATTCATGTTTCCACGAACCTCTGCTCCTATAGCCATCACTCACTAAGGTTCCGGAGGCCATGGTGTCTCAAGTGCCCAAACCCAAGCCAGCTGGAGGCCTGATGTATAGGACATCCTGGGCTCCCTTCCTAACTTGGAATTGCTCCTTTGCAAAGACCTTGTTCAGAGCATTCTCCCTTTTGAGAGTCACAAAGGCATTTAGGTGTGGTTACTGAAGATTTGGGCAAGTGTTCTGTGAATTTCCTGAATGTTTCCTAAATATACTGGGGTGAGTGGTGAACACCCAGCTCTGTGACTCCCACACACAAGGTTTCATGGCACCAGGGGGTGGAAGATGACGTCTCTAATGTGCCTGGTTCCTAGAGATAGGGATTTGAGAGAGAGATAAAACAAGGGACTCAAAGTTGGTTCCAGGTATTTAAACACACACACACACACCCTTTTTTTAAATTATTATTATACTTTAAGTTCCAGGGTACATGTGCACAACATGCAGGTTTGTTACATATGTATACATGTGCCATGTTGGACACACCCCTTTTTAAAAAGAAGCAGTTAAGCAATTGTCTGCAAAACTCCAAATTCTAGGTGGGGGAGTCCTTTGAATTCATTTCAACTCATTCCTTTTAACTCATTTAACTACTCTACATTTTGGAGTAGAATAGATGGAAATTCAAATCCTGATGGCTACCAGTCACAGCTGTGGAACGTTAGTTGAATTATGTAGACTCCCTTGAGCTCCATTTTCTCTTTATTATAATGGGTTAATACTGCCTATCTTATGCAGTGGTTTGAAGATTAAATGAGATGTCATCCATGAAGTAGACACCAGGTGGTGTGATCATACCACCATTGGAACCACTGGAGTGCTTGCTGGAAATGCAGACGCTTCTGGACTTAGAATCAGCATCTCTAGTGGGAGCTAGGCATCAGAATTTTATAAAAGCACTCCAAAGGATTCTTCTGCCCACTGCAGTCTGGGAACCTCAGAGGCAGTGACGACTGGCACATATGGGTGCACCACTAGCCATAGACGGTGCTGCAGCAGTCATAGAAGTAGCTACATTGATGGTAGTAATGACAAAAAGAAACATCCATGTGCCAGACGTGGCCCCTTGCACTTTATATGCATTAACTCAATTTCCATGACAAATCTACAAGGTAGACACAAGCATCAGACCCTTTTATAGAGAGGGAAACAGACACAAAGAGGTGGAGCAATTGGTCTAAGTGGTAGAGCCAAGATAGAACCTGAGAATTAGCCCAAGAGGGGATGCTGGAGAAGGGAAGACAAGAGACAAGGAAGAGGGGGAATAGCTGTCTAGCCGTATGAGGTGTAGCATCTGAATCTGCAGGTGCCTCAGAGATTTGGGCACCACAGAGATTTGGGCTTGGCCAGAAAACATGTATCTCCCCTGCTGGGCACCACCAGCCTGTGAGTCAGACACAACCAGGTAAGGAGGATATTTTTAAGCTAGGCGTGGTGGCTGACACTTATAATCTCAACACTTTGGGAGGCCAAGGTGGGAGGATTACTTGAGCCTAAGAGTTCAAGACCAGCCTGGGCAACAAAGTGATACCCCCATCTCCACAAAAAAGAAAAAAAAAAAATTAGCCGGGCATGGTGGTGCACACCTGTAGTCCCAGCTACTTGGGAGGCTGAGGCTCCCTTGAGCCCAGGAGTTTGAGGCTGCAGTGAGCCATGATCACATCACTACACTCCAGCCTGGGCAACAGAGCAAGACGCTGTCTCTAAAATTAGAAAAAGAAGAAAGAAGCTTCCTTTAGGAAGGAAGATGCTTGCTGTTAGTCTTCTCCCTCCATAGACAACTGAGAACTGTGTTTTTCTATATTGATGTAATATTTCACTATATTTACTCTTTCACTCTCCTGGAAGAGTTATTTCACACATTCTCCTTGCTCCTCAAACTCCCACCCCCTTCCCCTCAACTCGTGAATTTGCTTAACTTGCTCATCTTCCTAATCTACAAACCTCACAACATCTGTACCCATATACCTGCCTACCCTTGGTATGGAGAAGCTCCTGTCCCCTGACACTCACTCTCTCTCTCTCTCTCTCTCTCTCTCTCTCTCTCTCTCTCTCTCTCTCTCCCCACTGCATCTCATTTCTTCCTTTCTGCTAGATCATTCTGATCAGGATTAAAACAAATGTGCTTGAAACAACCTCGCACTTTTCCCCCACTCACTCCATTTGACCCACACTGACTCTCTGGCTGTTTCTCAATCACTCCAAGGCTGCTCCTGCCTCAGGGTCTTTACACATGCTGTTCGCTCTCCCAGGAACACGCTTCTCCCAGACTGAAGTCTCTTTTCGGCAGTCTTCCTTAGCAACTCCATCTAAAGCAGTGCTGCCCTCTATCTCCGTGTCTATTCCCCTACCCGCTTCTCTTCATCCTCAGCAGGAATTGCAAATCATTTCCCTTTTAAATTATCCTCTTTATTGGATTATAACTGCCCTGAGGGCAGGGCTTCATCAATTTTGCTCACTACTATAAACCTAGATTGGTATCTGGCACAGGGTAGGCACTCAGTATTAGTTGATTTGATTCATAAATTAAAATGGCAGAAACTGTATTTAGTTACTCAGAAGTTTAACCAACCACAGGAAGGAAGGCAGTAATTGCAGACTGATACCTATGTCACTAAATTCAGCTATTAGAAAGCACAGTCTAATGAAATCTAGACTCGCTTTTTCTACCCTAATGGAAATCCATGTGTTCCATGAGCAGGGCCTCCCCAGAACCTATTCTCAGCTCCTAACTTCTGACCACTTGCCCGCTCTGGCCAGAAAGCTCCACTCATGCCCAACTCAGCTCTTCCATCTCTGGGCAGAGTCTCACCAGTTTCAGAGACTTCTCAGGTACTCACCTTCCTTGCTTATCATGGCCAAATCAGAGAGGAAAGAGGAAATGAGAGTTATTCTTTTGGTCACAATATATTTCTTCATTATGATTTATTTCCATTCAAAAAGAGGTTTCCCAGGCAACAATGCCTCATTCTCCTAATCTCTGCACCTCATCACATCTGACCCCTTTTATCAATGTCTTATTATTTTGACTTTCTTACCAAAATAGATTTCTCAACAATATTTAATTAGAGTTACCACTTATGACAGGGCGTGGTGGCTCATGCCTGTAATCCCAGCACTTTTGGAGGCGGAGGCGAGAGGATAGATTGAGCCCAGGAGTTTGAGACCAGCCTGGGCAACATGGTGAAACACCAACTCTACAAAAACTGCAAAAATTAGCTGGGCATGGTGGCACGCCCCTGTAGTTCCAGCTACTCAGGAGGCTGAGGTAGGAGGATCACCTGAGCCCAGGAGGTAGAGGCTGCAGTGATCTGAGATCATGCCACCACACTTGAGCCTAGGCGACAGAGTGAGATTGTGCCTCAAAAAAAAAGAAAAGAAAAGAAAAAAGTTACCATTTATTAAACACTAACTGTGTTCCAGATGCATTATGATTTACCTCATGTAATCCTCATAATAACTGTATGGTGTCCCCATTTTACAGATGATGAAACCAAGTCTCATAAAGGTTAAATAACTCACTCAAGGTCATGTCTTTAGGAAGGAATACATTTAAAGCCAGCTCTATTAATTCCAAAGCCCATACTCTTAATTATGACACTGTACATCTACTTTAGGCTCCTGGTACCAACTGGTTCCCTCTTGAAAGAACTCAAGAAGTTCTTTCTGGAAGGCTTAAAGCCCAATTTTTCAACGGTTTCCATGCAATCCTCTTCCTTCTACTTCTCTCGCTGTTTTCCTGTTCCCTATGTGTAGTGTTGGCATGTTACTGTTACAGGAAAGGGGGCCCAATCCAGGCTCCAAGAGGGTTCTTGGATCTCGTGCAAGAAAGAATTCAGTGCGAAGCAAAAGCAAGTTTATTAAGAAAGTAATGTGGTGAAGGAACAGCTACTCCATAAACAGAGTAGGGCATTCCCGAAAGTAAGAGGAGGAACATGTCTTACCTAGGTAAGGTAAGGACAAAAAAAGATCATGGATCTTTAGGTAAGGATAAATAAAATATTTTATATAGGATAAAAAAAGATCATGGGGAGATGTGCTCTGCTGCAAGGGTTTGTGATAAAGGATTAATTTTCGTAATTACTATATTTTGCGAGAATCAATATTATTATCTTTAAAGCAAAATTAGGAATGCCTTTGTTCTCAAGATATCGGGATATTAGGACACTCCCAAGTCTGGGTCTGCTTAGTAAACATTATCAATCTATTCCCCTAACTGTAAGCATCTCCAGGCTAGGAATACCTAGCTTTCTGGGAATGCAGCCCAGCACGTCCCAGCCTTATTTTCCTAGCTGTCACTCAAGATGGAGTCTCTCTAGTTCGAACGCCTCTGACATTACTGTCAGTGGGGTGTTTGGCAGCTTTAATGATATGTAAGTCATCTGCTCCAAGGCAAACGCAAGTTTACGATGTGGGCCAGGCCACATCTAGGCCTGCCCAATTAATACCCCAAACCCAAAGTACTTCCTCTTAGCCTAGATTTATGAAAGAGGTCTTTCCTGGTAGTTTACACAATCAACCATCAACTACTGATCTATGAGAACCAGACACCTTCCTCAAGGAGATAGTCTGACCCCAACCTGACTCATTCCTCAAACCAGGTTTTTCCCTCTCAGTTCTATTTCAGTTATTATTTTAACCCCTTTATGAAACAATTACACTTTTTCCTGCTTTCTTTTCCCACATTCCCAATTCCCTCATCTCAGCTTTTTAGTTTTATCACTCACTTAAATATTTTTGAGGACCAGAAAGGGTATCAATACATACAAAAATAAAATGAAATATGTATAAATTCTAGAAAGACCACAGAGGTCTCACTCAGGGACAACATTCAAAACGTGTAACAACAACAGTCATGTGGCTTTCTGAGTTCCTGGAACACACCAAGCATGTTCCCGCCTCAGGGGCCTCAGGCCTCCGGGGTCGCCCTCTCCCAACCTCGTTGTGAGGCTGCCTTCCTCTCAACCCTCAGGTTACTCAGGTTTCTGCACCAACATCATCTCCTTTCTTTCTTTTCTTTTCTCTCTCTCTCTCTCTCTCTCTCTCTCTATCTGCCCGCCTCAGCCTCCCAAACTGTTAGGATTACAGGCGTGAGCCACTGCACCCTGGCCATCATCTCCTCTTTAATTTTTATCACAGAATCCTGTTTATTCTCTCTAAGGCAAAATAACAACCTACAATTATTATATTTACTCAATGGCTACATTCTCCCCATGGGAGGTTAGCTCAGTGAGGACAGGGGCCTTTTCTGCCTTGTAACTGTACTTCCAGCCCCTTATATCACCATCCCCTATACCTGGCACATAGTAGATGCCAATAAATATTTGCTAAATATAGAAGTGAATGGACATTACCCACAAGTGCGTGGGCACGCTTGTCTCCAGGCAGCACCATTCTTATTAGTTGATTGGAATCTACTTTAAGAATCACCTCAAAAGTCAGTCTTCCAGCCTCTGTTGAGCTTCCAGCTGTTAAAGCGGTCAATTAAGACAATGAGTCCAAATGAAGCACCAACCCAGACTTTATTAACTTACTGTGACAGTGCAGGCAGGAGATAAAAAAGAAGAGAGGCGGGGCGCTCACGCCTGTAATCCCAGCACTTTGGGAGGCCAAGGCAGGCGGATCACAAAATCAGGAGATTGAGACCATCCTGTCTAACACGGTGAAACCCCGTCTCTACTAAAAATAGAAAAATTAGCTGGGCGTGATGGCAGGCGCCTGTAGTCCCAGCTACTCGGGAGGCTGAGGCAGGAGAATGGCGTGAACCCGGGAGGCGGAGCTTGCAGTGAGCCGAGATCGCGCCACTGCACTCCAGCCTGGGCGACAGAGCGAGACTCCGTCTCAAAAAAAAAAAAAAGAAGAAGAAGAAGAAGAGAAACAGGCTGGTTCCCCAGTGTTCCATTTCCCCCCACCACCCACCCCCTCCCACAAATTCATAGTTTGAAGTCCTAACCCCCATGACCTCAGAATAGGGCTGTATTTTGAGATAGGGCCTTTAAAGAGATAATTAAGGTAAAATGAAGTCATTACGGCAGGCCCTAATCCAATACGCCTGGAATCCCTATAAGAAGAGGAGTTGGGGACACATACACACAGAGAAGAGACCATGTGAAGACACAGGCAGAAGGTGGCCATCTACAAGCTAAGGAGAGAGGCCTCAGCAGAAACCAGCCATACCCATGCCTTAGACTTCTAAGCCTCCAGAGCTGTGAGAAAATCCAACTGTGCTGTTTAAGCCACCCTCGCTGTGGTACTTTGTTACGGCAGTCCGAGCAAACTGACACAGGTTGAGTATCCTTTATCCGAAATACTTGAGGCCAAAAATGTTTCAGATTTGGGATTTTTTTTTTGCGGGGGGGGGGGTATTGGAATATTTATATTATACTTACCAGTTAAGCATTTCAAATCCAAAAATCCAAAATCCAGGAAGCTCCAATGAGCATTTCTTTGAACGTCATGCTGGCACTCAAAAAGTTGTGGATTTGGGAGCATTTGGGATTTTGGATTTTTGGATGAGGGATTCCCAACCTGTATGGTGTACTAGTAAGGAAGTCTCAGTGGAGGCACCTGGGAAGACCCTCAGCCAAGGCTCCTGATAAGGGAGCCCCCAGAATAGAGGCTCCTGGGTCAGGAACGCAGATATGCATATGAGAGGCTCCTGGGCCAGTAGAGCCTGCGTCGTTGACCAAAACTCCCTCCAGAAAATTGCAGTGCATTCACTGTGCACCAAGTCAGGCGTGGGGAGGGCAGCTTTCCCCCATGAGGCCTCCCAAGTAAAGCCTTGTAATTGCAAATGTTGGGGGCTAAAAGATCACACAGAGGATTTTGACCTAAAGATGAAGTCCTCACCCTCCTCTTCAGAAATCATTTCAGTGGTGCAGCACGCTTAGCACAGGAAGTTCTTCTCTGTAGCAAATCCCAGTACTTTGTGCTGCAACATTACACCCTCCTTCCTATTTAATCTCCCATGAAGATGGAGAACCGCTGCTTACAAACATCTTTGTAATGATTCTAAAGGTCCTTGGCCTCCTCTTCCTCATATTTAGTCAGGCAGTTCTACTGTGGCTTGCTTCAGCTACAATTTTCTTAAGCTGCAGTGACAGTCACATGTGGAGTAGCCAGAGAAAGACCACACCCCAGAACCAAGGCAAGTGATCAAAGAAAATGAGGATGCTGCAGGTAACATCAAGTCTAGGAAAGGTTGAAAGAATCTCTTCTAAGCCAGCACCTGCTCAGAGAAAGAGAATAAAGAGTTCATCTATCAGGGTGCAGTGGCTCACGCCTGCAATCCCAGAACTTTGGGAAGCCAAGGCAAGTGGATTGCTTGAGGTCAGGAGTTCAAGACCAGCCTAGGCAACATGGTGAAACCCATCTCTACTAAAAATACAAAAATTAGCCGGGCGTGTTCACACATGCCTGTAATCCCAGCTACTTGGGAGGCCGAGGCAGGAGAATTGCTTGAACTTGGGAGGCAGAGGTTGCAGTGAGCCGAGATCGCACCACTGCACACCAACCTGGGCCACAGAGCAAAACTCCGTCTCAAAAAAAAAAGGGGGGGATTTCACCTGCTCTTAGCATTTCTATCAGAAAATTTTACTTTAACAGCTATATTTTTATTCAAAGAAAAGTCTAATAAGTTTACCTAGAAGATAATGAAATAAAATAAAAGAAAGAGAACTCAATAAGTTTATAACAAGCTTATTTAGTGATTTTCCTAATGAAGTCTCCCAGAACATGCTGCTACTTTTTCTAGTTCATCAAAAACATTTAGAATTCAATGATACATTAAAGATACAGTAGATGCTAAGTCCTCATAATAAAATAGGAAAGCAGCCTGGAAACATGTAAGAAAATTGAAAAGTCTGAAATGTTTGCATTCTCATCAAATTACTGTGCAAACTATCTTGCATAGAATCTTTGCCACCAATGTCTTTCATGCAC